>NC_091977.1:500356874-501767499 GCF_044704955.1 Pristiophorus japonicus | reverse complement strand
AGCGAAGGTTCACCAGACTGATTCCCGGGATGGCAGGATTGACATCTGAGGAGAGACTGGATCAACTGGGCCTTTATACATTGGAGTTTAGAAGGATGAGAGGGGATCTCATAGAAACATATAAGATTCTGACGGGACGGGACAGGTTAGATGCGGGTAGAATGTTCCGATGTTGGGGAAGTCCAGAACCAGGGGACATAGTCTTAGGATAAGGGATTGGCTATTTCGGACTGAGATGAGAAGAAACTTCTTCACTCAGAGAGTTGTTAACCTGTGGAATTCCCTGCTGCAGAGAGTTGTTGATGCCAGTTCATTGGAGATATTCAAGAGGGAGTTAGATATGGCCCTTGCGGCTAAGGGGATCAAGGGGTATGGAGAGAAAGCAGGAAAGGGGTACTGAGAGAATGATCAGCCATGATCTTATTGAATTGTGGTACAGGCTCGAAGGGCCGAATGGCCTACTCCTGCACCTATTTTCTATGTTTCTATGTTTCTATGTTTCCTCCGGCCCTCCCTGTGCTGCTCCTCCAGCCCCTGATCCTCTTCTGACCCCCTGCCATCATCTTCCGGCCCCAGACTCTCTTTGGATCCCCCCTTCCCGATCTTCTCCCCGGTCCAGAGAACTTTGGAATCCATCTTGATCTTTCGTGGCCCAAGACTCTCTTCAATCTTCTACCAGCACAGCCCCAAGTGATCCCTTCCTCCTCATTTACACTTACCTACTGGATCCAGGGTCCCTGCCTAACCCACTCCCTATGATCAGAGACCCCCCCCCCTTCCCGCCACGAGACCTCAATCACACCCCTGGGCAGTTCCCCAGGCCTACCACCCCCCAACCCCACCAATCAAGTCTCCGATCACCACCCCAGGCCTCCAAAACCCTCACCGCCAGAAGTAGTAGCAGGATATTTGGAAAAGCATAATTCGGTCAGGCAGCGTCAGCATGAATTTATGAAAGGGAAATATTGTTTGACAAATTTGCTGGAATTCTTTGAGGATATAACAAACAAGGTGGATAAAGGGGAACCAGTGGATGTGGTGTATTTGGACTTCCAGGAGGCATTTGACAAGGTACCACATAAAAGGTTACTGCAGAAGATTAAAGTTCACGGGTTGGGGATAATATATTAGCATGAATAGAGGATTGGCTAACGAACAGAAAACAGAGAGTCGGGATAAATGGTTCATTCTCGGACTGGCAACCAGTAACTAGTGGGGTGCCACATGGATTAGTGCTGGGACCCCAACTATTTACAATCTACATTAACGACTTGGAAGAAGGGACTGAGTGTAACGTAGTCAAGTTTGCTGACGATATAAAGATGGGAGGAAAAGCAATGTGTGAGGAGGACACAAAAAATCTGCAAAAGAACAAAGACAGACTAAGTGAGTGGGTAAAAATTTGGCAGATGGGGCATAATGTTGGAAAGTGTGAGATCATGCACTTTGGCAGAAAAAAATCAAAGAGTAAGTTATTACACAAATGGAGAAAGATTGCAAAGTGCTGAAGTACAGCTGGACCTGGGAGTACTTGTGCATGAAACACAAAAGGTTAGTATGCAAGTACAGCAAGTGATCAGGAAGACCAATGATATCTTGGCCTTTATTGCAAAGGGGATGGAGTATAAAAGCAGGGTATTCGTGAGGCCACTGCGAGGACATTGGAATACTGCGTGCAGTTTAGTTTCCATATTTACAAGAGGATCATCATCATCATAGGCAGTCTCTCGGAATTGAGGAAGACTTGCTTCCATTCTTAGCATAAGTCCTTAGGTGGCTGCACAGTCCAATACGAGAACCACAGTCTCTGTCACAGGTGGGATAGATAGTCATTGAGGGAAATGGTTGGCAGGGAGCCTAGTTTGCCACACGCTCCTTCCGCTGCCTGCGCTTGATTTCTGCATGCTCTCGGCGCCGAAACTCGAGGAGCTCATCGCCCTCCCGAATGCACTTCCTCCACTTCGGCCGGTTCTCCCAGGTGTCAGTGGGGATGTTGCACCTTATCAGGGAGGCTTTGAGGGTGCCCTTGTAACGTTTCCTCTGCCCGCCTTTGGCTCGTTTGCCTTGGGCGAGTTCCGAGTAGAGCGCTTGCTTTGGGAGTCTCCTGTCTGGCATGCGAACTATGTGGCCTTCCCAGCAGAGCTGATCAAGTGTGGTCAGTGCTTCAATACTGGGGATGTTGGCCTGGACGAGGACGCTAATGTTTGTGCGCCTGTCCTCCCAGGGGATTTGCAGGATCTTGCGGAGACATCGCTGGTGGTATTTCGTCAGCGACTTGAGGTGTCTACTGTGCATGGTCCACGTCTCTGAGTCATACAGGAGAGCGGGTATTACTACAGCCCTGTAGACCATGAGCTTGGTGACAGTTTAGAGGGACTGGTCTTCAAACACTCTTTTCCTCAGGCGGCCGAAGGCTGCACTGGCACACGAAAGGCGGTGTTGGACCTCGTCGTCAATGCTTGCTTTTGTTGATAGGAGGCTCCCAAGATAGGGGAAGTGGTCCACGTTGTCCAGGGCCACGCCGTGGATCTTGATGTCTGGGGGGGGGGGGGCAGTGCTGTGCAGCGAGGGCAGGCTGGTGGAGGACCTTTGTCTTACTCATGTTTAGCATAAGGCCCATGCTTTCATATGTCTCGGTAAATATGTCGACTATGTCCTGAAGTTCAGCCTCTGTGTGTGCACACTCGCAAGCATCGTCCACGTACTATAGGTCGACGACAGGATATACTTGCTTTGGAGGCAGTTCAGAGAGGGTTCACTCGGTGGATTCTGGAGATGAGGGGGTTGACCAAGAAGGAAAGGTTGAGTAAGTTGGGCCTCTACACATTGGAATTCAGAAGATTGAGAGGTGATCTTATCGAAACGTATAAGATTATGAGGGGGCTTGACAAGGTGGATGGAGAGGGAATGTTTCCATTGATGGGGGAGACTGGAACTAGGTGGCATAATCATAGAATAAGGGGCCGCTCATTTAAAGCTGAGATGAAGAGAAATTTATTTTCTCAGAGGGTTGTAAATCTGTGGAATTTGCTGCCTCAGAGAGCTGTGGAAACTGGGACATTGAATAAATTTAAGACAGAGATAGACAGTTTCTTAACCGAAAAGGGAATAAGGGGTTTTGGGGAGCGGGCAGAAAAGTGGACCTGAGTTCATGATCGGATAACCCAAGATCGTGTAACATAGCGGAGTAGGATCAAGGGGCCGTACGGCCTCCTTCTGCTCCTATTTCTTATGTTCTTATGTTCTCCTCTGTGCAGCTTAGTGCCGCAGGTCTACGCTCCCAGGGCTAGCCAGCCTCTCAATCTGGCTGGCTGGCTGCAGGTGGGAAAGTCGTCAGAGCTGCTGTAAACCCTTTCTCTCGGGTTTCCTGACCGCCTCGGAACCCGCCCGCCCCCAACCCGCCATCTCAATTAAAATGCAACCCTTTTTGAGGCATGTATGAATTAGATCACAAACAGCTAATCAGGTTGATTAAGTGCACAAGTTAAACCGTAACATGAAGTCAATACAGCAGAGTTCCCTTGGTTCCAGTTTTTGTAATTTATACCTTTTTGAGTTTTAAGGAGGTGCAAGTTAGAGATTCTGCAGCCATTTAAGAAATAGTTAGATACAGCGATTTGAGGACTTTAGGATCTTTCTGAACAGCAGACTTTAGATGTACCAAAGTGCCTTCCTCATCCATAGCTACATTGTGATCTTCTGAATAAAAAATTAGCTGCACTTTTCCAACTCTCTTTATTCATTCTCGGGATGTGAGTGTCTTTGGCAAGTCCAGCATTTATTGCCCATCGCCAGTTGCACTAGTACAATTGAGTGACTTGCTAGGCTACCTCGAAAAGTAGTTAACATAGAAAATAGGTGCAGGAGTAGGCCATTCGGCCCTTCGAGCCTGCACCGCCATTCAATGAGTTCATGGCTGAACATGCAACTTCAGTACCCCATTCCTGCTTTCTCGCCATACCCCTTGATCCCCCTAGTAGTAAGGACTACATCTAACTCCTTTTTGAATATATTTAGTGAATTGGCCTCAACAACTTTCTGTGGTAGAGAATTCCACAGGTTCACCACTCTCTGGGTGAAGAAGTTTCTCCTCATCTCGGTCCTAAATGGCTTACTCCTTATCCTTAGACTGTGACCCCTGGTTCTGGACTTCCCCAACATTGGGAACATTCTTCCTGCATCTAACCTGTCTAACCCCATCAGAATTTTAAACGTTTCTATGAGGTCCCCTCTTATTCTTCTGAACTCCAGTGAATACAAGCCCAGTTGATCCAGTCTTTCTTGATAAGTCAGTCCCGCCATCCCGGGAATCAGTCTGGTGAACCTTCGCTGCACTCCCTCAATAGAAAGAATGTCCTTTCTCAAGTTATGAGACCAAAGCTGTACACAATACTCCAGGTGTGGCCTCACCAAGGCCCTGTACAACTGTAGTAACACCTCCCTGCCCCTGTACTCAAATCCCCTCGCTATGAAGGCCAACATGCCATTTGCTTTCTTAACCGCCTGCTGTACCTGCATGCCAACCTTCAATGACTGATGTACCATGACACCCAGGTCTCGTTGCACCTGCCCTTTTCCTAATCTGTCAACATTCAGATAATAGTCTGTCTCTCTGTTTTTGCCACCAAAGTGGATAAGCTCACATTTATCCACATTTTACTTCATCTGGCATGCATTTGCCCACTCACCTAACCTATCCAAGTCAATCTGCAGCCTCATAGCATCCTCCTCGCAGCTCACACTGCCACCCAAATTAGTGTCATCCGCAAGTTTGGAGATGCTACATTTAATCCCCTCGTCTAAATCATTAATGTACAATGTAAACAGCTGGGGCCCCAGCACAGAACCTTGTGGTACCCCACTAGTCACTGCCTGACATTCTGAAAAGTATCTATTTACTCCTACTCTTTGCTTCCTGTCTGCCAACCTGTTCTCAATCCACGTCAGCACACTACTCCCAATCCCATGTGCTTTAACTTTGCACATTAATCTCTTGTGTGGGACCTTGTCGAAAGCCTTCTGAAAGTCCAAATACACCACATCAACTGGTTCTCCCTTGTTCACTCTACTGGAAACATCCTCAAAAAATTCCATAAGATTTGTCAAGCATGATTTTCCTTTCACAAATCCATGCTGACTTGGACCTATCATGTCACCTCTTTCCAAATGTGCTGCTATGACATCCTTAATAATTGATTCCATCATTTTACCCACTACTGAGGTCAGGCTGACCGGTCTATAATTCCCTGTTTTCTCTCTCCCTCCTTTTTTAAAAAGTGGGGTTACATTGGCTACCCTCCACTCCATAGGAACTGATCCAGAGTCTATGGAATGTTGGAAAATGACTGTCAATGCATCCGCTATTTCCAAGGCCACCTCCTTAAGTACTCTGGGATGCAGTCCATCAGGCCCTGGGGATTTATCCCATCAATTTCCCCAACACAATTTCTCGACTAATAAGGATTTCCCTCAGTTCCTCCTTCTTACTAGACCCTCTGACTCCTTTTATATCTGGAAGGTTGTTTGTGTCCTCCTTAGTGAATACCGAACCAAAGTACTTGTTCAATTGGTCTGCCATTTCTTTGTTCCCCATTATGACTTCCCCTGATTCTGACTGCACAGGACCTACCTTTGTCTTCACTAACCTTTTTCCCTTTACATATCTATAGAAGCTTTTGCAGTCCGTCTTAATGTTCCCTGCAAGCTTCCTCTCGTACTCTATTTTCCCTGCCCTAATCAAACCCTTTGTCCTCCTCTGCTGAGTTCTAAATTTCTCCCAGTCCCCGGGTTCACTGCTATTTCTGGCCAATTTGTATGCCACTTCCTTGGCTTTAATATTATCCCTGATTTCCCTTGATAGCCACGGTTGAGCCACCTTCCCTTTTTTATTTTTACGTCAGACAGGGATGTTCAATTGTTATAGTTCATCCATGCGGCCTCTAAATGTCTGCCATTGCCCATCCACAGTCAACCCTTAAGTATCATTCGCCAATCTATCCTAGCCAATTCACGCCTCATACCTTCAAAGTTACCCTTCTTTAAGTTCTGGGCCATGGTCTCTGAATTAACTGTTTCATTCTCCATCGAATGTAGAATTTCACCATATTATGGTCACTCTTTCCCAAGGGGCCTCGCACAACGAGATTGCTAATTAATTCTCTCTCATTACACAACACCCAGTATAAGATGGCCTCCCCCCTAGTTGATTCCTCAACATATTGGTCTAGAAGACCATCCCTTATGCACTCCAGGAAATCCTCCTCCACCGTATTGTTTCCAGTTTGCTTAGCCCAATCTATATGCATATTAAAGTCACCCATTATAACTGCTGCACCTTTATTGCATGCACCCCTAATTTCCTGTTTGATTCCCTCCCCAACATCACTATACTGCTTGGAGATCTGTACACAACTCCCACTAACGTTTTTTGCCCTTTGGTGTTCTGCAGCTCTACCCATATAGATTCCACATCATCCAAACGAATGTCGTTCCTAACTATTGCATTAATCTCCTCTTTAACCAGCAATGCTACCCTACCTCCTTTTCCTTTTATTCTATCCTTCCTGAATGTTGAATACCCCTGGATGTTGAGTTCCCAGCCCTGATCATCCTGGAGCCACGTCTCTGTAATCCCAATCACATCATATCTGTTAACATCTATTTGCACAGTTAATTCATCCACCTTATTACGGATACTCCTTGCATTAAGACACAAAGCCTTCAGGCTTGTTTTTTTAACACCCTTTGTTCTTTTAGAATTATGATGTAGTGTGGCCCTTTTTATTTCTTGCCTTTGTTAACTTGGCCTTCCACTCTTGCTTTTTAGTTTTCTACCATCTGTTTCTGACTCCATATTACTTCGCCCTATTTCGCTGCATAGGTTCCCATCCCCCTGCCATATTAGTTTAAACACTCCCGAACTGCATTAGCAAATGTTACCCCCAGGACATCAGTTCCAGTCCTGCCCAAGTGCAGACTGTCCCTTTTGTACAGGTTCCACTTCCCCCAGAACTGGTTCCAATGTCCCAGGAATTTGAATCCCTCCCTCTTGCACCACTGCTCAAGCCACATATTTATTCTAACTATCCTGCTCCCTCTACTCTGATTAGCACATGGCACTGGTAGCAATCCAGAGATTACTACCTTTGAGCTCCTACTTTTTAATTTAACCCCTAGCTCCCTAAATTCAGCTTGTAGGACCTCTTCCCGCTTCTTACTTATATCGTTGGTACCTACATGTACCACGACAACTGGCTGTTCACCCACCCTCTCCAGAATTCTCTGCAGCCGCTCCGAGACATCCTTGACCCTTGCACCAGAGAGGCAACATACTATCCTGGAGTCTCGGTTGCGGCCGCAGAAACTCCTATCTTTTCCCCTTACAATCGAGTCCCCTATCACTATAGCTCTCTCACTCTTTTTTCCGCCCTTCTGTGCAGCAGAGCCACCCACGATGTCATGAACCTGGCTGCTGGTGCCTTCCCCTGGTAAGTCATCTCCCCCAACAGTATCCAAAATGGTATATCTGTTTTGGTGGGAGATGACCGCAGGGGACTCCTGCACTACCTTCCTGCTCTTGCCTTGTCTCTTGGTCACCCATTCACTATCTGTCCTAACCCTTACCTGCAGTGTGACCAACTCACTAAATGTGCTATCCACAACATTCTCAGCATCGCGCATGCTCCAGAGTGAGTCCATCCGCAGCTCCAGTGCCGTCATGCGGTCTGTCAGAAGCTGCAACTGGACACACTTCCCGCACACATAGTATTCAGGGACACTGGAAGCGTCCCTGACTTCCCACATAGCGCAGGAGGAGCATGACATGGGTCCGAGCTCTCCTGCCATGACTTAACCCTTAAATTAATTTACTTGCTAAAATTTACTTAAACACCAAACAGCTACTTGTTAGTTCGCTGCCAATTAAACCAATCTAAAAGTCAGTCTAAAAGAGAGTTATACTTACCAGTCGAACAGCCAACTTACCAGCTTGGCTTTGACGTCACCTCTCGATTTCGCACCCCTCTATCTTTGTCTGCAACTGGTTGGGCTGGTCTCTGGGCCTCCGTCTCCTACTCTCGCACTCCTTATCAGCTGCTCTAGTGTCAGCACTGGAAGGAAAAATAAGACAAAACAGCACCTGCCTCCCCCGCTTGCCCAAACTCACCCACTTACCAAACTCACAAATGCCACTCTATGCTGTTGCACTCCGTGCTCTGCACGAGCTGCCTCTTTTTAAACTGTATCTAGGTCAGATAACTCACTACTGGTCAGTTGTTTACAGAACTGGTTTTAACTAGCTGCTAATTGCCTCCTACTGGAGAGTTACCTTGTTTTTCTCTGCCTAAACCTGAAAGATTCCCAACTATTTAACTTTCCCCTTTAAATTAAACTGCTACTTACTTAGAAGCTACTGGCAATTGCCACTAACAATTTACTCCAGCCTCCAAATGGTTAAAAGAGAATAACCCTTAAAACTCACCCACTTACCAAACTCACAAATGCCACTCGATGCTGTTGCACTCCATGTTGATGTTGGAATCGAGTCACATATAGGCCAGACTGGGTAAGGACAGTCGGTTTTCTTGCCTAAAGGACATTGGTGAACCAGCTGGGCTTCTGCAGCATTCTGACAGCTTCATGGTCACTTTTACTGACACCAGCTTTTTAGTGCCAGATATTTTTTTTAAACTGAAGTGAAACTCTCAAACTGCCATGATGAGATTTGAATTCATCTTCTCTGGATTATTATGCACCCAGTATACATCCCGCCCATTTTGCTTTCCATTCAAATCAGTTTCCCACCCTGCCAAATGTGAAAATTACCCTCTTGAATTTTTTTTCTGCAAAAAATTGCTTCAGTCTGTTTATCTATGCAGTAACTAACAAGGAATGACTTTGCATTATTCCTTCCATTCTAAGCTGGCTGAGATTTGTAAAATCTCTGCATATTGGGACTCATCAATGGAAAGGTAGAAGAGCATTCGCTCACACGATGGCAAAGCAATGGGATCTGGCGGAGGAAGAGGCAGAACAGTGCAACACTTTGGATAGTAAGGGACTAAGCATTGAGACTCAGCCAGGCAGGGATCACAGAGCATTGAAGTGAGCAGGGAGAGGAAGCTAAAACCAAAGACCATTCACACTCCCAGGGTGTTGAGACTAAAAATAATTTGGCTCATTTAGAATGAGGTGGGGAGAAATTATGGTACAGCTGTACAGAGCTCTGGTGAGACCCCATCTGGAGTACTGCATTCAGTTCTGGGCTTGGCACTTCAGGAGACATATATTAGGCTTAGAGGGGGTGCAGCGCAGATTCACCAGAATGAAAAGGGTTAAAGTGTGAGGACAGGTTGCAGAGACAAGGCTTCTATTCCTTGGAATATTGAAGATTAAGGGGTGATTTATGTTAAGTCTTGGATAAAGAGTCAGACTAGATACTGCAAGCTCAAAGTAAGTGTGACCGTAGTCCTTTATTACAGATCTCAGAGTGTCTCTCCATCCTGTGAGGCTTCCTTATATACAGGTGCTCCCATGGGATTGTGGGATCCTTTGGGACTCCAGGGGATAAGCCCTCTGGTGGATAGACATGTTATTTACAGGTTTACATACATAACAACACTCCCTCCCACCAAAGTCAATAGTGTAACTATTTACAATGTGAGTCGATCTGGGGCCTTCCTTTCCCTGGTTGATCGTCTCGGTGCAAATGCTGGTGTTGGTGAGTCGTTTGTTGGGCCTTCGCTGGGCTACTGCGCAGCTGGCTTCGCTGGACTGCTGGGGGTGGTGAGCCTTGCTGGGCTGCTGCAGGTGATGGGTTCTGTTTCGTGGTCAACTGCTGGGTCAGTTGCCACTTGAGTGTGTGTTGGAGGGTCGAAAAAGATAGAGTCTATTGTGGGTTGTCCTGGATCGTCCGTAAATCTGAGTTTGGTTTGGTCCAAGTGTTTTCTGCAGATGAGTCCATTTGCGAGTTTGACCACAAACACCCTACTCCCCTCTTTGGCCAAAACAATGCCAGCAATCCACTTGGGACCTTGACCATAGTTCAACACAAATACAGGACATTTACTTCCATTTTGCATGATACATTTGCGCGATCATGATATGTATTCTGTTGAAGCCGCCTGCTCCCTATCTGTTCGTGTAGTTCACGGTGTATTAACGAGAGCCTTGTCTTAAGCGCCCTTTTCATGAGCAGTTCTACGAACCCCGGTGAGCGAGTGGGATCTTGTGCGGTAACGAAGCAGGACTCGGGATAAGGGAGGTCTTTCTGCAGTTATGCAGAGCCTTGGTAAGGCCACACCTGGAATATTGTGTTCAGTTTTGGTCTCCTGATCTGAGGAAGGACATTCTTGCTAATGAGGGAGTACAGCAAAGGTTCATATGATGATTCCCAGGATGGCAGGACTGACATATGAGGCGAGACTGGATCAACTGGGCTTGTATCCACTGGAGTTTAGAAGAATGAGAGTTGATCTCATAGAAACATAAAAAATTCTGACAGGATTGGACAGATTAGAGTTAGGAAGAATGTTCCCATTGCTGGAGAGTTTCAGAACCAGGGGTCACAGTCCAAGAATAAGGGGTAAGCCATTTACGACCGAGATGAGGAGAAACTTCTTCACTCAGCGAGTGGTTAACCTGTGGAATTCACTACTGCAGAAGGTTGTTGATGCCAGTTCATTAGATATATTCAAAAGGGAGTTAGATATGGCCCTTACGGCCAAAGGTATCAAGGGGCATGGAGAGAAAGCAGGAAAGAGGTGCTGAGGTTGAATGATCAGCCATGATCTTATTGAATGGGCCGAATGGCGTGCTCCTGCACCAAATTTCTTTGTTTCTATGATTCTAAGCAAGTCTGCAGTGAGCCTTCAGTTATCCTTTCCAAGCTCTGCTTGATTGTTTGAACTGCTCGTTCTGCCTGACCATTGGACGCTGTCTTAAACAGAGCAGACGTGACATTTTTGACCCCATTGCGGGTCATGAATTCCTTGAATTCGGCACTGGTAAAGCACGGTCCATTGTCACTTACAAGGACATCAGGCAGGCGGTGCGTGGCAAACATGGCCCGTAGGCTTTCAATGGTGGCAGCGGACGTGCTTGCCTACATTATCACACGTTCAATCCATTTGGAGTACGCATTTACAACCACTAAAAACATTTTTCCCAAGAATGTGCCTGCATAGTTTGGAGGGCCAAGACCATAAACTTAGTGGCGCTTCCCTGGGTGCATTGCTTAACTAGGAACATGTATTATATGTGTGCACACAGGCCTCTAAGTCTGCATCGATACTGGGCCACCACATGTGGGATCTGACTATCGCTTTCATCGTTACAATGTCTGGGTGGATACTGTGGAGATCACTAATGAAAGTGTCCCTGCCCTTTCTGGCACAGCTACCCGATTACCCCAAAGGAGGCAGTCTGCCTGTATAGACATTTAATCTTTGCGGCGCTGGTACGGCTTTATTTCTTCCTACATCTCTAACGGGACACTAGACCAACTCACATGGAGCACACAGTTTTTTACTAAGGACAGTAAGGGGCCCTGGCTCATTCAGGTTCTAATCTGTCGGGCGGTAACAGGTGATTGCTCACTCTCGAATGCTTCCATTGCCATAACTAAATTTTCAGGCTGTGCCATCTCTACCCCGGTGGTGGGTAATGGCAGCCTAATGAGAGCATCAGCACAGTTTTCTGTGCCTGGCCTGTGGTGGATGGCGTAGTTGTATGCGGACAACATGAGTGCCCATCTCTGGATGCGGGCCGATGCATTCGTATTTATCCCCTTATTTTCAGAAAAGAGGGATATAAGCGGCTTATCGCGGTTTCCAATTCAAATTTGAGCCGAACAGATATTGATGCATTTTCTTTACCCCGTAAACACACGCTAACGTTTCTTTTTCGATCATACTGTCGGCCCTCTCGGCCTTAGACAAACTTCTAGATGCAGAAGCAACCGGTTGCAATTTCCCAAATTCATTAGTTTGTTGCAATATACACCCGACCCCGTACGACGACGCATCACATGCTAGTACCAAACGTTTACATGGATCGTACAACACAAGCAATTTGTTTGAACATAACAGCTTCCTAGCTTTCTCAAAGGCATTTTCTTGGCTTTTACTCCATACCCATTCATCTCTCTTATGCATTAAAGAGTGCAGGGGTTCTAACAATGTGCTAAGACCCGGTAAGAAGTTATCAAAATAGTTCAGGAGTCCTAGAAACGACCACAGTTCTGTCACGTTCTGTGGTCTCGGTGCGGTCTTGATTGCTTCCGTCTTCGAATCGGTGGGCCTGATGCCGTCCACCGCGATTCTTCTCCCCAGGAACTCCACTCCAGGCGCCAGAAAAATGCACTTTGAGCGTTTTAGCCTGAGCCCCACACTATTAAGCCGACTAAGAACCTCCTCCAGGTTGTGCAGGTGCTTGACGGTGTCCCGACCTGTAACCAAGATGTCGTCCTGGAAGACCACGGTATGCGGAAACGACTTCAGCAAGCTTTCCATGTTTCTCTGGAATATCGCCGCAGCCGATCGAATCCCAAACGGGCATCTGTTGTAAACGAAAATACCTTTGTGCGTGTTGATGCAGGTGAGGTCTTTTGAAGATTCTTCCAACTCCTGCGTCATGTAGGCCGAGGTCAAGTCCAGCTTCGTGAACGTTTTCCCTCCCGCCAGCGTCGCAAATAGGTCATCTGCCATTGGTAACGGGTATTGATCCTGCAGCGAGAAACGATTAATAATTATTTTGTAATCACCACAGATTCTGACAGTGACGTCTTCCTTGAGGACTGGAACAATCGGACTGGCCCACTCATTGAATTCGATCAGCGAAATGATGCCCTCTCATTGCAGCCTTTCCAGCTCGATCTCCATTCTTTCTCTCATCATGTAAGGTACCGCTCTCGCCTTGTGATGGATGGGTCGTGCCCCCGGAATCAAATGGATCTGCACTTTTGCTCCTTGGAGCTTCCTGATGCCTGGTTCGAACAGCGAGGGGAACTTGCTTAGGACCTGGGCACATGAGGTGTCGTCGATGGACGAAAGCGCTCGGACGTCATCCCAGTTCCAGCGTATCTTTCCCAGCCAGCTCCTACCAAACAACATGGGGCCATCGCCCGGTAACACCCAGAGTGGTAAATAGTACACCTCCATCATAGGAGACCTTTACGGTAGCACTGCCAATTACGGGAATCAGTTCCTTTGTGTATATTCTAAGTTTGGTATGAATGGGAGTCAGGACTGCCCTTGAAGCCTTGTTGCACCACAGCTTATCGAAAGTCTTTTTACTCATTATGGACTGGCTTGCGCCCGTGTCCAGCTCCATTGACACCGGGAGTCCATTTAATTCATTCTTCAGCATTATCGCGGGACACTTTGTGGTAAAAATGTGCACCCCATATACCTCTGCCTTCTCGGTTTAAGGCTCTGGTTCTTCATGATCCACCGTGGATCTGTCCTCCTCTGCAACATGGTGGTTTGCAGGATTAGCAGGGTTTGCAGCTCGCCTGCACATACGTTGGAGGTGTCCCATTGTTCCACAGCCCTTGCAAATGTATCTTTTGAAGCGGCATGAATGGAATCGATGATCACCCCCGCAACGCCAACAAGGTATTCATTGCCTTGTATTCACCACCCTTGATGGCGGACTCTGAGTCATCTGCAGACATGCAGCTGCAGGCGTGTAAGTCCTGCCATGTACATTTCGATTCGAAAACAACATTACTTTATTCAAATTACTTGCAGCAGCACTAGTGTGCTGGGAAATTTGTTTGGTATTGTCACTGGTGGAGATAAATGCCTGGGCTATCGCTATGGCTTTCTTCAAGGTTGGGGTCTCTACAGTCAAAGTTTGCGAAGTATTACTTCATGGCCAATGCCAAGTATAAAGAAGTCCTTAAGCATATGCTCCAAGTGTCCTTCAAATTCTCAATGTCCTTTAAGGCGCCTTAGCTCAGCGACGTGGCTCGCCACTTCCTGGCCTTCAGACCTCTTGTATGTGTAGAACCGATGCCTCGCCATCAGAACGCTTTCCTTCGGGTTTAGATGCTCCCGGACCAGTGTGCACAGCTCATCGTATGACTTGTCTGTGGGTTTTGCTGGAGCGAGCATGTTTTTTATGAGACCATAAGTTGATGCCCCGCAAATGGTGAGGAGGATTGCCCTTCGATTGGCAGCGTTCGCTTCTCCTTCCAGCTCATTGGCCACGAAGTATTGGTCAAGTCGCTCCACGAAGGTTTCCCAATCATCTCCCTCTGAAAATTTCTCCAGGGTGCCCACAGTTCTCTGCATTGTTGGTTGGGATTCATCATCTGTATCTCGTCGCCAGTTGTTAAGTCTTGGATAAAGAGTCAGACTAGAAACTGCAAGCTCAAAGTAAGTGTGATCATAGTCCTTTATTACAGATCTCAGAGTACCTCTCCAACCTGTGAGGCCTCCTTATATACAGGTGCTCCCAAGGGATTGTGGGATCCCTTGGGACTCCGGGAGATAAGCCCTCTGGTGGTTAGCCATGGTAATTACAGGTTTACATACATAACAATTTAATTGAGGCATTTAAGATGATTAAAGGATTTGATAGGGTAGATAGAGAGAAACTACATCCTCTGGTGGGAGCATCCAGAATGAGGGGACATTACCTTAAAATTAGAGCTAGGCCGTTCAGGGATGATGTCAGGAAGACAAAAGAAAAGTACTGCGGATGCTGGAATCTGAAATAAAAACAGAGAATGCTGAAAATCTCAGCTGGTCAGGCAGCATCTGTGGAGAGAAAAACAGAGTTAATGTTTCAGATCAACGACTCTTCGTCAGAACTGCCAAATATTCAAAAAAAGCACATTCTTAAGCACTGAAAGGAGAAGGTGAAGAAGGAACAAATGGGAAGGTATGTGATAGGGTGGATGGTAGGAGATATTGGAGAGACAGAAGGGAATATGGGCCAAATTGAAATGGGAATGATAGAGGTTACAAAAAGGTTAATCTGGATAGGATGTGAATGGCATAGTAATGATGTCGGGAAGCATTTCTTCCCACAAAGGCTAGTGGAAATCTGGAACTCTCGCCTTCAAAAAGCTGTTGAGGCTGGGGATCAATTGAAAATGTCAAAACTGAGCTTGATAGAATTTTGTTAAGCACGGGTAATAAGGATAACAGAACCAAAGTGGGTAGATAGATTTAAGATACAGATCAGCCACGATCTAATTGAAGGCCAGATCAGGCTTGTGGGGTTGAATGGTCTATTCCTGTGCCTATGTTTGAATATGCCTAAAGAACTCGGGTAAGAGGGTCAGGACTTCTAATTGGCCAAATGTCCTTTTTTCATTCTTGATTTATGTTCTGAATTTGTTAAAATCTTTCTAATTATGTCTATAGATTTATGATTGGTGAAGAACTGCATCACTGGCAGATGAAAGTAGTTTAGTGTGAGTACAGACTTTCTGCTGGCTATTAACATAATGTGGAAACTGTAATGATCCCATTGCAGAGCCCTGAGGGACAACCAATCAATCACGTTAATGTCAGGTGGTTGACCCTTCAACGGAAACCATTTGATGTCATGTCTAAAAGATATGCTTGGAATGGTTTCAGTGCAACAGTGAGTTTCTCTGTTAGGAGACATAAGCAATTTGTTTTGTATCAAAGGTCATGACATATCAGAAGTGTTACAGTACATTACAGAAGTTATAATAGGCTACCTAACAGATCAAGCAGATGCCATTTGACTCTTAAACAGGAGGTTATAAATTTAGATCTTTGGGTTGCCTGTTATTCAAAAAAAATCTGCTTCCTCCTATACAACAGCATGTAAGTACTGAGCTACTTGAATCAGCTTTGATCCCGACATGCCCTTGACTCTGACTCCACCAGCTATTCGGCTGTTCTTTCAGATTGGTTCTTGTGCTGTTCAACAACACCCTCTTAAATCCTGAGCTGAGCATTTGACCTCAAATCCAGCTGTTAAGATTGCATTTTTACGCCTGCAGAACTTAGCCTGCTTATGCCTATATTTCTTGCCCTCCACTGCTAAAACTCTAATCTATTCCTTCATTATTTCATTGATTTCTCAAACATTGTTCTCATTGGTCTCTTTGCCTCCATCCTTCAGTTAATCCAGAGCTGCATGGCCATGGCCTCTCCTGATTCCCAACCGTCTCTTTGCTCCAGTGAATTGACTTCAAGATCCTTGTCCTTGTCTTTCAAATCACTCCACAGTTTCACTGCACCCTACCTAAGCAATCTTCTCCAGTCATGCATCTGTACCTGAATTCTTCACTCCTTTGACTTCAGACTATTGCTTCTTACCTGCTCCATTATCAGAGGATGATCATCAGCCATTATGCCCTGCATTGAGAAACAGTAAAAGGGAATATTATTTGAATGGGGAGAAATTACAACATGCTGTGGTGCAGAGGGACCTGGGGATCCTTGTGCATGAAACTCTTTTTGGGAGTAAACAAAAAACATTAAACCGTGCCCCCCCGATCTGGGGGAAACACCAAACATTTACAGGCCCTTTTATTTTTTTGTGGTATTTTTGGGGTTTTTTTTTTTGGGGCACAAAAACATATTTTTCTCCAAGTGCCCCCTATAAAAGGGGAGGGGGACACTAAAAGCACCGGCAATTAAAACAAATTAACTTAAAAACATAAAATCAAATTAAAATTTGGTTGCCGGGTGTGATGATGCACTCCAGTCCCTCCGGTGCCCACCTCTCGCGGAAGGCCGCGAGCGTACCGGTGGACACCGCGTGCTCCATCTCCAGGGATACCCTGGACCGGATGTATGCGCGGAAGAGAGGCAGGCAGTCTGGCTGAACGACCCCCTCAACCGCCCGCTGCCTGGACCGGCTGATGGCACCCTTGGCCGTGCCCAGGAGCAGTCCTACGAGGAGGCCCTCGGACCTACCCGCTCCCCTCCGCACAGGGTACCCGAAGATCAGGAGTGTGGGACTGAAGTGCAGCCAGAATTTCAGGAGCAGCCCCTTTAGATAACAAAACGGGCTGCAACCTCGTGCACTCAATAAAAATATGGAACACGGACTTCCTTGTGCATGAATCCCAAAAAGTTAGTTTGCAGGTGCAGCAGGTAATCAGGAAGGCAAATGGAATGTTGGCCTTCATTGCGAGAGGGATGGAGTACAAAAGCAGGGAGGTCCTGCTGCAACTGTACAGGGTATTGGTGAGGCCGCACCTGGAGTACTGCGTGCAGTTTTGGTCACCTTACTTAGGAAGGATATACTAGCTTTGGAGGGGGTACAGAGATGATTCACGAGGCTGATTCCAGAGATGAGGGGGTTACCTTATGATGATAGATTGAGTAGACTGGGTCTTTACTCGTTGGAGTTCAGAAGGATGAGGGGTGACCTTATAGAAACATTTAAAATAATGAAAGGGATAGACAAGATAGAGGCAGAGAGGTTGTTTCCACTGGTCGGGGAGACTAGAACTAGGGGGCACAGCCTCAAAAAGCGGGGGAGCCAATTTAAAACCGAGCTGAGAAGGAATTTCTTCTCCCAGAGGGTTGTGAATCTGTGGAATTCTCTGCCCAAGGAAGCAGTTGAGGCTAGCTCATTGAATGTATTCAAGTCACAGATAGGTAGATTTTTAACCAATAAGGGAATTAAGGATTACAGGGAGAGGGCGGGTAAGTGGAGCTGAGTCCACTCCCAGATCAGCCATGATCTTGTTGAATGGCGGAGCAGGCTCGAAGGGCTAGATGGCCTACTCCTGTTCCTAATTCTTATGTTCTTATGTTCTTATGCATTTTGCAATTCTCTCCAAAATAATTTTCCTTCCCTATCTCCCTTATTAAATTCAAAAGCCTCTTTAAAAACCATTTCCCCTTTCTCTGACCATACCTGTGCTCTCTCCCTTACTCGCCCTCCCAAATTCCTCCTAAAGAGTACAATCCTAAAGGGGGTGCATGAACTGGGGGTATTTGTGCACAAATCGTTGAAGGTGGCATGGTAGGTTGAGAAGGCGGTTAAAAGAGCAAACGGGATACTGGGCTTCATAAATAGAGGCATAGAGTACAAAAGCAAAGAAGTTATGATGGACCTTTATAAAATACTGGTTCGGCCTCAACTGGAGTAATGTAACCAATTCTGGGCAGCGCATTTTTGGAAGGATGTGAAGGCCTTAAAGAGGGTACAGGAAAGATTTATGAGAATTATTCCAGGGATGAGCGATTTCAGCTACATGGGTAGACCAGAGAATCTCCTTAGAGCAGATAAGGTTGAGAGAAGGTTTGATAGTTGTATTCAAAATTATGAGGGGTCTAAACAGCGTAGATAGAGAGAAACTGTTCCCTTTGGCAGAAGAGTCGAGAACCAGAGGACACAGATTTAAGGTGATTGGCAAAAGAAGCAAAGGCGAGCGAGGAAAAAGATTTTTACGCAGCGAGTGGTCAGGATCTGGACTGCACTGTCGGAAAGGGTGGTGGAGACAGATTCAACTGTGGCTTTCAAAAGGGAATTGAATAAGTACCAGAAGGAAACAATGTGCACTGCTGCGTTGAAAGGGCCAGGGAGTGCGACTTGCTGAAGTGCTCTTGCACAGAGTCGGCATGGGCTCGACGGGCCGAATGGCCTTGTTCTGTGCTGTAACCTTTGTATGATTCTATGATTTTCCTGGGTATCTATTTCTCCACATTAGAAAGTGCTTTGAGATGTACTCTTATGCAAGGAGTGCTAGGGAGAGAGGAAGACACATGTGAAAGTTGTTATTCGTCAACAGATCTGAGCTAAAGTAGTGGCAGTGTTCCACAACTGGCCTCAGTACCCCTGGGTTAGGAAGGAGAAAAAAAAACATCAGCTAACGATCCCCCTGTCCAGTAACCTCTGTTAGAATGTATACATGTATGGAGATTAGTCAGCGATAGGGCTGGGCTCAGCTGTGTATGAGCTGCCGTCATTTGCTATTTGGACTCATAAGAAAGATTTGGTTGCGGTTGACCCGTAGATCATGATCTAGAATATGCTACTTCCTTCAGGAGAGGAGGAAAAATATTTGAAGGGAACAAAATCTGAAAGCACAAATCTATATCGTTTATCATCATCATAGATAGTCCCTCAAAACGAGGTTGACTTGCTTCCACGCCAAAAAGGGATGAGTTCATAGCTGTTTCAATGAAGGATCTAATATTCCGGATCCCGAACTACATCTTGAAGGGTGGAAGATGCCTGTGCATGGATTTTTTTAACTTGTGGTGGCCGTTGTACACCAGCCACCACATGGACTTGACAGAGCTAAGTCTTGGTCCAGTGGCAAGGATTAACCAAGATGACTGGAGACTAAGCTCTGCTGCACGGATCTAGTGCACACACACATACTCCTACTGTCCATAGATTGCAGTGCAGTCAGCCATCGCCCTCCTGCACCAGCACACGCTGCTCCTGCTGATGGCCTTGCAGGCCAGGACCACGCCGATTTCCGAGCCGGGTCGGCACAAGCTGCTCCCGTTTATAAGATCACATGAATGACACAACTGGTGATATTCCTCAATTATCAACTCTGCCTCTACCTTAGCGCTAAGCAACAACTCAAAAGTTTTTTCCTGAGCCATTGCAAATGGTATTGACTATAATTAGTTTTACCATTAATAAATCTAGCAGTGGCTGATTAAAGACTAGGAAGTAAAGTCATACTTCGATATAACTCAACACCCACCACTTAAAGCATACAAACTACCCCCATTGCATGTAAAAATAATTGAACTGGTTAGCTCAAGAGTGAAAATTGCCACAAAAATGAAAAAAGTAATTAGTGCCAACTTCAAAATGTCTAGCAGTTAGTTCCATGGTTTTGTGAAGCAGTTTGATCTGTATTATGAGTTCAAAGCATGGATCTGAACTGGAGTCACATTTGTTCTGTTGCAGATTTTTCTATCAGGATATTTAGATGTCGGATCAGGGTCCATAGTTCAAGATGCTAACAACTTTCAAAAGCCTAAGATAAAAGCGGAGAAAAATATGGGTAGTTTGCGCCTCCCATTAACGCCCCTAGACTTTTCACCCAGCTGGAATTCTGTGGGAGTTTAGTAGGCAGCTCGCAGGGCGAAAATTAAAGAGGAGGTGCAGCAATGAAAAATAAAAAAATGACTGACTTACCAGTCACAGCCTTCTTGATTGCAGATCTCGGGGTCCGTGCCGCGATCTTGCTGCCCGGCACTCTGCCTGAGTGCCGAGCTGTGGCTGCAGCATCCCGCTGCCTAGTGGTCCAGCGATGGCCCCGTTTCCCTCCTGCAGAGTTGGCAGTTTGGCCCTCCCCTTTAATGGAAGGGGAGGGCCCTGGCTTCCCGCCAGCGCTACGCCTCCCACATTGCACTGGAAAATCCCTGTCCGTTTACGCCCTAGTTCCGCACCGAGAGGAAGTGGAGCGCAATATTTCCCACACCATTTCCTCTCGGGGGGCGGTAAGCCCAATATAGCTCGCAGGGTGTGACTTCAGCGCCTGGGGCGGTACAGAATTTTCGGCCAAAAATGTTGTGTTTGCAGTTCATAGCAAAATCAAAAACATCTAGAAAAAGGCGCTTACAATTTTGCATTAAATAACTTCGCCCATCTGAGGAAAAGAGTGTTTGAAGACCAGGCCCTCAAAACTGCCAACAAGCTCATGGTCTACAGAGCTGTAGTAAAGCCCGCCCTCCTGTATGGCTCAGAAACGTGGACCATGTACAGTAGACACTTCAAGTCGCTGGAGAAATACCACCAACGATGTCTCCGCAAGATCTTATAAATCCCCTGGGAGGACAGAAGCACCAACATTAGCATCCATGTCCAGGCCATCATCCACAGCATTGAAGCACTGACCACACTTGATCAGCCCCACTGGACAGGCCACATCGTTCGCATGCCAGACACGAGACTCCTAAAGCAAGCGCTCTACTTGGAACTCCTTCACGGCAAATGAGCCAAAGGTGGGCAGCAGAAACATTACAAGGACACCCTCAAGGCCTCCCTGATAAAGTGCGACATCCCCACTGACACCTGGGAATCCCTGGCCAAAGACCGCTCTAAGTGGAGGAAGTGCATCCGGGAGGGCGCTGAGCACCTCGAGACTTGTCGTCGAGGGTATGCAGAAATCAAGCGCAGGCAGCGGAAAGAGCGTGCGGCAAACCAGCCCCACCCACTCCTTCGCTCAATGACTATCTGTCCCACCTGTGACAGGGACTGCGGTTCTCGTATTGGACTGTTCAGCCACCTAAGAACTCATGTTAAGAGTGGAAGCAAGTCTTCCTCGATTCCTATGATGATGAAATAACGAATATCAGAAAATCCCCGCTCACGAGAAGCAGCAAGACAAATAAAAATAGTAGTTGTTTGCTGACACCAAGCTTAGGCATTGTAGAAAAACTGAAGCAAGGAGTACAGAGTTTTGAGATGGTGAGAAAGAATGTGAATGGAAACATTGGCGCTGAATTTGAGGTCGGAGGCTTCCCGCAGGTGGATGTCTCCCACCAGCAAAAATCTATGCACTTACCTTCTGCCTCAGGATCCACAGAGACTTGCAGTCCTGGGCATCTATGCATAGGCCTGCGTGTAGGCTCACGTATCGCAGGAGCGCAGGCGGTTCACAAGCGCCCCGGGATCATGTGGGCCGGCTCAACCAATCAAAGAAGGAAATCCTCGTTCCTGCTTATGATCCCCATAAGCATGAATGGGGATCACAAGAAAAGAACATTTAACATAAATTTAAAAAGAAACATTACATGGTTAAAATTAATTAAAATACAATATAAATAAACATTAAATAAACAATAAATAAACATTTAAAACAAAAAAGTAATGTTTTGAAAAATAAATTTAAAGGGGCTAAACTCTTGAAAGCTTATTGTACATGTGTTTTAATGTTTAAATGAATGAAAAATAAATACTTTAATGTTTTTTAAAACTCTTACATTGGTAAAAGCAGGCCTTATGCCTGTTTTTACCAGGCATAGAAATTTCACAGGCATTAGCTGGGCAGAAGTTGGATTGCCTATCGGACAAGCCTCCCCAAATATGGTAGATGTGTAAATGTGTTAATATAGATAATTGCTTTCCAAATTCCAATTTTAAACCAGTCATTTCACTTCCTTTTAAAGAATGCCTAATTATTTCCCTGGCAGATAATGGAGGAGGACTAAATATTTGGATATCAACTTTGACAATCACAAAATGTATCATAGAAACCTAGGAACAGGAGTCGGCCATTCAGCCCCTCGAGCCTGCTCCTCCATTCAATGAGATCATGATTGGTCTGCACCCTAACTCGATATACCCGCCTTTGGCCCATATCCCTTAATACCTTTGGTTAACAAAAGTTATCAATCTCAGATTTAACATTAACAATTAATCTAGCATCAATGGTCGTTTGCGGAAGAGAGATCCAAACTTCTACCATCCTTCCACCCTTTGCGTGTAGAAGTGTTTCCTAATTTCACTCTTGAAAGGTTTGGCTCCAAATTTTAGACTCTGCCCCAGTCCTAGAAACCCCAACCAGTGGAAATAGTTTTTCCCTATCTACCCTATCTGTTCCCCTTAATGTCTTGAAAACTTAGATCAGATCACCCCTTAACCTTTTAAATTCTGGGGAATACATCTAGAATTGTGTAATCTCTCTGTAACTTAACCCTTGAAGTCCGGGTAAGATCCCATAATGATATGATGAAAAGAAGAAAACTTCTAGATGTCAGCATCCCACTCCTTGACCTTCAGTTAGACACTTTCCTCACGTGAAATAGCTGAGATTCAGGTCCTCAAGAGATATAAAATACAGTGACTGTGGAATTTCTGAAAAACATAGGAAATAAAAAATATATCCTATGTCCCGTGATTTGATGATGTGACCCAATATGGCCATTATTTGTCTTGCTACATTATCATTCTATCATGTGACCTAATTGCTACTGGTATCTGTTGTGTGTCAACTTGGCTCAGATGGTAGCACTCTGATCATTGAATCATAAATTTGTGAGTTTAAGTATATTTCCAGGACTTAACCTTAGCCAACATTTCATTGTCAGGGGTATAATTTTTTGGATGAGATGTTAAACCAAGGTTCTATCCGTCTATTCATGTGGATGCAACAAAATCTCATGATATTAATTACAGAAGTTCAGGGAGTTATCCTGGTCAACATTTCTCCACTGATCAACAGCGAAAAAAGAACAGATTGCCTGACCATTCATCTCATTTGCTGTTTGTGGGACATTGCTACGCACATGTTGACGACTATGCTTGCATACGTAACAATAGCAACTGCACTTCAAGAGTATTTAATTGGTGGTGAAGTGTTGGGATATTCTGACGGTATAATAAGGTGCTATGTAAAAGTCTTTCTTTCTGATGAATTCCATTGCAGATATTTTCATGCAACGATGAACCAAATGGCATCTGAGCTACTTTTGAAACTTTTATAGCAGAACAATTTTGTAGGCATGCATAACAATGCTGGGATGTAAAAGCATAGAAAACCTTATCCTCTCAGTTTATGATGTTCTGAGAAACTTTACCTAACTGCTATTATCTGTTTACATAGGTGTCATGTTAGGTCTTGAGCAGTGTTCTCCGTTTTCCAGATTTAAAGAGGTACCAACTTCATGGAAAAGTGGTGGGCACACCTTATTTCTATTTGTTTGAAAATGCACATGCCAATGATCGCAACCATATCGACACATCATGCACCTTATATGCATCATCATGATAAAATGGATGCATGGCTTTTTTGCCTCCAATGAAAGATTGACAAACAATTTTTTATCAAGATAGTGCCCCTTTAAGAGAAAAGTGACAAAATGGTGAATGTCAAATGAAGTCAGCATCAAAGTAACTTAAGTGTGCTATGGGCCAGACAACAAGATACCGATGACAGATATTTTTACCAAATTATCACACTTGCATTCCTGGCTATAGTTAGAGGCAGCTTGGTGTCTGCACTTGAGGAATGGGCAGCAAATAAATCACTAGGAAGAGTGCAGTACTGTATTACAGGGCTACCGATGTTGTACACTGACAGGTATGTGACTCAGTCTGAAATAATCTTTCCCTTTATCTACAAAACACATTAAAATGTATATAAATATATGTATATAAAAACTTATACAAAAAGCTAAGGACCAAGGTAGAGAACACTGCCAATGTGGCAAAGATTCATAGGGGGAAATTTTAACCATGATGGGTGGGAGAGGGGGCAATGGTAGGTTAACATTTTAAAAATCTGGAACCTGACCCCAACCCGCCTCAAGTAAGCCCACTTTCGGTTTTAACGGGGGCCGCTGGGGAGCGAGTGACTAACCTGCCCTTGAGAGATGGGTCAGTTATTTAAATATGTTAATGAGGCTTCATGCCTCAAATTTTAACAGACTTTTAAATTTAATGACTATGAATCGGGTTTCCCAAGACTCGGGGAACCTGGTAACTGAAGCGAGGCACTGCTTGTGGGCCAGAGGAGCAGGTGTGCTTCCCCCAGCCCCTCAAACAAACATGCTTCCCTCCTCGCTATCACCTCCCTCCCCACAATTCAAAGCACCCCACCGACCTGTGATCTCTTCAACCCTCACTCACTATTTCCCCCCGACCCACGATCTCTTCAAATGCCCCCCACGATCTCTCCCTGAACCTACAATCTCCCTCAATCCATGAATTCTTCAACCCATCTCCCACCCACGATCTCTCTACCCTCCCTGGCAGCAGCCTTCCAACATTGGCTTTTGAACCTGACAGCCTGCCAAACACTCAATCAGGCTGTCTGCTGGCTGGGAAATGGAGACAAAGATTTAAATGAGATCCTGACGTCACCCGCATTCCCGCTCCCTCACTGCCTCCCTATAAATATCAGGACCATAGAGTCATACAGAACAGAAGGAAATCATTCAGCCCATCATGTCTGTACTGGCTTGTGAAAGAACTATCCAATTAGTCCCTGTATTGTAACAGGTTTGTGGAGCTGCTGCGATCCAGGCAGCGGGCGGTCGAGGGGGTCATTCAGCCCGACCGCATACCTCTCCTCTGTGGTTACGTTTCTGCCAGGGTGTCCCTGGAGATGGAGCATGTGGTGTCCACCTGTACTCTCGCGGCCTTCCGCGAGACGTGGGCAGTAGAGGGACTGGAGTTATCATCACCCCCAGCAACCAAATTTTAGTTTGATTTAAGTTACTGTAAAAGTTTCATTTGTCAATTTGCCAGTCCGAGAGCCCCTTTAATAAATTGGGGACTTGTTTTAAGGTTCTGCTAAAATAGTTGTGGAGTTGTTGCACTGTGAGTGGCTTTGCCAGTCAAGTGATGTTTACAAGACTCAATAAAATCCTAGTTAATTGAGTTCAGGTTCTCCATGATGAGGCATGGAGTTGTGAACCTGTGGACGAACTGGTGGGGTTCAGTTTGATTGTTAAACCTTTGCTAATAAACCAGCTAGTTCTTTACAGCAAATGTGTAGCTGTGAATTATTAAGTGTTATTTTTCTTAAAGGCACATTTACTTTGCTGCTGGGGATCCTGGGACAGTGCTGCTCAATAAGTGACCTCTGACCTTCTCCACTGCTTACCTCTCCTGTGTGCTTGTGGTTCCCCTGTGGGAAAGGCAGTAGAATAAGGCACCTGTTTCTGGTGCATCTTACCCCCACTGCTGAGACATGTGTATAAACTAGGCCCATACAGCAGAGCCTGGTCTCCAGTCATCTTGGATCCCCTTGCCACTGGACCAAGACCTTGCTCTGTCAAGCCCGTGTGGTAGCTGGTGTGCAACAGCCACCCCACATTAAAAGAATTCACGCACAGGCATCTTTCACACTTTAAGATGAAGTTCGGGATCTGGAACATCAGGACCCTCATGGACAACCCCAACAGCAACAGACCGGAACGCCGCACCGCTATCGTTGCCCGGGAACTCGGGTACTTCGACATTGACATCGCCGCCCTAAGCGAGACCGGGCAGGCATGGGAAGGACAGCTCAAAGAACAAGGTGGTGGCTACACCTTCTTTTGGAAAGGCAAACCAGAAGCAGAACGCCACCTCCATGGGATTGGCTTCGCCGTAAAAAATGAGCTAGTGGGCTGCCTCAGAGACTCCGGCTCACCCTAGCCCAGAACCAGTGCGCTACTGTCTTCAAGCATACGGCCCAACACTGGAAACGACAGACAAGACTAAAGAGGAATTCTACTCCAGCCTCGAACAATCCCTGTACCTAGTCCCAATGAGCGACAAGCTGATCCTCCTTGGC
This sequence comes from Pristiophorus japonicus, assembly GCF_044704955.1. Taxonomy (NCBI): domain Eukaryota; kingdom Metazoa; phylum Chordata; class Chondrichthyes; family Pristiophoridae; genus Pristiophorus; species Pristiophorus japonicus. Next base: position 501,741,299 of record NC_091977.1, on the reverse strand, counting down.
GACTTCAACGCCAGAGTCGGACAGGACACTGACCTCTGGGGAGGTGTGATCGGCAGAGAGTGGATAGAGAAAGCCAACTTCAATGGCATCCTCCTCCTGATGAAATGCTTAGAACATGGCCTCGTCATAACCAATACCCTGTTCTGTCAGAAGGACAAATATAAAGCTTCATGGCAACACCCTCGCTCCAAGCACTGGCATCTGCTAGACTACGTCATTATCCGAGCAAGGGACCACAAAGATGTGCACATCACCCACGCCATAACAGGAGCTGATGACTGCTGGACAGACCACCGCCTAATTCGCTCTGTTATCACCATCAACCATCAACATTGCCTCAAAACAGTGATGACAACAGAAACAATACCGCAGGAAAATCAACGCCGGTGCGCTCAAAGATCCTGCTAAGAAAGCCCTATTCAGCCAGTGCCTCGCTACCAACCTGACAACTCCCAGTGACCCAGAGACGCAGAGTGTCCACAGTGCCTAGTCAACCCTCAATGCTTCCATAATTAGCACCTGCGAAGAGACGCTCGATGACTCGACCAGCGAACACCAAGACTGGTTCGATGAGAACGACCAGGAGATCCAGGAGCTAATATGCTGCAAGCGCAAGGCATTCTTGGACTGGAAGCAGCAATGCAACTTGAGGGCGATAAAGCAGCTCTACAGATGTCTGAAGGCCGAGGTCCAACAAAAAACCCATGACATACACATGTCCCAGCAGTGGGGGTAAGATGCTTTCTGGTGGGTGGAGAAAGCTCAAGAAATCCAGTAGCTAGCGACAAACTAGACATGTGAGGATTCTTCAGCGCAATCAAGATGACCTGCGGCCCAAGCACCCAAGGCCCTACCCCACTAATGGAGAGGTGCTCATCAAGGACAGAGAGGCAGTCAGTGCCCGCTGGAAGGAGCACTTCGAGGATCTCCTCAACCGAGACTCTGTCTTCGACGTGCGTGTCCTCGACTCCATCCCACAGCGTGCCATCCGCAACCATCTCAGCACAACGCCAGCCCGGCCCGAGGTTGAAAAGGCCATCCGACAACTGAAGAACAACAAGTCATCAGGAGCAGATGAAATCCCTGCCAAAACACTAAAACATGGTGGTGAAGCACTACTAGCGTGGATCCATGACCTCATCTCTCTTATCTGGAAGGAGGAGCTCATGTCAGGAGATCTCAGAGACGCTGTAATCGTGACCATCTTCAAGAAAGGTGAAAGTCTGACTGCAGTAACTATAGAGGAATCTCCCTGCTGTCGACCACCAGGAAAGACATCGCAAGAATCCTCCTGAATCGCCTTCTTCCTGTGGCTGAAGAACTCCTCCCGGAGTCGCAATGCAGATTCCGCCCACTTAGGGACACAATGGACACGATCTTCACTGCGAGGCAGATACAACAGAAATGCAGGGAACAGCACCAACCCCTGTACATGGCCTTCTTTGACCTCACAAAAACCGTCAACATTGTCAACCGTGAGGGATTATTGAGCATCCTCCTCAGATTCGGCTGCCCTCAAAAGTTTGTCACCATTCTCCGCCTGCTCCATGATGACATGCAAGCCGTGATCCTGACCAATGGATCCACCACAGACCCAATCCACGTTCGGACCGGGGTCAAGCAAGACTGTGTCATCACACCAACGCCCTTCTCGATCTTCCTTGCTGCAATGCTCCATCTCACCCTCGGCAAACTCCCCGCTGGAGTGGAGCTAAATTATCGGACAAACGGGAATCTGCTCAGCCTCTCTTGATGACCACTTACATGCTGCAGATGCGAGATGGCAGAAGGTACGCTCAACAGCATCGTCTTCCCAATGTAAGACGTGAAAGACTAATGAGGAGGACCAGATGTTACACCCCCCGCAAGTACAGGGAGAAGCAGTCTTACCTCAACTTGCCTAACACCACCTGCCTTCAGAGAATGTGCTTCCACAAAGAGGTTATCAGTGAGATATGCCAGCTCTTCAGGGGAGATCTGCAGCTTGCCAGCACCATCAGAACCGCACTGTCCATCGATGTCAAAGTCACCGCAGCACTATCTTTTTACACGTCGGGTTCTTTTCAGGCCTCAGCTGGTGACCTTTGCGGTATGTCTCAGCATGCCACACATTGCTGCATTAGACAGGTCACTGAAACCCTGTACACACGCAGGATGGACTTTATCAGCTTCCATATGACCAGGGAGGCTCAGACTGAGAGGGCTTTAGGATTCTATCGAATTGCTAACTTCCCCAAGGTCCAGGGAGCAATAGACTGTACACACATCGCGATGTGGATACCTTTTCAGGATGCAGAGGTTTTCAGGAACCACAAGGGATTCCATTCCCTGAATGTGAAACTGGTTGTCGACCACCAGCAAATTATTATGGCAGTGAATGCTAACTTTCTGGGCAGCATCCATGATGCTCACATCCTGCGTGAGAGCACTATATCTGACTTGTTTAACAATCAGCCACAAGGTCAATGCTGGATGCTTGGAGACAAACGATATGGCCTCGCCAACTGATGACCCCCCAGCATGCCACCCACACCGAAGCCGAGAAGCGATACAACGAGAGCCACAGACCCACTCACAATATCATGGAGAAAACCATTGTGGTGCTTAAGCAACACTTTAGATGCCTGGACCACTCAGGAGGCGAGTTCCAATACCACTCAATTCGTGGTGGTGCGCTCCATGCTGCACAACTTGGCTATCAGGCGGGGACAAGAATTGCCAGAAGGGTGTGATGGTCCACCTCAGGAGAGAGTGGAAGAGGAGGATGAGGAGGTGGACGCTGACCTCGGGCCACACAATCAGGCTGACGCTGAAGCCATGCCCCCACGCCCTGTAGATCGCAGGAAAGGGCCCTTGGTGGCATCATAGCTGCACGACTCTTACGTCAGGAGCTCATAAATGAACGCTTTGCCTGAAAGACCATTGGTGGTATTTACAAGGCTGACACACTGCTGGGAGTGCAGGTCATACATCAATGGTGGGCATCATCTTAGTGACAGTTAAAGTTTAAGTTGATTGAAGTTAAGTGTAATTAGACGCTTTGATGTTAAGGAATCACCAATGTGTAACGATTCAGCTATCTAAGCCAATGCGCAACAAGGTTATGTTAAATAATAAACATTTAAACCAACTATTTGTCTGAAATCATAAATATATCTTTAAAACCAAATCTTCTCCACCTCCCCCCTGCTTCTCATCCCCACCTCTATCCCTTCCCCTTCCCCTCCTGACTCTAAGCCGCCTGGCCGAGGAGTTCCTCAGGCGCTGCTTCATTGGCGGGGGGGATGACGGCCGAAGCGCTGCTTGGACAGATACGGGAGAGAATGGTCCCGAGGTGGGACCATGCTCCAAGCCAGAAGCAAGATGTTGCTCCTAGCTCTCATGTGTCATTAGAAATGGGGCTGTGGCACCTTGGGGTGCAGTGCCGCGCTCCGGGACCACTGGGATCCTTCTGCCACCAGTGTTCCTGGCTAACAGCTCCAGGGCCCCCCCCCCCATCCCTTCCATGTTATATATTATTTGTTGGACAAAAACTTGGTGCCAACTATTTTCTGGGTGCTTAGTAGGCTTTTTGCTGCTGGTAAATCTCCCTCATGCCTTCCACAACAGCCAAACAAGCACACACCACACCCACACACGCTTTTAGTACCTCTCTGCTCCCTCTCTCTCTGTCTCCTCTTCTGCGCATGTAATGATGAGCCCTGACCTCCTGAATCGCGGGAAACAAGCGTTGCCATGCCGTTGCTAAGGATGGCGACACATTACGGCAGAAGGTCAGAGAAATTTTACGCTAACGCCCATTTCAGATAGCTCGTGGTAACGCCCAATTTTTAAAATAGAGATGAGGGGCTTTGAAAATGGGCGACAAGCCAGCGATCTGAAAACCCATTTTTACCGCCCACGCCGGAAATACTGCCCATTTTTGGGCGATCTGCACAAAAGTGTAAAATTTAGCCCTTTATCTCTACCATTGTTCTTTTACAAATGTTAGCATAGTATCAATCCTTAAATCAAACTAGCGCAACTACACCTTCGCCTACTTAGCATAGCCTTCTCATCATGCCTTGCGGTTATGGTTGCATCTTAACAACGCAGGTAATACAATTATAGCACCCTCGGTGCTGGAACAGAGAATTTCCCGAACCACAGGAGGTCTTGTTTACCAGTACCGGTGGACAGCGCCCGGGCTTCTATGTCTATGTGAGTGCGTGCTGGCACCCTATGGGCGGCTCCCTCAACACCCGCGCATGTACTCACTGACTGACAGTCGCACCCAGCTGATCACCAAACACGCTAATGGCAGCCATTACAGCTGATGAAAACTTAAAAAAAAATAAACCCGCCATTCCCTCAGGCCCAACTAATGCTGAACCATGGATGAGAGAGTCTCGGACTGGAGAGGTACAACCTGAAACACAAAGTTAGTATACAAAGCAAGTAACACAGGTTGAACCTCTCTTATCCTGCACTCTCGGGGCCTGGCCTGTGCCAAATAAGGGATTTTACCGGATGAGGGGAGATCAGCGGCCCGAGGTCGGGGAGCCGGGGGGGGAGGCGGGGAGGGTGGGGGCGGTGGTGGGAGGAGGCGGTCGATGGCCCGGGCAGGCCCAAAGTGTCGGTGGGCCATGACGGAAGTGTCGATGGGCCCTCAGCGGGCCGAGTGTCGGTATGGCCCCAGAGTCGGGGTGGAGGTTGGCTGCGTTCTGCACATGCAGCCCCAGCTGCTGGAATCATGCCGGACAAGGGGCGGTGCCGGATAAGGGAGTCCGGGATAAGGGAGGTCCAACCTGTAACACAAAGTCAATATACAAAGCAAGTAATAATACAAAGTCAGTAATGCAGAGTTACTGTTAAAACAACATATGTGAATTTATCAAACCCTACAGAGGGGAGGAGAAACAAAATGAAAAAAAACAGATAAACAAACAAGTGCTGAGACATGGAGGGAAAGTTAAGAGAGGTGACCAAAAGCTTGGGAAAAAATCTGGCTTTTGAGATGATTAACAGCGATGGAGAGAAAAGTGAAGGTGGAGGGACTCCAGAGAGCAGGGCTGAGCTGACTGAATGCTCTGCACCAATGGTGGATGCAGAGAGGGTATAAACGGCAAGAGTCAGTGGACTGAAAGGAGAGAATTTAAAGGCTGAAGGAATTTTCAGAGTTACATTGGAGTGAGGCCATGGAGAGATTTTAAGATGAGAATAATGATTTTAAATGTAGTGCATTGAAAAACAGAAAGCCAGTAAACATCAGGAAGGACAGGATAATGGATGAGTGGGACTTAGTGCAGGTCAGAATATGTACGCCTGAATTTTGGATAAGTAGGAATGAATGGTCAGTGAGGGATGGAAGACCAGAAAGGAAGACTTTGGAGAAAGTAAGTGTAGAGGTTGCAATGTACGGATAGGGATTTCAATGGCAGTGCAGCTGCGATAGGATTTGAAGCTTAGTTCTGGGCTAAACAGGACACAGAAGTTTTATTGGACTGTTTCAGCTTGAGAAAGTGGCTGAGAAATGGTGGCAAAGGAATGAGTTTATTGTGGTGGCTGAAAACAATGGTTTCAGTCTTCCCGATGTTCAGTCAGAGGAGGCATTGTCTTATCCGTATCTCGATAGCAGATTTGCCTGGCAACAAAGAACTGATTGTGGATTCAAGGGAAATGATGGAAAAGTAGAGCTAGTTGTGATCAGTATACTGTTGAAGCTGACCTGATGTCTCCAAATGAAATCACCAAAGGGTAGCATGTGAATGAGAATGAGGAAGGGGAGGGGTAGAGGATTCCAAGGAATTCCAGGGCTGGATATATGGAGGATGTGCTGTTGTGTTGGGACAGGGAGGAATGGAACCACAAAGGCCATTCCTTGGAGCTGAACAATGGAGGATTGTCCATGAGGGCGATGGTATGGTCGTCCATTTCGAGTGCTATGAAAAGATCGAGGAGGATAAGGAAAGATAATGCATCATGGTCACAATCACAGAAGATGTAATTTGTAACTTTGGTCATGATGGTCTCAGTGTTGTGGGCAGAGCAGATGCTAGACTGAAGGGATTCAAGCAGGGAGGTTTGGGAGAGATGAGCATAGAGCTGTGGGTGAATGGCACATTCTAGGATATTATAGAAGAAAGGAAGGCTAGAGGTGGAGCTGTTTGAGAAGACAAATGGATCGGCAGTGAGTTTGATAATGGGAAGGTGAGGATATTGGTTTTGAAGGGGGTAGGTTAGATGCCCAAGCAAAGAAAATAATTAACAACGTCAGCCAGCATGGGGGCCAAGAAGGGTATTTGATTGGTCAGGAGTTAACAGGTATGTCTCAAAGAAGAGATTAGCTTAGAGAGTGTGTGGTGATTAATAAATTGATTGGGATCTAATGTAGAATAGGTAGAAGACTAGGAGGTTGGACATAGGGAAGAAGAGGAGATCGTAGCAGAGGATGCTGAAATCCTTGAACTCTTCAGATTAGTATTGGAGATGAGGTGGAAGGGGCAAAGAGATGGATTTGAAGAGGTGTTTAGTCATGCGGAAAATGAGCATTGAGTTGTTCTGGAGGAATTGGAGGATTTTGTTTAGGAGACAAGGCATGGTAATACTAGACATGTTTGGACCAAATCTGCCAATGATTGACTAGTTGCGCATCAAGTGCATTTGAGTTTGCAGCCATTTGATTTAAGCTAGAAAAGAGGGAGAAGGTATGGGGGAAATGGTGGTGGTGAGAAAGAGTACTTTGGTTGGATCGAGGGCATCAGTGGCAAAGGCAAGGTAGTACTTTAGCAGGTCAACAATACAGTTGGACAGGAGAAGACCAGATGAGAGGGAGATGGGAATTTGAGAACATAACATACATCAAACAACAAAAATAACTTGTATTTAAATAGCGCCTTTAACTTAGTAAAACATCCAAAGGTGCTTTACAGGAGCGTTATAAAACAAAATTTGACACCGAGTCACATAAGAAGATATTAGGGCAAATGGCCAAAAGCTTGTTAACAGAAATAAGTTTTAAGTAGCATCTTAAAGGAGCAAAGAGAGGTAAAGAGGCGGAGAGGTTTAGGGAGGGAAGTCCAGAGGTTAGGGCCTTGGCAGCTGAAGACACGGCCAACAATGGTGAGGCGATTAAAATTGAGAATGCGCAAGAGGTCAGAATTAAAGGAGTGCAGATATCTGAGGGTTACAGAGCAGGAAAAGGTTACAGAGATAGGGATGCGCAAGGTCATGGAGGATTTTGAAAACAAGGATGAGAATTTTAAAATCAAGATATTGCTTAACCGGGGGCCAACTTAGGTCAGCGAGCACAGGGGTTATGGGTGAACCGGACTTGGTGCGAGTTAGGGTGTAGGCAGCCGAACTTTGGATGATCTCAAGTTTACAGAGGGTGGAAGATGGGAGGCCGGCCAGGAATGCTTTGGAATAGTCAAGTCTAGAGGTAACAAAGACACGGTTGAGGGTTTCAGCAGCAGAAGAGCTGAGGCGGGGTGGAGTCGGACAATGTTACAGAGTTGGATATCGGCGCGGATATGTGATTGGAATCTCATCTCAGGGTCAATACGATACCAAAGTTGTGAACAGTCTGGTGCAGCCTCAGATAATTGCCAAGGAAAGGGATCGAGTCAGTGGCTGGAAAATGGAGTTTGTGGTGGGGCCCAAAAACAATGGTTTAGCTGTCCCAATATTTAGATGGAGGAATTTTCAGCTCATCCAATACTGGATGTCCAACAAGCAGTCAGACAATGTGGAGGGATCAAGAGAGGTGGTGGTGAGGTAGAGCTGGGTATTGTCAGCGTACATGTGGAAACTGACCCTGTGTTTTCAGATGATGCTGCTGAGAGACAGCATGTAGCTGAGAAATAGGAGGGGGACAAGGATAGAACCTTGGGGGACACCAGAGGTAATGGTCCAGGAGTGGGAAGAGAAGACGTTGTAGGTAATTCTCTTGCTATGACCAGATAGATAAGAATGGAACCAGATGAGTGGAGTCCCACCCAGCTGGATGACGGTGGCAAGGTGTTGGAGAAGGATGGTGTGGTCAACCATGTCAAAGGCTTCAGACTGGTCGAGAAGAAAGAGGAGGCATAGTTTACTACTGTCACAGTCACATAGGATGGTATTTCTGACTTTGATAAGAGCCATTGCGGTACTGTAGCAGGGGCAGAAAACTGTTTGAAGGGATTCAAACATGGGCCAGAATTTTGCCTACCTCGGCGGGTCTGGTGTGGGCAGTGTCCATGGTGGGTCATGTCTCTGCTGCTGGCCCCATCCCACTATTGAAAATGAACTTAACTTAATGGAGCCTATAAAGTCCGTCTCGATGGAATGTGTCTGGTGACATCATTCATAATGCATAAGAACATAAGAACATAAGAAATAGGAGCAGGAGTAGGCCATTTGACCTCTCGAGCCTACTCCGCCATTCAATAAGATCATGGCTGATGTGATCGTGGCCTCAACTCCACTTCTCTGTCCACTCACCATAACCCTTGACTACCTCATCATTCAAAAATCTGTCTATCTCCAACTTAAATATATTCAATGACCCAGCCTCCCCAGCTCTCTGAAGTAGAGAATTCCAAAGCTTCATGACCCTCTGAGAGAAGAAATTCCTCCTCATTTCTGTGTAAAATGGGTGGCCCCTTCTTCTGAAACTATGCCCCTGAGTTTCAGATTCCCCCACAAAGGAAAACATCCTCTCTGCATCTACCCTGTCAAACCCCCGCAAACTCTTATATATACTAGGAATGGTAGCATAATGGTAATGTTACTGGGTTTGTAATCTAGAGACCTAGGCTAATGATCTGCAAAATATCAGTTCAAATCCAACTATGTTTGCTGGGGAATTTAAAATTCAGTTAGTTAAATAAATCTTTATTAAATAATAAAAAAATGCTAATATCTGTAACAATCACCAAGTTTGACAGAAAAACCCATTTGGTTCACTTATATCCTTCAGGGGAGGAAATCTGCCATCCTGACACAGCAACCAACTGCCTGCCCACAGAATTGTACCAAACAGTTACAAAGAAGCATCACCACATGGAATGCAGCAGTTTAAGAAGGTGACTCAATGCCATCTTCTAAAGGGCAAGTAGGGATGGGCAATAAATGTTGGCCTTGACATCCCATGAATGAATTTAAAAAAAATAGAATTAGAGTTCTTATGAGACTAGACAAGCATATGAGGGAGAAATGAATGAGGGTTACGTTGATTGATTTAGATGAGGAAAGATGGGAGAAGGCTTGAGTGGAGCATAAACACCGGCATGGACTGGTTGGGCCGAATGGCATGTTTCTGTGCCATATATCCGATAGAGCCGATGTAAATCACCTCTCATTCTTCTAAACTCCAATGTGTATAGGCCAAACCTGCTCAAACTTTCTTCATAAGACAACCCCTTCATCTCAGGAATCAACCTCGTGAACCTTCTCTGAACTACCTCCTCACAGCTCACACCACCACCCAGTTTAGTATCATCTGCAAACTTGGAGATATTACACTCAATTCCTTCATCTAAATCGTTAATGTATATTGGAAAGAACTGGGGTCCCATGGATCATGTTGGAAAATGATCACCAATGCATCCACTATTGCTAGGGCCACTTCCTTAAGTACTCTGGGATGCAGACTATCAGGCCCTGGGGAATTATCGGCCTTCAATCCCATCAATTTCCCGAACACAATTTTCCGCCTAATAAGGACAACCTTCAGATCCTCCTTCTCACTAGACCTACTGTCCCCTAGTACTTCCGGAAGGTTATTTGTGTCTTCCTTCGTGAAGACAGAACCGAAGTATTGGTTCAATTGGTCTGCCATTTCTTTATTCCCCATTATAAATTCATCTGAATCCGACTGCGAGGGACCTACGTTTATCTTTTTCTCTTCACATATTTATAGAAGCTTTTGCAGTCAGTTTTTATGTTCCCTGCAAGCTTCCTCTTGTACTCTATTTTCCCCCTCTTAATTAAACCCTTAGTCTTCCTCTGTTGAATTCTAAATTTCTCCCAGTCCTCAGCTTTGTTGCTTTTTCTAGCCAAATTATATGCCTTTTCCTTGGCTTTAACACTATCCTTAATTTCCCTGTTAGCCATGGTTGAGTCACCTTCCCCATTTTATTTTTACCCCAGACAAGGATGTGCAATTGCTGAAGTTCATCCATGTGATCTTTAAATGTTTGCCATTGCTTATCCACCGTCAACCCTTTAAGTATCCTTTGCCAGTCGATTCTAGCCAATTCACGCCTCATACCGTCGAAGTTACCTTTCCTTAAGTTCAGGACCCTAGTTTCCGAATTAACTGTGTCACTCTCCATCTTAATAAAGAATTCCACCATATTATGGTCACTCTTCCCCAAGGGGCCTCGCACAACAAGATTACAAATTAGTCCCTTCTCATTCCACATCACCCAGTCTAGGATGGCCAGCTCTCTAGTTGGTTCCTCGACATATTGGACTAGAAAACCATCCCTAATACACTCCAGGAAATCCTCCTCCACTTCATTGCTACCAGTTTGGTTAGCACAATCAATATATAGATTAAAGTCGCCCATGATAAAAGCTGCTACCACCCCTCGCTGCTGATCTCGCCTGCTACCACCCCGGAAAATTCTGGCCATTAGATCAGGAAACGTTAGTACAAAGGCACAATCACCTTCATCCTGCTGTGCCTCTCATTGCATCCCCATCACTCTGCTTTCCTCACCCTACTTCTGTACATCCTTACTCACACCAACTTCCGTTGCACCTCCACCCATCCCTTTCTCTGTATTTACATTATCACATCCCCATCTCACTATCCAATCCTCACACTCACCCTCATCCTGGTACAATCATACCAACTAACAACACACAAGAGTAGGCACTTGGGTGTTTTATCCAATATTTATGTAACGTTTCCGTTAATATGGTGTCAAACAGAAAAATCTTGGACAGATTTGTGTGCACCTTTGGAAGTGGCTTAGCGAATTAAATCTAAAAGCTAAGTTTAAAAACACTCTTATGGGTCTGACAACAAGCTAATTATTGTTAAATTGGGTCACCCTCCTCTGCCAGTTGGGTTGGGTCCGCCCTGACAGAAGTGTCTGGGGAAAAGGCTCGTGTGAGCGGGATGACAGTGGGTTCCCGACCCGCTGCCAAAAATAACAACTTCCCACGTGACCCACCACCGATCTCATCTGCTACCACCCCGGAAAATTCTGGCCATGGAGTTCTGGGAAAGATGGGCACAGATTTGGGAGACAACAACACTTCCAATGACTTTGGAGAGGAAAGGGAGGTTGGAGATGCGGTGATAGTTTGCAAGGATGGAGGGGGTCAAGGGTTGTCTTTTTGAGGAGAGAGGTGATGACGGCAGATTTGAAAGAGAGGGGAGAGTGCCTGAGAAAAGAGAACCATTAACAATATCAGCTAACATGAGAGCTAGGAAGGGAAGTTGGGTGGTAACAGTTTAGTGGGAATAGATCAAGAGAGCAGGAGGTGGGTCTCTTGGACAAGATGAGCTTGGAGAGGGTATGAGGGGAGATCGAAGAGAACCTAGAGAAAGATGAAAGTTCAGGGCTAGGGCAGGGGGAACCTCTCGGTCCTCTGCAATTGTGTCCTTGTGTAATGTAGGATGTGACCTCACATGGAGCAGAAAGAAAAGCCCATTTCTGAAATAAAAACAGAAAATGCAGGAAATCTCAATGGGTCAGGCAACATCTGTGGAGAGAAATAGAGTTTCCCATTCCCTTCCCATTGTCCAGGGCCCCAAACATTCCTTCCAGTTGAAACAGCGATTTACTTGTACTTCTTTCAATTTGGTATGCTGTATTCACTGCTCACGATATGGTCCCCTCTATTTTAATTCTCCGTTCCACTCCAACTCTGGCCTCTCCATCCTTGGCCTCCTATACTGTTCCAATGAAGCTCAACGCAAGCTCAAGGAACAGCACCTCATCTTTCATTTAGGCATTTCACAGCCTTCCAGACTCAACACCGAGTTCAACAATTTCAGACCATAACCTCTGCCCATATTTTGATCCCTTTCCTCCCTTTTAAAAAAAAATCCTCCCTCCTCTTTTATATTAATTTTTTTCTCTGTTTCCCATGGCAGCTGGTAATTATTCCGCCATTCGCATGCTATCTACTCATCTTTTGTGTCCCAGCTTGTGCCATTACCATCTCAATTTGCCCCATCAGCCCTTTTGTCTCTGAAATCTCTCCTGTCTTCCACCCTATCACAGACCTTCCCTTTTGTTCTTTCCTCCCCCTCCCTCTCTCAATGCCCCTTGCAGCTCCTTAAGAATCTGATAAATTTTGAACTTGTGCCAGTTCTGATGAAGGTCATTGACCTGAAACGTTAACTCTGTTTCTCTCAACAGATGCTGCCTGACCTGCTGAGATTTCCAGCATTTTCTGTTTTTATTTCAGATTCCAGCATCTGCAGTATTTTGCTTTTGTATTAGGGAACCTTTTCTGTTTGGTTAAAAGTTAATATGGCAGTGCAAAAGTATTTGAGGGAGGAAGCCATTCAACCCCTCGAGCCTGTTCCATCACTCATGGGAATGGTAGCATAGTGGTTATGTTATTGGGTTAGCAATTTAAAGGCCTTGGTTCATGATCTGTCAGACATGAATTCAAATCTCATTACAGCTGCTGGGGAATTTAAAATTCAATTTTTTAAATATTAAAAATGTTGGTATCAGTAATGGTCATCATGAAACTACCAGAATGTTGGAAACATCCACCTGGTTCACTCATGTCCTGTAGGGCAGGAAATCTGCCATCCTTACCTGGTCTGGCCTATATGTGACTCTATTTGTTGCTGTGCTCTAGACCCACAGCAACACAGCAACCAACTGCCTGCCCACGGAATTGTTCCGAGCTGCTACAAAGAAATATCACCACATCGACTGCAGCGGTTCAAGAAGGTGGCTCAACATCACCTTCTTAAGGGCAAGTAGGGATCGGCAATAAATGTTGGCCTTGACACCCCGTGAATGAATTTTTTAAAAATTGAATTAGATCATGGATCACCTATGCAATTTTGCCACCGGCGCTCCATTTCCTTTGATTTACTGAAGTGTGAGGGGGAAGCTGGAGCATAGTAGCACAACTTCTTGATATAATAATGAGATTTGCAACATACTGAGTTTCTAATCTCCTCCGGGCTGCAGGGAGCAGGATGTAGCAAATTAATTCTCATGGAGGGGCAGGAACCATTACTCCCAAGCACTTCCAATATTTAGGCAAATTGCGTGCTCAGCCGATTCAGATACGGAAGTGAAACACAGCATAAGAGGGACAGAGAATTTAAAAGATAGGCACAGGGAAAGACATATACGCTTTTTAAATGGGTGTGGATGTCATTTACAAAATGCAACTTTTAGAAAAGGCAGTACGTTAAAATGGCAATCACCTGTATGATCGCTTGAAGAGCTGCACCGTACAAATCCAAATACACGCAACAATTATGGCTGCTGTCCAAAACCACATAGGCAATCCTCAATTATATGGAGGACTGCAATGTAAGTGATGTTTACAGAGGGATTACACTCATCAAACCCAGGTTACAATTACAGCAGAAACCACAGCTATAATAAGGCACATATCATTTAGTGTCAGTTCCTCCCTTATTTCTTAAAGGGTAATGGTTTGCTGAGTCAGAAGGTGGTGGATTCAAGCCCCATTCCTGAGACTTGAACACAAAATCTAGTACAGTACTGAGGGAGTGCTGCACTATCAGAGGTGCCTTCTTTCGGATGAGACATTAAACCGAGTCCCCGTCTGACCTCTCAGGTGAACATAAAAAAATTCCATGTCTCTATTTTGAAGAAGGGTAGTTTTCCCCAGTGTCCTGGCCAATATTTATCCCTTAACCAACACCCTCAAAAAAGCAGATTATCTGGTCGTTATCTCATTGCTGTTTGTGGGACCTTGCTGTGCGCAAATTTGCTGCCGCATTTCATACATTGCAACGGTGACTACCTGTAAAGTGCTTTGGGACGTCCTGAGGTTGTGAAAGATGCTATATAAATTCATCTTGTTTTTGTCTCACCCATTTGTTCCGGTCAGTTTTCGAAAAGGATTCTGCTGCTGACCAGTTCTGCTGAAGGGTCCTACCTCTAATGTTAACCTGCATTTTTCTTTCTGCTGTCCATTTTATTTCAGTGCTCACATGGAACACAGCTGATGTGAATGGTCAAATAAAATGTCTTGGGCACAAATTATAATTTATTCAAGGCAGGAAGTTGCAGCTACAGCCTACTCCAGTCCCTAGCCACCAACTCTAGCCCTCTCCCGAACATCTGTCTGAGACTGAAACACACTGTTCACAAACTTGGTGTCAGATTTGACCTTGAAATCAGCTTCTGACCATATATCTGCGCCATAACTAAGACCGCCTAGTTCCACCCCCGTAACATCTCCCGTCTCAGCCCCTTGCCATTAATGGGCACTATATATAAATTGCCCTATGGGAAATTGCCCTGCGGGAGCAGCGTCGCCACCGGTCAGTGCCACTGACAGCTTTCCTCGGCGGGAAGCCAGTGTGTGGCTGGGCGGCACATCCGCCCTTAAAGAGGACTCTATTTTATTTTAATTGTCGACCGACTCCAAGGTCGGCCTGACAATGGTGGCCATGGACAGGCAGCCCGGCACCCCCTCTTGGTTGCCAGGCCACTAGCCCGGCCAAAACCCTCCCTGGTGGCCCAGTGGACCTAACTAAAATCAATGCAGAGTTTGCAGCGGCCTTCCCCTTTAACTGAAGGGGAGGGACATTGTGATGTGTCACATCATGTTATGGTGGTGGAAGTAGGTGCTCTTTGCGATGGAGAAAATAGGGGCACGGAAGCTCAGCTCACAATCACACAAGATGCTGAGGATGTGAACAGTCTATTGAGCTTGAGACACTTGCTGAGGGGAGGGGAATGGAATCGATGGTAAGGGTGCAGACATTGTTTGCAGATGACACTAAGCTGGGTGGCAGTGTGAGCTGTGAGGAGGATGCTAAGAGGCTGCAGGATGACTTGGACAGGTGAGGTGAGTGGGCAAATGCATGGCAGATGCAGTATAATGTAGATAAATATGAGGTTATCCACTTTGGTGGCAAAAACAGGAAAGCAGAATATTTTCTGAATGGTGACAAATTAGGAAAAGGGGAGGTGCAACGAGACCTGGATGTCAATGGTACATCAGTCATTGAAAGTTGGCATGCAGGTACAGCAGGCGGTGAAGAAGGCAAAAGGCATAGTGGCCTTCGTAGTGAGAGGATTTGAGTATTGGAGCAAGGACGTCTTACTGCAGTTGTACAGAGCCTTGGTGAGGCCACACCTTGAATATTGTGTACAGTTTTGGTCTCCTAATCTGAGGAAGGACATTCTTGCTATTGAGGGAGTGCAGTGAAGGTTCACCAGACTGATTCCCGGGATGGCAGGACTGACATATGAAGAAAGATTGGATTGACTAGGCTTATATTTACTGGAATTTCGAAGAATGAGAGGGGATCAGAGGATCTCATAGAAATATATAAAATTCTGATGGGTTTAGACAGGTTAGATGCAGGAAGAATGGTCCCAATGTTGGGGATGTCCAGAACTAGGGGTCACAGTCGAAGGATAAGGGGTAAGCCATTTAGGACCGAGATGAGGAGAAACTTCTTCACTCAGAGAATTGTGAACCTGTAGAATTCTCTCCCACAGAAAGTTGTTGAGGCCAGTTCGTTAGATATATTCAAAAGGGAGTTAGATATGGCCCTTACGGCTAAAAGGATCAAGGGGTATGGAGAGAAAGCAGGAATGGGGTAATGAAGTTGCATGATCAGCCATGATCATATTGAATGGTGGTGCAGGCTCGAAGGGCCGAATGGCCTACTCCTGCACCTATTTTCTATGTTTCTATGTAAAGACCAAAAGCAATAGCTTTGGTCACCCCAATGTTAGGTTGCGGAAACTGGACTGAATGTCAGATAAATCATCGAACAGCACAAATGCTATAGGGGGGTCGAGCAGTCGTGGAGAGGTAGAGCTGGGTGTCATCAGCACACATATGGAAACTAACCCCATGGAGAGAATTTGAACCCCAAAAACATGTGCGTTTGAGACAGGTGGGATGTAAAAATGTTAAAATTCACAAACCTGAACCCAACCCACCTCCAACCTACCCACTTCCAGGTTTAACGGCGATGGGACAAGGCCTCATATTATATCTGTCTTTCAGCTGTAATGCTGGACGGTCGAGTTTCTCAGGCCTCGGGAAACCTGGCAGTTCAAGGGAGGCGAGGACTGCTGCATGGAACAGATAAGTGTTTTTCCAGCACTGCTTATGGGCCAGGAGGAGCAGGAGTGCTAACCCCCCGGCTCCCTAAGCATGCCTGCTTCACCCCTCCAGGATCGCAGAACCCCCCCCTTCCAGAATAGTCAACACTCCCTCGAGGATCGCCGACATCCCCTCCAGGATTTCTGATTGCCCCTTCCCCACCCCCTCGGATTGGACATAAGAACATAAAAAATAGGAGCTGGAGTAGGCCATATGCTCTGCCATTCAATAAGATCATGGCTGATCTTTGACCTCAATGCCACTTTCCCAGGATTGGACACCATCCCCCCACCCCCACCCCCCACCCTTCCCCAGGATCAGATCTCCTCACAAGATTCAGACCCCTCACCCACACCCCTCCCCCCCACTCCCCACCCCCGCCCCCCCTTCCCACACTCTCACTACTCCAGTAGCAGGCTCGCTACCTGCTCCTGGAGCTGTGTCCTCCTTTGGAGCATTCACCACACAACAGGGAGCCAAGCCTGTCAAATAAGCTGGCTTCTGGGCAGGGAACCTGCTGGAAAAAAAAAGACACATGCAACCCCTCCCCCCCTCACCCCACTCAGAAATCCAGTTCCCGTCAAAATCTGGGCCCATGTCTTTGGATGATGTTACCAAAGTGCAACATGTAGATGAAGAATCAGAGGGTGGCATGAATGGATCCTTCGGGTAATCCAGAATTAGTAGTGTGAGGACAGGTAGGGAACCCGTTGCTGGAGATCCCTGGCTACAATTGAATAGGTAAGAGTGGAACCGAGGGAGGGCAGTCCACTAAGCTGGACAACAGAAGAGAGCCTTAGAGGAGGATGCTGTGGTCACCCATTTCAAAGGATGCAGAGAGCTCGAGAAGGATGAGGATGCACATTGCACCATTGTCATAATTGTAGAGAATATTGTTTGTGAATTTAGTTAGGATGGTTTTGATGTTGTGGCAGAGGCAGGAACCTGATTGGGAAAATTTAATCAGGAAAAGATAGGAATGAGTTTGGGAGGTGACAACACATTCAATGAGTTTAAAGACAAAAGGGAGGTTGAATATGGATGATGGTTTACAAGGACAAAGGGGCTGAGGGTAGTTTTTTGTGACGTTGAGTGACGAAAGCAGTTTCAAAAACTATGGGCACAACACTTGAGGAGAGAGAACCATTTACAATGTCAGCTGGTATAAGGGTAAGGATGGGATGTTGGGAGGTGAGAAACTTAGAGGGAATGGGATCAAGGGAGTAGGAGGTGGATCTGATGGATAAAATGATCTTGAACAGGCTTGAGGGGATATGGGGGTTCACGATTAGAGCAGGAGGGAGACTTCAGCAATGTTTCTTATGTAAGATGGGGCAGGCCATACCATGGGGAACAACTGGGATAGGAGATAAAAAAAATGTGTTGCTGGGGACAAAGCCATCAAAGGTGGAGGTGAGGGAATAATTGAACAAATGGACATCTGCTGGAGTATTCTAACGAATGGAGAGCCAATGGCTGATCGCATATTTGCCTTTATGCCAATTGCCAAGTATAGTCCCTATAAACCGAACCATTTCCTCTCCAGCATTATTTGCTTGCAATGAATAGGCGATGCAATTCTTTGCCATCTTTATTTCTAACAGCTGGAAACACATAGAGAGTGAAAAATTAAAGACTTCATTCTTTAAGAGACAGAAATAGAGAAAGTTGGCACCCTCTGTGGTCTGGATCACTTCCAAGGTCTTGAGTTAAATGCATACTTTGCTCAAAATGAGGATCAGAGCATGTAAAACTTCCTTTCAACACAAACTCACTGAGATGCTGTGAGCAATCTTAAACTAACCTGCCCATCTGGAAATTGACGGGATTGGGTGCGCCCTGATTTTACATCCCGCCCGATTTTCTCTCCATTGAAGGCGATGGCCGTATAATGTTGGGCGGGGTTCAAAAACCAGCGTTCAACTCAATCCCGTGTCTTTCCCATCCATGGGTTAGAATATAATGACCCCTACAGTGTCACATACTGAATAATTCAGCACTATATCAGTCATAATTATTTGTTGATTTGCTGAAATCTGCAACTCCAAAGTGATGTCCTGGATGTTTTTATGGCGTAGAATACAGGTGTAATCAGTTGGTTGTGTTTCAGCTTGGTTGAAATCACCAGACTGATTTCTGCAAGATTTCAATTAATCTTTGTGTCAGAAGGTCAAGGGGTCAAGCGTCATCGAATCTAGTCTGAGACTCCAGTGCAATCATAAGAACATAAGAACATAAGAATTAGAAACAGGAGTAGGCCATCTAGCCCCTCGAGCCTGCTCCGCCATTCAACAAGATCATGGCTGATCTGGCCATGGACTCAGCTCCACTTGCCCACCCGCTCCCCATAGCCCTTAATTCCCTTATTGGTTAAAAATCTATCTATCTGTGATTTGAATACATTCAATGAGCTAGCTTCAACTGCTTCCTTGGGCAGAGAATTCCACAGATTCACAACCCTCTGGGAGAAGAAATTCTTTCTCAACTTGGTTTTAAATTGGCTCCCCAATATTTTGAGGCTATGCCCCCTAGTTCTAGTCTCCCCGACCAGTGGAAACAACCGCTCTGCCTCTATCTTGTCTATCCCTTTCATTATTTTAAATGTTTCTATAAGATCACCCCTCATCCTTCTGAACTCCAACGAGTAAAGACCCAGTCTACTCAATCTATCATCATAAGGTAACCCCCTCATCTCCGGTATCAGCCGAGTGAATCATCTCTGTACCCCCTCCAAAGCTAGTATATCCTTCCTTAAGTAAGGTGACCAAAACTGCACGCAGTACTCCAGGTGCGGCCTCACCAATACCCTGTACAGTTGCAGCAGGTTACTGCAGGTTACTGCAGAAGATAATGATTACCTGCTGCACCTGCAAACTAACTTTTTGGGATTCATGCACAAGGACCCCCGGGTCCCTCTGCACCGTAGCATGTTGTAATTTCTCCCCATTCAAATAATATTCCCTTTTACTGTTTTTTTTTCCAAGGTGGATGACCTCACATTTTCCGACATTATATTTCATCTGCCAAACCTTAGCCCATTCGCTTAACCTATCTAAATCTCTTTGCAGCCTCTCTGTGTCCTCTACACAACCCGCTGTCCCACTAATTTTTGTGTCATCTGCAAATTTTGTTACACTACACTCTGTCCCCTCTACCAGGTCATCTATGTATATTGTAAACAGTTGTGGTCCCAGCACCAATCCCTGTTGCACACCACTAACCACCGATTTCCAACCAGAAAAGGATCCATTTATCCCGACTCTCTGCTTTCTGTTAGCCAGCCAATTCTCGATCCATGCTAATACATTTCCTCTGACTCCGCGTACCTTTATCTTCTGCAGTAACCATTTGTGTGGCACCTTATCGAATGCCTTTTGGAAATCTAAATACACCACATCCATCGGTGCACCTCTATCCACCATGCTCGTTATATCCTCAAAGAATTCCAGTAAATTAGTTAAACATGATTTCCCCTTCATGAATCCATGCTGCATCTGCTGGATTGCACTATTCCTATCTAGATGTCCCGCTATTTCTTCCTTAATGATAGCTTCAAGCATTTTCCCCAGTACTAACCGGCCTATAGTTACCTGCCTTTTGTCTGCCCCCTTTTTTAAACAGAGGTGTTACGTTAGCTGCTTTCCAATTCGCTGGTACCTCCCCAGAGTCCAGAGAATTTTGGTAGATTATAACGAATGTATCTGCTATAACTTCCGCTATCTCTTTTAATACCCTGGGATGCATTTCATCAGGACCAGGGGACTTGTCTACCTTGAGTCCCATTAGCCTATCCAGCACTACCCCTCTGGTGATAGTGATGATCTCAAGGTCCTCCCTTCCCACATTCCCGTGACCAGCAATTTTTGGCATGGTTTTTGTGTCTTCCACTGTGAAGACCGAAGCAAAATAATTGTTTAAGGTCTCAGCCATTTCCACATTTCCCATTATTAAATCCCCCTTCTCATCTTCTAAGGGACCAGCATTTACTTTAGTCACTCTTTTCCGTTTTATATATCGGTAAAAGCTTTTACCATCTGTTTTTATGTTTTGCGCAATTTTACTTTCGTAATCTATCTTTCCTTTCTTTATTGCTTTCTTGGTCATTCTTTGCTGTCGTTTAACATTTTCCCAATCTTCGAGTTTCCCACTAAACTTGGCCACCTTATACGCATTGGTTTTTAATTTGTTACTCTCCTTTATTTCCTTGGTTATCCATGGCTGGTTATCCCTTCTCTTACCGCCCTTCTTTTTCACTGGAATATATTTTTGTTGAGCACTATGAAAGAGCTCCTTAAAAGTCCTCCACTGTTCCTCAATTGTGCCAACGTTTAATCTATGTTCCCAGTCTACTTTAGCCAACTCTGCCCTCATCCCACTGTAGCCCCCTTTGTTTAAGCATAGTATGCTCGTTTGAGACACTACTTCCTCACCCTCAATCTGTATTACAAATTCAACCATACCGTGATCACTCATTCCGAGAGGATCTTTTACTAGGAGATCATTTATTATTTCTGTCTCATTACACAGGACCAGATCTAAGATAGCTTGCTCCCTTGTCGGTTCTGAAACATACTGTTCTAAGAAACAATCCCGTATGCATTCTATGAATTCCTCCTCAAGGCTACCCCATGCGATTTGATTTGACCAATCGATATGTAGGTTAAAATCCTCCATGATTACTGCCATTCCTTTTTCATATGCCTCCATTATTCCCTTGATTATTGTCCGCCCCACCGTGAAGTTATTATTTGGGTGCCTATAAACTACGCCCACCAGTGACTTTTTCCCCTTACTATCTCTAATCTCCACCCACAATGATTCAACATTGTTCATTAGAGCCAATATCGTCTCTCACAACTGTCCTGATATCATCCTTTATTAACAGAGCTACCCCACCTCCTTTCCCTTCTTGTGTATCTTTCCGAATTGTCAGATACCTCTGTATGTTTAATTCTCAGTCTTGGCCATCCTGCAACCACGTTTCTGTAATGGCCACCAAATCATACCCATTTGTAATGATTTGTGCCGTCAACTCATTTACTTTATTTCGAATGCTGCATGCGTTTAGTTAGAGTGTTGTAATACTAGTTTTTAAACCATGATTTTTAGTTTTGACCCCTCCTGCAGCCCCTTTATATTCATACATATTGTCCCTTCCTATCACCTTGTAGTTCACACTTACCCCAGTGCTACTCTGCTCTGTTGCCTCCTGCCTTTTGTATTCTTTCTTGGGGTCCTGTTCATCTGAGCTCTCACCCACTCTAACTAGCTCAGAGCCCTCTCCTGGGTTCCGAATACTCCTCACATTGAGGCACCGAGCTTACATGCTTGCCTTTTTATTACACTTTGGCCCTTTAGAATTTTGCTGTACAGTGGCCCTTTTTGATTTTTGCCTTGGGTTTCTCTGCCCTCCACTTTTCCTCATCTCCTTTCTGTCTTTTGCTTCTGTCTCCATGTTGTTTCCCTCTGTCTCCCTGCTTTGGTTCCCATCCCCCTGCCACATTAGTTTAACTCCTCCCCAACAGCACTAGCAAACACTCCCCCTAGGACATTGGTTCCGGTCCTGCCTAGGTGCAGTCCGTCTGGTTTGTACTGGTCCCACCTCTCCCAGAACCGGTTCCAATGCCCCAGGAATTTGAATCCCTCCCTGCTGCACCACTGCTCAAGCCATGTATTCATCTGAGCTATCCTCACGGAGTACTGCATTGTTGGAGCTGCCATCCTTTCCCAAGGTCCGGCCTGCCTGCCTGCTGGATTGGTTCAGGTGGACATTAAAGATCCCATCCCACTATTTGAAAAGACGCAGGGAGTTCTCCCAGTTTCTCAGCCAAAATTTCTCCTTGAACCAACACACCAAAAAGAGAATGACAAGTCATTCACCTCATTATGGGATCTCGGCTTGTGTACATTCCTGACTCTGAGAGGGACCCAGTGTATCATTGGCAGCGGTGATACCTGGTGAGATCAAACCAGGCTTGTTTGGTCCGCTCGGGACAGCCCAACGTTTTTCCCAGGAATCCACCAATGCCCTCCTGACATCCACTCTTCTGTTGCAAATTGTGGTCTCCTCAGTGGGCGGGTGTCTCAGGGTCTTCCGCGAGTGGCACAATTGCCTGCTTTTCCTATTCTAAAACAAAGAGACATCCCCCTGATGCCAGAAACTTTGGAGGAGTCAGCATAAGAGTTTCCAGACTTCCTAATTTTTATGCTGAAATACTGAGAGAGCTTAATCCTGCATTTGGCCTGTGCAATATCAAATTCAGAATGCTTTGTGCTGATTATGGGTACAAAACTAGAAAAGTACGCATTCTCCAGCAGTGACTACGCTCACCTTGACTGATATAAGAATATAAGGGCTAGAAATTGCGTTTGGGATGATAACTTTTGCAGGAGCACTAACGTATCATCGGGCATTACGCAAATGAAGCCAACATGAACTTCCAGTTTAGTGTTCTAGGAGGGAAGTGGAGTGCTAAATCAAGCGCTACCACTTCCCTTGGAGTGCTAAACCAGACAAGGGGAGTGGTAGCAACAGAGTGCTGCACAATATCCAGTTCAGCGCTGCCGGTATAGGAGGCTCCTTTCCTCCCTTAAAGGAAAGAGCCTTGCTGCAGGCTGTGCAATAAATCGACTCCCCTGCTCGCCAACGGCAGCCGCAATCCGCAATGATCAGCCCCAAGCACTCTAATAGATTGCAGGGCTGATCAATCGCAGCCGAAGCAAAGGCAAAAAAAATGCACAGAGGAATCTTGACACTTTTTTTCACTTTTTTCACCAGCGATCCCTTTAAACAATGCCTCCCGCAGCTACCAATGTTGATGATTGGCGATGCTGCAGGGGACAGAACCGGGAGCAGGAGATCGTGGTGTTAGGGTTTACCGCCACCGCTAACCTGCAAGGCAAGTTTGCAGGCGTCGGTACTCTTGCCACGCCTGGTCGCAGATCCGGTAGTGTCTCGTTATCGCCCCCTAGAGGCGCTAATGGGAGGCGCAAAGGAAGCCAATTTCTTCCCCAAAGAACTTTAGAAATAGTTTGGTGCCATTACGCCCAACAAGCCTGTTTGGACATCAAACTCGCCGACTTGTAATCTCCCCATCATCCCTCAAACTCTTTTCTCCCAGAAACGTATCTAATTGGTACTTCAATCCACTATACTGTCCATTGCAGTGGCATTCTCTGGTAACTTATTCCACAATTTTATTAATCACTGGGTGAAGAAGTTCTGCTTGGCTTCCTTTCTTATAACTTAACTTGTAACCTGTGTCTCCTATTGAAGCCATTCACTAGCGTAGATTTGATGATGTGTTTGTGTGTGAGCTGTACAGGTTTAACAATGTGTGAGTGTTATCCATGTATTTCAGCTCGGAGTCGGAAATTTTGCCCCGACTACTGTGGAATATCCATGGGGTGTTGTGCTGCATCAAATCATTTTCCCTGATAAATGTCTGTACTGGACACTGGCTGGTGGTCAGAAAACTATTCAAGTAACTGGGCATCACAACTGTGCCTATTCCTGTGCCCGGCTATAGTCTACCCCTGTGCACTTTCCAGTAGGAGTCCTTGGACAGTGATCAGACGCATGAGCCCCAGCTGATCTCTCCCTGGCCCCCACCCCTCATTGTCTAACCAAGGGTCACTGAAGCCAATTGTATTGTCCCTACTGTTGCTTTGACGGAAATTAATACTGGAACTCGAACCTGGACCTTATGTATGACCATAAGAAAGTCCAGAGCGAAAATAAGAATTCAGCCAATCAAATTCAATCAATCCAGACCTCAAGTTTGATTATTCTATCCTGAACTTTCCCCTCCCACACCGCCTATTGATCTTTACTGCAGTTATCCTTATCCTGTCTCCCCTGAAATAAAGACAAATACCGGGAATGTTCTCCCGATGACCTTCATCTACTTTTCAACAGAAATGGATCCAGCTCTATCTTCAAGTTGTCGATTTATCCCGAATTAGCTACCTTCTTTTTTGTATATATCAATTCCGCAACATGCAGTTTTCTTAACCGCTGGGCCATCATTTAAACACGAATGTTCATTTTTAGCCACAGAGATGCCATGTTAGTTGAGACTGACAGTACAGCTAATTCATTCGGTACTTGTATTGGGAGCTTGGCATATTTGGATAGAAATAAATGTTCTATATTTGCATTTTCCAGCTTAACTACCATAGTGAGAAGAAATCAAACAAATCAAACATAAACTCTGCCCTCCATCTATTAATATCCAAAATTACCTCAGAGAGAACCTAGCCACACTGGTCAATGGCTATCGGCTGATCTCACCTGTAACTGTTAGCTCACTGCTGTCTCTTAACAGGCAGTAGAACAGCAGTTAAAGGTTGAATTTGAAATTTTCGTTCTAGCTCGTGTCCAGTACAGCCATTTATCAGGGCAAATGATTTGAAGCAGCACAACACCCCATGGATATTCCACAGCAGTCGGGGCAAAATTCGGGAGTGCCCTATTTGGGGGCGGTAATCTTCGTGAGGCGGGACTTCCTGTGCCTGGTGCAGAAGTACTGCCCAACGTCCTAAATTCGGATCACTGCCCCTGACAGGAAGTGGAGCACAAAGTCGGGGCCAGCTCGGGGCCGTTACGCAGGCGAAAATTGGAGCGCTATGTGGCCCCTCCGCGTAGCACTGATGTGTTCCAAGGGGCCTCCCCTTCCGTTAAAGTGGGGGGCACACTGCGAGCTCTGCAGGGTTTTAAAGGGCCTACACTAGGCCACTGGAGTGCTGGGCTGCATGATCACGGCACGGACCCCAGCACCGAGGCTGGACCAGTAAGTCGGAGGACAGCGCATTTAAATTTTACCCCACAAGCAGAGTGCGGCGCGGTACGTAACCCGTGACGTTGGCACTGACATTGCTCACAGCAGCCTCACGGGGTGTTGCCCAACGTCTGCCATGGGGTGAAAATGGCCGAAAAGGGGTCGATGCGCATGGTGATGATGTCATCACTAGAGGCGCACCAACCCGGGGCGCTATAGCAGGGCTGCGATACTACTGGTTTTACACCTCCGCTAACTCCCGCGCAATTTAGCGGGAGCCTGTAGTGCTGCCCCGCCCCCCCCGCGAAATCAGTTTTGCGCTCCATTAGTGCCCCCGGAGGCGCTAACGGGAGGTGCACAGCAGGGGAATTTCCCGACCTTGTTGCCCAAGTACATCAACTTTGCATAAAAGGTTGTGGAGGCTGTGAAAATGAGGGTATTCGAGCAAACTGAAATTTCTCACAAGTAACTTGCACAAATTATTTGTACTGGGGTCTGTCAGAGTGTAGCTTACGGTGAGCAGTAACTCTGATTCTCCAGCTAGCTTCAACACAACACCAAGAAATATGGCGAAAGGTCAGATCTTTATAATCCAAATCCTTTAATAAATGCAGTGTGAAACTGTTGATCAAGAATAAAACAGATCTAAAATTCTTGTTATACAACAGTAACAATTGAATAAAAACACCAATAGAGAAGTTACTTATCTCTGACTGTACATCAAAGATAAAATATATTAATTCTAGAACAATTGGATAAGGAGAAGTTACTTACATAACTATACTTCTGGGAAGGTTTGCTACTGCAGAAGATTCATTTCTGATTAACAAAAGTTACAGATAATTTTAGCTAAAATGGAGGCAGACAATGCTTTCTCTCTCTCTCTCTCTCTCTTTTTGCCTGTCATCCTTTGCTGGTTTCTGAAACTCTCCTACTATTCTTTGCAACATTATAAGCTTCTTCTTTCAATCTAACTTCCTTAACTTCATTAGTTAGCCACGGATGGATCACTTTTCCTGTGGCATTTTTGTTTCTCAATGCAATGTGTTTTGTTGAGAATTATGAAATATTTCTTTAAATGCTAGCCACTGCTTATCTACTGCCATATATTGTGGGCCGCCCTGACCTGTGTGAGAACACCACCGCAGGTCGGGTCTATAAATAGAGCTGGAGCACTGGGCCCTGGAACATCGTGCCGGAGGTCCGGCGAATGAGGGTACAGGGCCCAGAAGAGCCGGGGACCCAGGGGCAACATGGACCTGCCCACACTGCGATATGTGTGCACACTAGGTCCGTGCAGCAGAGCAGGTCTCCAGTCATCCTGGTTAATCCTTGCCACTGGATAAAGGCCGAGCTCTGTCAAGCCCATGTGGTGGCTGATGTGCAACGATCACCACACGTTAAAAACATTCACGCACAGGCATCTTCTACCCCCTCAGGACTGGAACATCGGGTCCTTCATTGAAACATCTGTGAACTCATGTGGAAGCAAGTCATCCTCGTTCAAGGGACTGCTTATGATGATGATGATGATGATGATGATGATGAGGAGTGCCATACAATTTAATCTATTTTTCCAATTTACCTTAACCAACTCGCCCTTCATAACTATTGGCTTTATTTAAGTTTAAGACTCTAGTTTCGGACTTGGGCAAACTACTCTCAAATGTAACGTGAAATTCTATTGTATTATGATCACTCTGCCCCAGAGGATCCTTTACTATGAGATTGCTAATTAACCCTGTCTCATTATACAATACAAGATTTAAATAACCTGTTCCATGGTTGGTTTCTTGACGTATTATTCTAGGAAACTGCCCCAAATGCATTCCATGAACATGTCTTCCAGACTACCTTTGACAATTTGATTTGTCCAGTCTATATGAAGATTAAAGTCCCCCACGATTATTGTTATTCCTTGTCTCCATTCATACTGATTCTACATCCTGAACTTCCGACCCCAGATCCTTTCTCTCTACTGTCCTTATGTCATCATTTATTATCCTGACACCTCTCTTTTACCATTCTGCCTGTCTTTTCAAAACATCAAGTACCTGGAATATTTAGTTCCCAATCTTGGTCACCTTGCAACTGTGTCTCTGTAATGGCTATTAGATCAAACCCATTTATTTCTATTTGTGCCACTAGTTCATCCATTGTGTTACGAATGTTTCATGGATTCAGAAAAAAAGCCTTTAATTTAATGGTTTTGCCTTGACCTTATTCTCTGCTGCACTGGCACCATTAAATTCTTTGTCCTTTCCTGTCACACTCTGCTTATTTTTACCCAAATCGCTACACTGCTCTATTGCATTGACCTTTCTCTTTAGATATCTAAATTGCCCCTCACCACCATTTTTTAGTTTAAAGCCCAAGCTACAACCCTCGTTATTCGACTCAAGTTGAGGTAGAAGATCAGCCATGATCTTATTGCATGTTGGAGCAGGCTCAAAGGGCCAAATGGCCTACTCCTGCTCCTATTTCTTTTGTTCTTATGTCTTTATCCATCCAAGTGCTATAGTGAAGGGAAGGAACAGATGGACAGTACATCTTATGTAAATATACACAAACAAACACTTTTTCACACAGTTTAGTGTTAACATTTCAATTTCAATTTTGCCACATCAACTATCACAATGTAGTTACAAATTCTGGTCATAATGCAGCTCTGTGAACCTAGTTTCTGCAGTCTCTCTCCCAACTAATCACCAACATGTATATAAAAATAATCATCAACTCTCCATTGGCAATGCTGTGGGCGACTTACTAAGTGTGGTTGTGTAAGTGGTTAACAACAACAAAGACTTGCATTTATATAGCGCCTTTAACATAGTAAACTGTCCCAACGTGCTTCACAGGAGTGTTATAAGACAAATAATTTGATACCGAGCCACATAAGGAGAAGTTAGGGTAGGTGACCAAAAGCTTGGTCAAAGAGGGAGGTTTTAAGGAGCGTTTTAAAGAAGAAATATATTTGTGATCTTCCATTTGTTGCATCAGCTAGCCTGTCTGTAACATGGACGCTCACCAAGAGAGAGAGCAGAAAGTTGCTCATAGACCTATGTTAGAGTTGTCACTGTCCATTTTTGACTGGAAAGTCCTAATAGGCTGTCTGTTTTTTTTCCCTTTCAGCTGGGTGTGAGGCCCCGTATTCCTCCCTTTTTTCTAGGTCGCACACAATCTCATAGAAGCCAAGTAGTTATGTTTAGTACAGGGTTCAGTGACGTCGAGTTTTGATATTTCATGTACTGTTTAGCATCCACTCCTGCTGAGATCTATACGAGTTATTTGCAGCCAGGTTCATATGATGTCCCATTCTTCTCTCAGAAAAGCTGCTATCGTATAGACTAGTGACTTCTTGAAAAGCCAAGTTGTTAGGGTGATGAGAAAAGCAGGTCAGCTACCCACACTATCTTGGGAAATAGTATGTAGTGAGGGAGGATCTTAACAAGACTAGGAACACGATTAACCGTGGGAGCGCAAAATTCCTTCTCTGAAACCTCTGCC
The DNA here is from genome assembly GCF_044704955.1 of Pristiophorus japonicus. NCBI lineage: Eukaryota > Metazoa > Chordata > Chondrichthyes > Pristiophoridae > Pristiophorus > Pristiophorus japonicus. The sequence continues at coordinate 501,712,734 of NC_091977.1, read as the reverse complement.
CAACATCTGCAAGGATTTTGGCTGGGCTAAATTTTCAGTGCAGCAGCTGAAAGATCTGAATTGGTGCAAAGCTCCTCTAATAATGTGTTTTATTTGGTGGGTGGGGAAGCATAGCGAGTTTTAAATTTAACTTAAAGGTTTATTTTATCTTAAATTTTAAAAATATGCATCAAGTCACCCCATACATCCAAGCACATCAGGCACCACATTCTACCTGGTGGGTTGTGGTCTGAGGTCATTGAGAGCCCAATGCACACAGGCCTCAATTCGTTACATATATTCAAAGGGGAGTTAGATGTGGCCCTTACGGCCAAAGGGATCAAGGAGTATGGAGAGAAAGCAGGAATGGGGTACTGAAGTTGCATGATCAGCCACGATGCTGAGAATGACGTGAATAGCACGTTTAGTGAGTTGGTCTTACCGCAAGTAAAGGGTCCACAGCCAGATAGGGAATGGAAGACCAACAGGAAGAGCAGTGCAAGGAAGATAGTGCAGGGGTCCCCTGCGGTCATCCCCCTGCAAAACAGATACACCGCTTTGAGTACTGTTGAGGGGGATGACTCATCAGGGGGGAGCAGCAGCAGCCAAGTTCATGGCACCGTGGCTGGCTCTGCTGCACAGGAGGGCAGGAAAAAGAGTGGGAGAGTGATAGTGATAGGGGATTCGATTGTAAGGGGAATAGATAGGTGTTTCTGTGGCCGCAACCGAGACTTCAGGATGGTATGTTGCCTCCCTGGTGCAAGGGTCAAGGATGTCTCGGAGTGGGTGCAGGACATTCTGAAAAGGAAGGGTGAACAGCCAGTTGTCGTGGTGCACATTGGTACCAACGATATAGGTAAAAAAAGGGATGAAGTCCGACAAGATGAATTTAAGGAGCGAGGAGCTAAATTAAAATGTAGGACCTCAAAAGTAGTAATCTCAGGATTGCTACCAGTGCCACGTGCTAGTCGGAGTAGGAATCGCAGGTACTGACATGGATTGAGAACTGGTTGTCAGACAGGAAGCAAAGAGTAGGAGTAAATGGGTACTTTTCAGAATGGCAGGCAGTGACTAGTGGGGTACCGCAAGGTTCTGTGCTGGGGCCCCAGCTGTTTACACTGTACATTAATGATTTAGATGAGGGGATTAAATGTAGTATCTCCAAATTTGCGGATGACACTAAGTTGGGTGGCAGTGTGAGCTGCGAGGAGGATGCTGTGAGGCTGCAGAGCGACTTGGATAGGTTAGGTGAGTGGGCAAATGCATGGCAGATGAAGTATAATGTGGATAAATGTGAGGTTATCCACTTTGGTGGTAAAAACAGAGAGACAGACTATTATCTGAATGGTGACAGATTAGGAAAAGGGGAGGTGCAAAGAGACCTGGGTGTCATGGTACATCAGTCATTGAAGGTTGGCATGCAGGTGCAGCAGGCGGTTAAGAAAGCAAATGGCATGTTGGCCTTCATAGCAAGGGGATTTGAGTACAGGGGCAGGGAGGTGTTGCTACAGTTGTACAGGGCATTGGTGAGGCCACACCTGGAGTATTGTGTACAGTTTTGGTCTCCTAACCTGAGGAAGGACATTCTTGCTATTGAGGGAGTGCAGCGAAGGTTCACCAGACTGATTCCCGGGATGGCGGGACTGACCTATCAAGAAAGACTGGATCAACTGGGCTTGTATTCACTGGAGTTCAGAAGAATGAGAGGGGACCTCATAGAAACATATAAAATTCTGACGGGGTTAGACAGGTTAGATGCAGGAAGAATGTTCCCAATGTTGGGGAAGTCCAGAACCAGGGGTCACAGTCTAAGGATAAGGGGTAAGCCATTTAGGACCGAGATGCGGAGGAACTTCTTCACCCAGAGAGTGGTGAACCTGTGGAATTCTCTACCACAGAAAGTTGTTGAGGCCAATTCACTAAATATATTCAAAAAGGAGTTAGATGAGGTCCTTACTGCTAGGGGGATCAAGGGGTATGGCGAGAAAGCAGGAATGGGGTACTGAAGTTGAATGTTCAGCCATGAACTCATTGAATGGCGGTGCAGGCTAGAAGGGCCGAATGGCCTACTCCTGCACCTATTTTCTATGTTTCTATGTTTCTATGTTAATCACTGAAAAATAGGCCTCTTCCTTTTAGTTGAATCTTAAAGGTGCATTAGTGGCTTTAGTGTTTGTTTTTGTTCCAGTTTCTCTGCTGTATTGCTATTGGGGAACAATTGAAGGTGATGAAATGTCTTGGAACCATCCTGACAGCTTCTTAAGTATATCTGCATCTTTTGTCTGTGTCTGTATGTCCAGCAAATGATGTTCGTGATTTGCAAAGAACTGTGGGCATCCTTAAGGGCATATCTCTCTATTTGAAAGCTGAGGTAGAAAGTCAATCAGATCAGGAATGACAAACAGGCACTTTTGTTTCTTCGATGCTGCGTTACAGCTTATCATTATTCCACCAAGTTCAAGGTCAGGCTATTGTTTCTGTGCAGGAATCCTGAAGGGGACCACAACAGAACTATGGACAATCCTGCAGCCAGGCTGGAGAACCACTTCCAGGGCAGGAATGACTGTTAGTTGCTGTGAAGATGACAATTTTTATGCAACAGGCCCCGGGGATGATTTGGCAATTGGATACTCGCAGCGAGGAGCAGCGCTCTGAGTGAGCACAGCTCAGGGAAGTGTAGGCCTGGAAACCATGTTTTTCCAGCCATTGTTATTAATGGGCAATGAACGGCTGCGGGCCAGCCATTTCCCAACCTTCCACTGCCAGGTGAGCGCTTGATCATGGAATCAGTCCTACGCTCCTTGTGCACAGGCTCCTGCTGCCCTCACCATGCACACAGAAGGATACTGAGCAACTCGGCCGCATTGCAGGCTTCAGGCTTCTACATCTGAGTCTTCCAAGGACCGCCCGCGTAATGCAGTTCATCACCATTCGCTCTATTGTCTTGATTCTTGTATCCAGGGTACCTTGATGACTCATTATTGGGAGGCGAAAATTGGGGAGGCAATGGCAAACAGCTTCATAGAATCATAGAATCATAGAAAAATTAAGATACAGAAGGAGGCTATTCGGACCATCGTGTCCGTGCCAGTCAAAAAAGAGCTACCCAGGCTAATCCCACCTTCCAGGTCCCTACCCCTGTAGATTACGACTCTTTAAGTGCACATCCAAGTACTTTTTAAATATGGTGAGGGTTTCTGCCTTTACCGTCCTTTCCAGCGGTGAGTTCCAGACTCCCAACACCCTCTGGGTGAAGAAATGATTCCTCATCTCCCCTCGAATCCTTCTACCAACTACTTTAAATCTGTGCCCTCTGGTTATTGATCCCTCTGCTAAGGGAAATAGGTTCTACCTATCCACTCTATCCAGAGCCTTCATAATTTTATACACCTCAATTAAATCTCCCCTCAGCCTCCTCCGTTCCAAGCAAAACAACCGCAGCCTATCCAATCTTTCTTCTTTGCTGAAGTTTTCCAGTCCTGGCAACATCCTTGTAAATCTCCTCTGCACCCTTTCTAGTGCAATCACATCCTTCCTGTTATGTAGTGACCAGAACTGAACGCAATACTCAAGTTGTGGCCCAACTCGTGTTGTATACAGTTCGAGCATAAGTTCCCTGCTCTTGTATTCTATGCTTCAGCTAATAAAGGAAAGCATTCTGAATGCCTTTTTAACACCTTATCGACCTGTCCTGCTACTTTAAGGATCTGTGGACATATACTCCAAGGTCTCTCTGTTCCTCCATGTAAAGTCCTTACACAATACCACAAATCCACACGAGGCTTATTCTATGGACAAAGTCATTCCATGACCTGAACCTTTATTCACAGGACCAAGAAGTGATGGTCCTGCGTGGGACCTCCCTTTATATACCTGCATGACCAGGTGAGGAGTGTCTCCCACAAGTTCACCCCTGTGGTCAAGGTGTGCATTTCTTACGTATATACATAAAGGTTGTTACATAAAGGTTACATACATGACATCACCTCCCCCTCAACACCTGATTGGGATCATAGGTTAAGTCTCTCGGGTGGTCTTCGCTCTCTCGTGGAGCGCCGCAGTTGGTGCTCTGGTTGTTGAGCCTTGGTATGCGTGTCTGTCATCTGTGGTGATTCCGGCCTGTCCGGGCAGACCGCAGGGACTGTGCATGCTGCTGAATGTTCTTGTTGCTCCTTCCTTGGCGGTGGTGTGAATACCATCTCATGATCTTCCTCAGGTTCCTCAGTGTCCATGATGAACCTTTTTTTTGGTCCAGATGCTTGCGGCATATCTGCCTATTGTTAAGTTTAACCATTATGATCCTATTCCCTACTTTGTCTATTATAGTACCCTCAAGCCATTTGGGCCCCAAAGCGTGATTGAGAACAAATACGGGGTCATCAATTTCTATACATCTCCCCCTTGAATTTCGGTCATGGTACTCGTTTTGGGACTGGCGCTTGCCCTCAACAATGTCGATCAGGACTGGATGAATGAGGGACAACCAAGTTTTGAGTGTTCATTTCATGAGTAGCTGCACGGGCGGGACCCCCGTGAGCGAGTGCAGTCGGGACCTGTAGGCCAGCAGGAGGCGTGATAGGCGGCATTGAAGGGAGGGTCCTTGAATCCGGAGCATGCCTTGTTTTATGATTTGGACCGCATGTTCCGCTTGGCCATTGGAGGCCGGCTTGAACGGTGCTGTCCTGACATGGTTAATGCCATTACCCGAGATGAACTCCCGGAATACGTAGCTTGTGAAACATGGGCCATTATCGCTAACCAGAATGTCCGGCAAGCCGTGGTCGCAAAGACCGTGCGCAGACTCTCCACAGTGGTGGATGTCGTGCACGAATTCAAAATGATGCACTCGATCCATTTCGAGTACGCATCAACCACAATGAGAAACATTTTTCCCATGAACGGGCCCGTGTAGTCTACGTGAATACATGACCATGGCCTGGTGGGCCAGGGCCACGGGCTGAGTGGGGCCTCCCTGGGGGCATTACCTAGCTGGGCACACGTTGTGCACCTGCGAACCCAGTGTTCCAGGTCCGAATCAATTCCCGGCCACCATACATGTGACCGGGCAATGGCCTTCATCAGCACGATGCCTGGGTGCTCGCTGTGGAGTTCCCTGATGAATGCTTTCCTGCCCCTCTAGGGCATGACTACCCGGCTGCCCCATAGTAGGCAGTCGGCTTGGATGGAGAGATCATCCATCCGTCTGTGAAACGGTCTGACCTCCTCAGGGCATGCTCCGTGCGTGGGCGCCCAATCTCCAGTCAGGACACATTTCATAATCAAGGATTGGAGGGGATCTTGATCTGGTCCAGATTTTGATATGGCGGGCTGTGACGGGGGAGCCTGCACTGTCAAAGGCATCGACAGCCATGACCATCTCAGTGCTTTGTTCCGCTGCCCCCTCGGTGGTGAACAGTGGAAGCCTGCTGAGCGCGTCAGCGCAGTTTTCGGTGCCGGGCCGGTGCCGGATGGTGTAGTCATACGCAGCGAGCATGAGAGCCCATCGCTGTATGCGAGCTGACGCATTGGCATTGACAGCCTTGCTGTCTGACAGCAAGGATGTTAACTGCTTGTGGTCCGTTTCTAATTTGAACCTCCTGCCAAAAAGGTACTGATGCAACTTTTTCACCCCGTAGACACATGCGAGTGCTTCCTTCTCAACCATTCCATATCCCCGTTCAGCTTGGTAGAGCGACCTGGTGGCATAAGCCACAGGTTGTAGTTGGCCCTCAGCATTACTCTGCTGCCACACGCACCCAACCCCATTGGACGATGCATCACATGTCAGAACCAATTTCTTACGGGGGTCGTACAGGTTCAACAACTTATTTGAACAAAGTAGGTTCCGCGCCCGATTTAATGCCCATTCCTGACAGTCCCCCCAAAACCAATCGCAACCCTTACGCAGGAGCACGTGTAGCGGCTCCAAAATGTGCTTAAGTTCGGCAGAAAGTTCCCGAAATAGTTCAAGAGTCCCAGAAATGAACGCACCTCCAATGTGTTGCACGGCCTGGGCGCTTGTCGAATCGCCTCTGTTTTGGATTTGGTCGGCCGAATCCCATCTGCAGCAACCGACCTGCCCAGAAACTCGACCTCGGGAGCCAACAACACACACTTAGACTTCTTGAGTCACAGGCTTACCCGGTCCAGTCGGCGTAGCACCTCCTCCAGGTTGTGGAGGTGTTTCTCGGTGTCACGACCGATGATGAGGATGTCGTCCCGAAATACGATCATTCCCGGAAAGGATTTGAGCAGGCTTTCCATGTTTCTTTGACAAATCGCAGCCGCTGACCGAATGCCAAATGGACACCTGTTGTAAACAAACAGTCCCTTGTGCGTGGTGATGGTGGTCAGTAGTTTAGATTCGTCGGCCAGTTCTTGGGCCATGTAGGCTGAAGTCAGGTCCAACTTGGTGAACAGCTTGCCGCCTGCTAGTGTGGCAAAAAGGTCCTCCTCTCTCGGGAGTGGGTATTGGTCTTGTAGGGACAACCAGTTGATAGTGGCCTTGTAGTCGCCACAGATCCTGACCGAGCCATCCACTTTTATGACGGGAACGATGGGGCTCGCCCAGTCACTGAATTCAACGGGCGAGACGATGCCCTCTCTTAACAACCGGTCCAACTCGCTCTCAATTTTCTGCCGCATGACATACGGCACAACTCTGGCTTTGTGGTGCACTGGTCTGGCGTCCGGGGTGATGCGTATCACTACTTTGGTACCTTTGAACGTCCCGACACCAGGTTGAAATAGTGACTCAAATTGCTGTAGGACCTGTGAGCATGAACTTCGCTCCACAGATGACATGGCATGCACATCCCCCCCATTTCCAGTTCATCTCAGCTAACCACCTCCTCCCCAACAGTGCGGGACCATTGCCCGGGACAATCCAGAGCAGCAGCCGGTTCACCGATCCATTGTGTGTGACCGCCAGCATTGCACTGCCTAGCACTGGAATGATTTCTTTGGTGTACGTCCGTAATTGCGTCTCAATGCGTTCTACTTTGGATCTGTAGGTTTAAATGGCCACAGCTTTTCGAATTGTTGAACACTCATGAGTGACTGGCTGGCCCTGTCTACAGTTCCATGCGTACAGGGATGCCGTTTAATAGGACTTTCATCATCATAGGTGGCGTTTTTGTATATGAGCTGTGAATGTTTACCACATGAACCCGCTGAACTTCAGCGTCCATTGATTTGCCCCAAGCGACATCCTGCCTCGCAGACCCCTCATCTGGTTCATCTGCCTAGTATATTAGCCTGGTTACAGGCTTTCTGCACATTCTGGCTAAATGGCCACTGAGGTTACAATTTCTGCAGACGAACTGTTGAAACCTGCAAGTCCTGGCAGCATGTCTGCCCCCACACCTCCAGCATGAACTGAGATTCCCATTGTTGTGAACAAAAGAGCTGTAACCAAGCATTCCTCGCTGATTGTCCCTTTGACTGCTCTTGAGCAACCTGTTAGTGGGTGTCAATGGCTCCATGGCTCCATGCCAGGCCGCATTGTCCACTGGAGGGGCGTAAATGTCCATTCAGCCTGCCATTGTCTCTGTTGGAGTCTTACTGTTGGGTCGATTGCTGCCTGGGATGTGTCGAACTGCCCTTGCCTGCCTGCGAGGCTCTGTGTCGCGTTTATGATATTGACTCCCTGAGGCAGAATTGCGCGCGTATATTATCTTGGTTTCCCCCTCCCCTGCCATAAAAGTCTGAGCCATCAACGCCGCCGCTTCCAAGATCAAGTCCTTGGTCTCAATTAGCTTTCTGAAAATCCCAGCATGACCGATCCTCTCATTAAAGAAATCCCTTAGCATCTCCTCCCTGCAGGCGTCTGTGAACTTACAGAGGCTGGCCAAGCACCAGAGGTCCGCAATGAAATCCGGTATGCTCTGTCCTTCCCGACATCGGTGGGTATGGAATCTGTGTCGGGCCATGTGTACGCTGCTTGCCAGTTTGAGGTGCTCACCGATTAGTTTGCTGAGCTCTTCAAAGGTTTTGTCCGCCGGCTTCTCGGGTGCTAGCAGGTCTTTCATGAGTGCGTAAGTCTTAGGTCCGCAGCTGGTCAGCAGATGAGCCCTTCGCTTGTCGGCTGCTGCATCTCCCAGCCAGTCCTTCATGACAAAACTCTGCTGGAGCCGCTCAATGAAATCATCCAGTCCTCACCAACACAGTACCGTTCATCTGTGCGGCTGGTGGCCATTCTTGTGGGTCGTTGATTCCCGTTTCTCGTCGCCAATGTAAAGTCCTTACACAATACCACAAATCCACAGGAGGCACATTCTATGGACAAGGTCACTCCATGACCTGAACCTTTATTCACAGGACCAAGAAGTGATGACACTGCATGGGACCACCCTTTATATACCTGGATGACCAGGTGAGGAGTGTCTCCCACAAGTTCACCCCCTGTGGTCAAGGTGTGCATTTCTTACGTATATACAGTATTGCAGTGTTGTTACATAAAGGTTACATACATGACACTCCACACCTCTCAGTATCCTCCCATTTATTGTGTATTCCCTTGCCTTGTTGCCCCTCCCAAAATGCATTACCTAACGCTTTTCTGGATTGAATTCCATTTGCCACTTTTCTGCCCAACTGATCAGTTCATCGATATCTTCCTACAGTCTAGAGCTTTCCTCCTCACTGTCAACCACACGGCCAATTTTTGTATAATCTGCAAATTCCTTTCTCATGCAGCCTACATTTATGTCCAAATCATTAATATATACTACAAATAGTAAGGGGCCTAGTACTGAGCCCTATGGAACCCCACTGGAACTGGGGAAATTAGCTTGATGTTAGTTTAACGAATTTGAAGTCATTTTCATTAAGCAAAAGAAAGAAATAGAACTCTGTATTTTCCTTTGCACATATCCTACACAAACTGCTGGATTTCTCCATTCATAAGAACATAAGAAATAGGAACAGGAGTAGGCCATATGGCCCCTCGAGCCTGCTCCGGCATTCAATAAGATCATGGCTGATCCGATCATGGACTCAGCTCCACTTCCCCGCCCGTTTGAGGAAACAACTAGAGGGCTAGCCATTCTAGACTGGGTGATGCATAATGAGAAAGGACTAATTAGCAATCTTGTTGTACGAGGCCTCTTGGGGAAGAGTGACCATAATATGGTAGAATTTTTTATTAAGATGGAGACTGACACAGTTAATTTAGAGACTAGGGTCCTGAACTTAGGGAAAGGTAACTTCGATGGTATGAGACGTGAATTAGCTAGAATAGACTGGCGAATGATATTTGAAGGGTTGACGGTGGATAGGCAATGGCAAACATTTGAAGAGCACATGGATGAATTTCAACAATTGCACATCCCTGTCTGGAGTAAAAATAAAATGGGGAAGATGGCTCAACCATGGCTAACAAGGGAAATTAAGGATAGTGTTAAATACAAGGAAGAGGCATATAAATTGGCCAGAAAAAGCAGCAAACCTGAGGACTGGGAGAAATTTAGAATTCAGCGGAGGATGAAAAAGGGTTTAATTAGTAGGAGGAAAATAGAGTATGAGAGGAAGCTTGCTGGGAACATAAAAACTGACTGCAAAAGCTTTTATAGATATGTGAAGAGAAAAAGATTAGTGAAGACAAACGTAGGTCCCTTGCAGTCAGAATCAGGTAAACTTATAATGGGGAACACAGAAATGGCACACCAGTTGAACAAATACTTTGGTTCTGTCTTCACGAAGGAAGACACAAATAACCTTTGGGAAATACTAGGGGACTGAGGGTCTTGTGAGAAGGAGGAACTGAAGGAAATCCTTATTAGTAGGGAAATTGTGTTAGGGATATTGATGGGATTGAAGGCCGATAAATGCCCAGGGCCTGATAGTCTGCATCCCAGAGTACTTAAGGAAATGACCCTTGAAATAGTGGATGCAGTGGTGATCATTTTCCAACAGTCTATTGACTCTGGATCAGTTCCTATGGATTGGAGGGTAGCTAATGTAACACCATTTTCGAAAAAAGGAGGGAGAGAGAAAACGGGGAATTATAGACCGGTTAGCCTGACATCAATAGTGGGGAAAATGTTGGAATCAATTATTAAAGATGAAATAGCAGCGCATTTGGAAAGCAGTGACAGGATCGGTCCAAGTCAGCATGGATTTATGATAGGGAAATCATGCTTGACAAATCTTCTGGAATTTCTTGAGGATGCAACTAGTAGAGTGGACAAGGGAGAACCAGTGGATGTGGTGTATTTGGACTTTCAAAAGGCTATTGACAAGGTCCCGCACAAGAAATTGGTGTGCAGAATGAAAGCACATGGTATTGGGGTGACGTGGATAGAGAACTGGTTGGCAGACAGGAAGCAGAAAGTCGGGATAAATGGGTCCTTTTCAGAATTGCAGGCAGTGACTAGTGGGGTGCTGCAGGGCTCAGTGCTGGGACCCCAGCTATTTACAATATACATCAGTGATTTAGATAAATGAATTGAGTGTAATATCTCCAAGTTTGCAGATGAAACTAGGCTGGGTGGTGGTGTGAGCTGTGAGGAGGATGCTAAGAGGTTGCAGGGTGACTTGGACAGGTTAGGTGAGTGGGCAAATGCATGGCAGATGCAGTATAATGTGGATAAATGTGAGGTTATCCACTTTGAGGGCAAAAACTCAAAGGCAGAATATTATCTGAATGGTGGCAGTTTAGGAAAAAGGGAGATGCAACGAGACCTGGGTGTCATGGTATATCAGTCATTGAAAGTTGGCATGCAGGTACAGCAGGCGGTAAAGAAGGCAAACGGTATGTTGGCCTTCATAGCTAGGGGATTTGAGTATAGGAGCAGGGAGGTCTTACTGCACTTGTACAGGGCCTTGGTGAGCCGTCACCTGGAATATTGTGTTCAGTTTTGGTATCCTAATCTGAGGAAGGACATTCTTGCTATTGAGGGAGTGCAGCGAAGGTTCACCAGACTGATTCCCGGGATGGCAGGACTGACATATGAGGAGAGACTGGATCGACTGGGCCTGTATTCACTGGAGTTTAGAAGGATGAGAGTGGATCTCATAGAATCATATAAAATTTTGACGGGACTGGACAGGTTAGATGCAGGAAGAATGTTCCAGATGTTGAGGAAGTCCCGAACCAGAGGACCCAGTCTAAGGATAAGGGGTAAGCCACTTAGATCTGAGATGAGCAGAAACTTCTTCACTCAGAGAGTTGTTAACCTGTGGAATTCTCTACCGCATGGAGTTGTTGATGTCAGTTCATTGGATGTATTCAAGAGGGAGTTAGATATGGCCCTTACAGCTAAAGGGATCAAGGGGTACGGAGAAGGGTACTGAGGTGAATGATCAGCCATGATCTTATTGAATGGTGGTGCAGGCTCGAAGAGCCGAATGGCCTACTCCTGCACCTATTTTCTATGTTTCTATGTTCCTCATAACTCCTTATCCCCTTATCGTTTAACAAACTGTCTGTTTCCTCCACATTGGGAGTGGCAGCTGTTTAAGGATCTCAGAGCGCTGATAAATTGGTTAGTTACAATCACAAAATGCCAGCTGACAGCCAAGTTAGTGATAAAGTATCCACTAAATGGTGGACTTATATTTAACAGATTATTTACAGGGTTGTGATTTAAACCCAATACTTGATATGGTACACTGAGTCAGTCTACTATTTAAAAATGACAGCTGTGTTCTTTTTATAAATCACCACACTTCCCGAGCATTTCAAAAGGACAGTCAACAGGTGTGTTTCCAATTCTTCAGTCAATGTGTGTCCGTGCCCTTTAGCACCATTGTTTCATCTCTGGAACTGCCCCTTGCGCACATTTCAAACCCGGACTCGGGGCATTATGGGTGGGATGCCATTACTGGTGCAGTTTGAACTCTCCATTTGTTCTATGTAGCTCTTCACAAATATTTGAAGGGTTATTATTGATTGAAATCAGCTAAAATCAGCATAATGGCACAAAAGTGCTGAGCATAGTGACGTCCTGTGGCCAAAAGAAGACACCATCCACCTCTTACACTATCGGAGTACAGCACAAAATACAAATCCTCAAGTTTCCATCTATCTGTTGCACTCAATTCTGTAAAAAAAAAAGCCCAGGTTACAGGAATTGTAGATCCAGGAAGAGATGCAGCTGTGGTCATGCGGTTGCAAAAAGGGAGCCAACTCTCATTGTGAGGCTTCATATTAAAAGTGTACCCTAGCCACCTACTCTGGAGCTACCATTTCTGAGTGTAAAGGCCAGAGAGTGGCTCTTGGTTGGTTATTCTCCTGAAACAAGGTGCAATTTTAGGCACAAGTACAAGTATCTAAGTACATAGTCAACAGTGAGGCATTACTGATGTGAATGTGTGCTTTACCACTCCACGGATCCCAATCCGTTATCTTTCCTAATTTTATATTTAAACAACAAGAACTTGCATTTATATAAGTGCCTTTAATGCATAAAACATCCCAAGGCGCTTCACAGGAGTGTTCATAAAATTTGACACCGAGCACATAAAGGTAGGTTTTATGGAACATCTTAGCAAAGTAAAGAGAGGTTGAGAGGCAAAGATGTTTAGGGAGGGAATTCCAAACCTTAGCGCCGAGGCAGCTGATGATTGCACCGTCAATAGTGGAGCGATGATAATGGGAATGTGCCAACATTGGAGGATTGCAGAGATCTTGGAGGCTTGTGGGGCTGGAGGAGGTTACAGAGATAGGGAGGGATAAGGCCATGGAGGGACTTGAAAACAATGATGAGATTTTTTAAATCAAGGTGTTGCCAGACCGGGAGCCAATATAGGTCAGCCAACACATGGGTAAATGGAACCTGATGCGAGTTAGGATACAGGCAGCAGAGTCTTGGATCAAGTTTATGGAGGGTGGAAGATGGGAGGCCAGCCAGGAGAGCATTGGAATCGGCAAGTCTAGAGGTAACAAAGGCATCGATCAGGGTTTCAGCAGAAGATGAACTGAAGCAGGGGCGGAGATTGGTGATGTTATGGAGGGAGAAGTAGGCGATCTTGGTGATGGAGCGGATATGTGGTCAGATTCTGATCTCCGGGTCAAATAGGATGCCAAGGTTGTGAACAGTCTGGTTCAGCTTCAGTCAGTAACCAGGGAGAGGGATAGAGTCGGTAGCTCGGGAACGGAGTATGTGGTGTACATCACAATCTGCAAACTTCCCTCATAAGTACAGTCATATACTGCTTGACGCCAGGCTTACAGGAATCAGACTTTGTGGTCTTAAATGGACAGGTCAGTTTAAACATAGCTCCCTCTTAGTAGCAGGATAATACATTACAAGGTATAATGTTCCTCTCATTATTAAATAGCAAATCATCCAATTTGCAGTGAGAAATTCCATAGATGATCTGATGATATTTTACAATAATACTTTGAGTAACATTTATATTTTATGCTTCAACAGATGTGCTATGTCCCAATCTGAGATTGCAGGGCAGTCAGTACAAACTACCAAACAAGGCTTCAGCTAACATCCCAGGTAAGTGAGTTTCAAAGCAGGACATGTAATAGCAGAATCATATATATGTCGGAGAACATTGCAGTTAGTCTATTTTTTGACATACACAACAACCAATCAGCATGCTTTGAGTCTTTAAACTGAGCTATTAAGAAATCGATATTGGTAGAATGTTATCATGCTGTGTTCTGCGACGAATGTCTCACCTCCTGACTCCCCAAAGCCTTTCCACCATCTACAAGGCACAAGTCAGGAGTGTGATGCAATACTCTCCACTTGCCTGGATGAGTGCAGCTCCAACAATATTCAAGAAGCTTGACACCATCCAGGACAAAGCAGACCGCTTGATTGGCACCCCATCCACCACCTTAAACATTCACTCCCTCCACCACCGACGCACCATGGCTGCAGTGCATACTATCTACACTGTGCACGTGCAGCAACTTGCCAAGGCTTCTCCGACAGCACCTCCCAAACCCGCGACCTCTATCACCTAGAGGGACAAGGGTAGCAGGCACATGGGAACACCACCAGCTGCAAGTTCCACTCCAAGTTACACATCATCCTAACTTAGAAATATATCACCGTTCCTTCATCGTCGCTGGGTCAAAATCCTGAAACTCCCTCCCTAACGGCACTGTAGGAGTATCTTCACCACCCGACTGCAGCGGTTCAAGAAGGTGGCTCATCACCACTTTTTCGAGGACAATTAGAGATAGGCAATAGCAACACCCACATCCCAACAATTAATTTTTAAAAAAGATAAACATTTGGCTGTAGAGTTTCCACTTTGGGCACAATCAGAAAATTGTGCCCAAATTGTGCCTGACATTACGCTGATTAGGTAACATTTTCAACTAAAATGTATTCGCGTAGACACAACGATAAAATCTTCTATGAACCAGCGCAATTGGGCAGCGTAATAGAACGTAATTGTTTCTATTTTTTTCTTTCCATTAAAAAATATTCCTCGATGTATTTAAGAGTGGTAACTTGGGGCAATTTTATTAATACAGTTGAACTTGAGTTTATCACCAAAAATAAACAATTTTAATAAGGGTGTCCAGTACTCCACCTGTGAGTAACCTCATTTTTGATATGGAAATACTTTAAAAATGTGCCTGTTAGTGCTTGTGCATCTATGAAAATGAGCCAATTTAAAACCGAGTTGAAAAGGAATTTCTTCTCCCAGAAGGTTGTGAATCTGTGGAATTCTCTGCCCAAGGAAACAGTTGAGGCTAGCTCATTGAATGTATTCAAATCACAGATAGATAGATTTTTACCAATAAGGGAATTAAGGGTTATGGGGAGCGGGCGGGTAAGTGGAGCTGAGTCCACGGTCAGATCAGCCATGATCTTGTTGAATGGCGGAGCAGGCTCGAGGGGCTAGATGGCCTACTCCTGTTCCTAATTCTTATGTTCTTATGTTCTTCTTAACACAATTTGAAAAATCTTCTCGGACCAGCACTATCAGCGAAATCTAGCAATTTCGGGTACGTGGCCAGTTTTGTGGGTGGTGTCTGACCCGTGCAAATTGAATCTAGGACTAGTGTAAAAGGTCACAGAAAACACAAATGCAAGTGGTTTTGGGCGTAACTCACTTGTGATTAAAATTCTCTGATCTTTTGCAATGGTTCAGCCGATTCGCTCCCCGATGTGCTGATATTATTGGCGTAAACAAAGCCGACCCCATCATTTACCTAAATCCAGAGAGCTTAGGCACAGGTTGGCAACGTCAAGGCTTAGGGATCCCTATGAGTTTGCAGCCGGACTAGAGCAGTGATAAGCTTCAGTACCTCTGAACACATATGATGGTTCCTGTTGCTTGTCCAACTTACAACCTTCCCATTGGCACATTGGCTTGCAGGATTATTGGAAGAAGTGAAAAGAATCCCAGGTCCCTTAAAGACATAAATGAAATCAATACTTTAAACAGAAAATATTAATCCCTCTCACATCCTGATACATTAAGGTTTCTGTACTTTATTCACAGGGGTCAGTTCTCAGTGCAGATGGTGGTGGTGGTGACGTCATGGGGCAGGGGCCCTACTGCAGCACCAAATTTAAAAGAAGCAGTTCCCTGGGCTGTTAGGAGCAATGCCTGGGAGACTAGGCACAGCACACCAAATGGAACTGCTCTGCGGTCTGTGCGTTTGACACCCTTGCTTTAAATGATGAAAAAGATGGTAAAATATATATATTTTTAAAACTATCTTCGTAACATCAGATTATTTTTGGTGTGCATTCAAACAGGTTTTGACCTGATGGAGCTGTTCCATGTGAGAAGCATTATCGAAATGAAAGATGGAGGATTTGTTCGCCTTGGAACAATGCCCATAGTTCAGATGACAAAGTAAGTGTCCAAATGTGATGTATCTGAAGGGACTGCACTCTATGCACTCCAGTCCATTGATTACATTCCACTTTTCCCCACTCCAGTCCACTCGACTCCATTCCATTTTGCTCTGCTCCAGTCCACTCTACTCCGTTCCACTTTGCTCCACTCCTGTGCACACCACTGCACTCCACTGAATATGAAAAAAACAGCTCTTTAGATCACTTCATTGTTCTCCACTTTACTGAACATCATTTTACTTCACTACTCACCACTCTACTGCATTAGATACAAGCAACTGCCTTGCACTCTGTCATGTATTCAACTGTCATTGTAATCCATGTATAAAATGACCTAAGTTGTACACCGTGAGAACACTGACCACTAGGTGGTGAACTTGTGGGAGACATTCCTAACATGGACTTTCAGGTATAAAAGGGTAAGCTCCACCCATCTTCTCCACTTCAGTGCTGGTTAATAAAGGTTACTGGTCACAGAGTGACCTTCACTCTAGTATGGGCCTCGTGTGCATTTGTACTGTATAGTAAGGAAGTAAGGACATATTATTGGCGACGAGAAACTGGGATTTAAACCACGCGAACATGGCCACTAGCAGCACAGACGAGAGGTACTGTGTTGGTGATGATTGGGGCGATTTTATTGAGAGACTACAGCGAAGTTTTGTCACTAAGGAATGGCTGGGACAGGTTTCGGCCGACAAACGCAGGACTCATCTCCTGACGCTTTGAGGATCCAGGACGTACTCCCTGATGAAGGACCTTCTAGCGACAGAGAAGCCGGCGGACAAGACTTTTGAAGAGCTCAGTAAGTTGATCGGAGAACACTTTAAACCGGCGAGCAGCATGCACATGGCGAGATACCGGTTTTACACCTGCCGGCGACGAGAAGGGCAAAGCGTTCCAGACTTCGTGGCAGACCTCCGGCGACTGGCGAGCCTTGTAAGTTCCCAGATGCATGCAGAGTGGAGATGCTGCGAGACTTTTTCATTGAGGGCATCGGGCATGCTGGGGTTTTCAGGAAACTGATTGAGACCAAAGACTTGACCTTGGAAACGGCGGCTTTGATGGCCCAGATATTTATCTCAGGGGAGGAAGAGACCAGAATGATGTTTGATAAAAATCTTGGTTTAAATGCAGCAAATGGACAGGGAGTCAACATTGTTAACGTGGCACACAGTTCTCCAGGCAGGCAGAGGCAATCGGATATGCCTGAGCATGTAGTTGAACCCAAAGGGGGAATTCAACAGAGACAATGGCTAGCTGAACAGTGATTCACGCCATTGCAAGGGACAATGCGGCCAGTAATGGGGCCATCAACACCTGTCAATGGTGCGTTTAAGGACAGTTACAGAGACAGTCAGAGACGAACGACTGGTAATGGACCTTTTGTTTCCAACAACAGTTCATGTTGGAGGTGTGGAGGCAAACACACAGCCAGAGCTTGCAGGTTTCAGCAATATACCTGCAGAAACTGCAACGTCAGCGGTCACTTGGCACGTATGTGCAGGAAGCCTGCAGCCAGGTTGATGTACGAGGAGGACGGGCCCCATGTAAGCCCTAAGAGGCCAAATTGACACTGGGGGAACTCGCTGGAAATTGAAGTTCAGCGAGTTCATGTGGAGCACATATACAGTTCATAATGATGAAAGTGCTCCTCAATGGCATCCCAGTATCAATGGAGCTAGACACGGGGGCCAGCCAGTCCCTGATGAGTATCAAACAGTTCGACAAGTTGTGGGCGTCCAAGGCCAGGAGGCCAAAATTATTGCCGATTGACGCACAGCTACGGACATATACAAAGGAGATCATTCCGGTGCTAAGCAGTCGTGACCCACAAAGATTCGAAGAACAGGTTGCCACTCTGGATTGTCCTGGGGGACGGTCCCACACTACTGGAGAGGAGTTTGCTTGCTGTCATGAACTGGAAATGGGGCGATATCAATGCAGTTTCTTCTGTGGAGCGAATATCACGCTCACAGGTCCTGGACAAATTTGACTCACTATTTCAACCCAGCATTGGCACTTTCATGGGGACCAAGGTAGTGATTCACATAACCAGTGGATGTGGTATATTTGGACTTTCAAAAGGCTTTTGACAAGGTCCCGCACAAAAGATTGGTGTGCAAAATCAAAGCACATAGTATTGGGGGTAATGTACTGACGTGGATAAGGAACTGGTTGGCAGACAGGAAGCAGAGAGTCGGGATAAACGGGTCCTTTTCAGAATGGCAGGCAGTGACTAGTGGAGTGCCGCAAGGCTCAGTGCTGGGACCCCAGCTCTTTACAGTATATATTAATGATTGAGATGAAGGAATTGAGTGTAATATCTCCAAGTTTGCAGATGACACTAAACTGGGTGGCAGTGTGAGCTGTGAGGAGGACGCAAAGAGGCTGCATGGTGACTTGGACAGGTTAGGTGAGTGGGCAAATGCATGGCAGATGCAGTATAATGTGGATAAATGTGAGATTATCCATTTTGGGGGCAAAAACACGAAGGCAGAATATTATCTGAATGGCGGCAGATTAGGAAAAGGCAGGGTGCATCGAAACCTGGGTGTCATGGTTCATTAGTCATTGAAACTTGGCATATAGGTACAGCAGGCAGTGAAGAAGGCAAATGGTATGTTGGCCTTCATAGCTAGGCGATTTGAGTATAGGAGCAGGGAGGTCTTACTGCAGTTGTACAGGGCCTCTGTGAGGCCTCACCTGGAATATTGTGTTCAGTTTTGGTCTCCCAATCTGAGGAAGGACATTCTTGCTATTGAGGGAGTGCAGGCATGGTTGGTCTGACATATGAGGAGAGATTGGATCAACTGGGCCGTTATTCACTGGAGTTTAGAAGGATGAGAGAGGAGCTCATAGAAACTTATAAGATTCTGATGGGACTGGACAGGTTAGATGCGGGAAAAATTTTCCCGATGTTGGGGAAGTCCAGAACCAGGGGACATAGTCTTTGGATAAGCGGTAAGCAATTTAGGACTGAGATGAGGAGAAACTTCTTCACTCAGAGAGTTGTTAACCTGTGGAATTCCCTACCGCAGAGAATTGTTGATGCCAGTTCATTGGATAGATTCAAGAGGGAGTTAGATATGGCCCTTACAGCTAAAGAGATCAAGGGGTATGGAGAGAAAGCAGGAAAGGGGTACTGAGGGAATGATCAGCCATGATCTTATTGAATGGCGGTGTAGGCTCGAAGGGCCCAAGTTTCCTCAGGAGCTGCTCCATTTTTTTTGGAGCAACTAGATTTTTTTGGAGCAAATTAAAATCGCAATTCTCCCCATTTAAGTTGCTCCAGTGTAAGTGAATTAGTGAATTTTTTTTTTAGTTCAATTTTTTTTTCAAAAGGGCATGTTACCAGCCACTTATGCCTGATTTGGCCATTTAAGCAAGTTTAGCCAGCTGAAACTTACTCCAAACTAAGTTAGGTCAGAGTAAGTGGCCACTTTTGTACATCCTGCGGTGAATTCAGAGATCAGCGCAGGTAGCCTCCAAATGATAGGAATGCTAGTTTTTTTTAAAATCCCAAGCAGTGAGACTGGATAAGGTGTAGGTGCTATCAGTCTGATTAAACTGAGTATATTTTTAGTAAAGATAGCTAGATATTAAAGTACTGGAAAATCTTTGAAGATTCTTTTCTCCCGCCCCCACCCCCCACCCCACCTGATCAAAACTCTTCCCCCCACCTCCGTCAGATCAAAACTCTTCCCCTGCCCCCCATCAAAACTCTTCACCTCCCCCCGCAAAAAAACTCTTCCCCTCCCCCCGCCCCGATCAAAACTCTTCCCCCCACCAACCTGTCTCTTGTAGCCCTCAGCGCGGAAGGCAGCAGCCGGCCTGTGCAGCAGGCCACTCGGCCCGGGATAGGGATAGTGAGTGTTGGCCCCTCCCACACAGCCGGCAGCACACACTCTCAGATTCTGGGGGCAAGGAGCTACTGCGCATGCGCGCACACTCTAGCACGCATGTGCAGAGATCCTGGCACTGTTTTCAGTGCCGGGAATCTGGTTCCATCCCCGAATCTAGTTGCCACGCTATGCCACCATGGAGGAGAGGCTGGGGCGCGGCCGAACACAGCCTGAAGATTTTTGGCGTCCTTGGAGTTCTACAAAAGCGGCGCACCTCTGATGAGTGCGCCAGAAATCTGTACTGGCCAAATTTGGGCCCATAACTTTTAACGTGCTCTAAGTTGCTCATTTTAAAATGAAAGAATTGAAGGGGCCGAAATTCAGGGTCCGGATAAGGCCCATTACCGCTGTTTTGTGGCGGCTATGCGGTGGAATCGAATGGCCGCCACATTGCAATCCAATGGCCGCCACGATACAAATTCACCTCGGGGATTTTTTGGGCGGTCCCCACTTCTGCCCCGCTGCTGCCAACCACCCCAAGCACATCATTAAAGTGTGCACCGCTGCTCTCTCGCACCTCCATCCCACTCCACACAAAATTACCTGAAAAAATCCACAATCCACCGCACAGCACCCCGACAGCTTTTTCTGTCGGTGCACCTTGTTTTCTGTGTGTGAGCCACGGCCCTTCAAGGGAAGGACGCACTACTACGAAATCCATGTTTTTTTTTTTGCCGGTCGACTTCCCGATCGGCCGGACAATTATGGCCCAAGGTTCAGCCAAGCCGCTGGCCTGGCCGAAACCCTCCCTGGTGGCCCAGTAACCAAACCTAAAAAAAATCGCTGCTTCTCTCCCCTTTAAATGAGGGGAGAGACATGGTGATGTCACCACCACTCCATCCCCATTATTCAACTTTGGCACATTTACAAAATAAATAGTGTGCAATTTTTGAAAATTTTATAAAACAATACCCCGAAACGATGCACTTAACGCACATCACCGCCACAATTCCACCCCGATTATTACCGACTACCTGTCCACTCCAAAAAAATTGCCAAAGAGGTGAAAATTGATCAAGAGCCTGCCTCGTCACACCCAATGGTCAAAACATCGAAAAAGGTCGGTGCGCCAGCTTTCTGATGGACATGAATTTCGGCCCCGAATGCTTTGTTGTATTAACCAGATTAAAGTTGACCCTTTAAAGTCAACGTGCAGTGGATGTAAAGGAAACAGTCTTAGCTCCCACACTCATTGGGGTGGAAATTCGGTACCACCCATTTTGAGGCGCTAATGGCGGCGGGTGGTAACATTTGTGTCTGCAGCCGCAAAATTCATCGGCTGGGCCCTGAGTGTGGAGCAGAGTGCTATGAAAGGCATTCCACAACTATTTTAGGGCGCTAGGCCAGCTGAGCAACTGAAAATCCCGAGCTAAAGAGCCGGCCTCGGAGCGCCCTCAGAGAGGCTTCCCTGGAGAAAAAAAATCGGCTAGGAAACCACCAAAAACATTCCCAATACCTTACTGACGTCACATAATCATAAATAAAAAAAATTAAAAATCAAAAACAATCACACTTACCTCAGGTTGACATTCCTTCCCTCACTGCCACCAGTACAGCTCGGCCGCTCGCCCAGAAATGATTCCCACCGTCTTTACCGCCCCTCCGGGGCGCAAACAGAGGCGGCAACAGACTGCGTTTCTACCCTATAGGGTTTTAAACAAACATTGCAAACATGAGACATGGACACATTTATTTTTTCACTAAATAAACTTCATTTTGTTTTGTTTCTCAGTGGCAGATCAAATGTCAAGATAAATGTCTCGCACCTCTCCTTCATTTGACCCATGTTATCTGTACTGACAGAAATAGTGGACATGCATACAGAATTATTGAGCTTCAAGCAAAATTTGAGATTGGAAATATTGTCTTCGCACAGTGCAGTAGAAATATTAAATAGATTCCTAACTAAACATAATATATTGATTGACTGATTTTAAAAAGAGCAGTTAGCTATGGGACCAAAATAGGTCGAGATAAAAAAAATTCCTTTCAAACGTTATAAGGCTGCAAACTTACTAGGAATGTTATCTATGGAGTGCAAGCAGTCAAGGTTGGATAATACAGATTTTCCTGATAGATGGGTGCGTTGGAGCTTTGGTTTCACTGCCTTTGATGGTCAGGGAGAAATTTCACAGAGCTTTATCTACCTATTCAGCTTCCTTTAAAGGGTTAAGTTAGAGCCCATTGTACGGTGTTCAAAAGAACAGCTTAAATGAATGCCTTTTTTGATTCATATTTTCTTGTCCTTACTTTTTTGATTCTAAGATTAAAGTTTATATTATTTTGAGGTTTAGAGTACAATTTGAGTTTAGATAAAACCCTGGTTAGATCACATCTGGAAACTGTGAGCTGTTCTGGGCACCACACCTGAGGAAGGATATATTGGCCTTGGAGGGAATGCAGCATAGGTTTACCAGAATGATACCTGGACTTCAAGGGTTAAATTACAAGGAGATATTACACAATTTAGGGTTGTATTCCCTAGAAGTTAGAAGGCTAAGGAGTGATCTGATCGAAATTTTCAAGATATTAACAAATAGGGTAGATAGAAACTATTTCCGCTGGTGGGGATTCTAGGACCAGGGGGAATATTCTAAAAATTAGAGCCAAACCTTTAAGGAGTGAAATTAGGAAACACCTCTATACACAAAGGGTGGTAGAAGCTTGGAACTCTCTTCTGCAAATGGCAATTGATGCTCGATCAATTGTTAATTTTAATTTGGAGATTGATTGCTTTTTGTTAACTAAAGGTATTAAGGGATATGGACCAAAGGCGGATATATAGAGTTCGGTCACAGATCAGCCATGATCTCATTGAATCATGGAACAGCCTCAAGGGACTCAATGGCCTACTCCTATTCCAATTTTATGTTCCTATGTCCCTATGATTAGGGCTAGAATTGGGCTGGGGTTGGTTTCATTTCTACCTGACTGCCTCAGGAACCTAATTCTATTTTAGCAAGGCAATTTGTCTTGGCTACGCTTCAAATAACCTATACATTTAAAGGCAATGCACTGTACTTTATGAAAGATTTGAAGTCACTTGCATTTGATTTTTTTAAAAACACAGATAATAAATAAGGTAACTTTAGCCAATATAATTAAATATTACTGCAATTCAATGTAACCCATAACACTGATACAAAGGGGTGGATATTCATTTTGGCCTGTTTTTGGGCCAGAAATAGATAGTGTGCTGGGAGTGCTGTCGGCATATTACTGGCAATTGACTTCGATGAAAATAAAAATTGGGAGAGATGTAAAACAGGCTGCCCATTCTCTATCACCTGTTTTACTCTATTGCACAAAGTCAAAATAACTGGCTGGAAATTTAATCTGGAGGTGGGTCGGGAGCGGTGGGGGTTAGAAAGCAGTCGGGAAACCCGGGAGTATAGGGTTCCCGCAGGCCCTGCCAAATTTAACAGCAGGGCCTGATTAGCATTTGAAAGCTCTGTTTCCCGTCTGCAATCAGCCAGATGGAGAGGCTGGCTGGCAGTCGAGCAGGTAGGGATGTGGCACGAAGCCGCAGAGAGGAGAGAGGCCGGGGGCCGGAGGAGAATCACGGCTGGAGGATCGAGGCCAGAGGAGCAGCAGGAGCGGTGGTTGGGGGCTGGAGGAGGATCGAGACTAAAGCAGCATTGGAGAAAATGGTCAAGGGCGGGAGGAGGGTCTGGGCTGGAGAATCGTCTGGGCTGGAGGATCATGGCTAGAGGAGCTTCCGGCAGGGGGGGGTGGACGGATGATATTGGGGGCTGCGGAAGGATCAGGGCATCAGGTGGATGGGGTGGTTGGGGTCAGGTGGAGGATCAGAGCCGGAGGAGGATTGGGGCTGGAAGAGGGAGGCCTGGACAGCGATTGCGGGCTGGAGGGGGATGGGTGGGAGGGGCGAAGGGTGAATCAGAGGCTTCAAAGGGGGGCCAGAGACCTCAGAGGGGTGGGGTGGGGAGGTTTGGGGAGGAATTCAGAGGCCACGAAGCAGGGATCTCGGGGGCGGGAGGGAGAGATGGAAGTGTTGAGGGAGGGGTTACGATCGCGGGGAGTGGACGGGTTGAGGCAGGAAAAGAGGTATTGAAGTTGACCTCCATCTTTATAGGGAACCCAACCCCAACTTGCTTCCGGTTTTAACGGAGGGGGGTTGGGGGGTGGATGACCAACATGCTCTCAGGAAGAGGGCCGCTCACTAAAATATTTTAAGGCGGCTATGTGCCACCAATTTAACTTAACCATTAGTTTTAATGGCTGCAGGTCAGGTTTCCCAGGCCTCGGGAAACCTGACAGCTGAAGGAAATTGTAGATGACCCAATCTCTTGGCTAAGTGTTGCTTGTAGGCCAGGAGTGCTTCCTCCCAGTGCTCAAAGCTTGCTTCCATGCGATGGGAACCACGCAATGGGCTGACAGCGCCCCCCGCCCCCCCCCCCATCGCAGTGTCCAACTCACTCCTCTCCTGCCGTGAGGGCTGATACTCCACTCACGATGTCTGATTACCCTACCCCCACCCCCATGTAGGACTTAACACTGCTCCACTCCCCGTCTGTCTTCGTGCCACTGGCAATTTGGCTGGCTGAGGCTGGGAGAGCGGTTGTTCAAATTTAAAACCGGTCTTGCTGTTAAATTTGACAGGACCTGCGGGAAACCCATACGTCAAGGATTCCTGGTCACAAATCCATCCTTATCTGGTCTGGCCTATATGCGAATCCAGACCCATATCATCAGCATCATCATCATAGGCCGTCCCTCGGAATCGAAGAAGACTTGCTTCCACTCCAAAAATGAGACCTTAGGTGGCTGAACAGTCCCCAGTCTCTGTCACAGGTGGGACAGATAGTCGTTGAGGGAAAGGGTGGGTGGGACAGGTTTGCCACATGCTCGTTCCGCTGCCTGCGCTTGATTTCTGCATGCTCTCGGCGATGAGACTTTTGGTGCTCAGCGGCCTCCCGGATGCACTTCCTCCACTTAGGGCGGTCTTTAGCCAGGGACTCCCAGGTGTCAGTGGGGATGTTGCACTTTATCAGGGAGGCTTTGAGGGTGTCCTTGTAACGTTTCTTCTGCCCACCTTTGGCTCGTTTGCCGTGAAGGAGTTCCGAGTAGAGCGCTTTCTTTGGGAATCTCATGTCTGGCATGCAAACTATGTGGCCTGCCCCGCGGAGCTGATCAAGTGTGGTCAGTGCTTTAAAGCTGGGGATGTTGGCCTGGTTAAGGACACGAACGTTGGTGCGTCTGTCCTCCCAGGGGATTTTTGGGATCTTGTGGAGACATCATGGTGGTATTTCTCCAGTGACTTGAGATGTCTACTGTACATGGTCCATGACTCTCAGCCATACAGGAGGGCGGGTATTACCAAAGCCCTGTAGACCATGAGCTTGGTGTCAGATTTGAGGGCCTGGTCTTCAAACACTTTTCCTCAGGCAGCCGATGGCTGCACTGGCGCACTGGAGGTGGTGTTGAATCTCATTGTCAATGTCTGCTCTTGTTGATAAGAGACTCCCAAGGTATGAGAAATGGTCCACGTTGTCCAGGGCCTCATCGTGGATCTTGATGACTGGAGGACAGTGCTGTGTGGCGGGGACAAGTTGGTGGAGGACCTTTTTCTTACAGGTGTTTAGTGTAAAGCCCATGCTTTCGTACACCTCAGTAAATACGTTGACTATGATTTGAAGTTCAGCCTCTGTATGTGCGCAGATGCAGGCAATGTGGTTGACTCTTAACTGCCCACGGAAATGGCCTAGAAGGCTGCTCACTACCAGCTTCGAGGGCAATTAGGGATGGTAAATAAATGCTGGCCTTGCCAGCAACATCCATATCCAGTGAATGAATAAAAAAAAAGTTTGGAAGGTTATGCGATGAAACCTCCAGGAATACACCCAACCAGAGTTCTCAACTCTAAAGCAGGAGGTGCCACAAATGTTGAGGAGAATAGTCATCATCATCATCATCATCATCATAGGCAGTCCCTCGAATCAAGGATGACTTGCTTCCACATCAAAAAGTTCATAGGTGTTTCAATGATGGACCTCAAATTCCAGATCCGAACAAAATCATGAAGGGTGGAAGATGCCTGTGCTTGGATTTTTTTAACGTGTGGTGACCGTTGCACACCAGCCACCACACAGGCTTGACAGAGCTAGGTCTTGGTCCAGTAGCAAGGATTAACCAAGACGACTGGAGACCTGCTCTGCTGCACGGACCCAGTGCGCACACATATCGCAGTGCACTACCCCTGGGCCCTCGCCTCTTCTGGGCCCCGAACTCGCGCCTCTCCTGGGCCCCGATCACGTCCCTCTACAATCTCTCACCGCTCCTTCGCCCCAACCTGGCCGCTCCTGCAGTACCTGCCCTATCTCCAATCACCAACCTGGACCTTGATGACGACAGCTAAAGTGAAGGGAACGTTCTTGGCATGGGAAACTCACCCTATAGACAAGAGTTTTAAACTGAATGGACTTGAATTCTGGGCAAACTCATGCAGATATTCCTCACCTCATTCTGAGAGCAGGTGTTGAAAACACACAGCCTCATAAGCAGGTCTTGCGTCATTTCTGACTGTTGCCCTTGTCAACCTGACAGCTAAAGCACTTTTGCCCATGTCTTTCTGTCTTAACTTAACCTCTTGAGCAGCTGGCTGTCACTTTGCAGGATCTCGTCTCTCCTCATACCATGGCTGTTATTGGCCATGGTGGCTCCCAGTCGTCCATGGGTCAGGCAGTGTCATCCTGAAATAAAACTGAATCATTCAACTCCATCTGGCCAGACTATTACCTCACAGATCAAAATAGCAGTTCGTTGAATTACGGGTAATTGTAACTGTCCATGCACACTGTTGTACATTAGACTATCAGACGCTCATAGATTTAATTGTGGGTCGATGTGTGTGAAAACATAAACACTGATAAGAACAGGTCACCCAGCTGCCAGCCTTGTCAGGGTTTCTTCAGTTATCTCAGGGTGACACATTTATGCATGTCCCCATCCCAACTCACAGCATCTTTATGGCAGTGGGAATGATAAATATTCTGGGGCAGACATCTGTTCCAAATTTAGGGATACATTTGCTGCAACCTCTCACCTCACTCAGATTGAAGGATGAACTGAGCAGAGGCCCCATTGTATTTTTTTCACATTCAATCCCAGGATGTGGGTCGCAGGCAAGTCCAACATTTATTGCCTGTCCCTAGTTGCTCTGATATTGATACTGTTGTGTCCTTAGATGCTCTAGTAGTGACTCCACGAGGCAATGTGTTGTACTTGAACTGTAGTGACCTTAGTCCTTTATTTGTTAACTCCAGAGTGAGGATCACACCTGGTGGCCTGCCTTTTATACTAGGCCAGGCACACCTGTACAGGTAACCTACAAGTCTCCCACTATTGTGCCCTCTAGTGGTACACCTTGTGATAGTATCAATAGTAGCCATGTCGGATACATGACATCACTCTCCCCTGAGCCTTTAGTGCAAATCGCTTCTGCATTGACTGTGCTCTGGGTTTAGCTCTATGTGGGCTCTATCTGGTTGACCCTTGACAGGTTGTTTCAATCTTGGGTGAGTGATTGGTGCAGTAGAGTGCTGGTGGTTGCTGTTGGTGTGTGTCATGACCACTCCATTCTCCCCCACCCCCATTTCTAGATTATGCCAGAGGCTCATTGCATTCATATGCATTCAAGTTCAGGAAAAGAGGTTTGCATTACATTTGTGGTTCCATTGTGAGACAAGTACGTTAGACTGGTGAGATACTTTATCGATGCAGTGACCGGTGCGTAAGAACAGTTCCAGAGCTGCTGGATTGTGTCCCTGCAGTCTGGTGGTGGCACAGTGCCCAGTGCTGGCAGTGGGAACCCGGTTGGCTCGAGTTGCCTGCTCTTGGGGCTGTTGTCAAGGTACCTAGCGCCGGGCAAGTTCACAAATGCCTATGACCACCCTGTCCTTTCTTTGCGCCCTGGGTCGCTGCTGCTCCCTGAGGAGTTGTCGCCTAGCAGCGCACAGGGGACTGCTGACTCGCTAGACTGGGCGTTGTTTGGTTTGGGATCCTGTCTGGTCCCGGTCCCCTTTGGGGGAACTGTGGCGGATGACCCTTCATTTACGGGTATGGCTTTGGTGGTGATGAGGACTGGGGACTGCCTCTTAGCACAGTTTGCTCTTTCAGGCTCCTGGCAGTTGGTGTCATCGGGTGCCTGACGGTGGAGCCAGTCAAGGGCATGGTATCGATACTGGTGCCGGTGCCCTGCTGAGGTCGCTTGCTCTGCAGCTCGTGTGTGTTGGCTGCTTGTGACCACACTCCATGGTGCATGACTCTGGTCCCCGGGATGCAGGCTACAGCATTGGGTAGCTCGCTGGTTCCCGATGGATGTCTGCCCGCTGCATTGGCTGCGTGCAGTTGAAATCCTACATCGCACAACTTTTTATTACTTATGATGGACACTCTGTGAGTCCGATCGCAATCGCGATCGCGCGACTTTTCCTCGCTGGTTGCATGTGCACAATTCAGATCATCAATTACACATTTTACATGATCAATTACACATTCTGTCTCTGACTTACAGTTACTATTACATTGCTTGAGTGTGTGGAACTGGCCCTTTAATTGTGGTGGGTTGCAGGCCTCCTTTAAGAGAGCCTTGCTTGCTTTACCCCAATCCTCTTCGTTTGATGCCACGTGTTGCTCCATCAGCGCTGCACCTCGTGGTCTGGCTGGGGCCATCTTTTTCTTCAGCGCCTCACATAGTGGTTTGGGTGCCATGTTTCCTCCATCCACAATGTCGACTGCGGTGATCCTCTTCTCCCCGGGTTCTGCCACCGATGCTGGGAAGTTGCCTTTGGATCCGATTTTCTTCCTCCGGAGTCCTGCCACTTAAGCCTGGAAGGTGCATTCGGGTCGTCTCAGCTGGATCATCTCCACGCAGTCATGCTGAGCAGTCTGTGCCTCGGGTGCTGTGCTGGTCTGCTCTCCAGTACTGGGTCCACCCTCAAGTGAGAGCTTGCTTTGCCTCTGAGTGCAGAGGACGTCGATCGCTGGAGGGTTGAAGTCTTCCCACTTCCAATGGATCTTCTCCATTCACCTTCTGCCGAGGAGCGTTGGTCCATCACCTGCAACAATCCACAGAAGTAACTTGTGCACAGCGCCACGAATTGACATTCGCGCTACCAACGACTGGGATAATTTCATTGGTGTAGGTGCATAGCTTTGCCTGATCCGGGACCAACTTGGGTCGTTCAGCTTGATTGTCCCATAGCCTCTCAAAGGCTTCTTGATTCATCACTGACTGGCTCACCCCCGTGTCCACTTCCATGAAGACTGGAACGCCATCTATCTCCACTTCCATCTTCAGCGGGGAACACTCAGTGATGCAGGTAAACATGCTATGTACCTCATCGTGGGGTTGGGCTGCCTCTCTGCCTATCGTTTCATAATCCGCAGTGGATTCATGGCCATCTGCAGACTCTTCATCAACTCAATGAGTCATATTTCTCTTACACATTCGCTGGAGGTGGCCCTTTGTGCTGCAGCCTTTGCATACATAGTCTTTAAAGCGGCACTGGTGAGCCCTGTGATTCCCTCCACAACGCCAGCCTGGAGCTACTCGAGTAGCCCCCCCTCGACGGACCCTGAGTGAAGGGACTCGTTGGGCCTGGTCTCTCTTCCCTGAGAGGGTTCGCACTCTACAGTCCAGCCTCTAAACGGTGCCACTCTGTGCACAATACCTGCCGGGTTTGAGTCCTGAGGATGAGGCATCTGCCTAGAGCCACAGGTCAAGGTCATGAATGCCTGGCTCACAGAGATGGCCTTCTGCAATGTGACTGTGGTATCCGCCGACAGTAGCTTATGAAGAAGGCCCTCATGGCCAATTCCAATGACAAAAATGTCCCGCAGTGCTTCGTTGAGGTGGTCACCGAACTCGCACGGTGCCGCCAGCCGCCTGAGGTCTGCGGCGTATTTCACGATTTCTTGGCCTTCGGGCTGTCGGTGAGTATAGAACCGGTGTCTGGCTATGAGGATGCTCTCTTTGAGCTTGAGTTGCTCATGGATCAGGGTTACGAGCTCCTTGTATGTCTTGGTCATTGTCTTCGCTGGTGCCAGCAAGTCTCTGACGAGGCCATAGATGGTTGGCCCACAACTGGTTAGCAAGATAGCTCTGCGCTTAACAACCAGTGTGGCCGAGTCGTCTCCTGCCAGGTCGTTTGCTGTGAAAAAGTGTTCAATCCATTCCACAAAGGTGTCCCAGTCATCACCATCGGTGAACTGCTGCAACATTCCAAGGGTAGCCATTTTTGCGTGAAAGTTCGTAATCTCGTCGCCAATTATTGTGTCCTTAGATGCTCTGATAATGACTCCACGAGGCAATGTGTTGTACTTGAACTGTAGTGACCTTAGTCCTTTATTGATAAGTCCAGAGTGAGGATCACACATGGTAGCCTGCCTTTTATGCTAGGCCAGGCACACCTGTTCAGGTAACCTACAAGTCTGCCATTGCTGTGCCCTCTGGTGGCACACCTTTTGATAGTACCAATAGTAGCCATGTAGGATACATGACAGATACAACTGAGTGTCTTGATAAGCAATATCAGACGACAGTTACGAGTCAACCACATGGGTGTGGGACTTGAGTAATAGGCCAGACCAAGTAAGGACGCCAGGTTTCCTTGCCTAAAGGACATTACTGATACCAGCTTTTTATTTCCAGGTTTTTAAAAACTGAATTGAAATTCTCAAACTGCCACGGTGGGATTTGAAATCATATTCTCTGGATTATTACAAAAGCAATGTGGATGCTGGAGATCTGAAATAAAAGCAGAAAATGCTGGAACTATTCAGCAGGTCAGGCAGCATCTGTGGAGAGAGAAACAGAGTAAACATTTCAGGTCAATGACCTTTCATCAGAATGGGAAAAGTTCGAGATGTAAAAGATTTTAAGCAGGTGTAGAGGCAGGGAAAGGGGGGAGGGGTGGAATGAAATGTTGGAGTCCATGATTAAAGAAGCAGTAGTAGGACATTTGGAAAAGCAAAATTCGGTCAGGCAGAGTCAGCATGGATTTATGAAGGGGAAGTCATGTTTGACAAATATGCTAGAATTCTTTGAGGATGTAACAAACAGGGTGGATAAAAGGGAACCAGTGTATGTGGTGTATTTGGACTTCCAGAAGTCATATGGCAAGGTGCCACATAAAGGGTTACTGCACAAGATAGCAGTTCACGGGGTTGGGGGTAATATATTAGCATGGATAGAGGATTGGCTAACTAACAGAAAACAGAGAGTCGGGATCAATGGTTCATTCTTGGGTTGGCAACCAGAAACTAGTGGGGTGCTGCAGGGATCAGTGCTGGGACCCCAACTATTTACAATCTATATTAACGATTTGGAGGAAGGGACCAAGTGTAATGTAGCCAAGTTTGCTGATGATACAAAGATGGGAGGAAAAGCAAAGTGTGAGGAGGACACACAAAATCTGCAAAAGGACATAAATAGGCTAAGTCTGTGGGCAAAAATTTGGCAGATGGAGTATAATGTTGTGTGAGGTCACGTGCTTTGGCAGAAAAAAATCTAAGAGCAAGTTATTATTTAAATGGAGAAAGATTGCAAAGTGCTGCAGCATAGGATGAGCTGCAACAATTGTACATCCCTGTGTGGTGTAAGAATAAAAAAGGGAAGGTGACTCAATCGTTGCTAACAAGGGATATTAGGGAAAGTGATAAATCCAAGGAAGAGGCATATGAATTCGCCAGAAAAAGCAGCAAACCTCAGGACTGGGAGAAATTTAGAATTCAGCAGAGGAGGACTATGGGTTTAATTAGGAGGGGGAAAATAGAATATGGGAGTAAGTTTTCAGGGAACATAAAAACTGACTGCAAAAGCTTCTATAGATATGTGAAGAGAAAAAGATTAGTGAAGACCATTAAGGAAATGGCAAACCAATTGAACAAATACTTTGGTTCTGTATTCACTAGGAAGACACGAATAACCTCCCAAAAATACTAGGGGACCGAGGGTCTAGCGAGAAGGGGGAACTGATGGAAATCCTTATTAGTCAGGAAATGGTGTTAGGGAAATTGAAGGGACTGAAGGCCGATAAATCCCGAGGACCTGATAGTCTGCATCCCAGAGTACTTAAGGAAGTAGCCCTAGAAATAGTGGATGCATTGGTAGTCATTTTCCAACATTCTATAGACTCTGGTTCAGTTCCTATGGATTGGAGGGTAGCTAATGTAACCCTACTTTTTAAAAAAGGATGGAGAGGGAAAACAGGGAATTATGGGCCAGTTAGCCTGACATCGGTAGTGGGGAAAATGTTGGAATCAATTATTAAAGATGTAATAGCAGCACATTTGGAGAGCAGTGACAGGATCGGTCCAAATCAGTATGGATTTATGAAAGGGAAATCATGTTTGACAAATCTTCTAGAGTTTTTTGAGGATGTAACTAGTAGAGTGGATAAGGGAGAACCAGTGGATGTGTTGTAATTGGACTTTTAAAAGGCTTTTGACAAGGTCCCACATTAGAGATTAGTGTGCAAAATTAAGGCACATGGTATTGGGGGTAATGTATTGACGTGGATAGAGAACTGGTTGGCAGACAGGAAACAGAGTGGGATTAAACAGGTCCTTTTCAGAATGGCAAGCAGTGACTAGTGGGGTGCCACAGGATTCAGTGCTGGGACCTGCGCTATTTACAATATACATTAATGATTTAGACGAAGGAATTGAATGTAATATCTCCAAGTTTGCAGATGACACTAAGCTGGGTGGCAGTGTGAGCTGCGAGGAGAATGCTAAGAGGCTGCAGAGAGACTTGGACAGGTTAGGTGAATGGGCAAATGCAGTATAATGTGGATAAGTGTGAGGTTATCCACTTTGGTTGTAAAAACAGGAAGGCAGATTATTAGCTGAATGGTGATAGATTAGTAAAAGGTGAGTTACAATGAGCCGTGGGTGTCATGGTACCTCAGTCATTGAAGGTAGGCATGCAGGTACAGCAGGCAGTAAAGAAGGCAAATGGCATGCTGGCCTTCATAGCTCGGGGATTTGAGTGAAGGAGCAGGGAGGTCTTACTGCAGTTGTACAGGGCCTTGGTGAGACCACACCTTGAATATTGTGTGCAGTTTTGGTCTCCTAATCTGAGGAAGGACATTCTTGCTCTTGAAGGAATGCAGTGTAGGTTCACTAGACTGATTCCCGGGATGGCAGGACTGACATATGAAGAAAGATTGGAACGACTGGGCTTGTATTCACTGGAGTTGAGAAGAATGAGAGGAGATCTCATGGAAACATATAAAATTCTGACGGGATTGGACAGGTTTGATGCAGGAGAATGTTCCCAATGTTGGGGAAGTCCAGAACCAGGGGTCACAGTCTAAGGATAAAGGATAAGCCATACAGGACCGAGATGAGGAGAAACTTCTTCACTCAGAGAATTGTGAACCTGTGGAATTCACTACCACAGAAAGTTGTTGAGGCCAGTTCGTTAGATATATTCAAAAGGGAGTTAGATGTGGCCCTTACGGCTAAAGAGATCAAGGGGTATGGAGAGAAAGCAGGAATGGGGTATGGAAGTTGCATGATCAGCCATGATCATATTGAATGATAGTGCAGGCTCGAAGGGCCGAATGGCCTACACCTGCACCTACTTTCTATGTTTCTATGTTTACAGTGGGACCTGGGGGTACTTGTGCATGAAACACAAAAGGATAGTGTTGTGTATCTGTCAAGCATGCACTCCCATGTTCCACCATCAGGGAGCGCATCCCCTGCAGTCCCAAGCGAACCCAGCATCCCTTGGGAGCACTGTACATAAGCCGGCCCCCAAGGCTTGTTCCTCATTCCGGAATGTCTTAATAAAGACTGAGGTCACTGTTACTTTAACCTCCCTGTGTGCAGTCTCATCTGTGTTAGGAACACAATAACCGGCGACGAGTATACTAATTGAAC
Organism: Pristiophorus japonicus; assembly: GCF_044704955.1. NCBI lineage: Eukaryota > Metazoa > Chordata > Chondrichthyes > Pristiophoridae > Pristiophorus > Pristiophorus japonicus. The sequence goes on along the minus strand of NC_091977.1, from coordinate 501,679,151 downwards.
GCAAAGATGCAGCAAACTGTGGGCATTTTGGAGAACTTCTCAGAGGGCGAGGACTGGGAAGCCTATGTCAAACGGTTAGACCAGTACTTTGTAGCCAACGAGCTGGACGGAGAAGGAAGCACTGCAAAAAGGAGAGCGGTCCTCCTCACGTTATGCGAGCACAGCCTCATGAAGAATCTTCTGGCCCCAGTGAAACCCACAGATAAGTCATATGAGGAGCTGTGTCCACTGGGTCTGGAGCATCTTAAGCCGAGGGAGAGCGTGCTAATGGCAAGGTATCGGTTCTACACGTGCCAGCGATCTGAAGATCAGGAAACGGCGAGCAACATCGACGAGCAAAGGTGAGTTGCAGGACAATGTGAGTTTGATGGCTATCTGGAGCAGATGCTCAGAGTCATTTTTTTACTGGGCATTGGCCACAAGACCATCCTACGAAAACTTTTGACTGTAGAGACACCGACCCTCAATAAGGCCATTGCGATAGCACAGGCGTTTATGTCCACCAGTGATAACACCAAACAAATCTCTCAGCACACAAGTGCTAGCAATGTTCATAAATTAACTGGAATTGTGTTTGCGAGCAGAAATGTACAGGGCAGAAACCAAGAGTCTGCAACTGCCAGCAGGCCTCAGGTGACCCAGATGACTCAGAGTCCGCAACAAAGGATGAATGCAAGGCAATTCATACCTTACTGGCATTGTGGAGGCTTCCATTCAGCCTATTCATGCCACTTCAAAGGGTATGTTTGCAAGAGCTATGGAACAATGGGGCACCTCCAACGAGCTTGCAGATGAGCTGCAAGCTCTGCAAAACCTGCTAACCACCACGTGGCAGCGGAAGATCGGTCCATGGTGGATCAAAGCAATTTCGAGCCTGAGAGAGAGGAGGCAGATGCTGAAGTACACGGGGTGCACACATTTTCGACAAAATGTCCACCTATAATGCTAAATGTAAAATTGAATGGCTTACCCATAGCCATGGAACTGGACACTTGCGCAAGCCAAACCACCATGAGTAAAAAGATGTTTGAGAGAGTGCCATGTGGTGCAACATGGCATACAGACCAGCGCTGTGCTCCATCCACGTGAAACTGAGAATGTACACCAAAGAGCTTATCACTGTCCTGGGCAGCGCCATGGTCAAGGTAACTTACGAGGACACGGTGCACGAACTGCTACTCTGGATTGTCCCGGGCGATGGCCCCACACTGCTTGGAAGGAGTTGGCTGGGCAAAATCCGCTGGAACTAGGATGATATCCGAGCGCTATCACATGTCGATGAGGCCTCATGTACCCAGGTTCTTAACAAATTTCCTTCTCTTTTTGAGCCAGGCATTGGAAGCTTTTCCGGGGCGAAGGTGCGGATCAACTTGATCCCAGAGGCACGACCCATTCACCACAAGGCGCGAGCGGTACCTCACATGATGAGGGAGAGAGTGGAAATCGAGCTGGACAGGCTGCAATGCAAGGGCATCATCTCCCAGTGGAATTCAGCGAGTGGGCCAGCCCGATTGTTCCAGTACCCAAAAGTGATGGCACGGTCAGGATTTACGGCGATTGTAAAGTAACTATTCATCGTTTCTCGCTACAGGACCAATACCCACTACCTATGGCAGATAACCTATTTGCGACGTTGGCAGATGGCAAGACATTCAGCAAGCTCGACCTGACTTCGGCCTACATGACGCAGGAGCTGGAGGAGTCTTTGAAGGGCCTCACCTGCATCAACACGCACAAGGAACTCTTCATCTACAACAGATGCCCGTTTGGAATTCGGTTGGCTGCAGTGATCTTCCAGAGAAACATGGAGAACCTAATCGAGTCGGTGGTTTTTCAGGACAACATATTGGTCACGGGTCGGGACACCGTCGAGCACCTACAAAACCTGGAGGAGGTCCTCCAGCTACTGGATCGCGTAGGGCTGTGGCTGAAGAGGCTGAAATGCGTCTTCATGGCAACAGAAGTGGAGTTTTTGTGGAGAAAGATCATGGCGGATGGCATTCGGTCCACAGACACAAAGGCAGAGGCTATCAGGAACGTGCCCAGGCAACAGAATGTCACAGAGCTGCGGTTGTTCCTGGGACTCCTCAACTATTTTGGTAACTTCCTACCGGGGTTAAGCACCCTCTTATAACATGTGTTATTGCGTAAAGGTGAGAACTGGGTATGGGGGAAAAAACAAGTAATTGCTTTTGAGAAAGCCAGAAATATTTTATGCTCCAACAAGCTGCCTGTATTGTATAACCCATTTAAAAGACATGTGCTAGCATGTGATGCATCGTTGTACGGAGTCGGGTGTGTATTACAACAAGCTAATGTTGCAGGGAAGTTGCAACCTGTCGCCTATGCCTCCAGGAGCTTGTCTAAGGCCGAGAGGGCCTGCAGCATGATTGAGAAAGAGGCATTAGAGTGTGTGTTCGGGGTAAAGAAAATGCATCAGCACCTGCTTGGCCTCAAATTTGAGCTGGAAACCGATCAAAAGCACCTCATTTCCCAATTCGCTGAAAACAAGGGGATAAATACTAATGCCTCAGCCCACATACAAAGATGGGCACTCGCGCTATCAGTGTATAACTATACTATCTGCCACAGGCCAGGCACTGGGAACTCTGCGGGATGCTCTCAGTCGGCTACCATTGCCCGCCACAGGTGTGGAAATGGCGTAGCCTGCAAACTTGTTGATGGTCATGGAAGCATTTGAAAATGATAAATCACCTGTCACGGCCCGCCAAATTAGGACTTGGACCAGCCAAGCTCCTCTGCTGTCCCTAGTAAAAAACTGTGTACTGCATGGGAGCTGGACCAGCAGCCCCGTTGAAATGCAAGAGCTAATCAAGCCGTTCTAGCGGCGAAGGGACGAGCTGTCCATTCAGGCAGACTGCCTGTTGTGGGGTAACCACGTAGTGCTACCCAAAAAGGGCAGGGAGACGTTCATCTCGGATCTCCACAGCACAAACCCGGGTATAGCAATGATAAAAGCGATAGCCAGATCCCATGTGTGGTGGCCCGGTATCGACTTGTGTACAGTAATGCAGCGTGTGTGCTCAGTTGAGCAACGTGCCCAGAGAGGCACCACTAAGTTTGTGGTCCTGGCCCTCCAGACCATGGTCGAGGATCCATGTCGACTATGCGGGCCTGTTTCTCGGTAAAATGTTTCTGGTGGTGTTGCATGCTTTTTCAAAATGGATTGAATGTGAAATAATGTCAGGAAGCACCGCCACCGCCACCATTGAAAGCCTGAGGACCATGTTGGCCACCCACGGCCTGCCTGACATACTGGTCAGTGACAACGGGCCATGTTTCACCGGTGCCGAATTTAAAGAATTCATGACCCGCAATGGGATCAAACATGTCACCTCGGCCTCGTTTAAACCAGCCTCCAATGGGCAGGCAGAGCAGGCAGTACAAACAATCAAACAGAGCCTTAAATGAGTCACAGAAGGTTCACTCTAAACCCGCCTGTCCCGAATATCGCTCAGCTACTGCTCAAGACCTCACTCACTCACAGGGGTGCCCCCGGTTGAGCTACTCATGAAACGGACACTTCAAACCAGACTCTCGCTGGTTCACCCCAACCTGCATGATCAGGTAGAGAGCAGGCGGCAGCAACAAAATATAAACGATGGTCGCGCCACTGTGCCACGGGAAATTGATCTGAATGACCCTCTGTATGTGCTAAACTATGGATATGGTCCTAAGTGGATCGCGGGCATGGTGATAGCTAAAGAAGGAAGCAGGGTGTTTGTAGTCAAACTAGACAATGGACAAATTTGCAGAAAGCACCTGGACCAAACGAGACTGCAGTTCACAGACTGCCCTGAACAACCCACAGCAGACACCAGCTTTTTCGAGCCCACAACACACATGCAAAGGATCAATGACACCACCCCGGACCAGGAAATCGAACCCATGACGCCCAACAGCCCAGCAAGGCCAGGCTCACCCAGCAGCCCTGCAGGGCCAACAACATGCCAGCCCAGTGAGGGCACAGCCAACACACCAGAACAGACATTTGTACCGAGGCGGTCCACCAGGGAAAGAAAGGCTCTCGACCGCCTCACTTTGTAAATAGTTTTCACTTTGATTTTGGAGGGAGTGATGTTGTGTATCTGTAAAGCATGCACTCCCATGTTCCGCCATCTGGGAGCGTATCCACTGATGTCCCAAGGGGTCCCAGCATCCCTTGGGAGCACTGTATATAAGCCGGCCCCCAAGGCCTGTTCCTAATTCTGGAGCGTCTTAATAAAGACTGAGGTCACTGTTACTTTAACCTCCCTGTGTGCAGTCTCATCTGTGTTAGGAACACAATAGTTTGTATGCAGGTATAGCAAGTGATCAGGAAGACCAATGAAATCTTGGCCTTTATTGCAAAGGGGATGGAGTATAAAAGTAGGCAAATCTTGCTACAGTTATCTAAGGTATTGGTGAGGCCACACCTGGAATGCTGTGTACAGTTCAGAGAAGGTTCACTGGGTTGATTCCGGAGAAGAGGGGGTAGATTTATAAGGAACAGTTGAGTAGGCTGGGGCTCTACTCATTGGAATCCAGAAGAATGAGAGGTGATCTTATTGAAACGTATAAGATTATGAGGGGGCTTGACAAGGTGAATGCAGAGAGGATGTTTCCACTGATAGGGGAGAGTAGAACTAGGGGGCATAATCTTAGAATAAGGGGCTGCCCATTTAAAACTGAGATGAGGAGGAATTTCTTCTCTCAGAGGATTGTAAATCTGTGGAATTTGCTTTCTCAGAGAGCTGTGGAAGCTGGGTCATTGAATAAATTTAAGACAGAGATAGTTTCTTAACCATTAAGGGAATAAGGGGTTATGGGGAGCGGGCAGGGAAGTGGACCTGAATCCATGATCGGATCAGCTATGATCGTACTAAATGGCGGAGCAGGCTCGAGGTGCTGTATGGCCTACTCCTGCTCTTATTTCTTATGTTCTTAGGTTTTTATGTAACAAAAGGGTAGTCTGTGACAGGATGGAAGGCAGGAGTGATTAAATGACAAAAGGTATGATAGTACAAGGCAAAAGGAAAGTAATGGGACAAGTAAGGAAACAAAAGATGAGTCGAGAAGAGGTGTAAATGGGAATGGCAGAATCATCAACAGATGCCATCTGTAATAATAGGGGCAGGGGTTATGGTCTGAAATTGTTGAACTCGATGTTGAGTCCAGAAGGCTGTAAAGTGCCTAATCGAAATATGAGGTAATGTTCCTTGAGCTTACGTTGAGTTTCATTGGAACAATGTAGCAGGCGGAGGACAAAGAGATCAGAGTGGGAGTGGAGCGGAGAATTAAAGTGACAGGCTCGGGATTCTGCTTGCGGACTGAATGGAGGTATTTAGCAAAGCAGTCACACAATCTGCGTTTGGTCTCCCCAGTGTAGAGGAGACTGCATCGTGAGCAGCTAATACAGTATACTAAATTGAAGAAGTACAATTAAATCACTGTTTCACCTGGAAGAAGTGTTTGGGGCCCTGGGCAGTGGGAAGGGAGTAGGTAAAAGGGCAAGTGTTGCATTGGGAAGCTGCCGTGGGAAGGGGAGGGGATATTGTGGATGAGTGAGGAGTAGACCAGGGTATCGCAGAGAGAACGGTCCCTTCGGAATGCTGAAAGGGGAAGGGAAGATGTGTTAGGTGGTGGGATCACACTGGAGGTGGCGGAATGGCAGTGGATGATCCATTGAATGTGGAGGCTGGTGGGTTGGAATGTGAGGACAAGGGGAACCCTACCCTGGTTCTGGGAGGGAGGGAAAGGAGTGAGAGCAGAAGTGTGGGAAATGGAATGGATATGGTCGAGGGCCTTGGCAAACACAGTAGAAGAACAGCCTAATATAAGGAAAAAGGAAGACATATGGAAAGTGGCATCATCAGAACAGATGCGATGGAGTTGGAGAAAGTGGGAGAATGGGATAGAGTCCATACAGGAATTAGGGTGGGAACAGGAAACGGCACCGATTCAGTCATCAACTAACTAGAAGAAAAGATCAGGGATTGCACCTGAGTAGGACTAATTCAAAGAATGTTCCACATATCCCACGAAAAGGCAGGCATAACTAGGACCCCTGTGTGTTCCCCAGCAACACCTTTTATTTTGATGAAGTGAGTGGAGTCAAAGGAAAAGTTGTTCAATGTGAGAACAAGTTCAGCCAGGCCGTGGAGGGTGGTGGTGATTGGGGATTGGTTGGGTCTCTGATCAAGGAGGAAGGGGAGCGCCCTCAGGCCGACCGAGTGGGGGCGTAGAGGGATTGATGTCCATGGTGACAAGGACATAGTTATGGCCAGGAAACTGGAAACTGTTAAAGTGGTGCAGGGCATCGGAAGAGTCACAGATATAAGTGGGAAGAGAGTGGATAAGTGGAGAAAAAAATAGAGTCGGGATAGGAAGAAATCGGTTCCGTTGGCAAGTACAGGCTTAAAGGATGGGTCTACCAGGGCAGTCCTGTTTGTGGATCTTGGGAAGGAGGTAGCAGCTGGCTGTGAGGTGGGTGGGGTGGCTTGACCCATCCACCTCCACGGAGGTGTGTGGGGGACCTGACCCATCCACCTCCATGGCACGAACCTGGTATTGCAGTACTTCCAGGAATGGTGCAGTGGCTCTAGGCCTTTTGGCTAAGAGCATTGGCGCAGAGTGATCCTTGAATGGGCCCAAGGTGACCTCTGGCGTTTGTGATTTGACAAAGAATTGGAACGATTGGCTACGAATTTCAAAAAAAAAAAAAAAAAATAAGGTTAGAGGTTATAGATGGAAGATCTCCAGAGGAGATGAAGTCAGTGACAGTCTTGGAAATAATAGCTTGATGTTAGGTAATGGGGTCATGGTGCCGGGGAAGATAGAAGGAGGTGTCAGAGAGCTGGCATTCAGTTTCCGCTAGGTAGAGGTTGGTTCACCATGCAACAACAGCCCCACCCTTGTCAGCAGGTTTACTGACAATGTTAGGGTGGATCTGAGAGAACCGAGTGCTGCAAGTTCAGAGGGAGGTAGGTTGGAGTGAGTGAGGGGAGCAGAAAAATTGAGATGGCCGATGTCATGCCGGCAGTTCTCAACGAAAAGATCTAGAGAGGGTACGAGGCCAGAAGGAGGGATCCAGGTAGAACGAGAACCTGAAAACGGGAAAAGTCAGCTGTGCGGGGGGAAGACTCTTCGCCAAAGAAGTGGAGGTGAAGGCAATGGAAAAGAGCTCACTGTCATGCTGAGCTCGAAATTTATTGCGTTGGGGGTATAAGGGGATGAAGCTCAGGCTTTTTCTGAGTTTGATCATTTAGACAGGCAAAGGTTAGAGGGGATAGCAAATATATAGCAATGGGTGAAATTGGAAGAAGGGATGGGGTCAAAGGAAAGTGAAGGTGAAGAAGGTTCCGGAGGGGCATTGGTATCCAAGAGTTGTTAAAGGGGTTAGACAGGTTAGATGCAGGAAGAATGTTCCCAATGTTGGGGAAGTCCAGAACCAGAGGTCACAGTCTAAGGATAAGGGGTAAGCCATTGAGGACCGAGATGCGGAGGAACTTCTTCACCCAGAGAGTGGTGAACCTGTGGAATTCTCTACCACAGAAAGTTGTTGAGGCCAATTCACTAAATATATTCAAAAAGGAGTTAGATGAGGTCCTTACTACTAGGGGGATCAAGGGGTATGGCGAGAAAGCAGGAATGGGGTACTGAAGTTGAATGTTCAGCCATGAACTCATTGAATGGTGTTGCAGGCTCGAAGGGCCGAATGGCCTACTCCTGCACCTATTTTCTATGTTTCTATGTTTCTATGTTTGACACCTGAAAGGAAGAAAAAAAGTTGTCCGTTAAAGTGCCGAATGAGGAACTGCGGACCAGGACAGGTTTGAGATAGAGTGAGTCGGTGCAACTGAAGATAGAGGTCGAGCGCATGCATCTGGATTACTAGTCCAGTAACATAACCACTATAATACCATATCCAAATTTACAAAATCAGTCTCCCAGAAGTCCCTTTTGCTGAGAAATGTTATGGTACCACGCCCATTTTTGAGGCACAAAATAGGCACCTAAGCATCCAATATGGCAGGTGAAACATGCACACTCGTCCAGCACCTGAAGTGCTCCACCCGCCATATTGGTAAAGGCAGGAAAAGGGGATTTCAGGGCCCACTAGTGACACTAAGACTACTTTGATGCTCCTAAGCCTCACAATGGGTTGCCGCTGAGTTCTGAGTTATCCAGTACATTTTGTCTGTGTCGTCTTCTTGTGTGTTTGCTAAAAGCAAAAGCCTACAAATATATGGATGTTGTTGACAAGGTCAGCGCCTCTTACTACCCCTCTGCCTGAATCAACGAATTCAGCATAGACTGGGGATAGAACTTGGGATCTTCTTGATCAATATGGCTCAGCTACTAGCCTCTTAAACCTGCTGAACATTCAAGGATTCTTTGTTTTGTTTCAGAGATGTGTTCCCTCAAGGCTTGCCTGATGAATATGCTTTTGTTGCTACATTCAAATTCCGAAAAACTTCAAGAAGAGAAGACTGGTACATCTGGCAAATTATCGACAAATACGGGATTCCACAGGTACATTGTCATGTGTTTGCTCTTCATTCAAATGTGATATGCCCAGAAAAACTGGATAAGTATGAAGGGTTAAAACACAACCATTTACTTCTAATTCATGGAATAGATAGCATCCTGCACAGACTAAAAATAGATCTCTCCAAAAGCTATCTAATCTAATATGTTCTGGGTGTATATGGCGCTATAGCATAAACTGTTATTTTTTACAAACTGGTTAAAGTTGCTTCACAATGTAAGCATCGTGTATACTTCCTCTAAGTTGTGCATTGATGTGCATTTTCTGCTGTAGTTGTGGCAGCATTAACAACTGTGGTGGGATACAGTGTAGCAGTTATAATGAAGACTTGGCTTAGGATCGGGTAAGACTGGCAAAATAAGACTCCCTGGTTGAAATATTTTCAGGAATGATTGAGAGGATGCAAAAGGGACTGAGGTGGCAGTGTAAGTGAAAGATTCTATCACTGCTCTGAAAAGTAAGGAAACATAGAAACATAGAAAATAGGTGCAGGAGTAGGCCATTCGGCCCTTCTAGCCTGCACTGCCATTCAATGAGTTCATGGCTGAACATGTAACTTCAGTACCCCATTCCTGCTTTCTCACCATACCCCTTGATTGCCCTAGTAGTAAGGACTTCATCTAACTCCCTTTTGAATATATTGAGTGAATTGGCCTCAACTACTTTCTGTGGTAGAGAATTCCACAGGTTCACCACTCTCTGGGTGAAGAAGTTTCTCCTCATCTCGGTCCTAAATAGCTTACCCCTTATCCGAGAGACTGTGACCCCTGGCTCTGGACTTCCCCAACATTGGGAACATTCTTCCTGCATCCAACCTGTCTAAACCCGTCAGAATTTTAAACGTTTCTATGAGGTCCCCTCTCATTCTTCTGAACTCCAGTGAATACAAGCCCAGTTGATCCAGTCTTTCTTGATAGGTCAGTCCCACCATCCCGGGAATCAGTCTGGTGAACCTTCGCTGCACTCCCTCAATAGCAAGAATGTCCTTCCTCAAGTTAGGAGACCAAAACTGTACACAATACTCCAGGTGTGGCCTCACCAAGGTCCTGTACAACTGTAGCAACACCTCCCTGCCCCTGTACTCAAATCCCCTCGCTATGAAGGCCAACATGCCATTTGCTTTCTTAACCGCCTGCTGTACCTGCATGCCAACCTGCAATGACTGATGTACCATGACACCCACGTCTCGTTGCACCTCTCCTTTTCCTAATCTATAGGTCCTATAGATTACATTAAGATCAAATACATATGACTAGAGCTAAGAAATAGGACGGAAATGGTACAATTCTAATTGTAAATTACAGGCCACCAAACAATGGAAACAGATAGAGGGAGACTTGCATACAGATCATAAAGAAATGCAAGAATAGCAGGGCAATGACATTAATGTTTTTGACCAGTCGAAGATTGACTGGACTAAAGGTAATGGTTGTCATCAAGGTGGAGAATATTTTTTTAGAATGCAACGCAGGCTGCTTCCTAGATCAATATGTTTCTAATCTGACAATACAAGAAGGTTTGCTTTAGTTCTGGGGAATGAGACAGAGAACAATTGGGAAATAGTGACCACAACTTAATCTTCAATAAAAGAATAGAAAAGGATCGTAAAGAGACAAAGAATAGAGTACAAAATACAGTTCTATAAGGAGAAAGGATCAAAGGATACAGCTCTCTGGATCAATAAAGCGATTAAAACTAAGTTGAAATTTACAAGGAATTTACAAGTTAGGACTAAAACTACTAACTCATGAGGATTGTAAAATGTGTAGTTAGGAAGTGAAGAAGGACATTAGAGAGACCAAAAGGAATATATATAAAAGGCTAGCAGATAATGTTAAAGGACATAGTCAGGGCTTTTATAACCTGATAAGAAGTGAAAGAAATAGTTGGACTGCTGCACCATGCCATGAGGATGAAAGCTCTGTTGTAATTTCACCTTCGTCAGTGATGTGATGAAACCTACAAATCTTGCCTTTCCTTCTTTGCAACTACCCCTTATAATCAAAACATGTTTTGTCAACGGGCTTATTCAGGTAATTTTAACCTAATCCACCCAGCGGGGTACTGATGGGATCAGATTGACTGGCCATTTTACACCCCACCTGATTATATTTTCCATTGACGTCAAACGTGACAGAATCACGATTAGCCAACACACATGTTTAACCTCAAATATAAGGGGAGCTTTCAATGTCTGTGAAACCGTGCCACAGCATGATTGACAGCCTTCAGGAGGGGAACATAGAAAAGGGCAGGATAAAAGATGAAATAAAAAAAAATAAGAATTGTCGACTCAATCCTTTAAGTCTGATCAGTTCTGTAACTATCAGCTGTTTTCAGATTCAATTAGCAGGTTGTTGCATTTATCACTGCATCAGCTGGCACCTGGAAGATGGCATAAATTCAGGCTGTAAGAACCTAGATAGTGCAATAATGGAGTCACACCGAGCAGGGCTGCTGGATCATATGAGAGCTGTTGATATTGTGTCATATTGGTGATAGAATCATGGTGTCAGTAGCCAAGACCAGTTTAAGCAGCGAGACTTCATTAAGGTCGGAGTGCCCAGTGATGACTTTCTTTGCGTTATTCAGGTTTCCATTCGATTAGATGGTGAGAACAAAGCTGTGGAGTACAACGCAGTCGGACTGAGGAAGGATGCCGTGAGGACTGTTTTCAGAAACCGAGAAGTCAGCGGCTTATTTGACCGCAATTGGCACAAGATGGCACTGAGCATTCAGTTGGATAGTGTCTCCCTCTACATCGACTGCAAACTGATTGAAACGCTCCCAATGGAAGAACGGGAGAACATCAACATCCAAGGGAAGACAGTCATTGGCAAGCGCCTGTATGACAGTATCCCAATCGACGTGAGTAGTGCCCCATTTGTGTTCTCAGATAAGAATGAACGGAAATAAAATGGATCCTCAGTTTAGCCAAAAAATGATTTTATTTCAATGATTTCAGACAATGGCTTTGAAATTCAATTACGGAGTGCCCATTTGTCAGCCGCTAAGCAGGCACTGAAAGGTCCACTATGCCAAGCGCTCGCTCAGTCTATGCTGGAAATGCACCACATGCCATATTGGTTAGGGCACCCAATAGTAGTCCAGAGCACCTGCCTGAAATAGGCATTAAGTCCATTACCTTTGCAAATCGGGGTCCTAATGCCTGTTTCAGGCCCCTTTGCAATACTTGCAACAAGTCCTGCTCACCCATTACCCCCGTGCTCGATTTCAAAATTCTCATCCTTATTTTCAAATCCCTTCATGGCCTCACCCCTCTTTATCTCTGTAATCTCTTTCAGCCCCACAACCCCTCGAGATGTCTGCACTCCTCTAATTCTGCCCTCTTGAAAATCCCTGATTATAATCGCTCAACCATTGATGGCCGTGCCTTCTGTTGCCTAGGCCCCAGCTCTGGAATTCCCTGCCTAAACCTCTCCACCTCTCTACCTCTCTTTCCTCCTTCAAGACGCTCCTTAAAACATACCTCTTTGACCAAGCTTTTGGTTACCTGCACTAATTTCTACTTATGCGGCTCGGTGTCAAATTTTTATCTCATAATACTACTGTGAAGGGTCTTGGGATGTTTCACTATGTTAAAGGCTCTATATAAATGCAAGTTGTTGTTGGTTGTTGGATTGCGACGAAATACAGCATGCACCGCACATACAAAGGTCAATTTTTGCGGGCACACGGTAGCCAAACCAGTGTCCTTAAACGACAGTTGGAGGCTGCTACTAAAAAGGTAAATATGGAGTCCGGTGGAGCAGGAATGCTTTTCCAGGCTCCACATTAAAACTGTAACACGCTGTCAGCCACCAATGCCCACCTCCCCCTCCACCCGCCCTCCTGATTTCCACCCTACTTCCTGATTTCCTCATCTCTCCCAACTTGCTTGCTGTCCTCGGCCAGCCGATCTCGCCTCTCCCTAGAACCAACGAGCTGCCTCTGAGGCCGCGACCTGCTCCCGCAGCTCCCTGGTAATATACAAATGAGATCAATTTCCCGTGGTCCTGCCACTGGCTTAGTTCGGTGCATGCACCCCTCTCTAAAGATACGACACTGCAATCATGTGTAAACTTAGTTTATATGATCAGTTTCTAGAGTGGGGTTTGAACCCACAACCTTCTGAAGCAAAGGCAAAAGTGCTACCAACTCGGGCATTTATGGAGAGAAACCATGGAATAGAATGGTTTCTGTGCTGGGACTATGGAACTCTTACCTATGGAAGCAACCAGCAAGTCAGAGTGATAAAGGAGTAAGGACAAATGTGTATTCTGGTGTTTTTACTACAATACATTTTTCAAATCAGGAAGAAAATTTACGAAGTCTTTACAGCCTTAGCAGATTTCTCAAGTTTTCTTTGGGGTTGCTGCCAGTTGCAGGAGATTCTACATCTGGAACTGATGCCATAAGTACCATGTTAACACATATATAAACACAGCTGTAATAATATCCCAGGTTTGATCCCTGGCTTGAACTGTATTAGCTGATTTCAGCATAAAGATACTGCAGTTAACATCAGTTGGGCAGGGGCAGGGGGCTCATCAAGAATATACCCATCCTTCCTTTTCCATCCACTCTGGAAAATGCCTAAGCACTGGAGTAGAGGTAAAAGTCATTTTTAAAAGAAAATAATGGGAAAGTACTTGTTTTTCTGAATAATTAAAGACCCACAAAGGAACTAACGGGGAAGGTGGCTTTGACATGTGCAGTTTCTGAGAATCAATTTCATTCGTGAGTCACTAATTCAGAGTAAAATAGGCATTCCCTTGTTAATTGATAAAGGAAAGGTCATTCCCCTTTGAAGAGAATTGGATTGGGCTTGAGTTGTGAGGCCCAAATCACAGCAGGTAGTGGAAAGCTGACGTAGAACCTGAAGGAGGGGAAGGCAGAAAAGAAAATGGGTTCAAAATAAATTTACAATATTCATTCAGAAATTTCTAAAAAACCAATCTGTTGTGCTTCCTTATTTTATTGCAGTTTGACCTTCAGCGGATCGTCATTTACTGCGACGCCAAGGATGCAGAGCTGGAGAACTGCTGTGACCTTCCCAGCAACCCGGTGAGTAAGAAGTAAAACATTCAAAGAGGAAACAAAGGGCTCTTAAAGTTGAAGAGCTGATTTACGTGGTTTTGTACACATTCAGCAAGTACTCTTTTAATGAAATTATTACCTGCAATGCCCCACCTTTAGCGTCCGTTCTTTCAGTCATCTCGGTCTAGTTGCTAGGCAATCCGGAATTCCTTCCCTAAACTTCTCCATCTCCCTCTCCTGTTTTAAGACCCTTTTTAAAACCCACTTTGACCAATCTTTTTTGTCACCCCTCCAAATATCGTCTTCTTTGGCTTGGTGTCCATTTTTGTCTGACTGACCCTGTGTGAAGTATTTTTCTACATCAAGCATATTATACAAATGTTAGTTGTTGTTGAACAAGTATTATGATATTTGATATAATTACAATTTACATTCAGTTCCAACTCTCTTTATTTGTGTTCACAGCAAAACGTAGTTTGGCAAACCTCCCCTATGATCTAAAACGACACCATGAATGGGAATAACATAGTTTAATTACTCCGTTGTCGAGATATTTTGCTCGGGGGTGGGGGCTAGTCCTTCCCCTGAGCAAAATAGCAGTAAGGGGTTTAAGTACGACTTTGTCCATTTAAGGAGGGTTTTCTCATCCGAATTACTTTCCAGCAACTGCTACAATCCAGCACACCAGGGCAAGGAAAGGATCAAGCTATCCTTAAATGGTTTAACATCCAACTATTAGTTGCTAAACTCGCACATGAAGAATGGTCAATACTTATGAAACTGTGCTTTATAAAATCTTATTTTGTTTGATGTCATTAAAGCATCTTTCCAAATAAAAAAGAGTTTTTAAGTGCATGAAGAATTGATAGAATCACGATCTAGTGTCTGCTATGTAAGCAAGGTTTACATTTGCTCACCAAGTGCTCTGAATTAACAAAGTGCAGCCAAACAAAGGTGAGTACAGCCTAGAGGACGGGTCTGTCAGTATTTTGATTATTCTTCCCTGTGAAGACACTGCTCTTCACCCCCGACAGACAATGTAAAATCAATGAGGGTAATAACGAAAGTGTAAAACGGAAAATACATCGGAACAGTAGTCAGCTATTTAACCCCTCGAGCCTGTTCAGCCTTTCAACAAGATTATGGCTGATCTGTGACTTAACTCCATATCCCTTTGCCCCATGATCCCTTAATACCTTTGGTTAACAAAAATCTATCAATCTCTGATTTAAAATTAACAATTGACCGAGCATCACTTGCAGTTTGCAGAAGAGAGTTCTAAACTTCTACCACCCTTTGTGTGTAGTATAGTAGTGACAATATCAAATCAGCAGCCCATTTTACATCAATTCCGATTTTTACTTACATCGTCGGAAATGGAATCGGGAGAGATGTAAAACTGGCTGCTGATTCACTATAGCACAAAGTCAGAATTGACCCATTGTGTGGAACAGTGCATTTTGAATGCATCTTACTACCCCCATTGATTATTACTGTATGATGCAACACCACCAAGGGCTTGAGTTTATTTTTATTTTTTGTGGTTTAATTTTTTAATGTTCTTTCTTCCTCTACTGAAGATAGTAGCATAGCGGGGTACAGATTCACGGGTGCCAGCAGATCTACAATACCATGTGCAAGTGACCACTTGAGCCAGGATAATGAGTCAATGGGGGACAAATTCGATCGTGCCTCAGTTGGGGTGATGTCCCGGGCAGAGCAATAAATTTTGCGCCGGCAAATGATTTGCGTCTGCTGCCACAAAATTCAACAGCTGGGCTCAGAGTTCGGAGCGGGCCGCTAAGGGAGGCCTTGCACACCTCTTTTAGGGCGCTAGGCCGGCTGAGCAAGGGACAGTCCCGGACTAAACAGCCGGCCTCGGAGCATCATAACAGAGGCCTGGGGGAAACAAAATTCACCAAAACATTCCCAATGCATAGCCCACCCCACCACAAAAAAAGTTGCAAAAAGCAAAAAAATGTTAAACAATCACACTGGGTTGGCATTACTTACCTCACAGCGGCCGGCATAGCTTGGAATGCCTGCTTTCACAGGCGTTCCCATTGGGGTGCGCTGCGGAGCGCAACCAGAAATCGAGCCGACATCGCAACCAGGGGCGTTGCACATCGACTCGACACTTCTGGGCGGTAATGCTCCGCGCCCCGTCGATACCGGCACCGAATGTCCCGGCGGGGAGCTGGAAGCTGGCCACCCGGGTGCAAGTGCATTCCGCTGCCATTGCCGCCCCTCTAGGGTGCTAAGAGGGGCAGTAGAAGACCAAATATCCAGCCCAATGAGTGTTAATGGGCTTTTAAACTATGGTGGGACATTTCAGCCCTGCCCAGTCCCATCCTTCCCTAACATTCAAGTAGGCACTTTCCAACAAAGGTCATTGCACATCAATTAGAATGAGAACCGTGGTAACTATCAACTACTGAGGCAGAGTAGAAGCCCTAGTAACAATGCAGCTGAGATCAGCTGACTCAATGCAAATCAGGAATTGAATCTGAGACCTTACAGACATTTATGGCTCAGTATAGTATTCGGCAGTCCCTCGTGTCGAGGATGACCTGCTTCCACACCAAAAAGGGATGAGTTCACAGGTGTTTCAATGAGGGACCTGACATTCCAGGTCCCGAACAACATCCTGAAGGGTGGAAGATGCCTGTGCGTGAATTATTTTAACGTGGAGTGTCCGTTACACACCAGCCACCACATGGGCTTGACAGAGCAAGGTCCAGTGACAAGGATTAACCAAGAGGACTGGAGACCAGCTCTGCTGCAAGGATCTAGTACACACACATACTCCTACTGTCCATAGATTGCAGTGTGGGCTGGCCCATGCTGCACCTTCCCTGGTCCACGAACCCGCTGTTGTTATACGCTGTGCCGCTTCTGGGCCTCTGCCTCACTGCTGGGCTCCTTGACTCTGACCTCGCCGCTCCTCAACTCCGACACTGGCGCTCCTGGGCCACGACCACGCTTCCAACCTCGCCGTTCCTCAACTCCGACCCCACCACTCCTCAACTCCGACACCGCCGCTCCTGGATCACGACCCTGCTGCTTCTCGACTCCCACCTCGCCTCTCCTGGGCTCCGAACTCTCGCCTCTCCTGGGCCCTGAACTCTCGCCTCTCCTGCGCCCCGAACTCTCGCCTCTCCTGGGCCCTGAACTCTCGCCGCTCCTGTGCCCCGAACTCCGACGCTCCTGGGCCCCAATCAAGCTGCTCTTCCACTTCTATTTATTATGTTCTCTCACAAGTCGGGGGTTGCTGCGCTGTCCTGGTCCGCTCCAGCTCTTTTTCCCCCGACCAGGGAGCTGTGGAGGCTGGGTCATTGAATATATTTAAGGCGGAGATAGACAGATTTTTGAATGATAAGGCAGTGAAGGGTTATGGGGAATGGGCAGGGAAGTGGAGCTGAGCTCAAAATCAGATCAGCCACAATCTTATTGAATGGTGGAGCAGGCTCAAGGGGCTGAATGGCCGACTCCTACTCCTATTTCTTATGTTCTTATGATCTGCCGATGGTGTTCCCTCGCAGGTCGGCAGGTGCCGCACTGAGTAATTCATTTACAACAAACAACTACTTGCATTTTAGCAGTTTTAATGGAGGAAACATCCCAAAGTGCTTGACAGAAGCATAATCAGACAAAAATTTACACCGAGCCAAAGAAGGATATTTTAGAATGAGTGACTAAAAGCCTGGTGAAGAGGTGTAACTTAAGGAGAGTATTAAAGGACAAGAGAGAGAGGTGGAGAGGCGCGGAAATTTAGGGAGAAAATTTCAGAACTTAGAGCCTAGATGGCTGAGGACACAGCTGCCAATGGCGGGGCAGAAGAAGTTGGGGTGCACAAGAGGCCAGAGTTCTTGGAAGATTGCAGGGCTGGAGGAGGTTACAGAGAGGCCACAAAGGGATTTGATCACAAGGTGAGAATTTTGTTTTCAAGGTGTTGATGTGGGTCAACATGCAGAAGGGTGATAGGTGATTGTGTGGGTTACATTACAGCCATCAGAGGTTTGGATGAGCTAAAGATCACATTGGGTGGAGGATGGCCAGTCGAGCATTGGAGTATTGGGAGACTGGAGATGACAAAGGCACGGATGAGAGTTTCAGTAGAAAATGGGCTGAGGCTGGGACAGATATGGGCGATGTTCGGGAGGTATACATAGGCAGTCTTTATGTTAGAGAGTTATGTGGTCGTTAGCTGAGCTTACATTCAAATAGAACACCTAGGTTGCAAAAAGTTGGCATCAACCTGAGCAGTGGTCAAGGAGGAGGAGGTGGATGGAATCGGAGACGAGGGTAAAACGTTTTTGGCGGGGATCGAAGACACTGGCTTTGTTCTTCCCTGCTTTTACCCACTAAGTCATGGTGACTAGAGTGGTGGGTTGAATGGTGGGTGAGAGTGTAGGGTGTTCCTTTAAGAGAGATGTTCACTTTTGAGTTATTCAGTTCAGTACTGTTGGTTGTATATGACTTGCACTGAGATACATTTGAAGGTAACTGCTCTTACACTCCTTATCCACTCACCCTGTATTTCTAACAGTCATTTCTTTCTCATTTGTTCCAGTGTCAGATTATGCTTGCCACCCAACGCCCTCATGTTGAGATCTCAACAACACCCCAAGCACCCGCTGAGGCTGACAGTACGAAGACCATCAACTGTTCCTGTCACAAGGGAGAGAAGGTACTACAAGTAATTGACTGAATTAGAGAATTGCCAATATTTACCGCGGCCGAAATTCAAGTCCCCAAAAAAGCCACCTACCGCTAGAAAGCAGCAGCCAAGCGGCAGAGTTGAGCAGCCGCCGACTTCCAGTCCAATGGCCACTGCCACTGAAATTCAGCTTGGGGATTTTTCTGGCGGTTCCCACTTCCGCCCCGCTGCTGCTGACCATCTTAAGTGCGTCATCAAAGGGCGCACCGCCAATCTCCTGCACCTCCATCGCACTTCCTGTGAAATTTAGCTCCAAAAATCTATATTCTGCCGCTCTGTGCCCCCTACAACTTTTTCTGTCGGTGCACCTTGCTTTCAGTTTGTGAGCCATAGCAGCGCAGCGGCCCTTCAAGGGGAGGGCACACTGCCGCGGCCACCATGTTTTTTCTTGTCGACCGACTGCCAGGTCGGGCTGACAATTATGCCCCCGTGTTCGGCTGGGCCGCCGACAGGCAGCCTGGCAGCCCCCCCTTGGGTGCTCGGCAGCTGGCCCGCCCCCGGCCAAAACCCTCCCTGGTGGACCGAAGTGTCA
The DNA here is from genome assembly GCF_044704955.1 of Pristiophorus japonicus. Classification (NCBI taxonomy): domain Eukaryota; kingdom Metazoa; phylum Chordata; class Chondrichthyes; family Pristiophoridae; genus Pristiophorus; species Pristiophorus japonicus. Next base: position 501,660,308 of record NC_091977.1, on the reverse strand, counting down.
AAATGCCGAAGGCTCTCCCCTTTAAGTGGAGGGGAGAGCGTGGTGATGCACTTGCGTCATATTGTCATCTCCGCTCCGCTGCTGATTGACAGCAGCGGAGACTCTGTCCTGCCTCCACTTCCACCCCTCTAGCCCCTATTATGACCAACTTCTGGTCTGCTTCAAATAAAACGACAAAGAGCTGAATTTACCAAAAGAGGCGACCTCATCCGAAGCGGCAGAAAAACCACTTCAGGAGCAGAAGGTGCAGCCCGTTTCAGGCAGAGGTAAATTTTGGAAGTAAATTTTAGCCCCACCATGCCCAAAACCAAAAGATAGAATCAGGGTAGAGTGGGTGAACATCAGTCTTTGGCTACCTAACATTAGACTGCTTGCTTCCTGAAATACATGGGAAAAATAGACAGGGCTTGGTTTTAATCTTGATTTTTTTTTTTAAAGAAGTCAATAGCAAGGGAGTAAACCAAAAATTACTGTGTCAGGAATGGGTTGTAAGACTCTGCCGAGAAAACCACTACAAATTTAAAAAGCACCGCTGTCTGGGGAATTGAGCATGCACTGGGTTAGCGCAGTTCCCTGTCACATCTAGAAGTGGGTTTAAATCCAGGCCTGACTAATACAAGTGACGTTTTCTCTTGTGTTCTCTGCCGCCTGTGTTAATTGAGTTTAAGTCAGTTTCAGTCAAGCGTCTTTTGTGGTTCAGATTCACAGCACAAAACTAACCAAAATGTGAAAATGCAATGCTGGGTAGTGCGAGGTATAACAGAAGAGGAAAAGAAAGAGCTTGCATTGATATAGCACCAGTCTTTTTTTTTTAATTCAATTTATAATACAAATCCCTCAATATAATTTCTGTGAAAAGTGTACTACTATTTCAAAAATTCATCCATACAGGAGATGCAATATATGTTATAATACAAAAGTGTGTCCACATGAAAGTTAAATTCTTTTATGAAAACTGTGAATCCCTGGCATGTACCCTAATGCTTAGTACAACATATGCATACAATGATACAGATACACAGACACTGACATTACATTTTTTCTCATTCCTCACATTAAAAAGGTTCACCAAGAGTTATGAAGTTAAAAAAAGGCACAGATCTCCTGTTTTCCTTTTTGTTATTTAGTAGCCGAATGATAACAACATCTAGTTATTAAAGGCTCGCTCTAATGGTAATGTTTACCTCAAGTGAGTAATATCAACCAGACTTGATTTTTTCTCGTACTGTTTGGAAGCAATGGCTAAAGACTAGTGACAGAAACTTGATATTGGAAATTGTCGGTGCTTGGAGACTGGACTATTTCCTTTAAGTCCCACAACTTAAAATACATTTTATTTCTGGATAATTGGTTCAAAAATAATAAAAGAAAGTTTATATTATTGCAAGCATTTTTGAATTCCATTCAGCCATTTAAAAAGGATAGCTCTGTCATGTTGAACATGAGGTGAGTTAGCGGGCCTCCCAACTGACGGTCTACAGGGTTCAGATATACATTTTCAGTAATATTTTTCAGTGTGTGGAAAATTCAAACCAAACCAGACTGAACCAAAATAGATTGACTGGGCATACAAAATCATATTAGATGTATCTGCAAGAGGAAATATTCCTACTTGCTTTATTTAATGGGAACTTAATTGACAAGATTGAAGCTTCCCCTTAGCAGAGGGGTCAACAACCAGGGGGCATAACTTTAAAGTAATTAGAGGGGATTTGAGGGAAAATGTTTTTACCCAGAGGGTGGTGGGAGTCTGGAACTCACTGCCTGAAAGGGTGGTAGAGGCAGAAACCCTCGTCACATTTAATAAGTACTTGATTGTGCACTTGAATTGCCGTAAATTACAAGGCTATGGACCAAGAGTTGGAAAGTGGGATTAGGCTGGTTAGCTCTTTGTTGGCCGGATTGGACGCGATGGGCCGAAATATTCCGTCTGTTCCGTAAATTTCTATGATTTCTGTGAATTTAGGGAGCTAGGAGTTAAATTAAAAAGCAGGATCTCAGGATTGCTACCAGAGCCACGTGCTAGTCAGAATAGGAATTGCAGGATAGCTAAGATAAATACGTGGCTTGAGGAGTGGTGCGGGAGGGATGGATTCAAATTCCTGGGACAATGGAGCCGGTTCTGGGGGAGATGGGACCAGTACAAACCGAACGGTCTACACCTGGCAGGACCGGAACCAATGTCCTAGGGGGAGTGTTTGCTAGTGCTGTTGGGGAGGAGTTAAACTAATATGGCAGGGGGATGGGAACCTATGCAGGGAAACAAAAGGAAGTAAAATGGAGGCAGAAGCAAAAGATAGAAAGAAGAAAAGTAAAAGTGGAGGGCAGAGAAACCCAAGAAATAAATCAAAAAAGGCCACATTACAGCAAAATTCTAAAGGGACAAAGTGTGTTAAAAAGACAAGCCTGAAGGCGCTGTGCCTCAATGCGAGGAGTATTCGTAATAAGGTGGACGAATTAACAGCGCAGGCAGCTATTAACGAATATGATATAATTGGGATTACGGAGACATGGCTCCAGGGTGAGTTGGGAGGTGGAGCAGGATGTCGGAGAGGCCTACAAAAGGCCCATCTGTCGGAGGGAGCAGCGTGGTGAGTCAGGAGGCGGAGTTGGAATTTGGAGAGGCCTACAAAAGGCCCGTCAGTTGGAGGGAGCAGTGTGGTGAGTCGGGAGGTGGAGCGGGACGTCAGAGAGGCCTACAAAAGGCCCATCAGTCGGAGGGAGCAGTGTGGTGAGTCGGGAGGTGGAGTGGGACGTCGGAGAGGCCTACAAAAGGCCCATCAGTCGGAGGGAGCAGTGTGGTGAGTCGGGAGGCGGAGTGGGACGTCGGAGAGGCCAGCTGGTGCAGCTGCAGGGAAGAAAAGCAAAAAAGAAGTAGAATGAAATCGAAGGGTGATGTCACAGCCAAGGGGTTGTGTGATTGGCTCGTGATTGGTGAGTAGTTCTTTTTCTTTTCCTTTATCAGTAGGGAACCTTTATCATTGTTGTTGCCAAATTAAGTTAATCTAGGGGTTAAGTCATGGCAGGAGAGCTCGGACACATGTCAAGATCCTCCAATGCAATGTGGGAAGTCAGGGACGCTCCCAGTGTCCCTGACAACGACATGTGCAGGAAGTGTATCCGGCTGCGGCTCCTGACGGACCGCTTTGCGGCACTGGAGCTGCAGGTAGATTTACTCTGGAGCATCTGCGATGCTGAGGATGTCGTGAATAGCACGTTTAGTGAGTTGGCCACACCGCAGGTAAAGGTTACACAGCCAGATAGGGGATGGGTGACCAACATGAAGAGTAGTGGAAGGAAGGTAGTGCAGGGGTCCCCTATGGTCATCCCCCTGCAAAGCAGATACACCGCTTTGGGTACTGTTGGGGGGGATGACTCATCAGGGCAGAGCAGCAGCAGCCAAGTTCATGGCACCGTGGTGCACAGGAGGGCAGGAAAAAGAGTAGGAGAGCTATAGTGGTAGGGGATTCTATTGTAAGGGGAATAGATAGACATTTCTGCGGCCGCAATCGAGGATTGTATGTTGCCTCCCTGGTGCAACGGTCAAGGATGTCTCGAAGCGGCTGCAGGACATTTTGAAGGGGGAGGGTGAACAGCCAGTTGTCGTGGTGCATGTAGGTTCCAACAATATAGGTAAAAAATGGGATGAGGTCCTACAAGACTAAATTAGGGAGTTAGGAGCTAAATTTAAAAAGTAGGACCTCAAAGGTAGTAATCTCAGGATTGCTACCAGTGCCACGTGCTAGTCAGAGTAGGAATCGCAGGATAGCTCAGATGAATACGTGGCTTGAGGAGTGGTGCAGAATGGAGGGATTCAAATTCCTGGGACATTGGAACCAGTTCTTGGGGAGGTGGGACCAGTACAAACCAGACGGTCTATACCTGGGCAGGACTGGAACCAATGTCCGAGGGGGAGTGTTTGCTAGTGCTGTTGGGGAGGAGTTAAACTAATATGGCAGGGGGATGGGAACCCATGCAGGGAGACAGTAGAATGGGGGCAGAAGAAAAAGATAGAAAGAAGAAAAGTAAAAGTGGAGGGCAGAGAAACCCAAGGCAACAAGCAAAAAGGGCCACATTACAGCAAAATTCTAAAGGGGCAAAGTGTGTTAAAAAGACAAGCCTGAAGGATCTGTGCCTCAATGCGAGGAGTATTCATAATAAGGTGGACGAATTAACTGCACAGGCAGCAAGTAACGAATATGATATAATTGGCATCACGGAGACATGGCTCCAGGGTGACCAAGGCTGGGAACCCAACATCCGGGGGCATTCAACATTCAGGTAGGATAGACAGAAAGGAAAAGGAGGTGGGGTGGCGTTGCTGGTTAAAGAGGAAATTAACACAATAGTAAGGAAGGACATTAGCTTGGATGATGTGGAATCGGTATGGGTGGAGCTACGGAATACCAAAGGGCAGAAAATGCTAGTGGGAGTTGTGTATAGACCACCAAACAGTACTAGTGAGGTTGGGGACAGCACCAAACAAGAAATTAGGAATTTATGCAATAAAGATACAGCAGTTATCATGGGCGACTTTATTCTGCATTTAGATTGGGCTAACCAAACTGGTAGCAATACGATGGAGGAGGATTTCCTGGAGTGTATTAGGGATGGTTTTCTGGACTAACATGTCGAGGAACCAACTAAAGGGCTGGCCATCCTAGACTGGGTGATGTGTAATGAGAAAGGACTAATTAGCAATCTTGTTGTGCGAGGCCCCTTGGGTAAGAGTGACCATAATATGGTAGAATATTTTATTAAGATGGAGAGTGATACAGTTAATTCAGAGACTAGGGTCCTGAACTTAAGGAAAGGTAACTTCGATGGTATGAGACGTAAATTGGCGAGAAAAGTCGGGCGAATGATACTTAAAGGGTTGACGGTGGATAGGCAATGGCAAACATTTAAAGATCACATGGATGAGCTGCAACAATTGTATATCCCTGTCTGGAGTAAAAATAAAACTGGGAAGATAGCTCAACCGTGGCTAACAAGGGAAATTAGGGATAGTGTTAATTCTTAGGAAGAGGCGTATAAATTGGCCAGAAAAAGCAGCAAACCTGAGAACTGGGAGAAATTTAGAATTCAGCAGAGGAGGACAAAGGGTTTAATTAGGAGGGGGGAAATAGAGTATGAGAGGAAGCTTGCTGGGAACATAAAAACTGACAGCAAAAGCTTCTATAGATATGTGAAGAGAAAAAGATTAGTGAAGACAAACGTAGGTCCCTTGCAGTCAGAATCAGGTGAATTTATAAAAGGGAACAAAGAAATGGCAGACTAGTTGAACAAATATTTTGGTTCTTTTTTCACAAAGGAAGCCACAAATAAGCTTCCGGAAATACCAGGGGACCGAGGGTCTAGCGAGAAGGAGAAACTGAATGAAATCCTTATTAGTCAGGAAATTGTGCTAGGGAAATTGATGGGATTGAAGGCTGATAAATTCCCAGAGCCTGATAGTCTGCATCCCAGAGCACTTAAGGAAGTGGCCCTAGAAATAGTGGATGCATTGGTGATCATTTTCCAACAAACTATCGACTCTGGATCAGTTCCTATGGACTGGAGGGTAGCTAATGTAACACTACTTTTTTTAAAAGGAGGGAGAGAGAAAACGGGGAATTATAGACCGGTTAGCCTGACATCAGTAGTGGGGAAAATGTTGGAATCAATCATTAAAGATGAAGTAGCAGCGCATTTGGAAAGCAGTGACTGAATCGTTCCAAGTTAGCATGGATTTATGAAAGGGAAATCATGCTTGTCAAATCTTCTAGAATTTTTTGAGGATGTAACTAGTAGAGTGGACAAGGGAGAACCAGTGGATGTAGTGTGTTTGGTCTTTCAAAAGGCATTTGACAAGATCCCACGTAAGAGATTGGTGTGCAAAATTAAAGCACATGGTCTTGGGGGTAATGTATTGACATGGATAGAGAACTGTTTGGCAGACAGGAAGCAGAGAGTCAGAATAAATGGGTCTTTTCAGAATGGCAGGCAGTGACTAGTGGGGAGCCGCAGGGCTCAGTGCTGGGAACCCAGCTCTTTACAATATACATCAATGATTTAGATGAAGGAATTGAGTGTAATATCTCCAAGTTTGCAGATGACACTAAGCTGGGTGGCTGTGAGGAGGATGCTAAGAGGCTGCAGGGTGACTTGGACAGATTAGGTGAGTGGGCAAATGCATGGCAGATACAGTATAATGTGGATTAATGTGAGGTTATCCACTTTGGTGGCAAAAACATGAAGGCAGAATATTATCTGAATGGCGGCAGATTAGGAAAAGGGGACGTGCAACAAGACCTGGGTGTCACGGTCCATCAGTCATTGAAAGTTGGCATGCAGGTACAGCAGGCGGTGTAGAAGGCAAATGGTATGTTGGCCTTCATAGCGAGGGGATTTGAGTATAGGAGCAGGGAGGTCTTACTGCAGTTGTACAGGGCCTTGGTGAGCCGTCACCTGGAATATTGTGTTCAGTTTTGCTCTCCTAATCTGAGGAAGGATGTTCTTGCTATTGAGAGAGTGCAGCGAAGGTTCACCAGACTGAATCCCGGGATGGCAGGACTGACATATGAGGAGAGACTGGATCGACTGGGCCTGTATTCACTGGAGTTTAGAAGGATGAGAGGGGATCTCATAGAAACATATAAAATTCTGACGGGACTGGACAGGTTAGATGCAGGAAGAATGTTCCCGATGTTGGGGAAGTCCAGAACCAGGGATCACAGTCTAAGGATAAGGGCTAAGCCAATTAGGACCGAGATGAGGAGAAACTTCTTCAGAGAGTTGTTAACCTGTGGAATTCTCTACCGCAGACAGTTGTTGATGCCAGTTCATTAGATATATTCAAGAGGTAGTTAGATATGGCCCTTACGGCTAAAGGGATCAAAGGGTATGGAGAAAAAGCAGGAAAGGGGTACTGAGGTGAATGATCAGCCATGATCTTATTGAATGGTGGTGCAGGCTTGAAGGGCCGAATGGCCTACTCCTGCACCTATTTTCTATGTTTCTATGTTTCATTGATGCCCATAAATTATCCCTTTCTAAACCATCAATATAAATAGTAAATTCGGTATAAAAAGTTTTAGCTATGGCTCATTGGTCGCACTCTCGCCTGGGAACCAGAAATTTGTACATTCAAGACCCACTTCAGAGACGTAAGCCCATAATCCAGGCTGACACCTCCAATGCAGTACTGAGGGAGTGCCGCACTGTCAGAGGAGCAGTAGTGAAGGATTGCTGCGCTGTCAGTGGGGCAGCACTGAGGGAGTGCTGCACTGTCAGAGGTGCCATCTTTATGATGAGATGTCAAACCAAGGTGCCCTCTCAGATCGACATAAAAGACACCATGGCACTAATTTGAAGAAGAACAGGGGATTTCTCCCTGGGGTCCTGGTCAGTAGTGACCCCTCAACCAAAATCACAAACAGATTATCTGGTCATTATCAAATTTCTGTTTGTGGGACCTTGGTGTGTGCGAATTGGCTTCTACATTACAACAGTGACTATACTTCAAAAGTACTTAATTGACTATGAAGCATTTTGGGTTGACCTGAGGCCGTAAAAGATGCTATATAAATGCAAGTGTTTTTTTTAATATAATTTATAACACAAATCCATCAATATTATTTTGGTGAAAATTCATCATGACCGTGTACTATTATTTCAAAATTCATAAATCCAGGAGATGCAATATGCTGCATATTACAAATGTGTACCCACAATAAAATTAAGTTCTTCTGTGAAAACTATCAATTCCTGACGCGTACCCTAATGCTTAGTTCAGCATATACAGATACACAGACACATACTTATACACGCTCACTCTAGCACAGGAATACTTGTACATTGACACTCACACTCTTATACATTCACACACATACAGTGATGCACAAAACCAGAACACCATATTTCTTCATTTTTGAAATGGAAATTTCTAGAATCTGAAATAATAGATATTGCACCCTTACCCGGGTATTGCCCTGATTTTTAAGATAAGAAAAGTCAAGGATGAGAAAAATATATTTGGCCCAGTGAAGCTAGTCTTTCCAAAACCCAAATTCACCAGAAGTAGCATCCAACTATGTTGTGAATACCATAAAGTCTGTATTCCTACTACCCTGCCTGGCAGATTATTTCAGATATTTATCATCCATTCAATGAAGAAGTTTGTTCTGTTCTAAATTAATTTTACATAAGTAAATAGTTATTATCTCCTGTCCTATTATGCTGACTTATAATAAAATAATATTCAGCACTTAACTTATGTAACTATTATTTTATATACTTCAATGAAAACCTCTTTTATGACTTGCTGTAAGCCGATAGGCTAACTTTTACATCCAAACGAATATTCCGAAAAGCTTGGATTCTGAACACTTCTGGGCAGATTAGCTTGTCAACTCTTTCTAGATAGAATGCACATATTCGTATTTTTCTGGCAATTGTCTTGATGCAATCTTGGTGATTATTGACGTCTCGATGTGATGTGGTTCAAATACTGTTTTTGTTAAATGGCTGTTCTGATTTTTCGATTGTAATTTCCACAGGGTGAGCACGGCCTACCTGGTTTTCAAGGACACAGTGGCCCAAAGGTTAGTTTGGGTGGCGAGGGCCAAGAAGGTGGCTTGCAATCATTTTAGAAGCTGTGCTTGGATTTTGCTGCATAAAAATGAATTAATATATGAAGAGAATTGATCCCCTAATATTCTGTTACAGGTTCTTTTACTTGGGATCTCTAAATTTAGTTGGGATCCTTTCCTCTCGAAAGTCCAGGTTTATGTTCCTTCTATCAATTGTAAGAATTCCATGTGAAATTAATTTGGCCAGTCACAATCTAGTCCATAATCACAACTGTCCACAACTAAACATTTAGTTGAAAATCTGACCCAGATGGACCACAAGGATGGTTGTGTGTGAAATGGAAAACTGCACACAGTTACAGTGACAAGCCATTTTCTGAAGTTTATGGTCAAGGAACACAGGCACTGGGTGTCAATAGTAAAGGATGTTGCATTGAAATGCTGTATATCAATTCATCTCTTTATTTTTTCTGTAAATAGAACAAACAAATGTAGTGCTCTTCACTAAACGAGATCATCAAACTTAAATGAATGTTATGGGCTAGGAATTCTGAATTTGGTAACTAATGGCCTTTGAGTTACAGAAGAAAAATTAAATGTGTACCATCTTGTACAATTCACTAGCATTGAATCACATTTCAAACCTGAAAATTCTGCAAACTCCCAACTTTAGGCAGGCTCTAGGGCCTAGAAATTCGGCTTATAGCGCCCATTTTGGCAGGACTGTGGGTGCCTTTTGTGTCCAAAATGGCGTCTGAGCCGTGCGTGCACAATTCTGGTGCATGCCGTGCCGGTAGCCATCTTGGTAAAGGCCAAACAAGCGATGTCCTTTACCCACGTCTGAAGCAGGTACCCACGTCTGAAGCAGGCATATGCAAATAAGGGGCCTAATGCCTGCTTCTGCACCCTCTTGCAACTTTGATTTGCATCTGAGGCAGCCAGCGCCATTGCTGTTTGCCTCCCGGAAAATCAATGCTAAACAGCACGGAATTCAAAAAATGTAAGAACTTACCATAATCACTGGTGCTCCTGGTCCCAAGATCTCCTACCTCACTCCTGACTCCAACCTCCAGGCCTCTCGGTTCTTTTACTTGAAATCTCTAAATTTAGTTCGGATCCTTTCATCTCTAAAGTCCAGATTTGTGTTCCTTCAGCCCCAACCTCCTAGACCCACCCGACAATTTTTCCGATCTTCAACCATACTCCAGGCCCTCCCTGATCTTCTTCTTCAACCCCCGACAGCCCTCTGATTACACTCCGAGACCCGACGGTTCCTCCTCCAGACCCCCGCGATCTTTTACCCCATTCACTTACCTGAAAATTGGCGCACTCATCTGTGCAGGCTCCCACCGCTGCACCATCTACATCATAATGAGGTCCGAAGTGCAAAGTACCAGACTCCTCGGGCCTTTCCATTTGAGCATGGGCTGTTACCACTCTGAGTAAGGCGCCCCAAAATGGCCGCTACCGTTTTTAGGCCTAGAATTTCAAACAGTAAGGAGGTTCCAGCTCACCTACAAGCATGGGTTGAGCTTCCACATGCATATCTGTAATCCCAAACTCCACTCCTCTGCTCCCTCCACCAACTCCATGGCTATTACCGTATTATCTAACTATCTATCCAGCGTTAAGTACTGAATGTGCTGAAACTTGCTATAGCTCAGCATCAGATAAACTGCTTGCCAAAAAAACAAATTGAGTATTTTGAATTTGTCTAAATGAATTGTATTAGAGCTTACAACATCTATTATCAAACAACAGATTGATACAAACAAACCTGTGATCTGGTTGCATAGCTATTGACTTGAACTGATGGCCTTGTTTTTCAATTTTCTTGCTGGCAGGGTGAACCAGGCCAAGTGGGAGCTCATGGTCCCAAAGGAGAGAAAGGAGAACCAGTAAGTACTTATATATTAAATGTCCTTTCTGAGTTGTTAGGGGCAGCAAGGTGGGATAGCACATTGAGGTGGGTTTCCACAATTCTGTCTCTAAGCTGGCACTCCAATGTTGCATTGTCAGTTGAAATGTTGAACTTGAGAGCACATTTGCATTTTGCTCAAAGGGATGCAAAAGATCCCATGTCACTGTTCGAGGAGGAGCAGTGAAGCCAACATTTCTTGCTCAACCAATACCACCAAAATCATTCATCTCATGACCGCTTTATAGGATTTAGCTGACACAGAATTGCTGTAATAACAGTTACTGTACTTTGCGTTGATTCATTGTTTCAAGAATTTTGAGATATTTCAGCATGATAAAGTAAGGTATAGAACCATCAAATGATAGAAGTGTACAGTACAAAAAGAGGTCATTCAGCCCATTGTGTCTGTGTTGGCTCCTTGCGAGAGCAATCCAAAAACTACACTGCCATTTCTATATATCCAGGTATCTTCCTCTGCTTCAAATATTTATTCAGTTTTCTTATACAGATGCAATGATATCTGCCTCTCTGTTGAACTTTCTGTGTAAAAAGAAACTCTCTTTACCTCACCCGTTCTAGTGCTATTACCAAACTAGTCTGTGGCATATATTAGAACTAAAGTAGCCACAAAGTTGGTAACAAGTTTATGAACGGGTGAAAGTTGATTGGCAACAGCTGCCATGGTCCTCAGTCATTCTGGACACAGTGATAAGTCCAATGTTGGCCTACTGATTGAATACCATAAAAGCTATAAAAGTAGTTCAAATTGAATGGCCTGTCGATTAAATAAAAATAGAGAAAGAACAATATTTAAGTTCGGCCACTGGTTGCCCCTGGATATACCAGATCACATCACATTTGCAAAGCATCTAGGAGCAATATCATTGTATCAGTTGTCCACCTTCCATTAAATGGGTGCAGCATCATGAAATAACATTTGGCAATTAAAAAACAAATATTTGCCAAATATATGACGCATGACCCAAATTGCATCAAAAAAGATCGCCGCATTTCTAAAACATCGCTGAATCAGTTGAGTGTCCCTTCATCACTGCAAGAGCAATAGATAACTCTTCTGGTTCTTTGGGCCCAATTTTCCCCAACCCCTTTTTTTGGCACATTTACTTTAAATGCACCGACTTTGCGCGCTGGAAACGGCGCCGAGAAAAAGAGGCCTCATCCTGCCCGCTCTGCCGACTCTCCGGTGTCCCGGCGTGGTGTAGTTAGTGAAGTGGGGGGCGGAGCAGCAGGCCAGTGCAGAAAGCACTGCCGGCAGCTGCGTGTATGCGCAGTGAAGTCTGTGCGCATGCTCCTGCTCTCCCAACGTGTCCTGCGGGCTGTGAACAGGACCCGATGCTTGCAGCCCCTATCCCCGCCGAAGGGATGCCCCGATCTTCGCCGCATCCTATCCCCAGCCGAGTGGCCTCCTGCACCGGCCGAGGCCGAGTTTTATTTTTTATTTAGTGATGGTTGTTGTCATGTATGTAACCAGCATACTACTGTAACCCTTATACAATTGTAACCTTGATGTAACCACTACATACTGTACATACTTATTAGAAATGCACATCTTGACCACAGGGGGGTGTACTTGTGGGAGACACTCCTTACCTGGAGATTCAGGTATATAAGGTGAGGTCCCTTGCAGGGCCAGCACTCCTTGGTCCCGGTAATAAAGGGGAAGGTCACAGAGTGACTGTGTCTGCAGTACATGCCTCGTGTGATTATGTTTAAGAGTTAAGGACTCAACAATTGTGCTTGAGAGTTTTGATTGGGAGGTGGGGAGATGGAGAGTTTTGGGTGGGGTGGGGGGAGAAAGAGTGTTTTGATGGGGGGTGTGGGGGAACTTGAAAAAAAAACTTGATTCTGGCATAAAGGTAGGACTTCTATTTTTTATTTGTTATTGATTGCTTATTATTTTTTGTGGTTTGTTTTGTGGTTTGCTTTGTAAGTCTTGGTGCAGGTCCTCAGCTTCCCTGTATTTTTTATTTGTTATTGAATGCTTATTTTTGTGCTTTGTAAGTGTTGGTGCTTTAAATGTACTAACCTGCGTCGAATTCTTAACTGCCCGCAATGTTTTTCAGAGTTGGCCACATACGCTGACCTAAGTCGACTTGGAGTAAGTTTTAGCTGGCCAAAGTGACATAAATGGCCAAAACTGGTGTAAGTGTCTGGGAACGCCCCCTTTTGAAAAAAAAAACTGAACGAAAAAAAATCGTACCTAACTGACTTACTCTGGAGCAAATTTTTGGGGAAAAATGGCATTTTTTATTTTACGCCAGAAAAAAAAACTTACTCCCAAATAATTGATGCCAGTCGTGGCCAAAATTGGGCCCTTTGTCTCTACTCACAAAAATATTCCCCTTTTAAATAGTCCTTCTTTAATCATTTTATTGGTGTTCTACATTTTTTACACCTCCCAGTTTAACAAAGTTACTTTCCCAAGTTGCTCTCTGAAACCTGTCAGTTCAACATGGAGGAGATTTTCCACAGGTTCTTTGGCAGGAGATTGGCCGAACCCCTGAAGAAATGGTGTAAGCAGCTGTTTTAACCATTTATGCCACATCTCCTGGGGTTTCGCTGATCTCCCAACAAAGTTACACGGGGAGAAACCCTTTGGGAATTCCAGGCGAGTTTGCCGAGTGTGTGTTCTGTAATAGAGGCCTTCAGAGATTGAGAATGAGAATCACCTCAGCAAAAAAAAAACTACAGTCGTTTGAAGAAGTGAAATGCCCTGATCATTTATGATATAATTGAGAAAGATGGAAGAGAATTGGATCATTTTGAGTGGGGTAGTTTTAAGTTCATGTTAATGATTGTGAGAAGAGGATGCTTTACTCATAACATTCTTAATATGTTACAGGGCAAAATAAGCTACACTTCAAGGGGGCAAGGTGAAAAGGTAAGACAAATTGCTTGCTAGGCTGGGAAATATTCACTATAAAATTGTTGCTGGCAGTACATCTGTTTATCACTGCACCTGTTTGTCAGAAAGAGGTAACAGAGAGAATGTACAAAGAGGATTTGGACATAAATCTCCAAAGAGTAGGAGTAAATGGGGACTTTTCAGAATGGCAGGCAGTGACTAGTGGGGTACCGCAAGGTTCTGTGCTGGGGCCCCAGCTGTTTACACTGTACATTAATGATTTAGACGAGGGGATTAAATGTAGTATCTCCAAATTTGCGGATGACACTAAGTTGGGTGGCAGTGTGAGCTGCAAGGAGGATTCTATGAGGCTGCAGAGCGACTTGGATAGGTTAGGTGAGTGGGCAAATGCATGGCAGATGAAGTATAATGTGGATAAATGTGAGGTTATCCACTTTGGTGGTAAAAACAGAGAGACAGACTATTATCTGAATGGTGACAGATTAGGAAAAGGGCAGGTGCAAAGAGACCTGGGTGTCATGGTACATCAGTCATTGAAGGTTGGCATGCAGGTACAGCAGGCGGTTAAGAAAACAAATGGCATGTTGGCCTTCATAGCGAGGGGATTTGAGTACAAGGGCAGGGAGGTGTTGCTACAATTGTACAGGGCCTTGGTGAGGCCACACCTGGAGTATTGTGTACAGTTTTGGTCTCCTAACCTGAGGAAGGACATTCTTGCTATTGAGGGAGTGCAGCGAAGGTTCACCAGACTGATTCCCGGGATGGCGGGACTGACCTATCAAGAAAGACTGGATCAACTGGGCTTGTATTCACTGGAGTTCAGAAGAATGAGAGGGGACCTCATAGAAACGTTTAAAATTCTGATGGGGTTAGACAGGTTAGATGCAGGAAGAATGTTCCCAATGTTGGGGAAGTCCAGAACCAGGGGACACAGTCTAAGAATAAGGGGGAAGCCATTTAGGACCGAGATGAGGAGGAATTTCTTCACCCAGAGAGTGGTGAACCTGTGGAATTCTCTACCACAGAAAGTTGTTGAGGCCAATTCACTAAATATATTCAAAAAGGAGTTAGATGAAGTCCTTACTACTAGGGGAATCAAGGGGTATGGTGAGAAAGCAGGAATGGGGTACTGAAGTTGCATGTTCAGCCATGAACTTATTGAATGGCGGTGCAGGCTAGAAGGGCCGAATGGCCTACTCCTGCACCTATTTTCTATGTTTCTATGTTTCTATGTTTCTATCAGTACAAAAGAAGGCCCTTTTTTAACTGAAACAGAAAACGTCAGTTTAAAAAAAAAAATGTCTCCCTTCCTTTCTTAAAGGTGCTGATGAATGATAGGGTATAATTCCAGAGGCGTTGGCAGACCTACACTGCCCTCCATCCATCCTTGTCTGGTTAAGAATCAGGGGTGCCATGGAGAGACTGATTGCCCTGATAACCAACAGTAACACATTAACTCACTAATAATCTCTTTGTATCTAATAGTAAAAGGGACAACAACTAGTAGTAACTATCCTATAACCTACTGATAATCATCTTGTAACTAGTGCCAAAATCTCCCTGCACTGCAGAAGGTGTCAGGCTCCCCAGTCAATGCCACTTTTAACAGGCCCATCTATCTCTATCTCCTTGAAATGTAGTTTGAACTCGGCTTCTTTGTAAAAGTGACAACTGTGAATTAGTATTGTCAGTCAAAGCTGACTTCACACATCCACATGTAACATCTCCAAACTCACAACAAATCCCGTTTACACAACACCACTGTGCTCGCGGACTTGGTCCTTATCCTTGTTTTCAAATCCCTCCATGGCCTCGCCCCTCCCTATCTCTAACCTCCTCCAGCCCTACAACCCTCTGAGATTCCTATGCTCATCCAATTTTGGTCTCTTGCGCATCCGCAATTTTAATCACTCCACTATTGGTGTTTTCCGCTGCTTGGGCCCTAAGCTCTGTAATTCCCTCCCTAAACTTCTCCGCTTCTCTACCTTTCTCTCCTCCTTTTAAGATGTTTCTTCAAACCTACCTCTTTGAACAAGCTTTTGGTTACCTGTCCTAATATCTCCTCATGTAGCTCGGTGTCAAATTTTGTTTGATAACGCTTCAGCAAAGTGCCTTGGGATGTTTTACTACTTTTAAAGGCGTTACATAAATGCAAGTTGTTGTTGTCAAAACAAGCCGGCAAAGACCGACCTGAACCAACAGATTGCAAAAAGGACAGCGGGCTCCATGTTTGGGACACATCTCACAGGGCACATTGTTCTAAACTCAGCTCGGCACCATTTCTAAACTACCTCCTGGGCTCAGTCTTAATAAAGGAGAGTTTTCATAGAATGATAGAAATTACAGCACAGCAGGAGGCCATTCAGCCCCCGAAGCCGGTGCTGGCTCTCTAACCTCATTCATGCCAGATCTTTTTATATTCCTCCTTTTCTAATATTTATCCCATTCCCTTTTAAATGATTTTCTGGGCTCTGTCTCAATAGCCACATATGGTGAAGAATGCCCTCAGTTCAAAAAACATCAATGTAGTGATGCTGTCAACCAGTGCTGAGGCATAAATTTGAAAAATAATTTGATTTGTTCGGGATTTGGTGCCAAAGTCTACGCATTCAATGGGCCTAGCACACCTAGAATCATGCTGAGTATCAAGGATGAGCAGGCATCCCTTGCATCCAGTGTTGCTATAGTACAACTGACAGAAATCCATCAGATGATGTGTTTCCCTTGTTTAGATATTATTACACTACATCTATTCAATCTGAGCAGACATATCGTATGTTATCTGTCAATTTCTAACAGATGTGAAACTGGATTTTTTAAGAAAATGAGAAAAGCTAAGCATTTGCAATCGATTCGAGATGTTCATAGATTCAATACACAGAAGGAAGCCATTCGGCCCATCATGCCTGTGCCAGCTCTTTGAAAGTGCAATCCAATTAGTCCCACTCCCCTGCTCTTTCCTCAGAGCCCTGCAAAATTTTCCTTTTCAAGTGTATATATATCCAATTCTATTTTTTAAGTTACTATTGAATTTGCTTCCATCACCCTTTCAGGCAATGAATTCCAAATCATAACTCACGGCATAAAACAATTTCTCCTTATCTCCCCCTGGTTCTTTTGAAAATTAAATTACATCTGTGTCCTCTGGTTACCAATCTTCCTGCCAGCAGAAAGAGTTTCACCTTATTTACTCCATCAAAACCCCTCATAATTTTGAACACCTGTATCAAATTTCCCCCTAATCTTCTCTGCTCTAAGAACAACAAACCCAACTTCTCTAGTCTCTCCATATAACTGAAGTCCCACATCCCTGGTACCATTCTGGTAATTTACTCTGTGTTGTATATTTAACCCTTGGCAACCTGTATTACACCACCACCAGAGGGCCTACCTGTTGGAGTCCCAAGGGATCCCAGCAGCCTTTGGGAGCACTGTATATAAGCAGGCCATCCCACATGGTACCTGCACTCTGGAATCGAATTAAAGGAGCTAAGGTCACACTTACTCATTGCTTACAGTACTCAGTTTCATCCTTTTTTATGAGCGTAACATTTGGTGATGAGATAACGAACAACCACGCGAAAATGCAAAGAACAGTTGGTATACTGAAGAAGTTCTCAGAAGGGGACGATTGGGAGGCCTTTGTGGAGAGACTCGACCAATACTTCGTGGCCAACAAGCTGGAAGGGGACGAGAACGCTGCTAAACGAAGGGCGATCTTCCTCACTGTCTGTGGGGCAACAACCTATGGCCTCATGAAGAATCTTCTAGCACCGGTACAACCAACAACCAAATCCTATGAAGAATTGTGTACGCTGGTCTGGGAGCACCTAAATCCTAAGGAAAGCATTTTGATGGCGAGGTATCGGTTCTAAACGTGTCAACGGTCGGAGGGCCAGGAAGTGGTGAGCTACGTCGCCGAACTAAGGCGCCTTGCAGGACATTGTAAATTTGATAGATTCCTCAAACAAATGCTGAGAGACTTTTTTGTGCTTGGCATTTGCCATGAGGTAATCCTTTGCAAACTATTGACTGTTGAAACACCGAATCTGAACAAACCCATAACGATAGCCCTGGCATTTATGTCCACCAGCGATAACACCAAACAAATTTCGCTGCATAGAGGTTTCGGCCAGGACTGTGCACAAAGTAACGTCATTTTCGAGCAGGAATATACATGGCAGAATGTACACGCCGGCTGCTGCATGACCTCAGATGACCCAGAGTCCGTCATCAATCGTTAATGCGAGGCAGTTAACACCCTGTGGAGGTGATCATTGGGCCCAGCAATGCCGTTTCAAGCACTATGCGTGCAAAGGCTGCAGAACAATGGGACACCTCCAGCGAATATGCAGACGAGCTGCAAACCCTGCAGACCACCATGTTGCAGAGGAAGATCGATCCATGGTGGATCAGGCTGAACTAGAGACTCGAACCGAGAAGGCTGAATTGTTCAGGGTGCACACCTTCACCACGAAATATCCACCGACAATGTTAAACGTTGAACTGAACGGAATTCCAGTATCCATGGAACTAGACGCAGGTGCGAGTCAGTCCATAATGAGCAAAAAGACCTTTGACAGGCTGTGGTGCAACAAGGCACACAGGCCGAAGCTCGGCTCCATTCACAACAAGCTAAGAACTTGCACCAAAGAACTGATCCCTGTAATTGGCAGTGCAGAAGTCAAAGTCTCCTATGATGGAGCAGTGCACCAACTCCCACTATGGATTGTGCTAGGGGATGGTCCCACACTGTTCGGTAGAAACTGGCTGGGAAAAATCCACTGGATGACATCCGACCGCTTTCAGCCGTCGACAATGCCTCATGTGCCCAGCTTCTGAGCAGATTACCATCATTATTCGAGCCAGACATTGGAAGCTTCTCGGGGGCGAAAGTGCAGACCATTTGGTTCCCGGTGCAAGACCCATCCACCACAAGGCACGGGCGGTACTGTACATGATGCGAGAGAAAGTGGAAATTGAGCTGGACAGGCTGCAGCGAGAAGGCATCATCGCCCCGGTGGAATTCAAGGAGTGGGCCAGTCCAATTGTCCTGGTACTTAAAGAGGACGGCACTGTCAGAATTTGTGGGGACTATAAAGTAACAATTAATCGTTTTTCGCTACAGAACCAATACCCACTACCCAAGGCAGACAACCTATTTACGACACTGGCTGAAGGAAAGACGTTCACCAAGTTGGACCTGACCTTGGCCTACATGATGCAGGAGCTGGAGGAATCTTCAAAAGGCCTCACCTGCATCAACATGCACAAAGGTCTGTTCATCTATAACAGATGCTCATTCGGGATTCGGTCGGCCGTGGCAATTTTCCAACGGAACATGGAGAGTCTGGTAAAGTCGGATCCACGCACCGCAGTTTTCCAGGACGACATACTGGTCACAAGCCGGGACACCATCGAACACTTGCAGGTCCTGGAAGAGGTTCTAAGTCGGCTAGATCGCATGGGACTCAGGTTGAAACGCTCGAAGTGTGTTTTCCTGGCGCCAGATTTTGCACACCTATCTCTTATGTGGGACCTTGTCAAAGGCCTTTTGAAAGTCCAAATCCACCACATCCACTGGTTCTCCCTTGTCCACTCTACTAGTTACATCCTCAAAAAATTCCAGAAGATTTGTCAAGCATGATTTCCCTTTCATAAAT
Source organism: Pristiophorus japonicus (assembly GCF_044704955.1). Classification (NCBI taxonomy): domain Eukaryota; kingdom Metazoa; phylum Chordata; class Chondrichthyes; family Pristiophoridae; genus Pristiophorus; species Pristiophorus japonicus. The sequence goes on along the minus strand of NC_091977.1, from coordinate 501,641,264 downwards.
CCATGCTGACTTGGACCGATCCTGTCACTGCTCTGCGAATGCGTTGCTATTTCATCCTTAAGAATTGATTCCAACATTTTCCCCACTACTGATGTCAGGCTAGCTGGTCTATAATTACCTGTTTTCTCTCTCCCTCCTTTTTTAAAAAGTGGTGTTACATTTGTTACCCTCCAGTCCATAGGAACTGCTCCAGAGTCGATAAACTGTTGGAAAATGATCACCAATGCATCCAGTATTTCTAGGGCCACTTCCTTAAGTACTCTGGGATGCAGACAATCAGGCCTCGGGGATTTATCAGCCTTCAATCCCATCAATTACCCCAACACAATTTCCCGCCTAATAAGGATATCTTTACTAGACCCTCAGTCCCCTTGTACCTCCGGAAGGTTATTTGTGTCTTCCTTCGTGAAGACAGAACCAAAGTATTTGGTCTGCCATTTCTTTGTTCCCCATTATATTTCACCTGAGTCCGACTGCAAGGGACCTACGTTTGTCTTCACTAATCTTTTTCTCTTTGCATATCTATAGAAGTTTATGCAGTCAGTTCTTACGTTCCCGGCAAGCTTCCTCTCATACTCTATTTTCCCCCTCCTAATTAACCCTTTTCCTCCTCTGCTGAATTCTAAATTTCTCCCAGTCCTCAGGTTTGCTGCTTTTTCTGGCCAATTTATATGCCTCTTCCTTGGATCTAACACTCTCCTTAATTTCCCTTGTTGGCCACGGTTGAGCCACCTTCCCTATTTTGTTTTTACTCCAGACAGGGATGTACACTTGTTGAAGTTCATCCATGTGATCTATAAATGTTTGCCATTGCCTATCCACCATCAACGCTTTAAATATCCTTTGCCAGTCTATTTTAGCCAATTCACGTCTCATGCCGTCGAAGTTAGCTTTCCTTAAGTTTCTGAATTAACTGTGTCACTCTCCATCTTAATAAAGAATTCTACCATATTATGGTCACTCTTCGCCTAGGGGCCTCGCACAACAAGATTGCTAATTAGTCCCTTCTCATTACACATCACCCAGTCTAGGATGACCAGCTCTCAGGTTGGTTCCTCGACATATTGGTGATGGATGCATTCGAAAAGGAAAAGTCACCCGTTACGGCCCGCCAGATCAGGATCTGAACCAGCCAGGATCCTTTATTGTCCCTGGTAAAAAAAACTGTGTCCTCCATGGGAACGTCCCAGCGGAGATTCAGGATGAGATTAAGCCGTTCCAGCAGCGCAAAGACGAAATGTCCTTGCAGGCGGACTGTCTTTTGTGGGATAATCGTGTGGTCTTGCCCAAGAAAGGCAGAGAAATGTTCATACGTGACCTACATAGCACCCACCCAGGCACTGTAATGATGAAAGCCATAGCCACATCCCACGTGTGATGGCCCGGCATCAACTCAGATTTAGAGTCATGCGTGCGCAAGTGCAACACTTGCTCTTCACTGTGCAATAAACCCAGAGAGGCACCGCTAAGTTTGTGGTCGTGGCCCTCCAAACCGTGATCTGGGATCCACGTTGACTATGCGGCCCCATTTCTAGGCAAAATGTTCTTGGTTGTCGTGGATGCTTATTCAAAATGGATTGAATGTGCAATGATGTCTATAAGCACGTCCACCACCACCATCGAAAGCCTACGAGCCATGTTTACCTCACACAGCCTGCCTGATGTCCTCGTCAGCAACAATGGGCCGTGTTTCACCAGTGTTGAATTCAAGGAATTCATGACCCGCAATGGGATCAAGCATATCACATCCAGTGGCCAGGCAGAACGGGCAGTTCAGACCATCAAACAAAGCTTGAAACGCGTGTCGGAAGGTTCCCTGCAGACTCGCCTGTCTCGAGTTCTGCTCAGCTACTGCACCAGACCCCATTCACTCACCAGGGTTTCCCCAGCCAAGCTGCTCATGAAAAAGGCTCTCAAAACAAGGCTCTCTTGTCCACCTTGATCTCCATGATCATGTCGAGGGCAGGCGGCATCAACAAAGTATGTACCATGATCGCGCAAATTTGTCATGCGATATTGAGGTCAATAATCCTGTCTTTGTACTCAATTATGGACATGGTCCCAAATGGCTCGCTGGCACGGTAATAGCCAAAGAAGGGAGCAGGATGTTTCAGGTCAAATTGGCTAATGGACTAACGTGCAGAAAGCATTTGGACCAAATCAAATTGCAGTTCACGAAGAGTTACGAGCAACTCGAAGAGGACACCACCAACTTCGACCCTCCAACACCCACACAAGTGGCAACCGGCATCATGGTTGACCACGAAGCCGAACTCACCATCCCCAGCAGCCCATCAAGGCCGGATGCCCAGCAGCTCAGTGAAGAACTAACCAACTCACCCACACCTGCATTTGTACCGAGACGATCGACAAGGGCGCGAAAAGCCCCAGATTGTCTCACCCTGCAAATAAGTGTAGTATTCACTTTACGAGGGAGTGATGTTATGTATTTAACCCTTGGCAACCTGTATCACACCACAACCAGAGGGCCTACTTGTTGGAGTCCCAAGGGATCCTAGCATCCCTTGGGAGCACTGTATATAAGCAGGCCACCAACATGGTACCTGCACTCTGGAGTTGAATTAAAGGAACTAAGGTCGCACTTACAGTACTCAGTTTTATCCTTTATTATGAGCGTTAACACCCTGTATCCCCTCTAAAGCCTTGACATTCGTCCCAAAGTGTAGTGCTCAGAATCAATACTCCAGCTGAGGCCGAAGCGCGTTTTAAAGGTTTAGCATAACTTCCTTGTTTTTGAACTCTATGCCTCTTTCATAAAGCTATGAATCTTGCATGTCTTTTCAACTTGCCCTGCCACCTTCAAAGATTAAAAATTCGAGTGTCAATAGTAAAATTGAAAGATTTTGTTATTCTATAGGCACTGATCTTAGGTTGGATTCCCAGCTATCGTTACCCGATTTATGTAGCCCGGCCGCAAATCTGATTCTTATAGCCTGGAAGAAGCTCTAACATGTGCAGAGATCAGTTTCTGTTGGAAAATATTAAAAATATATTGAGAGCGTATGTTGGAGTCTCTACACTTCCATAATATTTAACTAAGATCTGCTTCAGCTTATAAAGTTCGCTGAAGCTCCAAAAAACACCATGGTCACGTTTTAAACTTAAATGTGCTTTCAAATCAAAAGAGTGTGAGATAGCCTGGGCAGGGGCTCTCACACTCAAGTGCTCTGGAGTTGGGTCAGGACCCAACATTAGTGTTACATTGTCACTTTTGCTTTGCTGAGAATTGGTAACTGATTTGGCTCAAAAGTAGGAGTATTCTAAGGATCACCTGATTGTGGGACTCTCTTCCAAGAGTCCAACACACTAAAGTCAGCACCTTGATTAATCAATCACCTATCACTGGAAAAAACACACCAGGAAAAGAAGCAGCACTGCTGCTTCAGGAATGCAAAATATTGATAATGGGGCCAAGTATTTCCATTATAGGTACTGGGATAGTTTACATTAAGCTGTGAAGTAGAAATAAACTGTTGGGAAGCTGGGTGGGGGGGGCGGGGGAGTGGTATGGGGGAGAGGTGTTGGGATGCTGGTGGAAGATGACAGTAGGCTGTTACATTTAATCTTTTCATTATTATATGAAGATTTGAACAGTCATTCCCCTATCTTTAGAATTTTACAATTTCATAAGGAGCTATGGTTGGCAACCAGTGGGGTGCCGCAGGGATCAGTGCTGGGACCCCAACTATTTACAATCTAGATTAACAACTTGGAAGAAGGGACTGAGTGTAACGTAGCCAAGTTTGCTGACGATACAAAGATGAGAGGAAAAGCAATTTGTGAGGAGGACATAAAAAATCTGCAAAAGGACGTAGACAGGCTAAGTGAGTGGGCAAAAATTTGGCAGATGGAATATAATGTTGCAAAGTGTGAGGTCATGAACTTTGGAAGAGCAAGTTATTATTTAAATGGAGAAAGATTGCAAAGTGCTGCAGTACAGCGGGACCTGGGGGTGCTTGTGCATCAAATGCAAAAGGATAGTATGCAGGTACAGCAAGTGATCAGGAAGGCCAATAGAATCTTGGTCTTTATTGCAAAGGGGATGGAATATAAAAGCAGGGAAGTCTTGCAACAACTATATAAGTTATTGGTGAGGCCATACCTGGAATACTGCATGCAGTTTTGGTTTCCATATTTACGAAAGGATATACTTGCTTTGGACGCAGTTTAGAGAAGGTTCACTAGGTTGATTCTGGGGATGAGGGGGTTGACTTATGAGGAAAGGTTGAGTAGGTTGGGCCTCTACTCATTACAATTCAGAAGAATGAGAAGTGATCTTATCAAAACGTATAAGATTATGAGGGAGCTTGACAAGGTGGATGCAGAGAGGATGTTTCCACTGATGGGGGAGACTAGAACTAGAGGGCATGATCTTAGAATAAGGGGCCGCCCATCTAGAACAAAGATGAGGAGAAATTTCCTCTTTCAGAGGGTTGTAAATCTATGGAATTTGCTGCCTCAGAGAGCTGTGGAAGCAGGGACATTGAATAAATTTAAGACAGAAATGGACAGTTTCTTAAACGATAAGGGGATAAGGGGTTATGGGGAGCGGGCGGGGAAGTGGAGCTGAGTCCATGATCAGATCAGCCATGATATTATTGAATGGCGGAGCAGGCTCGGGGAGCCGTATGGCCTACTCCTGTTCCTATTTCTTATGTTCTTATTTAAACATTTACAGTAATTGACACCTGGATCTTGAATAGCAATGCTGACTGAGTCATTCAGGCTGGCGTCACTTACAAGCTGTTTTTAACATTAGAATGATTCTAGGATGATATCTGATGCTCAGTCCAGCCTCAATATATTTGAGATCTCTATGTTACTTAATAACATTTACAAATAAATCCTTCATAATCCTAATTGAATCTAGTCACATTAGTGTTGCTCTATCGGATCTGAACAGCTAAAACTTAAGTATCGGTTTGGTTTAGTTGGCAGCACTCCTACCTCAGAAGGTTGTGAGATGGGAACCAACGCCTCGAATTCAAAATTCTCATCCTTGTTTACAAATCTCTCAATGGCCTTGCCCCTCCCTATCTCTGTAATTTCCATCAGCCTCACAACCCAGTAAGATATCTGCGCTCCTCAAATTCTACCCTCTTGAGCAGCCCTGATTATAACTGCTCAACTATTGGTGGCCGTGCCTTTGGCTGTGCCCCAAGCTCTCGAACTCCCTCCCTAAACCTCACTGTCTGTCTACCTCTCTCTCCTCCTTAAAGACACTCCTTAAAACCTACCTCATTGACCAAGCATTTGGCCATCTGCCATAATTTGTTCTTATCTGGCTTGGTGCCACATTTTTTTTTGTTGTCTTATAATACTCTTGTGACATGCCTTGGGATGTTTTACTACGTTAAAGGTGCTACGTAAATACAAGTTGTTGTTGTTGCACTAAAGCTTGAGCAAGGCTAATGCTCCAGTGCAGTACTGAGGGAACAGTCAGAGGCTTAATTCTGACTTAAAACTTGAGTGACATTAAATCAAGATCCATGTTTCTGTTCTAATGGATGTGAAAGATGTGATGGCACTATTGGAAGAAGAGCAATGAGGTGACCAACCTTCGTCCTTCAACCAAAACCAGGGTAGTGGGTGCTTCATTTGATTTGCTATTTATGGGACCTTTCTGCATACAAATTAGCTTCCATATTTTCCTACATATAAACAATGACTATAGTTCAAAAGTATTTCATTGGTTGTGAGTTGCTTCTATCCTGGTAAGGTGCTATATAAATGCAAGCTCATGTTTTCTGAATGATAATTTATACTTATTTTTATATTTTGTTCTCCCTCACTTGCCACCAGCCTCACTCCAGTTTTGCTATTTATCAGTTGAGCGTTGTATTGGAGATCTTTATTCCTGTGTATGTTCTAAAGCCAGACCTTAAAGGTATGCGCAGCTCGTGCAAGTTGACTGTTCATCTCATTTTCCCTCCCAACTATTGCTGAGGTATCTTGCTTCTGCTTGATAGCTCTCCATGAGAAGCCAGCAGCCACCCTGAACCAGCTTGAACTGAATGTAAAAACAATGATCTTTTAGAATCAGTAATGATAATGCGCTAGAACCTCCACTTTTGTGCTTAACGCCGAAAAATGAGTGTTATTTCTGGCGTGGGCGTTAAAAAATGGTTTTCAGATCGCCGGCTTCTCGCCCATTCTCAAAACACCTAGTTTCCATTTTTGAAAATGGGCATTACCGCGAGCGATATCAAATGGGCGGTAGTGTTAAATATTTTTGATCTTCTGCCGTAAAATGTGTCCGTCCTTAGCAACGGCATGGCAATGCTTAATTTTCGTGATTCAGGAGGTCAAGGGTCGTCATGACATGCGCAGAAGAGGAGACAGAGAGAGAGGGAGCACAGAGTCACTGAAAGCGTGTGTGGCTGTGGTGTGTGCATGTCTGGCTGCTATGGGAGGCACGAGGGATATTCACCAGCAGCAAAAAGCCTACTAAGCACCAAGAACATAGTTGGCACTGAGTTTTTGTCCAACAAATAAGATATAACATGGAAGGGATGGAGGAGGCGCTGGAGCTGGTAGCCAGGAACACTAGTAGCAGAGGGCTCCCAGTGGTCCTGGAGCGCGACACTGCACCCCAAGGTGATGCACCCCCATTGCCAACCACACATGAGAGCCAGCAGCAACATCTTGCTTCTGGCTTGGAGCACGTTCCCACCTCAGCACCGTCCTCTCCTGTATTCGTCCAAACAGCGCTTCAGCCGTCACCTCCCTCCCCTCCCCCCCAACCCCCAATGAAGCATCGCCTGAGGACCTCCTCGGCCAGGTGGCTTGGAGTCAGGACCGAAAGGGGAAGGGGTAGAGGTGGGGAGGAGAAGAGTGGGGGGGGGGTGGCGGGGGGAGGGTTGGTTTGTACAGAAATACTGATGATTTCAGACTAACGTTCGGTTTAAATGTTTTTTATTTAACAAAACTTTGTAGCACATTGGCTCAGATAGCTGCACCATTAAACACTGGTGATTCCTTAACATCAAAGGGTATAATCACACTTAACTTCAATCAATTTAAACTTTAACTGTCATCAAGGTGATGCCCACCATTAATGTATGACCTGCACACCCAGCAGTGTGTCAGGCTTTTAAATAACACCAACGTTCTTTCAGGCAAAGCAATCATTGATGAGCTCCTGACGTAAGACTCTTGCAGCTATCATGCTACCATGGGCCCTTTCATGCGGTCTACAGGGGGGCAGGGGCATGGCTTCAGCTTCAGCCTGATTGTCGGCCGATGTCAGCATCCACCTCCTCGTCCTCCTCTTCCTCTCTCTGGTGAGCTGGACTATCAGATTCATCAGGCAATTCTTGTCCCCTCCTGATAGCCAAGTTGTGCAGCATGGAGCACATCACAGTGAATTGAGCTACCTGCTCAGGGTGGTATTGGAGCTCGCCTCCTGAGTGGTCCAGACATTTAAAGTGCTGCTTCAGCACTCCAATGGTTTTCTCCACGATATTGCGAGTTGCTCTGTGGCTCTCATTGTATCGCCTTTCGGCTTCGGTGTGGGTGTCACGCAGGGGGGCTATCAGCCAGGTGGCGAGGCCATATCCTTTTTCACCAAGCATCCAGCATTGTGGCTGATTGTTAAACAAGTCAGATACAGTGCTCTCATGCAGGATGTGAGCATCATGGATGCTGCCCGTAAATTGAGCATTCACTGCCAGTATAATTTGCTGGTGGTCGACAACCAGTTGGACATTCAGGGAGTGGAGTCCCTTGTGGTTCCTGAAAACCTCAGCATCCTGAAAAGGTGCCCGCATTGTAATGTTCGTACAGTCTATTGCTCCCTGAACCTTGAGGAAGTTTGCAATTCTGGAGAATCCTAGAGCACTCTTGCCTCCCTGATCATAGGGAAGCTAATCAAGTCCCTCCTGCACGGGTACAGGGCTTCAGTGACCTGTCTAATGCAGCAATGTGTGGCCTGTTGAGACAGACCGCAAATGTCACCAGCTGAGGCCTGAAAAGAACCCAAGGCGTAGAATGACAGTGCCGCGGTGACTTTAACCTCAACGGACAGTGCAGTACTGATGGTGCTAGCAAGCTGCAGATCTGCCCTTATCAGCTGGCATACCTCAGTGATAACCTCTTTGTGGATGCGCAGTCTCCGAAGGCAGGTGGTGTCAGGAAAGTCGAGGTAAGAGTGCTTCCCCTTGTACTTGCGGGAGTTGTAACCCCTGGTCCTCCTCATCAGTCTGTTATGTCTTACCTTGGGCACATAATGCAGTGGAGCGTTCCTTCGACGATGTCGAGTCTGCCGCATGTAATTGGACACCAAGAGAAGGTGAGAAAGGACAGGCCCCATTGCAGTAGCTCTCTGTTTTCCACCGATTGGTCACAAACAAGGAATGTCCTGATGAAGACACCTCTTCAATTCCAATCGGTCACAGTGTGGTCAAGATGTTTTTACAGATGATCACATCCACTCCAACGACCTGCAGAGTGCATCCAAACTCCGCCGAGGTTAAAACACAGCAGCCTTTTAAAGGATGTGACATGTGATCTAGAATATGGCATCCATAACGCTGTGATTAGTTTCGGTTAGTTCCACTTTTTCTGGGCGTTTTTTTGGGCGAGCGATATTGTGGGCGATATGTGTACGAGGTGGTGAAATTGACGCTGGGCGATCTCATGGCCACTAGTTTTGGTAAATATACTCTTTGCGACAAAAAAAAGTGGGCGGGCATTAATATTGAATCTTGGCATTAAATCCATGTGGAAAGTAATGCTGGGCGATATTATGGACGTTGAATTCGTCCATTCTGATGATTCCACCCAAAAAATCTGGCGGGCGGTAATATTTTTTCCCGGCGTTAAGCACATGGGGAAAGTAATGCTCGGTGATAAGTTTCCGAAAAATGGCCGTCAATTTCCATTTTGTGCCAAAATGGGTGATATATTGGCGTTATACGTCAGTTCAGTGGTAAAATGGGTGTTAAGTGGGCGTTAAGCATGCAAGAAAAGTGGAGGTTCTAGCCCATAATGCCAGTGGTCTACTTCTATTAAGTAGCTGGAGAGGCACTTCTCTCCTGGATCCAGTTACTGATCTTGATCTGCAGGATATCCTCTATCTATCTATACAAGGAAATTGGGGCAGGTCATCAAATGAATAGATAGTAATTATCAATAGCTTGGGCAGGGAATTTGAATTAGTCGATTCTGACATAACTTGGAATAATCATGTATCATTTTCATACTTGTCACACAATTATGTCATCACACTGCTAGTAAAGCCAATGGTGTATAGGAGCTGTCAGTGCCATAATAAGGCGTATGGAAAATGGTCCAATCTCTGCAAATAGTTTAAAATACTTGAGCAAAATGTTTGCCTGAAGTCCTAGTGCTAGGATGATCAAACTTTATTTTACAAAAAATTGGCAACCAATCACTTGTGACATGGATTATTTGATATCCTGGGACACCATCAGCAACCAATAAAATATCTAATGTAGCATACAACAACAACAACTTGTATTTATATAGCGCCTTTAAAGTAGTGAAACGTTACAAGGCACTTCACAGTAGTGTTATAAGACAAAAAATTTGATATCGAGCCACAAGGAGAAATTAGGACAGGTGATCAAAAGCTTGGTCAAAGAGGTAGGTTTTAAGGAGTGTCTTAAAGGAGGAAAGAGAGCCAGAGAGGCAGAGGTTTAGGCAAGGAATTCCAGAGTTTAGGACCTAGGCAACAGAAGGCACGGCTACCAATGATGGAGCAATTATAATCAGGGATGTTCAAGGGCAAAATTAGAGGAGTGCAGATATCTTGGTATCTCGGGGGGGGGGGTGGGGGTTGTGGGGCTGGAGGAGATCACAGAGATAGGGAGGGGCGAGGCCATGGAGGGATTTGAAAACAAGGGTGAGAATTTTGAAATCAAGGCATTGCTTAACCGGGAGCAAATGTAGGTCAACGAGCATAGGGGTGATGGGTGAACAGGACTTGGTGAGAGTTAGGACACAGGCAGCCGAATTTATGATCACCTCAAGTTTACGTCGGGTAAAATGTGGGAGTCCAGCCAGAAGTGCGTTGGAATAGTCAGGTCTAGAGGTAACAAAGGCATGGATGAGGGTTTCAGCAGCGGATGAGCTGAGGCAAGGGCAGAGACGGGTGATGTTACGGAGGTGGAAATAGGCTGTCTTAGTTATGCTGCTCATTTCAGGGTCAAATATGACACCAAGGTTGTGAACCATATTAATATATGGCAGCCAGAATTGTACCCTTTAGTTTATATTGCATCTCCTCGTTCTTCCTACCAAAATGTATCACCTTGCACTTTTCGGCATTAAATTTCATCTGTCACGTATCCACCCATTCCACCAACCTGCCTATGACATCTTGAAGTCTATCTCTATCCTCCTCATTGTTCACTATACTGCCAAGTTTTGTCTGCAAATTATGAAATTGTGCCCGATAAACAACAGTTCACTACTATCCTCTGTTTCCTTTCACTTAGCCAATTTTGTATCCATGCTACCACTGTCCCCTTTATTCGATGGGCTTCAACTTTGCTGGCAAACCTATTATATGGTACTTTATCAAACACCTTTTGAAAATCCATGTACATCACATCAAATGCATTGCCCTCATCAATCCTCTGTTACCTCATCAAAATACTCAATCAAGTTAGTTAAACACGATTTTCCTTTCAAGCACAAACCGGGTAGATCTGGTGTATTGGGTCTTCATTGCAACTTCCTCTGCCCAATGTTTCAAAAACTTCAGGCAGTGAAAAATTGTGCCCATCAGATTGTGTTAGCAGTGGACAGAATACAAATCAAAATGATATGTATAAATAGGGCTTCTGCCAAAGTTATGCCGGCGAAGTGGGAGAAGCTCTGAGGAAATTCCTGGCCGATGACATTTTTCTGCTCCTAAATATTTCCATGTTCGGAGCATTTTAGCATTTGAAAGTATATGTTGCACAATTGCATCTAAAAGGGCAATTGGCCATTGATGTATTTTCCAACAAGCAAAAGATATGCTTCCAGGCTGACATGAGGAAGGTCTCACTCATACAATAGGCCCCAAATTCATCGACATACCACCCACTACCACCCACTTACCACCCAAAAATGCAATTTTGGTGAAATAACACCTACATACCGCCGACATACCACCCGGCCAAAAATTCATCAGTGACATACCGCCGGGCAGCATGCACACCACCCGCCCGTGCAGACCACTGACATACTGTCCAAAAGTGCAAAATTCATGACATACCGCCAACATACTGCCGGAACTGCATACCATCCTGGAGAAGGTGCTTTTAAGTGGATCTTGAGTGGGCAGTATGTACACAGAGCTGACAGGTTTGTTTGATATTACACAGATCTTTATGGTTCTCCACAGTTTGATGTATTTTTTAATAGATTGTAGTATTTTCTAGTGTTAGGCAATAATATAAGTGGTCTAATAAAGCCTTATTTACTCCTTTATTAATGAACTATAATAAACATTTTATTAGTCTCTCACATCCCCCAGTCTCTCTCTCTCACTCTCTCACACACCACCCAGTCTCTCTCGCCACCCAGTCTCTCTTTTCCACACCCCAGTCTCTCACACACCCCAGTCTCTCTCTCTCTCTCTCACCACCCAGTCTCTCTCTCCCACACCCCAGTCTCACACACACCCAGTCTCTCTCTCACTCTCTCTCTCTTTCACCACTCAGTTTCTCTCACCATCCAGTCTCTCTCCCCCCACAGCGATTTCTCCCCGCAACAGCGATCTCTTCTCCTCCCCTCACCCCAGCGATCTCCCCTCCCCTCGAGCGATCATTCCCCCCCCATAGCAATCTTCCCCCCCCGCCCACGGCGACCTCTCCCCTCGCCCCCAGAGCAATCTCTCTCCTCTTTCCCTCCCCACAGCGATCGCCCCCCCACAGTGATCTCTCCCCCCCCCCCACAGCGATCTCTCCCCCTCCCACAGCGATCTCTCTCCCCCCCCACAGTGATCTCTCCCCCCCCCACAGTGATCTCTCCCCCCCCCACAGTGATCTCTCCCCCCCCACAGTGATCTCTTCCCCCCCCACAGTGATCTCTACCCCCCACAGCGATCTCTCCCCACCCCCCACAGCGATCTCTCCCCACCCCCCACAGTGATCTCCCCCCCTCACAGTGATCTCCCCCCCCTAGTGATCTCCCTCCCCCACAGCGATCTCCCCCCCCACAGTGATCTCTTCCCCCCCCCACAGCGATCTCTCCCCACCCCCCACAGTGATCTCCCCCCCTCACAGTGATCTCCCCCCCCTAGTGATCTCCCTCCCCCACAGCGATCTCCCCCCCCACAGTGATCTCTTCCCCCCCCCCACAGCGATCTCTCCACCCCCCACCACAGCGATCTCTCCACCCCCCACAGCGATCTCTCCACCCCCCACAGCGATCTCCCTCTCCCCCCACAGCGATCTCCCCCCCCCCCCACAGCGATCTCCCCCCCCACAGCGATCTCTTCTCTCCACCCCCCACAGCGATCTCTCCACCCCCACAGCGATCTCCCTCCCCCCCCACAGCGATCTCCCTCCCCCCCCACAGCGATCTCCCTCTCCCCCCACAGCGATCTCCCCCCCCCACAGCGATCTCCCCCCCCACAGCGATCTCTTCTCTCCACCCCCCACAGCGATCTCTCCACCCCCCACAGCGATCTCCCTCCCCCCCCACAGCGATCTCCCTCCCCCCCACAGCGATCTCCCTCCCCCCCCACAGCGATCTCCCCCCCCCCACAGCGATCTCCCCCACCCCACAGCGATCTTCCCCCCCCCCACAGCGATCTCGTCCCCCACCCCACAGCGATCTCTTCCCCCCCCACAGCGATCTCTTCCCCCCACAGCGATCTCTTCCCCCCACAGCGATCTCTTCCCCCCACAGTAATCTCTTGCCCCCCCCACAGTGATCTCTCCCCCCCCCACAGCGATTTTCCCCCCCCACAGTGAGTTCCACCCCCCCACAGTGAGTTCCACCCCCCCCACAGTGAGTTCCACCCCCACAGTGATCTCCCCCCCCCCCCACAGTGATCTCCCCCTCCCCCACAGTGATCTCCCCCTCCCCCACAGTGATCTCCCCCTCCCCCACAGTGATCTCCCCCTCCCCCACAGCGATCTCCCCCTCCCCCACAGTGATCTCCCCCCCCACAGCGATCTCCCCCCCCCCACAGCGATCTCGTCCCCCCCACAGCGATCTCTTCCCCCCACAGTAATCTCTTGCCCCCCCCCCCACAGCGATCCTTCCCCCCTCCCAGTGATCTTTTTCCACCCCCCCCACAGTGATCTCCCCCTCCCCCACAGTGATCTCCCCCTCCCCCACAGTGATCTCCCCATCCCCCACAGTGATCTCCCCCTCCCCCACAGCGATCTCTTCCCCTCCCCCACAGCGATCTCTTCCCCCCCCACAGCGATCTCTTCCCCCCCCACAGCGATCTCTTCCCCCCCCCACAGCGATCTCTTCCCCCCCCCACAGCGATCTCTTCCCCCCCCCACAGCGATCTCTTCCCCCCCCCACAGCGATCTCTTCCCCCCCCCACAGCGATCTCTTCCCCCCCCCACAGCGATCTCTTCCCCCCCCCACAGCGATCTCTTCCCCCCCCCACAGCGATCTCTTCCCCCCCCCACAGCGATCTCTTCCCCCCCCGACAGCGATCTCTTTCCCCCCCCCCGACAGCGATCTCTTCCCCCCCCGACAGCGATCTCTTTCCCCCCCCCCCACAGCGATCTCTTCCCCCCCCCACAGCGATCTCTTCCCCCCCCCACAGCGATCTCTTCCCCCCCCCACAGCGATCTCTTCCCCCCCCCACAGCGATCTCTTCCCCCCCCGACAGCGATCTCTTCCCCCCTCCACAGCAATCTCTTCCCCCCCCCACAGCGATCTCTTCCCCCCTCCACAGCAATCTCTTCCCCCCCCGACAGCGATCTCTTCCCCCCCCGACAGCGATCTCTTTCCCCCCCCCCACAGCGATCTCTTCCCCCCCCGACAGCGATCTCTTTCCCCCCCCCCCACAGCGATCTCTTCCCCCCCCGACAGCGATCTCTTTCCCCCCCCCCACAGCGATCTCTTTCCCCCCTCCACAGCAATCTCTCCACCCCCCCACAGCGAGCTCTTCCCCCCCCACAGCGATCTCTTTCCCCCCCCACAGCGATCTCTTTCCCCCCCCACAGCGATTTCCCCCCCCCACAGCGATCTCCCCCCCCGCCCAGCGATCTTGCCCCCCCCCCACAGCGATCTCCCCCCCCTCCCCCTCCACAGTGATCTCTCCCCTGCCTGCCCCCCACCACAGTGATCGCTCCCCACTGCGATCTCTCCCCCCACCGCACCCCCCCCCACCACCCACCCCCCGGCCAGAGCGATCTCTTTAAAAAACGCCGAAAAACAGGCAGAACTCGTGTTTCATCAATTTTCGGCCCACTTAGATAATGCCAAAACACCCACAGGAGGATGGGCAGAAATCATCTAATGTTTGAAATGAAGCTGACTCTGCCTTAGTCATAGAAGATGACAACTGTGTGTCCGGAACAAATCATTGTCCTGATTTAAAAAAAAACATTTTTTAAATGCTGCTGTAATATTCAGACTCAATTACATTTTTACAGACACTACGTGGAGCTGTGAGGATTTATTTTTGACAATCAACAGTCCAAACCAAAACTGGGAGTTTCCATGCTACATTTTTTAAAAGGACTGCATATTTTGACCACAGAAACAACAATATACAATTGCTGTCCAAATACTCACAAACAGACCTAAAATGGAGAGATAGGTATCTTAACGATGGAGCCTTTTGATCCTCATTTTGAGGATTTTTTCAGCGAATGGTATTTTGTTTTCTTTCTTTAATTTCAAAAACACATCAGTTGTTCTTTGCTGACAGCAAGTAAATGCATTACGTTTATGATATACAGCATAGGGTAAATTCACCAATCCCTCATTCACACTCAAAGGGAGCATGGATTGGAAGCAGGGCCGTAACACTATGGAAGCGATTCTCTGACTCACGCTCTCTTTGAGCGCAGCTCCCTGTCCTTCGTGTGGAATCGATGAATTAATCTTCATAATAAATACAGTGAGATAGCAAGTGAGGCTTGTTGTGCAGCTTGCAGTACATCAGCAAATGAAGTTTGGGATAGAGTATTTGATTAATTTAAGACATGACATTTGATGAGTGTAGCATGCTTGAGAAGAACAGGTGACTTTGGGCCCATGATTCACAAAACACTCCACCACTGGGATTTTTCTTGTGTCATTTCTGCATCTGTTGTAGGCTAAGTGATAGAGATTAATCTCTATGATTTGTCAACAACGTCATTATCTTGCAACAAATGGGATAGTAGACAGTAAACAAGATGAATCTTAGTTATATTTTGTCTAGCAATTCTTATATTCCTATCTTCGAGACTTGCAAAATTATGCTCCACCACAAACTTTAGAACTAAGGTTTATGCTTAGAGGAAAAAAAGTGAGCAGGATTTAGCTACTTTATAAAAATGGTTTTGAATGTGTCGAATGGACTGTCAAGGAGCCAGTGAAGGCAGATAGTGTGAAAAGATTTGGGGGAGAATGAGAGAGATATTGTAGAAAGTAGGCAATTGAAAAGTATTGAGGGACAAATGTACCCGTGTTGGGTTTGGGGCGGTCATTTCGCGAAAAATGTTTTACTGCACGGCGTGGATTTGGGCCCTTTGTTAAAATAAAATGTTATCTGCCTGGAACGGAGTGTTCCCCAGGCATTCACGTGGTGCTCACGAGATGCAATGCTCACCGCATGAGCATGGCTCTGATGATGTCAGCGTGGTGCGGGTGTGCCATGTCACGCTGACTCCTCACAACATCCCTCCCCTTCTTTTAAAGGGGAGGGCCACTGTGATCTCTGCATCATCTTTAGTGGCCTGGCACCCAAGCGAGGGTGCCGAGCTGCAGCTTGGCAGGTACCGGCCACACCAGCGGCCACCATTGTCGGGCCGACTGAAAAGTCGTCTGACAGCGCGGCGGCTGCCATCTTTTTTCCATCACCTCCGCATTAAGAGCAGCCGGGGTGCCCCAACCACCACAGCTTCTCGCACCAAGAAGCTGTTGATGGCATCGTTCTTCACCGACCTTGCTTCCCACGGGGCAATTTCCCGGTGCGCTAATCGCGGGTCGCGGCGCAAACCACTTTTCGACAACGGAGCCCGGGGGGCAATTCCGAACGCGTCGATGTTGCTACCTCGTTAGTGCTCTGTTAGTACCGGCTGGCAGCACAAACTGGCCCTGTGCAAAGGGGCAATTTCGGCTCCTTAGTCTTTGGGATTGGCAAGATGGACTGTATAATTTTTTTCTGGTCCTGTATTTTCTTATGTTCTTAAGGCTGTTTAAATCCATTCATGGCTTCACCCCTCCCTAACTCTGTAATCTGCTCCAGCCCTCACCTCCCCACCCTCTTGGGCCCCTTACCTTCACCCCATCAGTGGAGGCCCTGCCTTCAGTCATCTAAGCTCCACTGTGTCAGCCAATGAGTAGGAGATAGGGTGGGACTTATAGCAGGACTTGCAACAAACACTCTATTTTCCAGCAAACAACATTTATTTACTCAGCAAGCAGCAAAGCAAGCCAAGTCTATTTACAAAGTCTATTTGAAAACGAGTCTCGACATGATTACAGCAAACATAACTCAGCAATTTCCCCTGACAAATGCAGAGTCATTTCTCCAGAAAACTGCAGTGAATGGAGGATAGCTACATACTGCTAGTTGTATGCGTAAAATCAATCCCCTTCACAGGCGTGAATGGCGGGGGAATTAGCCAATCATTGCCATTCTGGCCAAGCTGTATGCAGCCTAAATATATTCAAATTGTTGATTGAAGGCGGTGGTGGAATGCATCTCTGCGTTTGCCTGCTGAGGCAATGGATGAGGTTTTGGTTGCATACCCATAGCTTTCTGAAGTGTCATTCAAAGTAGAATGAAGTATTTGACTCTTGCTTCATTTGTAAGGAGTATAAGGAGTCTTACCAACATGCCATCCTTTTTCCTGGATCATTCCACCACCCCACCCCATTCCTTTTTATAAATGGGTGTTTTTTTCAATTTTGTGACATGTTTAATGTTAAACTCTTCAGATTCTGAGAAATACCGTTATCATAAAAGTTGCCGTGAGTTTACATTTTCTGCGGCGAGTGTGATTTTACAGAGTGGTTTGAGTTCTGAGCTGATGTCTCTTCATCATGGCAATGGTGTCAAAATGTTTTAGTGTTACCATAGTTCTGTTATTCCAATCTCGTTCCAACTCTCTACAGGATACATGGTTCCTTTAAAGCTGTATAACAGAGGATATGTCATTGCCAGCAGTGAGATATGACTCACCAATTAGGGGAACCAGGCAATTTTTAAGTAATTTATTCACAAAATGATTTAGGGCCAGCTTCCTAAATGTGAGTATTCATCATATCTCATACTGAGCATGTCACATTCTAATTTGATACCACATCGTTTCCTGCTTATTATGGTTTCAAAGGATTCATTTGGATTGGTCACAATTGGACCTTTTCAGATTAATTAGGAATAATCAAGGTTTGACCTTGGTAAATGCAAATAGGAATATCTTGGAGGCATTTCCTCTTTTAAATAAAGTGGTGTAAGTATTCTGATCACTGCTGCCCAGATTACTCTACAATCAACCAGTAATGGTAGCAAACAGGTTATATTTATTGTTTAACCATTGGGAAGGAAGGACATTTTGGGATTTTTGACCGTATTTCCTCAAAAGTATCTTTCATTACCTTTTTAATTCAACCCAGCACTCAAGGGATTCAAATTACCATAACAGCCAGAGGAGACGAGGGAGTGAATGCTTATTAATGCTGGATAGACCAGTTTGTGCAATGTCACTACTCTCATACCATTTCAAATTCAGACAATAAGAACCAATTGATTTATACCTGGCTCATTAAGTCCCATTCCATTTGATAACAGGAGAAGAAAATTTCTCAGGGTCCATAGCCAGGCAGGGGTCGTTCAACCTGACTGCCTGCCTCTCTTCCGCTCTTACATCCGGTCCAGGGTGTCCTTGGAGATGGAGCACGCGGTGTCCACCGGTATGCTCGCGGCCTTCCGTGAGAGGTGGGCACCGGAGGGACTGGAGTGCATCATCACGCCCGGCAACCAAATTTTAATTTGATTTTACGTTTTTAAGTTTAATTTGTTTTAATTGCCGGTGCTTTTAGTGTCCCCCTTCCCTTTTATAGGGGGCACTGGGGAAAATTGTGATTTTAGTGCCCAAAAAAAAAACAAAAAAAGAAAAACACAAAAAAAAAGGGGGGGAAAAAAAGGGCCTTATAAATGTCTGGAGTGTCACCCAGGTCGGGTGGCACCGTTTAATGTTTTATGTTTTTGCAGGTGAACTCCAAAAAGAGTTCCATAGCCAGGCAGGCGTTCACAGATGTGATTAGCAAGTTAGCTGGCCAGCTGAGGGCAGAGCGAGGGATTAGGAACTAAGCACCAAATGCTTTTAGTGTTCCCCTCCCCTTTTATAGGGGGCACTTGGAGAAAAAATATGTTTTTGTGCCCAAAAAAAACCCCCCAAAAATACCACAAAAAAATAAAAGGGCCTGTAAATGTTTGGTGTTCCCCCAGATCGGGGGGGCACGGTTTAATGTTTTTTGTTTACTCCCAAAAAGAGTTAGGAACTAAGCACCAAATTCCATTATGGGCTGGAGAAAAGGGAACAAATGTTGTTCAGTCAGTTGGCAAGAGATCGATGAACCTGAAAAATATCTGGCGCAAGCTGAAGATTGTAACACCCTCTCATAACATTTCATAATCTTCAAGAGATCTGTCAGGTCACTATATAATCTTCTCATCTACAGTGAAAAAAAACCCTCAAATCTCAAATCTCTCTTGATAGCTGTAACTCTTCATCCCCAGCGAACCTATGCTGTGCCTTTCCATTGCTTTTGGGGTCGAAATTGATATGCATGGCGCCTGTTTTGCAGGCCTAAAACAGGTGCAACGCATATCAACTTATCAGTGGGAAAGCCTGTGCACAATCTGTGCAGGTATGTGGCCTGTAGGGTGTTCGTTTCCCACTCTACTTTGATTCATAGACCTCGGGAATTACAGGAAGGACGCCACGTAACGCAAAGTTTAGGCTTAAACCCAACTGTTAGTCTATTACACAAAAAACAACTAAAAATGACAGAACAAGACTTCTTAGAGATTGATCAAAGACATACAATCACCCATCCAGTTGCTGCTGTCATCAATTGTAGGCTCATGGAGCTAGGTAAGATGTTGGGTCCCAGCTGTTTGCTTCATGGTCATTGTTCCTTTGACCTGCTCCCCTAAGCTATTGTTTCTTCTTTCTTCCTGTTGTTCCTCTAAGCACTTATTCTCAGCTCTTACATATATATCCATTTGATTATACACATCTTCTGCTGGGCTGCTTACAGTTAATGCATCTGGATGATGGGTCTGGATCTGTTTTGGTAACTGCTTATCTTTTGTGCCCCATTTTCCAGAAATGCACGCCTTGTGGGATCTTTTGTTATCCTGGTTTTTCGCAGACCTGTAGTCTCCATGGGGAACTGGTTTTAATCAGCTTGACAGCCTTGACAGATCCAGCTTGACAGATTGGAAAAGCCGGTTTTCAGCGCATGCGCATTGCGTGCTGAAAACCGGCTTTTCCGATGCCTTCCCGGGTCCGTAGAAACTTCATACAGACCCAGGACATCGGAAATTCTGGGCCATTAATATCCAGCAGAGCTGGTCTTCAGTCATCTTGGACCAAGACCGAGCTCTATTAAGCCCGTGTGGTGGCTGGTATGCAATGGCCACCACATGTTAAAAAAAATCCACGCACAGGCATCTTCCACCCTTCAATATGCAGTTTGGGACCTGGAATATCAGGTCCTTCATCAAAACACATGTGTCATCCTCGATACGAGGAACCGCCTAAGAAGGATAATAATATTATCATCATCATCATCATAGGCAGTCCCTCAGAATCGAGGAAGACTTGCTTCCACTCTTAAAATAAGATCTTAGGTGACTAAACAGTCCAATACGAGAACCACAGTCCCTGTCACAGGTGGGACAGACAGTCGTTGAGGGAAAGGGGTGGGTGGGACTGGTTTGCCACACGCTCTTTCCGCTGCCTGCGCTTGGTTTCTGCATGCTCTCGGCGATGATCGGCCCTGATGTCCGCCGGGGTGGCAGCTCCCGAGGGAGCTCCCCTGCTGAACAACCTTATCCTTGCCATCTGTTGCCGTCCGACACCTTTTCACCCCCAAGCCCCCCTTCCACTGTTTAAGCTTCCCCTTGGTCTTTATAGGTCCTAGTAGGGCATGCATTTCTTACCCAAAAACCCTAAAACACAAATCCCACAAATTTGGGCCTACCTCAGGCGCGAGCCTTCCCTCCATCGGCGAGGACCAGACCACCCTCCAATCAGTGGCGTCTCTTCTTCTCTAGCGGCGACTGGACCTCTTCCCTCCTGCGACGACCGGGCCTCTCCTTCTCCAGTGGCGTTGGACCTCTTCTCCCCCACACTCTCCACGGGCCTACCTCACGCTCCCCACTGGACATGGCCGACTCAGCTGCCCCAACCGATCCCCGACGGCACCCGGTGAGCCTCCGACCACAGGTTTGGGCCTACCTCATGCTCCCCACTGGATGTGGCCGACTCAGCTGCCCCAACCGATCCCCGACGGCACCCGGTGAGCCTCCGACCACAGGTTTGGGCCTACCTCATGCTCCCCACTGGACGTGGCCGACTCAGCTGCTCCACCAGTGGCGACTGACCCTCTCCTCCTCCAACAGCGTTCGGGCCTCCTCCCCTCCAGCGGCGACTAGGCCTCTCCTCCACAGATGACCTGGCCTCTTCTCCTCCAACAATGGCTGTGACCACCCTGGCCTCCTTTCACTCTGAACACCCTGCTCTCCACCCCAAAAAATGGACCACTGACCTTCCCAATGCCTGCCCCCAATCAAACCTCGGATCACCTACCATCACACCGAAGGGCGCTACTCAGCGCCGAGCTTACGGCCCGCATCTCGCCGTAGGCAATTAGGTTCACACAGCAGTGCCTGGTCTCCAGTCGTCTTGGACTCCCTTGCCACTGGGCCAAGACCTTGCTCAGCTAAGCCCCTGTGGTAGCCGGTGTGCAACGGCCACCCCACGTTAAAAGAGCTCACGCACAGGCATCTTCCAATCCTATAATAATAACTGTAAAAGTCTCTCACTGGCGTAGATGTGCGATAGAGTCAGTAGCCTGTTTTACTTGACTTTTGCAAATGGGGAGAGATGTAAACCAGACTGTCGACTCGCTATCACCCGTTTTACACCATCGCACAAAGTCAACATCTACCACATTATGTGAGAAGCGTGGAGACATTTTGATCTGGCAAGGTGCTCTAAAGGTAAGTACTAATCGAGTCTGTAGAAATGCACAAAGGCAGAATTTAATAAACCCAACCTGCTCCTATCCACCTGTTTTACAACAAGGATCGCAAGTTAGCATTCAAACTGTGGCAGATTTTATTTTATGTTCTCCCTCCCTCTCGCAGACATGGGGCACCGAGAACTATTTTTGTATCCTAATTGCTACTCTGCCTGAGATCATGTCGATCTGTACAGGGAAGGGATTGGACCTTGGGGCCTTCTAATCTGTATGGCTTCAAACCACAGCCAATGGTACCTTTAAACACCTTCCCCCAGCAATCCAGGCAATTAATTGTCTGCTTTGAAACTGTTAGTTAGAGGAAGCTCCCAATCAGTCTTTTTACTATAATGATCTGATGTAATTTGAAACATTTTCTTTTGTATGGTGGAAAAACGTAAGACTGGGAACTTCTTCGGAGCTGTTTCTTCTCCATAACATCGACGGAAGCGGCAGGAAAACCGTTCCCATCGTAAATTTGGCAAAGAAACGGAGCAGAGCGGGAGCAGCCCTGGAGAATTTGCATCCTAAGTGTGCAGCGGGACCTTTGTACTGTAGCTAAGCCAGATAACGTACTGAGTATCAAGCATGGAGAAATACTCCGGTCTATTCCACATATTGAAAAACAATTTTTCATGGAAATATTGAAGAGTAAAAGTTGGGAACATTAATCTGTAGTATATTAGCTGTAAAATGTCATCTATGTAAGGAGAGGCTCATTTATTACCAGACAACAACAACAATTTGCATTTATATAGCACCTTTAACATAGTAAAACATAAGATTACACAGGATATAAGCAGAGAAACAGGCCATTCGGCCATCCAATCCATGCCGATGTTTCTGCTCCTCTCAAGCCTCCTCCCATCTTTCCTCATTTAAATCTATCAGCATAACACTCTATTCCCTTCTCCCTCATATGCTGGTCAAGCATCCCTTTAAATGCATCTATACTATTTGCTTCAACCACTCCCTGTGGTAGCGAGTTCCACATTTTCATCACTCTCTGGGTAAAGACGTTTCTTCTGAATTCCCTATTTGATTTGTTGGTGACTATCTTGTATTGATGGGCTCCAGTTTTACTCTTCCCCACAAATGGAAACACTCTCTTGTTTTCTATCAAAACCTTTCATAATTCCAAAGACCTCTATTAGGTCACTCCTCAGCCTTCTCTTTTTAGCAGAAAAGAGACCCAGACAGTTCATCCTTTCCTGATTGGTATAACCTCACATTTCTGGTATCATTCTCGTAATCTTTATTGCACCCTCTCCAGTGCCTCTATATCCCAAGACGCTTCACAGGAGCGTTATCAAACAAAATTTGACACCGAGCCACATAAGAACAGATTAGGACAGACAACTAAAAGCTTGGTCAAAGAGGTAGGTTTTAAGGAACATCTTAAAGAAGGATAGAGAGGTGGAGAGGTTTAGGGAGGGAATTCCAGAGCTTCGGGCCGAAGCAGCTAAAAACACAGCCGCCAATGGTGGAGTGATTAAAATCGGAGATGCGCAAGAGGCCAGAATTGAAGGAAGTGAGGGATTTGAAAACAAGGATGAGAATTTTTAAATCAAGGCAGTGCCATGGAAATAAATGGAAGGGAAAGGATAGAGAAATGTAGATCGTTCCAGAAAAAAATATATCCACTTTTTTTTATTTTCAGGGAGCAATTCTTTTCCCTGGTCTATCTGGACAAGAAGGAATCAAAGGAGATAAGGTATAGATCTGAAGTTATTCATTTGTTGAGTGAAAAAAATAATTAAAGAAATGCAATTTCCTAATTCAATAATAAATGTGTACAGATTTCTTACGATGCTCTGCCATACTTCCATCAGCATCATCAACGTATTTGCCTTTGTTATGAAAATGGAATTTTAGTTTGGAGGCGGTTCAGCAGTGGAGGGGGGGCTTGAAAGCACTCGGGCAATCCGGGAGAATGAGTTTCCCTCAGGACCTGCCGAATTTAATGGCAGGGCCTGATTAGCGTTTTGAATCTCTGTTTCCCATCCACAGCCAGCTAGATGGAGTGGCTGGCTGGCTGGCGGCTAGTAGGCCTGTGGCACCAGGCCCCAGAGAGGAGGGAGGGAGGGATTGTGGAGGGTGGTTGGAAGGCCAGGGATCGTTGGCGAGGTTGGGGGACCAGATCATTCAAGGGGAGGTCAGGGACCAGATCGTTGAGGGTAGGTCGGTGGCACGATTGTTGGAAGCGAAATTGGGGACAGGGTACTTGGAGGGGGTTGGGAGATCAGATCATTGGAAATGAGGCCGGGGGCTGTACATCATTGGAGGGGAGGTCGGGGTCTGGAAATTGGAGGGGGGGGTGGGGTCAAAAAGCCAGAGGGGATATTGGAGATCATAGTCTCTTGGGGAGGGGGTTCAGAAGTCTCGGGGTGGGAGGGGGGAGGTCGGGAGAGATCAGAAGGGTCGGGTGGGTGTCTGATCACGGGGGATTGGTGAGGCAGGCTCGTTGGATCCAGCAGGTAAATGGAAGGGCACTTACCACTTGGTTCCGGCTGTCCTCACCTTTCATTAGCTGACGGGTTCCCCGAGGCCCAGGAAACCCAACCAGCCAGAGTTAAATTTATAATAGAGCTTCTAAATGAGGCATGGCGCCTCATTAGAATATTTAAAATTGCAACCCGCCTCCTGGGAGGATGCCCGCCCTGTCCTGTCTCCACTAAAGCCGAAAATGGATGGGTTGGATGCATGTTGGGGGTCAGGATTCAAATTTTTGTCTCTTTAACCTCCCACCCGATCCAATCCATCTGTTTTTGGGTTAAAATTCCCCCTTTTGTGTGTGCAATAGAACATAAAATACAGTTTATGAAGTGCAACTTCTTGTAAGTTTTTATGACCTGCAGAGTTGGGGTTGCAATTCATAGATTTCACTGCAGATTTGTATGAAATGGTGAGAGCAATTTTATACACTATCAAGGCCAATACAGTACTTCCTATTAGTCTTGCCTTTATTAGCATGGTATCAGTTGTCCTGAGTCCTGATATCTGCAGGCTGAGTCCTGGTTCTCTGATCTTAATCTGTGCTTCATGGAAATACGACCCCATACTTCAACCATCACACGAACTAACAATAAAAAAGTATTTGAAAATGTAACCAATGCCTGACCCTTCGCCTTCTGCCTCCAAATATTTCTTCATGACTTGTTGTTAAGTATAGTCATGTTGAGCTTTATCGGAGAGCACGATGGTGCAGCATGCTGGAGCACCATCATATAATGCCACAGAGAGGTGAGATAGCAGTTCCTGTTCACTGACTAAGTGACTAATTTCAGTGTTGCCCCCAATAGAAAAGGGTGCATAGAAGCCCTTCCATGCAAAAAAGTAAAAGAGACTCATTTTTAGGCTGCTGTCATACAGTACCTAGTATTCAGTTTCTGAGTAGCATTGGCAAATGCACTGTTTTTAGGACCTCAGAACTGAGATGGGGTGAAATTCAACTCCATGGGCTGTGGGGGGGAGCTTTAAAAGGACGGTAACTCCTGGGGCACACATTATACACTCTGCCTGAGTTTTCCAAATAGCAAGGAAATGTGGGCGGATTATATAATGGATGGCCATTCCACCAACTCCATTGAAGTTGAATTTTATCCCTGTCAGTTTTTACTTCCCTTTCGAAGAATGACAAGAAGCTCTCCTAATGCCCTGTCCAAGATTTCATGCTCAACAAATACCACAAAAGCTAATGTTACCTAACCATAATCTCATTTCTTATTATGGAATGAAGGCCATGTTTGCCTGCATAACAACATTTCACATTTTTGCATTCCTACATACCTAGTTAACAACATAACAACTACCCCAGACTTAACCATCCAAATATCCTTGATACTAAACTTCTTGAAGTATAAATAGTTTATAACAGTTGGGTTGGGTGTAGGATAATAGCAGTGAGTAAAATTACAGTAATTCAGTTGAACAATTCTAATGCCAGCAGCTTGAGTTACTGCCCTAAACTCACTGCCAGATATTTGTTGTTCTCTATAATGTATTGTCCATAATTTTTACATTTTTAAGTAGTTTTTTTGCAGTAAATATGATGAGGTCAGTAAAAGGAATGTGTGAACGTGAAAGGTTATAACATGAACTGAATGTATACTGATTGTCTTGACTGGTGCTATTGTCCACCACTCAACCCTTTGGGCTTTCGTCCCACCTGGTTAACATCACCAATAACATGTGACCACTATGCATTATCTATCCTTGTCATTAACTCCTCGGCAATTTTTGAAATGACTGATAACACGATCCTTTTCCAATACCTCTCCTCAATGGTCCACCTTAATAACACTGCCCTCAATTGGTTCCATTGATATTTGTTGCAAAGCAAGTAGTGCATCTCCTGTAATGGCTTTCTTTCCCATACCTGTACAGTCACCTTGGTCTACTATGCATTCCCGGAACTCTATCAATGATGGCAGAGCCTTTAGCAGCTTGTCACAACACTTTGGAAGTCATTCGCTAAATCTCTCTGCCTTGCTATATCTCTCCACACCATCAAAATCCTCCATAAAACCTAACTCTTCATCCACAGCTTCAGTTACCAGCCCTAATTTCCCTACTAGTCATATTTGAGTCTCACCTCCCGCTTGGCACATTAAGATGTTATATAAACGTATGTTGTTGTTGCTGTTATAAGAGGGGCATTGTAAGTGAATTTATTACTTTTCTTCATTTTTATCCACTTGTCTTCTCTGTGGGTGTTCTCTGGCTGAGAGGATAATCTAGAGATTCACTCTCAAGGCTTGCAACAATCCAGCTGTTCAGCTAATTATTCAGCTAGGAAGTGCTCAAGTAGGCTGGGAGTGATGAGCTTGCTAGTTTTCCCTCCCTCTTTTTAGCTCTTTCCTACAATGACATAGATGAACCCTAACCTTTGCAATTGTTTAGAACTCGTGCCCTTGTTCATAAGAACAATCAATTTGATCATTAAGCTTATCCCTTTAGTACTCGAATGCTTCCAGCTTAACAATCCTCAAACTGCATTTTAAATGGCTCCAATGCTTTTGTCTCTACTACCTTGCACTACAGATTATTCCAATTATTTATTATTATTTGAGCAATTTAAGAACATAAGAACATAAGAACATAAGAAATAGGAGCAGGAGTCGGCCATTTGACCCCTCGAGCCTGCTCCGCTATTTAATATCATGGCTGATCTGATCATTGACTCAGCTCCACTTCCCTGCCTGCTCCCCATAACCCTTCACTCCCTTATCGCTCAAAACTCTGCCTATCTTCGCCTTAAATATATTCAGTGACCCAGCCTTCACAGCTCTCTGGGGCAGAGAATTCCATAGATTTACAACCCACTGAGAGAAGAAATTCCTCCTCATCTCAATTTCACTGAATTAATTTTGTGTTATTTGATCCTACCAGCCCAATTTGCTTTAATACTAATCACATTTGTCTTATCAATATCATTTAATATCTTATATACCTGTTCAACTTCTCAGTGGTCTTTAGAACTTATCAAATATTACATTTTGTGCAAAGTTCAAATGCAGAGAAAATTGAAAAGTATAAATGGAGTTAAAGGATTGGTGAGCAGAAACTTCAGGGACAGACTGAGACCTCAGTTGGCTCTATTCGATATCATGCAGTAATCTTACCAACTGAGCCACAGAGAGTGGGGAGGACCAGCGCCATGATTTTAAATTGATGCTTGCTCAACATTGTTTTACTTAGCTTTGCCTCCATTCAGTACTTTCAGCCTCTTTGCTTCAAGTTGTTTTTTAAGTTATAACTATACTGATTAAGACCATTTCACAAATAGCCAACATTCTAGGAAGAGGTGGGTGAATGAGAAGGATGTCGGGATTGAAATATGGGAAGATAATGTAATTTCTCGGCAGAGAACAAAGGGCTCATTCACTAGCGGACAACACAGTGAAAGTGGGGAATAAAGAAAGTTTGTGTTTAAATCAGCATTAAATTGTGCCTGTGAGGTCAATCGTATCAAATGATGGCACAACAAAAGCTGTTGAAATGCTAGTCAGCAAACTGACACCTTTATACTAAGCAAGTTTGGGGGAACTTTGGTTTATTTGTAATAGCAAATGCCACTGAAAGTGGTGTGAAAGGACTGATGTACCCACTGTTACTCAAACCGATAACTAGAAGCACACTTGTCCTAATTTGCTTTAACGCTGTAGTGGCTGTGAATATTACAACTTTTGTTTATCAAGTTAAAGCAATCGAAAGCACTTTTAGACTGTACTCCCAATGTACTTCATTGGCTGTAAAACGGTTTGAGACAACTCCGGTGGTCGTGAAAGTCGCTATATAAATGCAAGTCTTTTTTCCAATGCAAAAATGAATGTACACTTAGTGGGGGTGAAATTCTCATAACAAGAAAGCTGTAAAATGAATGACTCACTAATGGAATACGATCTTAAGACAGGTTTATGAGGAAAGACTTGGACCTCGAAATTGGATTGCGCAGTGCTGGTTTTTCAGAAGTAAAATGGGCACTGCATGGTCCAACATGGTGTCGCACATTTTGCACCATATGCCACATTGGTTAGTGTGCCCTGCAGTCACCCAGGGTACCAGCCTGAAACAGGCATTCAGCCCATTGCCTATGTAAATTGGGTGCATAATGTCTATTTCAGGCCTCTTCCCAAAAATTTTTGACACTTAGCCATAGCATGTATCATGCGGGCTGTAGTCAGTTTTCTCAGAAGCACAGCAACCAAAGCAGAGATCTCTAAAGGGACTGCTAGAGATTGCCACCAAAAAGGTACGTAATTACCTGAAGAGCCAGAAGGAGCAGAAGGGCTTCTTGTGGCTCCACATTAAAACTGTTAGCTGCTGTCAGTCACCGCTCACCACCATGCCGATCTCTTCTCCGCACCCACTCACTCCCTGGATTCATGTTTGCTCCAGTGCCGCCATTCCCACTGGCCAATTTTCAGCTACTTCATGATCAACAAACTGACTCAAGGGCACAACTGATATCCCCAGCATGGCAGTCGGTCCTGATGAAGCAAGAGGATAAGCCGTGGCAGACATTTAAGGAGATATTTCATAACTCTGAACAAAAATATATTCCAGTGAGAAGCAAAGACTTTAAGAGAAGGGAGAATTATCCATGGCTAACTCAGGAAGTAAAGGATGGTATCAAATTGAAAAACAATGGCATACAATCATGCCAAGATTAGTGAGAGGCTTGAAGATTTTAAAAACCAGCAAAGGATGACTAAAAAAAATAATAGAGAGAGAAGATGGATTATGAGAGCAAACTAGCAAGAAATATAAAAACAGATAGTAAGAACTTCTACATGTGTATATAAAAAGGGACAGAGTAGCTAAAGTAAATGAAGGTCCATTGGAGGATGAGACTGAGGAATTAATAATAGAGAACAGGGAAATGGCAGAGACTTTGAATGAATATTTTGTATTGGTCTTCACTAGAAGACACTAAAAACATCCCAAAAAATGATAATCAAGGGAGAGGGGAACTTAAAACAATCACTATCACTAAAAAAAAAGTATTCAGTAAAATAATGGGAATAAAGGTGGACGAGTCCCCATGACCTGATGGCCTGCATCCTAGGGTCTTAAAAGAAGTGGCAGCTGAGAGAGTGGATGCATTCCCTGGATTCTGGAGAGGTCCCAGTGGATTGGAAAACTGTAAATGTAACGCGAGTTTCTAAAAAAGGAGGCAGACAGAAAGCAGAAAACTATAGACCAGTTAGCCTAACATCAATTGTTGGGAAAATACTGGAGTCCATTATTAAGGAAGCAGTAGCAGGACATTTGGAAAACCGTAATACAGTCAAGCAGAATCAGCATGGTTTCATGAAAGGAAAATCACGTTTGAGGAATTTGCTGGAGTTCTTTGAGAACATAACAAGCCGGGTAGATAAAGGAAAACAGTGGATGTGGTGTATTTGATTTTCCAACAGGCATTCGTTAAGGTGCCACATACAAGGTTACTGCACAAGATAAGAGCTCACAGGGTTGAGGGTAATATATTCGCAGAGACAGAGGATGGCTAACTAGCAGAAAACAGAGAGTCGAGATAAATAGTATGCAGGTACAGCAAGTAATCAGGAAGGCAAATGGAATGTTGGCCTTTATTGCAAGGGGGATAGAGTATAAAAGCAGGAAAGTCCTGATACAACTGTACAGGATATGGGTGAAACAACACCTAGAGTACTGCGTACAGTTTTGGTCTTCTTATTTAAGGAGGGATTGCATTGGAGGCAGTTCAGTGAAGGTTCACTAGGTTGGTTCCTGAGATGAAGGGGTTGACTTATGAAGAAAGGTTGAGCAGGTTAGGCCTATACTCATTGGCGTTTAGAAGAATGAGAGGTAATCTTATTGAAACATATAAGATACTGAGGGGGGCTTGACAAGATAGATGCAGAGATGATGTTTCTACTCGTGGGGCAATCTAGAACTAGGGGGCATAGTTTAAGAATAAGTGGGTGCACATTCTTAAATGAGGAGGAATTTCTTCTCTAAGGGTCAATAAATCATGGAATTCTCTGCCCCAGAGAGCTGTGGAGGCTGGGTCATTGAATATATTTAAAGTGGAAAAATACAGATTTTTGAACGATAAGGGAATGAATGTTTATGGGGAGTATTGTGTTCCTAACACAGATGAGGCTGCACACAGGGAGGTTAAAGTAACAGTGACGTCAGTCTTTAATAAGACACTCCAGAGTGAGGAACAGGCCTTAGAGGCCGGCTTATGTACAGTGATACCAAGGGATGCTGGGATCCCTTGGGACGTCAAGAGATGAGCTCCCTGGTGGCGGAACATGGGAGTGCATGCTTTACAGATACACAACATCACCCGCCCCCCCCACCCAACGTCAAAGTGAAAACTATTTACAAGGTGAGGCGGTCGGGAGCCTTTCTTTCCCTGGTGGACCACCTCGGTACAAATGACTGTTCTGGTGTGTTGGCTGTGCCCTTGCTGGGCTGGCATGTTGTTGGCTCTGCAGGGCTGCTGGGGAGCCTGGTCTTGCTGGGCTATTGGGTGTGAAGGGTTCGATTTCCTGGTCCGGCGTGGTGTCGTTGATCCTTTGGGTGTGTGTTGTTGGCTTGAAAAAGGTGGTGTCTGCTGTGGGTTGTTCAGGGCAGTCTGTGAACTGCAGCCTCATTTGGTCCAGGTGCTTTCTGCAAATTTGTCCATTGCCTAATTTGACGACAAACACCCTATTCCCTTCTTCAGCTATCACCATGCCCGCGATCCACTTGGGACCATGTCCATAGTTTAGCACATACACAGGGTCATTCAGATCAATTTCCCGTGACACAGTGGCACGACCATCGTTTACATTTTGTTGCTGCTGCCTGCTCTCTATCTGATCATGCAGATTGGGGTGAACCAGCGAGAGTCTGGTTTTAAGTGTCCTTTTCATGAGTATTTCAGCCTGGGGCACCCCTGTGAGCGAGTGGGGTCTCGTGCGGTAGCTGAACAGTACTCAGGACAGGCGGGTTTGGAGTGAGCCTCCTGCGACTCGTTTGAGGCTCTGTTTGATTGTTTTTACTGCCCGCTCTGCCTGCCCATTGGAGGCTGGTTTAAGCGGGGCCGAGGTAACATGTTTGATCCCATTGCGGGTCCTGAATTCTTTAAATTCGGCACTGGTGAAACATGGTCCGTTGTCACTGACCAGTATGTCAGGCAGGCCGTGGGTGGTAAACATGGCCCTCAGGCCCTCAATGTTGGTGGTGGCAGTGCTTACCGACATTATTTCACATTCAATCCAGTTTGAAAAAGCATCCACCACCACCAGGAACATTTTACCAAGAAACGGGCCCGCATAGTCGACATGGATCCTCGACCATGGTCTTGAGGGCCAAGACCACAAACTTAGTGGTGTCTCTCCTGGGCGTGTTGCTCAACTGAGCACATACGCTGCATTGCCGTATACAGGACTCTAAGTCGGAGTCGATACCGGGCCACCACATGTGGGATCTGGCTATCACTTTCATCATTACTATACCCGGGTGTGTGCTGTGAAGATCCAAGATGAACGTCTCCCTGCCCTTTTTTGGTAGCATTACGCAGTTACCCCACAACAGGCAGTCTGCCTGATTGGACAGCTCGACCTTTTGCCGCTGGAACGGCTTGATTAGCTCTTGCATTTCAACGGGGGTGCTGGCCCAGCTCCCATGAAATGCACAGTTTTTTTTACTAGGGACAGCAGAGAACCTTGGCTGGTCCAAGTCCTAATCTGGCGGGCCATGACCAACAAGTCTGCAGGCTGCGCCACCATCAATAAGTTTGCAGGCTGCACCATTTCCATCCCCATGGTGGGCAATGGTAACCAACTGAAAGCACCCGCACAGTTCTCGGTGCCTGGCCTGTGGCGGATAGTATAGTTATACGCTGATAGCGTGAGTGCCCACCTTTGTATGCGGGCTGAGGCATTAGTATTTATCCCCTTGTTTTCAGCGAACAGGGATGTGAGGGGCTTGTGATCGATTTCCAGCTCAAATTTGAGGTCAAACAGGTACTGATGCATTTTCTTTACCCCGAACATACACGCTAATGCCTCTTTCACAATCATACTGTCGGCCCTCTCGGCCTTAGACAAGCTCCTGGAAGCATAGGCGACAGGTTGCAAATTCTCGGCAAAGTTAGCTTATTGTAATACACACCCGACGCCGTACGACGATGCGTCACATGCTAGCACAAGTCTTTTACACGGGTTATACAATACAAGCAGCTTGTTGGAGCATAAAATGTTTCTGGCTTTCTCAAATGCAATTACTTGGTTTTTTCCCCATACCGAGTTCTCACCTTTGCGCAACAACACATGTAGGGGCTCTAAAAGGGTGCTTAACTCTGGTAGGAAGTTACCAAAATAGGTGAGGAGTCCCAGAAACGACCGCAGCTCCGTGAAGTTCTGTGGCCTGGGCATGCAGCTGATAGCCTCTGACTTGGCGTCTGTGGGCTGAATGCCATCCGCCGCGATCTTTCTCCCCAAAAACTGCACTTCTGTTGCCATGAAGATGCATTTCGACCTCTTCAGCCGCAGCCCTACGCGATCCAGTTGCTGGAGGACCTCCTCCAGGTTTTGTAGGTGCTCAGCGGTGCCCTGACCAATGACCAATATGTCGTCCTGAAAGACCACCGTGTGTGGTACCGACTTGAGTAGGCTCTCCATGTTTTTCTGGAAGATCGCTGCAACCGACCAAATTCCAAACAGGCATCTGTTGTAGATGAACAGTCCCTTGTGCGTGTTGATGCAGGTGAGGCCCTTCGAAGACTCCTCCAGCTCCTGTGTCATGTAGGCCAAAGTCAGGTCGAGCTTGGTGAACATCTTGCCTCCTGCCAGTGTTGCAAATAAGTTGCCTTAGGTAGCGGGTATTGGTCCTGTAACGAGAAACGATTAATAGCTACTTTATAATCGCCGCAAATCCTGACCGTGCCATCACTTTTGAGTACTGGAACAATCAGGCTGGCCCACTCGCTGAATTCCACTGGGGAGATGATGCCCTTGCATTGCAGCCTGTCCAACTCAATTTCCACTCTCTCCCTCATCATGTGAGGTACCGCTCGCGCCTTGTGGTGAATGGGTCATGCCTCTGGGACCAACCCGGAAAAGTTTCCAATGCCTGGCTCAAATAGGGAAGGAAATTTGTTAAGAACCTGGGTACATGAGGCCTCATCGACATGTGATAGCGCTCGGATGTCATCCCAGTTCCAGCGGATTTTGCTAAGCCAGCTCCTTCCAAGCAGTGTGGGGCCATCGCCCGGGACAATCCAGAGTGACAGTTCATGCACCATGCCCTCATAGGTGACCTTGACCATGGCGCTGCCCAGGACAGTGATAAGCTCTTTGGTGTACGTTCTCAGTTTCGTGTGGATGGGGCTCAGGGCTGGTCTGAATGCCTTGTTGCACTACAGTCTCTCAAACATCTTTTTACTCATGATGGATTGGCTTGCGCCAGTGTCCAGTTCCATGGCTACGGATAATCCATTCAATTTTACGTTTATTATTATAGGTGGACATTTCATCGAAAATGTGTGCACCCCATGTACTTCAGCATCTGCCTCCTCTCTCTGAGGCTCGAAATTGCTTTGATCCACCATGGACCGATCTTCCTCTGCCACGTGGTGGTTAGCAGGTTTTGCAGAGCTTGCAGCTCATTTGCAAGCTTGTTGGAGGTGCCCCATTGTTCCACAGCTCTTGCAAACATACCCTTTGAAGCGGCATGAATAGGCTGAATGGAAGCCTCCACACTGCCAACAAGGTGTGAATTGCCTTGCATTCATCCTTTGTTGGGGACTCTGAGTCATCTGGGTCACCTGAGGCCTACTGGCAGTTGCAGACTCATGGTTCTGCCCTGTACATTTCTGCTCGCAAACACAGTTCCAGTTAATTTATGAACATTGCTAGCACTTGTGTGCTGAGACATTTGTTTGGTGTTATCACTGGTGGACATAAACTTACTGAGGGTTGGTGTCTCTACAGTCAAAAGTTTTCGTAGGATGGTCTCGTGGCCAATGCCCAGTACAAAAAAGTCTCTGAGCATTTGCTCCAGGTAGCCTTCAAACTCAAATTGTCCTGCAAGTCGCCTTAGCTCGGCGACGTAGCTCACCACTTCCTGACCTTCAGGTCGCTGGCACGTGTAGAACCGATACCTCGCCATCAGCACGCTCTCCCTTGGCTTAAGATGCTCCCGAACCAGTGTACACAGCTCCTCATACGACTTATCTGCGGGTTTCACCGGAGCCAGAAGATTCTTCATGAGGCTGTAGGTCGGTGCCCCGCAGACTGTGAGGAGAACCGCTCTCCTTTTTGCAGCGCTTCCTTCTCCGTCCAGCTCATTGGCTACAAAGTACTGGTATAGCCATTTGACATAGACTTCCCAGTCCTCACCCTCCGAGAACTTCTCCAGGATGCCCACAGTTTGCTGCATCTTTGCATTGGATTCGTATTCTGGTCGCCAGTTATTGTGTCCCTAACACATGAGGCTGTACACAGGGAGGTTAAAGTAACAGTGACCTCAGTCTTTAATAAGACACTCCAGAGTGAGGAATAGGCCTTAGGGGCTGGCTTATATACAGTGCTCCCAAGGGATGCTGGGATCCCTTGGGACTTCAGGGGATGAGCTCCCTGGTGGCGGAACATGGGAGTGCATGCTTTACAGATACACAACAGGGAGTCAGCAGGGAAGTGGCGCTGAGCCCAAGATCAGATCAGCCATGATCTTATTAAATGACACAGCAGGCTCGAGGGGCCAAATAGCCTATTCCTGTTCCTATTTCTTATGTTCTTATTCATGGTGTTTTTGCTCAGTTTGGCTTGGTGATTCATATTTGATGCTGGATTTGTGTCCCTAATCTGTAGGCCCAGGATAATTTGACCGCCCATTAAAGAAACTGTATGATATTCACTTCAATCAATGTAAATGGAAATCATGCAGTTCTTCTAATGGATAGCCAATCTGCAGTATCAGTTTCATGCCCTGGTAGCAAGTTGAAAATTGATCTCTATTTGTCTGCACATAGTTATGCACTCTGAATTTCAAAGAAAATCCGACGGTTACTTTACGTAATAAAAACAGAAAATGCTGGAAATCTCAGTGGGTCAGGCAGCATCTGAGGAGAGAGAAACAGAGTCAACATTGCACGTCGATGACCCTTCGTCAGAACTGGCAATAGTTTGAAATGTAACAGGAAGTGCTGGAGCCCAGAAAGAGGGAAGTGGGGGGGAGGGGCGTTGGCGCGGGGAGGGGTGGAAAGAACAAGAAGGAAGGTCTGTGATAGGGTGGAAGACAGAAGAGATTTGAGCGACAAAGGGGATGATGGGGCAAACTGAGATAGCAATAACACGAGTTAGGAAACAAAAGATGAGTTTAGATAGGGTGTGAATGGCGGAATAATTGCTAGCTACCATGGGAAATGGAGAGAAACAAGATAAAAATAACAAAGGAGTAGAGGGAGTTTTTGTTGAAAAAAAAGGGCAAGGAATGGGAACAAAGTGTGGGCAGAGGTTATGGTCTGAAATTGTTGAACTCCATGTTGAGTCTGGAAGGCTGTGAAGTGCCTAAATGAAAGATGCTGCTCCAGAGCTTGCATTGAGCTTCATTGGAACAGTGTAGGAGGCCGAGAACAGAGAGATCAGAGTGGGAGTGGAGCGGAGAATTAAAGTGACAGGCGACACGAAGTTCTGGATCACCTTTACGTACTGAACGGAGGTGTTCCGCAAAGCGATCACCCAATCTGCGTTTCTCTCTCCACAGAAGCTGCCTGGCCCACTGAGATTTCTAGCATTTTCTGGTTTTATTTCAGATTCCAGCATCCGCAGTATTTTGCTTTTGTGTTACTTTACGTAACCTGTATAACCTGGACAATACAAGTGAGAAGGTGTGGATCAGTGTGTCTCGTTGATGGCTGCTGCAAAAGGGCAACAGAGAACAGTGGGCAGTTGCAGAGAGCCAAGACAAATGCCTTATTTCAACAGAAAGCCTCAGAAAG
This sequence comes from Pristiophorus japonicus, assembly GCF_044704955.1. Lineage (NCBI taxonomy): Eukaryota > Metazoa > Chordata > Chondrichthyes > Pristiophoridae > Pristiophorus > Pristiophorus japonicus. Next base: position 501,605,383 of record NC_091977.1, on the reverse strand, counting down.
GATGCAAAATCTGTGGCTTTTAATCAGGAAGCCAGTCATTGCAAATTAATACATTCTATCTTTCTGAACATTATGGCGTAATTGATTAGTGTCAGCCGTAGCTCAGTTGGAAGTGCTGCACTGTCAGAGGTACCGTCTTTTGGATGCGACATTCAACTGAGGCCCCGTCTGGTCTCTCAAGTAAACATAAAAGATCCCATGGCACTATTTCGAAGAAAAGAAGTGGAGTTGGCCCTGTGCCAATATTATCCCTCAATCAACATCACTAAACACAGATTGTCTGGTCATTATCACATTGCTGTTTGTGGGGGCTTGCTGTGTGCAAATTGGTTTTCGCATTTCCTAATTACAATAGTGACTGCACTTCAAAAATACTTAATTGGTTGTAAAGTGCTTGGGATGTTCTGAGATTGTAAAAGCTCCATATAAATGCAAGTCTTTCTTTTTCTTCTAAGTGAACTGTCCATTGTGGGACTGAGCCACTGAAACCAGGAAGCTCCCAGCTTCGATCCCTCACAAAGGGTAAAATGAGCCAGAGTTACCATTCCTGAGGACTATCCAGTGGCTCGAGTGAGGTTTTGCAATTAGCCTGTTGCTGTCGCCACTTCCTGTCCGGGCATACTTCAAGCGTATCTACATGGGTGAGCTCTTGGAAAGCAACTGCTGTCCACAGAACCATAACCAAGCAAGAAATCACTTGCATTGATATAGTGCCTTTCACAACCTCAGGATGTCCCAAAGTGGTTTACAGCCAATCAAGTTCTTTTGAAATATAGTCACTGTTGTAATGTAGGAAACGTGGCAGCCAGTTTGCGCACAGCAAGCTCCCACAAACAGCAATGTGATAATGACCAGATAATCTGTTCATGGTGGTGTCAGTTGAACGATTTGAAGGACAAATGTAAGGCAGGACACTGGGAGAGTTACCCCGTTCCTCTTCGAAAAGTGCTATGGGATCTTTTGCATCTACTTGAGAGGGCAGACAGGGCCTTGGTTTAACATCTCAATCAAAAAACAGCACCTCTGACAGTTCAGCACTCCCTCAGTACAAGCCTAGATTATATGCTCAAGTCTCTGGAATGGGGCTTGTAGGCACAACCTTCTGACTCAGACAAGAGTGCTATCACTGAGCCATGACTGACACTGAGCAATTGTCAGCATCTTTACCAGAGAAGGAGACATAATCAGAGGGCAAAGGAAATCCTGAAAACAATGACGGCACTAATTTATTAAAGGGGCATATGTTTTTAAAAGCTAGCTACAGAGGTAGGTCCAGTGTTCCACTCTCAGGTCGAAATCTGAAGGAAATCTTGTTCAGTTATAAATTTTGAGCATCTTTCTCGCAGTGTCCCTTTAAGCCATCAGAATAAATGCAATGAAGAGACATCAGTTTATGCAAATATTGTTTGCAGATTGCAGATCATTACTGAAGCAGATTCCAGTGACATCATCTTTGGTGTTCTCAATATTGCCAGATCTAGTGATGCAATCATGACCGGTCCAAATCAGTGAGAGTTCATACATCTTGCAATCGCTCAAAAAAAAAATCCCTATTATACAAATTATAATTGGACAAAAAATCCCCTTTAATAACAAGGAAGATTTGTTACGGAGTACTTGACACCGATGGAAAATTTTAAGCACAACAGTTGAGCAGAGCAAAATTCCTGAATCAGGGCTCAGGAAGGTCAGTAGACAACTAGTTAAAGGGACATTTTTGCCGGTAATTTGTTTGACAAGATTGGTTTCAATCTTAATAAATAGAATAGCGAGAATGTGGAACTTGCTACCACATGGAGCGGTTGAACTGAATAGCACAGATGCATTTACGGAGAAGCTAGATAATTACATGAAGGAGATAGGAATTGAAGTATATGCTGATAGAGCGAGATGAATTAAGGTGGGAGGAGGCTCATGTGGAGCATAAACAAAGTCATAGACCAGTTGAGCCTATTTCTGTAAAATTCTATGTACTTCTGTGTAATATGGAGACTGCGACAATGTGAATCAAATGTTAACATTGTTGTGGCCCTAATTAAATTTGGCATCATTTTATTTCATTTCAAAATATTACAACAGAAATTCAGTTAGAAACTGAACCACCATATTTTGCATTACTTCTTGCCATGTCCAGCAACTAATTGGCCTTGGTACCAACCATCTACCATCGTAGGAAAAAGGACCACCTTTCTGTTGTTCGCTTGCTCTACCAGCATCTCCACGGCTGCATCCAAAACTCTTGGGGCCTTGCTGCAACCCATGCCACGCGCAATAGCAGACATCTTCCTGCAGTTCCATGGTGTTGTTTCTCTATTTTGTTCACAAAAAATGGAACCTCCCCTATCAGCAGCCAATTTCCCACCTCCTAATCGTCATGCTTGCCTATGGGCTTGCTTTATATGCTGGTAGCTCACTTCAAACATAATAATGAGGGGCGATTTGGAAAATGGTTTATGTTCCACACCGACTCCTTTGGGCGACTGCTGCTCTCGCCCCACCAACTTCTATTTTCTGCTGGGAGACCAAAATCACCTCATTATTGGTATTGGAAGGATGTCATTCCTATTGGAAAACAACTTTTTCTCTCAACAATGGCACCGTTGATTTGGGAAATGTATTTGTTGAAAATGACAATTGTCCTCTCAAATCCAAGAAAAAATGGTGCTCTTGAAGTGTTTCTCAGTTTTCTTTCCCCTTTACTACCATCACAGCCCCTGCACCATTCAATGATTGACAAGACTGGACAAGACATGGTTGCCAATTTTTCTGCCAGTGCTACTTTTCTTTTTTTTCCAATGACTTCCTCGGCTCCGTTCCTGAAGGACTTGACTCCTTGCTGGGGTAGGCTTCCACAGTGTGGGTGCCCTCTGATGCCTGTTCTACACTGACCATGCCCAGTTGTTGCAGAGCAGCAATCAATAAATCTAACAACTGCTGAGTTATGTGGAAATTCAGTAAAGTATAGGTCTGTGTTTATCATGCATACTGCCCTGGCCACCTCGAATACTGTGTTTACGTCTGTTTACTGAGGCACAAGGAAAACATTCAAGACCAGAGAGCAGTGCACAAAAGAACCAAGAGGCTGATCCCTAGTTGTATGAGGAATGGTCAGAAAATCTTGCACTCTTTAATCTTGAGAAGAGATCCTATAGAGGTATCTTATATACCTCTATAGGATCTCTTCTCAAGGTTAAAATGTATAACCTAGAAATTACCTTCTGGGGCCGGGACCTCCTGCCCCTGACGCGGAATTGGGTCATACGCCCCTGTCTGTCTCCAGCACTGCGCTTCCTTTGAGGGGCGATCCCAGTGCAGTAGTGCAGCACCGAGTCCAGCACCAGCCGGTTGCTCCATGTAGTGTTAAACACCCCTCCCCTTCCATTACAGGGGAGGGCCGCTGTGGCCATTTGATGTTCACCATCAGGGACGCAATTGACTAGGCCAGCAGTCCGGCACCCAAAACAGAGTGCCGGGCTACACAATGGCCGCCATTGTCAGGCCAATGCAAGAGTCAGCCGACAAATAAAGATGGCAGCCCAGGGCGCTAAAGGCCTCCCCTTCAAGGAACGCCCTGCTGGCAGATGTCCGCCAGCTTACCGACGCACGAAGTTGGTGTTGACACCCGCCCACCAGCCTCATGGCCCATGGGGAAATTTCCCCCACAGGGCTGAAAGGGGGCGGTGAGGGGTTGGCACGCATTGTGCTGCCAGGACAGCACCCACCAAGCCTCCGAGGCAATTTCCCAGGAGGCGGTAGTGACCCCCACCTCCCCTGGGCGAAAATACCATTGCACCCCGTTAGCGCCCCCCCCATCCCCACCCCGAGCTATAAAAAGGGCCAATTTCACCCCCAATAAGAGACTAAGTGGAATATAAATGGTTAATCAGATGTCACCACATTACACAGGGAAGGGAAAGATGTTGAGCACGACATGAGCAGAATTAAAGGAGGTGACGGAGAGCGCAGGTGAAGAAGTAAGTTTTTAAATGACTTTGGAGGAAGGAAGGCAGTTGGCAAAGCAGTGTTTTCACAAGGGTGCCATCTTTATGCTGTGCATTCACAACCCTTGGAACCGAAGCTAAGACTGCCAGAAACTCATTGAACAGCCAGCAGAGAGAGAGAGAGAGAAATGTTTCATGCCATCTACATGGGTCGAATTCAAACTCAGGTCCCAGATGTAAGACTGCTTCCTTTTCATGTACAGGAAACAAACCTCTCATTCCTCCAAATAATGAATTCAATTGAATTGCTCTTGACAGCAATCTATAAATTACAAGAATTAACAACACTACACAACAGGCTGAACCCTTGCCTCCAATAAATCCCTATAGAGCATGATTGGCCATGATATTGTCTGTTGAATTTCTGGGAGGCACATCATTAATCCATCACTAAAATCCCCACGGGGTTGGAAAGGTTTCTGGATATGTCTCCACTCAGAGTTGAAATAGCACTGCACCACTGTGTCTCATAAGAAGCTGTTACTTTGCATTACACCGAAGAATTTTATGGAAAAATAAAACCATCCCCGAAAGAGTTGCAGGGTACCGGGGAAGGAAGATTGAACTGAGTCCACAGTTGTCTTTTCTTCTGTTTAATGCAGTGAAGCATAGATTTAAAGAGAGAGCCAATCTTTTGTAAATGAACAGGGTGGATCTTGGATGCAGAAATGTACACAACACACTGTCTGTCTCTGCTTTTGTGAAAATGGATGAGTGATATTACATGAGAAATTATTTGCACAAAAAATGAATAAATTATTAGCTATCCGGAATGAAGGAAATGCAACAAAAACTTGCTAGAAACTTAGAACAAAAATGGGACACTTTACAATCAGCCTTAAAGCAGATTGAATGTACTGGCACATTGTAGGCAGTGAGTTCACCCACATTGCTGCTTAACTGAGCACATGGAGGATTATACAATGCTGCACCAGAGCCGCTAAAATGGTACCACTCCAACGCTCCTAGACTTTTTAAACAAGGGTCATATCTAAGGGTAAACAACATTATCAGTTGAATTACTGAGTCCAAATTCCATGCCTGCCGCAATGGTGACAGATCTTTGGTGGGACAGTACTTCCAGGTGCACCCCTAATTACAGTCAAATTTCCAGGGTCAGGTGATATTTAAATATTTTGGATGATTGTCAGGACCATTTTTGACGTGGTGAGTGGGGAGGATAATTGCTGCTGGACCAACTATTCTGTTCAGTCATACCTTACCTACAAAACCAACTAACTTCAGGACTGATTTTCACTGGCTTCATCTCGGTAAAGTATTGATCGATCTGCCTGTCAAAAGGCAGCAGAAGCACCTGCAGGGGAACAATGTAAGATTACATTATCCAGTTCATTTAACACAGGGTTTTAATATGACAGCTCGGGGTCATGTTATGGTATTACTAGGCATTGGTGGTAGCGGTATAGCTCTCATTACTAAATCATACCTTGGTCTGTCCCCCTACTCCCCCGGCACTTTCTCATCTTTTGACCATCTCGCATTATTCCACCCCTCTCACCTCTTATTCAAAATTCTCATTCTCTACCGCCCACCCAAATATGATAAAAACTTTATCACGGATATATCCTCACTGTTTTCCTCCCTCAGCCTAATCACCAAGTGACTTCTCATCCTCGGTGACTTCAACCTCCATCTCAATTCATCATGCTCTCTCTCCTCTGAGTTCACAACCCTCCTATCCTCCCTTAATCTCTCCCTCTATCTAAATTCCTCAATCCATATTTGTAAAGTCCTGTCCCTCAGTACAGATTCACATGAGGCATGTAGTGAAGTCAAGGTCACTCTGGACCTGCACCTTTATTTCACAGCTCTGGAATGCTGCACTTGCCTGAGACCTGTCCTTATACACCTGTCTCTTGCAAGTGCACCCCTGGTGGTAAGGTATGCTGGTGGTTACAGGTCATATCTTATTACAGTCATGTATAGCATGTTAGGATACAGTTATATATAATAATGTAAGATACATGACATCACCCTCCCCCAAGGTCTTATTGTCTTTATAGGTTCAGTCTCTCAGGTGGTCTACGCTCTCGCGTGGAGCGTCTGAGTTGTGGTTCAGTTGTTTGCCTTGGTGTCTGTTTTTCTTTGGGTGTGGCTGGTATCTCACCTGGGCTGTCTGTTTTGATTGGTGTGATTGTTGTTGACTCGCCTGGGCTGTCTGTTGGGATTGCCCTTTCCTCAGGTTGTTCCCTCTGTCTGTCCACCAGTTGTGGTGCGAGTTCCACATTGTAGTCTGCCTCTGGTTCCGCAGTGTTGTTGGTAAATCTACTTTTGACTTGGTCTACATGCCTCCGGCAGGTTTTGCCATTGTCCATTTGTACTACCAGTAGCCTGTTTCCTTCCTTGCCCGTTACTGTCCCTGCAAGCCATTTGGGACCCCTGCCATAGTTTAGTACAAATACTTTGCCCCTATCTCATTCCGTTTCCCCCTCGAATTTCTGTCATGGTACTCAGTCAGCTTACGGCGCTTTGCCTCAACGATTTTGTGCATGTCTGGGAGGATTAATGAGAGCCTTGTTTTTAAAGTCCTTTTCATCAACAGTTGCGCGGGAGGGATCCCAGTCAGTGAGTGCGGACGAGATCTGTATGCCAGCAGCAGTCACAACAGGCAACCCTGCAGCGTGGGACCTTGGATTTTAAGCATGCCTTGTTTAATGATTTGCACTGCTCTCTCCACCTGGCCGTTGGAGGCCGGCTTGAACAGTGCCGTCTTGACGTGATTTATGCCGTGGTCAATTATAAAATCTTGGAATTCTGCGCTGGTGAAGCACGGACCATTGCCATAGACCAATATGTCAGGGATTCCGTGCGTTGCAAACATGGTTGCGAGGCTCTCCACAGTGGTGGAGGTTGTGATTGAGTTTAAAATGGTGCATTCGATCCACTTTGAAAATGCATCTACAACTACGAGGAACATTTTGCCCATGAATGGGCCCGCATAGTCTACGTGCACCCGCGACCACGGTTTGATAGGCCAGGGCCAGGGGCTCAGTGGAGCCTCCCTGGGGGCATTGCTGAGTTGGGCACAAATGGTGCACCTTCAGATGCAGAGCTCCAAGTCCACGTCAATACCAGGCCACCAGACGTGGGATCTGGCTATGGCCTTCATGAGAACGATCCCCAGGTGCTCGCGGTGGAGCTCCCGGACAAATGCCTCTCTGCCTCGCAGAGGCATGACTACTCGGCTGCCCCACATCAGACAGTCTGCTTGTAGTGATCGCTCGTGCATGCACCTGTGAAAGGGTTTTAATTCCTCGGGGCAGGCATCGCGAGCCTCTGCCTAGTCACCGGTTAGGACACATCTTTTTGTTAACGATAACGTGGGGTCGCTGGGCGTCCGGGCTCTGATTTGGCGAGCCGTCATGGGCGAACCTGTGGACTCAAAGGCATTGATTGCCATGACTATCTCACAGTCCTGTTCATCAGACCCTTCCGTGGTCGCCAGGAGTAGTCTGCTAAGCGTGTCGGCACAGTTGTCTGTGCCTTATGGTATATTCGTAGGATACCAGCATGAGTGCCCACCGTTGAATGCGCGCCGAGGCGTTGCCGTTTATTGCCTTGCTCTCGGATAGTAGGAACGTGAGGGGCTTGTGGTCGGTTTCTAATGCGAACTTGGCCCCGAAAAGGTATTGGTGCATCTTTTTGACACCGTACACGCACGGGAGCGCCTCCTTCTCCACCATTCCGTACCCGCGCTCCGCCCGCGTAAGTGACCTGGAGGCATAAGCTATGGGTTGTAATTTGCCCGCACTATTGACATGTTGCAAAACGCACCCGACCCCATACGCTGACGCATCGCAGGTGAGAACTAGCTTTTTACTGGGGTCAAAGAAAGTCAAATCACTGTTGGAACACACAAGGTTGCGTGCCTTATTGAAGGCGCATTCCTGGGCGTCCCTCCAAAACCAATTGCACCCCTTTCTGAGTAGCACGTGGAGAGACTCCAGCAGCGTGCTCAAGTTCTGCATTAAGTTCCTAAAGTAATTGAGTAGCCCGAGAAAGGCGCGCAGTTCTGAGACATTCCAGTGCCTGGATGCTAGGCGAATTGTTTCTGTTTTGGACTCTGTTGGGCGGATTTCATCAGTGGCAATCCTTCTGCCCAAAAATTCAACCTCGGGTGCGAGAAACAGGCACTTGGATTTCTTGACTCGTAGGCCTACCCGATCCCAGCTTTAGTACTTCCTCCAAATTACGGAGATTGGAGTCGGTGTCCCTGCCCATGATAAATATGTCGTCTTGAAATACAACCGTCCCCAGGATGGACTTGAGCAGACTCTCCATGTTGCGCTGGAATATGGCAGCTGCCGACCTGATGCCGAATGGGCATCGATTGTACATGAAAAGGCCTCGATGTGTGTTGATGGTGGTGAGTAGCTTGGATTCCTCGGTCAATTCTTGCGTCATATACGTAGATGTGAGGTTTAATTTTGAGAAAAGTTTCCCTCCAGCCAATGTGGCAAATAAGTCCTTTGCTCTGGGCAGCGGGTACTGGTCCTGTAGGGAGATTCTGTTTATGGTAGATTTGTAGTCCCCACAGATTCGTACGGATCCATCAGGTTTCATGACTGGGACGATGGGACTTGCCCAGTCGCTAAATTCCACAGATGATATAATGCCTTCCCGCAGAAGCCTGTCTAGTTCATGCTCAATTTTTTACCCTCATCACATAGGGTACAGCTCTGGCCTTGTGCTGGACCGGTCTAGCATCCTGTGTGATGTAAATTTTGACTTTGGCCCCTTTGAAAGTGCCCACACCTGGCTGAAAGAGATGTTCAAATCGCTTTATAACTGTTGAGCAGGAGGTCCGTTCCTCTAATGACATGGCATGGACATCATCCCATTTCCAGTTTAGTTTTGCCAGCCAGCTTCTCCCCAGCAGTGCTGGGGGGTCTCCGGGGACAATCCATTGGGGAAGTCGGTTCACTGTCCCTTTGTGTGTGACAGAGAGCATGGCGCTGCCGAGGACTGGTACGAATTCTTTGGTATAGGTCCTTAGTTTGGTGTCGACCCTTGTGAGTTTTGGTCTGTTTCTTTTATGCGGCCACAGTTGTTCAAATTGTTGAGCGCCCATGAGAGATTGACTCGCTCCCGTATCCAGCTCCATGTTGACAGATATTCCGTTGAGTAGGACCCTCATCATTATAGGAGACATCCTGTTGTAGGAGCAGCGGCCATTGATCGTGTTGACCGGCTGTACATCGGTGTCCCGGGTACTGTTCCCACCATCTTCTGGTCCGCTTTCCGACCCATCCGATTCGTATACCAGCCGAGCTGCCGTTTTTTTGCACATGCGGGCCAAATGTCCTGTATATTCACAATTTCTGCAAATAGCCTGCTGAAATTGACATCCCCTTGACGAGTGCCCACCCCCACACCTCCAGCACAGACCTGTTCCATTGTTCAAAGTGTTCCCAAAGAATGAGCTGCGTCTGGCTGATCTCTCTTGAGCTTCTCTCAGTTTGTAGTTGATTGCTCACATTGTGGGTTGATGAGGTGTGAACGGCCATTCCTGTGGCCCTCGATGGCTTCTGCCTGCTGTTGAGAGCCTGTTCTCCCAGTTTTGTCTGTGTGTTGGGGTCGCAGCTTGTTTAGTGCTGTGAACTTCTAGTTCCAATATTTCGTTAGTTGTCACACCTGCATTGTAAATCAACCTCGTTTCTTCTTCCCCTACCAAGAATGTCTGTGCAACCAGTGCTGCTGCCTCTAAGGTCAGGTTCTTGGTCTCTATGAGCTTTCGGAATATGCCTGCATGGCCTATTCTTTCAATGAAAAAGCCTCTCAGCATTTCTCTCCTCAGTTCATTGGAGAACTCACATAAACTAGCCAACCTCTGAAGTTCCGCCACAAAGTCAGGTATGCTCTGGCCCACACAGCGTCTGTAGTTGTAGAACCTGTGTCTGGCCATGTGTAGGCTGCTCGCTGGCTTCAGGTGGTCTCTTACCAGTGTGCTCAATTCTTCAAACGACTTGCTTGCTGGTTTCTCGGGTGCCAACAGATCCTTCATTAAAGTGTATGTTTTTGAGCCACAGCTGGTCAAGAGATCGGCTCTTCTCTTGTCTGCCTTATCGTCGCCTAACCAGTCTTTGGTTACAAAACTTTGCTGGAGCCTTTCTATAAAATCCTCCCAATTGTCTCCCACATTGTACTTTTCATCTGATCCTTTGTTCGCCATTCTGTGGATTCTGTAATCCCATAACTCGTCACCACTGTAAAGTCCTGTCCCCTCAGTACAGATTCACATGAGGCATGTAGTGAAGTCAAGGTCACTCTGGACCTGCACCTTTATGTCACAGCTCTGGAATGCTGCACTTGCCTGAGACCTGTCCTTATATACTTGTCTCTTGCAAGTGCACCCCTGGTGGTAAGGTATGCTGGTGGTTACAGGTCATATCTTATTACAGTCATATATAGCATGTTAGGATACAGTTATATATAATAATGTAAGATACATGACAATATTCACGGCTGTCCCCTTGACCTTGCAATCTCTCGTGGCCTTGCTATTCCAACCGTATCAATTAAAGCTAAAACCATCTCTGACCATTTCCTTGCATCACTCGCGACCCACATCCCCGTTCCCCAATCCAAACCTACTTCCTTCTGCATCTGCCCCTGGAAAAAACTTAAAGCTGTCCAACCTTTGGCCCTCTTTTAACAATGACATTTCTGCAGCCACCGATCTGCCCAACCACACCTTCACCACTACCTTTGATGTCCTAGTCCCGATTAAAAAGATTACTCTCTCCCACGCTGGCCGTTCCCCTTGATACATCCCTCATCTTTGCTCCCTCAAGTCAAAACGGATGTGGTGGATAACTGGTTTAGCCATTCACCACCAGATCTGGCTGGAACACATTGAACATTATCGGTTCCTACTCTTGTCTACAAAAACTGTTCACTATTGCAGGGTCATTCTGGATTGCAAAAATAACCCCTGGCTACTATTCTCTACTGCTAACTGGCTCCTTAAACCCCTCTCCCCTGTCTCCAGCACACTCACCTCCAACACCAAGTGTGAGGAGCTCATGGACTTCTTTGTCTCAAAGATTGAGACCATCCGATCAGGCGCCTCTGCGAGTTTCCTTCCTTCCCCTAGCCCACAGGGCCAAACTTCATCTGATTCACCCACCTGCCCGAACCCTAACTTTCTCTAGTTTCTCTTTGATCTCCCCTCTTGATCTCTCCAAACTCATCTTGTCCATGATACACACTTCCTGCTCTCTTGATCCTATTCCCACTAAACTGCTGACCACCCAACTTCCTTTTTTGGCTCCCATGTTAGCCGACATTGTTAATGGTTCTCTCGCCTCAGATACTGTTCCATCTCCGTCAAATCTGCTGTAATCAACCCTCTCCTCAAAAAACAACCCTTGACCCCACTTTACTTACTAGCTCTCGCCCCATCTCCAACGTCCCTTTCCTGTCCAAAGCACTTGAACGTGTTGTCGCCTCCCAAATCGATGACCATCTTTCCAAGAACTCCATTTTTGAATCCCTTCAATCTGGTTTTCGCCCCTGCCACAGTATCGAAACAGCTCTCATCAAAGTCACAAATGACATCTTTTGTGAGTGTGACGAAGGTAAACGATCCCTCCTCGTCCTTCTGGATCTGTCTGCAGCCTTTGACACAGTTGACCACTCCATCCTTCTCCAAAGCTTCTCCACCAACATCCAGCTCGGTGGGACTGCACTCGCCTGGTTCCATTCTTATCTATCTAATCATAGCCAGAAAATCTCCTGCAATGGCTTCTCTTCCCACACCCGCATCGTTACCTCTGGTGTCCCTCAAGGATCTATCCTTGGCCCCCTCCTATTTCTCATCTATATGCTGTCCCTTGGAGATATCATCCGAAAACATGGAGTCGGTTTCCATATGTACGCTCTCGACACCCAGCTTATCTCTCCACCACTTCTCTCGATCCCTGCTTGGTATCTAAATTTTCAGATTTCTTTTCCGATATCCAGTCCTGGATGAGCAGAACTTTTCTCCAATTAAATATTGGAAAGACCAAAACCACAAATTGCGTTCCCTAACCACTGACTCCATCCCTCTTCCTAGCATCAATCTGAGGGGGAACAAGACTGTTCGCAACCTAGGTATCATATTTGACTCTGAAATGAGTTTCCAGCCACATATCCGTGGCATAACTAAAACTGCTGTTTTCCACCTCCGTAATATTGCCTGCTTCCGTCCCTGCCTCAGCTCTTCTGCTGCTGAAACCCTCATTCATGCCTTTGTTACCTTAGACTTGACTACTCCAACTCACTCCTGGCCGGCCTCCCTCATTCTACACTATGTAAACTTCATCCAAAACTCAGCGGCTCGTGTACTAACTCGCACCAAGTCATGATCACCCGTCACCCTGTGCTTTCTGACCTACATTGGCTCCTGGTTAAACAACGCCTCGATTTCAAAATTCTATTCCTTGTTTACAAATCACTCCATGGACTTGCCCCTCCCGATCCTTGTAATTTTTTTGAGCCTCACAACCCCATAAGATGTCTGCGCTCCTCAAATTCTGGCCTCTTGAACATCCCTCATTATAACTGCTCAACCATCGGTGGCCATGCCTTCAGCTGTTGGGCCCTAAGCTCTGGAACTCCCTCCTTAAACCCCTCTGCCTCTCTACCCCTCTTTCCTCCTTCAAACTTACTTCTTTAAACAAGCTTTTGCACATCTGCCTTAATTTCTTCTTTTGTGGCTCGGTGTCAAATTTATTTGTTTTGTCTTGTAACACTGTTTCCATTTATGGGAGATACTGGTGATGATGAAAGGGAGAAAATATCTAGAACACATCTGGAATTTATAACATTCAACAAGAGGTCAATGGCTTCAGAAGCGGAGAAAATTGGTGACGGAAGTGTTTTTGTTAAAGCATAGCATTGACCACTAGTTTGCTTTTATCAATCAGATTACTGCCCTCTACTGTCTCCTGTACTTTCAGTATTAATCCTTCTCTTCTCTCGTTAAAGGGGGAGAAATTCGCTCGCGCCTCAGTCTCGGGCGGAGCGGTAAATTTTGCACTGGCAAATGGTTTGCGTCTGCCGCTGCAAAATTCATCAGCTGGGCCTGGGGTTTGGAGTGGAGCGCTAAGGGAGGTGTTGCACACCTCTTTTAGGGTGCTAGGCCGGCTGAGCAAGGAACAATCCCGAGCTAAACAGCTGACCTTGGAGTGCCCTACGAGAGGCCTGGGGGAAAAAAACTGGAAAAAAACCCCATCAAAAACATTCCTAATACATAACTCATGCCACCGCAAATATAAATCAAAATTTAAAAAAAAGTCACACTTACCTGAAGTCGGCATTACTTAGCTCACTGCGGCCGCTACAGCTTGGAACGCTTGTTTTCACAGGCACCCACACGGAGTGCTGGGCTGCACAACGGCAGCCCGGATCACGCAACGGAGGACCAAGATGGGCCGACCGGTAAGTCAGCCGAAATGAGACAATGAAGGCACGCAGTACCGCGCACCTCCCGTTTAACTTCCACTGCGCGAGCTGAGGTTGGGTCAGTTTGCGACCCGCGAGGCTGGCGTTGATACCGTTCGCGGCAGGCTCGTGGGGCGCTGTCCAATTTCTGCCGCGGGATGGAAAGGGGTCATCGCACACAGTGATGACATCATCGCTGGTTTTGCGGCGGCCCGGTGCACTACTAGTGGGGCATGGCACGGTGCTACCGTTTCAGCGCCTCCGCTAACTCCAGTGCAGTTTTACAGGAGCCCCCACCCCCTCCCCCGCAGGCGAAAACAGGGTTTGTGCCCCATTAGCGCCCCCTGGGGGTGCTCACGGGAGAGGCACAACAGGGGAATTTCGCCCCCTATATTTCTACATGAATCATGTGATAGCTTTCTCTTTTTCTTTCTTGTCAGTTTTCTCCCTTGCTAAAGGTGTTGACCCCTTGGTGTTGTGATGGATATCTTCCGATATGTTGCCTAAATGAACGTTATTCATGGCACAGTGAGTGTTGGTAGACTATTCAGCATTAGACAGGCGGGATCACTGACAAGCCTGATTCTGCCCTCACACACATCCACATGCATGCACTTCCAACATTAATCACCGGATATCAATCAAGCACAGGAACTCTGGCCAATTTCGTTTTACTCTTCCGAACCCTGGGGCACTGAGACAATTTGTAACACCCCTCATACCACCTCAACAAACTCAGCATGAACAGAGACTCTCACCTCTGTGGTTCAGCTATTCAATCAGAGAATTGTTTTCTCTTTATCGGCAAGTTTTTATCTCAGCTAGTCTTGACAAAAACTCCTTTTTTGAGGAGTGGGAGGGGATACTTTTTAGCTTGAATGAACTTGGCTCAGTTGTCACACCAGTTGGTGCAGAGCCATTGTTACATAACAACATGAAAGAATTTGAAAGAGAATGTGTGCATTAATTGATAGTTACTGATGGTGTTGAATGTTATCTTGTTCTTCAGTGCAGCAGTTATGAACAGATTATCAGTAGGATCAGACCTCACTCAATTCAACCTTGGCATAGATAGACTTACAATAGATGTATTGTACCAATAGAAATGCTATTTAAGCAGTTTTATAATGACCCATGTATTGGAGGAAATGAAATGCTTTTTTAAAATTCTGTTAACATTAAAATCAAGTGCTGGACTGCATTTTAGGACCAATGTAGACCACTGAGGAGCAGAGGGATGTTGATTCAACTTTCACCTCTTCCCCAATACATTGGCCCAGAAATTCCTCTGGGGGTCTTCCCGCGGGCAATTGCTTCCTCTCTGAATATTTGTTACGAATTTACCTGGTGGTCTAGGAGGCACCCTGATTCCGATGGGCAGGCCTTCTCCTTCCGCGCTGCGAAGTGTGCTCCCATGCAGAGGGTCCCGACGCAGAAGATGCAGTCATGTGTGACTGCTCAGCCAATCAGGTAAGTATTTCACAGGTTCCCATTAATAGCACTGAGACTTGAGTATCTACGAGTTCTCAGTGCTATTAATGGGAACAAAAGCAATCACACAAAATAATAAAAAATAAAAAACAGACCAAACATATTTAAAATTAATTGAAATAAAGTTATTATGTCTTATAAAAATATTATATTTTTCCGATTTAAAAAAACTGTTTTTTAAATTATGGTTAAAAATAAACTTACTATAGTGGGGAGGGTTTTTAACAATAAGCTATGTGTTTATAATTTTATTTTACAATTCTTTTTGTGTGTTTTAAAACATTTGCGTCTGTAAAAGTAGGCTGTGCACCTGTTTTTTCAGGCGCAAGATTTTTGAGGATATTTGCTGGTGAAGATATGGTTAAATAGCCCAATCTTGCTTGTACAAATGTCCTCGCTCCTGATCTGGCTACGACATGTCAAGCTCCAGCTTGACAGATCGGAATAACCGGTTTTCAGCGCATGCACAATGCGTGCTGAAAACCGGCTTTTCCAATGCCTTCCCGGGTCCGTAGAAACTTCGTACGGGCCCGGGACGTCGGAAATTCTACCCCATTAAATTTTTGATCCCAGCCATGATATGGTGACTCATAGGAATGTAACGCCTTAAAACAATGAATTCATGGAACCATTATAAGTACTGCAACTTAAATCCCTTTAAGATGTCCTAAATTTTACTCATCATCTCTGATCTGCAGCAAGTTTGGATACAAGTATCACACATTGCACTGCTTTGTATTATGACTGGGGAAAGTAGCATAGTGGTTATGTTACTGGACTAGGAATCTAGAGACCTAAACTAATGATGTTTTCAAATCCCACCACAGCAGCTGGGGAATTTAATTTCAGTTTCATTAAATAAATCTGGAATTTAAAAAAAAATCGAGTGTCAGTAATGGTGACCATGAAATTACTGGATTCACTAATGTCCTTCAGGGAAGGAAATCTGCCTTCCTTCCTGGCCTGGCCTATATGTGATCTTAGACCCACAGCAATGTGATTGACTCTTAATTGCTCGCTGTGGTTCAAAAAGGCAGCTCACCACCACATTCTCAAGGGCAATTAGGGATGGGCAATAAATGATGGCCTTGCCAGTGATGTCCACATCCCATGAATGTGTAAAAAAAAAGTGCCACCTGAAAGTAGCTTCCTTTAACTACAAAAATCAGCTGTGTGTCAGAAAAAAAAAAAGGTCATAGATATCAGGCCATGGACTCTCCATTGTTTGTAGTAGTCTGATGCAGAAGATTACATTATCCCACTGTTCTGCTTGAGGATTGTGACCTCGGTATTGGTGCCAGTAATTCCCAACATTTCTCATGCTTTCTCTCGTGGAGGAGGAAGAGAAAGTATGTGGGAGCAAGACTATCCTAGCATTCATACAGTCATGAAATTCTTCTCTTAAAACTATAGTTCTTGCCATTTACGATGACTTTCACTATCATACCTGTTGTGTATCTGTAAAGCATGCACTCCCATGTTCCGCCACCAGGGAGCTCATCCCCTGAAGTCCCAAAGGATCCCAGCATCCCTTGGGATCACTGTTCCTCACTCTGGAGTGTCTTATTAAAGACTGAGGCCACTGTTACTTTAACCTCCATATATGCAGCCTCATCTGTGTTAGGAACACAATAACTGCCGACGAGAATATGAATCCAACACAAACATGCAGCGAACTGTGGGCATCCTGGAGAAGTTCGCGGAGGGTGAGGACTGGGAAGCCTATGTCGAATAGCTAGACCAGTACTTTGTAGCCAATGAGCTGGATGGAGAAGGAAGCGCTGCAAAAAGGAGAGCGGTCCTCCTCACAGTCTGCGGGGCACCGGCCTACAGCCTCATGAAGAATCTTCTGGCTCTGGCGAAACCCACAGAGGAGGGTTATATGAGGAGCTGTGTACACTGGTTCGGGAGCATCTTAACCCGAAGGAAAGCGTGCTGATGGCGAGGTATCGGTTCTACACGTGCCAGCGATTTGAAGGTCAGGAAGTGGCGAGCTATGTCGCCGAGCTAAGGCAACTTGCAGGACAATGTGAGTTTATGGCTACCTGGAGCAAATGCTCAGACTTTTTTGTACTGGGCATTGGCCACGAGACCATCCTATGAAAACTTTTGACTGTAGAGACACCGACCCTCAGTAAGGCCATTGCGATAGCACAGGCGTTTATGACCACCAGTGATAACACCAAACAAATCTCTCAGCACACAAGTGCTAGCAATGTTCATAAATTAACTGGAACTGTGTTTGCGAGCAGAAATGTACAGGGCAGAAACCACGAGTCCGCAACTGCCAGCAGGCCTCAGGTGACCCAGATGACTCAGAGTCCCCAACAAAGGATGAATGCAAGGCAATTCACACCTTGTTGGTGTTGTGGAGGCTTCAATTCAGCATATTCATGCCACTTCAAAGGGTATGTTTTCAAGAGTTGTGGAACAATGGGGCACCTCCAACGAGCTTGCAAATGAGCTGCGAGCTCTCCAAAACCTGCTAACCACCACGTGGCAGAGGATGATCGGTTCATGGTGGATCAAAGCAATTTCAAGCCTCAGAGAGAGGAGGCAGATGCTGAAGTACACGGGGTGCACACATTTTTGACGAAATGTCCACCTACAATGCTAAACGTAAAATTGAATGGCTTACCCGTAGCCATGGAACTGGACACTGGCGCTAGCCAATCCATCATGAGTAAAAAGATGTTGGAGAGATTGCGGTGCAACAAGGCACTCAGACCAGCCCTGAGCCCCATCTACACGAAACTGAGAACGTACACCAAAGAGCTTATCACTGTCCTGGACAGCGCCATGGTTAAGGTCACCTACGAGGGCACGGTGCATGAACTGCCACTCTGGATTGTCCCAGGCGATGGCCCCACACTGCTTGGAAGGAGCTGGCTGGGTAAAATCCGCTGGAACTGGGATGATATCCGAGCGCTATCACATGTCGATGAGGCCTCATGTACCCAGGTTCTTAACACATTTCCTTCCCTTTTTGAGCCATGCATTAGAAACTTTTCCGGGGCGAAGGTACGGATCCACTTGGTCCCAGAGCCATGACCCATTTAACACAAGGCGCGAGCGGTACCTCACATGATGAGGGAGAGAGTGGAAATTGAGTTGGACAGGCTGCAACGCGAGAGCATCATCTCCCCAGTGGAATTCAGCGAGTGGGCCAGCCCGATTGTTCCAGTACTCAAAAGTGATGGCACGGTCAAGATTTGCGGCGATTATAAAGTAACTATTAATTGTTTCTCGCTACAGGACCAATACCCGCTACCTAAGGCAGGCAACCTATTTGCGACGCTGGCAAGAGGCAAGACATTCACCAAGCTCGACCTGACTTCGGCCTACATGACGCAGGAGCTGGAGGAGTCTTCGAAGGGCCTCACCTGCATCAACACGCACAAGGGACTGTTCATCGACAATAGATGCCCGTTTGAAATTTGGTCGGCTGCAGCGATCTTCCAGAGAAACATGGAGAGCCTACTCAAGTCGGTACCACACATGGTGGTCTTTCAGGACGACATATTGGTCATGGGTTGGGACACCGGCGAGCACCTACAAAACCTGGAGGAGGTCCTCCAGCGACTGGATTGCTTAGGGCTGTGGCTGAAGAGGTCGAAATGCGTCGTCATGGCAACAGAAGTGGAGTTTTTGGGGAGAAAGATCGCGGCGGACGGCATTCAGCCCACAGACGCCAAGACAGAGGCTATCAGGAATGGCACAGAGCTGCGGTCGTTCCTCGGACTCCTCACCTATTTTGGTAACTTCCTACCGGGGTTAAGCACCCATTTAGAGCCCCGACATGTATTATTGCACAAAGGTGAGATCTGGCTCTGGGGAAAAAAACAAGTAATTGCTTTTGAGAAAGCTAGAAACATTTTATGCTCCAATAAGCTGCCTGTATTGTATAACCTGTGTCAAAGACTTGTGTTAGCATGTGACGCGTCATCGTACGGAGTCGGGTGTGTATTACAACAAGCTAACGTTGTGGGGAAGTTGCAACCTGTCGCCTATGCTTCTAGGAGCTTGTCTAAGGCCGAGAGGGCCTACAGTATAATTGAGAAAGAGGCATTAGCGTGTGTGTTCGGGGTAAAGAAAATGCATCAATACCTGTTTGGCCTCAAATTTGAGCTGGAAACTGATCACAAGCCCCTCACATCCCTGTTCGCTGAAAACAAGGGGATAAATACTAATTCCTCAGCCCATACAAAGGTGGGCACTCGCGCTATCAGCGTATAACTAAACCATCTGCCACAGGCCAGGCACCAAGAACTGTGCAGATGCTCTCAGTCGGCTACCATTGCCCACCACGGGGGTGGAAATGGCGCAGCCCGCAGACTTGTTGATGGTCATGGAAGCGTTTGAAAATGATAAATCACCTGTCATGGCCCGCCAGATTAGGACTTGGACCAGCCAAGATCCTCTGCTGTCCCGAGTAAAAAACTGTGTACTGCATGGGACCTGGGCCAGCATCCCCGTTGAAATGCAAGAGCCAATCAAGCCATCCCAGCGGCGAAAGGACGAGCTGTCCATTCAGGCAGACTGCCTGTTGTGGGGTAACCATAGTGCTACCAAAACAGGGCAGGGAGTCGTTCATCTCAGATCTCCACAGCACACACCCCGGTATAGTAATGATGAAAGCAATAGCCAGATCCCACGTGTGTTGGCCGGTATCGACTCTGACTTAGAGTTTTGTATACGGCAATGCAGCGTATGTGCTCAGTTGAACAATGTGCCCAGAGAGGCACCACTAAGTTTGTGGTCCTGGCCCTCCAGACCATGGTCGAGGATCCATGTCGACTATGCGGAACTGTTTCTCGGAAAAATGTTCCTGGTAGTGGTGGATGCTTTTTCAAAATGCATTGAATGTGAAATTATGTCGTGAAGTACCGCCACCACCACCATTGAAAGCCTGAGGGCCATGTTTGCCACCCACGACCTGCCTGACATACTGGTCAATGACAACGGGCCATGTTTCACCAGTGCCGAATTTAAAGAATTCATGACCCGCAATGGAATTAAATATGTCACCTCGGCCCCGTTTAAAGCAGGCTCCAATGGGCAGGCAGAGCGGGCAGTACAAACCATCAAACTGAGCCTGAAACGAGTCACAGAAGGCTCACTCCAAACTTGCCTGTCCCGAGTACTGCTCAGCTACCGCACGAGACCCCACTCACTCACAGGGGTGCCCCCGGCTGAGCTATTCATGAAAAGAACACTTAAAACCAGACTCTCGCTGGTTCACCCCAACCTGCATGATCTGGTAGAGAGCAGGCGGCAGCAATAAAATGTAAACGATGGTCGCACCACTGTGTCACGGGAAATTGATCTGAATGACCCTGTGTATGTGCTAAACTATGGACATGGTCCCAAGTGGATCGTGAGCACGGTGATCGCTAAAGAAGGGAATAGGGTGTTTGTAGTCAAACTAGACAATGGACAAATTTGCAGAAAGCACCTGGACCAAACGAGGCTGCGGTTCACAGACTGCCCTGAACAACCCACAGCAGACACCACTTTTTTCGAGCCCTGCAACACACACCCAAAGGATCAACGACACCACTTTGGACCAGGAAATCGTACCCATCATGCCCAACAGCCCAGCAAGGCCAGGCTCACCTAGCAGCCCTGCAGGGCCAACAACCAACAACACGCCAGCCCAGTGAGGGCACAGCCAACACACCAGAACAGACATTTCTACCGAGGCTGTCCACCAGGGAAAGAAAGGCTCCCGACCGCCTCACTTTGTAAATAGTTTTCACTTTGACTTTGCGGGGGGAGTGATGTTGTGTATCTGTTAAGCATGCACTCCCATGTTCCGCCACCAAGGAGTGCATCCCCTGAATTCCAAGGGATCCCAGCATCCCTTGGGAGCACTGTATATAAGCCGGCCCCTAAGGCCTGTTCCTCACTCTGGAGTGTCTTATTAAAGACAGAGGTCACTGTTACTTTAACCTCTCTGTGTGCAGTCTCATCTGTGTTAGGAACACAATAATACCGACCACTGGGATAGTTCAGGTTGCAAAGCTGCCTCACCAATCAAGGAAAAAGGGTATGAAATGAAAAGGATTGTATTTATATAGCGCCATTCACAACCTCAGGACATCCCAAAGCACTTTACAGCCAATGAAGTAATTTTGAAGTGTAGTAATTGTAGTGAACATAGCAGCCAATTTGTGCACAGCAAGCTCCCACCAACAGCAATGCGATAATGACCAGATGTTGATTGAGTGATAAATATTAACCGGGGCACCAGTGAGAACTTCCCTGCTCTTCATCTTTTTTGCATCCACCTGAGAGAGCAAACAGTGTCTCGGTTTAACATCCCAGCTGAATGATGGCACTTATGACAGTGCAGCACTCCCTCAGTACAGCACTGGAGTGTCAGCCTATATTATTGTGCTCAAGTCTCTGGAGTGGGACTTGTACCCACAGCCATCTGACTCAGAGGCGAGTGTGCTACCAACTGAGCCATGGCTGACACTACATTGTTGTTTGGTGGGAGCATGAAATGAGTGATAGTGAATCGGCAGTCTGTTTTACACCGCAATTGATGTCCTTTTCCATTGATGCCTGTCGGGCGCGCTCTAAACAGGCTGCCGATCCTCATCACCCATTCTGCGCTATCGGCAAGGACCGATTTCACCACAGATTTAGAAATCCCACAGCCAGCTGGCTATAAAGAAAGAAGGACAAATACGGAAGAAAAATAAATTGAAATAGAGAGAAAGAGAAAGAAAGGAATACATTAATGGTTACTTGGCTACCTCTTAGAAAAAATGGAACACATGCGATTTTCTGCTTTTAACCATGTTTATAATTTGGAACAAGTGGACAGTTAAGGATGTGGTTTATGGCTGAAAACATTTACATGTAGAATTTGTCCAATATCCACTCATGAAAAAAAACATAACTAGCTTTTCTCACTGTATTAAAGTGAGTAGAGGTTTCTCTGCAACTCTTTGTAGATATACTATGGAAGTGTCTATCCCACAATCCATGGGCTCAGGCAACTTATTCCAATTTGCATTTATATTTATTTATTTGCTCGTCTGTCCTGTTTGAATTATGTAGGCCCAGTGATTTGGAAATGAAGTTTCTTGGCATTGATGGCTGAACCCATATGTAGCTCATGAGGCTCCATGTACCAATGAGGCCCAGGAAGACATAAAGCCTGGCCACCCCTTTACGTAAGGTTACACTGACATAAAAATTTCCGTTATAGTGATATAAAATGTTTCTTTGTCAAGCCCATTCCTTCCACATCTTGTATTCTGTCATGGATTCTACCCAACCCCACGTAATCTCATTAGGAAAGGTTTTAAATGATTTTTTATTCTTCCCTCCAAGGTTATTTCAATCAAAATTTAACAATATTGGTCTGTTACAGATTCTACTGCAACAGTTGCACTAGGTAGACAGAACATCTACTTTTATGGGCGCTGATTCACAATGCCTTATATCCTCTGGTATATTGTACATAACCTGGGGATGTAATTATAACACCTGAACCAGATATTCCTTTCTTTCACATGTATATTTCTTCAATTTTTCCAATGATGGACTGAGTTACCACTGCGAGAGGCTTGATATCGATGATTAAAAATGATTTATTTCACAGTAAAGAGAACATTCTGATCAACAGTTATAATCAGGTTTACATAGTTCAGTAAAACTTTATGTAACTTAATGATATAAAAATAATGAACATTCTATTACCTCACTTCAGCGATTGATCTTGCTTAACTTAAATTATCTGACATGTCTCTACTTTGTGCCATCACAGCACTTTGCTGCCTGGATGCCCCGGCGAAGTTTTTCCTTTAACCAAAGCTCACATGTGAGTCCTTCCTTTACCCACATGAAATTGGAGTTTGGTTTCTCACTCCTTCTCCGCTCCGGGTGCTGATCAGAAGAATTGATAATCAAGCCTGCTCCTGTACTCCCTTGCTTTGAAACTAACTGTGTAAAGTTCAACAGGAAGGGGCATTCCACTCACTCCCATTGTGAATATTTATTGGGAGCCCCTGGGGTGAAATAATGGCTCCCTATTGCTTTTGGTTATCCTGGGTGATTGTGTCAATATCTGACTTTTGCACCTATTTGACAAATGCCGACAGGTTGTGGCTTTCATTTTTAAGCTGCGTAAATTCACTTTGTATTTAAAGTCAAACACTGAAGGTGAGCGTTTTTTTTACCATCAAATCCATTCTGTTGAAAATGGTCAAAAGATCCTGAAACATGAAATAGTCGAACCGTACAACCTGGGTCATGAACTTTTTGATGGCTGCTTTCCTTGACATGACTGTTTATAGTTTTATTAGCCCAGGAGCCACTATGTTGTTCAAAATATTCAAAGCTGAGCATTTTGCATATTTCGGGTCATGACTCCATTTTGAACAGGCAGGGACATTGTTGGTAGTGTTCTCTAATTGTGATGATCACATAGTTAGTAGTAGTGCTGCTACCTGGAGTTATAGATGGTATTGCATCTAATATTCAACATATTCCAACACGGAACTAATTGTGTAATTGATGTCCTCAGGCTTGAGAAAGTTCAGCAGCGAAGTACCAGAAAAAGCTCTCCTGCCTTGAATCTGTTATGAGTTTTGCAGTTATTGACTTCTTGCTGCACTTGTAAAACTTGGGTTACCACCAGCTGACAGACCAGCAGTTTTCCAGACTCCAAGTCAATCCTTACAGTTCAACTGCATCCATGTCTTTCTATTCCCTCAGGAAACATAAAGAAAGCAATGCATTGCGGCTGCATTATCACCCAGCATTTGCTAAAATAAATCAACATGTCTGCTACTAAATAAACTCTGGTTAAGAGAATGAATATTTTCCTCCCAATTTTCTACCCTGTTTGCTGAAAGTGTTTGCTAATATTGAAATGTAGTTCCATGGAAGCCGGCTATCATCACTCATGTGATCATCATTTATGTGCGAGTCTTGACAGGGAATGTTAACAAATTATTCGACTGTAAAGGGGAAACTCAGCAAGATGTAATCCTATTCACAATCACTATTGGTTCCTTGTTAGGAAGTGATGACAGGATGGGAAGATATACTGAGTGGAGTGCCCCAGGAACATGTGAATATACAGGCCTGAAAAAGAACATTCCACAGAGATTAGTGCTGAGGCTCCTACCGCTCTAATGTGCAGCAATCATTTAGATTCAGATACCCAATGCTACTGGACTGGTTTCCAGATTTAGAATTAAAAAATGAAAGAACTTGCATTTATATAGCGCCTTTCACATTCTCAGGACGTCCCAATCGTTTGACAATGAATGAAGTGCTAACTTTTGAAGTGTATTCACTTTGTAATGTAGGAAGATTCAGGTCAGAGGAAGAATTTCCCAAGCTCATCCTCCTCAATCGCGAACAGCCCTGACTCCTCTGTGATTTACGATTTTGACCTGCCCACAGCCAGCCAGCCAGCTGCCTCTTCAACGATTTTGAGCAGGCAGCTGACCGGTGAGATGTAAATGAGGCCCAGTGGTTAAAAGAACATAGGACTCAAACTGATGACATTGCCCCCGACACCACTCCCACCACCCCACCCCAGGGTGAAATTGCTCATTTTTATAGCCTCATTAGCATCTCCGGGGGGGGGGGGGGGCGCTAATGGGGCACAACGAGGTTATTGCCCGGGGGAAGGGGTCGATAACACCTCGACCGGGCCACCATCCTGAAGCCCAGCACTCCGCCCAATTGCGGCCACTAAAGAGACTGTGCATAACGGCCTTCCCCTTTAATTGTAGGGGAGAGGTGTTCTGCCACATCCGCGTAGCACTGACATTGCCGGCGGGGCACTGGGCTCCAGAGCGGCGCTGGATTCAAACTGCTACAATAATGTGAATAGTGGAAGCAGCATGGGATGCTATGCTGAGTGAACATTACTCTGCATTCGTCCATGCAAAGCTGACATTTGAGACACTGATGCTAATACTGATAAAAAGTGTTCCAATTCCCAGCACTGACTTCCCTCGTCTTATAACAAAATATATTTTATTGAAATTGAAGTTAAGCTTTATTTAATAAAGGCACCATGCAACTGATCAATAGTGACTGGGAGAGTAGATTCCTGGTCTGTGCTGAATTATCTAATCTCACCTAAAGCTCGACAACTGGCATAGCAGCCTGATTCGGGAGGCAAAAATCAGTCTGTGCTCTTGATCCTGATCGGATGCATGGCTGTTGAGTGAAAATAGGAATGGTTTGCCTCAGACGCCTTCCATGGCGCAGCACATACTATCTGGGCTCACACGTTGGTGACACTCTAGAGGGCGTACAAAGCTCATGGAACCCAATAAAAATCAAAAGCCTTGAGACGTTGTTACAGAATTGGACTACCAGAATTAGTGACTGAAGCAAACAGCATGTCAACATTTAAGAAAGATCAGATTGGTAGTTGGGGGAAAGTGGAATAAAAAGATACAAGAGCAGACCGGTCATATGTGTTTATAACTGCTACAGTGTGGAGGATAACCACCAACACAGACTGATTGGACCAAACGGCCTTTTCCATGTTGTAATTCTGATGTAATTCTATGTAAAATCTGCAATCCTACAATCCCGATAATCACACATGGATTGCACCTTCCGCAAATCTCCGCTGCTGATCTCGATTAATGCCCTGGGGTCAAGGGAGGTTCCTTATTTTGTGTGCCATTGGCACGCACCTGTGCTATTATAGGCGTATCTTGGGGCCCCCCCATGGTACAGAGACCAGGGGGTAGAAATTGTCCCCCGCCCGCCCGAAACGTGGCGCACGCCCCCCGTTTCAATGGTTTTTAAATCGCATCTGTCGTTGAGGTCGCCTCTTGAGCAAAATTACGCTCTTTGTTGTCTTTTTTATTCATGTCCGGAAGTCGCTCTAAACGGGGGCAGTGGCAACACCTGAGGGGTGGATACGCGGCAGTGGCGCAACACCTGAGGGGCGGTAGTTGGGGGCGGTGCGGAGTGATCGCTGTGATGATGTCATCACGGCACCGCATCACCACGGCTCTCCTCTTCACTTAAAGGGGAGAGGCTTTGCGATTTTAAAACTTCAGCCCATTGGGCCACCAGGGAGCTTTTGGCCGGGCCAGCGGCTCTGTTGGCGGCCCGGCCGAACCCGAGGGCATAATTGTTGGACCGACATGGCAGTCGGCCGACAAGAAAAAACATGGTGGCAGCGGCAGTGCATCCTTCCCTTTAAGGGAAGTCACACCGCCATTGCAGAAGGCCTCAGCCTCACTGGACCACCAGGAAAAAACACATTTTGACACCACCAGGCAGGCCGAAGATTTTCAGAATGGAATTTCGCCATCGGGATGAGGGGGGGGGCGCGGTAGATCGGTGGTGCACACGGTGATGACGGACTTCAGACGGATCGGCAGCAGCAGAGCAGTAGGGGGAATCAAGGCACTACCAGGAAACCTTGGAACGGCAATTGGGCTAGCAGCGACTATTCCACGAAAAGACGGTGGCCATTCCATTCCGTAGCGTGGCCACCGATTTGCGGTACTAACAGGCCTTGAGAAGGCCAATTTCAGCCCCAGGAATCTAACCATAACTTGACAGTTCTGAGAGGGGTGCTGGTTCCTCTCATCCTCTGCCCCCCACCTCTTCAGAAAGAAGTTTAAAATGCCTAACTACTTTGTAAGGAAACTGCAGTTAAATATATTGTTTTAAATAACATTTTTTTTCTCCTGCCCTGTTATAGTGCAGGAAATAAACCCTGTAGTTCAGTCACCTCTGTTCCTATTTTGGGTAGACATAGTACATTATGGTTTTTTTAAGTAATTTTAGTTTTTTAACTGCTTATTTTTTCCCACAGGGAGACCAGGGTTATCCAGGAGAACAGGGTTTTCGAGGCATCGCTGGACCACCTGTAAGTTGATGCATTGAATTTTCCTGAAATCATGCTGTAACATCAAGTTGGTGTTTCCATGTCTGATTCAGTGAGGAGTTTTATCTTTCATTTTTTTTCTCACCAATTTCCTCTTCTCACCTATCCTGAAATGGAAGAGTCCTTTCCTGGAGCATATTTCCATAGATTCTTTGCAACATTGTGTACCTCACCCAAAGTTCCATATATCAGGACTGAAAATTGACAATGAATGTTGGCAGGTTATCCAACCGTGAACTTGAGCCCTGTCCTCACCCCACACACTTTCAGTAGCTGGCGTCCAGAATCAGGAAACCTATCCACATTTTCCCCTCTCTAACACAAGGATCTGTCTCGCCACCTCTTCTCTCAACCCCTCAACTGCCAACTGAATTGTGAACCTGTGGAATTCCCTACCACAAATTTGTTGAGGCAAGTTCATTAGATATATTCAAAAGGGAATTAGATGTGGCCCTTACGGCTAAAGGGATCAAGGGGTATGGCGAGAAAGCAGGAATGGGGTACTGAAGTTGCATGATTAGTCATGATCATATTGAATGGTGGTGCAGGTTCGAGGAGCCGAATGGCCTATTCCTGCACCTATTTTCTATGTTTCTATGTTTCTATGTACTGTCAGATGGCTTGTCCAAAATCAAGTCTTGAATGTCATAACTTTCTCCAACTCTACATCAATAAGATCAAAGCCAAGGTCCCCCACCAGAAACTCCACCTCCTTTGTACTGATTCCAACTCCCTCCCCAATTATTCTGTCAGGCTGAACTAAATTATTCATAACTTTGACATCCTATTTGACCCTGAGCTGAATTTTATCTGTCACCAGAACCATTTGGTTTCACCTCCATAACTCACCTCAACTCTCCGCTGCTGTAACACTTATATATGCCCTTTTCATTTCCAGACTCAATTCTTCCAACACACTTCTTGCTGGACTCCCATCCTCTCTTCATAAATTTGTCCAGAACTCTAAACATTCGCCCATCATTCTGTCCTTACTGACTTTCTACTCCAACGAATCCAGACTCAAACTTCTGTTAATCTCTGTTTTACTGGCTCAGTCTCCATTTCGTCAAATCCACCTGTGCAGCACCTTGAAGCATTTCATTAAATTAAAGGCACTACAAAATACGTTGCTTTTGTAAAATAGTAAGTCTTTTTTTTGCCAATTAGCTTCTGTGATTCATGATGTGGAGCCATTAGTTATTGAGGTTATTAAGGTTTTTGATGAATTTTTATCATCAGCGAAGCAAATATCCAAATCAATCCTTCCTCAGCCCTGCTCACATCTAGGTGGCTAATGGGCTGTGGTGCATCTGTTTTGCAAGATATATTAATAAACTAGAGAGGCTATAAACTGTGGAGGTTATGGCTGGAATTTTCAGAGGTAAAAACGGGTGGATTGGAGGCATGGGGGGGGGGGGGGAAGTGAAAGTTGGAAAAAAAATGTGAACCCGACCCCAACCCGCCCACTTTCACCTTTCACTCAGGCGGGCGAGAGAGGGCAGGCTGCCATTCCACTGCCAGGAGGCAGGTTGGCAATTTACATATTTTAATGAGACCTGGAGCCTCTGCTTTAACCTGCTTTGCAGGTTTTACTGCAGGTGGCCAGGGATTTCTGGGCTTGGGATTCCCAGTGGCTGCAGCCTTGGGGAGCAATCCCTCTGGGCTGGGAGGAGCAAGAGAGCATCTTCCTTGCCCTCAAGCTCCCCCACCATCAGCCCACACTTCTCGGGTCGGGTTTGGACCACCATCCTAGATCAGACTTCCGCCCCCCGACCCCGCCCCAAGCATGAAACACTCCTCCCCGCCCCCACCTGGATTGCGACTTGGCCCCGGGGTCGGGAATTGGACCCCCCAATAACCTCCCCCCCCCCCCAACCCAGAGATTGTGACAGCCCCAGGGTCAGGAATCGGCCCCACCATGCTCGGATTCCCCTTCCCCCACCAGTGGAATGGACCCCTACCCCCGGGGTCTCCAAATCCCCCCTCCCCCACCACCATCCAGAGATTGTGTCAGCCCCACGGTCAGGGATCTGGCCCACCATGTGCGCCCCCCCCCGCCGCTACCAGGGGATTGGACCCCCACCCCAACCCCAGGGTCTCCAACCCCCCCTTCCGTACGGGTGGGATCCAGGAAAATCCAGCCCATTTCTTTCACTCTCTGATTTTCTGGGCTACCTTAAACTTATTCTCTCAGGTTATGTATGGAAACAAATGATGTCGATTACTAATCTAAGCACTAAACAGTATGTAACAATCGCATATGTTTTTAAAGTAACATTAGCAATACATTGGCGATTACACGGGCTCGAATTAGAGAACAAGATGTGCCATCAGAAGTACTTCTGTCCCCTATAGCCAATTGGCTGGAGTAAAAGGATCATAAAGTAATTGATAACATATCAATATTATAATCTATTGCAAACCCAGTATTCATTATCGGAAATGGGCACAGTATCTGTTCTTATTGCATCCAGTTATTGCTATATTTCTGTTTCTAGGGTATCAAAGGTGAAAGGGGTCAGAAAGGATCCTTTGGAGAGAAGGTAAGAGAAGTGTTTAACATACGCAGCATGTTTGATAAGCTTTTAGATTGGCACCTAGAACGATAGAATAGTACAGCACAGAAGGAAACTATTTGGCCCCTAGTATGTGTGCTGGATCTAGGCTAAAGCAAATCAAAACTAATCCCACTGTCCTGATTTATCTTCAAAGTCCTGTATCTTCTTCTGCTACCAATTAAAATAATTACAAGTTCGGGAAAAGACAGCAGAGGCACTATTACATACATATATATATATATATATATATACTTATAAATTCATTAGCAAAGGGAATAGTGCCAGAGGATTGGCAGACAGCTAATGTAATTCTTATATTAAAAAAAATGATAGAACAAGTCCAGGACACTATGGACTAATTAACTTAACGTCAGTGGTAGTAAAGATAATGAAATCCTTACTCAAAGATGTAAGAAAAAGCATCTAGAAACTGAAAATATAATATTCTTATGATTTGTGGAAGAACAAAGGGATTCAGGAGGTGGTCACCCGAACATTTAAGGGTGTGCAGACAGAGAGGGAATGGGTGCCCGCCAGACAGACAAGGAGGACCAGGCAGGTAGGGCAGGAGTCCCCTGAGTGCATCTCGCTCTCTAACTGTATTCAGATATAAATACTGGTGAGGGCTGTGGTTCTTTATTAAGATGGAGAGTGACAGTGTTAATTCAGAGACTAGGGTCCTGAACTTAAGGAAAGGTAACTTCGATGAAATGAGACGTGAATTGGTTAGGATAGACTGGAACATGATTCTTAAAGGGTTGACAGTGGATAGGCGATGGCAGACATTTATAGATTACATGGATGAACTTCAACAATTGTACTTCCCTGTCTGGAGTAAAAATAAAACGGGGAAGGTGGCTCAACCGTGGCTAACAAGGGAAATTAAGGATTGTGTGAAATCCAAGGAAGAGGCATATAAATTGGCCAGAAAAAGCAGCAAACCTGAGGACTGGGAGAAATTTAGAATTCAGTAGAGGAGGAAAAAGGGTTTAATTAGGAGGGGGGAAATAGAGTATGAGAGGAAGCTTGCAGGAAACATAAAAACTGACTGCAAAAGCTTCTATAGATATATGAAGAGAAAAAGATTAGTGAAGACCAACGTATGTCCTTCGGAGTCAGCATCAGGTGAATTTATAATGGGGAACAATGAAATAGCAGACCAATTGAACAAATACTTTGGATCTGTCTTCACTAAGGAAGACACAAATAACCTTCCGTAAATACTAGGGGTTCGAGGGCCTAGCGAAAAGGAGGAACTGAAGGAAATCCTTATGAGTCAGGAAATTGTGTTAGGGAAATTGATGGCATTGAAGGCCGATAAATCCCCAGGGCCTGATAAGCTGCATCCCAGAGTATTAATGAAGTGGTCCTAGAAATAGTGGATTTATTGGTGATCATTTTCCAACATTCTATTGACTCTGGATCAGTCCCTATGGACTGGAGGGTAGCTAATGTAACACCACTGTTTAAAAAAGGAGGGAGAGAGAAAAGAGGGAATGAAAGATCGGTTAGCCTGACATTGATTCCAACATTTTCCCACGACCAATCAAAGATGAAATAGCAGTGCATTTGGAAAGCAGTGACAGGATTGGTCCTAGTCAGCATGGATTTATGAAAGGGAAATCATGCTTCACAAATCTCCTAGAATTTTTTGATGATGTAACTAGTACAGTGGACAAGGGAGAACCAGTGGATGTGGGGTATTTGGACTTTCAAAAGGCTTTTGATAAGGTCCCACACAAGAGATTAGTGTACAAAATTAAAGCACATGGTATTGGGGCTAATGTACTGACGTGGATAGAGAACTGGTTGGCAGACAGGAAGCAGAGTGTCAGAATAAATGGGTCCTTTTCAGAATGGCAGGCAGTGACCAGTGGGGTGCCGCAGATTCAGTGCTGGGACCCCAGCTATTTACAATATACATCAATAATTTAGATGAAGGAATTGAATGTAATATCTCAAAGTTTGCAGATGACACTAAGCTGGGTGGCGGTGTGAGCTGTGAGGAGGATGCTAAGAGGCTGCAGGGTGACTTGGACAGGCTAGGTGAGTGGGCAAATGCATGGCAGATGCAGTATAATGTGGATAAATGTGAGGTTAGTTACTTTGGTGGCAAATACAGGAAGACAGAATATTATTTGAATGGTGACAGATTAGGAAAAGGGGAGCTGCAACGAGACCTCGTGTCATGGTACATTGGTCATTGAAGTTTGGCATGCAGGTATAGCAGGCGGTGAAGAAGGCAAATGGCTTGTTGGCCTTCATAGCTAGAGGATTTGAGTCTAGGAGCAAGGAGGTCTTACTGCAGTTGTACAGAGCCTTGGTGAGGCCACACCTGGAATATTGTGTTCAGTTTTGGTCTCCTAATCTGAGGAAGGACGTTCTTGCTATTGAGGGAATACAGCGAAGGTTCACCAGATTGATTCCCAGGATGACAGGACTGACACATGAAGAGAGATTGGATCAACTGGGCTTATATCCACTGGAGTTTAGAAGAATGAGAGGGGATCTCACAGAAACATATAAAATTCTGACGGGATTGGACAGATTGGCAGGAAGAATGTTCCCGTTGCTGGGGAGTTCCAAAACCAGGGGTCACAGTCTAAGAATAAGAGGCAAACCATTTAGGACCAAGATGAGGAGAAACTTCTTCACTCAGAGAGTGGTTAACCTGTGGAATTCTCTGCCGCAAAAAAATTGTTGAGCCCAGTTCGTTAGACATATTCAAAAGGGAGTTAGATATGGCCCTTACGGCCAAAGGGATCAAGGGCTATGGAGAGAAAGCAGGAAAGGGGTACTGAGGTTGAATGATCAGCCATGATCTTATTGAATGGCGGTGCAGGCTCGAAGGGCTGAATGGCCTGCTCCTGCACCTAATTTCTATGGCCCCAAGTTTCCACATGATTTGCTCCTAATTTTTAGGAGCAACTGGTGTAGAACGGAGTATCTTAGAAATCGGAATTCTCGTCATTTAGTTTGCTCCAGTTCTAGTCAGTTAGAACAGTTTCACTTTGGAACAGAATTTTTTTTTCAAAAGGGGGCGCGTCCGGCCACTTACGCCTGATTTCAAAGTTTCGTGGGTGAAAACTTACCCCAAACTAACTTAGAATGGAGTAAGTGAAGATTTTTGTACGCTCGAAAAAACCTTGTCTACACTTTAGAAAATCAGGCGTAGGTTACAAATCAGGCGTAGGGAATGGTGGGGGGGAAGTGTTTAAAGGGAAGTTTACAAACATTAAACACTTCAGTTTTACAAATAAAGAGCCATCATCAATAATAAATGATAAATACATCAATAAATCTACCAATAAATCAATCAAAAAAAATTAATAAGAAATAATTTTTTTTTTAAATCAATAAATAAAACATTTTCTACTTACCGACTGCAGCACCGGGAGCCTTCCAACAGCGTGCTGGGATGCCCCCCTCAGTGTGTCTCTGTCAGTGTCTCTATCTCTCTGTCTGTCTGTGTGTCTCTCATTCTCTGTCTGTCAGTGTCTGTGTTTCTGACAGCGAGGGGAGGGGGAGGAGGTGGGGTAGAGGTAGAGGGGGGGGAGAAGGGGGAGGGATGGGGGAGAAGGGGGAGGGGGGAGAAGGGGGAGGGATGGGGGAGAAGGGGGGGAGAAGGGGAGGGATGGGGGAGAAGGGGGAGGGATGGGGAGAAGGGGGAGGGGGGAGAGGGGGGGAGAAGGGATAAAGGGGAGATGGGGGAGAAGTAGATGGGGGAAGAAAGAGATTGGGGGGGAGAAGGAGATTGGGGGGGAGAAGGAGATTGGGGGGGGAAGGAGATTGCGGGGGGGAGGAGATTGGCGGGGGAGGAGATTGGGGGGGGAAGGAGAAGGGGGAGGGAGGCTGAACGGGCCGGGCCCGAGATTTCTGGCAGGACCCGTCCCCAGCACCAGATTTACAGGTAGGTGGCATTGGGTCAGGTTGGGGGGGGTGGTGAGAGGGAGGTCAGTTCGGTTCGGGTCGGGGGGAGGGAGGGGGAGGTCAGGTCAGATCCAGTCCGGTGGCGGGGGGGGAGCGGGTGTCGGGTCCGGTCCGGGTGTGGGTGGGGGGAGCGGGCGTCCGGTCCGGGGGCGGGGGGGAGGGGGGCAGCGGATGTCGGGTCCGGTCCGGGGGCGGGGGGCGGGGAGCAGGGAGCAGGTGTCGGGTCCGGTCCGGGGGCGGGGGGTGGGGAGCGGGTGTTGGGTCCGGGGGCGGGGGGGAGGGGGGGAGCGGGTGTCGGGTCCGGTCCGGGGGCGGGGGGCGGGGAGCAGGGAGCAGGTGTCGGGTCCGGTCCGGGGGCGGGGGGGAGGGGGGAAGCGGGTGTCGGGTCCGGTCCGGGGGCAGGGAGCGGGTGTCGGGTCCGGTTCAGAGGCGGGAAGCGGGAGTCAAGTCGGGTCAGGAGGAAGCAGGAGCTGGCAGTGGGAGGAGCCTTATTCACGCAGCCCCAGTGAGGCCATTCGGTCAGGGCTAGGGGCTGCGTGCTTCGGGCCCCTTCTACACAGTTTCGGGTGCCTAGAGCTACTGCACTTGCGCGCCCACTGTAGCGCATGTGGAGAGGTCCCGGCACTGTTTTCAGCACAGGGACCTGGCTCCGCCCCCTACAGCTCCTGCTGCGCTGCGCCGAGGGCCAGAGGACCTGCAGGGAGGTGGAGAATACGGAGGGTTTTTTTAGGCGCACTTTGTGGCGTGAAAAATGGACGTCCAGGTCGGCACTGCGCCGTTCTAGGCGCGGTTTGAAACTTGGGCCCCATGTTTCTATGTTTCCTCTGGGCAGTACAGCCAGAGCCAAGTCCACAGCAACGTGGGTGCCTCAGCTGTGCAGCGTGCGAGGAGGATGGTCAGGAAAGTAATAGTGATAGGGGTTCAACAGTTGTGGAACAGACAGGCTTTATCTCAAGAGGGTTAGAATGCAAAAGTGAGGAAGTGATGTTTAAGTTGTGCAGAGCCTTGATTAAACCGCATCTGGCATACTGCATTTAGTTTTGGGCACCAAGCCTCGGGAAAGAAGGATAGATATATTTGCCTTGAAAGGATACAGCGCAGATTCATGAGAATGATACCAGGCTTAAAGCGTTAAGTTATGAGGACAGGCTACATAAAGCTGGCTTGTATTCCAATAATTTAGAACAACAACAACTACATATATATAACGCCTTCAACATTGTGAAATATTCCAAGGCATTTCATAGGAACTTTAGGACTAGTGACCAAAGCTTGATCAAAGAGTTAGGTTTGAAGGAGTGTCTTAAAGGAAGAGAGAGAGAGGTGGAAAGGTTTAGGGAGGGAATTCCAGAGCTTATTGCCTAGGCAGCTGAATAGTGCAGTGATGAAAATCAGGGATGTGCAAGAGGCCAGAATTGGAGGAGCGCAGAGATCTCGGAGGATTGTCGGGCTGGAGAAGGTGGCAGAGAAAGGGCGGGGTGAGTCCATGGAGGGATTTGAAAACAAGGATGAGAATTGTAAAATTGTGTCTTTGCCGGACCCAGAGCCAATGTAGTACAGCAAGCACAGGGGTGAAGGGTGATTGGAATTTGATGTGAGTACGATAGCAACAACAGAGTTTTGGATGAGCTCAACTTTACGGAGGGGGCAAGGTGGGAGGCCAGCCAGGAGAGCATTGGAATAATAGAGTCCAGAGATAACAAAGGCATGGAGTAATAGAGTCCAGAGATAACAGGAGGCCTTAGAGGTGGAAGTAGGCGGTCCTGGTGATGGAGAGGATATTGGGTCGGAAGCTCAGTTCAGAGTTAATATGACACCAAAGTAGCGAATGGTCTGGTTCAGCCTCAGACAGTGGCTAGGAAGAGGGATGGAGTCATTAGCTAGGGAACAGAGTTTGTGGCGGTGACCGAAGACAATAGCTTCTGTCTTCCCAAGGAAATTTCTGCTTATCTAATACTGGATTTTTTGAACATTGAGGGGTGATCTAATTGAGGCCTTCAAATGAAAAAGGAATTCAATAGGAAAGATACAGTGGCCTAGAAATTGTAACATAGAAAATAGGTGTAGGATTAGACCATTCGACCCTTTGAGCCTGCTCTAGCCTGTAACAAAGGGGTCTTTACCAAAATAATGCAGGGGGCACTTCCGACACAGAATGAGTGTGGCACGCTGACTGCCATAGTGGACCCTTAGGCTCTTGTTTGACATCTGTAAAGTATATTACACTGAATTCCTGATCAAAGCTTAGAACTTTCTGACAACATTGGGACGGATTTTCCTGTTTTTCCTACATTGCAGCAGTGACTATACTTCAAAAGTAGTTCATTGGTTGTAAAGCGCTTTTGGGACGTCCAGAGGCCATGAAAGGCGCTATATAAATACAAGTCTTTCTTTCTTTTCTTTTGTATTGCATTGAATCTCCTGTGTGCGGGCTATAATTAGAAAATTGGGTGAGGCTCGTCTATAAAGGAACCTGCTCAAATTTCGATCCATCTAATTTCAATCTATCTAAATAAATAGCTGGAAAATGGGTGGGCTTCCTCCTCAACTGATTGGCTCAACAGGATACGGCCCAGGTAATCTAGAGCACCCAATTGTAATAACAAGGAAATCTCTTCTACCTACACAGGACAAACATCATTGTGGTGTCATTCTCATTAGCTATTTCCCCCATTCTCACCTGTATTTTTTATTTGTCCTTCGGATGTGGGTAACATTGGTAACCCAATATTTATGGCCCTTCCGTAATTGTCTGTGGGCATTAAGAGTCAATCACACATTATGGGACTGGACTCACATGTAAGCCAGAGCAGGTAAGGCTGGCAAATCCCCATTCTGAAGGGCATTAGTGAACCAAGTGGACTTTTACAACAATCCGGCAGCTTTCACAGTCATTTTCTAATGCATGTCCACAAATGACCAGACCTGCCGAAGTGGGATTGGAGCTCACGAACTCTGGGTTCCTAGTCTAGTACCTTAACCAGTAGGCCACTCGTCCCAAGTCACTATGTCACAACCAGATCACTTTGAGCCTGGATTTGTGATTCAGCGTATTTTAATAGGGACCAATAATGCCTGATTCCTGCAAGATGCTATGGCGGAGAACTCATGCAGCTGTGGCTGGTAGTTTGAGTGCCAGCTATAAATGGGACTGGAATGCTTGACGATTCACAAGCATGAACTGTCACTGCAACTGCTATGCTACAGGGAGAGATCTAGGGCTGTCATGACACCGGTAAGCCTCAGTATGAAAAGAGCAAAGAATATTTCAAATATTTGCTTTTATAATGTGTATCTGTGGAACCCACTGAGCTTCCCTACTTCATACTGAAAATAGTAAGAATATCTGAAAGAGTAAAGAAAGACTTGAATTTATATAACACCTTTCACAGTCTCAGGAAGTACATTTGAAATATAGTTATGTTATAGTGAGATAGGAAATACGACAGCGAATTTGAGCACAGCATGATCATACGGACCCCAAAGAAATAAATAACTAGATCATCTGTTTTATGCCGTTTTGACGAAGGGTCTCCGACCTGGAACATTAACTGTTTCTCTCACCACAGATGCTGTCTGGCCTGCTGAGCATTTCCAGCATTTTCTGTTTTTGTTTCAGATTCCAGCATCCACAGTATTTTGCTATTGTATCATCTGTTTTATCTGTTTTGGTTGAGGGCTAAGTAATAGCCAGGACACCAGGAGAGCTCCCTTGCTGTTCTTCACAGTGTCATGTGATCTTTAACATCCACCTGAGAGTGTAGACAGAACGTTGGTTTACTATCTCATTGAAACACAGCTCCTCCAGCAGTGCAGCACTCCCTCAGTACTGCATTGAATTGCCAGCCTAGATTATGTGCTCATGTCTCTGGAGTGGGATTTAAGCCACAATCTTCTGATTCAGTGGTGAAAGTGCTATCACTGAAGCAAGGCTGACACCTATCTGTAAGGATAATGTTAGCTGAGAAAAATATTTTCTTAGCTCTCAACTATGCATTTGATTCCCATGGATACATAGCAAAAGCAAGGGATCCAGAGAACATCTCTTCCAGGAGATACAAGGGATCCCCCACAATGGGAGGCAGGGAAACAATTGTAATCTGATGCAGATAATCCTTCAGGAGAGTCCTCAAAAATCCATGAGACTGGTTTCATTACAATGGTTACATGATAATACAAAGATGGGAGGAAATGCAATGTGTGAGGAGGACACAAAAAAATCTGAAAAAGGACATAGACAGGTTAAGTGAGTGGGCAAAAATTTGGCAGATGGAATATAATGTTGGAAAGTATGAGGTCATGCACTGTGGCAGAAAAAAAACAAAGAGCAAGTTATAATTTAAATGGAGAAAGATTGCAAAGTGCTGCAGTACAGCAAACCTGGGGGTACTTGTGCATGAAACACAAAAGGTTAGCATGCACGTACAGCAATGATCAGGAAGGCCAATGGAATCTTGGCCTTTATTGCAAAGGGGATGGAGTATAAAAGCTGGGAAGTCTTGCTACAGCTATACAGGTGAGGCCACACCTGGAATACTGCCTGCAGTTTTGGTTTCAATATTCACAAAAGGATATACTTGCTTTGGAGGCAGTTCAGAGAAGGTTCACTAGGTTGATTCCAGAGATGAGGGTGTTGACTTATGAGGAAAGGTTGAGTAGGTTGGGTCTCTACTCATTGGAATTCAGAAGAATGAGAGGTGATCTTATCAAAATGTATAAGATTATGATGGGGTTTGACAAGGTGGATGCAGAGAGGATGATTCCACTGATAGGGGAGACTAGAACTAGAGGGCATAATATTAGAATAAGGGGCCGCCCATTTAAAACTGAGAAGGAGAAATTCCTTCTCTCAGAGAGTTGAGGATCTGTGAATTTGCTGCCTCAGAAAGCTGTGGAAGCTGCGACATTGAATAAATTTAAGACAGAAATAGACAGTTTCTTAAACGATAAGGAAATAAGGGATTATGGAGAGCGGGCAGGGAAGTGGACCTGAGTCCATGATCGAATCAGCCATGATCGTATTGAATGACGGAGCAGGCTCGAGGGATCATACGGCCTACTCCTGCTCCTATTTCTTATGTTCTTATTAGTGAAGCGAAGGTTGAGGAGGGACCTTATTGAGCTATTCAATATCTTTAAGGGTATTGACAAGTTGAATGACAAGGATATCGAATTGCCTCAAGAACAATAATGAAGAGCCACGGGATGAAGCTCAGAAGAGGAAAGATGAATGGGCATATCGACCTCACATGGAGGGTGGTGAATGTTTTGAATAGGCTCATCAGGGATATGATCAACGCGATAAGAGACAGTTAGTCATGCATCTGACAAGGAAACAAATTGAGGCAACAAAGGGTTCAGCTGTTTTTCATCTCAGGGGCTGTCCATCTTTTCCATTCCCGTATATTGCTGTGTTTGTAACAGGTATCAGATGAGTCTCAGCAGATCTGGATACAGTTCAATGCATGAATAGATCTGAAATAAAAACCAGCAACGTATGAAATAGGGACTCGAATCCACATTTATTAATTAGGGACTCGAAGGGACTGAGTATAACATAGCCAAGTTTGCCGATGATACAAAGATGGGAGGAAAAACAATGTGTGAGGAGGACACAAAAAATCTGCAAAAGAACATAAGACAGGCTCAGTGAGTGGGCAAAAATTTGGCAGATGGAGTATCATGTTGGAAATTGTGAGGTCATACACTTTGGCAGAAAAAATCGAAGAGCAAGTTATTATTTAAATGGATAAAGTTTGCAAAGTGCTGCAGTATAGCGGGACCTGGGGGTACTTGTGCATGAAATACAAAAGGATAGTATGCAGGTACAACAAATGATCAGGAAGGCCAATGGAATCTTGGCATTTATTGCAGAGGGGATGGAGTATAAAAGCAGGGAAGTCTTGCTACAGCTATACAGGGTATTGGTGTTGGTTTCAATATTTACAAAAGGATATACTTACTAGGTTGATTCCAGAGATGAGGGGGTTGACTTATGAGGAAAGGTTGAGTAGGTTGGACCTCTATTCACTGGAATTCAGAAGAATAAGAGGTGATCTTATTGAAACGTATAAGATTATGAGGGGGCTTTACAAGGTGAATGCAGAGAGGATGTTTCCACTGATGGGGGAGACAAGAACTAGAGGGCATGATCTTAGAATAAAGGCCCGCCCATTTAGAACTGATGAGGAGAAATTCCTTTTGTCAGAGGGTTGTAAATCTGTGGAATTCGCTGCCTCAGAGAGCTGTGGAAGTTGGGAAATTGAATGAATTTAAGACAGAAATAGACAGTTTCTTAAACGATAAGGGGTTGTGGGGAGCGAGTGGGGAAGTGGAGCTGAGTCCATGATCAGATCAGCCATGATCTTATTGAATGGCGGAGCAGGCTCGAGGGGCTGCATGGCCTACTCCTGTTCCTATTTCTTATGTTCTTATGAATCCACATTGCGTTATAAAATCTGAATGTGATTTGTTTCCCAGGGAAATAGGTTACTGTGTATACATTATAATTAATGCTATCTTTATTTTCTTAGGGGGAGCAAGGCCTTGATGGATTTCCTGGAAAAATAGGCTTACCTGGAGAAGTGGTGAGTGAAAACTTCCCAGCTTTCATAGTTAAAGGATTCAAGTTCTGCATATCTGTTTATATATGACACAAAAATGTTGTGAATGCACTGATAAATTGTGATCAGGGAATTAAAGAAGGAAAGAAAGAGTTTGGGGCTAAAATTGCCCCCCACCCGAAACGGGGCGCACGCACCCCGTTTGAATGACTTTTACCGCAGCTGTGGTCCAGGTCGCCTCTTGAGCGTAATTCCGTTCTCTGTTGTTTTTTTTTTACTTGGATCCGGAAGTTGCTCTTAATGGGGGCAGAGACTACACGAGAAAGGCGGAGACGCGGCTGTGTCAACACCTGAAGGGTGGAAGTTGGGGGCGGTGTGGAGTGACCTTCACTTAAAGGGGAGAGCCTTCACGATTTTAAAACTTCGGCCCACTGGGCCACCAGGGAAAGTTTCGGCCAGACCAGCAGCCTGGCACCCAAGAGGGGGTGCCAGGCTGCCTGTTGGAGGCCCAGCTGAACCCAGGTAATAATTGTCGGGCCGACATGGCAGTTCACCGACAAAAAAAAACATAGCGGCAGCGGCAGTGCGCCCTCCCCTTTAAGGGAAGCCGCACTACCATTGCAGAAGGTCACAGCCTCCTCACTGGACACCGGGAAAAAACAGGTATTGGCACCGTTGGGCCGGCTGAAGATTTTCCGAGGGGAATTTCGCCGTCGGGGTGGTAGATCGGCGGTGTGCGCAGCGATGACACGCTTACCACGGATCGGCAGCAGCAGAGCGGTAAGGAGGGGATCGGGGCACTGCTGGGAAAACTCAGGAGGGCAATTGAGCTATCAGTGGCCATTCCACAAAGTCGGCAGCTACTCCACTCCGCAGTGTGGCCGCCGATTTGCGGGGGTTACAGGCCTTGAGAGGGGAAATTTTGGCTCCTTTACATTTATATAGCACCTTTCATGTCCTCATGGCATCCCAAAGTGTTTTATGATGATGATGATGATGATGATGATGATAGCCAATTAAGTACTTTTGAAATATTAGGGAAACGCAGCAGCCAATTTATACTCAGTGAGATCCCACTAAGAACAATTACTAATCTGTTTTAGTTATAGTGATTGAGGGATAAATGTTGGCCAGGAAATTGGGAGAACTTCCCTGCTCTTATTAGAATAGTTTTACATCCACCTGTAAGGGAAGTAAAGGGAATTTTAACCCCCCCAAAAATGGCAGGTTTGGGTCAGGTAGGAGGTTAAACTGTTGGAAATCTGAATCCCGACCCCAACCTACTTCCAACCCGACATTTCCAGTTATAATAGAGGTGGGAAGGTGAGCGGGCAAGGGGCGGGTTGGCAGTTTAAATATTATAATGAGTCTGTGTGCCCCAATTTGAAGCACCATTTTAAATTTAACTCTGGGCATCCAGGTTTCCCGATCCTTGGGGAACCCGCCAGATAAAGGAAGGAAAGGACAGCTGGATCCAGGAGGTAAATGCTTTTACACTTACCTGTTGGATCCAGCGTACCTGCCTCTCCAGCCCCCTGCAATTGGACACCCCCCTCGATCCTCAACCCCCCCATCCTCCGGCCTCCAATCTCTCTCCCACTGGCCTACGACCTCACCCCCAAAGCCTCCAATCTCCCCACACCCTCCACCACCCTCCAACCACCCCACATCCAACCCCCCCCCCCCTTATGATGCCTCCGACCCCCCCTCTGGCCTTCTAACCGCTCCACCTTCCCTTCATCACATAATGCTTTTATTGGTAACACTCAGGTGACCTTTCGCAGGGCAATATGGCTTTACCAGGCAGTTCCTGCAGTTCACTAAATATATTCAAAAAGGAGTTAGATGAGGTCCTTACTACTAGGGGGATCAAGGGGTATGGCGAGAAAGCAGGAATGGGGTACTGAAGTTGAATGTTCAGCCATGAACTCATTGAATGGCGGTGCAGGCTAGAAGGGCCGAATGGCCTACTCCTGCACCTATTTTCTATGTTTCTATGTTTCTATGTTTCAATTCCTGGCACAACCAGGAGCAGTGTGATAGAAAGATGGCACTGCTTTGACACCCTGTCAGCCTTAATGGCATATACCTCTGCTAAAACCATGAGAAAATCTCTTATTGGCAGACAAGGCTCCTGCTAACTTGGTGTCAATACATGCCAGATTATGCCTTCTCTGTTTATACATTTTGTGAGGTATGTCACCTGGCTAAACCCCTTAATTTTATTTCCTGAAAGTGTCAATTCCGTGCTGGGGGGACATTTCCACATCATTGGTTTCCCTCTCGTACCTCACCCAAATAAATAATATCCATATGTGATGACGTCAGCAGCCTATTAAACTGTGGGAAGCATCATATAATTCTGTCTGCACCACGGACAGAACCATGCAGCATACCAACCAGGAGTGGTAACTGTTATGTCTTGAATAAAGAATCAGACCAGATACTGTGAGCTCAAAGTAGTATGCGACCGTAGTCCTTTATTACAGGTCTCCAGAGTGTCTCTCCAGCCTGTGAGGCCTCCTTATGTACAGGTGCTCCCAAGGGATTGTGAGATCCCTTGGGACTCCAGGGGATGAGTCCTCTGGTGGGTAAACATTGTATTTACAGGTTTACATATGTAACAGTAACCCTGGGTGAATTTACCCTCTCTAAGCCAGAGACACTGAGACCCATTGTTCACACTCACCCCATGCCCCTTGGCTGAATTCAACACCCTCTTAAGTCTGTGTATCTCAATATTACATCAGTTACAGCCATCAAACAGTGTAGTAGGCCTTTGAGAGACACAGAATTCAGATAGGACACTTTATCCGACTTTGTTAGAAGTGAGCCTAGGAAAAGCAGCTCGTCAGAGGAACAAAAAATCTCTTTACGCTTCAGGTGTTAACCACCTTTGAAGTTCAAATATTTAATCAGATTGGCATAGAGTTCGCTGCTTGACTCTAACACTGTTTGTGGTGCTCTGAGTAAGATGACATCACCATAGCAAAAATTTTGTTGAAATGTGGCTCAAATTTGTCAGCAAATGTCTGAATGGGTAGCACACTTGTCTCTAAGTCAGAAAGTTGTGGGTTTAAGTCCCACTCCAGGAACTTGAGCAGAAAACAAATCTAGGCTGACACTCCAGTGCAGTACTGCTGGAGGTGCCATCTTTCGGATGAGACCTAGGCGCTGTCTGCCCTCTCAAGTGAACGTAAAAGAATGCATGGTACTATTTCGAAGAAAAGCAGCTGAGTTATCCCCCGTGTCCCTGCCAATATTTATCCCTCAATCAACATAACAAAAAAAAACAGATTATCTGGTCATTATCTGGTGTTTGTGGGAGTTTGCTGTGCGCAAATTGCCTGCCGAATTTCCCACATTACAATAGTGACTACACTTCAAAAGTACTTCATTGGCTGTAAAGGCGCAATATAAATGCTTGTCTTTCTTTCTTTCAAAAGGAAAATAAATAATTTTAGTTGCATAACATTAGATCACTACTTAAAAAACAAAATATTGCAGGACAATGGGGAAAGAGCAGGGGAGTGGGGCTAATTGGTCAATCTTTTGGAGAGCAGGCACAGGCTCGATGGACTGAAAGGACTCCTTCAGTGCTGTACGATTCTATGATTTTAAGATAACTGTGTAATGGTGAAGCCAGATCTGCCAAATTTATGTTACCCTACACAACCTACTTAGTATAGGAGAAAGCCCTCAGTAATGAAAACTGTAACACTGCGTTAGATTGCTCCAGAGTACAAAATCACAGCTAGTTGGAAGATATAAGTTTTCCTTTTGCAGAATTCCAATTTATCCTTTAAAGCCCCAGCAAAAAATTCCATCAAAACATCCATCAAGAAACAAATCATACAAATGCATCCCATAGAATCCTCCAACCATCATTAGAAGCTTGAAATCAGAGGCAGACAGCAAGAATTCCCTCATACAGTTTGATCAACTTGAATTATATTTAGGTTCAGAATTCAGGAAGATGCTTGGCTTATTCACCATCTCCCATGGTCTTCCTCCTTTTACATAATTTTACTTTTAGCTTTCCTCCTACATAAAAACTAATAAGACTCCTTCCTATAGGGTTAATTCAGCAATGCTGGCCAGATCCTCGCTCAATAGGAATGTAGGTTTCTGCTAGGTCCCTGAACATTATAGGATCAATTCTGCGAACTGCACTTCCATTGTGCGAAGCTCTGTGAGAACATGACATCACCGAATGTACCCTTATGAATTCTTCCCCCACTCCCCACCCCCTTACAAAGAGTGACCAGATCTCATGTTGGATGCATAGAAAGGATA
The DNA here is from genome assembly GCF_044704955.1 of Pristiophorus japonicus. NCBI lineage: Eukaryota > Metazoa > Chordata > Chondrichthyes > Pristiophoridae > Pristiophorus > Pristiophorus japonicus. The sequence goes on along the minus strand of NC_091977.1, from coordinate 501,561,198 downwards.
TCAGACTGGATATTTTGGTAATGGATATTTCACACCTGACCTTGTTTTTCAAGCATCACTTCTGCTGAAGTTACTCCATCTATTGATTCGACTTCATGTGGCTTTGCCATCTATTCTTGCTGCAGCAGCTGTGTGACCTTTGATCTCTGCGTTACTCCTTCTGGCAACATGCTGCAGTGGAAAGTCTGTGACCTTTCTCATTTTGCCCTGCCAGTCACAGACTGCCTAAGATACAGATTCTGACATGAATCACAATCAAAAGGAAGTACATATTTCACAGCAAATTCTCCAGGGTGTTGTTAGCTGTCGCTAATAGTAATAGTAAATGGGAATCCGAGACATCTCCTGCTATGCCAGGAGATTGTTTGCTTTTTAATTATAAACATTAGCTGGTCGGATGCATGTGGAAAGACCTTGTTACAATTCCTTGGGCAGATCTCTGTCACTTATAATCTGAACCTTACATTTTTATATTTTTTTGATTCATTATCGGGATGTAGGCGACATTGGCAATGCTGGCAGTTATTGCCCATCCCTAGTTACCATGCGCTGGTGATACAATGAGTGGCTCACTAGGCCATTTCAGATGGCAGTTAAGAGTCACATATAGCCCAGATCGGGTAAGAATGGTACATTTCTTTCCGTAAAGGATATTAATGAATCAGTTGGGTTTTTAACAATAATTTGGCAGCTTCACGGTCACTTTAACTGATACCAGCTTTTTTTTATTTCCAAAATTCTGTTTACACTGTATTAAAATCTCAATCTTCAATGTTGGAATTTGAATTCACATTAGTTGGATTATTAGTCAAAAATGCCAGATTACTAGTCCAGTAACATAACCTTACACTACCGCATCCTATTTTATATGTGCTGTAAGTATGAGAAGTATGCGACAAGGTTAAATGATTGGAAAATCAAGACCTATAGGCCTATGGTTTCCCAACTAGTGCTCCTTGCAAGTACCGCTCCACTTTAGAAGTGTCTAACTGGGAAATCAGCCCTATTTAATAGAGGTTTTACAGTTTGAATCAAGCTGAGTCTCTGTTTCCATCACTGACACATCTTTGCCTTGCAGGGGTGTTATTCGGCACATATATCTGGGGAACCCACCAATGCTTGGAAAAATATTTTTTTAATTTATTTATCTTCTTATGAATTTGACTTTTTTAGTTTCTTCACCTGGCTTCTGCTTCTGAAGGTTTTGAATGTCCTGGGATAAGTGTTTGTTGTCCCCCCCAGTGTCTCACTCAAGTGGCCCTTATTCATTTGTGAGTGTTAACAGTGAATGTTAGTTGGCTCTTCAATCATGGAGGGGCAAATATTACAACGAAGCTCATCTTCCATCGTTGCCGGGTCAAAAATTCTGGAATTCCTTCCCTAGCACCATTATAGGAGCACCATCACCACAAGGACTACAGTGACTAAAAGAAAAGACCTACAACCACATTGTCATGACACCTCGTGATGGGCAATAAATGCACCATTGCTAGGGTCACCCATATCCCCAAAATAAGTAAATAAATAAATAATTCCTGACTGCAGCCAATGTCCACGCAGGTAATCTCTGCCAGAGTGCACCACAATGGTCAATTAAACCATTACTGAAGTCCCTGAAGTGTCTTCAGCTCTAGAAGAATCTTAAAGGGAAACTAAATTGAACATTGAATATGTCAGTGTCAGTAGTTCTGCGCTACATTGCAATGCATGGTAGCGAAGTAGGAGAGACCATCTTATCTTTCGTGGTAATTCTTGTTAAGAATCACATCACAAACCTTTATCAACCAGCTGAGGGCTCCACTCTACTATTCATAGCCAGCTGTCCATCACTTATGTGAATGAGTTAAGACAGGCCACAATCAGACCAAGAGTGGGGCTGTTCCTCACGTCTCACAAGATTAAGGATATTGTTGGTTTTATCTTTGATGTGGCTTCTCAGGTTGTGGTTAAAATTGTAAAGTAATTGATTCTGATACAGTGGAGCAAATGAAAAATGATTAAACCTTATTGAAATACCAATAAGCAAAGGCTGTACACTACAAGGCAACATTTTAAAACAGAGAAAATGAAGATTGACTCAGCCTGCAATTTATAAGTAAGAATGAAGAATGAAGTACCCTTCAAATTGATAAATGCTTGAAGATATGGTGAAAGAGCGGGGGAGTGGGACTAACTAGATTCCTTTCAAAGAGCAGGAGCAGACTCGATCGGCTGAACGGCCTCCTTCTGTGCTGTACTATTCTTTGATTCTCTGATTCAACACACACCAATCAAGCCTCTCTGAATCCCAGATTTAGAGCTCAATTTTCCCCAAAGCATTTTTTTGGTGTACCGATTTTTTGGAGCCCAAGTACGCCAAAAAAAAAGTGTTGTAAGTTTCCCCGTTGGATCTCTTCATTTTGGCGTGGCCGAACCCGACCTTTAGTTTTGGGGGTGGAGCCTTGATCTGCGCCAAAAGATCGGGCTGCCATGGTAACTAGGGACACAATGCGAGCTGATGCTGCAAAGTGAAGCATACAGCCAACTCCCAACACATTAAAAGAATGGAAAAACACATAGCACCAACTTACCACCAACCCCACCCGAAGGCTGTCCGGTCTCCTCGGTTGCCGGTTCATCTCTTGCTCTCCTAATGGTAGTTGTCTTCTAAGAAGGATTGAATATAAAATGTGCTACTATTGTGGTAGCTGCCACTTCATGATAAGTGTAAATAGTTGTCAGTTTGTTCTGGGATATTTGTTGAAAAGAAAGAAATACAAATTCCTAATGTACTTAGTGGGTAAATGTATAACTCAGAGTTTCCCATGCAGGCCAATTGGTCGCAGGCTCAATCCGTGCTTTATGCTGAACTAGCTGCAATCAGACAGACCAGCTACAATATGTTTTTCATTCATTCGCAGGATGTGAGCGTCGCTGGCAAGGCCAGCATATATTGCCCATCCTTAATTGTCCTTGAGAAGGTGGTGGTGAGCCGCCCTCTTGAACCATTGCTGTCCATATGGTGAGCAGTTTGCTACAACTGAGTGGCTTGCTAGAGGTCAGTTAAGGGTCAACCACATTGCTGTGGGTCTGGAGTCACATGTAAGCCTGGCCAGGTAAAGACGGCCAATTTCCTTCATTAGTGAACCACATGGTCACCATTACTGACACTAGCTTTTTAAAAAAATTCCACATTTACTTAATTAACTGAGTTTAAATTTCCCAGCTGCCATGGTGGGATTTGAACTCCTGTGTCTAGATTATTAAGTCCAGGCCTCTGGATTACTAGTTCAGTAACATAACCACGATGCTACATTACCGCTAATTGGCCCCAATGCCCCTTGACTGGGTGGGGGGAAAACGTGTTCCCACTCCTGATCATTATTTCATCATCCCCTCACCCCATCTACTTTGAAAAGTGTGTTTATGTGGATGCCAGTGTGTGCAACATTGAATTTGGCTGTGGTCCCTGTGATTAAATAGCCTGCTGACAGTCAATCTGTCCTGAGGAAGGGCCACTTGCACGAAGTATTGCAGAGCGGTTATCACTGTGACCAACATGGACCAGAAACTTCAGAAAGGGAGACAAGAAAATTGAAGAAAGATAAACAAACAGGCTGTGTGGCATCCCTTCAGCAATAAAAATGCTAATTCACAAAAAAAGGCAGTTGAGGAACAGAGCTGGAAAAGCTTGGAATTTTGTGGTAATACCTCCCATCCTTCACCCTCTGGAAACTTGAGTTCATTCACAACTGCTGCCCTTATCCTAACTCACACCAAGTCCCGCTCACCCATCACCCCTGCGCTCACTGATCTACATTGGCTCCCGGTCCAGTAACCTCGATTTTAAAATTCTCATCCTTGCTTTCAAATCCCTCCATGGCCTTGCTGCTCCCTATCTCTGTAGTCTCTTCCAGACATGTAACCTTCCAACAACTCTGCGTTCCTCTATCTCTGGCCTCTTGTGCATCCCCCGCTTCCTTCAACCCCACAATTGGTGGTCATGGCACCAAGCTCTGGAATTCTCTCCCCAAATTCTCTACCTCAATCTCCTCTTTTAAGGCACTGCTTAATGCCTACCTATTTGACCAAGTGTTTTTTCACCTGTCCTAATGTCTCCTCCTTTGGCTTGGTGTCAAATTCTGTCTGATTACTCTCCTGTGAAGCACTTTGGGATATCTTACTCAGTTAAAAGTGCTATAAAAACGCATGTTGTTGTTGTAACCTATTCTATCCTTATTCACAGGGTGCAACTGGTAGTCCAGGATTCGATGGTATTTCTGGAGCTAAGGGAGAACAAGTAAGTATTAAAAACATTTAGAAAAGGAAAATTAAAGCCTCTTAGGGCAACAGAATTAATCGTTATGTAATGTTGTGGGAACTCCTCTGGAAGTAGCTAAATGATCCGTATGAAGCTGCGAATAAAGGGCCCAAGTTTCCACATGATTCGCGCCTGATTTTTAGGAGCAACTGGTGGAGAACGGACTATTTTAGAAATCGCAATTCTCCACGTGTTTTTTTCTGCAGTTCCAGTCAGGTAGAACAGTTCTAGTTTAGAACAGAATTTTTTCTTCAAAAGGGGGCGTGTCCGGCCACTGACGCCTGATTTGAAAGTTTCCACAGTGAAAACGTACTCCAAACTATAGTAGAATGGAGCCAGTGAAGATTTTTGTAGAACTGAAAAAACCTGTTCTACACATTAAAAAATCAGGCGCAGGTTACAAATTAGGCGTCCAGAACGAGGTGGGGGGGAGGGGGGGGAGAAGGGAACTCATTAAATTCGACAATAAATCCTTATTTATACTTCTACAAATATTATACAAATAAATCCAATCTGAATAAACATTTATAAGCCAAGAAAAGATTAAATAAACCATCTTCCTACCTGTGTGAAAGTGCTTCAGCCAGGGAGAATTCTGCAGCCGTTCGTGCCGCTGAGCGGGAGGGGGAGAGAGGGGGAGGGAGGGAGAGGAAGGGAGAGAGAGAGAGAGAGAGAGAGAGAGGGGGGGGGAGGGAGGGAGAGAGGGCGGGGGAGGGAGGGAGGGAGAGAGGGGGAGGGAGGGAGAGGAAGGGAGAGAGAGAGAGAGAGAGAGAGAGGGGGGGGGGAGGGAGGGAGAGAGGGCGGGGGAGGGAGGGAGAGAGAGAGGGGGGGAGGGAGGGGGAGAGAGAGAGGGAAGGAGAGGGAGAGAGGGAGGGAGAGAGAGAGAGAGAGAGAGGAAGGGAGAGAGAGAGAGAGAGAGAGAGGGGGGGAGGGAGGGAGAGGGGGGGAGGGAGGGAGAGAGAGAGGGGGGGAGGGAGGGGGAGAGAGAGAGAGGGAGGGAGAGGGAGAGAGGGAGGGAGAGGGAGAGAGAGAGGGGGACGGAGGGAGAGAGAGAGAGAGAGAGAGAGAGAGAGGGGGAGGGAGAGAGAGAGAGAGAGAGGGGAGAGAGAGAGAGAGAGAGAGAGAGGGGAGGGAGAGAGAGAGAGAGAGAGAGGGGAGGGAGGAAGAGAGAGAGAGGGGAGGGAGGGAGAGAGAGAGAGAGAGAGGGAGGGGTGGGGAAGGGAGAGGTCAGGTCGGATCGGATCCAGTCCGGGAGTCAGGTCCAGTGGTGGGGGGGGGGGGGGGTGGGTCAGGTCTGGTCGGCGGGGGGCGGGGAAGCGGGTGTCTGGTCGGCAGGGGGGGGGGAGCGGGTGTCGGGTCTCGGGGCGGGGGGGTGGGGAGCGGGTGTCGGGTCGGGTCTGGTCGGCGGGGGGAGGGGGAGCGGGTGTCGGGTCTCGGTGCGGGGGGGTGGAGAGTGGGTGTCGGGTCGGGTCTGGTCGGCGGGGGGAGGGGGAGCGGGTGTCGGGTCTCGGTGCGGGGGGGTGGAGAGTGGGTGTCGGGTCGGGTCTGGTCGGCGGGGGGAGGGGGAGCGGGTGTCTGGTCGGCAGGGGGGGGAGCGGGTGTCGGATCGGGGCGGGGGTTGGGGGAGCGGGTGTCGGGTCGAGTCTGGTCGGCGGGGGGGGGAGAGCGGGTGTTGGGTCTTGTCGGGGGCGGGGAGCAGGAGCTGCCCGTGGGAGGAGCCTTATTCACGCAGCCCCAGTGAGGCCATTCAGCCAGGTCTAGGGGCTGCGTGCTTCGGGCCCCTCCCACACAGTTCGGCGCCTGGAGCTACTGCACTTGTGTGCCGACTGTAGCGCGCATGTGCAGAGGTCCCGGCACTGTTTTCAGCGCCGGGACCTCGCTCCGCCTCCCCCACAGCTTGTGCTGGCTGCGCCGAGGGCCAGAGGACCTGTAAGTATGTGGAGAATACCGAGGATTTTTTTAGGCGCTGTTATAGGCGCGAAAAACGGGTGCCCAGCTCGGAGGGGCGCCCGTTTTTTTTCTTGTGGAAACTTGGGCCCAAAGGGAGGAAATTATTTCAGTTTAGTAGTAGGATGAAACAAAATGTAAAAGCAATATATTGTAGGGCCGATTTTCCTAGTATGTGCTGTCAGCAGGGAGCCTCGTAACCCTATCACGCATATCAGTAAACCATTGGCATACTGCTCACGATATGCCAAGATGAGCAGCCTGCAAGTGAAGCTCTCTGCCAGTCGGGTGTATTTGGAAAAGTCAACACTTGCATGTTAATCTTTATCAGAATCATCATTGCCAATACAAACAATTTGAAACCTACATTATTAGAGTTTTAGATTTCAGAGCAGAGTTACAGAAGTTTAGAGATTTTCTGACAATGGACGTTATAATTTCCAAAAGTGCCACTTTTACGTTCAGGAATTTTGTTTCTATCCTGTAATGCCTACTGGTTAACTGCTGATGCCCCATAAACCTCCACAGATCAGGACTGACACGGGGTGAGGGGAGAAGGCCACTTTAGGAATTATTCAGTATCCTGCCCTTCCCTGGTGAAATTTCAATAATGCACATTTATTGTTAAAATCAGCATTTAAGCTATTTGAGTGCCCACACAGTGTGGGCACTCAAATAGCTTAAATACTGATTTATATATATCAGAACAACACATTTTCATAGTCCTTATATGTTGTCTCCCTACATGCCAACACTAACACACAACAAAGCACAAGTTAAGATAGTCACCCAGACATTGCAGTAAGCGTGACATCCTATACTTTTTGACATGAACAAAAAAAATTAGCATAATGACAGAGCTTCCCAATAGATTAGTGGGCAAACGTATTGGCGCTGCAAATCCGTGGCTGTGATGGTGGACTCCTGCTGAAACTATGGTTTGAGTCCGTGGAATGCGCTGTGTATAACGGGCGAACAATCTGTACCACCGCCCGAGATGAATTTCTAGGCCAATATATAGCTTCTCAAATAAATAAAATGGCCAGTAGAGCAATTCAACAGTTACACCAGGACTTGACCTCTTGCCCAAGTTTCTTCATGACCTAAAAAGGAGAGAGATATGACTGAAGTAGAGATGCTGAACATTGGAGCTCTCAACCCATGAATTTTCAGGGCCATTGTTAAATGTAGTGATTTGCCACACAGGTCCATGGTTCAATCCCAGATCTGTGCTAAATTAGTTGATTTGGGACAAGGCAAGGGTCGGAGAGCTCCAATTAACCTGAGCAGCCAGTCTACCACAGGGTAAAAATCAACAAGAATCAAAACCCAGTTCCTGATTTTTACCTGGGCATACCTGCTGGAAAATATTTGTGTGGATGTCAGATGAGGAAAAAATTGGTCTCAGCTCTGCTGCTCTCCCTTAGTTGAGCAACCTGACAAAACTCATCAAGCTAGAAATTCGTCTCAGGTGGTGGTGCAAGACACACGGTATTGGATCGGCCGCCTGTTATACGCAGCGTCTGATATTCAGTTTTATTGACTGCAAATAACAGGCGGTTGGTCCAATACCACCCGTTTTGCTTCACCCCCAAGAGGAATTTGTAGGTCAATATCTAGCCTCAAACATTGATAAAATGGCCACTAGGACAAATCATGTGTGAAACATGCCTCCTGTATTAGTAAGTCCCTTAGGAGAGAAGGGAATAAAATTGGATGGGGAAAACATAGTGTTATTTGTTTCAAAATTGGATGTTTCCCCAACTGGATGTGTCTGTGGATTTGTCACAATGTTGCTTCATTCCCATCCTGGGAACGGAGGAACGGATCTCAGGCTCAGGCAGATCAATTTTCAGAGCAATAATTTGTTTCCGTTGCGTTGTTTCACAGGGAGAAGCTGGACCTCCAGGGAAAGTGGTAAGTGTTAATTCAGCAAACCACATTGCGACAGGAGATGGAGTGGCCTGTTAAAGAAATCAAGGAGTGGGATGACCTTGCAGTCTTTGTCCGCAACGGAAACATCAAGTTTTCTGACATTCCGTGCTTCCCACTCTTTCCACCAGGCTGCTCATTTGCGATCAGAGGTAATTTGGGTTGTCTGACTTGGCCATATCCAGAACCAGATAGATACAGGCAAGGGATTGTGGGGTAAATTTATGAATTTGTGCAGTTGGCACAAAGCTTCACTTCCCAGGAGTGAGCATCAGGAATGTAAGTGCCAGCTGCATATTTTCCATCCATTTGAATTGATAACATTTCTCCTCCTATGCTGCTTTTTCAGTTGATACATATTCAATGAATACTAATGTTGTCTCTGTAAAAGTAACCAGAACATTTCTTTTTCTACTGTTTCAAAACTGAAGTGAAAAGTTAATTAAAGGTTCACATTTAAATATCTCCAAATCATTAGAACTAATACTGGACAGTGTCTTCTTCTTTCATATGGTAGTAGCAAAGCAAATCAAATGTCAATATCTAAGCCTAATATCTAGACCAAAGCTTCCGGTGTAACAGCATGGATATCTTGTAGGCTGCCTGTGACTTTTCTCTGAGGGCAGTGCTCAATGATGTGCTCCAGGATCTGATATGAGCTCCACAGTCGCGTGATGGGGATGCTTTAATCGTCCATCTATGGAGAAGGTGCCAGCATCTACCAACCGGTTCTGAGGTGCTTGATGGTTTGCGAGGAAGGTCTGATCCCTCAGGTTGTACTGTGGGGTCCTCTATAAAGAATCCATTCCATTTGTCACAACTCTTCCAAGCATTTCGCCATTGGTCATCACGGCTGAGGGGAGATTGCTGAAAGGCTGTCCAAAATGGTCTTCTAGAATTGAGACGAGTTTGTGGTAGGTTGTTCAAGTCGGCCTGGATCGGCATGTCTTTGCTGTTGTAGAGGTTGTGTTCTCTATAGACAACAACAACAACAACTTGTGTTTCTATAGTGCCTTTAACGTCATGAAATGTCCCAAGGCGTATTATGAGATTAAAAATTTGATACCGAGCCGCATAAGGAGAAATTATGGCAGGTGACCAAACGCTTGGTCGAAGACATAGGTTTTATTGAGCGTCTTGAAGGAGGAAAGAGAGGTAGAGAGGCAGAGAAGTTTAGTCAGGGAATTCCAGAGCTTAGTGCCTAGGCAACAGAAGGCAGGCCACCAATGGTTGAGCGATTATAATCAGGGATGCTCAAGAGGGCAGAATTAGAGGAGCGCAGACTTCTCGGGGGGTTGTGGGGCTGGAGGAGATTACAGAGATCGGGAGGGGTGAGGCTATAGAGGGATTTGAAAATAAGGGTGAGAATTTTGAAATCGAGGCATTGTTTAACCGGGAGCCAATGTAGTTCAGCGAGCACAGAGGTGATGGTTGAGTGGGACTTGGTGCGAGTTTTGGATCACCTTTATACAGAGTAGAATATGGGAGGCCAGCCAGGAGTGCATTGGAATGGTCAAGTCTAGAGATAACAAAGGCATGGATGAGGGCTTCAGCAGCGGATGAGCTGAGGCAAGGGCGGACATGGGCAATGCTACGGAGGTGGAAATAGGTGGTCTTAGTTATGCTGTGGATATGTGGTCGAAAGCTCATTTCGGGGTCAAATATGACACCAAGGTTGCGAACAATGTGGTTCAGACAGAAGTTGGGGAGAGGGATGGAGTTAGTGGCTAGGGAACGGAATTTGTGGCAGGGACCAAAAACAATGGCTTTGGTCTTTCCAATATTCAATTGGAGAAAATTTTGCTCATCCAGGACTGGATGTCGGACAAGCAGTCTGACAATTGTTGGACCGTGGAGGGGTCAAGAGAATTGGTAATGAGGAAGAACTGAGTGTCATCAGCGTACTTGTGGAAACTGATTTGTTTTCGGATGATGTGGCCAAGGGGCAAGGTGTAGTTGAGAAATAGGAGGGGGCCAAGTTAGATCCTTGGGGGACACCAGAGATAACGATGCGGGGGCGGGAAAAGAAGCTGTTGCTGGTGGTTCTCTGGCTGCTATCAGATAGATAAGAATGGAACCAGGTGAGTGCAGTCTTACCCAGCTGGATGATGGCGGAGAGGCATTGGAGAACGGTAGAGTGGTCAACCATGTCAAAGGCTGCAAACAAGTCAAGAAGGACGAGAAGGGATAATTTGCCTTTGTCACAGTCACAAAGGATGTCATTTGTGACTTTGATGAGAGCTGTTTCGGCAGGTACGGAAACCGAATTGGAGGGATTCAAACATGGAACTGCATATTCGCGGTGTAGGTGTGGTGGTGTAATGTATGCAAGCATGGGCAGCCAAGGTGTTGGTGTCGATAAAAGTGTACTGATTATAATTCTCAAAGTAGTATGCAGCTGGACATCAACGGATTTGATGTGGATTTGATAGCTATGCTGCAGATCTGTACTCCACTGTAGAGTACACCAGAGCATGTGCTGCCGTACGGAGGGTTTGAACGTCTGCTCCCCATGTAGAATCCAGTGAGTTTCTCTTTAGTTTTTTCGCAAGGTTCTGGAGATGATGTCTATATGACAGGGTGTGACCAAACGTGTCTCCTAAATAGGAGTTTTTTTTGGCATGGTCTACCTCTGTGCAGCAAAAGGAGACTTTCAAAGCTTGGTTTGCTTCATGGGTGTTGAGGTGGAATGTCGAGGTGACAGTCTTTTGCGAGTTTGGCCGAAGTCACATTGGCAGAAGTAGGCCTCCATCCTCTGTAAGTTACTGGTCAGGGTCTCCTGGGTGATTGACAGATTAGTGTCTTGCGTGGCCAAGGCAATGTCATCAGCATATACAAACTTGCAGGAACTGGACAGCTGGCACTGGGATTGGGTTTCTAAAGATATTACAGGACCCCAATTAGCATGCTCTAATGAGGTACCTGCCTATTTCTGGCAAGAGCACTGGCCTGCTAAATTGAGGTCAGCTTGGAAGGGTCTCGGGTGGTAAGTTGGCGGTAATAGTTTTTAATTTTGTTATGACTAATGTCTTGTTCGCGTTGAGAAACAGGGCGACAGAGAGATCAAAAATTGGGGCCTTTAAGTGTGAGGGAAGGGTTCCAGATTTTCCACAGATGTTCGAATACAGCCTCTAATCAGGCACTCTCAGTGCCACTGCAATACCAGGAAAAAATATTTGTGGTAGTTAACAGCTGAGACTAAAGAAAGAAGATTTCAATAATATTTATTATCTTTGAGTCCATACAAATTTCAGTGACTTGCCTTGCTGATATTTGAGAATAGAATGGCCATTTGTATTGCACATTTTGGAAATGTTTTCAATGTTGTAGTTTTTGATAAATATTTTCACCGTTTGTTATTCTGAGAGAATTTCCATTGGTATGAGTAAAATAAAATTAATTTCTATCCTTTAAGGACTTTTTTCGAATGTATTCCGAACAAATATTTATTCCCTATGTTATCATATGCAGGGCAGTGTTATTTTGCATTAATCTATTGCATTTATTAAAAGATGATTATCTGTTCCTGTGCACTAACTGCTGTGGTTTGGGCACGAGTTGGACAGCAAATCTGGAGCAAAAGCCAAGTGCATGAAATGCACCTGTATTTTCCACTCGTGTAGCGCTAGGCAACAGGGGGCTCATGCACAAGGCCCAGTTCAGCTTCTAATTTGATGCAAATTGAGAAATGTTGTCCCCTACACTCTTCAATATCTTTAGAAATTAGAACTGCCCCTCCCTGGTGTTTTAATCATGTATAGTTGCTATTATTTTGGTCATTATTAACAATAAAAGGAGCCAAATGCAAACCACAGTTCGATTCAGTTTGGTAAAGTCGTGCTAGGCAATTTTGGATAGATCTGTGCCTTACACTCCGACCTTTGGTTCTCGTTTTTCAGTTTGACGTTGATTACTGACAAATCCATCTTTTCTTTCAGGTGGAGTTTGGCGGTTTAAAAGGAGAATCGGTAGGTTAATGCCCGTACACTATCATCATAAAGCTGCTGAAAGGAAATATATCTTAGACTTTGTATTTGAATATTATTCAAGATGGCTGTGCATTACTGGCTAATAACTCTTATGAAACACACCTACAAGGGCGGAATGAGCATGCGTACGCTGTCCATCATATTGAACCCTTAGGAGCCGTTTTTATACCTACAATGAACAACTTCAGATAATCTATCAGCACATTAAGAGCATATTAACATTTGAAATTAGAAAAGGTTATTAATTCCATCAAGCTCACTTTCAGTAATGGATTCCTCTCCTCTGGATCGCTGCATTTTGTTCCTAATCAATCAAATCAATCTAACTAATCAACTAATATTGCTATCGCTCTAAAGATTTAAGGTTCCTTTTTAAATGAATGAATTTGCTTAAAATTACTACTTTTTCCAGTTTCTTCTACACGTTTGGTCAAACATTCCTGTTCATACAAGTCACGGATGTGGTAACTGATGGCAACTAAAATAAGAGCATATAAATCACCACAATCTAATAGTCTGCTGACACTGACTGTCAAGGCTCACAAATGAGTAATGGCCACTTGGACAAGGCATCTTACTGCCCAAGCCATCATAGCCTATAAGCAGTGAAATCCATGAAAAAGGAAGGTGTAAGAATACTGGGATCAATAGCCTGACAAGAATATTCATCAAGGGCGGCAGCAGATGTATCCTTAACACCTTCTTCACCTTAGCTACTTTTCAAGGATCCATCTGTGGTTATTCACTCGGTCTATTTCTAACAGTTAATGCCATTTTATTTGCATAAAACTGGCCCCTAAGGGTTGAATATGACGGACAGCGTACGCATGTTCATTCCACGCTGGTAGTGTGCCACCCACCATATTGGATCGGACTGCTCAGTAGGAGTCCATAGCACATGCTGGAAGTATAAAAAAGTTTTCCCCTGATTCGCCATGTGATAAGCTCCCACAGTAAATCTTGGCGTTAACAATCAGTAAGTACCCTGTAGAAGCACTATTTAAAGGAGTTATCCACTCCATGTAGGCTAGTAACTGGTTTGTCTTCTTGGGCAACTTGCTCATTTTTGACCTTTATTTGGCTATTTTCTCTGTTTCACAAGTTCTAGCTTCTGCTAACAAAATTTTACTGTTCCTGCATTGTTTTGTCTGTTTTGAAAACAGTTTTACAATACAATTTACAGGACAGAAACAGGCTATTCAGTCCAGCAGGTCGACGCCAGTGTTTATGCTCCACACAAGCCTCCTCCCACCTTGCTTCATCTCACCCTATCATCATATCCTTCTATTCCATTCTCCCTCGTGTAGCTTCCCTTTAAGTGCATCGATGAGATCCAGTCTGGTAAGTCGGCCTTTGGGGCTGAAGCAGGAGGGGGAGCAGCCAAGAAGATATGAGAGAGCAGGATGAGCTTGGAGAAGAGGGAGTAGGAGGGCACTACACCAGAGGCCAAACCCACAGTGGTTATTCATGGAGCACTTCTCATACCTCAACTTCACTGAGGAGCAATGTGTGAGATGTCTTCACTTCACTAAGCAGGCTATCGCTGAGCTATGTCACCTGCTATTGCCATAACTAGAGCCTGAAACCGGGGCATGGACAGCCTGTGGCTGTTAAGGTCACCGTGGCCCTTATCTTTTATGCAAGGGGCTTCTATCGGGCTGCAGCAGCAACATATCCCAGTTTGCTGTGTATCAGTGAGGGCACCAAGGCTCTCTATGCCAGACGTCACTTTCCCAATGGATCAAAGTGAAGCAGGACTAGGCTTCGCCTGCATTGCTGGCTTCCTCAGGGTCCAAGGTGCCATGACTGCACCAGCATTGCATGCATCTGAGTCCTTTGCAACAGAGCTATTGTGTGATCTCGCCTTTTGGTGAGCTGGCACCTGTGGCATCCTATTCCCCTGCCATAGCTCTTACAAACTTGTGCCTGGTGATTCACCACACGAAGACACATCTAGCCTAGTCTCTAAAGCATGCATATTGCCAACATCTGTGCTGTTCTTGCTAAGGTCAGATCAAGTGACGTAGCATCTTCAGGAACGCTGACCTCCTCTTCCGAAAGTGGCACAAGAGCATCAGAAATGATAGAGAGGGACAAGGGTTAGTGTAAAGGGAAAGAGAGGTGCCTGATGATAGCAGCTGCAGTTTATCATGCATAGTATGTAGGGTGAGAGAAGTAAGAAGAAAAAAGAGGATACAGTGTAAAGGAACCCTGTGTTGTGACTTACCATGGCCATGAGTCGCCCCCTTGCCCTTGAAGGCCTTCACGTCTTCCTCCTGGTGGAGAGAGGGTGATACGGGGTGGTGGGTGGTGGCGAGGGAGTGGCTTGGCCTCCTCCAATCACTGCCTCCTGACTCGAGTTGTGCACAACTTTCTCCTGCAAGAAAGAAGGGAGTGTGTTAGTGACAGCCTTGTGAACTGTTTTGAGAATGTGCCTGTTATGGTCGAATAGTGCAGATGTTGTGTGTGCAAGATGTGAGGTGTGGGGGAGTGAGGGTTGCAATAGAGGTGAGAGTAGGAGGGTCAACGTGTGTGAATAGCAGGGTAAAAGAGGTGGAGTGTTGATAGAGTGGGATGAAGTAAGATGAAGTTATATGGAGCATAAACACTGACATAGATCCGAATGGCCTGTTTCTGTGCTGTAAATATCTATGTAATTCTATGTATTTCTATGAAGTGTGGGGCAGTGATTGTAGGAGAAAGAAGGGAAGGGACACAATTAAGACAATTCTAAGGGCAGTTATCCTAAAAAGTGATGAGAAAAAATTGAAAATATGAACAGAAATGCCAATAATATACCATTCTTGTGTCGAGTATTTACAGCCGCCACTGAATACAATATATTATTTTGATTTAAATATAATATGCTTTACCTTTACAGGGTCAACCAGGGCCTCGTGGTCCTCCAGGCTTTCCAGGTCCACCAGGGCCTGTGGTAAGTGCTTTTTTTGTTAACTTACAAGTAAGAAATTTCAACAAACCAGCCAACTTGATGATGACATTTTCACCAAGCATTAAAGAAGGCTTGTGATTCCTCTCATCCAAGTGTGCGTGTTTCCTTGCTTCATGTTGTGTTGCAGCCCAACAGAATAAAAAGAGCCACATAATTACTGCAGATAACACCAACCTTTAATTCACAACCATGTCCTTCAGAAGCTGTTGTTATGTTGTGTTATGCTGGATAAGGAAGTACTAACAAATATTGAAGGAGCAAGAGTAAGTTGCATGCATATGCCTGATCTATGAAACTCTTCCTGGAAAGTAGTATTGAGATGTTGGAGGAAGAGAAGAAGAGTTTGGAACAGAGGAGAAGATGATGGCTGCCGCAATGGACCAAACTTACATTAGAGGGAGTGTCAAATGATAGATGCTTTTGGAAGAATCTCAAGTGACCATTTTATTCCTGAGTAAGTGCCGCTTGATAGCACTGTCAACGACACTTTCTATCACTTTCCCGATGATTGAGAGTAGACTGATGGGGCGGATTGGATTTGTCCTATTTTTTGGGGATAGAACATACCTGGGCAATATTCCACATTGTCTGATAGATGCCAGTGTTGTAGCTGTAATGGCTTGGCTAGAGGCGCGGCTAGTTCTGGAGCACAAGTATTCAGCCTGACAGCCGGGATGTTGTTGGGGCCCATATCCTTTTCTGTATCCAGTGCACTCAGCCATTTCTTGATATAATGTGGAGTGAATTGAATTGGCTGAATACTGACTTCTGTGATGAAGGAGGCTGATGTGGATCAGCCGCTTGGCACTTCTGGCTGAAAATGCTTTCTGCACTCGCCTGCTTGGTTCAGTCATCATTGAGGATGGGGATATTCATGAAGCCTCCTCCTCCTGTTAGTTGGTTAATTGTCTACCACCGTTCACGACTGGATGTGGCAGGACTGCAGAGCTTTGATCTGATCCATTGATTGTGGGATTGCTTTCCTATGTTTTGCATGCATGTACTCCTGTGTTGCAGCTTCTCCAGGTTGGCAGCTCATTGTTAGGTATGCCTGGTGCTGTTCCTGGCATGCTCTTCTGCACTCCTCATTGAACCAGGGTTGGTCCCCTGACTTGATGGTAATGGTAGTGAGGGATATGCCGGGCCATGAGGTTACAGATTGTGGTGGAATACAGTTCTACTGCTGCTGATGGCCAACAGCGCCTCATGGATGCCCAGTTTTGAGCTGCTAGATCTGTTCTGAATCTATCCCATTTAGCGCGGTGGTAGTGCCACACAACACAATGGAGGGTGTCCTCAGTTTGAAGACGGAACTTTGTCTCCACAATGACTGTATGGTGGTTGCTGCTACCAATGCTATCATGGACAGATGCATCTGTGACAGGACAGTATTAGTGAGGACGAGATCAAGTAGGTTTTCCCTCACGTTAGTTCTCTCACCACCTGCCGCAGTCCCAATATGGCAGCTATGTCCTTCAGGACTCGGCCAGCTCGGTCAGTAGTGGTGCTACCAAACCATTATTGGTAATGGAGATTGAAGTCCTCATCCCAGAGTACATTCTGTGCCCTTGCTACCTTCAATGTTTTTACCAAGTGGTGTTCAGCATGGAGGAGTACTGATTCATCAGCTGAGGGAGGGCAGTAGGTGGTAATCAGCAGAAGGTTTCCTTGCCGATGCTTGACCTGAAACCATGAAACTTCATGGGGTCCGGAGTCAATGTTGAGGACTCCCAAGGCCACTCCCTCCCGACTGTATAACACTGTGCCGCCACCTCTGGTGGGTCAGTCTTACCGGTGGGACAGGACTTACCCAGGGTTGGTGATGGAGGAGCCTGGGATATTGACTGAAAGGTTTAATTCTGTGAGTATGACTGTCAAGCTGTAGCTTAACTAGTCTGTGGGACAACCCTCCCAATTTTGACACAAGGACCCAGATGTTAGTAAGGAGGACTGGATGTGTTGTTACCGTGTCCGAAGCAAGTCGATGTCAGGTGGTCCGTCCGGTTTTATTCTTATTATTGTTTTTCATTGTGGTTTGTTGCAACTGAGTGGCTTGCTAGGCCATTTCAGAGGGTAGTTAAGAGTCAACCACATTGCTGTGGGTCTGGAGTCCCATGTAGGCCAGGCCTGGTAAGGACAACAGAATTCCTTCCCTAGGGACATTAGTGAACCAGATGGCTTAGCACCAAACACTTTGAGAAAATATATATCTTTTGTTTGGATTAAAAGTTCTCCTCCTAAAATAGGTAAAAATGTGTCCAAATGCATGGAAGAAAATGCAATAAAAGCACAAAAATAGGCCCGGTCTCGATGCAACAAAAGCATTGGTAATAAATTGCTGTTCCGGGGAGGAAGGCAAAGGGGAATCCATTGAGAAATAGCCTGGGGCAACCCGTGTGAACTTCCACAGTAAGCAACTCAAGGTCAATAAAATAAAAAATTATATGCTTTCTTTCTAATCTCAGAGTCCTCCTGGTCTGGATGGCATTGCTGGAAAACCTGGATTACAAGGTCAAAGGGTATGTAAACAGTTATAGTCCCATTGGGTTTAGGTCAACACTCTTTCAATTGGAGGCAGAATATGGAAAGGGGAATTTGACAAGATAAATCCATAAGGTGACAATTTCGATCAGATTCAATTTTAATATAGACTAGAATTTTTTTTTAATTATCAACACTATTATTTTCAGAGTCTGAGCAACAAAGCCCCAGGAGACAGGAGTAGCTCAGTCAATAAATGGTATGGGACTGAGCCACACAGACTGTGTCAATCCAAGACTCAATGCCTCATCTGTACTGTGCTGGTCAATTTCACCCAGGAAGCCATTGCCTCGGTCAATCAAGGTTCTCGCTTCTGATAAATGACCAATTACTCCTGGTGGAAAATGCAGATAGGAGACCCTTAGGTGAGGATAGGATTAGACTTGGCCATGTGTCCTTATTTCCCCCTTTGTGGTACAATAGTCTGCCAAAATTCACTGCCTAGCCTCATCCATGAAATATGGCAACTTAGGTAAGGAGGTGAGAAATCTGGGAGGGGGAAAAAAACAAAGTACAGGGTATACATTCAAAGCAGCTTGAGCTTTATGAAAAGACAAAGGAGCCAGTGTGCTAGACTTCGCACCTGCTTTGGAGATTAAGTTTAAGGAGGGTTTATAGAAAGAGTCTTTCGATCTTAGTTATGCTTACTGTGAGAAATAAGAACAAAAAGGGAATATATTCTGCGAAAATCCGACACTCTAACCACAGTCTGGCAAATACATCTTTGAACAAAAGTCTTATTATTTGCTGCGACTCAAAACTATTTCAGTAGTAAAGTGCTGGTCGTCTTGTCCTTCAGAGCCCTATTGTCTGCCCATTTTCTGCAGACCAGACACTTCCTGCTGTTCAGCATTTGCACTGTCTTCCAACTGAGACATGCGCTGATCTCTTTGTAAAGTAGCAGAGAAAGATTTCACCCTTTATTTACAAATAATTAATGATGTGATGGCCTTAATTAGCCTAGTGTTCCCTGTTGAACATGATCAGTTAAGTCCTGCTGGAAAATGCACCTGTATGGATTGTCAGAAGAGGACATGATCTGTTTGGCCCTGATAATTCCCCCCACCCGGTGAGGGGCAGTTAAAATGAAGCAGGGGATGCATTTACAAGCCTTCCACCCCAATTTGGCCGTCTGCAGTATAAAATTGCAGGTGTCAAGGAAACCTGCTCGAAACCGGTTGGGTCCTTCTTTAAATATGCAAATTGGGCCCTGATGATTATCAGGGCCTGACTACAATATTAACCTAATACCCAAGTGAGGGAGCAGTTGTTGTTTGGTTTCTCCATTAAGTCAAACCAGCTGGGTGCTGGATCGTGAGCTAGGAAAGGCCCAGCAAGATACATCTCTTTAAATTTTTATTTAAAGCTTCCTGGAGGAGCAGGAGTGCTCCTTCGGGCCCCACAAAGAAACCTTGTGGCTCCCCAACTCCAGACTCTCCCTCACCAGCCAACTCCTCCCCTGATCAGCTTACCTTAGTTCCAGTATCTTTGCTGGAACTGTGGGTTGCCAGAGTGACCGCCTGCTGCCTGATAATCTCTATCCTGCCCACTGGCCAGGTAGTGGGTTCGCCCAGGTTTGGTCCAGAGGTTGAAAGGCTTCAGCAGTTAACATCAGTCTGACCTCTCTTTGTTCCCGACTACCGGACGCAGCATTTGCTTCAGTTCCCCCACACACCAATCCTGCATTCGCTGACTACACTTGGCCAAGATGCACACGGAATCCTGCTTCAGTACCTCAACTGGAGCCAGCACCTTTGAATAAGAAGGAGAAAAGACTGGCAAAGATAAGTTCTAAAAATGAGCAGCATAAAATTTGACTCTATTTTCAAGACAAATAAAATAGAAATACATAGAATTACATAGAATGTACAACATAGAAACCATGCCAGTGTGTATTCTCCACACGAGTCTCCTTCAACAGTGGAAATACAGTGAAACAGCGAGCAACAGTTGGTTTTCATGATATGATCGTCTTTGAAAAGGTTACTTTAATGTTGAATCCACGATCATAAAATAAGATTTTGAGTAAATTATGTTTTGTCAATATGCTGTCAAAGCCAATGCTATAATTATATATTTTTAAAAATCCAAATTAAATTCCTGTTATCATTACTGACATCTCCATGACAATGTGCTATCAAGTCCTTTATTTTTGCCATTGATTGTGTCATAAAGGATTCTTCCAAGTTACTCCACAACAGTTAGACATTCCATGTTACTATGCAACAAGTTGCCATTCCATGATTGGTCATACAACCACGGGTTGAAGAGACACAGGCCATCATGTTGGTGGTAGGTAGTTGTCAAGCTGCAGGTCTAGAAATATTATTAATATTTTGATTTGGTCATGAGTCTTCAGGATTACTTGAATGTCCCTCAATGCTCCTTCTGAATCAGATCCTCGTCTCGCCCTTTAAATTGTGCCCTCTGTCACTTCTCCCCTTCCCCTATCTGTCCAGCCCTCCCTTCCTTTTAAGGCATTGAAGAAACATGCTCAGTCGCTGGACTATCAAATTTCCCGCCCTCCAGAAATGGTGAGCTGCTACTCAATGCTTGAATTGCACAGGCAGCTCACCAACTATATATAAATGAGACCCAACAATCAAAATGGTTCAGGCCTATCACTGACAATAGCAACAGGCTGTTGCGATCACTCTATCCACCTTTAGTATGCCAAAGACGTCTTTAACTTACGCTGTACCTGTCCATTTCCTGCCCTGTACTGCCTGTGAATAGTGGG
This sequence comes from Pristiophorus japonicus, assembly GCF_044704955.1. Classification (NCBI taxonomy): domain Eukaryota; kingdom Metazoa; phylum Chordata; class Chondrichthyes; family Pristiophoridae; genus Pristiophorus; species Pristiophorus japonicus. Next base: position 501,540,796 of record NC_091977.1, on the reverse strand, counting down.
CGGGTTTAACACCGAGCTTTGGTGCCGATATTAATGATATTGGGGTTCCCAAAAACATTATAGGACTCCAATTTTCATGGACTAATGATGCTTCTGCCTGTTTCTGGCTGGAGCACTGGCCAACTAAATCAAGACTTTCTTGAAAATCATATAGGGCAGTTCATGGGTAGAAATCATGAGCAAAGCCTTGAGAGATGCTTTTAAGGGGAAGCTAGATAAACTCACAAGGGCGAAAGGTATATAGGGTAATGCTGATAGGGTTGGATGAAGAGAGATGGGAGAGGCTCATGTGGAGCATAAACACTGGCATGGACCACTTGGGGGCGAATGGCCTGTTTCTGCACTGTGCATTCTATGCAATTCTATGTAAGATTCACTTGTATATCATAAAAATATAAATTATTACTCATCTCTATTTTTCACTGATATCGCAGCCACATAATAGAACCCCAGCATGCCTCACTAAAAGCAGTTGCTTCATCCCCGGCATTCTACCCTACATAAAGTAGAGGTGATCTAAAACTCGGCTGCCCGTGTTCGAACTTGCACCAAGTCCCGGTCACCCATCATCCCTGTGCTCGCTGAACTGACTGCCGGTAAAGCAATGCCTCAATTTCAAAATTTTCTTCCTTATTTTCAAATCCCTCCATGGTCTCGCCCCTCCCTATCTCTGAAATCTCCAACCCCACAACCCCGCCCGAGATGTCTGCGCACCTCTAATTCTGCCCTCTTGAGCATCCCTGATTATCATTGCTCAACCATTGTTGGCCATGCTTTCTGTTGACTAGGCTCTCTACCTCTCTTTCCTTCTTCAAGTCGCTCCTTAAAACATACCTCTTTGAACAAGCTTTTGGTCACCTGCGCTAATTTCTACTTATGCGGCTCGGTGTCAAATTATTTATCTGATAATACTCCTGTGAAGCGCCTTGGGACATTTCACGATGTTAAAAGTGCTATATGAATACAAGTTGTTGTTGTTGTCTGATATGTTCTAACACTGATCTGCTGTTCTTTAGGGAAGGAAGGGTGACCGGGGACTGCCTGGTGCACAGGGAATCACTGGACCTCCCGTGAGTGATGAACTACTGAGAGCTTTTCTCATGAACGAGTAAAGCTTAAATTCTGGCTTATTTCAATTTTAGAATATGCTACTGCTATTACTGAGCCAGTTTGCTGTTGATGTTTAGAGGCTTCATATTTTTTGATTCATAACAAGGTTTTATGGTGCAGCGTTTATCCATTAACCTTAACTGGAATCTGTGGAACTGCTTTTCTTGGTGTCAGTGATGGACCTTGTGCTTTTGAATCAGAAAAACCAGGGTCTAAACCCAATGCTTGGATTTGAGCATATAACCTGACCTGAGATATCAGTGCATTATCATCATCATCATCATCATAGGCAGTCCCTCAGAATCGAGGAAGACTTGCTTCCACTCCCAAAGTGAGTTCTCTGATGGCTGAACAGTCCAATAACGAGAGCCACAGACCCTGTTACAGGTGGGACAGACATTCGTCGAGGGAAGGGGTCGGTGGGGCTGGTTTGCTGTGCGTTCCTTCCGCTGCCTGCGCTTGGCCTCTTCACGCTCTTTGCATTGAGACTCGAAGAGCTCAACGCCCTCCCGGATGCACTTTCTCCACCTCGGGCAGTCTTTGGCCATGGTCTCCCAGGTGTCAGTGGTGATGTCGCACTTTACCAGGGAGGCTTTGAGGGTGTCCTTGCAACGTTTCCGCTGCCCACCTTTGGCTCGTTTACCATGAAGGAGCTCCGCATAAAGCATTTGCTTAGGGAGTCTCGTATCTGGCATGCGAACTATGTGGCCTGCCCAGCGAAGCTGATCGAGTGTGGTCAGTGCTTCAATACTGGGGATGTTAGCCTGGGCGAGGACACTGATGTTGGTGCACCTGTCCTCCCAGGGGATTTGCAGGATCTTGCGGAGGCATCGTTGAGGAAGTTCTATGTTGTCAGAGGTATCATCTTTCAGTTGAGACATTAAACTGAGCCCTCATCAGCTGGATGTAAAAGATCACGTGGCACTGTTTGAAGAAGAGCAGGAGGGTTCTCCTGGTATCCTGGTCAACATTTTTAGAAGGTTCCTTTACATCCAACTGAAAGAGATGAGGCTTCGGTTTAATGTCTCATTCAAAAGGCAGAATCTCTGACAGTGCAGTACTCCCACAGTGCTGCACTAAAGTATAAGCCTAAATTATACCAAGAAAATCCTTCGAGATGCTCTGCTCCACCAGTATTACTTCACTGGAAATACAATGTAAACCCTGTTTATCACATAGTGAAGTGGTTAATGAATCAGTAATTCATTAGGCATGGAGTAATAATCCAGTGAGTGAGTTCAGATCCCACCATGGCAGCGTGAAATTTTGAATTCAGTTTGTTTAAAAAAAAATCTGGAAATATAAATCTGGCATCAGTAAAGGTGACCACAAAGCTGCCGGATTGTCGTAAAAACCCAATCGATTCATTAATGTCCTTTAGGGAAGGAAACCTTCCCTGTTCTGGCATATATGTGACTCCAGCCCCACACCAATGTGGTTGGCTCAAAACTGCCCTCTCAAGTGTCCTAGTGTATCAAACTACTGCACTGCAGTGGTTCAAGAAGAAGGCCCACCATCACCTTCTCAGAGCAATGAGAAATGGGCAAGAACTGAAAATCAAGTGGCTTTTTCTTTTACAAATTATGCAGAGATGTTTTTATAGCAGTGAGATAGGGTGGAAAAACAAACAGAAAATCTGGAATGACTAACGTCTCAAAGAAAACAAAACCAATGTCTTGAGTTCAGAGAGGTCACTTTATTTGAGTAGATAGGAAGAACCTTACATTTCACACTTATGGGTTTTAGCATAAGTTCTGTCCATTGTCAATATGACTACACCTGTTGAAAATGCAATGTGTATTTTTTTTTATCTGAACACAGTTTGAAGAATCAAAACTTCATGAGAGGTGATCATCTCTGAGTCAGTCACTCATTTTCTCCCCTCCTTTTCTGGCTAGTTTTTGTTCCCTTCCTAATCCAGGGGGCATTAAGTACAATGGTGAACCCAAATGGGTCTCAGCACAGACCCAGTATTAAATCTGGTATCTTCCTGGTCTGAATGGCTCAGTATCACACCTGGCAGTGCAGTTATCAACTCAGCCATTGTGGAGCTAACCCAAGGCATTCAAAAACTGCTACTGTACGTTGAGTGTAAGAAACAGTACAGCACAAGGAATGATTTTTATGGGACAGCTTCGATCAAGTTGAGTACGGGACCTCAGCGCCAAAACTGTTCCTAAGTTGACATCAATTTGTATTAAATTAGCAAGATGTAATGGGATGGATAGTGTGAAAATGGAAAAAATGTCACACTTTTGCCATAGGGGTGGATCTCTGAGATTGGGACAGATGCATTGTTGAGGCAGAGTAGAGGGGCCTTGACTCTGGATCATTTCTGACCTGAGAGTGCTTGATGCTAGCACTGGAGTATGAACTGGGAAGAGTTCTATTCCCAAGCACTAATAGTCATCACACAAAATTAAATTTAAATTCATTATACACAAAGTGCACTACTCTGCAGCTAGATTAGCTAAAATATCACTTTTTTGTGTATTATGAAAGAATTATATACGAGTAAATTGTCCCCATCATACTCCCCATTTATCGATTAGCAAAAGCTGAAGTAGCACATTACCTTGTGAGAAATTTGTGAAAGTTACTATACAGAATGGTGCTTTTCCTCATTGCAAAGGGAAATGTCACCATCTTGTGGTCAAGAGGTGCAAAGTAAATCAGTGCTGCGGAATAAATCACTGTCAAGCTGATTATAAATTTCAGCCGTGGCAGAAATCTGGTGCTATCGGTTCGGCCGTCCGTTATTTACTCCAGGTTTTTATTTCCACTGGTGGTTATGAGATTACACTGTGGGATACAAGTGTACAAACACTTAATGCGTTCATCTCAAATCTTTTGTTAGGTATGGGTATCAAAGGATATCGGGCTAAGACAGGTAAATGGAGTTGAGGGACAGATCAGCCCTGATCTAATTGAATAGCGGATCAGGCTCGAGGAGCTGAATGACCTAGTCTCTCTGCAACTTTGCTAATGAACTTAAAATAAATGGATTAGCAATCTGTTAAAACAGCAGAGAAATGAATTTGAGCCATGTTAAGTGCTTATATGTCTCGTGATGTAATTTCAGGGCAAAAAGATCATAAAGATAGGTACAGATGTGAGATAACCATTTGGACCATCTTGCTCACCCATTCATAGAAGACTACAGTTAATCTCCATCCCAGCCTCTTGAATAATTCCAGAGTTTCTGCCTTCATTAGCTCACCAGGGAAGCCATTCAGTCGTGGTTTAACTTGAAATCGTGCTTACCTTATCTATTCCCCACAGTATCATATACCTCTGTAGGATCCGCCATCATTCACCTTCTGTCAAGGCAGGAGAGTCGGGTCTTCGAGCCAACTTAATTCTTGAACACAATGGATCAGCCTCGTAGTCCTGCTCTGTAAAAATTCCAAGGCTTCACCAAACCATATCTTCAAAAGCACTTCAAGCTCTTGGGGGTTTTAATGAACTCATTAATAGTGGAAAATGGAAAATACTATAACCACCCTTTCAAATTAATAATAAACTATATTAGATTTAAAGAAAAACAAACATTAAGAAAAGTGAATAGAAGGAGCTTGGATCACTGGCCTGTGCTGAATTAGCTCATTTAAACCAGGACATCATAGGGGCATTACAATTGGCTTTTGAAGCCCTTGGGTAATAGAGAGGGAAGACAGCATTCAGAAATTGATCAATAAGATCATAAATACTGCACAATCAAAATAAGAACGGTCTGGATACATTAACCTAACTTTCCCATTCAGATGCTGGTTGACCTGCAGTGTATTTCCAGCATTTTATTTTATATTTTTGAACTGGGGGTCGAAATTGGACCATTTTCGAGGACGCGTGAAAGTCACCTGACCCGATATTAGAAACATAGAAACATAGAAATTTACAGCGCAGAAGGAAGCCATTTCGGCCCATCTGTCTGCGCTGGCCGACAAAGAGCCACATGGCCCTAAAGGTTACATATAAACCTATGAACAATGACGGAAAGGCAAAGAGCACCCAGCCAAACCAGTCCGCCTCACACAACTGCGACACCCGTTATACTGAAACATTCTGCACTCCACCCCAACTGGAGCCATGTGACCTCCTGGGAGAGGCAAAAACCAGATAAAAACCGAGGCCAATTTTGGGAGAAAATATCTGGGAAAATTCCTCTTCGACCCATCCCTGCGATTGAAACTAGTCCAGGAGATTGCCCTGGCCATATTCTATTCCCTGCAGTATTTACCATCATATCTGTGCCATTCAACAAAAGGTCATCCAGTCTAATCCCAATTACCAGCTCTAGGTCCATAACCCTGCAGGTTACTACACTTTAAGTGTCCATCCAACCATCTCTTAAAAGTGGTGAGGGTTTCTGCATCCACCACTCTTCCAGGCAGCGAGTTCCAGATCCCCACAACCTTCTGCGTAAAGAAGCCCCCCCTCAAATCTCCTCTAAACCTTCCACCAACCACCAATGGAAATAGACCCTTACTATCCACTATTTCCAGGCCCCTCAATATTTTGTACACCTCAATGAGTTCTCCTCTCAACCTCCTCTGTTCCAATGAGAACAAACCCAGCCTATCCAATCTGTCCTCATAACTAAGATTCTCCATTCCAGGCAGCATCCTAGTAAATCTCCTCTGCACCCTCTCTAGTGCAATCACACCCTTCCTATAATACGGTGACCAGAACTGCACATAGTACTCCAGCTGTGGTCTAATCAAAGTATTATACAGTTTAAGCATATCCTCCCTGCTCTTACATTCTGTGCCTCGACCAATAAAGGCAAGATAGACAAGAAGGGAAAGGAGGTGGGGTAGCTCTGTTAATAAAGGATGATATCAGGGCAGTTGTGAGAGATGATATTGGCTCTAATGAATAAAATGTTGAATCATTGTGGGTGAAGATTAGAGATAGTAAGGGGAAAAAGTCACTGCTGGGTGTAGTTTATAGGCCCCAAATAATAACTTCACGGTGGGGCGGACAATAATCAAGGGAATAACGGAGGCATGTGAAAAAGAAATGGCAGTAATCATGGGGGATTTTAACCGACATATCGATTGGTCAAATCAAATCACATGGGGTAGCCTTGACGAGGAATTCATAGAATGCATATGGGATTGTTTCTTAGAACAGTATGTTACAGAACCTACAAGGAAGCAAGCTATCTTAGATCTGGTCCTGTGTAATGAGACAGGAATAATAAACGATCTTCTAGTAAAAGATCCTCTTGGAATGAGTGATCACAGTATGGTTGAATTTGTAATACAGATTGAGGGTGAGGAAGTAGTGTCTCAAACGAGCGTACTATGCTTAAACAAAGGGGACTACAGGGGGATGAGGGCAGAGTTGGCTAAAGTAGACTGGGAACACAGATTAAACGGTGGCACAATTGAGGAACAGTGGAGGACTTTTATGGAGCTCTTTCATAGTGCTCAACAAAAATATCTTCCAGTGAAAAAGAAGGGTGGTAAAAGAAGGGATAACCAGCCGTGGATAACCAAGGAAATAAAGGAGAGTATCAAATTAAAAACCAATGCGTATAAGGTGGCCAAGGTTAGTGGGAAACTAGAAGATTGGGAAAATGTTAAACGACAGCAAAGAATAACTAAGAAAGCAATAAAGAAAGGAAAGATAGATTACGAAAGTAAACTTGTGCAAAACATAAAAACAGATAGTAAAAGCTTTTACCGATATATAAAATGGAAAAGAGTGACTAAAATAAATGTTAGTCCCTTAGAAGATGAGAAGGGGGATTTAATAATGGGAAATGTGGAAATGGCTGAGATCTTAAACAATTATTTTGCTTCGGTCTTCACAGTGGAAGACACAAAAACCATGCCAAAAATTGCTGGTCACGGGAATGTGGGAATGGAGGGCCTTGAGACAATCACTATCACTCGGGGGGTAGTGCTGGACAGACTAATGGGACTCAAGGTAGACAAGTCCCCTGGTCCTGATGAAATGCATCCCAGGGTATTAAAAAAGATGGCGGAAGTTATAGCAGATGCATTCGTTATAATCTACCAAAATTCTCTGGACTCTGGGAAGGTACCAGCGGATTGGAAAGCAGCTAATGTAACGCCTCTGTTTAAAAAGGGGGGCAGACAAAAGGCAGGTAACTATAGGCCGGTTAGTTTAACATCTGTAGTGGGGAAAATGCTTGAAACTATCGTTAAGGAAGAAATAACGGGACATCTAGATAGGAATAGTGCAATCAAGCAGACGCAGCATGGATTCATGAAGGGGAAATCATGTTTAACTAATTTACTGGAATTCTTTGAAGATATAACGAGCATGGTGGATAGAAGTGTACCAATGGATGTGGTGTATTTAGATTTCCAAAAGGCATTCGATAAGGTGTCACAAAAAAGGTTATTGCAGAAGATAAAGGTACGTGGAGTCAGAGGAAATGTATTAGCATGGATTAAGAATTGGCTGGCTAACAGAAAGCAGAGAGTCGGGATAAATGGGTCCTTTTCGGGTTGGAAATCGGTGGTTAGCGGTGTGCCACAGGAATCGGTGCTGGGAACACAACTGTTTACAATATACATAGATGACCTGGAAGAGGGGACGGAGTGTAGTGTAACAAAATTTGCAGATGATTAGTGGGAAAGCAAGTTGTGCAGAGGACACTGAGAGGCTGCAAAGAGACTTAGATAGGTTAAGCGAATGGACTAAGGTTTGGCAGATGGAATACAATGTCGGAAAATGTGAGGTCATCCACCTTGGAAAAAAAAACAGTAAAAGGGAATATTATTTGAATGGGGAGAAATTACAACATGCTGCAGTGCAGAGGGACCTGGGGGTCCTTGTGCATGAATCCCAAAAAGTTAGTTTGCAGGTGCAGCAGGTAATCAGGAAGGCAAATGGAATGTTGGTCTTCATTGCGAGAGGGATGGAGTACAAAAGCAGGGAGATCCTGCTGCAACTGTACAGGGTATTGGTGAGGCCGCACCTGGAGTACTGCGTGCAGTTTTGGTCACCTTACTTAAGGAAGGATATACTAGCTTTGGAGGGGGTACAGAGATGATTCACTAGGCTGATTCCGGAGATGAGGGGGTTACCTTATGATGATAGATTGAGTAGACTGGGTCTTTACTCGTTGGAGTTCAGAAGAATGAGGGGTGATCTTATAGAAACATTTAAAATAATGAAAGGGATAGACAAGATAGAGGCAGAGAGGTTGTTTCCACTGGTCAGGGAGACTAGAACTAGGGGGCACAGCCTCAAAATTTAAAAACGAGTTGAGAAGGAATTTCTTCTCCCAGAGGGTTGTGAATCTGTGGAATTCTCTGCCCAAGGAAGCAGTTGAGGCTAGCTCATTGAATGTATTCAAATCACAGAGAGATAGATTTTTAACCAATAAGGGAATTAAGGGTTATGGGGAGCGGGCGGGTAAGTGGAGCTGAGTCCACGGCCAGATCAGCCATGATCTTGTTGAATGGCGGAGCAGGCTAGAGGGGCTAGATGGCCTACTCCTGTTCCTAATTTTTATGTTCTTATGTATTCCGTATGCCTTCGTAACCACCTTATCCACCTGGCCTGCTACTTTTCAGGGACCTGTGGACAAGCACTCCAAGGCCCCTTTATTCATCTACACTATTAAGTGGCCTACTGCTTAATGTGTATACCCTTTCCTTATTAGCCCTCCTAAAGTGCATCACCTCACACTTCTCTGAATTAAATTCCATTTGCCACTGCTCTGCCCATCTGACCAGTAGATTTATGTCCTCCTGCAGCCCATGACTTTCCTCTTCATTATCAAACACACAGCCAATTTTAGTGTCGTCTGCATACTTCTTAATCATACTCCTGATATTCAAATCTAAATCGTTGATATATACCACAAAAAGAAAGGGACCCAGTACTGAGCCCTGCGGAACCACACTGGAAACATCCTTCCAGTCACAAAAACATCCATCGATCATTACCCTTTGCTTCCAACCTCCAAGCCAATTTTGGATCCAACTTGCCACTTTTCCCTGTATCCCATGGGCTTTAACCTCCATGTGGGACCTTATCAAAAGCCTTGCTAAAGTCTATATGTACTACATCGTATGCACTATCCTTATCGACCTTCTTGGTTACCTCCTCAAAAAATTCAATCAGGTTAGTCAAACACGATCTTCGTTTAAAAAATCTGTGCGACTGTCCCTAATTAATCCTTGCCTTTCCAAATGTAGATTTATTCTGTCTTGCAAGATTTTTCAAATAATTTTCCCACCACTGAGGTTAGGCTGACAGGCCTGTAATTACTTGGCCTATCCCTCTTTCCCTTCTTAAACAAGGGTACTACATTAGCAGTCCTCCAATCCTCCGGCACCAGGCCCAGATCCAAAGAAGACTGGAAAATGATGGTCAAGGCCTCTGCTATTTCCTCTTTTACTTCGCTCAACATTTGGGATGCATTTCATCCGGACCTGGGGAAGTACCTACTTTCAAAGCTGCTAAACCCCTTAAATATTTTGTCTCTCACTATACTTATTTCATCCAGAATATCGCACTCCTCCTCGATAGCAGTATCTGCATTACCCCTTTCCTTTGTGAAAACAGATGCAAAGTATTTTGCCTCCACACAAAGATTACGCTCATGGTCTCGACTGGACCCTTTCTTTAGTTACCCTCTTATTCTTAATATATTTATAGAACATCTTAGGGTTTTCCTTAATTTTACTGGCCAATAATTTCTCTTGCTCTCTCTTCGCATTCTTAATATCCTTTTTAATTTTGCCTCAATTTTCGATATTCCTTTAAAGATTCTAAAGTATGTAGCCGTTGGTATATGACATAAGCGTCCCTTTTTTTCTTAATCCTCCCCTGTAAGTCCCTAGACATCCACGGGCTCTAGAATTATTTTTCCCAGCCTTTTTCTTTAAAAGCACGTGTTTGGCCTGAGCCTTCCGGATCTCCTCCTTGAATGCCTCCCACTGTTCTGACACTGATTTATCCACAAGTAGCTGTTTCCAGTCCACTATGGCCAAATCACTCCTTAACTTAGCAAAATTAGTTTTTCCCCAATTCAGAACTTTTATTCCAGGCCTATTCTTGTCCTTATCCATAGCCAACTTGAATCTGAGTTGGGACATTTTTCGGGGGGGCCCGTCGACCACCGAAAACAGGCGTTAGGCACCCCCACCTCCCCCGAGATGAGTAAATTAGGGACCTAACGCTTGTTTTAAGTTCCCTGACAAAAATTGGTTTGGCATGAGAGGAGTATCGGGATTCTTCAGCTAAAAGTCAAATGTTTCTCTTTCAATCTTAAAGCAGGATGGCTCTTCTCACTCCAAAGTACTCCCGATCACCCTCACCCCCACGGTCCACACCCCCGCACACCCCCCGCCACCAACATTGCTTCTCCACACCCACTCACACTTAGGGCCACTGTATCAAATGAGCGAGCTGCCTGTGGAGGCACAACAGCCACTCATCCAGACAATGTTGATGATGCCCAAGGCCTAATTTTGGGCTCGCTTTGTTCCTCTCCATTTAGGGCAAGCACTCCATGCCTGCAGCCCATTTCAGCTGCCTGAAAATGGACATAAAGAAATTTCCAACTCACGGGCTGTTTGGGATAAATATATATATATTTTTTTTATTTCTCTCACCAATTTTTTTTTCACCTTCTACCCAGAAGATGTTGATTCTCTGATGCGGTAAAGATGTACATTTGCCCTCTGGCACCTTGTTTCTTTTCTATTCATTCATGGGATGTGAGCATTGCTAGCAAGGCCAGCATTTATTGTCCATCCTTAATTGCCCTTGAGAAGGTGGTGATGAGCTGTCTTCTTGAATCGCTGCAGTCCGTGTGGTGAAGGTACTCCCGCAGTGCTGTTCGGGAGGGAGTTCCAGGACTTTGACCCAGTGATGATGAAGGAATGACGATATATTTCTAAATCAGGGTGGTGTGTGATTTTGAGGAGAACCTAGAGGAGGTGGTGTTCCTATGTTCCTACTGCCCTTGTCCTTCTAGATGGTAGAGGTCGTGGGTTTAGGAGGTGTTGTTGAAGAAGCCTTGTTGAGTTGCTGCAATGCACCTTGTAGATGGCCATACATTCAGGAGTCAATACAATCAGTGAAAACATTCGAGATTGGAAAGACATCACATGCAAGCCCAATTGTGCCCTTACCTAACATCCCCACAGATTCACTTTCCTGCTGGGGTCACTGGATTGGGACTGATTTTCCCCTACCCAGAATAAGGGCACTGAGGCCAATCATGATTCTCCTTCTGCCATCCTGAGTGAGATCAACTGACAGCAAAAACCGTGGATTAAGATCACATGGATGAACTTCAGCAATTGTACATCCCTGTCTGGAGGAAAAATAAAACGGGGAAGGTGGCTCAACTGTGGCTAACAAGGGAAATTAAGGATAGTGTTAAAACCAAGGAAGAGGCATATAAATTGACTAGAAAAAGCAATAAACCTGAGGACTGGGAGAAATTTAGAATTCAAGAGAGGAGGACTAAGGGTTTAATTAAGAGGGGGAAAATAGAGTACAAGAGGAAGCATGCAGAGAACATAAAAACTGACTGCAAAAGCTCCTATAAATATGTGAAGAGAAAAAGATTAGTGAAGACAAACGTAGGTCCCTTGCAGTCGGATTCAGGTGAATTCATAATGGGGAACAAAGAAATGGCAGACCAATTGAACAAATACTTTGGTTCTGTCTTCAAGAAGGAAGACACAAATAACCTTCTGAATGTACGAGGGGACAGTGGGTCTAGTGAGAAGGAGGAACTGAAGGATATCCCTATTAGGCGGGAAATTGTGTTAGGGAAATTGATGGGATTGAAGGCCGATAAATCCCCAGGGCCTGATTGTCTGCATCCCAGAGTACTTAAGGAAGTGGCCCTGGAAATAGTGGATGCATTGGTGATCATTTTCCAACAGTCTATCGACTCTGGATCAGTTCCTATGGACTGGACGGTAGCTAATGTAACACCACTTTTAAAAAAAGGAGGGAGAGAGAAAATGGGTAATTATAGACCGATTAATCTGACATCAGTAGTGGGGAAAATGTTGGAATCAATCATTCAGGATGAAATAGCAGCTCATTTGGAAAGTGGTGACAGGATTGGTCCAAATCAGCATGGATTTATGAAAGGGAAATCATGCTTGATGAATCTTCTGGAATTTTTTGAGGATGTAACTAGCAGAGTGGACAAGGGAGAACCAGTACATGTGGTGTATTTGGACTTTCAAAAGGCTTTTGACAAGGTCCCGCACAAGAGATTGGTATTCAAAATCAAAGCGCATGGTATTGGGGGTAATGTACTGACGTGGATAGAGAACTGGTTGGCAGACAAGAAGCAGAGAGTCGGGATAAACAGGTCCTTTTCAGAAAGGCAGGCAGTGACTAGTGGAGTGCTGCAGGGCTCAGTTCTGGGACCCCAGCTCTTTACAATATACATTAATGATTTAGATGAAGGAATTGAATGTAATATCTCCAAGTTTGCAGATGACACTAAATTGGGTGGCGGTGTGAGCTGTGAGGAGGACGTTAAGAGGCTGCAGGGTGACTTGGACAGGTTAGGTGAGTGGGCAAATGCATGGCAGATGCAGTATAATGTGGATAAATGTGAGGTTATCCATTTTGTGTGCAAAAACACGAAGGCAGAATATTATCTGAATGGCGACAGATTAGGAAAAGGGGAGGTGCAATGAGACCTGGATGTCATGGTTCATCGGTCATTGAAAGTTGGCATGCAGGTACAGCAGGCAGTGAAGAAGGCAAATGGTATGTTGACCTTCATAGCTAGGGGATTTGAGTACAGGAGCAGGGAAGTCTTACTGCAGTTGTACAGTGCCTTAATGAGGCCTCACCTGGAATATTGTGTTCAGTTTTGGTCTCCTAATCTGAGGAAGGACGTTCTTGCTATTGTGGGAGTGCAGCGAAGGTTCACCAGATTGATTCCCAGAATTGTAGGACTGACATATGAGGAGAGACTGGATCAACTGGGCCTTTATTCACTGGAGTTTAGAATGTTGAGAGGGGATCTCATAGAAACGAATAAGATTCTGACGGGACTGGACAGGTTAAATGCCGGAAGAATGTTCCCGATGTTGGGGAAGTCCAGAACCAGGGGACATAGTCTTAGGATAAGAGGTAGGCCATTTAGGACTGAGATGAGGAGAAACTTCTTAACTCAGAGAGTTGTTAACCTGTGGAATTCCCTACCGCAGAGAGTTGTTGATGCCAGCTTATTGGATATATTCAAGAGGGAGTTAGATATGGTCCTTATGGCTAAGGGGATCAATGGGGTATAGAGAGAAAGCAGGAAAGGGGTACTGAGGGAATGATCAGCCATGATCTTATTGAATGATGGTGCAGGCTCGAAGGGCCGAATGGCCTACTCCTGCACCGATTTTCTATGTTTCTATGTTTCTAAGTCAGCAACTTTTCTGTTTTGTGTGGCTCAACCACTCACCAAATTAACTCACTCAGTGATTGGATAAAATTAGAATGAGCAAATCTTAGCCATGCTTTTTTCTAGGGTGGTAAAGGACAGTCTGGTGTTGCTGGACCACGAGGATATCCTGGAGAACAGGTGAGAGAGTTTGTAGTTATTTTCCATCCAATTGAACCTTACCACATTATTAAATATAAAATGAACATGAATTATCATTTGAGTCACCAAACCTTAGTACTGAGTGACCACAATGATACTTCCCCTTTAAAATGTTCTTGTTTTTTTTTGTCAAATTGAAGCCATATTTTGGGCCATAATTTTGCTGTAGTAGGACATCTAACAATGTCTGCCATTCATTAGACTTGCCCTACATGTTTAAGATTTTCATTTTTGGGCGTGGGAATTTGCTGAAAGTGCGAGCTGATGACAGCAAGGGAAACCAGGCATCTGGGACCTGAGTGAACAGGGCAAGCAACTGTATATCTCCTTTACCAATCAGATTGCGTGATTGTGAAATTAACAATGCCAGGCCTGAGAAGGAAGTGTAAATTGGAATGTGTGAATTCAATGTCAAATCAGTACAGAAAGAGATCGAGAGAGGGAAAGAACAAGAGAGAGAGAGAAAAATGAGGAAGAAAGGAAAAGTAAAGTAAAAATGTTTAAATTACAAATGTTACATTTTTAAAATGTCCAACAACAATTAAAACTGACGGAATGAGACTCCACACTTGTAATAGTTAATTTTCAGTGCCAGAGAGGTAGATGGAAAGTAATTAAGACTTACCACGCTGTCAAAAGGGTACTTACAGTGAAATGGACAAGCCCTAAGTATCTGTGGTGAATTTAGTTTGTATTTACCACGCAAATACAGCAACTTCATGCCATTCAATACATTTCAATGGTGAGGAAGACAGTGAGATGCTGTTTTTGCAAAGTTATTGTCAACTTGGATGGTGACTTTTGGATTTTTGAGTTTAACTGTATATCTGCCTGAAGTTGTTGTAGAATTTGTGCATAAATAAGGTCAAACGCTATTAGCCTCACCATTATTTTGAGAGTAACTTATGGCTCAATATATTCTACAATTGATTTATTCACCATTTATTCTTTTAAAACTATGTCTAAAGAGTTAGTCTAAGGATCATGGGGGGTAGATTCTGACTTTGTGCGATAGCTTAAAGCAGATGATAATGAATCGGCAGCCTGTTTTACATCTCTCACAATTTTTATTTTCATTGACTTCAGTTTTCGTTATCTATATCTGTGCATATTTGGGGGCACTTCACCTTAGCTTTGTCAACTGGTGCTTATGTTGTGTGGATTTGGGTAAATCTGGTATTGCTCTATATTACCAGATTGAGCAAACAGAAAATACATGCTTAGATTTCTCAGTAACCTGGTTTGAAGACTCTTAATGATAGATTTTCACACATTTTAGACTCCTGGTTGGTGGGCAGAAAATAATTTGGTTGGCAGATCTTGCGTCAGAAAATCTTGCACACGTTTTCAGAGAAGTACAATCAATGGTGAAAAAAACAGATATTTAGTATAGATGCCTGAGTAGTAGGAAGATCCAGTATATTTATTTGATGATGATCTGAATTTGTTACCATGTAATTAACATTTTCTAATTGTTAGGGATTGCCAGGTGAAATTGGGTTTCCAGGAAAACCAGGACCAATGGGAAAACCGGTAAGGAATACTGTCAAAAGAAAGTTCTTGATTTGCTATTTTTGGAAAGATGTTAACCTATTAATATATACCATTAAAATAGAAGACATTCCAACTGATATTGCCCAGCACAGTTTCAACCCCAAGTTTCTTAAGTAGAATCAAAGACCGGTGAAACATAGAACAATAGTTTGCTAAATATTAATTTAGCAATGGGACATCTTGTACCCAATCAGCATAAGTGTTGGTCCCATTGCTAAATTCATGGAGGCCATTTTTTAGCCTCCCCCGGCAAATGCCTAAAATAGGCATTGGGCCCCTTGAATATGTAAATTGTTAAAATTCATCAGCAATGAGCGGGATAGGCGATAGGCCTGCACTGCTCAGGATTCTTCATCTACCCCTGCGGCCGCCAACAAGAGGTAAGTTATTAAAAAACTTGTTTTTTTTCAAAACCCTTCTGGGGCGCCAGGAGGAGCAGGAATGTTCCTCCCGGTATCACAGCAGTTCCAACGACTTAACGTAAGAACATAAGGAATAGGAGCAGGAGTGGGCCATTCAGCCCTTCGAGCCTGCTCCACCATTCAGTAAGATCATGGCTGATCTTCTACTCCAACTCCACCTTCCCACACTGTCCCCATATCCTTTGATTCCCTTAATATCCAACAATCTATCAATCTCTGTCTTGAATATACTCAACGACCAACCCTCTGGGTTAGAGAATTCCAAAGACTCACAACACTTTCAGTGAAAAAAATTCTCCTCATCCTAAATGGCTGACCCCTTATCCTGAGTCTGTGATCCCTAGTTCTCGACTCCCCAGCCAGGGGAAACATCCTCTCAGCATGTACCCTGTCAAGCCCCTAAATAAAAATTATATTTGAATGACTTGAAATTATAGTTCTGTCACTGCATTACTTAGCTGCTTGGATTGCTGATTCCAAAACAGTGGCAATGGCAAATCTATAACATTGATTTATTTTTCCTTCTAAATAAAACAGTTACAATTTGTTTTTAAATGGTAATTTTAAAATGGCTGGAATCATAGAATCATAGAACTTTACAGCACGGAAGGAGGCCAACAAGAGGATATCGAGCCTAATCCCATTTTCCAGCTCTAGGTCCATAGCCCTGCAGGCTACGGCACTTCAAGTGCACATCCAAGTACTTTTTAAATATGGTGAGGGTTTCTGCCTCCACCACTCTTTCAGACAGTGAATTCCAGACCCTCCACAACCCTCTCTGCGTGAAGGAATTTCCCCTCAAATCCCCTCTAAACCTTCTACCAATTAGGTTAAACGTATGCCCCCTGGTTGTGGACCCTCCTCTGCTAAGGGCCTTTCTATCCACTATATCTGGCCCCTCATAATTTTATCTATCTCAATGAGGTCTCCCCTCAGCCTCCTCTATTCCAATGAAAACAAACCCAGCCCATCCAATCTGTCCTCATCGCTCTAAGATTCTCCACTCCCGGCAACATCCGCGTAAATCTCCTCTGTACCCTTTTCAGTGTAATGACATTGTTCCTGCAATGCGGTGATCAGAACTGCACGCAGTACTCTAGCTGTGGCCCAACTAGTGTTTTAGACAGTTCAAACATATCCCCCCCGCTCTTGTATTCTATGCCTCGGCTAATAAAGGCAAGTATTCCATATGCGTTCTTAACCACCTTATCTACCTGGCCTGCTACCTTCAGGGATCTGTGGACATGCATTCCAAGGTCCCTTAGTTCCTCTACACTTCTCAATGTCCTACCATTTAATGTGTATTCCCTTTCCTTGTTAGCCCTCCCCAAATGCATTACTTCACACTTATCCAGACTAAATTCCATTTGCCACTGTTCTGTCCACCTGACCAGCTGATTGATATCTTCCTGCAGTCTATAGCTTTCTTCTTCATTATCAACCACACAGCCTATTTTTGTATCATCTGCAAATTTCTTAATCATACTCCCTATATTCATGTCTAGATCATTGATGTATATCACAAAAAGCAAGGGACCTAGTACTGAGCCCTGTGGAACCCCACTGGAAACAGTCTTCTAGTCACAAAAACACCCATCAACCATTACCCACTGCTTCCTGCCTTTGAGCCAATTTTGGATCTAACTTGCCACTTTGCTGGATCTCATGGGCTTTTACTTTTGTGACCAGTCTGCCATGTAGGACCTTATCAAAAGCCTTGCTGAAATCCATATACACTACATCAAATGCATTACCCTCATCGACCATCCTTGTTACCTCCTCAAAAAATACAATCAAGTTAGTCAGACATGACCTCCCCTGAACAAATCCATGCTGACTGTCCTTGATTAATCCGTGTCTGTCCTTCATTCAAAATATTTTCCAATCATTTTCCCACCACCAAGGTTAGGCTGACTGGCCCGTAATTACTCGGTCTATCCCTTTCTCCCTTCTTAAACAGAGGTACCACATCAGCAGTCCTCCAGTCCTCTGGCACCATACCTGAAGCCAGAGAGGATTGGAAAATGATGGCCAAAGCCTCTGCTATTTCCTCTTTTGCTTTGTTTAACAGCCTGGGATACATTTCATCTGGACCTGGGGACTTATCCACTTTCAAAGCTGCTAAACCCCTTAATACCTCCTCTCTCACTATGTTTATTTCTCCTAATTTTTCACACTCCTCCTCCCCGATAGTAGTGTCTGCATCGCCCCTCTCTTTTTTGTGAAAACAGACGCAAAGTATTCATTAAGAACCATACCCACATCTTCCGCCTCCACATACAGATTACCCTCATGGTCTCTAATAAGCCCTGTCCTTTCTTTAGTTATCCTCTTGCTCTTAATATATTTATAAAACATCTTTGGGTTTCCTTGCTTTTACTTGCCAAGAATTTTTCATGCTCTCTCTTTGCTTTCGTAATATCCTTTTTAATTTCACCCCTGCCCATTCTATACTCCTCCAGAGATTCTGCACTATTTAGTCCGTGGTAGCTGTCATAAGCCTCCCTTTTTTCTTTATCATACCTTGCATGTCCCTAGACATCCAGGGGGCTCTAGATTTCTTAGTCCCACCCTTTTTCTTTCGGGCATCTATTTGATTTGAACCCTGTAGATCTCCTCCTTGAATGCCTCCCACTGCTCTGACACTGATTTACCTTCAAGTAGCTGTTTCCAGTCTATTATGGCCAAATCACCTCTCAGCTTAGCTAAATTGACTTTTCCCCAAGTTAGAACTTTTATTCCTGGTCTATATTGTCCTTTTCCATAATTACCTTAAATCTAACTGAATTATGGTCACTAACTCCCAAATGCTCTCCCACTGAAACCCCTTCCATCTGCCCAGCTTCATTCCCGAAAACTAAATCCAGAGCTGCCCCCTCCCATGTTGGGCTTGATACATACTGACTAAAAAATTCTCCTGAATGTATTTTAGGAATTCCGCACCCTCTGTACCTTTCACACTAATTTTATCCCAGTTAATATTAGGATAGTTGAAATCCCCAACTATTACTGCCCTATAGTTTGTGCACTTCTCAGAAATTTGCCTACATATTTGCTCTTCTATCTCCCTCTCATCATCATCATAGGCAGTCCCTCGAAATGGAGAAAGACTTGCTTCCACTCCAAAAGTGAGTTCACAGTCCAATTCAGGAAGCACAGTCTCTGTCGCAGGTGGGACAGACAGTCATTGGAGAAAAGGGTGGGTGGGGATTCTGGTTTGCCGCATGCTCCTTCTGCTGCCTGCACTTGTTTTCTGCATGTTCTTGGCGACGAGACTCGAGGTGCTCAGCGCCCTCCCGGATGCTCTTCCTCCACTTAGGGCGATCTTTGGCCAGGGACTCCCAGGTGTCGGTGAGGATGTTGCATTTATCAAGGAGGATTTGAGGGTGTCCTTGATACACTTCCTCTGCCCACCTGGGGCTCGCTTTCTGTGTAGAAGTTCTGAGTAGTGCGTTTGCTTTGGAAATTTTTGTATCCGACATGTGGACAATGAGGTCCGCCCAATGGAGCTGGTCGAGTGTGGTCAGTGCCTCGATGCTGGGGATGTTGGCCTGATTGAGAACACTGGTGCGTCTGTCCTCCCAGGGGATTTGCAGGATTTTCCGGAGGCATCATTGGTGGTAGTTCTCCAGTGATTTGAGATGTCTACTGTATATGGTCCACATCTCTAGCCATACAGGAGGGCGGTTACCACTATAAAAACCCTGTAGACCATAAACTTGATGCCAGATTTGAGGGCCTGATCTTCGAACACTCTGTTCCTCAGGCGGCCGAAGGCTGCGCTGGCGCACTGGAGGCGGTGTTGAACCTCGTCGTCGATGTCTGCCTTTGCTGATCATAGGCTCCCGAGGTATGGAAAGTGGTCCACATTGTCCAGGGCCACTTCGTGGATCTTGATGACTGGGGGGCAATGCTTTGTGGCGGGGTCAGGTTGGTGGAGGACCTTTATCTCACAGATGTTTAGTGTAAGGCCCATGCTTCCGTACGCCTCGGTGAAGATGTCGATGATGACTTGGAGTTCAGCCTCTGAATGTGCGCAAACGCAAGCATTGTCCACGTACTGTAGTTCGACGACAGAGGATGGGATGGTCTTGGATCTGGCCTGGAGGAGACAAAGGTCGAACAGGTTCTCACTGGCTCTATAGTTTAGTTCCACTCCAGTGGGGAGCTTGTTGAGTGTGAGGTGGAGCATTGCAGCGAGGAAGATCGAGAAGAGCATTGGCGCGATGACGCAGCCCTGCTTGACCCCGGTTCGGACGTTGATTGGGTCTGTGCTGGATCCGTTAGTCAGGATCACAGCTTGCATGCCAACGTGGAGCAGGATGGCGACAAACTTTTGGGGCAGCTGAAATGGAGGAGGATGCTCCATTGTCTCTCACGGTTAACAGTGTCAAAAGCCTTTGCAAGGCACAGAAGTCCATGTACAAGGGTTGGTGCTGTTCCCTTCATTTCTCTTCCAGTTGTTGCACCATAAAAATCATGTCCGTTGTGCCCCGTAGTGGAAGGAATCTGCACTATGACTCTGGGAGGAGCTGCTCAGCCACAGGACGAAGACGGTTGAGGAGGATTCTAGCGATGACTTTCCCAGTGGCTGACAACAAGGAAATTCCTCTGTAGTTACCACAGTCGGACTTTTATGTCAAGATGGTGAATGCAATAGCAGCTCCCTAGGGAGCTTTCCCCGATCAAACCTTCCTCTGGCCATCTGCAGCCATCTTTCAACTGTCTCTCCCTCAACATACGCCTCCCACTGTCTAAACCCTTTCTGGCCCTAACTTCGACCCTCCAAAGTACTTTCCTACCCCTAAAACCAATGCTGCAAGGACCCACTGCCCACCCCCATCCCTATCTCCCTCTCACTGTTTGGGTGCCTATAGTACACTCCCACCAGTGTGATCGCCCCTTTTTTGTTTTTCAGTTCAACCCATATGGAATTAATGGGGTTAGTGATGTTAATTTAAGTATAGATTCTATAATGGAGATTAATTCTGTGTCCAAACTTGTGATCTTAAAACTTTATCTACCCTTGGAAATGTTATGTTCGAATTTCTTTATCCTATTTATAAAAATAATCTCAACCTTGTCATCTTTTCTAATTTATCTATTTTCAGGGTGCACCTGGGATAGATGGGAAAAATGGTTTCCCTGGACCTCAAGGATTCAAGGCAAGTATTTTTTTCTCCACTAAAATCTAAGGAGCCGATTTTCAGCACCTCATCACCTGCCGCCGCTGACTGCCACCGATATTCCTCCTGAAGATCCACCCAGTGCCACTTTCAGGGTGGCCTGGAATGGGCGGGAGGGGAGAGCAGCCGGGAACCGCCCGCTGACATCAGCGGATGGCCAAGTAGCGCAACTGAGAAATGTGCAGTCTTGCATTGTGACTGTGCTAGGCGAGGTCGAAGAGCAATCTATACAATCCCCTCTGTTGAAGACTGGTAATTAATCATATGTGGGTACATTTGAGTGTGCATGTGCAGAATTCGGCCTTCCCAACTTAACAGCAGTGCAAACTGGAAGGGAATGTATAGTTTTCATTGCCTTGCCCCCAAAAAATAAATTACATTAAATCTTCTTCTGCTTAACCTTTGACTGCTGGTGAACTCACGAACCTGCAGTCAGAATCAGGGGAAGTCATAACGGGGAACAAAGAAATGGCGGACCAATTGAACAAGTACTTTGGTTCGGTATTCACTAAGGAGGACACAAACAACCTTTCTGATATAAAAGGGGTCAGAGGGTCTAGTAAGGAGGAGGAACTGAGGGAAATCCTTATTAGTCGGGAAATTGTGTTGGGGAAATTGATGGGATTGAAGGCCGATAAATCCCCAGGGCCTGATGGACTGCATCCCAGAGTACTTAAGGAGGTGGCCTTGGAAATAGCGGATGCATTGACAGTCATTTTCCAACATTCCATTGACTCTGGATCAGTTCCTATTGAGTGGAGGGTAGCCAATGTAACCCCACTTTTTTAAAAAGGAGGGAGAGAGAAAACAGGGAACTATAGATCGGTCAGCCTGACATCGGTAGTGGGTAAAATGATGGAATCAATTATTAAGGATGTCATAGCAGCGCATTTGGAAAGAGGTGACATGATAGGTCCAAGTCAGCATGGATTTGTGAAAGGGAAATCATGCTTGACAAATCTTCTGGAATTTTTTGAGGATGTTTCCAGTCGAGTGGACAAGGGAGAACCAGTTAATGTGGTATATTTGGATTTTCAGAAGGCTTTCGACAAGGTCCCACACAAGAGATTAATGTGCAAAGTTAAAGCACATGGGATTGGGGGTAGTGTGCTGACATGGATTGAGAACTGGTTGTCAGACAGGAAGCAAAGAGTAGGAGTAAATGAGAATTTTTCAGAATGGCAGGCAGTGACTAGTGGGGTACCGCAAGGTTCTGTGCTGGGGCCCCAGCTGTTTACACTGTACATTAATGATTTAGACGAGGGGATTAAATGTAGTATCTCCAAATTTGCGGATGACACTAAGTTGGGTGGCAGTGTGAGCTGCGAGGAGGATGCTATGAGGCTGCAGAGCGACTTGGATAGGTTAGGTGAGTGGGCAAATGCATGGCAGATGAAGTATAATGTGGATAAATGTGAGGTTATCCACTTTGGTGGTAAAAACAGAGAGACAGACTATTATCTGAATGGTGACAGATTAGGAAAAGGGGAGGTACAACGAGACCTGGGTGTCATGGTACATCAGTCATTGAAGGTTGGCATGCAGGTACAGCAGGCGGTTAAGAAAGCAAATGGCATGTTGGCCTTCATAGCGAGGGGATTTGAGTATAGGGGCAGGGAGGTGTTGCTACAGTTGTACAGGGCCTTGGTGAGGCCACACCTGGAGTATTGTGTACAGTTTTGGTCCCCTAACTTGAGGAAGGACATTCTTGCTATTGAGGGAGTGCAGCGAAGGTTCACCAGACTGATTCCCGGGATGGCGGGACTGACATGTCAAGAAAGACTGGATCAACTGGGCTTGTATTCACTGGAGTTCAGAAGAATGAGAGGGGACCTCATAGAAACGTTTAAAATTCTGATGGGTTTAGACAGGTTAGATGCAGGAAGAATGTTCCCAATGTTGGGGAAGTCCAGAACCAGGGGACACAATCTAAGGATAAGGGGTAAGCCATTTAGGAGCGAGATGAGGAGAAACTTCTTCACCCAGAGAGTGGTGAACCTGTGGAATTCTCTACCACAGAAAGTAGTTGAGGCCAATTCACTAAATATATTCAAAAAGGAGTTAGATGAAGTCTTTACTACTAGGGGGATCAAGGGGTATGGCGAGAAAGCAGGAATGAGGTACTGAAGTTGCATGTTCAGCCATGAACTCATTGAATGGCGGTGCAGGCTAGAAGGGCCAAATGGCCTGCTCCTGCAACTATTTTCTATGTTTCTATGTTTCTAACCTGTGCAGCCAGCTTTCCAGATATGTTGACCTCATTGATTTCCAAGGATTCATCTAGTCAGTCACATGATTTGTGCACCTTGAGAAACCTTCCAAATTGTTACACAGTATTGATTCCTGCTGAGCAACACAATCTCTTCTTTCTCATCTCACAATACTATCTACACTGTTAAAGCTCAAATCTACTTAATGTATGTTTCCTATGTTACGACAATGACTACATTTCAAAAGTACTTAATTGGTTGTAAAGTGCTTTGGGACATCCTGAGGTCGTGAAAGGCACTATATGAATAAGAACATAAGAATGAGGAGCAGAAGTAGGCCATTGGGCCCCTCGTGCCTGCTCCGCCATTCAATATCATGGCTGATTTTCTACCTCAACTCCACTTTCCTGCACAGTTCCCTTTTCCCTTGATTCCCTCAATATTCAAAAATCTATTGATCTCTGTCTTGAATATACACAAAGACTGAGCCTCCACAGGCCTCTGGGGTAGAGAATTCCAAAGATTCACCACACTCTGAGTGAAGAGGTTTCTACTCAGCTCAGTGCTAAATAGCTGACCTCTTATTCTGAGACTGTGACCCCTGGTTCTAGACTCCCAGCCAGAGGGAATATCCTCCCTGCATCTACCCTGTCAAGCCCTGAAATAATTTTGTATGTTTCAACGAGATCACCTCTCATTCTTCTAAACTCCAGAGAGTATAGCCCATTCTACACAATCGCTCATCATAAGACAGCCCTCTCATCCCAGGAATCAGTCTAGTAAATCTTCATTGCACTGCTTCCAAAGAAAGTATATCCTTCCTTAGATAAGGAAACCAAAACTGTACACAATACTCCAGGTGTGGTCTCACCAGTGCCCTATATAATTGCAATAAGATGACTTTACTCTTATACTCAAATCCTCTTGTAATAAAGGCTAACATACCATTTGCTTTCTTAATTGCTTGCTGTACCTGCATGTTAACTTTCATGATTCATGTACAAGGGCACCCTCTTAACATCAACATTTCCCAATCTCTTACCATGTAAAAAATACTCTGCTTTTCTATTTTTTCTACCAAAATGGATAACCACATTTCTCCATATTATATTCCATTTGCCATGTTCTTGCCCATTCACTTAGCCTGTCTATATCCCCTTGAAGTCTTTTTGCATCCACCTCACAACTTACATTCTCACCTAGCTTTGTATTATCAGAAAACTTGGATATGCAGGTTGAACCTCCCTTATCCGGCACCCTCGGGACCTGGCCTGTGCCGAATGAGGGATTTTGCTGGATAAGTGGCGGTCATCGGCCCGAGGTGGGGGGGGGGCGGGTGGGGGAAGGAGGTCGCCCGAGGTCGGGGGGCGGGAGGAGGTCGGCGGCCCGAACATGCCCAGCGGGCCCTGTGTCGGCAGGCCGGTGGGCCCCGAAGTGTTAGCGGGATCAGCTAACTGTGCACAGAAGCTGGACTAAACCTGGAACCTCCATGGTCTACTACTTACTCCACACTCTACTACTTACCAACCGATGCAGTGGGGAAAACCACATTAGTTTTTTTTATTGCATTTGTGGTAGTGTTTGAAGCAACTAACTTATGTTAGCTTGACCTAATGGTAACACTCTTACCTTGGAGGAAGAATATTGACCAGCCGCGGTCTACGCATGCACCACCCGACGGCTGGGAATGGTGTCCGATGAGGGGTGGTGCCAGGTAAGCGAGTGCCAGACAAGAGAGGTTCAACCAGCATTACATTTGGTGCC
The DNA here is from genome assembly GCF_044704955.1 of Pristiophorus japonicus. Lineage (NCBI taxonomy): Eukaryota > Metazoa > Chordata > Chondrichthyes > Pristiophoridae > Pristiophorus > Pristiophorus japonicus. The sequence goes on along the minus strand of NC_091977.1, from coordinate 501,515,976 downwards.
ATCCAAATTATTGATATAGATTATGAATAGCAGGGGCCCAAACACCGATCCTTGCAGCACTCCACTAGTTACAGCCTCCCAACCCAAAAATGGCCTGTTTATTCCTGTTTTCTGCCATTAACCAATCCTCAGTCCATGCTAGTATATTACACATGCAGCATCCCGAATCCGGAACCCTCGGGACCAAGGCCATTCCGGATTTTGTGTTTTTCTGGACTTTGGAATGTGTTTCTGACGTCACAAATCTGGAAACACCTGAGCCCAGGTTCGGGTATTTCCAGATTTCGGAATGTCAGAAGGTGGGGGTACATGCCGAGGAGCTGTTCGGGCCGTCCGGGACTCACCGAGGAGGTCGTCGAGTGGGTGCCCACAAAGGAGGCCGTCATGGAGCCGACCCCGTCGGGCGGGCCACTGGGGCCCCATCGAGGAGGTGTTTGCATCAGGCGGGACCCCACCGTGGAGTTCGTTGGGTGGGCCGGCCCCGCAGAGGTTGTTGTCATCGGGCGGGACCCCACCAAGGAGGTTGTCGGGCCAGTGGCCCCGCCAAGGATGCTGTCGTCGGGCAGGGCCCTACCAAGAATGTCGTCGTCGGGGTGGTGTTTGGGCAGACCAATGAGGAGGCCCCGAGGTAAGGGCGGCGAGGCAAGCGGCGGCGAGACGAGGCCCCGAGGTCAGGCAGCGGCGAGGTCGGCAGGGTCGTCCGGTCCGGATTCCGGAACCTTTTACGGATTACGGACGACCCTGCCTCAAATCGTCCCAGATTCCGGAACATTCCGGATTCCGGAACTCCGGATTTTGGAAGCTGCACCTGTCCTCCAACCCCATGAGCCCTAATTTTGTTTAATAAGGTTTTGTGTAGCACTTTATCGAGTGCCTTCGGAAAATCCAAATACACCACATCCGCTGGTTCTCCTTATCTATTCTGCTCATTACAACCTCAAAAAACTCTAACAGATTTATCAAACGTGATTTCCCTTTCAGAAATCTATGCTGACTCTGCCCAATCCTATTATTATTTCCTAAGTATCCTGTTAATAATAGATTCTAGCACCTTCTCCATGACTAATGTCAGGCTAACTGTGTGTAGTTCCCTGTTTTCTCTCTCCCTCCTTTCTTAAATAGTGGGGTTACATTATCTACCTTCCAATCTGCGTGAACCATTCTACAATCTATGGAATTTCGGAAGATGACAACCAATGCATCTACTATCTTTATAACCACCTCTTTCAAAACCAAAATGCAAGTCTTTCTTTCTTTAAACTACCTTGTCCCCGTCCTCACCAACCTATAATGAGTCGCTGTCGCGCAATGCACGAAATTTAAAATTCTCATTGTCCTCTTCAAATGCTGGCACATCCTCACACCTCCTCCAGCTTATATCACCTTCTGTACTCTTAGATTCCAGCCTTTTGTGTATTCCCTGCCTGTCCCTTCACCCCAGCATCGGTGGTAGAGTCTTCAACCGCCTCAGATCCACTGGCTGGAAATTCTTCCATGTACACCTCCCCCTATTCTCTTCACTTTTAAAACCTATTCAAAACTCACCTTTTCAACCCAAACTTATGTTCATTCTTCCTAATCTCTCCGTCATAGTTGTTGTCCTATCTATCTTCATTCTGAAGTATCTTGGGAAGATTTTATTTTACTTTAAACACACTGTATAAATACAAATTGTCAGTCGCTAGTAATTTCCATGGGAGTACTACCAATCTGCCACTATAACTTTGGCAGAAGATCAGTAGAAACCCTGGAGAAACGATGTCAACAGCAAGGAATTTTACCCCTGTTGATTTGAAAGGTTGCTTTCTAGCATTTAAATGATCATTACATCCAGTGCATAAGCCAAATTTTTACAACCATCGAATATGGGGCTGTGATTTGTATGCTAATGTAAAAAACATTTTTTTGGAATCGTCGCGATATTTTATACCAATGCAGGCTGTGCACCAGATATTACAGTATAATGATATTGACCACTTGAAGCGTAATGGATTGGAACCGTCATTTTCAATGATCCCTGCAGAATATATCCCTGATTCACTCTGCTTTCACCTTTGACTAACACAGGGAGAAGCTGGAGAACAAGCACAGGATGGTTTCCCTGGAAAACCTGGTGAAATGGTAGGGGAAAGATACAGATTTATTTATTCCTGCTGAATATTTATTTTGAATGTATGAAAACTTTTCACTGTGGCGGGGAAGTTGCTGGTGTATGTTTTACCTTCTATTCCTTGTTGAACAGGGAGAAACTGGGTTACCAGGTATCACAGGTCCCAGTGGACAAAAGGTAAGGAAAGGCTTTCAACTACACTCACAGTTCTGAATGGGTTTGTTCCCACTTCCTTAACTAGTGCACATGTGAATCCCTCCTCATCTCTGACTCCCAAATTTTCCATTGTCCCCTGTGTCCCAGTGCATCCGTGGAGCAATCCTGACCATACAGGTCCCAGGTTCAATCTCTGGCCAGTCCTGAGCTAGCTGATCCGATCAATTGCTGTGGGTCGGTGCCTGTCGGAGATCAGGCAGCTCCACACTTGGCTGCTCCTGCTTGCATCTTGTTGGCAGTCTCCGAGTCACCCACCTGACAGAGAATACCTGATAAAGAAAATCGTCACCTTCGGATCCTGGCTGAAGGTGTGCAGATCAGATGTGCCAATGTAATTTTCATCGGGTGTCAATGTACCATTCTTATTTTTCAATCAAATCTTTCCATATTTAAATTTATTTTGTTAGTAGTTGGGATTTTTGTTTCTCTCTCCCCTATTTCCCTGACCAACAACAGGCCAGGTAACATGTTCCAAGGTCCGTAGTTACTCGGCTGCTTCTGATCAGTGGCTGTGGCAAGTGTCAAGCAAAGATCAAGCACCTTCACCAGGAACTTGCCTGTTGACTTTTATGTCCTGGGGGGATTATTCACTTCTTGCTGTTTAATAACCCAAAGTGCTGCTTCATAGCCCTTCTATACTTGTCAACGTAAATGTTCAAACATCAGTAATGATGCAGCCATCTGAACAGTACTGATCAGGGAATAGAATTAGTGAATTGGCACATTATAGCTTTGCCCTTATATTTAAACGAGTCTAGTCATCTTGGTTGCTAAGAAAAAGACAAAGTTACAAGCTTGGCAAGTGTTAAATAGTATGATTGCAACCACATGCCGTGGGAGGTGAAGTTTTCTACCACCTTATGTTGGTAAAAAAAAAAGGGTGGCAGCCAAAGAGGCTTCCAATTTTTGAAAGTTAGTAGCCCAACTAATGAAGAATGACTAATGAAAGGCAACATTCAGTTGTTTCACTGTAATGTAGTGTGGTTTACTTTCATCTCCTGTTTTGCATGGCACATATTTGAAATCATTTTAAACCAAGGACATAGTGAATTTTTTTTCATGCATGTTATTTACCATCTCCTCTTTTCAGGGAGAACCTGGTCTTCCAGGATCACATGGACTACCGGGCTCAAGGGGATTAAATGGGGAGAAGGTCAGTGGCTATGTTTTATTCTTTTATAGACCGGATAGCACATTATATTGTTAAAGATCTAAGGCATGGGCTTACATCCAACCAGAGCTCATTATTGGGAAGATCCAGCCCCCTCTGCCACAAGCTCCATAACCTCGCCACCAACTGCAATCCCTTCATGGCCACTGTCCCAAGTTGGATCAGACCTCTCGCAACCTCGGCATCCTATTCAACCCCGAGCTAACCCAGATTCTGTCCATCACAAAGACTGCCTACTTCCACCTTCATAGCATCACTTACCCCGACCTCAGCTTCACTTTCACTCAACCCTCGTTTATGCCTCTGTCACCTCAACGATTCTGATGCTTTCCTGGCTGGCCACTCTTCCTCCACTATGCGTAAACTAGGAAGGCTGCTTACATATGTGAGTGAGGAGCCCATCACCTGTTTTAGGATCCCTGCCCTAAACTGCATAGCCCGAAGCAGAGCAGGCACCGGGCCTCCTCCACTCAGCTCAATAACAGCTAACTACAAAACGTAAGTCAAATTCTTTTTTTTTTAAGTTTAATATGGAGGTACAAGTCAGGAGTGTGATGGAATACTCTCCACTTGTCGGGATGAGCTCCAACAACACTCACGAAGCTCGGCACCATCCAGGACAAAGCAGCCCGCTTGATTGGCACCCCATCCACTACCTTAAACATTCACTCCCTCCACCACCGGAGTACCAGGGCTGCAGTGTGTGCCATCTTCAAGATGCACTACAGCAACTCTCGCCACAGCTTCTTCAACAGCACCTCCCAAACCCATGACCTCTACCACATAGAAGGATAAGGGCAGCAGGCCAATGGGAACACCATCACCTGCAAGTTCCCCTCCAAGTCACACGCCATCCTGACTTGGAAATATACTGCCGTTCTTTCACCGTCGCTGGGTCCAAATCCTGGAACTCCCTCCCTAACAGCACTATGGGAGTGCCTTCACCACATGCACTGCAGCGGTTCAAGAAAGTGGCTCAACATCACCTTTTCAAGGGCAATTAGGGATGGGCAATAAATGCAGGCCTTGCCAATGACACCCAGACCCCAGGATTGAATTTTTTAAAAGCCAGGAGGAAAGGAGAGCATCTCCCAGCTCCACAGCATACCTGAGATTTGCTGTCAGACAACCTGGTATCTTGTTGTCCTTTTCCACAGGACTTACCCAGGGCCACTGCCAGTCAGACAAGCAGGGTGAAATCGAGCCACTTGAAATGAAAGAGCGGCTTCTGGAGATGCAATAGGTCCTGGTAGGTCTCTCAAAGTTTTGAAAGGAGACCCAAGGCCCAATTTAGAGTAAGCCTTGGACCCACTGTTTCTGACATGGGCTATCTGCACGCCATTGGTTATATGCCCCGAAAATAGACGCATAATCAGTTTCTTCCCCAGTGTATGTGTGGATTAAAACTTTATCTGGAAAACAACTGTGCAGATGGGTTTGAAAATGTTCTGCATGCATCTTCTCTTTTATATGAGAGTAGGCGATGGAGAGTCAGACAGAATGATACCTTGATGCAACAGGCATAGTCACAGCTGAACGTGGATGTGTTTTTTGAAAGTTTAGACCGTTTATGCACCATGTTGTGTTTTCACAGGGAGAACCAGGGAAAGAAGGTCCTATTGGTCCAAAATCAGAAAAAGGTGAAAAGGTAGGACACATTTCATTAAAATGAGAATTGAAATGAAATGGAGCATTGAGCCTTCCTCTATTTACAATCGGTTTCTTTATCTTGTGTCTTAGGGATCTGTTGGACTTCCCGGGACTCCAGGCTTACCAGGGATGGTGAGTAACAGCAAATGACAAAATAAGCTTCCCTATTTGTAACAATCAGTGTTTGGATAATATTGTCCCATACACTTCATCAGTTCCAATACAAGACTAGCCTCTTTTGCAGACAATTTCAAGAACTGTCAGCTGTGGCTCAGTGGATAGCACACTTGCCTCTGAGTCAGATAGTTATGGGTTCAAATCCCACTCCAGGGACTTGAGCACGTTAATCTAGGCCGACACTCCAGTGCAGTGCTGAGGGAGTGCTGCACTGTTGGAGGTGCTGCCTTTCATAAGGAAATCGATGTAGGCCACCTGGCTTCTTGAGCCTGCTCTGCCATTTAATAAGTTCATGGTTGATCTGATTGTGGACTCAGCTCCATTTCCCTGCCTGTTCCCCAGAACCCTTTATTCCTCTATCACTCAAAAATCTGCCTTAAATATATTCAATGACCCAGCCTCCACAGTTCTCTGGGGCAGATAATTCCATAGATTTACAACTCCCTTATTCTGAGACTATGTCCCCCAGTTTTAGTTTCCCCTATGAGTAGAAATATCCTCTCTGCATCCACTTGTCGAGCTCCTTCATCATCTTATATGTTTCGATAAGATCACCTCTCATTCTTCTGAACTCCAATGTGCATAGGCCCAACTTACTCAACCTATCTTCATAAGTCAACCCCCTCATCTGCGGAATCAACCAAGTGAACCTTCTCTGAACAGCCTCTATTGCAAGGATATCCTTCCTTAAATACGGAGCCCAAGACTGTACACAGTACTCCAGGTGTGGCCTCACCAATACCCTGTACAGTTGTAGCAAGACTTCTCTGCTTTTATACGCTATCCCCCTTGCAATAAAGGCCAACATTCCATTTTCCTTCCTGATTACTTGCTGTACCTGATACTAACTTTTTGTGTTTCATGCACAAGGATCTCCAGGTCCCTCTGTACTGAAGCACTTCGCAATTTTTCTCCATTTAAATTATAATTTGCTTTTCTATTTTTTCTGCCAAAGTGGATAACCTCACATTTTCCCACATTATACTCCATCTGCCAAATTTTTGCCCACTCACTTAGCCTGTCTATATCCCTTTGCAGATTTTTTGTGTCCTCCTCACAATTTGCTTTCCCACCCATCTTTGTATCATCAGCAAACTTCATCCAAGTCATTAATATAGATTGTAAATAGTTGAGAACCCAGCACAGATCCCTGCAGCACCCCACTTGTTACTGATTGCCAACCGGAAAATGATCCATTTATCCCGACTCTCTGTTTTCTGTTAGTTAGCCAATTCTCTATCCATGCATATTACCCCCAACCCCGTGAACTTTTATCTTGTGCAGAGACCTGTTATGAGGCACCTTATCGAATGCCTTCTGGAAATCCAAATACACCACATCCACTGGTTCCCCCTTATCCACCCTGCTCGTTACATCCTCAAAGAACTCCAGCAAATTTGTCGAACATGATTTCCCTTTCATAAAACCATGCTGACTCTGTTTGATTGAATTATGCTTTTCCACATGCCCCACTACTGCTTCCTTAATAATGGACTCCAGCATTTGCCCAACGACAGATGTTAGGCTAACTGTTCTATAGTTTCCTGCTTTTTGACTGCCTCCTTTTTTAAATAGGGGCACTACATTTGCAGTTTTCCAATCCGCTTGGACTGCCCCAGAATCCAGGGAATTTTGGTAGATTACAACCAAGGCATCCATTATCTCTGCAACCACTTCTTTTAAGACCCTAGGATGTAAGCCAACAGGTCCAGGGGACTTGTCTGCCTTTAGTCCCATTATTTTACCGAGTACTACTTCATTAGTGATAGTGATTGTATTAAGTTCCTCTCTCCCTATAGCCCCTTGATTATCCACTATTGGGATGTTTTTAATGTCTTCTACCTTGAAGACCGATACAAAATATTTGTTCAACGTCTCTGCCAGTTCCCTGTTCACCATTATTAATTCCCCAGTCTCATCCTCTAGGGGACCAACATTTACTTTAGCCACTCTGTTCCTTATTATGTATCTGTAGAAACTCTTTCTTATCTGTTTTTATATTTCATGCTAGTTTACTTTAATCATTTATCTTCCCTCTTATTATCATTTTTTTTGTCACTCTTTGCTGACTTTTAAAACTTTCCTAATCCTCTGGCCTCGCACCAGTTTTGGCCACATTGTATGCCCTTGTTTTCAATTTGACACCATCTCTTATTTCCTTAGTTAGCCATGGATGGTTATCCGTTCTCATACAGTCTTTCCTTCTCATTGGGATATATTTTTGTTGTGAGTTATGAAATATCTCCTTAAATGTCTGCCACTGCTCATCAATCGTCCCATACTTTAATCTATATTCCCAGTCCACTTTACTCAACACTGCCCTCATCTCCTTTATTTAAGGTTAGGACACTGGTTTGAGATCCAATTTTCTCACCCTCCAACTAAATTTGAAATTCAACCACATTCGGATGAGACATTAAACCGAGGCCCATCTGTCCTCTCAGGTGGATGTAAAAGATCCCCTGGCACTATTTTGAAGAAGAGCAGGTTAGTTATCCCCGGTGTCCTGGCTAATATTTATCCCTCAATCAACATAACAACAACAGCTTATCTGGTCATTATCACATTGCTGTTTGTGGGAGTTGCGGTGTACAAATTGGCTGCCACGTTTCCCACATTACAACAGTGACTACACTCTAAAAGTTGCTGTAAAGCGCTTTGAGACGTCTGGTGGTTGTGAAAGGCGCTATATAAATACGGAAAAACCCTAACCCTAAATGCAAGTCTTTCTTTCTTTCTTCAACTCTAGGGTAGAACTTGTTTTGGGTGAAGTTCAAGTACAGATGCTTAACATGCTTGTGTCATATTGCTGTTTGAGTTACTTTTACGGAAGTGTTAACCCATTTAAAATGCAGGGTAACCACCTGCATAAAAATCCGATAATTAGTATGAGCACACTGCAATGTGTCTACATGCTGGGCTTGGATAGGACATTTTGGGGATTCCTTGGAATTCTATCCTTAAAGGACCATCAATGACCCCACCTACCTAATTATATCATCTTCACATCACAAAAGCATTAAGTTGGGTGACTCAGTTCTAATGCAATAGTGCTAATTTTGACATGTGTATGAAAACAATTTTTACTGATAGTGATTCCCTTTTAATGTACTTCAGTTAAAAACATTCATCCTGTGCAAATCTGTTCTTCATTCGTTCCTTTCCTACTATTTAAAAATAGCTTTATATAAATAACACATGAAAAGAACCTGGGAGTGGCCAGCAAGCCCGTTCCGTTCAGGAGGCAGAATAACCTCATGTACCATCTTCCCATCCCCTAATGATTATGCCGCTGGGGAGAAGCAAGAAAAATAATCTGTGGCCAATTTAGGAAAATTTCTGGGATATTCCTCTTTGACTCCCAACCAAGCAAAGCTCCAGGAGACCCTTTGATGCTTTCTGCAATGTACAACTACAACGTGCATTTATATAGCACCTTTAACATAATAAAAACATCCCAAGGCGCTTCACAGGAGTGTTATCAGAAAAATTTGACATCTAGCCATATGCAGAGATAATAGGACAGGTGATCAAAAGCTAGGTCAAAGTGTTTTAGGGAGAGAATTCCAGAGCTTAGGGCCTAGGCAGCTGAAGGCACAGCCGCCAATGGCGGAGCGATGAAAATCAAGGATATGCAAGAGGCCAGAATTGGAGGAGCGCAGAGATCTCGGAGGGTCGTAGGGCTGGAGGAGATTATAGAGATAGGGGAGGAGCAAGGTCAAGAAGGGATTTGAACACAAGGATAAGAATTTTAAAATCGAGGTGTTGCCGGACTAGAAGCCAATGTCGGTCCATGAGCTATTTATTTCAGTAGAATTTCTGTCAGTTTATGGGGCAAAGTTTGTTATCAACAAATTATCATCAGTAGCTACATGCCATTCAGTCCAACCAGTCTACCTTGGTGTCTATCCTTCACATGAGCATTCATCCTAATCTTATGTCCACTCTGTTCCCATATGCCTTTATTTCCTTTTCCTTCAACTGCTTATCCAACTTGTTCTTGAATAATTTCTGCTTCAGTCATTAACTCAGTTAGGGCATTCCACAGTCTCACAACCCTAACCCTAACCCTAACGCTAACCCTAAGTTTAAAAAGCTTCTGATCTCTGACCTAAATCTCATATTTAATTGTATATCCATATCCCCTGGTTATAGACCGCCCCCCCCATGTAATGGAAAGAAGCAAGATTTTCATTGCTCCATTGAAGCATATGGGTGATTTTAAATGCAGCAATCCAATCACTGCTCTGTGAGAAGAATGAAGCTATCTATACCCATTGGGTGGGATTAAATAATGAATGCAGCAAGTGGCAGAAATGGAGAAAGAGCAGAATGGTCGTCCAGGGCCTCTAAGTCAGAGAAAGAGGCATCAGCTATTCGGCTCAATTTTCCCCAAAGCTGTTTTTTGGTGTACTTGAAGAGTTACGCCCATTACTTTGGGGTGCAAGTACGCCCAAAAAAAATCTTCCAAGTTTCCCCGTTTGATTTCTTCATTTTTGCGCCGCCTAGCCTGACGTTTAGTTTTGTGGGTGGAGCCTTGATCTGCGCCAAAAAGATCGGGTTGCCACGGTAACCAGGGACACAATGCGGGCTGAGGCTGGAAAGTGGCACTTACAGCCAGCTCACAGCAACCAAGCACAAGCACATTACAGCAACTTACTAAGCACAAGTACATTAAACATTGCAGCAACTTACTTCCATTAAATTATTAAAGTCCACCCCCCCCCCCCCCATTGCCGGTGCCGGTCCCTGCACCTATCCCTAGTCAAATGGCTTCCCCCTCCCGGTCCCCGCACCTATCCCTGGCCAAATGGCTTCCCCCTCCCGGTCCCCGCTCCTATCCCTGGCCGAATGGCCTCCCGATGTCAGTCCCCGCACCTATCCCAGGCCAAATGGCCTCCCAGTCCCGGTCCCCGCACTTGTCCCTGGCTGAATGGCCTCCTCCCTCCTGGTCCCTGTACCTATCCCAGGCCGAACGGCCTCCCGGTCCCAGTCCCTGCACCTATCCCCGAAAGGCTGCCCCCGCCTCTCTCCCACTCTCTCTTACTTCTCCTGCTGCTGCTGTCCATGCATCTGCTGCGCTGATTTACTTACCTGTACCAATTTTCTTAACTCATCAAAAGGTTTTTGTACAGAAGCCACATACGCCAACCTAAGAAGAACTGGAGTAACTCTGAGCTGGCCAAACTTGCCTAATCGGCCAGAATTGGTGTGGGTGGCTGGCTACATCCCCTTTGACTCAAAAAAAAAAAAATGAACCTAAAAAAATCGTAACTAACTGAGTTAAGCTGGTGCAAATTGATTGGGAAAACTTGTATTTTTTAACAGGCCAAAAAAAGCAGCGGCACTAAAAAAACGGCACAAATCACTGGGGAAAATTGAGCCCATAGTGATTCATGAATGTAACTTTGGTAGAAAATCATATGATGGTAACATGTTCAGAGACCATGGAGTCATGTTCTGGCACAGGTTTTGGAGGCAATAATGTATGATTCACCAAACTGTAGGAAAAAAGCATTGAAGATGTGTGCAGTAAAGTCAAGACAATGTCAGGGAAGGTAATATTAGCACTTGAGCCACTTTCATGGAAAGTAGATATCAGCTAGCCAGCATGCCAGCCGTTCGCATGGCATACTCCAGAATAAATGAGTGTACAAAACAGGAACAAGTTCACGCAAATGGGTCTAAATTTGTTCTCTGTCCTTTTCTTTTCAGGCGACTGAAGGTTTTTCTGTACCTGGGATACCGGTAGGTATATAATAAGCACTGATTTTATCTAATTGAACCTGTTGGAGGTAATGTTCATCTTCACCACATAACATAACATAAATTATCTTGTCAAGACGTAACATAGATTACCTAATCAGGTCATTACCTTATCTACTTATATGTACAGAAAAGAAGAAACATTTAGTTGTCAGAAGAAGTCATCTTTGTCTTTTCCTATACATAAAACCACGCAGACTACCTTACTCTGATGTTGAAAGTTTAGATGGCAACCAGATAGAGTCATTCGTGAGCAAGCAAGATGCAGTCTTATAGATTCAACCATCTTGTTGACTTTCTCCAGATACTAGCCGTCTCAGCAAATCTCTGACGAAGCTACCTTTTACTCACAAAATGGAGTCTTTAATTCAAAATGGATTTATGAATGCAACTTTTCTAACAATGTCTGTTGAGGATAAAGCTGCAATCGGTTGTAATACTCCGTGTAGTCAAATAGCCTGCTGACACTCAATACATAAGTTTGCACTTGAAGAATGCAAAAATACTGCAGGACACGCAAGATATGTGGAGCCATAACCTCCAGTAAGAGTCAATGCCTTCAAAAGAGGAGGGAGAGAGAGAATTATTACTCGGAAATTCTGCAATGGTTGGGTGGGGCGGAATAGGGCGTTTCCAGATTTCCCGCAGTAACTTTAGAAGATCAGTGGAAAACCCAAAGAAAGGGAGAAATAGTCATTTCTTGAGGGTTTCGGCCAATCTTCCTCTGAAGTTACAGCAGGAAATCAAGGAATTTCCCTGTGGAAATTCTAGCCCCGTATGTATTTAAGAAAACCTCCCCAATGGTGAGAATTCCTATTTAATCACATGTACATAGATGTAATGCTGGAGAATAATGATTGACAGCCACTTCCTTTCCTTTTCTTTGATTTTCTTTAGGGTTTGCCTGGAGAGAAAGGAGAGAAAGGCGACTCAGGAGAGCCAGGAGAGCCTGTGAGTAGTAGCCCTCTGAACTAAGGGTCTTTATTTAAAGCACCGTGTCATGGGAACATTGTTGTCACTTTGCACAGGAGGATGAATAAAAGAATCGTGACAAATATGGCCTATGTTAACATTGGGTGCAAGCACCACATTAGTGTCTCATTGATATAAAGACCCTCCTTAAAAGCGGCCCCTTTAATAAAAAATAAATTGCACAAAATCTGAACAATGGCTCAATGGGGAAGTGCACCACCTCGCATGATACTGACCCATGCAGATCAGGAAGGCGTCAGACTCGATCTCTAGTCTGTGCTGGCTTCCAAGTGGTGACACTGCAATTATATGTCCAAGGCCTGGAAAAGAGCCCCTTTTAAGAATATATTTAATGGCAGCAGAGAATGCAAATCATTATGAGATAAACTTCTGTTTCAGCCTTCCCACTCGGGCTCAATGTGAAAATGAGTTGTCCACTGTAAAAGTGAGCTGTGCAGACCCTGATGGTTTGCCCCCTGGAATGTGGTGAGTTCACTGAACTCAGCCAGAGTTACAATAAAGGCATTACAATTGACCACAGCAACCTTGAGCTCAGAAGTTGGAAAATTAACCAGAATGCTCGGCCTTGACCATTATCCAGTGACCCTTGCGGGAAAATATGTGTTTTATGGACATTTTAGTGAGGACAGAATCAAGCTTTCAGCGATTCCCCTTTATCCACTACCCATCCCATGGCCAAATAGACTTGTGACATTCACTCTTTGGGCTCACAACTGAAGAGTGGCCAGATGGGCAAGGTATTAGAGGACGAGGGGCACTCATGGAATTGAACCCCAGCATATAAAGGGGAGAAAACTGGTGAGAGGTAAAAGGGAAGAGGGAGCCATCCAGCCACTCAGCACAAGATCTCACTACTCAGTCAAACTGTCCAATTTACTTTCACATCCATCACTACTTAAAAGAGAAATATAGTTAAAGGGGGACGTTTAATTCCTCTCCCTCTCCCTCTCTATCCATGGGCAAGAAATCCTCTCAAATATATTTTTACCTTTAAAAAGCTGTCAAATTTGCTGCTCAAGAGAGAGTTGCAGTTAACTCCCTTCCGTATTACACCTGTTATGCCACTGTTGCAGACTTAGCTGGGGTTGGATTGATGCTAGATCAGATTGCAGAACTGAACCAAACATTGTGGTGATAAACATATTGGGGAAGTATTGCTGGAGGGTCTGTAATAAATGTAAACTAGGCCTCCTCATCCTTCTTGACTTGTCTGCAGCCTTTAACACGGTTGACCACTCCATTCTTCTTCAGTGCCTCTCCACCGTCGTCCAGCTGGGTGGGACTGCACTCGCCTGGTCTCATTCTTATCTATCTAATCATAGCCAGAGAATCACCTGCAATGGCTTCTCTTCCCACTCCCGCATCGTTACCTCTGGTGTACCTCAAGGTTCTATCCTTGGCCCCCTCCTATTTCTGGTCTACATGCTGCCCCTTGGCAACATCATCCAAAAACTCAGCATCAGTTTCCACATGTACGCTGATGACACCCTGCTCTACCTCACTACCATTTCCTTCGACCCCTCCACGCTCTCTAAATTGACAGACTGCTTGTCTGATATCCAATTCTGGATGAGCAGAAATTTTCTCCAATTAAATATTGGGAAGACCAAAGTCCTTGTTTTCGGTCCCCAACACAAACTGCATTTCCTAGCCACTGACTCCATCCCTCTCTCCAACATCTGTCTGAGGCTGAACCAGACTGTTCGCAAACTCATATTTGACCCTGAAGTTAGATTCCAATCACATATCCGTGGCATAACTAAGACCACCAATTTCCACCTCCGTAACGTCGCCCATCTCCGCCCTTGCCTCAGCTCATCCGCTGCTGAAACCTTCATCCATGCCTTTGTTACCTCTAGACTTGACTATTCCAACGCAATCCTGGCTGGCCTCCCACATTCTACCCGACGAAAACTTGCGATCATCCAAAACACGGAAGCTCGTGTCCTAACTCGCACTACTCCCGTTCACACACCACCCCTGTGCTCGCTTACCTACATTGGCTCCCGATTAAGCAATGCCTCAATTTCAAAATTCTCATCCTTGTTTTCGAATCCCTCCATGGCCTCTATCTCTTCCCTATCTCTGTGATCTCCTCCAGCCCCACAATCACCCGAGATATCTACGCTCCTCTAATTCTGGCCTCTTGAGCATCCCTGATTATAATCACTCAACCATTGGTGGCCATGCCTCCTGTTGCCTAGTCCCTAAGCTCTGGAATTCCTTATCTAAACCTCTCCACCTCGCTACCTTTCTTTCCTCCTTTATGACGCTCCTTAAAACCTACCTCTTTGAAAAGCTTTTGGTCACCTGCCCTAATTTCTCCTTATGTGTCAAATTTTTTGTCTTATAATACTCCTGTGAAGCACGATATAAATACAAATTGTGTTGTTGTTATTGTTACTACCTGGTGACAGTTGAGACAAAAAATCCAGCAGCATCTGTACAGCATTTTTTATGGAAATATTTGTGTTTACTGGCCTCCAATGTAAATGACCTGTTGATTTATTTCTATTGGTGTTCTTTGTATCTATGCCAGAAATTTTATCCACCTTTCCTTTGTATTGTAGTGGCATTTAAATCTAATACTGGATCACTCATTTAATCATTGGGAGTGTCCAATGATGGCTGTGTTTACTTCTATTTACCACACAGGGGCAGCACTGCACTATCCTTCTCATGTTGCCCAGAAATTAAAGGCTCACAAATAAATGGCCCACAAATTTGATTGCGCAGCGGCCGTGGACTATGCAAATCGGGGATCTAACTCCCTGGTTCAGGACCCTTTTCTAAATTGTATCACGACGGAGTGCGGCAAGTACCATGCATGCTGCAGTCAGTTTTCTTGGGTGCACAGCAGCTACACCTTAAAGGCTGCCACCAAAAAGCTGAGTACAAAATGTAACGCTTACCTGACTGTGGAGCCGTGAGACACAGGAGTGCTCCTCCTGCCTCCACATTAAAACTGGTGCTCTCGCCCCAATCCCAATCCTGATTGCCTCCCACCTCCCTCACAAACTTGCCTGCTCCCCTCGGCAGGCATCTGAACCAAGCTCAAGCTACTTCTGGGGGCACGACTGGTGCCCATAGCTTGCTGGTAATAAACAAATGAGGCCGGTGGACCAATTTCCCGTGGTCCTACCACCGGCCTCTTTAGCCACTGCACCCGAATTTGGGGGCGATCCAATTTGTAGGCCAATATTGTAAATGGTGTTGCACAGGGCTTGTTTAGCTATGCGCAGAATCATTAGTTGCAGGTACAGTGTCCCGACCAATGGTGGCATATGTGCCCACTGTGACTACACGTGAATTTTAGAGGCTGTAAAATGTTGACAAAGGCATTTATTTTCAGCCCTTTATGTTTTACATGGCTGGAAACAAACACTTCTCTGGGGGGTGGATTTCTTTTCATCGCTCTTTCTATGGAAATCATTAACGCAATATGTTTCAAAGCTTTTGCTAGAAATATCAATAAGAGCAAATCTCCCGCTATGTTTATGATGCTCCTGAGCTCAGTGATCAGAGGAAATCTGTGGTCGAGGTGTCAGCCTTGGCTCAGTATTAGCACTATCGTCTCTGAGTCGGAAGGTCGTGGGTTGAAGTCCCACTCCAGAGAACTGACTACGTAACATAGGCAGACATTTCAGTGCAGTACTGAGGGAGTGTTGCACTGTTCGAGGTGCAATTTTCCACTAACACGTTAAACCGAGACCACGTCTGCTATCTCAGGTGGATGTAAAAGATCCTATGGCTCTGTTTCAAAGAAGAGCATAGAAACATAGAAACATAGAAAATAGGTGCAGGAGTAGGCCATTTGGCCCTTCGAGCCTGCACCGCCATTCAATAAGATCATGGCTGATCATTCCCTCAGTACCCCTTTCCTGCTTTCTCTCCATACCCCTTGATTCCCTTAGCCGTAAGGGCCATATCTAACTCCATCTTGAATACATCCAATGAACTGGCATCAACAACTCTCTGCGGCAGGGAATTCCATAGGTTAACAACTCTCTGAGTGAAGATGTTTTTTTCATCTTAGTCCTAAATAGCCTACCCCTTATACTAAGTCTATGTCCCCTGGTTCTGGACTTCCCCAACATCGGGAACATTCTTCCCGCATCTAACCTGTCCAGTCCCGTCAGAATTTTATATGTTTCTATGAGATCCCCTCTCATCCTTCTAAACTCCAGTGAATAAAGGCCCAGTTGATCCAGTCGCTTCTCATATGACAGTCCAGCCATCCCTGGAATCAGTCTGGTGAACCTTCGCTGCACTCCCTCAACAGCAAGAATGTCCTTCCTCAGATTAGGAGACCAAAACTGAACACAATATTACAGGTGAGGCCTCACTAAGACCCTGTACAACTGCAGTAAGACCTCCCTATACTCAAATCCCCTAGCTATGAAGGCCAACATACCATTTGCCGCCTTCACCGCCTGCTGTACCTGCATGCCCACTTTCAGTGACTGATAAACCATGACACCCAGGTCTCATTGCACCTCCCCTTTTCCTAATCTGCCGCCATCCAGATAATATTCTGCCTTCGTGTTTTTGCCCCCAAAATGGATAACCTCACATTTATCCACATTATACTGCATCTGCCATGCATTTGCCCACTCACCTAACCTGTCCAAGTCACCCTGCAGATTCTTAGCATCATCCTCACAGCTCACACCGCCACCCAGTTTAGTGTCATCTGCAAACTTGGAGATATTACACTCAATTCCTTCATCTAAATCATTAATGTATATTGTAAAGTGCTGGGGTCCCAGCACTGAGCCCTGCGGTACTCCACTAGTCACTGCCTGCCATTCTGAAAAGGACCCGTTTATCCCGACTCTCTGCTTCCTGTCTCTATCCACGTCAGTACACTACCCCCAATACCATGCGCCTTGATTTTGCACACCAATCTCTTGTGCGGGATCTTGTCAAAATCCTTTTGAAAGTCCAAATACACCACATCCACTGGTTCTCCCTTGTCCACTCTGCTAGTTACATCCTCAAAAAATTCCAGAAGATTCGTCAAGCATGATTTCCCTTTCATATCTCCATGCTGACTTGGTCCGATCCTGTCACTGCTTTCCAAATGCGCTGCTCTTTCATCCTTAATGATTGATTCTAACATTTTCCCCACTACTGATGTCAGGCTAACCGGTCTATAATTACCCGTCTTCTCTCTCCCTCCTTTTATAAAAAGTGGTGTTACATTAGCTATCCTTCAGTCCATAGGAACTGATCCAGAGTCGATGGACTGTTGGAAAATGATCACCAATGCATCCAATATTTCTAGGGCCACTTCCTTAAGTACTCTGGGATGCAGACTATCAGGCCCCGGGGATTTATCGGCCTTCAATCCCATCAATTTCCCTAACACAATTTCCTGCCTAATAAGGATATCTTTCAGTTCCTCCTTCTCACTAGATCTACTGTCCCCTAGTATAATCGAGAGTTATTTGTGTCTTTCTTTGTGAAGACAGAACCAAAGTATTTGTTCAATTGGTCTGCCATTTCTTTGGGGGAATTCGCCCCGGTGTCCTGGCCAATATTTATCCCTCAACCGACAGCACTAAATCAGATTATCTGGTTATTATTACATTGCTGTTTGTAGGACCTTGCTGTGCGTAAATTCACTGCCGCGTTTCCAACATTACAATAGATGCTGCTGGTGAATTTGTCTTTACTGTCACCAGGGGGCAACCTCCAGCAATACATCCTCAATACATTTCTTAAAAGCATTTTGGGACATCCTGGAGTTGTGAAAACTGCCTCAGATGAATCTTCCCACTGTGTTTATCACCAACATACAGTGAGCAGAGAAAATTTCCCACTGCGTTTGTAACATCACTAACGCACAGGAGGCTAACTTTAGCCTTCGGCTACGGTGTACAACGGCCAATATCGGATCAGCAGCCCGTTATACATCCCACCTGATTTTCTTTTCCATTAACTTCAACCGTCCGTTTGGTGTCAGCTGAACTCTTGTCAGTAGAAAGTAATCCTGTGGAACACTTTCCATTAAGATCAGTGGCTCCCCAATAACCAACTCATATATCATAAGAACATAAGAAATAGGAGCAGGAGTAGGCCATTTGGCCCTTCAAGCCTGCTCCGCCATTCAATAAGATCATGGCTGATCTGATCATAGACTCAGGTCCACTTCCCTGCCCGCTCCCCAGAACCCTTTATTCCCTTATCGCTCAAAAATCTGTTTATCTCTGCCTTAAAGATATTCTATGAAGTATAATGTGGATAAATGTGAGGTTATCCACTTTGGTGGAAAAACAGAGACACAGACTATTATCTGAATGGTGACAGATTAGGAAAAGGGGAGGTGCAACGAGACCTGGGTGCCATGGTACATCAGTCATTGAAGGTTGGCATGCAGGTACAGTAGGCGGTTAAGAAAGCAAATGGCATGTTGGCCTTCATAGCGAGGGGATTTGAGTATAGGGGCAGTGAGGTGTTACTACAGTTGTACAGGGCCTTGGTGAGGCCACACCTGGAGTATTTGTACAGTTTTGGTCCCCTAACTTGAGGAAGGACATTCTTGCTATTGAGGGAGTGCAGCAAAGGTTCACCAGACTGATTCCCAGGATGGCAGGACTGACATATCAAGAAAGACTGGATCAACTGGGCTTGTATTCACTGGAGTTCAGAAGAATGAGAGGGGATCTCATAGAAACGTTTAAAATTCTGACGGGATGCAGGAAGAATGTTCCCAATTTTGGGGAAGTCCAGAACCAGGGGTCACAGTCTAAGGATAAGGGGTAAGCCATTTAGGACCGAAATGAGGAGAAACTTCTTCACCCAGAGAGTGGTGAACCTGTGGAATTCTCTACCACAGAAAGTTGTTGAGTCCAATTCATTAAAGATATTCAAAAAGGAGTTAGATGTAGTCCTTACTACTAGGGGGATCAAGGGGTATGGTGAGAAAGCAGGAATGGGGTACTGAAGTTTCATGTTCAGCCATGAACTCATTGAATGGCGGTGCAGGCTCGAAGGGCCAAATAGAAACATAGAAACATAGAAAATAGGTGCAGGAGTAGGCCATTCGGCCCTTCTAGCCTGCACCGCCATTCAATGAGTTCATGGCTGAACATTCAACTTCAGTACCCCATTCCTGCTTTCTCGCCATACCCCTTGATCCCCCTAGTTGTAAGGACCTCATCTAACTCCTTTTTGAATATATTTAGTGAATTGGCCTCAACTACTGTCTGTGGTAGAGAATTCCACAGGTTCACCACTCTCTGGGTGAAGAAGTTCCTCCGCATCTCGGTCCTAAATGGCTTACCCCTTATCCTTAGACTGTGACCTCTGGTTCTGGACTTCCCCAACATTGGGAACATTCTTCCTGCATCTAACCTGTCTAACCCCGTCAGAATTTTAAATGTTTCTATGAGGTCCCCTCTCATTCTTCTGAACTCCAGTGAATACAAGCCCAGTTGATCCAGTCTTTCTTGATAGGTCAGTCCCGCCATCCCGGGAATCAGTCTGGTGAACCTTCGCTGCACTCCCTCAATAGCAAGAATGTCCTTCCTCAGGTTAGGAGACCAAAACTGTACACAATACTCCAGGTGTGGCCTCACCAATGCCCTGTACAACTGTAGCAACACCTCCCTGCCCCTGTACTCAAATCCCCTTGCTATGAAGGCCAACATGCCATTTGCTTTCTTAACCGCCTGCTGCACCTGCATGCCAACCTTCAATGACTGATGTACCATGACACCCAGGTCTCTTTGCACCTCCCCTTTTCCTAATCTGTCACCATTCAGATAATAGTCTGTCTCTCTGTTTTTACCACCAAAGTGGATAACCTCACATTTATCCACATTATACTTCATCTGCCATGCATTTGCCCACTCACCTAACCTATCCAAGTCGCTCTGCAGCCTCACAGCATCCTCCTCGCAGCTCACACTGTCACCCAACTTAGTGTCATCTGCAAATTTGGAGATACTACATTTAATCCCCTCATCTAAATCATTAATGTACAGTGTAAACAGCTGGGGCCCCAGCACAGAACCTTGCGGTACCCCACTAGTCACTGCCTGCCATTCTGAAAAGTACCCATTTACTCCTACTCTTTGCTTCCTGTCTGACAACCAGTTCTCAATCCATGTCAGTACACTACCCCCAATCCCATGTGCTCTAACTTTGCACATCAATCTCTTGTGTGGGACCTTGTCGAACGCCTTCTGAAAGTCCAAATATACCACATCAACTGGTTCTCCCTTATCCACTCTACTGGAAACATCCTCAAAAAATTCCAGAAGATTTGTCAAGCATGATTTCCCTTTCACAAATCCATGCTGACTTGGACCTATCATGTCATCTCTTTCCAAATGCACTGCTATGACATCCTTAATAATTGATTCCATCATTTTACCCACTACCGATGTCAGGCTGACCGGTCTATAATTCCCTGTTTTCTCTCTCCCTCCTTTTTTAAAAAGTGGGGTTACATTGGCTACCCTCCACTCCATAGGAACTGATCCAGAGTCAATGGAATGTTGGAAAATGACTGTCAACGCATCCACTATTTCCAAGGCCACCTCCTTAAGTACTCTGGGATGCAGTCCATCAGGCCCTGGGGATTTATCGGCCTTCAATCCCATCAATTTCCCCAACACAATTTCCCGGCTAATAAGGATTTCCCTCAGTTCCTCCTCCTTACTAGACCCCCCGACTCCTTTTATAACCGGAAGGTTGTTCGTGTCCTCCTTCGTGAATACCGAACCAAAGTACTTGTTCAATTGGTCCGCCATTTCTTTGTTCCCCGTTATGACTTCCCCTGATTCTGACTGCAGGGGACCTACATTTGTCTTTACTAACCTTTTTCTCTTTACATATCTATAGAAATAGATATGTAAATAGAAATGGCCTACTCCTGCACCTATTTTCTATGTTTCTATGTTTCTATGTCTATCTTGTTGGCAGATGATGGTACAACAGGCCCATCAGCTTGAATCAACAAAGTGTTCCACCAAGGTGATTTCTGCTGCACAAAATTAGTGCAGAGAAATCAAAATGGAAAAAAAACATGGATGTGTGAACATCGGATGAATACCAGCTCAGTCTCAGTTCTGATGCAAGCCCTTGTTCAAAAAGGGTGCCAACACTCATGAAAGAAATAAGGAACTGCATTCATGTGACACCTTTCACATCTTCAGCTCACTCAAAGAATACTTATTAGCCAAGATACCAGCTGGCAGCCAGTTCCTGTGGAGCTATACGCCAGCATGAGTCCGCAATTTTAGAAGACAAGAATTCAAGGGAAAATGTTGGAACTATTTACAATCTATATTAATGACCTGGATGAAGGGACCGAGTGTAATTTAGCCAAGTTTGCTGATGATACAAAGATGGGTGGGAAAGCAAATTGTGAGGAGGACATAAAAAATCTGCAAAGGGATATAGACAGGCTAAGTGGGTGGGCAAAAATTTGGCAGATGGAGTATAATGTGGGAAAATGTGAGGTTATCCACTTTGACAGAAAAAATAGAAAAACAAATTATAATTTAAATGGAGAAAAATTACTAAGTGCTGCAATACAGAGTGACCTGGGGGTCCTTGTGCATGAAACACAAAAAGCTAGTATGCAGGTACAGCAAGTAATCAGGAAGGCAAATGGAATGTTGGCCTTTATTGCAAGGGGGATAGAGTATAAAAGCAGAGAAGTCCTGCTGCAGCTGTACAGGGTATTGGTGAGGCCACACCTGGAGTACTGCGTACAGTTTTGGTCTCCATAGTTAAGGAAGGATATACTTGCATTGGAGGCTATTCAGAGAAGGTTCACTAGGTTCACTGAATCTGGAGATGAAGGGGTTGACATGAAGATAGGTTGAGTAGGTTGGGCCTATACACATTGGAGTTCAGAAGAATGGGAGGTGATCTTATCGAAACATATAAGATAATGAGGGGGCTCGACAAGGTGGATGCAGAAAGGATATTTCCACTCATAGGGGAAACTAAAACTAGGGGATATAG
Organism: Pristiophorus japonicus; assembly: GCF_044704955.1. Classification (NCBI taxonomy): domain Eukaryota; kingdom Metazoa; phylum Chordata; class Chondrichthyes; family Pristiophoridae; genus Pristiophorus; species Pristiophorus japonicus. The sequence continues at coordinate 501,493,909 of NC_091977.1, read as the reverse complement.
TCTCAGAATAAGGGACTGCCCATTTAAAACTGAGATGAGGAGGAATTTCTTCTCTCAAAGGGTTGTAAATCTATGGAATTATCTGCCCCAGAGAGCTGTGGAGGCTGGGTCATTTAAGGCAGAGATAGACAGATTTTTGAGTGATAAGGGAATAAAGGGTTATGGGGAGCGGGCAGGGAAGTGGAGTTGAGTCCCTGATCAGATCAGCCATGATCTTATTGAATGGTGGAGCAGGCTTGAGGGACCAAATGGCCTACTCCTGCTCCTATTTCTTATGTTCCTATTTTCTTATGATAATGGGGAAACCATAAAAGTAAAGAAAGAGCCCTTAAATTGAGACTCCCTCATTAAAACATTGTCCGAGGAATATGGATTTAATAGAATACCTTGGCACGCCAAAATGTGGAACTGTCCTGGAATGGGTTAAATATTAGCCTCTCACTACTGTGTCAAAATCCAGCCCAGAATAATGTATTGAACATCTCATCTGCCTGCTGACTGCTGTGACTTTGCATGAACTAATGATTGCGAGCAGTTGCATTACTGATGTTAGTGGGCCTTGGCGTACAGCACGAAGACGTGCCCGAATGGGCACCAACTCTTCAAAGTGGCTAAATGACGGCTGTGTGAGAAATGGATAATGACCACACTGGCTTTCAGAGGTTGAAGCTGAGGCTGAGCCAACCCATATTTACTCTGCATCTGACTGTGCTAGAGCCCAGGTCCCTAGAATTCTACAGCACCTCAAGGCCCATTTCTGCAACAAGAGAATGTGAATATTGTGGCAGATCTATCCAGGCTTGAGCAGAGCTGGCTCCCAAAACCTAAAATGTAAATGTTTCGAGAGTTGTGAAAGGAGATTTCCAGTTCTCTGAATATTTAAATTAAGGTAAAATATGTTTTCAGGGTGTCCAGGGAAATGGAAGACTTTGAGGAAGAAATTAATGTGGTTTGCACCACATGTTAGCGCCACAAGATGGTGCTAAAATGCAGTTGACAGCTGTTACGACAGCTGATGCCGGTTCCAGCGCTGCACGCCATACCGGTGTTGCCGGTAGCGCTGCCGCTGAAGTGGATCGCCAGGGACCATGACATCATCGTGATGTCAGTGAGTGTGCAATGCTCACTGAATGTCCGATCTCCCAATTTCGTTATAGCCACTTACCTTAACCGCAGTGCAGAACAACGACAGGGAGAGCTAGCATCGATCAGCAGGAAGAAGGCTGCAGCAGTGATATTTAAAGGCATCATCCTCAATTAGCTGCAACTAACATGGTTCTCCCCTTTAAGAAATGAAAAAAGCCAGTGGCAATCATTACTTGCGTTTGGACTACACCCGATATTGGTCCATCTTTTCAGTGTAACGCCAATGAGTTTGGGTTTTTAGAGGACAAATTTTAATGAGTGAGGACAAATTTTGCGTCTAGTCTAGACGATTTTCAAATGGCGCACTACTTAACCATTTTTAGTCTAAACACTGCCCATTCCTTGGTTATAATGAATTTCTAGCCCAAATTTAAATTTTGGGCATTCAGTGTCAGTGTCGAGCGTTCCCAGGTCAAGATAGCCAAGTCCCCTATTTTCTTGTGATTTGAGAGATAGCAGTCTTGACTCCTGTTACCTTCTATGCTGCTGATCTTACATTATCCCTCTCACCCACCACAGCGACTATTCCAGAACCAGTGGCATCATGTCTCAGGTTCTGCTTCATGTTTGCCTTCAGTGCTAATGGCTCTCATTGTCTTTTTTGCAAGGTTTTTTTTCCTTTTTTTTTATCCTCTCCTCTCCACTCCACATCATTGAGTCTCTTCTCCCTGATGCTGGTAACTTGCTCACATGGCCAATATTCATGTGCAAGCTTTGATGGTGACTGCCAGTAGTCTGTTTGACCATAGAACGCAGTCTTCGTCTGATGTCACACATCTGCACTTCCAGCAGGGATAACAGGAAAACAAGCAGGAGCAGGAATTCTGGCTGATTATCCCTTTCCTAATCCATTGGCACTGAGTTTTTTGCAGTGCTCCTGCCTAATCAATCAAATAACTTGGACAAGGACAGACCGTCTTAGTCTATGTAGCTTGGATCGTCACTGGACAAATTCACTGACCCATCAGGGACCATGTGCAAGGTCGCTCATTGCAAGTGCTTTAAACAGCTCCTTTATTCACATTAACTGGTGGTTGACTTTTCAAGTCTTGACTGGTCTCTTCAAGAATACACGTGATACCGCTAAATGTTGTTTAACACATATATGTGCTCTTATTTTATTTTATTGAGAAATTTAGGTGAAGGGCAAAGGACCATACAGCACGGTATGAAAACGGTTGGAGGGAAGACATGTGAATCGAGTTCTGCAAATATTTGAGTCCATTGTCCAGTGAAATAGTAGCTCTGTTTTAATCAAACACTGTGCTCTTCCATCTCTGTAACAAGTAAAATTGTGTTGTTTTAGGGTTCCCATGGAATACCAGGTGAAAGTGGACAACAGGGTCCTATAGGCCCAAAGGTAAATAATTTGCCTCAAGGGATGTGTGCTATAGATACTACTTGATGACTCAGTGTGGAACACTCAAACAAATGTGCACATGCTGGAAATGCAACAATGGGTCAGTCAGCATCTGAATGAGAGAGAAGATTTCAAGTTTCATTTGTGACCATTAATCAGAACTTCAATAATTGTGCATGGAGCAGGTTTATAATTACCCACAACTAGAACACCCCTGCTTGGCTCAATAGGGCAACACCGAATCTGTCCAACAGACTGTGCGTACGCCGATGATTCGCTCAGAAACCTCCCCACAAAATCCCTAAGGCTTGGTTGGGACACACAACACCCCTTCACACAATGCGGTGGTCTTAAGGATGTGTGGGCTGGGATAATGCTCACCAGTTACCCCTCTGGCTTACTCGCTGCTTCTCCCGATGAGTGAGGCTCTCTTTGCTCATAGATGGTGGTTTCTTCTCTCTGTCCCAGATGCAGTGCTCGGTCCTTGAATGCATTGAATGAAGAGGAGAGAGAGAGAGATGGCTACAAACTGATATCTCTTATACCTGAAAAATGCTTCCGAATTCTCACGCCAAAAACTAGTCCTTTGCCTGAGGCAGCCCAACTAAAAGCAATGAATCACATCTTCGGCCTGTGCCTTTGTTACTGGACTGTTCCTGGGGATAAAGGCTCCAACGAGTCTGGGTGGCCAGATAGCTTCCTTTGTCCTGAGGTTCCTGCGCTCCGGGGCTCTCAGTCATTTCGATGGCTTGAGCACTGACCAATTTACCTGATCTCTCACTGATGGGTTCCCATTACATGGCAAAGGGTCCTCCATCTCACTTCAGCCATCCCAGACTATCCCCGCCCACCTGATGTGTATTCCTGTGGAACATGCCTGGGCCTGTCCCAAGTCATGCTGTCAGCTCTTTTGAAATATGAAAAAGCAATGTCCAAAACTTTAAGCCCAAAATGTTTACGCTGATGCTGTCGATGTTTACGCCGATTCTTACAACTATGCCTGCTTACAACCAACAATACAACTCTGCCCTCCAAGAAATGGCCAGAAAAACTTCTGTAATAAACTTTGTTGATGTTGCAATAATACTCAGGGGATCAGAGCTTAGAAAGATAGAAACATAGAAACATAGAAAATAGGTGCAGGGGTAGGCCATTCGGCCCTTCGAGCCTGCACCACCATTCGATAAGATCATGGCTGATCATTCACCTCAGTACCCCTTTCCTGCTTTCTCTCCATACCCCTTGATCCCTTTAGCGGTAAGGACCATATCTAACTCCCTCTTGAATATATCCAATGAACTGGCATCAACAACTCTCTGCGGCAGGGAATTCCACAGGTTAACAACTCTCTGAGTGAAGAAGTTTCTCCTCATCTCAGTCCTAAATGGCCCACCCCATATCCTAAGACTGTGTTCACTGCTACTGGACTTCCCCAACATCGGGAACATTCTTCCCGCATCTGACCTCTCCCGTCCCGTCAGAATCTTATACGTTTCTATGAGATCCCTCTCATCCATCTAAACTCCAGTGTATAAAGTCCCAGTTGATCCAGTCTCTCCTCATATGTCAGTCCAGCCATCCCTGGAATCAGTCTGGTGAACCTTCGCTGCACTCCCTCAATAGCAAGAACGTCCTTCCTCAGATTAGGAGACCAAAACTGAACATGATATTCCAAGTGAGGCCTCACCAAGGCCCTGTGCAATTGCAGTAAGACCTCCCTGCTCCTATACTCAAATCACCTAGCTATGAAGGCCAACATGCCGTTTGTCTTCTTTACCGCCTGCTGTAGCTGCATGTCAACTTTCAATGACTGATGAACTATGACACCCAGGTCCCGTTGCACCTCCCCTTTTCCTAATCTGCCGCCATTCAGATACTATTCTGCCTTTGTGTCTTTGCCACCAAAGTGGATAACCTCACATTTATCCACATTATACTGCATCTGCCATGCATTTGCCCACTCACTTAACCTGTCCAAATCACCTTGCAGCCTCTTAGCATCCTCCTCACAGCTCACACCACCACCCAGTTTAGTGTCATCTGCAAACTTGGAGATATTACACTCAATTCCTTCATCCAAATCATTAATGTATAATGTAAAGAGCTGGGGTCCCAGCACTGAGCCCTGCGGCACTCCACTAGTCACTGCCTCTCATTCCGAAAAGGACCCATTTATCCCAACTCTCTGCTTCCTGTCTGCCAACCAATTCTCTATCCACGCCAATACATTACCCCAAATACCATGTGTTTTGATTTTGCACACCAATCTCTTATGTGGGACCTTGTCAAAGGCCTTTTGAAAGTCCAAATACACCACATCCACTGGTTCTCCCTTGTCCACTCTATCAGTTACATCCTCAAAAAATTCCAGAAAAAATTTGTCAAGCATGGTTTCCCTTTCATAAATCCATGCTGACTTGGACCAATCCTGCCACTGCTTTCCAAATGAGTTGCTGTTTCATCCTTAATAATTGATTCCAACATTTTCCCCACTACTGATGTCAGGCTAACCAGTCTAAAATTACCTGCCTTCTCTCCCTCATTTTTTAAAAAGTGGTGTTACATTAGCTACCCTCCAGTCCATAGGAACTGATCCAGAGTCGATAGACTGTTGGAAAATGATCACCAATGCATCCACTATTTCTAGGGCCACTTCCTTAAGTACTCTGGGATGCAGACAATCAGGCCCCAGGGATTTATCAGCCTTCAATCCCATCAATTTCTCCAACACAATTTCCCGCCTAATAAGGATATCCTTCAGTTCCTCCTTCTCACTAGACCCTCGGTCCCCTAGTACATCTGGAAGGTTATTTGTGTCTTCCTTCGTGAAGACAGAACCAAAGTATTAGTTCAGTTGGTTTGCCATTTCTTTGTTCCCCATTATGAATTCACCTGAGTCCGACTGCAAGGGACCTACGTTTGCCTTCACTAATCTTTTTCTTTTCACATATCCATAGAAGCTTTTGCAGTCAGTTTTTATGTTCCCGGCAAGCTTCCTCTCATAGTCTATTTTCCCCCTCCTAATTAAATCCTTTGTCCTCCTCTGCTGAATTCTAAATTTCTCCCAGTCCTCAGGTTTGCTGCTTTTCCTGGCCAATTTATATGCCTCTTCCTTGCATCTAACACTATCCTTAATTTAGGGCAGTGGACTAAATGGTATGGAGAGTGTAACACAGCTAAGTTTAGTAAATAGGCACATGAGGGCTTTGTGAGTATAAGCCCAATATCTGACATTGGTATTGTTAGGCATCAGTACAGTGTGATGCATCAAACCAGCTCCAATTTTGTGATAGTACCTACCTATTGTAACGGTTTAGATTTGTTCTCGAAAGGCCAATGGTGCTCATAGTAAAACCAGGAAGAAGAAAGAGGCTTTTTCTGACTGCCTGCCTTTCACATTTAGGTCCATGGAACTGTTATCACATGTGCCACTGGGCCTCCATTCACAGCTGTAGGTGTTGAGAGAGCTGAAACCAGTCTTGATTTCCAGTGCAAGAAAGGAAAGAAATGCTATTATGGTGAGGTTGGCACTGAGCAAATGCCAACATTTAGACCGCAGGGCCTATAGGTTAAATGGACCCCCCTGCCAGCAACTGAAACCAAGAGCTCACCACATATAGAAACATAGAAATATAGAAAATAGGTGCAGGAGTAGGCCATTCGGCCCTTAGAGCCTGCACCACCATTCGATAAGATCATGGCTGATCATTCCCTCAGTACACCTTTCCTGCTTTCTCTCCATACCCCTTGATCCCTTTAGCAGTAAGGGCCATATCTAACTCCCTCTTGAATATATCCAATGAACTGGCATCAACAACTCTCTGCGGCAGGGAATTCCACAGTTAACAACTCTCTGAGTGAAGAAGTTTCTCCTCATCTCAGTCCTAAGACTGTGTCCCCTGGTTCTGGACTTCCTCAACATCAGGAACAATCTACCCGCACCTAACTTGTCCCGTCCCATCAGAATCTTGTATGATTTCATGAGATCCCCTCTCATCCTTCTAAACTCCAATGTACAAAGGCCCAGTTGATCCAATCTCTCCTCATATGTCAGTCCGGCCATCCCAGGTATCAGTCTGATGAACCTTCGCTGCACTCCCTCAAAAGCAAGAACGTCCTTCCTCAGATTAGGAGACCAAAACTGAACACAATATTCAAGGTGAGGCCTCACCAAGACCATGCACAACTGTAGTAAGACCTCCCTGCTCCTACACTCAAATCCCCTAGCTATAAAGGCCAACATACCATTTGCCTTCTTTACCGCCTGCTGCACCTGCATGCCAACTTTCAATGACTAATGAACCATGACACTCGGGTCTCGTTACACCTCCATTTTCCTAATCTGCCACCATTCAGATGATATTCTGTCTTCACGTTTTTGCCTCCAAAGTGGATAACCTCACATTTATCCACATTATACTGCATCTGCCATGCATTTGCCCACTCATCTAACCTGTCTAATTCACCCTGCAGCCTCTTAGCTTCCCCCTCACAGCTCACACCGCCACCCAGTTTCGTGTCATCTGCAAACTTGGAGATATTACACTCAATTCCTTCATCTAAATCATTGATGTATATTGTAAAGAGCTGGGGTCCCAGCACTAAACGCTGCAGCACTCCACGAGTCACTGCCTGCCATTCTGAAAAGGACCCATTTATCCCGACACTCTGCTTGGTCTGCCAACCAGTTCTCTATCCACGTCAGTATATTACCACCAATACCACGTGCATTGATTTTGCACACCAATCTCTTGTGTGGGACCTTGTCAAAATCCTCTTGAAAGTCCAAATGCACCACATCCACTGGTTCTCCCTTGTCCACTCTACTAGTTACATCCTCAAAAAATTCCAGAAGATTTGTCAAGCATGATTTCCCCTTCATAAATCAATGCTGACTTGGACCGATCCTGTCACTGCTATCCAAATGTGCTGCTATTTCATCCTTAATAATTGATTCCAACATTTTCCCCACCACTGATGTCATGCTAACCAGTCTATAATTACCCGCTTTTTCTCTCCCTCCCTTTTTTAAAAAGTGGTGTTACATTAGCTACCCTCCAGTCCATAGAACTGATCCCAAGTCGATGCTGGAAAATGATGACCAATGCATCCACTATTTCTAGGGCCACTTCCTTAAGAACTCTGGGATGCAGACTATCAGGCCCTGGGGATTTATCGGCCTTCAATCCCATCAATTTCCCGAACACAATTTCCCGCCTAATAAGGATATCCTTCAGTTCCTCCTTCTCGCTAGACCTACTGTCCCCTAGTACTTTCGGAAGGTTATTTGTGTCTTTCTTCGTGAAGACAGAAACAAAGTAATTGTTCAATTGGTCTGCCATTTCTTTGTTCCCCATTATAAATTCACCTGAATCCGACTGCAAGGGACCTACGTTTGTGTTCACTAAACTTTTCCTCTTCACATATCTATAGAAGCTTTTGCAGTCAGTTTTTATGTTCCCGGCAAGCTTCTTCTCGTACACTATTTTCCCCCTCTTAATTAAACCCTTTGTCCTACTCTGCTGAATTCTAAATTTCTCCCAGTCCTCAGGTTTGTTGCTTTTTCTGACCAATTTATATGCCTCTTCCTTGGATTTAACACTATCCTTAATTTCCCTTGTTAGCCACGGTTGAGCCACCTTCCCTGTTTTATTTTTACTCCAGAGAGGGATGTAAAATTGCTGAAATTCATCCATGTGCTCTTTAAACGTTTGCCATTGCCTATTCACCGTCAGCCTTTTCAGTATCATTTGCCAATCTACTCTAGCCAATTCACGCCTCAAACCATCGAAGTTACCTTTCCTTAAGTTCAGGACCCTAGTTTCAGAATTAACTGTGTCACTCTCCATCCTAATAAAGAATTCTACCGTGTTATGGTCACTCTTCCCCAATGGGTCTCGCACAACAAGATTGCTAATTAGTCCTTTCTTATTACCCAGTCTAGGATGGCCAGATCCCTGGTTGGTTCCTCGACATATTGGTCTAGAAAACCATCCCTAATACACTCCAGGAAATCCTCCTCCACCGCATTGCTACCAGTTTGGTTAGCCCAATCAATATGTAGATTAAAGTCACCCATGATAACTGCTATACCTTTATTGCATGCATCCCTTATTTCTTGTTTGAAGCTGTCCCCAACCTTACTACTACTGTTTGGTGGTCTGTACACAACACCCACTAGCGTTTTCTGCCCCTTGGTATTCCGCAGCTCCACCAATACCGATTCCACATCATCCAAGCTAATGTCCTTTCTTACTATTGCATTAATTTCCTCTTTAATCAGAAATGTCACCCGCTACTTTTCCTTTCTGTCTATCCTTCCTAAATGTTGAATACCTCTGGATGTTGAGTTCCAAGCCTTGGTCACCTTGGAGCCATGTCTCCGTGATGCCAATTACATCATACCCTGCGCAGTTAATTCATCCACCTTATTCCGGATACTCCTCGCATTGAGGCACAGAGCCTTCATGCTTGTCTTTCTAACACACTTTGCCCCTTTAGAATTTTGCTGTAATGTGGCCCTTTTTGCTTTTTGCCTTGGGTTTCTCTGCCCTCCACTTTTTCTTTTCTTCTTTCTATCTTTTGCTTCTGCCCCCATTCTACTTCCCTCTGTCTCCCTGCATAGGTTCCCATCCCCCTGCCATATTAGTTTAACTCCTCCCCAACAGCACTAGCAAACATTCCCCCTAGGATATTGGTTCCGGTCCTGCCCAAGTGCAGACCTTCTGGTTTGTACTGGTCCCAGAACCGGTTCCAATGTCCCAGGAATTTGAATCCCTCCCTGCTGCACCACTCCTCAAGCCACGTATTCATCTGAGCTATCCTACGATTCCTACTCTGACTAGCATGTGGCACTGGTAGTAATTCTGAGATTACTACTTTTGAGATCCTACTTTTTAATTTAGCTCCTAGCTCCCTAAATTCGTCTTGTAGGACCTCACCCCTTTTTTTTTACCTATATCGTTGGTACCTATATGCACCACGACAACTGGCTGTCCACCCTCCCTTTTCAGAATGCCCTGCACTCGCTCTGAGACATCCTTGACCCTTGCACCAGGGAGGCAATATACCATCCTGGAGTCTCGGTTGCGGCCGCAGAAACGTCTATCTATTCCCCTTACAATTTAATCCCCTATCACTGTAGCTCTCCCATTCTTTTTCCTGCCCTCCTGTGCAGCAGAGCCACCCATGGTGCCATGAACTTGGCTGCTGCCCTCCTTCGGTGAGTCATCCCCGTCAACAGTACCCAAAGCGGTGTATCAGTTTTGCAGGGGGATGACCGCAGGGGACCCCTGCACTACCTTCCTTCCACTGCTCTTCCTGTTGGTCATCCATTCCCTATCTGCCTGAGTAACCTTTTCCTGCGGTAAGACCAAGTCACTAAATATGCTATTCATGTCATTCTCAGTATCCTGCACGCTCCAGAGTGAATCTACCCGCAGTTCCAGTGCCGCAATGCGGTCCATCAGGAGCTGCAGCCAATTACACTTCCCGCACACGTAGTCGTCAGGGACACTGGAAGCGTCCCTGACTTCCCACATAGTACAGGAGGAGCATAACACGTGTCTGAGTTGTCCTGCCATGACTTAACCCCTAGATAAACTTAATTTTGGCAACAACAAGGCTAAAAGGTTACTTACTGATATAGAAAAGAAAAAGAAAAACTACTTACCAATCACCAGCCAATCACTTACCCCCTTGGCTTTGACGTCATCTTTTGATTTCTTTTTTGCCTTCTCACCCTGCTGCAGCTGCACCGGCTGGCATTTATAGGCCTGTCGACACTTCCCGGACATCCCAAACTCCTCCAACTGCCGCCTCATCAACGCTCTGGGCCTTTATAGGCCTGTCGACGCTCCCCGGACTGCCCGAACTCCTCCGACTGCTGCCTCACCGACACGCTGGGCCTTTATAGACCTGTTGACGCTCCCCGGACTGCCCGAACTCCTCCGACTGCTGCCTCACCGACACGCTGGGCCTTTATAGGCCTGTTGACGCTCCCCGGACTGCCCGAACTCCTCCAGTCGGAGGAGTTCGGGCAGTCCGGTGAGGCTTATCCATGTCCTATGTTGGAACACTCCTGAGAATCGCTCTTTGGGATTATGACGCTCGCTGAAAAGTTAAGGCAAATGTAAATGCAAGTTGGCACTGTTAGAGATTTTTGCTTGTTTATCATTGTCTATCTTTATTACTTGCATTTGTTGAGAAAGTTCTGAATTAAAATGTTAGAGAAAAAAGCAGAGAATCTTATACCTGGTCACAGGATAAAATGTTATACTATTTTAGACCATATAGTTGACCGATCAGAAAGCTATAAGATATGCCTACAGCAAATCAGCATATATAATTATTTGAGGCTACAATTGTAAGTTGCCCTGTGGAGATTTAGTTTGCCAAAAGGTGCCCATGGCTTATCCACTATTGTTTCAAATAGGAGTACCTTACTGAACCTTTTTAGGATTAATGAGTAAGTCATTTTAAAATGGATGGAAATCTGTTGGAACTTATGTGGTCTTTCTTGAATTCCCAGGGTCGACGGGGTGATCAAGGGCTCTCTGGAATTTCTGGGGCAAAAGGTGAAATGGTAAGTGGTCCATTTACATGTCATTAACTTGGCTGCTAAGATTATAATGTTAAAGCAAAAAACTGCAAATGCTGGCAATCTGAAATAAAAACAGAAAATGCTGGAAATACTCAACAGGTCAGGCAGCATCTGTGGAGCGAGAAACAGAGTTACCGTTTCAGGTCAATAACCTTTCATCAATGTTCTGACAACAATTTTACAATGTTTATTGTTTGGTCCATATCAGTTCTAAATGGATAAGAACTTCTGTCTGAATGGTCAAATGAAAGCTGTTCAATTAGTTCCACTCCTCTGCTCTTTCCCCATAACTGTGCAAATGTTTCCTTTCCAAATATACATACAATTCCCTTTTGCATCTGCTTCCACCTCCCTTTTAGGCAGTGAATTCCTAATCATAAGAACTCGCTGAGTAAAAATATATTTCCTCATCTCCCTTTAGTTCTTTTTTCCAATTATCTTAAATCTGTGTCCTCTGGTAACTGACCCTCCTGCCTGTGGAAACAGTTTATCCTTATTTTCTCTATTAAAACTCTTCATAATTTTGTGTCAACTGTGGTTCAGCGGGTAGCACACTCGCCTCTCAGTCAGAAGGTTGTGGGTTCAAGCCCCACTCCAAGGACTTGAGCACATAAATCTAGGCTGACACTCCAATGCAGTGCTGAGGGACTGCTGCACTGTCGGAGGTCTTTTGGATGAGATGTTAAACCGAGGCCCCGTCTGCTCTCTGGATGTAAAAGATCCCCTGGCACTATTTCGAAGAAGAGCAAGGGAGTTATCCCCAGTGTCCTGGCCAATATTTAACCCTCAATCAACATAGCAAAAACAGATTATCTGGTCATTTTCACATTGTTGTTTGTGGGAGCTTGCTGTGTGCAAATTGGCTGCTGTGTTTCCCACATTACAACAGTGACTACACTCCAAATGTATTTCATTGGCTGTAAAGTGCTTTGTGACGTCTGGTGGTCATGAAAGGCGCTTTATAATTGCAAGTCTTTTTCTTTTTTTGAACACCTCTATTAAATCTCCCCTTAATCTTCCCAGCTCGAAGGAGACAACCCCAGTTTCTGTAGTCTCTCCACATAATGAAAGTCGTTCAACTCTGGTATCATTCTTGTAAATCTCCTCTGCACCCTCTCCAAGGCCGTGACATTCTTCCTGAAGTGTGGTGCACAGAATTGGCCACAATAATCCACCTGAGGCCTAACCAGTGATTTATAAAGGTTTAGCATAACTTCCTTACTTTCTGTGAACCGAGAGCCTGAAAAGACTGGGCCACACGGTCATTTCCAGATAGGCTTGCCAGGGCCTGAAGAAATAGTTGGTGGCATCTTGGCAGGTGTGAACTCTCAGATAACACTGGTTCTTGCTTGCCTCGTGTGCCCCTGTCACACAGTAAATGACAACAACTGGCATTTATATAGCACCTTTTAATGTAGCAAAAGGTCACAGAGGCACAAGATAAATGGAGACTGAGCCAAAGACAGAAAGAATACATGCTCAAATACTGGAGTGGGATTTAAACCTCCAACTTTCTGACTCAAAGGCAAGGTTGCTAAAACTGACAATATTACTGAGAAATGGGACAAAATAGGTAATTTTCGGAAAAATAACACAAATTTGCTCAAACAATTTATCCTTTCTTTTTTTTATATATCGACCTACCCTACCTTGTTTCTCACTATACCTTTCTCCAGAAATGCACTGAGTTGTGTCTTGAACTATTTATACTGTCCACTTCAGTAGCCTTCCCTGCTCAACTCCTGCATGTTGTGAAATTTCGTCCAGCTCAACATGGATAACACCAATATATAATATATGACCCAGTCTGACAAAGGATCATCAACCCGAAACACTAACTTTGCTTTCTCTCCACAGATGCTGCCTGACCCGCTGAGATTTCCAGCATTTTCTGTTTTTATTCCAGATTCCAGCATCCGCAGTCTTTTGCTTTTGTATGGATAATACCAAAGCCTATCAGACAGATGCTCGACCAAGCACATCACCAAATTGCCTCTGAATGTTTCTAGATCTCATTGAGTGCTGCCAGCTCACAGACACCAGTGACCACTGCTAGACTGCAGTCCCCACTGAGTACTCCCAAACACCAACTGAGATCTATGAGACAACAGGTTCTCCCTTCAATGCTACTAGACCCCAATCCCCCCCGAGCGCTGGCAGACCTTAACCCCAACCAAATGTTGGCAGACCTCAATACCCCGCTAAATTACAGAAACTTACACAAGATTAAAATAATTTTCTGTTTATAGACACTGTCCTAGAGGTCCATCCAGACTGTAATTTGCCTGATTCATAACAACTTCACGTTGACTGAATACTTTCAGTGATTGGCCAATGAATTTAATATTTTTTATATTTATTCGGCTGATTACTTTATTACCACCATTTCAATACAGCTTCATTTCACATCATCATTGATCAATTCAATCTGTGTTCTCGATGAATATGTTCAATGCCAATATAGTTATTAAGATATGTTTTTTTTTACCCGTCTCACAACAGGGTATTGTTGGAAGACCAGGTCCATCAGGTCCGCATGGGTTGCCAGGAAATGTGGTACGTACAGAAGAATCATGTTAGTGGGGAATTCCTTTGTTCCGGGGTGCTCTGAGATTGTGGGTTGGGGTGGGGGAAACGCTGGTGTTAGGGTTAGGATGCTTGTATAAATCTTGAAGTTAATTGACCCCCCCCACAATAGCTCACTAAATAAATACATGACATGGTGTGAGCCAAACTGAACAGCAAGAAGGTTTAAGGTTCAGTCCTAAACAGTACTGAGCAAGTGGAGATCAGCCATGGAGAAAGAGGGAAGAGGGCAGAGAGAATATAAGAGAGACAGAGAGAAGCAGAATTTGATGCACTATAATTAGCCTCGGTACCCAACAGCTGATGAGTGGGTATTAAAAAAATCAGCCTACTTTCCTGCTCCTGGTGTTGCAATTAAACACTGAGCTGGTTGAACGAATCGGCTTTGGTCGAAAGGACTGACTCCATTCACTGTCTCGGTTCATGCTCGAAGAATAATTACTTGAGTAATTTATCAGAGTGACCCAGGTTGACTCCAGCATGGACCAAGATATTCAGATGAAGAAGGAACAAACTGAAGGGGGAAGAAAAAAATACAAATGATAAACTAACAGCCCCGAGTGTACAATTTTGGAATTTGGTCTTGGAGCACGATAATGTGCAAGTATTTCAGGTCTATCACATGCTACTGTTATCTTAGTTTTAGAAGTGGCAGCTTAGAAACATAGAAAATAGGTGCAGGAATAGGCCATTCGGCCTTTCGAGCCCACACCGCCATTCTTTAAGATCATGGCTGATCATTCCCTCAGTACCCCTTTCCGGCTTTCTCTCCATACCTCTTGATCCCCTTAGCCATAAGGGCCATATCTAACTCCCTCTTGAATATATCCAATGAACTGGCATCAACAACTCTCTGCGGCAGGGAATTCCATAGGTTAACAACTCACTGAGTGAAGACGTTTCTCCTCATCTCAGTCCTAAATGGCCTACCCCTTATCCTAAGACTATGTCCCCTGGTTCTGGACTTCCCCAACATCGGGAACATTCTTCCCGCATCTAAGCTGTCCAGTCCCATCAGAATCTTATACGTTTCTATGAGATCCCCTCTCATCCTTCTAAACTCCAGCGAATAAAGGCCCAGTAGATCCAGCCTCTCCTCATATGACAGCCCAGCCATTCCTGGAATCAGTCTGGTGAACCTTCGCTGCACTCCCTCAATAGCAAGAATGTCCTTCCTCAGATTAGGAGACCAAAACTGAACACAATATTCCAGGTGAGGTCTCACTAAGGCCATGCACAATTGCAGTAAGACCTCCCTGCTCCTATATTCAAATCCCCTAGCTATGAAGGCCAACATACCATTTGCCTTCTTCACCGCCTGCTGTACTTGCATGCCCATTTTCAGTGACTGATGAACCATGACACCCATGTCTTGTTGCACCTCCCCTTTTCCTAATCTGCTGCCATCCAGATAATATTCTGCCTTCGTGTTTTTGCCCCCAAAATGGATAACCTCACATTTATCCACATTGTACTGCATCTGCCATGCATTTGCCCACTCACCTAACCTGTCCAAGTCACCCTGCAGCCTCTTAGCTTCCTCCTCACAGCTCACACCGCCATCTAGTTTAGTGTCATCCGCAAACTTGGAGATATTGCACTCAATTCCTTCATCTAAATCGTTAATGTATATTGTAAAGAGCTGAGGTCCCAGCACTGAGCCCTGCGGTACTCCACTAGTCACTGCCTGCCATTCTGAAAAGTACCCGTCTATCCCGACTCTCTGCTTCCTGTCTGCCAACTAGTTCTCTATCCACGTCAGTACATTACCCCCAATACCATGCGCTTTGATTTTTCCATTTCCATTGTTTGCGAAGGCTGATCTCCCTTGAGCTTCTCTCAATCTGTTGTTGATTGCTCGCATTGTGGGTTGATGAGGTGTGATCGGCCGTTCATGTGGCCCTTGATTTTGATGGCTTCTGGCACCACTGTCTGCTGTTGAAGGCCTGCTCTCCTGCCTTTGTCTGTGTGTGGGGGTAGCGGTTTGTTTCACAATGTGAACCCCTTGTTCTGATGCCTCGTTGGTTGTCGTACCCGAAGTATAGATCAGCCTCGTTTATTCTTCGCCTGCCAAGAACGTCTGTGCGACCAGTGCTGCTGCCTCAAGAGTCAAGTTCTTAGTCTCTATTAGCTTTCGGAATATGCCTGTGTGGCCTATTCTTTCAATAAAAAAGTCTCTCAGTACTTCTCTCCTTAGTTCATCGGGGAACTCACATGAACGAGCCAGCCTCCGAAGTTCCGCCACGAAGTCAGGTATGTTTTGGCCCACACAGCGCCTGTAGTTGTAGAACCTGTGTCTGGCCATGTATAGGCTGCTCGCTGGCTTCAGGTGGTCTCTCACTATTGTGCTCAACTCCTCAAACGAATTGCTTGCTGGTTTCTCGGGTGCCAGCAGGTCTTTCATTAAAGCGTATGTTTTCGAGCCACAGCTGGTCAAGAGATGGGCTCTTCTCTTGTCTGCCTTATCGTCGCCCAGCCAGTCTTTGGTCACAAAGCTTTGCTGGAGCTTTTCTATAAAGTCATCTCAATTGTCTCCAGCAGTGTTTTTCTCATCTGAGCTGTTGGTAACCATTCTGTGGATTCTGTGATCCCGTAATTCGTCGCCGCTGTTAAGTCCTGACTCTAACGTACTGACTTACACAAGACACATGCTGAAGTCAAGGTCACTCAGGACCTGCACCTTTAATTCCAGCTCTCCAGTGCTGCACTTACCTGAGACCTCCTTTTATATACCACAGACAGGTATGGAGTGTCTCCTGTAAGTGCACCCCTGGTGGTAAGGTATGTTTATTGTTACAGGTCATATCCAGTTACAGTCATGTATAGCATGGTAAGATACAGTATATACAGTAATGTGAGATACATGACAGAGGCATTCCTGAAGGTTCAATCATGTAACATTCTGACCACATTATGCCTGCCCATGTGTTGCCATTTCAGACCCCCCCCTATTTCAGACCCCTATTTCAGACCTACATTTGAGAAACCCCTATTTGAGAGACCCCCTTTGAGAAACCCCCATTTCAGACTCCCCCATTTCAGACACTCCCCATTTCAGAGCCCCCATTTCAGAGGCTCCCCATAGACTCCCGCATTTCAGAGACTCCCCATTTCAGAGACTACCATTTCAGAGACTCCCCATTTCAGAGACTCCCCATTTCAGAGACTCCCCATTTCAGAGACTCCCATTTCAGAGACTCCCCATTTCAGAGACTCCCCATTTCAGAGACTACCATTTCAGAGACCCCCCCATTTCAGAGACCCCCCCCCTTGCTTTCAGAGTCCTCTTGAATGCCAAGATTTCCAAACCAAACACTGAGACCAATTTCCTTTCCCTACCCAACCACACCAAATGCTAAAAACCTGAAATTCCCAAGCTCTCGCGGTTCCCGACTCTCTAGTCTCCTCCATACAGTCGCGACTCTCTGCGGGTGACGTCTCCAATGTCGGAGGCTTCTCTAACAGCAACCGGTGACGTCACAAAGTGGGGGGTGAGGTGGGGGTTGCACTGCGGTAGGAAATTTAAATCGCTGAATCTCCCGGGCCGGAGGAGGTAGCGCTCGGGGGCGGAACCTCCGATTTTGGGAAACTCGCAGTCATTACCAAAGGGTTAGGATCCCTATGTATGCGGCAGGTATTCAGGTTACAGGGTATATCACAGGTGCTGGCTGGTACCCAATCTTCAAATAATGAAAAACTGTCAGTAAGTTAACGACTAATGCATCTCCATTACACAGGGAGTCCCAGGAGTTGCTGGTCCCCCAGGCAAGGATGGTCCCAGAGGTGAGAAGGTAAGAGTGCTGTTAATAATGCAATGGAGTGATTTACCGTAATTGTCTTTTGGCGGTGTTGAATTTGAATCCAGATCATACTGATGAGATATATGCATCCTATGGGATGTTTTGAAGCTCAAAAATAAGGGTGTCAGCTGAAAGCACCATTATTTTACAGCTGCAAAACACTAACAAGTACAGAATTAGCAATTTCAGAGAGATGATAAAAATGGTTGGTATGGTAAAAGGAAGAAATTAGCAGGGAGTGTTATTCTGAGGCTATTGGAATGCTGTGTGGACAGAGTAAACAAAGTCTTGCTTCAATGTAAAAATGGAATCAAATATTCCACTCTCTAATCACACATTGTTCAACTTGCTGAGCATACAATTCACCCGAACTATTTAAAACATGTAGCTAAAATGCACTTATGGAAAATGATACAAAAATGTTAAGGTGGCACAGCGGGTTAGCGTATGACTCATGTTGTAGTTTGACAGAAGGTGAGTTTTTGAATCTTTACCATGTCGTTCAAGGATGGAAACAATGAAAAGTCAGAAGGCACGCCACCACAGGCTAATTGCAGGCTTTCGAGTGACATTGACAGAGGCCTGGAAGAAGCTGCCCTTTTGAATGGGAATGTTTGTTTGGCAACAGGTCAAATTAATCATCTTTCCTTGGAAAGATTAACAATACTAGAATTACGAAGGTGAACATATCCTGCCCGATGACCCATTGGGTAAATGTAATCTGTGGTACAGTACGAGCTATACAGACCAGGATCGGTTCCGTGCTGAGTTGGCTCACCTCAGTCAGAGTAGTGGCAGAGACACTAAAATTGGCCTATTCAGCAAAAGAGAGAAATATCTAGCCAGTTTCCTTCTCGCTGTCTAGTGACCCCTGTTGGAAAGTACATCATGTGCATCAAATGGCATGCTCACATGTGAAAAATAGTCACCAGTGGAATTTGGACATTTGCAATGTCCATGGAACTGTGCCCCGGCATGAGTCAAGAAAGAGGTGTGATGCCCCATTTCATAGTCCCACGTGAAATCAAAACAGTTCCCACATTACAGAAGACTTATTGTATTGATCAAACTCTATGGAAATGTACTAAGACTTCAAGCAAAGAGCATTGGCATAAAAAAAAGAAAGTATCTGTAATCGTGACCATGAAACTACCAGACTGTTGTAAAAACCTATCTGGATTCTTTAGGGAATGTAAGGGGTGGTTTGCAGGGGGTCAGCTTTCCCTTCTGACCTTATATGTGCGATTCCGAATCGTTCCACACCCTTGGTTCTAGACACTGGAATTATGAAGGGACTGTGACAGACTTGGACAGACAATCGGTTTCAAGGTAGGAAGCAGGTATGGCTTTATTGTGTCTAAAAAGAAGTAAAAAGGCACACCTTTAACAATACACACAGACCAATACACACTGAAGGGTACAACACATTGAATAAAATGTCAAATTACAGCCTGTGGGGAAAAGAATACAGCTTAAACTCTAAATGGGGTAAAAAGAAGAATGCAGATACATTTACACAAGTTATCCCAGGCTCCCTCCTCCCAATTCCCCTAACTAACTAAGTTATAGCTCTGAGGGTTCAGGGGCTATGTTCACCAATCCCTTGAGACAGTTGCCGGTGAATCGCGGTTTCGGGGTTCGCTGCACTTGGCCTTCTAGGCGAGCCGTACCCCGGACGGAGGAACGGACTTCAGACTGCGTAGTCTTCAGTTGGGGTGCATCCGTTGATGCGGTAAGTTGCGTTTCGGATGTATGGGATAAGCACCAACTTTCTTTGGTTTTAGTTAGTCCTTTTAGGTAATTTCTCACCCGTTGGCCGTTCAGAAGTAGATTGTAGAGTGGAAATAAATGTCGATTCTTCGGTTTTTGCTGAGTTGGTTTTGGTTGGTCGTTTCGCTGGTTGTGGTAGCCCGGGTTTGTCAATTTGGTTGCTGACAACTTTCCATTTCGTGGGCCTCGTGCTCAGTCAATTCTTGATGAGTTCTAGTAGTTTCCTTCACTGCTCCATTTCTTCACTCCCCAGCTCTGGCTGCTTGTGTCTGTGTCTGTGTTTGAGTCTGTGCGAGTTCCAGTCTCTGTGTTCTGCTAGCTTTGAGTTCTGCTAGTTTTGAGTTCTGCTAGTCTGCGTGCTGCTCCTGTCCTTGTAAAAACTGGGGGATAGATATATCCTAAAAAAAAGGCTCCGTTATCTCCCATCAAATCTCTTGGGCTCTGTTTAAACTGTTCTGTCCATTGATTTTCAAATGTCTCCTTTGTCAGCAGTAACTCGATTAGGATGTGAGAATGTGCTATCATTGGTTTTGCATTGTTTTAGGATTGTCCAGTTTTTCTGACCATGATTTCCATTGTGCTTGATTGGGTAATTCGATTATCTCTTAGAGGGTGAATAGCCTGGGGTCTTGAATACACGAATTTGCTTCAGACGTTGGCCCCACCTCCTGTATTTGGTAACTCTTTTTCGCAGCCAAAATGTTGTAGAATCTTAAAATTGATATGCTCCTTCCCATAGATGTTTAGGGGATCTCAAGCTTCTGTAATTTAGGTCCATTTTGAATTCCCTTTCCTATGAGTCCAAATACTGGGGGGGGGGGGGGGGGGCGGTCTCCATGAATGCATTCCCTTTTATCCCCCGCAGGCTTCGTCTGTCCCTTTATATTCATTTTAAAAGCCCAGAAAGGGATTTTTCTCTGGAGGGGAAAGGTACCTGGAATCTTTGCGAGATATTGGTAAATTCTACATTCCCCCCTGTGATACCATATCACTTATGGTATCATTCTTCGAGGTGAGCAAAGTTCCTGACTCCCAAGAGATAACCTTCCCCGTAAATTAGCTAAACTAATATCCAAAATGCATTACCCTTACGCAACATCACCATGATGCACACTTTTCCCTTTACAGGTACAAACTTTTTACATATATACCCTCCCAGCTTGGAGGGGGTTCAATCACTACAATTGCATTTCAGCACAGTTACATTTCATTTCAGTTACATTATATTCACCAGCATATAAGCAACGTACAACCACATTACAGAAGGAAAAAAAACATAGGTTAAAATTAAACAACATCAATTGATCTCCTGAGGTTTGTCCATCAACCGGTAATGTCTGGATCCTGCCCTAGAGAACTGCTCTCAGGCTGGCTGACACACAAGACAAACTCAAAATAATCACCTCAACATTACTGCAACATTACCCTCAATTCTAAACTAAACCTTAAAATGTAAAATGGTGCAGTCAGCTGCCTTAATCTAAAAATTACAGCGATGTACAACCGCCACCCTTCTCCGGGTGGCCTGGTTAGTCCCTGTCAGGCCCATGCCTTGTGTGGCCTGATAGCCGCCTGGATGCTAGGGTTTCCCTGCAACCGGTGAGCTGGAGACCCTTGTCTCTGGGACAGCTCATTGCTACTGCTCCTGTGAGACCCTCACCGCTGGAGGCGGCTGGCTGGTGGTCCCTACTCTGAGCAGCCTCTGTGCTTCTGACCTTCGGCCTTTCCTGTCGGGCTGCCCTTCTCCGAGGGTAGAATCGCTGAGGCTCAGATGCTGGTGACCACAGTATCTTTGGCCGTGGTGTACGGAGGGTCCTTCTCAGGGCTTGGGTTACTGGGGGTGTGTCCGAATCCCAAACGATGGGTGGGATAGCCCCTCCAGTACTGCAATTCACCATCCCGAAAGGCACGGTTTCTGAGCCTGCCACATTCCCTGTGGGCCCTCCACCGTCGGGGGCGGCCAAAGGAGGATCCCTGTCCTGAGGATGGTTCACCCCTCCCGGCTGCCCTCTGTGCTTGGCTGACCCTGGGTTGTATAGCTTGCACTGGTTCCCTCTGCATGGGGTTCGGTTTTTGAATGGGCCTTCACCTTATGTATGTAGACCTTTCCCTCTTCCCCCACCGCTGTCATGATTTTCTCCAGCAGGAGCTTGATTGCCAGGGGTCTCCCATCAGCGGATGTGTATCCGCGATGGGACCAGATAGCCAGGTATTCCGTACATGAATTGCAGGTGAACATACTGTCCGAGCAAATCGTCTACGGGGTAGGGAATTCCTCGGGGTGGGTCACCACGTAAATTATGGCGGACAGTTCAGCATGCTGGGCGCTCATGGTGCTGGGGAGCTTGATTGCCAGGGCAATACCTGCCCTTGGGTCATAGACTCCACACCCAGTGAGTCGTTCGCCAACAGATACCGTGCTGGACCCGTCCACGTAGATGTCCCGGCCTGTAGGGTGTAACCCAGCCCGAAGGCCAATATTCACCTCCCATACCCCTTCTATGGAGCACCTGTGGGCTTTCCCTGGATAGATTAGGTTGGCTGCGAGCCTTGCCCTTCTACTCTGAGGTCCATCTGGGAGAGTAGCAGGGTCCAGCGAGCAATGCGGGCACTGCTCACCATCCCGTCCTTAATCCTCCCATCTAGGAGCATCTGAGTAGGTGTGTGGTGGGTTAGGAGTGTTAGAAGAGACCCTCCCGTAAAGATCAAGGATCTTTTCACTGCCCAATGTGTGGCTAGGAGGTGTCTCTCACAGTTGGAGTACCCCTTCTCCAAATCTGTGAGGATCCTGGAGGAGTAAACCACCGGTCTCAGCTGGCCGTGCCGCTCTTGAAGCAGCACTGAGCTCAAACTGTCCCCGCTGGCTGCCACCTCCAGGAAAAACTCCTTTCCTACATCTATCGCTCCTAAGGGTAGCGCTGTCTGCAAGTCCTTCTTGAGTTGATTAAAGGCTGCCTCGCAACCCTCATCCCAGGCCCACTCTACACTCTTGTGTCGGAGCCTGAGCAGAGGGGCTGCGGTGGCTGCATAATCCTCAATGAAGTCTCTGCAGTACCCGGTGAGCCCTAGAAAGGATCTTACCCCCGTCACTGTGTTGGGGGCTGGTAACTCCTGTACTGCCTCCCTTCTAGCCTTGTCTATGGCCCTTTCCCCAGCGCGCACAGTCAGCCCCAGGAATTTGACTTCGATCTGGCCGATCTGTGCCTTCTTGGGGTTTACTTTAAACCCTTCTTCTTTTAGCAGCTCCAGCAGCTCAGCCAGCAGTGGGCCATGCTCCTCCCCCTGATCGGTGAACAGGAGCAGGTCATCCAAATACCAACTGCTGGGGTCTGCTAAAGCCCTTTAAACAGTTCGCCATGCATTGGTGAAAAATGCTGGGACTATTGTGGAAGCCTTGGGGAAGACAGTTCCACATGTATTGTTGGCCCTTAAAGGTAAAGGCGAACTTGTACTGGTCCTCCCGTTTTAAAGGAATGGACCAGAACCCATTTGAAATATCCAGCATTGTGAAAGTGGTCGCAGATGCTGGAATACTCCCTATGAGATCCGCTACAGCTGCTGCAGTGGGAGCACAGGCAGGGATATTCTTATTTAGTACTCGATAGTCCACGGTGGCCCTCCATGAGTTGTCCGGTTTCTTAACCGGCCACAGTGGAGAGTTCACATGGGTTGCTATCGGTCTTAACACCCCTTGCTCTACCAGTGATTCCAGCGCCGTTGTCAGATCTGCCTCTGCCTCCCTGGGGAAGTTATATTGCTTTTGTGGGGCCATGGGGTCCCCTACTATACTAACTTCCACCCCCGTTACCCTACCACAGTCATGTTTGTGGGTGGCAAATGCTGCAAGGTGTGCCCGTACATATGCCTGGTACTCCACTGGGGTGTTACTGACCAGTAATTCCAAGTCATAACCCTCCTTTGGCTTCACGATACACAATGTTCCCTTGGCCCCCTTTTCTGGGATCACCGCCACCTCACCTTCCCTGTCAGTCACTATGGCTCCCCATAGACAGTGGTTCCTGAGATCCACTAGGATCTGGTGGCCAATGATAAAATCAGCTCCCATTTCATCAGGGCACACTTCCATTTGGTTTTGAGTGTCCCTAACTGAATGGTGAGCGGGATGGAAAACGAACCAGTTTGCTCATTGCCTGTGAACCCCACTAGACTGTACGGGACCCCGTTCGATAGAGGTGAGGTAGCTGGGTTACCTGCATATACAAGGGTGTTGGAAGCACCAGTATCTAGCAGGTAGATCCCTTTCACTTTCTCCACCTCCATCGTAACGCACGGTCTCTTCCAGGCATCGTACTCTAGGGAACACAGGTACACAGGCTGCGCTGGCTCTAGTCATGCATTTGAGTAGGTTGGAGCAGAGGGTTTTACCGTACCGGCTACTGGACAGGTTGCGATGGCTACTGCTCCCTGTCCGTTTGAGTGTCTGTAGGGCAGCTACGAGTGTCTCATATGAGTCGGATGTTCCTGCCCCGGCCTTACAGGCTGGGACTGGAGTGGCCTTTCCCTTAGTCTCTTTCCACGGGTTCCTACAGTCCTTCCTCCAGTGCCCACTTTTCCCACACCCAAAACACTCGCCCCCTTTGTGGGGAGGGTTCCCACCTTCCTGATGCCACTCTCTCTTGCCTTGGCTGGGTTTAATCTCATGGACCCTCCCTTTAGAGGAGGGTTCCTCTGTCCCTCTACCGTTCCGGTAAGCCAGTGTCAACTGTCTGACCACTGTCTCCTCGGTGGTTCTGGGATCTCTTGGATCGAACCAGACCTCGGCTTTTGCCTTTACTCCAGGTAAGCTGTTTGCCACCAGGCTGCGGAGCTGGTGAGCCAGCTCATTAGGGGCCAGATGGGCCCGGTCAAGAACCCTACTACAGGCCCTTTCGTAGACCGGCCACAACCTGTCGGCGAAAGCCTGTGGAGTCTCCTCATAGAGCTGCACTGTTTTCTCCACTCGGGAGAAAGGACTCCCGTCGTTCATACCCATGACCTCGAGAACCACCTCCTTAACTGTAGCGTACGTGTTTCGCCCCTTTCTGCTGTCTGCAGAAGGGAATGGCACAGCTTGGTATCTAGCGAGAAGAGCAACAGCTTAGCCTGCTCCGAATCATCGCACCCATTAATATCCCCTGTGTGTTCCACTTCCAGGAAGTGTACCGAGGGATCCCCCTGTTGGGTGAGCTTACTTAGGTGGCCTATCATAGCCCTCAGTTTTTGGGTGTCGTGGGGGACTACGAAGTTGCTTTCCAGGGGTCCTGCTGCCCCATTGGCATCAGGCGGGCCAAACTTCTGCTGCCGGACCGGGTGCATTGGCCCTGGTTCCGGCCCTTCTTCTATTGGCTCGCCCTCTTCCCCCTGCTGCCAAGCCGAGTTAAAACTCGGGGCTGCCGGTGTTGGTAGTTTGCAATCCTTGCCTGCCCCACACTCTGGCTGACACCCCTGCTGTCCCGGGCCATTCCTGGGAGCTACAGGCGGTGACTGAGGGGTTTCTCCTTGCCCAACCAGGTGTTCCTTGGCTAAACCCAGGTTTATCAGGCACACCATGCCTTTAGCCCGGGATAGAGCAAGGTTCAAGCTTTGGATCTGCTGCTGGCAGGGGCCGTGGTCTCCTGCCTCAAATTTCCTGGTACTGGCTACCTTATAGGCTACCTGAATGTCTCTCACCCTCTCCCCGTACTCTTTAACTTGCTTGGCGAGGCAGGAATTCTCTTCCCGCAATGCCAGTTCGCTATTCTTGGCTTCAATAATCTGACACTGTAAAAGGTCCAGTTGGGTTTTGTACCTTTCTTTAGTGAGCTCTCTACTTTCCTTTAACTGTCCCACCTCTGTCCACAGCCTTTCCCCGACTGTGGCCCTTGCACTGGACCTCCCTTCTGCCTGCCACAATACTCCCTTTAATTTCTCATTCTCCTCATCTAGAAGCCGGATCTGTTGCTGAAGGCAAATTAGCCAAATGGCCTTCTCTATCGAACTTTTATGGTCCTTGCTCTCGGTCCATTGAGCTGCAGCACCTTCTGGACGCTCAGCATACAATCGATCGAGTACCCACTCCTTAGCCACATTTACCCTCTTAAACACATACGAGGAAATCCCCTCTTCCATTTTGCTTCGTTTCCTGAAACCAGTCTCTCTCTTATCGCGTCCCTTGTACCAGTGTCCCATCTGGGTCGCCATTATGTAAGGGGTGGTTTGCAGGGGGTCAGCTTTCCCTTCTGACCTTATATGAGCGGTTCCGAATCGCTCCCACACCCTTGGTTCTAGACACTGGAATTATGAAGGGACTGTGACAGACTTGGACAGACAATCGGTTTCAAGGTAGGAAGCAGGTATGGCTTTATTGTGTCTAAAAAGAAGTAAAAAGGCACACCTTTAATAACATACACAGACCAATACACACAATAAAGTGTCAAATTACAGCCTGTGGGGAAAAGAATACAGCTTAAACTCTAAATGGGGTAAAAAGAAGAATGCAGATACATTTACACAAGTTATCCCAGCCTCCCCCCTCCCAATTCCCCTAACTAACTAAGTTATAGCTCTGAGGGTTCAGGGGCTATGTTCACCAATCCCTTTGGACAGTGAATTGCGGTTTCGGGGTTCGCTGCACTTGGCCTTCTAGGCGAGCCGTACCCCGGACGGAGGAGCGGACTTCGGACTGCGTAGTCTTCAGTTGCGGTGCGTCCGTTGATGCGGTAAGTTGCGTTTCGGATGTATGGGATAAGTACCAACTTTCTTTGGTTTTAGTTAGTCCTTTTAGGTAATTTCTCACCCGTTGGCCGTTCAGAAGTAGATTGTAGAGTGGAAATAAATGTCGATTCTTCGGTTTTTGCTGAGTTGGTTTTGGTTGGTCGTTTCGCTGGTTGTGGTAGCCCGGATTTGTCAATTTGGTTGCTGACAACCTTCCATTTCGTGGGCCTCGTGCTCAGTCAGTTCTTGATGAGTTCTAGTAGTTTCCTTCACTGCTCCATTTCTTCACTCCCCAGCTCCGGCTGCTTGTGTCTGTGTCTGTGTTCGAGTCTGTGCGAGTTCCAGTCTCTGTGTTCTGCTAGCTTTGAGTTCTGCTAGTTTTGAGTTCTGCTAGTCTGCGTGCTGCTCCTTTCCTTGTAAAAACTGGGGGATAGATATATCCCCCAAAAAAGGCTCCGTTATCTCCCATCAAATCTCTTGGGCTCTGTTTAAACTGTTCTGTCCATTGATTTTCAAATGTCTCCTTTGTCAGCAGTAACTCGATTAGGAGAATGTGCTATCACTGGTTTTGCATTGTTTTAGGATTGTCCAGTTTTTCTGACCATGATTTCCATTGTGCTTGATTGGGTAATTCGATTATCTCTTAGGGGGTGAATAGCCTGGGGTCTTGAATACACGAATTTGCTTCAGACGTTGGCCCCACCTCCTGTATTTGGTAACTCTTTTTCGCAGCCAAAATGTTGTAGAATCTTAAAATTGATATGCTCCTTCCCATAGATGTTTAGGGGATCTCAAGCTTCTGTAATTTAGGTCCATTTTGAATTCCCTTTCCTATGAGTCCAAACACTGTGGGAGGGGCGGTCTCCATGAATGCATCCCCTTTTATCCCCCGCAGGCTTCGTCTGCCCCTTTAAACTCATTTTAAAAGCCCAGAAAGGGATTTTTCTCCTCTGTAGGGGAAAGGTACCTGGAATCTTTGCGAGATATTGGTAAATTCTACAGGAAGGAAATCTGCCGACCTTACCTGGTCTGGCCTACATGTGACTCCAGACCCGCAGCAATGTGGTTGACTCTTAACTGCCCTCTGAAGTAGCCCAGCAAGCCACTCAGTTGTAAAAACTGCGACAATACGGACTGCAGCTGTTCAAGAAGGCGGCTCACCACCATCCTCTCAAGGCCAAGTAGGAGTGGACAGTAAATGCTGGCTTTGCCAGTGATGCCCACATCCTGTGAATGTACAAAAGAACAGGGTACAGATTCACTACCATGGTTCTTAACATGTCCATTAGGCACCACGTGGGTTGAGATCTTGAGCACATTTGGTACCAGAGTTCCCTCTCTCCTCCCCTCCTCTCCCTTCCCCTCCCCTCTCATTCTTTTTCTTAGGATCAGTTGAAAGAGTGACAACAGCAGGAGCCTATGAGCAGGTCCTTTAGCTACCATCTTGGCTGAAGGTAGAGTGGAAAGACGAATGAGTGGTAAAGAAAGAAAACAATCAAAAAATTGGGTGTGAAAATAATACAATGAAAATACTGGTGTCTCAGTACTTTCACAGGGACATGACAGTCACTTTTTCTGTAAAGTAGCCCATCTCTTGGTGTAAATAACAACTGGCAAAACTATCATCATCGCAGAGAGAAGGTTCAATCCTGTAATAGTGCTACTCTTGGCTGTGGTTGCTGAGGAGTTCAGAGTTTGGCTGTAGTTGTTACATGGAGTTAACACTTACTGTAAGGAAAATAGATATAACATATGACAAGTCAAGGATGAGAAAAGTTCATCAAGATCACCCTTCCGTCTGCTCCTGAAACCGGCAGATTGAGGCCAAACATTTATCATTCTTCCTGTTGTCTGGTACAGGGACCGCCTGGTACTGATGGTGAGCCGGGGCTACCTGGAACTTCTGGTGACTCCGGGCCGGCTGGAATCCCTGGACTACCAGGGGAAGGTGAAACTGGAAAACCGGTAAGTCATCCCTAGTCACAAAACAAATTCTGCGGGGGGGGGGGGGGTTCTGGTGTGGAAACCAAGAATTGCAATGATACTCCAGTCACGTGTGCTAATTAAATACACACATATTTGCAGAATGCCTCAATTCAGAGATACAACTAAACTATTCCTTTCAAATCACTAAAGAACATTACTATTATGAGTAATGAGGGGAGTGCCATTGATGATAATTTGTTCACCCCTGGTTTTGTAAAATGTTAAGGTTTAAGGTCATGCAAAATTCTCTTTGGAATGATAAAATTGACAATTTTGGGGGAACTTAATGTAAAGCCATCTAAAGGAATGAACGAGACAATGAATTTGACATTATGAGGAGCTGGGATCTAGCTTCAAAATAAGCTCAGATACAAGAATGAAAGTCTCCCCCCTCTTTTATCTATATGGGCCGAATGGCATACTCCTGCACCTATTTTCTATGTTTCTATGTTTCTATGTGTCCTAAGTGAAATGAAATGTAGCCCCACCCTATTTCCTGGAAAGTTTGAGTCCACCATACGAATTGGCTCACAATTCTGTAATACTTGCCACTAAATTGGCAATCTGTCTGAGAAAGATTACAAGCACGGAAGGTGTGCTAAAACAATTGATGCAATGGGAGCTGGTGTCCGAGGGTTTGTAGAGTGTGACAGAGTAAAGGAAATATTAATCAGCATCCTGTCCTGGGAGTATTTGAAACTGATACCCAATAACAAAAATACAAACCTGTGCTGTACTCTAGCATGAGATCACCTGGTTCTGACTAACCCACTTTGTGTGGTGAAGACATGTTGAATTTCAAGTCATAAATTGACAGCATGTAATCACAGTGTATTGACAGTTTGATTATGTCATAAATGATAAGAGAAAATAACACCCTTGTGATATAGCCTCTTGGTTTTCAACTACTCTGTAATATAGAGCTTAAGCTAACACTTCCCAGTGTACAACAAATTCTCAAATGCAACTGAGTTTTGTTCGGCGGTGGGGTGGGGGGAGGCGGCGGAGAGAAGGAAGTGAAGTTTCGAGCAGAAGAGAGAATTCTTTTTGACAAGGGGTAATCAGATGGTGGATTCATACATGCTGCTGTTGTAGCCAACTTTCGAGCAGAATAAATGTTATCCTCCTGCTCTCACAGGCAGTTTCAGGAGAATTGTATGTGACCTAAGAAATAAGAAAATCTATTTAGGATTTTATATATAAATAGTCATTGATATGAATATAACAATTATTTACATATGTTATACATGTTATATAGAGAGATAAATATAAAGTTAGCTGTAGCATTCATATCAATGACTAGCACTCTGATAACATCTTCAATTTTTTCCCCATTATGTGAACAAAAGTAATTGGACATTTTCTTCAATGCCCTTTTCATTAACATGGGTTTACCTTAATTAGAAGTATTACCTTGAAACACAGCGTGGTATTTTTTTTTGATGATCTGGTGTTTACTTTGATGTTATCTGGCGTTTATAGGGACAGCCTGGTACGCCCGGCATGGCGGGACCTGAAGGACCCAAGGTGAGCCAATTAATGTTGAATGAAATCATGGTTTCTCTTGAAAAGAACTCAGCATGAAGCTGTCATATTTAACCTGTTTCATTATTACTGTTCATGGTTTTCATTTGAGCACAGATGGCAAGGCTTATGAAATAGCTTCTTTTACCTAGAATCTGACTGGAACTACAAGTGCAGCTGATAGTAAAGTATTAAATGTGAGGCTATTTTAAACCAGACCTCCGAAAACTCAGTGTCAATAAAATCAAATGTATCAGTCAAAGTAGAGCTAGTCTGCAGAGTTTTTGCTGTTTCTTAAAGAGTAGGCAGATGGAGTATAATGTTGGAAAGTGTGGGGTCATGCACTTCGGCAGCAAAAAATCAAAGAGCAAGTTATTATTTAAATGGAGAAAAATTGCAAAGTGCTGCAGTACATACAACGGGACTTGGGGGTACTTGTGCATGAAACACAAAAGGATAGTATGCAGGTACAGCAAGTGATCAGGAAGGCCAATGGAATCTTGGCCTTTATTGCAAAAGGGATGGAGTATAAAAGCGAAGGCTTGCTACAGTTACAGGGTATTGGTGCAGCCACACCTGGAATACTGTGTGCAGAACGGTTGAGTAGGTTCGGCCTCTACTCATTGGAATTCTTATTGAAACGTATGAGATTATGAGGGGGCTTGACAAGGTGGATGCAAAGTGGATGTTTCCAGAATAAGGGACCACCCATTTAAAACTTGAGGTGAGGAGAAATTTCTTCTCTGAGGGTTGTAAATCTATGGAAGCTGGGACATTGAATAAATTTGACAGAAATACAGTTTCTTAAACGATAAGGAAATAAGGGGTTATGGGGAGCGAGCAGGGATGTGGACCTGAGTCCATGATCGGATCAGCCATGATCATATTAAATGACGGAGCAGTCTCGAGGGGCCGTATGGCCTACTCCTATCTTATGTTCCTATATATCTTAATGATATGACTATATATTTCTATCTAAGAATGTCAAGGCATACACATATTTTTTTCCAGCATCATTGCTGATGCTTTTATTCATTGTCAAAATCAACAACAGAAGATAATGAAGTCTTCAAAACATGCAGGGCAGTCAGTCTGCTAATCTTAAGGAAATAGCAGGATGTTTCATGCAGTAGTTGTTTCTAATATTCGGTTGGTCCAAATGTGGCTTATTTTCCATTTTGCAATGTCTGAAGGAGATTTAACGACCTTTTCTCCCTCGGCGCCCACGACGCCTCCTCCTCCTTCTCCTTCGTTTCCTTCCACCACGTCTTCTTCCTCTTCCATAACTTCTCCTAGAATGGCTTCTTGCCATAGTAGTACTTTGGCTTTTCTCTGACTACTGCTACCATTTGAAAAACGTTGCCATTTTATATAGTCCTCGGGTTGTAACTTTCCCCATGACACCCATTGTGATGCGTACATGTGCATGACACCGATTGTGATGTGTACAGCTTAACATGTTTACATATGCCCTTATATGGCATTGATGCCCATATTGATGTACACAATGTGCACTTGCTTACATTTCATGTCCTTTTTTGGTATTGATGTGCATGTGTAGCTTACATTTTGCTGCATTTGGTCCTCATTATCCCTTATTAAGTGTTATTGTGAATGTTAAATGTGGTTATTTGAATGTCACTAATGCGGTGGTTGCATACAATTGTATAAAAGCATACTCAACTACAGACCCTGTTTCTCTTCTGTAGTACAGCATAAAGCAGGGCCAAGGAGGTGGGCAGTTTGAGATTGAACAGGGTGTCAGCTGAAGTGTGGTGCCAGGCGGAACTTATAGCATGCCTGAGATGGGGGCCTGAAGACATAAAGCAGAGCCAGGGCATAAGCCAGATGAACAGCCCTGAACTGGAGCCCAAGGCACAGCTAGGAGTTACATGCCTGAAGTGGAGCTTAGGATGAGGACCTAAAATGGAGTGGAATAAATCAGAGCAAATGAAGTGGAGTCAGAGGAAAGAGAGCAGGCCTCAATTATAGCCACAAACTGGACCTAAAGTGGAGCTGAAAAATGGATCAGTATAGTCCTGAATCAGAGCCACATGAAAGGAGGCAATGAAAAAATGTCATAATCATATTTAAAAATAATAAAAATTATTTAAATTCTATTGAAAAAGTGTGTGTTTCCTTTTATTCTGTTAGAGGGGGACTTTCAGGCCATACCCACTGGGCAGAAACGGGATGGCACACTGCCAAGCTTAATATTGAAAAGTTCTTTTGAATTGTCAAAACCTTTTCCACTTTTGTTCATGGATATCCTTTCCTCATTCACATTTGTCTTATGTCTCCTTTTTAAATGTGCAGCGCCTATTTATTGCCACCCCTTAACACATTTGTTACTTGATCCATGTCCCTTTGAACACTTCTCCCTTACACTTGTCACCTAGCCAAATCTTAATGACATCAACAAATGTTGTAATATATTGAACTGCTTTGTGTCATTTCTGGACGCCATGAACATCAGGGGACTTTGTCATTCTTCTGAATCTGGAGCTTTCAATGTTGAGTAAGTTGCTCACATTAGACTGTGTACTCAAGATAGAATTGCATTACATGGAATTCCCTGCACAGAAACAGGTCATTTGGGCCAACTGAGCTATGCTGTTGTTTGTGCTCCACACAAGTCTCCTCCCGCCCATCTTCACCAACCCAACCTACATATCCTTCTACTCCTTTCTCCCTCATACTTATTCAGCTTCGCCTTAAGTGTATCTATGATATTCATCTCAACTACTCCATGTGATAGCAAATGGATGGATAGGGTAAAGAAGTTACTCCTGAATAGTTATTGGATTTATTTGTGACTATCTTATATAAATGGCCCCTAGTTTTGGACTACTCATAAGTGGAAAGAGAAGGAAGTGAAATCATCGAGACTTTCCAATGCTGATAGTAGCAAGAAAATTCTGCTGGAGAAGCTTGTCTATAGACATCCATTGAGGATGGGATTAGATTCATTTTGAGATGAGAGGGTTGTTCTATGAGGAAAGATTAAATAGATTATGCCTCTGCTCTCTAGAATTTAGAAGAATAAAAGGTGATCTCATTGAAACGTATAAAATTCTGAGGGGAATTGACAGGGTAGATGCTGAGAGGTTGTTTCCCCTGATTGGAGAGTCTCGAACTAGGAGGCATAGTCTTAGGATAAGGGGTCGGCCATTTAAGACTGAGATGAGAAGGAATTTCTTCACTCAGAGAAATGTGAATCTTTGGAATTCTCTATCCTAACGGGCTGTGGATACTGAGTCATTGATTATATTCAAGACTGAGATAGATAGATTTTTGGACTCGGGGAATCAAGAGATATGGGGATCGGGCAGGGAAGTGAAGTTGAAGTTGAAGATCAGCCATGATCTTATTGAATGGCGGAGCAGGCTCGAAGGGCCATATGGCTTACACCTCCTAATCCTTATGTCCTTATGTTCTTATGTTCTTATTTGCGATTGCTCTCAGGATCAATTATCCTATCAAAATGTATAGTCTAGGCTCACATATGATCACTGGGGTGAGGTGGCAACACCTGTGGAGAGAAGAAATTAGGACACTGGAATATAAAAACACATAATTTAAAAGTAAAAAGCAACAGTGGAGTAAATTAATTACTCTCACACCTCGATTTGAATTGATTATTTCTGAGGTCAACATTCTTTTTTTTTCTTGCAGGGTGAACCAGGGGATCCTGGTTTAATGGGGTTACCAGGAGACAGAGGACTTCCAGGTGAAGGAATCCCAGGACCGTCAGTAAGTCAATTTGATATATTGTCCAAAATAACCCTAAAACAGGGTTGAGTCAAATGCTTAAAGTCACATTGTCCCCTGAATTTGTAAGGTAATAGAAGCTTCATTCTTATGAGCTGTAAATAGCTATTCTGCATACGCTTGTTCTTCAACTCCACAAATACAGCTGATAAAAGAAAATAGATCTGAATTTAATCTGTTTCAACCCATTCCTGATTTGACTCTATGTTGGCAATTTCACTCAGCGAGTGGCCCTACTGAGTACAAACAATTTCACTCCCGCTGAGTGAGCTTGCCAATATACAGCCAAAGGATTGATGATATGGTGCAGCCAACATTCCTGTGTTTGACAGGAGCAATGCACCCAAAGTGCACTGCACATGTCTAGGCTGACCTGCAGCCGAATTTGGTTTTCTGGATCATTGACAGGATTTGTAGACGCAGGCCTGCTTTCTGACAGAACCTGAGGCCTGCTACTGCGGGTTTGGCCACTGGCCTCAGGAGCGCGTTAACCAAAAGGCCCAATAACCCAAGCTAAGGAGTTAGTGACTTACCTTTGGGATACTCTTCGATTATGCTGCAATTTATGATGTCACTACCGTAGCAACCATTGTTGGTTAAGAGTATTACTCTACAGCTGGTTGTACTACCTGAGGTCACATCGTAGTTTCTGAGAGCAGTATCAACTTCTTAGGAAGCATCTATATCTGGGCTCTTCATGACAGTTACAATAGAACATGGAGCGAGAGGCTGGAAAATCTCCTCTTGTCACCGGGTCTCCGTCCTTTTTCTTCCCTGAATTTTAGGGCTACGCAATAGGCATTTCCCAGGGACATCAGAACATAGGAATTGTTGGGAGAGAAAAGGCCGAGGTCCATTTAGTTCATTTTCTACCATCCCGCTAGTCACAAGATACAATGATAATGGAGTTATTGATTAATCACAACAATCAAACTCTATCAGTTAGTCTACAACAGACCCAGAGCAAATGTCAGGATAATAGCATTGCACATAGAATATAACACATGGCTGCATAGGCATTAAATAATTCTTTGCCTTTTTAGAAAATTCACATTAGAGACCCAAAACTCATACAAGTTTAATTTATTAAGGAGAGAGTTGTATGTTTGAAGTCTAGCTTGAAATAATTCCCTGACAATAAGGTCCCAGCACTGCACAATTTATAGATTACAAAGCAATAAGTTACATATTTTATGTCTTGCAAGAGTGCACAACAAAAGTAAATAATATTAGAAAAAGCAACATAAACTTCTAACTCAGGCCTGGCTATATGGCGCGTAAGTGAGCTGTTCCAGGATGATGGATGACCTCTTCTTTGTTTCCCTAAGTCAAGCCCCTTTTCCCCCATACTACACTTACTCAGGCCAGAGACAATGATGGAAATCATCTCATTTGGAGATTCGGATCGAATTGTTTGAACTGGATTGTTTTCAGTTCATGACAACATCTGAACCTTCTAACCATCATTCCCTAAAGAAAGAATTTGTATTTATATAGTCCATTTCATAACCTTAGGATGCTCCAAAGCGATTTACAGGAAATTAAATACTTTTAAAATGTAGTCACTGTTGTACTATGGGAAAATATACCTTCTTGTAAACCATTACAAATTATTAATCTTTCATGTTAATCTGTCCTGATGATGTCACAATCACCTGTTACATAACTCAGTTATTTCAGCTCGAATTGTTAATACAGGTTAGCATTTTCTTAAGACTGTAGAGTGGGTAAAAAAAGCTGTAACTTTTAGGTGCATTTACCCTACAAGTTTAATGTTGGTGCAAAGCATCTTCCAACTCACACCAATATTAAACCTGTATAGTGTAAGTCTGAAGAAAGAGTTATACCGGTGACTGAAATGAAGCTGAGTCAGTCAGTGTGCGTGAGGTAAGAGTCAGTGTGCGTGAGGTAAGAGTCAGTGTGCGTGAGGTAAGAGTCAGTGTGCGTGATGTACCAGTCAGTGTGTGTGAAGAATCAGTCAGTGTGTGACCTACGAGTCAGTGTGTGTGAGGTATCAGTCAGTGTGTGTGACGTACCAGTCAGTGTGTGTGAAGAATCAGTCAGTGTGTGACCTACGAGTCAGTGTGTGTGAGGTATCAGTCAGTGTGTTTGAGGTATCAGTCAGTGTGTGTGAAGAATCAGTCAGTGTGTGACATACCAGTCAGTGTGTGTGAAGAATCAGTCAGTGTGTGACAAACCAGTCAGTGTGTGTGAAGAATCAGTCAGTTTGTGTGAATCATAGAATCATAGAAGTTTACAGCATGGAAGGAGGCCATTTCGACCATCATCTCTGTGCCGGCAACACGAGGCTATCCAACCTAATCCCACTTTACAGTTGAGGTTTGTAACCCCAATTCCATTTGCCATTGTTCTGCCCACTTGAACAGCTGATTGATATCTTCCTGCAGGCCACAGCTTTCTTCTCCATTATCAAACACACAGCCTATTTTTGTATCATAGAAACATAGAAACATAGAAAATAGGTGCAGGAGCAGGCCATTCAGCCCTTCTAGCCTGCACCGCCATTCAATGAGTTCATGGCTGAACATGAAACTTCAGTACCCCATTCCTGCTTTCTCGCCAAACCCCTTGATCCCCCGAGTAATAAGGACTTCATCTAACTCCATTTTGAATATATTTAGTGAATTGGCCTCAACTACTTTCTGTGGTAGAGAATTCCACAGGTTCACCACTCTCTGGGTGAAGAAGTTTCTCCTCATCTCGGTCCTAAATGGCTTACCCCTTATCCTTAGACTGTGACCCCTGGTTCTGGACTTCCCCAACATTGGGAACATTCTTCCTGCATCTAACCTGTCTAAACCCGTCAGAATTTTAAACGTTTCTATGAGGTCCCCTCTCATTCTTCTGAACTCCAGTGAATACAAGCCCAGATGATCCAGTCTTTCTTGATAGGTCAGTCCCACCATCCCGGGAATCAGTCTGGTGAATCTTCGCTGCACTCCCTCAATAGCAAGAATGTCCTTCCTCAGGTTAGGAGACCAAAACTGTACACAATACTCCAGGTGTGGCCTCACCAAGGCCCTGTACAACTGTAGCAACACCTCCCTGCCCCTGTACTCAAATCCCCTCGCTATGAAGGCCAACATGCCATTTGCTTTCTTAACCGCCTGCTGTAACTGCATGCCAACCTTCAATGACTGATGTACCATGACACCCAGGTCTCGTTGCACCTTCCCTTTTCCTAATCTGTCACCATTCAGATAATAGTCTGTCTCTCTGTTTTTACCACCAAAGTGGATAACCTCACATTTATCCACATTATACTTCATCTGCCATGCATTTGCCCACTCACCTAACCTATCCAAGTCACTCTGCAGCCTCATAGCATCCTCCTCGCAGCTCACACTGCCACCCAACTTAGTGTCATCTGCAAATTTGGAGATACTATATTTAATCCCCTCGTCTAAATCATTAATGTACAATGTAAACAGCTGGGGCCCCAGCACAGAACCTTGCGGTACCCCACTAGTCACTGCCTGCCATTCTGAAAAGTACCCATTTACTCTTACTCTTTGCTTCCTGTCTGACAACCAGTTCTCAATCCACGTCAGCACACTACCCCCAATCCCATGTGCGTTAACTTTGCACATTAATCTCTTGTGTGGGACCTTGTCGAAAGCCTTCTGAAAGTCCAAATATACCACATCAACTGGTTCTCCTTTGTCCACTTTACTGGAAACATCCTCAAAAAATTCCAGAAGATTTGTCAAGCATGATTTCCCTTTCACAAATCCATGGACCTATCATGTCACCATTTTCCAAATGCGCTGCTATGACATCCTTAATAATTGATTCCATCATTTTACCCACTACTGAGGTCAGGCTGACCGGTCTATAATTCCCTGTTTTCTCTCTCCCTCCTTTTTTAAAAAGTGGGGTTACATTGGCTACCCTCCACAGAATAGGAACTGATCCAGAGTCAATGGAATGTTGGAAAATGACTGTCAATGCATCCGCTATTTCCAAACTTCTTAATCATACTCCCTATATTCAAGTCTAGATCATTGATGTATGCCACAAAAAGCAAGGACTTAGTACTGAGCCCTGCGGAACCCCACTGGAAACATCCCTCCAGTCACAAAAACACTCATCAACCATTACCCTTTTATTCCTGCATCTGAGCCAATTCTGGATCCAGCTTGCCACTTTGCCCTGGATCCCATGGGCTTTTATTTTCGTGATGTTATCAAGAGCTTTGCAAAAATCCATATACATTACATCATTTGCACTGCCCTCATTGACCCTCCTGGTTACCTCCTCGAAAAATTCAATCAAGTTAGTCAGACATGACTTTCCCTTAACATATCCATGCTGACTGTCCCTGCTTAATCCATGTTTTTCTAAATGTAAATTTATCCCGTCCTACAGGATTTTTTCCAATAATTATCCTACCACCAAGGTTAAGCTAACTGGCCTGTAATTACTCGATCTATCCCTTTCTCCCTTCTTAAACAAAGGTAGCAAATTAGCAGTCCTCCAGTCCTCTGGCACCACACCTGAAGCCAGAGAGGTTTGGAAAATAATGGTCTGCTATTTTCCCTTTTGCTTCACTTAACAGCCCAGGATACATTTCATCTGGGCATGGGGGTTTAGCCACTTTCAAAGCTGCTAAACCCCTAAATACCTCCTCTTTCACTGTTTATTTCATCTAATATTTCTCCTCCTTGATAGCAGTGTCTGCATCGCCCCTCTCTTTTATGAAAACAAACGCAAAGTATTCATTAAGAACCATACCCACATCTTCCACCTCCACACACAAACTACCATCATGGTCTCAAATAGGCCCTACTCTTTCTTTATTTATCCTCTTGCTCTCAGTATGATTGATAAAACATCTTTGGGTTTTCCTTGATTTTACTTGCCAATAATTTGTCATGCTCTCTCTTTGCTTTCCTAATATCCCTTTTAATTTCACCCCTGGACTTTCTATACTCCTCTAGAGATTCTGCAGTATTTAGCCCTTGGTATCTGTCATAATCTTCCCAGTTTTTCTTTATCCTCCCCTGTATGTCCCTAGTCCCACCCTTTTTCTTTAAGGACACACATTTGGCCTGAACCCTGCGGATCTTCTCCTTGAATACCTCCCACTGCTCTGACACTGATTTACCTTCAAGTAGCTGTTTCCAGTCCACAATGGCTAAATCACCTCTCAGCTTAGCAAAGTTGGCTTTTTCCCAATTTAGAACTTTTATTCCTGGTCCATCCTTACTCTTTTCCATAACTACCTTAAAGCTAACTGAATTATGGTCACCAGCACCTAAATGCTCTCCCACTGATACCCCTTCCACCTGCCCAGCTTCATTCCCTAAAACAAAATACAGAACCACCCTCTCCCATGTTGGGCTTGCTACATGCTGGCTAAAAAAGTTCTCTTGAATGCATTTTAGGAATTCCGCAACCTCCATACCCTTCACATTAATTTTGTCCCAGTTAATATTAGGATAGTTGAAATCCCCTACTATTACTGTCCTATAGTTTTTGCACTTCTCAAATATTTGCCTACATATTTACTCTTCTATCTCCCTCTCACTCTTTGGGTGTCTATAGTACACACCCAACAGTGTGATCGCCCCTTTTTTGTTTTTCAGTTCGACCCATATAGCCTCGTTTGATGATCCCTCTAACATATCATCCCTCCTCACAGCTGTAATAGTTTCTTTAATCAATGCCGCGACCCTCCCTCCCATTTTACCCCGCTCTCTATCCCGTCTGAAAATCCTGTAACCAGGAATGTTGAGCTGCCAGACCTGCCCCTCTTTTAGCCATGTCTCTGTAATAGCTATGATATCTTACTCCCAAGTCTGCCTCATATGTGTGAAGAATCAGTCAGTGTTTGACGTATCAGTCAATATGTTTGAAGAACCAGTCAGTGAGAGTGCCTTCTCCAGGGACGCTCATATCACTCCAGAGTCACCTTGCGTCCTGACTCTGGAATTAGGCTACATTTACAGTATAGGGAGTTGTCTGACTTCCCACCAGAGAGCCTCACATACTAAAAGTGCATTTTGGAAAGATATAAGAGCATGAGAATTAAGGAGCAGGAATAGGCTATTCAGCCCTTCAAGCCTGCTCTGCCATTTAATAAGATCATGGCTGATCTTCGACGTCCACTCCAATTTCCTACCAATCCCCTATCCCTTGATTGCCTAGAGTCCAAAAATCTATCTATCTCAGCCTTGAATATACTCAACGACTCAGCATCCACAGCCCTTTGGGTCAGAGAAGTCCAAAAATTCACAACCCTCTGAGTAAAGAAATTCCTCCTCATCTCAGTCTTAAATGGCTGATCCTTTATCCTGAAACTGTGGCTCCTAGTTCTAGATTCAGGGGAAAGAATCTCTCAGCATCTATCCTGGCAATCTCTCTCAGATACTTATATGTTTCAATGAGATCACCTCTCATTCTTCTAAGCTCCAGAGAATATAGGCCCAATCTTCTCAATTCACGCTTGTATTGGGAAGTTAGTACTTATAACTATGCCGTCAGTGCTGAGC
Source organism: Pristiophorus japonicus (assembly GCF_044704955.1). Taxonomy (NCBI): domain Eukaryota; kingdom Metazoa; phylum Chordata; class Chondrichthyes; family Pristiophoridae; genus Pristiophorus; species Pristiophorus japonicus. The sequence continues at coordinate 501,454,156 of NC_091977.1, read as the reverse complement.
TAAACATCGACATTATTAGTTTAAATGCACCTTTAATCCAACATTGATCAGCCACACACACTTTGGTTTTGTGATGCCATATGACCCCTAAAATCCCATCTGTGCAGGTTGGCTGTTGTGTTTGTCTACAACAGTAATAACCCTTCAAAGTGTACTTTGTGATGTCCTGGAAGATGTTACACAAATGCAAGTTTTTTTATTCTTGAAAAATAGATTATAATCTGACTTGGGAATATAAAAGAACATGGGATGCTGACCAATCCTGCTCATTTCACAAACCATGTCATCATCATAGGCAGTCCCTCAAAATCGAGGAAGACTTCCACTCTAAAAGTGAGCTCTCAGGGGACTGTACAGTTCAATACAGGAATTACAGTCTCTGTCACAGGTGGGACAGATAGTGGTTGAAAGAGTAGGCGGGGAGTCTGGTTTGCCACATGCTCCTTCAACTGCCTGTGCTTGTTTTCTGTATGCTCTCGTCGACCAGACTTGAGGTGCTCAGTGCCCTCCCAGATGCTCTTCCTCCACTTAGGACCGTCTTTGGTCATGGATTCCCAGGTATCGGTGGGGATGTTGCACTTTATCAAGGAGGCTTTGAGGGTGTCCTTGAAAAATTTCCTCTGCCTACCTGGGGCTGACTTGCCATGTAGGAGTTCCGAGTAGAGCACTTGCTTTGGGAGTCTTGTGTCGACAATGTGTCCCGCCCAACGGAGCTGGTCGAATGTGGTCAGTGCTTCGATGCTGGGGATTTGGCCTGCTTGAGAACACTGACGTTGGTGCGTCTATCCTCCCAGGGGATTTGCAGGATCTTGCGGAGACATCGTTGGTGGAATTTCTCCAGCGATTTGAGCTATCTACTGTATATGGTCCACGTCTCTGAGCCATACCATACAAGTGTGGACTCTACCCTACCCATCTCTCAGTCCTCGCTGTTCATTATTACATAGAGAATGTAGTCCACCAGAAATGGTGAATTTATATATTTTTTTAAGATAATATTGTGTTTTCTTTTGCCTAGGGCCCTGGAGGACAACATGGTGAAAGAGGCCAACCGGTATGAAAACAATGATAGGAAACCTTCAGTTAATTATAGTAATTAGAGTTGAAAGTTAAATAGTGCAAAATAACAACAAGCAATGGATCTCTTTGTTAAACGACCATGTTCAAAGTTTAAAATTCAAGATTCAATTGGATTGTCCAATTTGATCCATGGGTCCATAAAAATGGGCCATCATGTCTGTGACTGCTCTTTGCTAGATTCGATGATGAACAGACTCTCAGCAGACTATGTCATGGTATTAAATGGCACGGTCTGCTTTCCGCAGGCAAACCACCTTCTTATGCTATAAACATAATGTAAACTGGTTGCCAGTTGAAAGGAAAGCCACTCCTGCTCCTCCTGGCTCCAAAAGGAACATAAGCATAAGAACAGGTGTTCAGCCCCTCAGGACTGTTCCATCATTCAATTAGATCATGGTGATTGGTATTTGAACTCAATTTGCACCATGCAACTTGATACCCTTACCCAACAAAAACCTATTGATCTCAATTGACCTAACATCACCAGCCTTTTGGAGGAGTGAGTTCCAGATTTCCACTATTCTTTGTGTGAAAAAGTGTTTCCTGATGTCAGTCCTTAATGGCCTAGCTCTGATTTTAAAATAATGAGGCCATGCTCCTCCTGTAACTACCTGTGGGGGGGCACTAATGGGGCACAAAAAAATTTTCACCCAGGGAAGGGGGCGTTACTGGCTCCCGTGAAATTGCATGAGAGTTAGTGGAGATGCTGGTAGCACCCCGGGCCGGGCCACTGTGCTTCTGGCGATGATAAAGAATCGGGCTAAATGGTTCATTCTCGGGTTGGCAATCAGTAACTAGTGGGGTGCTGCAGGGGTCAGTGCTGGGACCCCAACTATTTACAATCTATATTAATGACTTGGATGAAGGGACCGAGTGTAACGTAGCCAAGTTTGCTGATGATACAACGATGGGAGGCAAAGTAATGTGTGAGGAGGACACAAAAAACCTGCAAAAGGACGACAGGCTAAGTAAGTGGGCACAAATTTGGCAGATGGAGTATAATGTTGGAAAATGTGAGGTCATGTACTTTGGCAGAAAAAAATCTGAGAGCAAGTTATTATTTAAATGGAAAAAAATTACAAAGTGCTGCAGTACAGCAGGACCTGGGGGTCCTGGTGCATGAAACACAAAAGGTTAGCATGCAGGTACAGCAAGTGATCAGGAAGGCCAATGGAATCTTGGCCTTTATTGCAAAGGGGATGGAGTATAAAAGCAGGGAAGTCTTGCTACAGTTATACAAGGTATTGGTGAGGCCACACCTGGAATACTGCATGCAGTTTTGGTTTCCATATTTAAGAAAGGATATACTTGCTTTGGAGGCAGTTCAGAGAAGGTTCACTAGGCTGATCCCAGAGATGAGGGGGTTGACTTATGAGGAAAGTTGAGTAGGTTGGGTCTCTACTCATTGGAATTCAGAAGAATGCGAAGTGATCTTATCGAAATGTATAAGATTATGAGGGGGCTTGACAAGGTGGATGCAGAGAGGATGTTTCCACTGATAGGAGAGACTAGAACTAGCGGGCATAATCTTAGAATAAAGAGCCATACATTTAAAACTGAGATGAGGAGGAATTTCTTCTCTCTGAGGGTTGTAAATCTGAGGAATTCACTGCCTCAGAGAGCTGTGGAAGCTGGGTCATTGAATACATTTAAGACAGAGATAGACAGTTTCTTAACCAACTGGAATAAGAGGTTATGGGGAGCGGGCAGGGTATTGGACCTGATTCCATGATTGGATCTGCCATGATCGTATTAAATGGCGGAGCAGGCTCGAGATGCTGTATGGCCTACTCCTGCACTATTTCTTATGTTCTTATGACCGCAGCAGAAATTGGGCAGCGGGTCGCGAACCGGGTTATACTCTGCTCACGGGCCAAAATTTAAAGGGGAGATGCGTGGCTCCATTTTGCGCTGCCCTCCAACTTATCGGCCCTGCCATAGTGTCGATTTTCGTGGGGTCCATGCCGGCACTCCATTTTGGTGCTGGGCAGCGGCCACGGCACCCCACATCCCCGGTGGCCCCTGAAAATCCTGCAGAGCTCACAGCGCTCGACCTAGCGCTCCACTTGCTGTCAGGGACGGTGACACCAATTCAGGACTTCTGTGCTGGGTGCAGGAAGCCCTGCATCGTGAAGGTTACTGCCCCCAAATGGTGTGCTCCTGAATTTAGCCCCCTTTGTCCTTTGTTCTGGATTCCCTCACCACGGGAAATAGTTTTCTTGTATCTGCGCCATCAAATCCCTTTATCATTTTAAGCACTTTAATTTGATCACTTCTCAACCTTTTAACTCAAGGAAATAGAACCCAAGTTTAAGCGACCTGACTTATAATTCAACTGCCTTAGTCTTGACACCCAAAATGGTATATTATTTTTATTCACTCCAAAAAATCTCCACTCATAATTTTACAAAGAGTACATTATTTTGTGACACGAAGCATAAAAGGAATCATGCACAGGCCAATACATCCTGCACTGAGATATTTTCTGAGAGCCTTATTTCCTACTAAGAAAAGTAAGGAGCCTCAGCATCATTTAGCCCACTGTGGCATGTTGGCATTGCAATAAGTATTGTAACTGCAGCAGCAGTGATCTCCTCAATACATTTTTTTTTTAAATCTTGGTCACTAATTGCCTTGACGGTTTCATAGAATCATAGAAATTTACAGCACAGAAGGAGGCCATTCGGCCCATCATGTCAGTGCCTGTTTGTTGGTGTAACTGAAACACATAGACCAGTGATGACCGGGGAAAACTACCTGACCTGCTCCAGAACACTATACAGCGATTTCTGCTGAAAACTATACGTGTGTGGCCATTGCATTAAGACAGGATCAGATTCGGCTGTGATGTCACCCATGATTGGACATGACTGACCAAGATCATACCTGAGGAATAACCACTTGAGCATGGTACTAGAGGATGGCAGCGTCCATAGAACCAACACAAGATAGCACCTTGAGGAGAGACGGGGAAAAACGTGGAGGGGAAATATACCCAGCACGACCTATTTACAAAATATTTTGTTAAGCCCATTACCTTGGTGACATACACCTGTTTATATATTTTTTTTTAATCTTAAGAAGCTCTTTTTATGTGCAAGCTGTTAAAGTTGCATTTGAATTCGCCCAGCAATACTGTGTCAAATTTATTGGTTACAAAACTGAATTTTTAATTTTACTTGCCAGGGTCCAAGAGGTTCACCCGGAACGACAGGCCAGCAAGGCCTTCCTGGAAATGATGTAAGTCTTGCTGAAATTCGTAAGAATACTGTCACATTGGCATTAAAAAAAATCCAGTAACCTTAGGTTGTCACACACTAACAGTGAGATTTCATCCCTGATTAACTAACAAGGAAGAAGGGAAGTCATAAGAAGAGCCATCACAATCCACTCACACACTGATCGAGACCCAAGAATAGGTTAGCCTGTCACTCTCTCTTCCAGTGGTACAGGAAGAGCTAAGGGAAGGAAAAACATTTCAAATAAAGAAGTGTCCTGCTCTCAATGGGGGCAATTCTGACTTTGGACGATTGTGTAAAAGGCACAATACCAGCCTGGCCACCCATTAAAGTCAATGGAAAAGGAGGTTGGGAGAGCCGTTTAACAGCTGGCTAAGCCAAAATCACGTGTTTTATACCATCAGCAAAAGCCAAAATGACTTCCAATGTGTTATTTAACTATCAGCCTGCTTAGTAGGCTAACAATGTGAATGTTGGAATGTGGTGACCTATTTATATATTGTTGGGAATAGATCAAGGGAAAAGATTTTTGATTCACATAACTGACTGCTATCATCACCAATTAAATAACTGGCTAATTATTCCCCAAACGACCCTTTCTAGTATGGGGAAAGCAAATGCGCAGCAGGATGGATAAAGAAGGATAGTATATATAATGTATTGGTACTCTTTTTTATTTTTATATTCAAGTTTGTTGGAGTCTTTCTTTATTCCTCCCCCCTCGTCACAATGCTGTTGAAAGTTATCGTAAAACGGAATATTTTATGACATTGTTCACGGTCGAAGCTTTTGAAATAGAAACTGTCACAGGGCATTTTTCTCTTTAAAACAATTCAAATATATTGGGCACGCTTTTCATTTATAGTATCTTTCTCAACCATATATTCCAAATTCACACTTGATCTGTCAACTGTCTAGCTAACTGTGTCTTCCGCAATGGAAGGCATCTTATGGGTTAAGGAGGGGGGAAAGTTAATTCAAAATGACACCCAACGTTAATTCAACGTTACTGCTCAGGATTTCTATCTAGTGGATCTGCTTGAAAGTTTACATGTTTGAGCAGCAGTTGGAGATGGCACAGCTTTTATTCCCTTTGCTGGTTGAATACCCTGTTGGCACTCAGAGTCTAGAACAGTAAATGAAAAAATGGACAACTGGCAAGTGCCAGAGGGTTCCTGTGCTCATGGAGCTGTATCCCAGAATCGGTCACCTTGAGGAGTGGGTGAAAAGGATACAACAGTTGTACGGTTTCTGTCAGAATGTAGCGGATGGCGAGCGATAACTCTGATTCTCCAGCTAGTTTCAACACCACACCAAGAAATATGGCTAAAGATCAGAGCATCAGAATCCAAATCCTTTAATAAATATAATGTGAACTGCAAACAGAAATAAAGACAGACTCTAGAATTCTTATAGTACAACAAAGGAACAATCGAATAAAGCAGCAATAAAGATAAGTTACCTATCTCTTGGATAAAAACATAGAAAATAGGTGCAGGAGAAGGCCATTTGGCTCTTCGAGCCTGCACCACCATTCAATAAGATCATGGCTGATCATTCACCTCAGTACCCCTTTCCTGCTTTCTCTCCATACGCCTTCATCCCTTTAGCCGTCAGGGCCATATCTAACTCCCTCTTGAATATATCCAACGAACTGGCATCAACAACTCTCTGCGGTAGGGAATTCCACAGGTTAACAACACTCTGAGTGAAGAGGTTTCTCCTCATCTCAGTACTAAATGGCTTACCCCTTATCCTTAGACTGCGTCCCCTGGTACTGGACTTCCCCAACAGCGGGAACATTCTTCCTGCATCCAACCTGTCCAGTCCCGTCAGAAATTTATATTTTTCTACGAGATCCCCTCTCATCCTTCAAAACTCCAGTGAATAAAGGCCCAGTTGATCCAGTCTCTCCTCATATGTCAGTCCAGCCATCCCGGGAATCAGTCTGGTGAACCTTCACTGCACTCCCTCAATAGCAAGAATGTTCTTCCTCAGATTAGGAGACCAAAACTGAACACAATATTCCAGGTTTGGCCTCACCAAGGCCCTGTATAATTTCAGTAAGACATCCCTGTCCCTATACTCAAAACCCCTAGCTATGAAGGCCAACATACCATTTGCCTTCTTCACCACCTGCTGTACCTGCATGCCAACTTTCAATGACTGATGTACCATGACACCCAGGTCTCATTGCACCTCCCCTTTTCCTAATCTGCCGCCATTCAGATAGTATTCTGCCTTCATGTTTTTGCCCCCAAAGTGGATAACCTCACATTTATCCACATTATACTGCATCTGCCATCATTTACCCACTCGCCTAACCTGTCCAAGTCACCCTGCAGCCTCTTAGCATCCTCCTCACAGCTCACACCACCAGCCAGTTGAGTTTCTTCTGCAAACTTGGAGATATTAAACTCAATTCCTTCATCCAAATCATTAATGTATATTGTAAATAGCTGGAGTCCCAGCACTGAGCCCTGCGACGCCCCACTAGTCACTGCCTGCCTTTCTGAAAAGGATCCGTTTATCCTGACTCTCTGCTTCCTGTCTGCCAACCAGTTCTCTATCCACATCAGTACATTACTCCCAATACCTTGTGCTTTAATTTTTCACATCAATCTCTTGTGTGGGACCTTGTCAAAAGCCTTTTGAAAGTCCAAATACACCACATCCACTGGTTCTCCCTTGTCCACTCTATTAGTTACATCCTCAAAAAATTCCAGAAGATTTGTCAAGCATGATTTCCCCTTCATAAATCCATGCTGAATTGGACTGATCCTGTCACTGCTTTCCAAATGCGCTGCTATTACATCTTTAATAATTAATTCCAGCATTTTCCCCACCACCGATGTCAGGCTAACATTCCCTGTTTTCTCTCTCCCTTCTTTTTTAAAAAGTGGGGTTATATTAGCTACCCTCCAATCGATAGGAACTGAACCAGAGTCCATGGAATGTTGGAAAATTACCACCAATGCATCCACTATTTCTAGGGCTCCTTCTTTAAGTACTCTGGGATACAGACTATCAGGCCCTAGGGATTAATCGGCCTTCAATCCCATCAATTTCCCACACAATAAGGATATCCTTCAGTTCCTCCTTCTCACTAGACCATCGGTCCCCTAGTATTTCCAGAAGGTTATTTGTATCTTCCTTCATGAAGACAGAACCAAAGTATTTGTTCAACTGGTCTGGCATTTCTTTGTTCCCCATTATAAATTCACCTGAATCTGACTGCAAGGGACCTACGTTTGTCTTCACTAATCTTTTTTTCTTCACATAGCTATAGAAGCTTTTGCAGTCGGTTTTGATATTCCCCAGCAAGCTTCCTCTCATACTCTATTTCCCACCTCCTAATTAAACCCTTTGTTCTCCTTTGCTGAATTCTAAATTTCTCCCAGTCTTCAGGTTTGCTGCTTTTTCTGGCCAATTTATATGCCTCTTCCTTGGATTTAACACTATTAATTTCCCTTGTTAGCCACAGTTGAGCCACCTTCCCCATTTTATTTTTACTCCAGTCAGTGATGTACAATTGTTGAAGTTCATCCATGAGATCTTTAAATGTTTGCCATTGCCTATCCACCGTCAACCCTTTAAGTATCATTTGCCAGTCTATTCTAGCCAATTCACATCTCATACCATCGAAGTTACCTTTCTTTAAGTTCAGGACTCTAATCTCTGAATTAACTGTGTCACTCTCCATCTTAATAAAGAATTCTACCATATTATGGTCACTCTTCCCCAAGGGGCCTTGCACAACAAGATTGCTAATTAGTCCCTTCTCATTGCACATCACCCAATCTATGATGGCCAGCCTTCTAGTTGGTTCCTCGACAGATTGGTCTAGAAAACTATCCCTAATACACTCCAGGAAATCCTCCTCCATCGTAATGCTACAGTTTGGTTAGCCCAATCTATATGTAGATTAACGTTGCCCATGATAACTGCTGTACCTTTATTGCACACATCCCTAATTTCTTGTTTGGTGCTGTCCCCACCATCACTACTACTGTTTGGTGGTCTGTACACAACTCCCACTAGCGTTTTCTGCCCTTTGGTATTCCGCAGCTCCACCCATACAGATTCCACATCATCCAAGCTGATGTCCTTCCTTACTATTGTGTTAATTTCCTCTTTAACCAGCAACGCTACCCCACCTCCTTTTCCTTTCTGTCTATCCTTCCTGAATGTTGAATACCCCCAGATGTTGAGTTCCCAGCCTTGGTCACCCTGGAGCCATGTCTCCGTGATGTCAATTATATCATATTCATTAATTGCTGCCTGTGCAGTTAATTCGTCTACCTTATTCTGAATACTCCTGGCATTGAGGCACAGAGCCTTCAGGCTTGTCTTTTTAACACACTTTGTCCTTTTAGAATTTTGCTGCAATGTGGCCCATTTTGATTTTTGCTTTGGGTTTCTCTGCCCTCCACTTTTTACTTTTCTTCTTTCTATCTTTTGCTTTTGCCTCCATTCTAATTCCCTCTGTCTCTCTACATAGGTTCCCATCCCCCTGCCAAATTAGTTAACCCCTCCCCAACAGCACTAGCAAACATCAAAGATAAAATACAATAATTCCAGAATGATTGGATAAGAAGAGATTATTTATATAACTGTGGTTCTGGAGGGTTACATACACCGAGGTCTAATTTATAACTAAACAATAAGTTAAATTTCTTCATAACAAAATGGAGATAGCTCCATGTGGGTTGCTTCTGGCTGTGCTTCTGTCTTTCTGTGTCTAATCAGAAAGCGCCATCAAGTGGCGGGAAATGGTAAGACACAATACATTGTCTCCAAGCTGTCAAGAAGCATCTCAGTCCATCATAACAGTTGTCAATCTTAATGATTGACATACTATTTTAAAAAGAGTGGTTGTAAAACTAATTGAAACATTGCAAAGTCTGATGTTCAACATTGCAAAATCTGATGTTCAACATTGCAAGTTTCAATTGTTTAATTGCTCCTTTAGTTATTTTTTTGCTTATGGGAACTATTCCCCAGCATGATATGCATAGAAACATAGAAACATAGAAAATAGGTGCAGGAGCAGGCCATTCAGCCCTTCTAGCCTGCACCGCCATTCAATGTGTTCATGGCTGAACATGAAACTTCAGTACCCCCTTCCTGCTTTCACGCCATAACCCTTGATATGCGTAACATATAGTCCAACAGGCAGATGGAGGTAATCGCCTCCACCACCCCATCCCCACCTCTGAACCAGTTGTAATATAGTTCTTGTCTCAACCACTACACGTTTTTTCTGTTGGCTGCAACAATTTGTAATTGAATGGGGTACGGTAGCATAGTGGTTATGTTACTGGATTAGTAATCCAGAGGCCAAGACTAATGATCCAGAGACATGAGTTCAAATCCCACCTTGGCAGCTGGGGAATTTAAATTCAGTTACTTAAATAAATCTGGAATAAAAACCTAGTATCATGGATTGTCGTTAAAACTCATTTGGTTCACAAAGTCCTTTAGAGAAGAAAATCTGCTGTTCTTACCTGGTCTATATGTGACTCCAGACCCACAGCAATGTGGCTGACTCTTAACTTCCCTTTATGGTTCAAGAAGGTGGCTCACCACCACCTTCTCAAGGACAATTAGGAATGGTCAATAAATGCTGGCCTTACCAGCAACGCCCACATCCCATGAACAAATAAAAAAAAATACTGTATCAAAGTATTCTTGGCAACTAAAATGATTGTTATTTGTGAGGTGTTTTCTGGTTTGTTTTACAGGGTTTACCAGGTCCGAGAGGAGATCCGGGACCTCCAGGAGAGCCTGTATGTTATCTTTTGTTCTTGTGCCATTATTACCTTTTCCAGAAGCGTTTTTGTTTTTCTCCCTCTCTTGCTCTTTATTCGCTTTTATCTAGTTGCATTTATTTTCAATTTTCCTCATTTATTGTGTATTTATTGTACTTATTGTACATTTAAATATTTTCTCTCTCAGCATTTTAAAAATCTTTCTGGTAGTCAGTAGCTGTTTCTCACTTTTGTCTCCTTTACTATCTTTTATAATTCCTTGTGTCTCTCCCTTTTTTCTTCTTCAGCTCATTTTCCTCCACTTTGGCTTCCCAGAATTCTCACCATATGTGGATCGGAGGAAGCACTATGTGTGATTTATTCCAAAATCTCTGTCACTGGTACTCTGTACTGCCCCTCAGATAGCACACATGAGGAACCAAGGGATGACTTTCCCTCTGATTTCTTTAAATGGAAGCATACTTCTCATGTATGTCCCAATTTTAGCAATATAGCCCAATTTTATAGGGCTATATTGAAGATATCCTGGTGTCTCAAATTGGAATGCATCCAAATTTTGCCATTGTAAAATATTTTCTTTCATGCTACCATTTTCACCCCAGGTCTCCCTGCAAGCTTGGTGTCTGATGCCATTCAGATTGACCAACAGGCAGGCTAGCCAATGGAAGGCACAGAATACTTGGAAATTCCTGCCTTACCCAAGCATTTATGCTGCTGAACCTGTGGAAGATGCTGGCTGCATATCCACATACATGCAACTACAGAGATTGGAGAGGCTCAGCATTTCTAGCCAAGATTTTAGTATAAATGAGGAGCTCAGCAGAGTGGGAGATTGGACCCATAGTTCTCCACTTATGAAGCTAAATTTCTGATTACCAATCTTACCTTCTTCCCTGCTCTTTCTGCAACTTTATTAAAAGCATCTAGCCACCAAACTGAAGATGCTAACTTTACCATATTCAATTCCTGAATAAATTGATGCCAAAAAAGAAGAAAAGCATAAACAACATTGCATGTAAAATTGTTTCATTGATAAAAATAATACAACGGTATTTTCTGACCTACAGGCATCATTACCTCTTATTTCAAGGGGAGAGCTAGATACCAGGATTAAGGTGAGTGTTTTGGTGGCCTCATGTAAAATGGCCACAGGGGGGACAATGTAGAGAAGTTTAGAGCAGTAGGTGGTACCCTTCTGAGATGGTTGATCCAATGCTGGGGGAAACCCTCATTGTGACTATGCCATTTCTTATCATGAACTACCTGTTTGCAATCATTATGGCCAGAAAGAGACATTTAATTCCCTAATGCAGTCATCCCCTCGCATTGATGAGTTGGTATCACGTAAAAAACGATTACATTTCGTTTAAGGAAAAATCCAGGATTTGGTAAAGTTCATGCTTTCTCTGATACTCTGGGGAAAAAAAGTCCTGCAAATTCTCCCATGCTTGCATTTTTCAATAACAGTATTGAAAAATCTGCTGCTACAGTCTTTCATTTGCTATTACTATTACAGCTATTCCTATTTCCTATTCCTATTATCACACCTATTGATATTGTTCTCAGTTATTGAAATGTTTTGCAATGATGTCACAGTGCTTGATTAAATATTACCCTAAGATTTATCCTGTAAGATTATCTCCTGATCTTATTAATCGTAAGGTAATATGGAATGTCAATGACTCTGGCTTTATAATTGACTAATCAAGCATTATGTATGACATCATAAATTCTGGAGGTCAATAAACAGTTCTGAATATTGCTAAAAGATGATTATTTGCATTATTACAGTGAGTAAGCTGCTGCCAGGTGAGGTGCTGACAATCTAATTTTCATGCCAGGTGGTTGTGACTTAAAGTGCAAGTTAATCAACTGTGTTTTAAAAGCAATAGGGAGGGCATTTGGGTGGCTGTTCAAATTAAAAGTGGGGCGGCACTGTATTGCATGTGAGATATTAAACTGAACTCTTGTCTATGCCTTTAATTGGAAGTTGAAATAAGACTACTGCACTGATCATGCTGAAAAATGTAAGTAACACAATGACCAGCATTCCTGATAGTATGCTCCCAGTGGCCCAACAAAGTGTGTCACCTGTTCCGCATACCTACAAAACTGTAAAATATAGGAGTAATACAAACATTAGTAACACTCATTAGTTAAGGAAATAACTTGAATAGTAAGAGTTCACTGAATTTTCAATACAGTTAATAAGTGTAAGTTAAGATGATTATATTTACAGACTTTTAATTGTGTAGTTTGGACGTTATTTCTAAACTGGGTTACCTCCATTTTCCATAGACTGTTGATGAAGAGTATACAGAAAGAAAGAAAGACTTGCATTTATATAGCACTTTCACAACCACTGGACGTCTCAGCGCTTTTTAGCCAATTAAATACTTTTGGAGTGTAGTCACTGTTGTAATGCCGGAAACGCGGCAGCCAATTTGCACACAGCAAGCTTCCAAAAACAGCAATGTGATAATGACCAGATAATCTCTTTTTGTTGTGTTGATTGAGGGATAAATATTGGCTAGGATACCGGTGATAACTCCCCTGCTCTTCTTCAAAATAGTGTCATGGGATCTTTTACGTCCACCTGAGAGGGCAGACGGGGCCCCAGTTTAAGGTCTCATCGAAAAGATACCATCTTAGAGTGTGCCCAAGTCCCTGGAGTGAGACTTGAGCCCACAACCGTCTGACTCAGAGGCGAGTGTGCTACCCACTAAGCCACAGCTGGCACTTATAGAGTAGGGTACAGTTTTCGCTGTAGGTGCAATTGGGAAATTGAAGCCAAGATGCAGTTAAAATTACGCTGGTTAGGTTACACTTCAATGTTTCCATTAAAATTCATTTTCACAAACTTAAAATCTCCCATGAACCAGTGCAATCATGAAATGTAATAGAAAATAATTGTTTATTTCCATTAAAAAGTATTCCTTGATGTATTTAAGAGTGGTAACCTGGTGCAGTTTTAGTAATACAGCTGAAAATGAGTTTCTTGCCAATGACAAGCATTTTTAATAAGGATGTCTATCCAGTCCTCCACTTGTGGGTAACCTGATTAAAAATCACTGAAAATTACATTAAAAAAAACTATAATGAACCATTTAATAATTTTATTGATGTACACCAGTCAGTTTCTTTGCAAATTAAATATATTTTGATATAAAAAATTTAAAAATATGCCTAATAGTGCCTGTGCACCTAACAAAATGAGCACAATTTGAAGAGCCTTCTCTAGCCAGTGAAAGCGGCGGGACCTGATTTGGAAAATTGAATCTTGAACCAACGTAGAAGATTGCGGAAAACGTGAGCGTAAGTGATTTTAGGCGTAACTCACCTATGTTTAAAATTACCAATCTTTTGCACCAGTTCGGCCAATTCTGCTCAGATTGCGCTGATATAACTAACGCAAACTTGATTCTATGTGTTAGATGGCCTGGTAAGACACTGAAAAACATTCAACCTCCAGCATAACTCATATCATGACTAGTGACAGACATGAACTAATTTTCCCTCTTGGTCATATGGTTGTGACATAGGTGAGTAGATTTTCATTGTAACCACAATGGTAAGCTGAAGTTCATCAGAAGAGATCAATTTGTTTTTTTGATTTTAAACTACCCCATATATTTTAATGCTTGCTCTACAATTCACAATTAGTAAATGTATTCCCAGGTTTCCTGTTGCTACTAGTTTGTCCTACTTTGATCAGTTTTTACAAGAACTCTCGGTGGAAGTGACGATCTTTATTTCTCTTCTGTTTTTGAGTTCTTCCCATACCATACACCAACAGATGACTTAGAGCTACCCTCATTTCTGTCCCACACTCTCACCTCTGAGTCAGAATGTTGTGGGTCCAAGCCCAACTCCAAAAATGGAATCACATAATCTGGGCTGACGCTTCATTGTAAAGCTGAGGGAGCACTGCACTGTCAGAGATTCCACCTTTCAGATGAGACCGTAAACTAAGGCTCCTTCTACCCTTGCATGTGAATGTAAAAGATCCCATGACATTATTTGAAGAAGAGCAGGGGAGTTTTTCGGTGTTCTGGCCAATATTTATCCCTTAAGCAACATCACAAAAAAAAATGATGTCATTGCTATTTGTGGTACCTTAAATTTGATGCCCATCACAACAGTTACTAAACTTCAAAAGTACTTCATTGGCGGTGGTGAAAGGTGCTATATAAATGCATATTCACTCCTACATTGTTCTTGACCCAAGTGCTCGGTGTGCATTAGAGAGACACAATGGTTTATTTTTTATTCCCTGCACAGAAGCAGCCAGCATCTGCTTTGTATATTCCCTCTACATATTTTTAGTTTAGGGTTAGGGAGGCTTTCTGAATTTGCAATCTTTCAAACCTATTCATTCAATGCAGGACAATACACTATGTATGGTCTTAATCTAAATTATAGCACATTAGTAGTAGAAACATCCATGGGTGTAAGTCCAACCTGGAGCTGGTGTGGTGGCATTTCTTTTTAGATTAGTTCCTTGTTTGTGAACTTCAATTTTGATTGGGATGCCACTTGAATCGCTGATAAGGTTAGCAGTGGATAAGAGTACCTTTTTATCTGTATTTAGATTAGGGAGGTTTATTTACAAATTTCTCTGCTAAAAAGTATGCATCTAGACAACCATCTTTCTGATTGTCTCATTGTTGTTAGGCATGTTGATGCTGCGTCACTATTTTATCTCACCTCATGGCCATCTGGCTTGCCCCAGAATTCAGCCAAGTAGATTGCTTTGTATTTGTATTTGGGAGGGAAACTCATTAGACTTCCATTGCCATCATTCGTTGTTTGGTTTCCTTTAGGGAGCAGCGTGGAATTGCAGAATGAGGAATCCAAGGAAATTCTACATTCTTTCTTACAAAATGAATTTGGAATGAATTTACCAGTGGTCTCAAACCTCAGTGGATTGGGAGCTACTGCTAAATTGAACCATGCAAACTGGGATGTCTTCTTCCATTCAATGGAACAATAATAAATACTTTCTGAAGTAATTTACATTTTGCTCTTTCAGGACTTGTGTACCAGCTGTCCAGCAGGTCCGCCAGGGCTACAAGGAGTACCAGGTTTCAAAGGAAGCAAGGGTCATCCAGGCCCCACTGGGAAAGATGGAAAAGAAGGACAAAGGGTATGTGAACAGAAAAGGCATCATGAACAAGAATGAATATCTGACTAATAAACTTAGCAAAAATAAACCTATTCTAACCATTAACCATTTATGTTGAAGTAAATTCGCTGACAGTACTGTAAGTAGTGCTGGTGGCTAATAATAAGTTTGTGTCCAACCAGTTCACGGATTTCCTCACTCGTCATGCTATCGAGCATTGCCTTACTGCTCGGTACTATCCTCAAAGCAACAGAGGTGTTGAGCGATTTAACAACGTCATCAAAGAGGGTTTGAAAGCCAACCTCGCAGCAGGCCAAACATTCGATGAAGCAATTCAAACCATACTTTTTGACAAAGCACTTGCTAACGGGGAAGACACCCGTTGAACTCATGATTAGGTGGACATTCTCAAACCACCAGCCAAACTTGGTGCGAAGATAACCATACTCGCATCCCAGATTTCGGAATGCAATGAAAAGCGAAGTCATACACTCACACAAAACGATGGAATGCTCATAGACTGATTCCCAACTCACAGGCCAACCGGCTAGCCGGATGGAACGGAGGCACCGTTCTGTTTCCCAACCGAAAACCTCGATCAAACACCGCAAGCTCCACGCCGGTCTCAGCTATCTCAAGGACTTTGTCTGTTCATAGACTGTGTTTTCAGAAGGGGGGAAATATGTTGTGTTCATACTCTTTGTTTGTTACACGTATGCCCATTAGACAGGCATTAGGACCCTGCGGGAGCTATTCACACTGTTGTAAACATTCTGGTTCATTCTGGTTTTGGGACACCATTTTGGGAGGTGCTATAAAGGGCACAGTTAAGTTACATTACTCCTGTTTCAGTTAGTCTGTTTATTTACATACACAACAATAAGGATATTACTGCCCTTTAAGGGCTTGGAGGTGAGAAACCAAGATAATTTCAGTATTGGGATTGTAAGTTATGAGGAAAGATTAAGGACGTTAGACTTGTTTTCTTTGGAAAGGGGGAGAAATTAGAAACGAGTAGAACTAATTGATTTTGAGATTGACAAATTGTCCACTGTGGCAAAGGAATCAAATGCTAGGGGACACCAGTTAAAATAAGAGAATTAGAAGTAAGAGGGGAGAGCAGACAGATAATTTTTCCATGATGAATAATGGACTTATGGACTAGATTAAGGCCAAATAAACAAATTCAAGAGGTAACAAGTTACATTTCTTGATAGGCCAGTGACTGAGGGACACAATAAGAAGGTAACTAAGTGGGGTGGAGATCAGTCAGAAAAGGAATGGAATTGTTGAGCCAATTCCTTAAAATGCTATGCTTTATCACAGGCAGCACATCTGCCTAAACTACCTGTCTTGTTATTAAGCTTCTCAGGGGTATATTATCTTCATTTCAAAATAGATTGAGGTGCTTTATATTCACAGCTATACCTTTGTTGTTTGACCTTCATTCACTTTTCTTTTCCGAAGGGTGACATAGGACCATCAGGGCCACAAGGACCACAAGGACCACAAGCAATGACGGTAAGCAAATACAACAAGAATTTCAGTATGTACCACCCTGACTCAAAGATCCACAAAGTATTGTTCCTTCACTTCTTGAGAATGCCACTCATCTCTTGTCAGTGTTAATCCTTCTAGAGAAATAGATCCCAATATTACTCTCCTCCTTCTTGTCCAGGAGGAGCGTACCAGAAATACACTCTGCTAATCCAGAACTTGCATGGCCCAGTGATACCCCCAGCATAGACCCACGCCCTGGTAAGGCCTGAGAAGACTGTAGCGCTGCCTGCTGGCCTCAGAGCTTTCTAGCTGCTGCTGAAAAGCAGCAACCAGAAGGCTTTAAAGCACAAAATCAGCTATTTTCTTCCCTGAGAGATTGAGCATGTTCCTTCTTGGTCCTCTTCACTTTGCTGCCATGCCCCCTTTGGCCCCCCTGGTTCTGGGAGGAAAAGGAAGTGGAAGAATCAGGAACATCCCTCCCACCTCATTAGCATTATTACAGTAGGCCTGTGCCTATTGCAGAAATGCCAGGGCTGGGCAAAGCAATGTGGGTTTCCGCCATCTTTTCCTCTGTAGTGCCTCTCTGGAAAACCAGCTTTGCCCAGCACCACTGAGAGGAGTATCAGAGCTGCATAGTCAATACACCCGATAGAAGCACATAGGGGTGGAATCTCGGTCTGTTGCCACCTCTGTTCGCGCCCCAGAGGGGTGAATAGCTGTGGAAATGATTTGCAGCAGAGTAGTCAGTTTCCAGCGCCCCGCTGGGACATTTGGTGCTGGTTTTGTGGGAGCGCGGAGCAGTACCACCCGGGAGAGTCGAGCTGGAGTGCAACACTCCCTGTTGCCATACTGTTCTGAAATCTGTTTGCAGCGGGACCCGTAGCACCCCGTAGCGCACACTAGTGGGACGGCCTGGGAGAGTGGGCAGTCCGAGCTGTTCCGGCGGCCGTGAGGTAAGTGTGATTGTTTTTTAAAAAATGTTTGCAATTTATGTTTATGTGGGGTGAGCAAGATATTGGGAATGTTTTTTGTATTTTTTTTGGAATTTTTTTTTCCAGGGAAGTGTCTCTTAGGGCGCATCTAAGGCCGGCTCTTTAGCTCGGGAATTTCAATTGCTCAGCTAGCCGAGATCCCTAAGAATGGTGTGGAACGCCTCCCTTAGCGTTCCGCTCCACACTCAGGGTCCAGCTGTTGAATTTTATGGCTGCAGATACAAACCATTTCCCGGCGCGAAATTTACCGTCCCACCATCATTAGCGCCTCATACCATTGCGCAGGAGAGGGTAGGGGAAGGTGGCGGGTTAAAATATCAGGATCGAGCAACCCGACCCCATTCCCGCCCGTTTAAAGTTTCCTGTACACTGATAAGGCTCCAGCAAAAGGCAGGTGGGGCCTAATTGAAAGCTGGGGCCCGATGTATTCATTGGCACCGCAACCTAAATTTAACTGAGAAAGAGGCTCAAGCTGTGGGATTCCCGGCAGCAGATCCGATGCAAGAGGTGCCAACTGGCCAAGTTAAGTGCTGAAAATGTGCTCCTTTTAGCACTCTTGGTGGGCCAGAAGGAGCAGCAATGCTCTCCCCAGGCTTCACAAGGAAGCCTTCGGCCTCCCACACTTCATGATGGCCCCATTGTCCTCGCTCCTGATCCCCAACAACCCCCATCTCCTCCCCCCACCCCCCTCCCCAACGACAGCCCTAGTGTTTCTCTTCCCCTCCCGCTGGCCCGATCACGGTTCCATTAACTTCACTTCTCTCAACCCCCACCCCTATCTCCCTCGGCAGCTGAATTTTCACTGACTGGTTGTTGAGACTTCACAACAGCAGAATCTCCTTCGTCACAAAGGAGCACCTGCTGTTGGCCAGTGGCCAATGTCCACCTAACCACAACAGGTACCATTCACTCCCTGCTCTATTCTCAATCATGACAGTCATTGGCTCCAGCCAGAAAATTGCGCAGAAATTTTAAACTTGGATTATATAGCGCCTTTAACATAGTAAAATGTCCAAAGGTGCTTCGTAGGAATGTTATCAAACAAAATTTGACACCGACCCAAATAAGGAGATATTTGAGCAGGTGATCATAAGCTAGGTAGAGAGGAGCAACCTAAAAAAGGAAAGAGAGGTAAAGAGGCGGAGAGGTTTAGGGAGGGTATTCCAGAGCTAACAACAGTAATCTTAATCCTTTTCCCCCCCCATAGTTAGAATTGTTACTGTATGCCAATCAGCATCTAACGTCTGCTATTCTTCTGTCCCATGTATTAGGGCAGCAAAGGAGACCGTGGTTTGCCTGGTTCATCTGGTGAAAAGGGCGAACAGGTAACTTGGCATAGTAAATTGTCTATAACACGATAATAACAAAGCAAGACATCTTTCTACCTTTATCCAAACTTTGTACCAAATGAAAACTAAGCTCCTTCTTTCTACAGCTGAGATACTCCTTTAAGCGTATTTTTTTTATTCATTCATGAGATGTGGCCGTCGCTGGCAAGGCCAGCATTTATTGCCCATCCCTAATTGCCCCTGAGAAGGTGGTGGCGAGCCACCTTCTTAAACCGCTACAGTCCATTTGGTGAAGGTCTTCGCACAGTACTTTTTGTTAGGGAGTTCCAGGATTTTGACACAGTAATGATGAAGGAATGACAATGTATTTCCAAGTCAGGATGGTGTGTGATTTGGAGGGGAACTTGGAGTTGATGGTGTTCCCATTCTCTTGCTGCCCTTGTCCTTCTAGGTGGTAGAGGTCGTGGGTTTCGGAGGTGCTGTCAAATTAGTGGCACAATTGTTTGACTTTGTGATCCTATGGTCCACAATATTTTACTATACCATCTTCAACATGGTCAGACTGTCGCCCTGAACCTATTTCATTGGGCAGCGACTGATATGATAGGCTCATTACTCCAGGTGATGTAGAGGATAGTGGGTTCAGAGATACATTGGTTTGGAAAAGTGAAAAAGGGAAATCTCGGGGAGATGGGTTTAAGGGGGAGCAGAATCATGCTTCTTTTGAAAAATAATGTTTGAGGTTGAGTGGTAGTGAAATATGTGTACAAAATATTTTTTTAAGAGCCAAACTCGACATCAGCAAAATACAACAACCACTGTTAATCACGTGTTACTTTTTTTTGTGTATTGTACGTAGATGTTACAGTGGCTACCATCTTTAAATCCAGCTCTCTCATGTTATTGTGGTCAATAGCTTTTGAATGGCACAGCAGAGCTATCAAATGAAGGAAATAGATATTCTGGGAGCTTAACAGATTCTTTGAATTACTGCTGACACATGCTTGGTTCAGTATTAACATGAAGTATGGGTCAGTGGGTGAATATATCATCCAATGTGGTACTAATCCCTAGAAGATCACAGGCTTGTTCAATTCTTGGTCTGTGCTGGGTTAGTGAATGCTGTGTCACTGACTCCCTAGGTTAAGGAATGTTAACAATCAGCCTTTGCTTTTGCTAATCACTATCTGTGATCCCTGCTGATAGCCATCATTAACGATACATAAAGATATGTCCTTATTTTTCTTATTAAATCATTTTGTTTGTTTTGTCTTAGGGTAGTCCAGGGCTGCCGGGGTATCCTGGACCGCCTGGTAATCTAGGCCAACCTGTAAGTATAAATTTGTAGTCGGTCCCATTTTTATCAGGATCTTTTCAGTAGGAGAAAGTAGCGCAATTAAGCCATCGGTTCAGTGTTTCACCAAATAAAAATAAACAAATAAGGTCCTGGCTTGCTCCATGAGGTTTTGTTAGATCCCAGGGGATGAAATTCAGGATGAAAGCTGGCGCACCTGCCTTTTTCCAGGTGTTTTTACCGTTGGG
Source organism: Pristiophorus japonicus (assembly GCF_044704955.1). Taxonomy (NCBI): domain Eukaryota; kingdom Metazoa; phylum Chordata; class Chondrichthyes; family Pristiophoridae; genus Pristiophorus; species Pristiophorus japonicus. The sequence goes on along the minus strand of NC_091977.1, from coordinate 501,433,618 downwards.
TCCGACGAGGCGGACTCTTGAACCATTTTTACCTCTTGGGCAATTTTTTTTGAGTAGTTGGTCATAATGTGGGTGAAAGTGCGGTAAGTGCTGGTGAGGGGTGGAAGCGAGAGCGGGACCGAGTCTCCGCCACTGTCACTGCGCGTGTGCGTCACCACGTCTCGCCCCTCATTTAAAGGGGAGAGAAGCAGCGATTATTTAGATTTGGCCACTGGGCTACCAGGGAATGTTTTGGCCAGGCCAGCAGCTTGACACCCAAGAGGGGGGGTACCAGGCTGCCTGTTGGCAGCCCGGCCGAACCCGGGGCCATAATTGTCCGGCCGATCGGGAAGTCGGCCAGTAAAAAAAACAACATGGCGGCCACGGCAGTGTGCCCTCCCCTTGAAGGGCTGCCACGATGCCACAGCTCACACACTGAAAATAAGTAGGTGTAGGATGGAAATGCATGAAATCGGCCGTGTGCGCTTTGATGACACGCTTGGGACAGTCGGCAGCAGTGGGGTGGAAGTGGGGACCGCCTGAAAAATCCTCAAGGTGAATTTGGATCGTGACAGCCAATCAGCTGCAACATGGCGGCCACTCGATTCCGCTGCAAAATGGCGGTAACGGACCTGAATTTTGTGCCCCACGTATCCTGTATGCAGTTCTAAACATTGGAAGGATATTATTTCCTTTGAAATATAGAAACATAGAAACATAGAAACATAGAAAATAGGTGCAGGAGTAGGCCATTCGGCCCTTCGAGCCTGCACCGCCATTCAATGAGTTCATGGCTGAACAGGGTACAGAGGTGAACAACCAAAATGATTCCAGATATCAGAAATCTAAGTTACGAGTAAAGAAATTTGGCATTTTTTTCTTTGGTAAAGAGGTGACTTTAAAATGAGTTCATTAAAGTTTTCAAGATTTAGTTGAACAGGCCACCAATGCACATCAGAGGAACGGACTAACCTAAGGAATATCGAAGTGGCACCACTCCAGTGGTGTAAAATGCACCCAAGAGAGTAAATGGCAGTGCTCCCCTTTGGCAGAACTTACTGGAGCGTTAATAAGGCCCTCAATAGAGTTCATTTGGGCCTAATGAGGGCATAATTGCTGAGATAGAAATACAAGATGATTCCGGATATCAGGAACCGAATGCCCTTTCATCAGAACTGACATACAGAGCCGGATTTTCGCCAGGTTTGCAGCCAGGTTTTTGCCGCGATTTGACCCTCCGCGGCAAAAACCCAGTCGGCGGGATCGTCGGGTACCTGTCTGCGGCAGCGCTTTCAAGTACCGTCGGGGAGAGGTACACCGACATTCAACGACGCAGAATGCATTTGCGTCGTACTTTCGGCTCTCTCCTGACTGCGCCCAGAATACCGACAGGTCAAACCTGTTGGTGCAGCCCTGCCAGCAGGGGTAAGTATGAAAACTTGCAAAAAAGGCAAGTTTTTTCAAATTTTTAATTATTTTTCATTTCGTCTTGTAATTGTTTTTGGAATGTTTTTGCAATGTTTTCCTGGAATTTTTTTTGTTTGTTTTTCCCCCCTCCCAAGGCCTCTCTCGCGGTGCTCCCGACCCTGGACTAAAGTTGTCGAAATATCGATTTGCACCGCGAATCATCGTGCAATGACTCCTTTACCAACATAAAGGCCGAAAATTAGGCCTAAAAATGGGAGCGCAGCGAAAACAGTAATTTTGGCGTAAAACTATAACTTTCGCTAAAAACCGAAAATCTAGCTGCTAATATGCGCTCCACAAACTCATTATCTTCATACCCCATTGGCCAGTATCACTACTGCTCAGTGTTAACAGTTTATTATGAAATGGACTTGTTGTACATAGACAGTGATTCACCATGTGGCTGAATTAGTTCCTTCTTTGTGAACTTTACAAACTGTATAACAATGGGATTGCACAAAGACTTTTGTTTACTTCTGCAGCCAAACTTCAATTTGAAGTGTCATCAGGGGCACGAGCTAAGCAGCATTGTTTTATTCTTTTCAGGGAGCTGATGGCGTGTCAGGCTCTCCTGGTGCACCAGGCCTACGTGGAGAGAAGGTAAGATCTAGGTCGCTTCAAATAAATTAGAGAGGAGGGAACTTGAGAAGAAATACTGCACAAATATATCCTGTTCCAAATATGGGACTGAGTTGTCACATGTTTGAGGAAGAAACCTTACTCTTCATATTGCAGTCCCATGCCAGTTCAAGGGACAGCAAAATTGTCAGTAATCATGGAGAATGCCATGGCAACCTGCCCATTCTGACAGCAGATATGAATGTTCGGGAGGGGTAAAGGAAAAGAAAACCAAAAGTGAATCGAAGTCAGCTCTAAAATTATTATTAATATTGTTATTATCATAGGTTCTTTTAAATAAATAAATAAATGCAGAAAGCTCTTGAAATACACAGCATGCCCATCAGCATCTGTAAATAGAAAGCAAGTGATGGAACGGAACAGAACAAATATGGTGGGGAGGTAACAGGGGGAAATGTAACCCCCTGGTGGAAAGCCAGCAGAATGTGCAGATTGACCATGTGGAAGGTGCTACAAGAGGGACATTCCATTTAATGGCCAGGCCTCATTTAACTGCAGCAGGTGAGTTGTCTGATTTCAGAGGCATCTTGCGAGTTTCCAGTCGGTGAATATCACCAACAGTTAAGCCGTTTTGTGGGTTTCGCGAATGTAGAGTGAAGCAGGCCAAACTTTCTTCGTGCGGTCCAGAGGAAGGGTCCTGATCCTCCTGGCCCCACAAAGACATGTTTTGTACATGTCTTTTGAGACATGTTTGAGACAAACATGCCTCTATTTGTGCTCCAACTAGTTTTACTGGGCCCAGGTTTCGGGCCGCGCCTGGAACGGCGCAGCCCCGACCTGGACGCCCGTTTTTCGCGCCACAAAGTGCGCCTAAAAAAAACTTCCAGATTCTCCGGCTCCCTGCAGGTCCTCTGACCCTCGGCGCGGCGCAGCACGAGCTGCAGGGGGCGGAGCTAGGTTCCTGCGCTGAAAACAGTGCCGGGACCTCTGCACATGCGCGCTACAGTGGGCGCGCATGTGCAGTAGCTCCAGGCGCCCAAAACTGTGTGGGAGGGGCCCGAAGCACACAGCCCCTAGCCCTGGCCCAATGGGTTGCGTGCATAAGGCTGCCTCCCACGCCCAGCTCCTGCTTCCTCCGGACCGGACCCGAGCCGACTTGATTCCCGCTCCCACCGCCCCCCCCCACCAACCGGACCGCCCCCCCCACCCCCCGACCCGACCTCCGCTTCCCCTGCTCCCGACCTTTCACCCCCTCCCCGACCAACCTCCGCTCCCGACCGATCTCCCCTCCCCCCCACCCCCCCCCGACCGATCTCCGCCCCCGATCCGCGCTGCCGACCCCCCCGGACCCCGGACCCCGGACCCGACGCCACTACCTGTCAATCCGGTAAGTCTAAGCTCGAAGTCTTGGGCCCGGCCGGGCCCGGCCCCTTCAGCCTCCCTCTCCTTTCTTTCTCTCTCCCTTCTCTCACCCCCCTCCCCTCCCTCCCTTCTCTCACCCCACCTCCTCCCTCCCTTCTCTCACCCCCTCTCTCCCTTCTCTCCCCCCCTTCCCTCCATTATCTCTTTCCCCCCTCCCTTCCCTCCCTTCTCTCCCCCCCTCCCCTCCCTCCTCCTACCTCTCCTCCTCCCTTCCCCTCCCTCCCTTCTCACCCCCCCTTCTCACCACCCCCTCCCCTCCCTCACTTCTCACCCCCCCCTCCCTCCCTTCTCACCCCCTCCCGTCCCTCCCTTCTCACCCCCCTCCCGTCCCTCCCTTCTCACTCCCCCTCTCCTCCCTCCCTTCTCACCCCCCCTCCCCTCCCTCCCTTGTCACCCCCTCTCCCCCACTACACCCCCTCTCCCCCACTCCACCACCTCTCCTCCCCCTCCCCTCCACCCCTCGCTGTCAGAAACACAGACACTGACGTCAGAGAGTGAGAGACACACACAGACAGAGAGATAGAGACACTGACAGAGAAACACTGGGGGAGGGGCATCCCAGCACGCTGTTGGAGGGCTCCCGGTGCTGCAGTCGGTAAGTAGAAAATGTTTTATTGATCGATTTTTTAAAAAATTATTCCTTATTAATTTTTTTGGATTTTATTGGTTGATTTATTGATGTTTTTATCATTTATTATTGATGATGGCTCTTTATTTGTAAAACTGAAGTGTTTAATGTTTGTAAACTTCCCTTTAAATCCCTCTCCCCCCATTCCCTATGCCTGATTTGTAACCTACGCCTGATTTTCTAAAGTGTAGACAAGGTTTTTTCGAGCATACAAAAATCTTCACTTACTCCATTCTAAGTTAGTTTGGAGTAAGTTTTCACTGCCGAAACTTTGAAAACAGGCGTAAGTGGCCGGACACGCCTCCTTTTGAAAAAAAAATTCTGTTCCAAAGTGAAACTGTTTGAACTGACTAGAACTGGAGCAAACTAAATGCCGAGAATGTGAATTTTTAAGATACTCCGTTCTACACCAGTTGCTCCAAAAAATCAGGAGCAACTGAGGCCGAAACTTGGGCCCACTGAGTGGAGCATCCATGGCGGATGCTTTGCTTAGTAGGCCATTAAAATGGAAACGGACCTGATTTGCAAATATTCATTTTGTGTATCTGTAAAGCATGCACTCCCATGTTCCTCCACCAGGGAGCGCATCCCCTGAAGTCCCAAGGGATCCCAGCATCCCTTGGAAGCACTGTATATAAGACGGCCCCTAAGACCTGTTCCTCACTCTGGAGTGTCTTAATAAAGACTGAGGTCACGATTAATTTAAGCTCCATGTGTGCAGTCTCACCTGTGTTAGGAACACAATAATTGGTGACAAGTATACGAATCCAACGCAAAGATGCAGCAAACTGTGGGCATCCTGGAGAAGTTCTCGGAGGGTGAGGACTGGGAAGCCTATGTCGAACGGCTAGACCAGTACTTTGTAGCCAACGAGCTGGACGGATAAGGAAGCGCTGCAAAAAGGAGAGCGGTCCTCCTCACGGTCTGCGGGCCACCGACCTACAGCCTCATGAAGAATCTTCTGGCTCCGGTGAAACCCACCGATAAGTCGTATGAGGAGCTGTGTACACTGGTTCGGGAGCATCTCAACCTGAGGGAGAGGGTGCTGATGGCGAGGTATCGGTTCTGTATGTACCAGCGATCTGAAGGTCAGGAAGTGGCGAGCTACGGCGCCGAGCTAAGGCGACTTGCAGGACAATGTGAGTTTGATGGTTACCTGGAGCAAATGCTCAGAGACTTTTTTGTACTGGGCATTAGCCACGAGACCATCCTACGAAAACTTTTCACTGTAAAGACACCGACCCTCAGTAAGGCCATTGCAATAGCACAGGCGTTTATGTCCACCAGTGATAACACCAAACAAATCTCTCAGCACACAAGTGCTAGCAATGTTCATAAATTAACTGGAACTGTGTTTGCAAGCAGAAATGTACAGGGCAGAAATCACGAGTCTGCAACTGCCAGCAGGCCTCAGGTGACCCAGATGACTCCGTGTCCGCAACAAAGGATGCATGCAAGGCAATTCAGACCTTGTAGGCGTTGTGGAGGCTTCCATGCAGCCTATTCATGCCGCTTCAAAGGGTATGTTTGCAAGAGCTGTGGAACAATGAGGCACCTCCAAGCTCTGCAAAACCTGGTAACCACCACGTAGCAGAGGAAGATCAGTCCATGGTGGATCAAAGCAATTTCGAGCCTCAGAGAGAGGAGGCAGATGCTGAAGTACACAGGGTGCACACATTTTCGACGAAATGTCCACCTATAATGCTAAACGTAAAATTGAATGGCTTACCTGTAGCCATGGAACTGGACACTGGAGCTAGCCAATCCATCATGAGTAAAAAGATGTTTGAGAGACTGTGATGCAACAAGGTACTCAGACCAGCCCTGAGTCCCATCCACACGAAACTGAGAACGTACACCAAAGAGCTTATCACTGTCCTGGGCAGCGCCATGGTCAAGGTCACCTACGAGGGCACGGTGCATGAACTGCCACTCTGGATTGTCCTGGGCGATGGCCCCACACTGCTTGGAAGGAGCTGGCTGGAACTGGAATGACATCCGAGCGCTATCACATGTCGATGAGGTCTCATCTACCCAAGCTCTTAACAAATTTCCTTCCCTTTTTGAGCCAGGCATTGAAAACTTTTCCGGGGTGAAGGTGCGGATCCACTTGGTCTCAGAGGCACGACCCATTCACCACAAGGCGCAAGCGATACCTCACATGATGAGGGAGAGAGTGGAAATCGAGCTGGACAGGCTGCAATGCGAGGGCATCATCTCCCCAGTGGAATTCAGCGTGTGGGCCATCCCGATTGTTCCAGTACTCAAAAGTGATGGCTTGGTCAGGATTTGCGGCGATTATAAAATAACTATTAATTGTTTCTCGCTATAGGACCAATATCCGCTACCTAAGGCAGACAACCTATTTATGATGCTGGCAGGAGGCAGGACGTTCACCAAGCTCGACCTGACGTCGGCCGACATGAAGCAGAAGCTGGAGAAATCTTCGAAGGGCCTCACCTGCATCAACACGCACAAGGGACTGTTCACCGACAACAGATGCCCATTTGGAATTCGGTCAGCTGCAGCGATCTTCCAGAGAAACATGGAGAGCCCACTCAAGTTGGTACCACGCACGGTGGTTTTTCAGGACGACATTTTGGTCACAGGTCGGGACACCGTCGAGCACCTACAAAACCTGGAGGAGGTCCTCCAGCGACTGGATCACGTAGGGCTGTGGCTGAAGAGGTTGAAGTGCGTCTTCATGGCAACAGAAGTGGAGTTTTTGGGGAGAAAGATCACGGCGGACAGCATTCGGCCCACAGACACCAAGACAGAGGCTATCAGGAACGCGCCCAGGCCACAGAACGTCACGGAGCTGCGGTCATTCCTGGGACTCCTCACATATTTTGGTAACTTCCTACTGGGGTTAAGCACCCTCTTAGAACCCGCACATGTGTTATTGTGTAAAGGTGAGAACTGGGTATGGGGAAAAAAACAAGTAATTGCTTTTGAGAAAGCCAGAAACATTTTATGCTCTAACAAGCTACTTGTATTGTATAACCCGTGTAAAAGACTTGTGCTAGCATGTGATGCATCGTCGTACGGAGTCGGGTGTGTATTACAACAAGCTAACATTGCTTGGAAGTTGCAACCTGTCGCCTATGCCTCCAGGAGCTTGTCTAAGGCCGAGAGGGCCGACAACATGATTAAGAAAGAGGCATTAGCGTGTGCGTTTGAGATAAAGAAAATGCATCAGTACCTGTTTGGCCTCAAATTTGAGCTGGAAACTGATCACAAGCCCCTCATATCCCTGTTCGCTGAAAACAAGGGGATAAATACTAATGCCTCAGCCCGCATACAAAGGTGGGCACTTCTGCTATCAGCGTATAACTATACCATCCGCCACAGGCCAGGCACCGAGAACTGTGCGGATGCTCTCAGTCAGCTACCATTGCCTACCACGGGGGTGGAAATGGCGCAGCCTGCAAACTTGTTGATAGTGGCGCAGCCCGCAGACTTGTTGATGGTCATGGAAGCGTTTGAAAATGATAAATCACCTGTCACGGCCCGCCAGATTAGGACTTGGACCAGCCAAGACCCTCTGCTGTCCCTCGTAAAAAACTGTGTACTACATGGCAGCTGGGCCAGCATCCCCGTTGAAATGCAAGAGCTAATCAAGCTGTTTCAGCGGTGAAAGGATGCGCTGTCCATTCAGGCAGACTGTCTGTTGTGGGGTAACCGTGTAGTGCTACCCAAAAAGGGCAGGGAGACGTTCATCTCGGATCTCCACAGCACACACCCGGGTATAGTAATGATGAAAGCGATAGCCAGATCCCACATGTGGTGGCCCGGTATCGACTCTGACTTAGAGTTCTGTGTACGGGAATGCAGCGTGTGAGCTCAGTTGAGCAATGCGCCCAGAGAGGCACCACTAAGTTTGTGGTCCTGGCCCTCCAGACCATGGTCGAGGATCCATGTCAACTATTCAGGCCCGTTTCTCGGTAAAATGTTCCTGGTGGTGGTGGATGCTTTTTCAAAATGGATTGAATGTGAAATAATGTCACGAAGCACCGCCACCACCACCATTGAAAGCCTGAGGGCCAATTTTGCCACCCACAGCCTGCCTGACATTCTGGTCAGTGACAATGGGCCATGTATCACCAGTGCCGAATTTAAAGAATTCATGACCCGCAATGGGATCAAACATGTCATCTCGGCCCCTTTTAAACCAGCCTCCAATGGGCAGGCAGAGCGGGCAGTACAAACAATCAAACCGAGCCTTAAATGAGTCACAGAAGGCTCACTCCAAACCCGCCTGTCCCGAGTACTGCTCAGCTACCGCACGAGACTCCACTTGCTCACAGGGGTGCCCCCGGCTGAGCGACTCATGAAAAGGACACTTAAAACCAGACTCTCGCTGGTTCACCCCAACCTGCATGATCAGGTAGAGAGCAGGCAGTCGCAACAAAATGTAAACAATGGTCACGCCACTGTGTCACGGGAAATTGACCTGAATGACCCTGTGTATGTGCTCAACTATGGACATGGTCCCAAGTGGATCGCGGGCACGGTGATAGCTAAAGAAGGGAGTAGGGTGTTTGTAGTCAAACTGGACAATGGACAAATTTGCAGAAAGCACCTGGACCAAACGAGGCTGCGGTTTCAGACTGCCCTGAACAACCCACAGCAGACACCACCTTTTTCAAGCCCACAACACACATCTAAAGGATCAACGACACCACCCGGACCTGGAAATTGAATCCATCACGCCCAACAGCCCAGCAAGGCCAGGCTCACCCAGCAGCCCTGCAGGGCCAACAACACGCCAGTCCAGCGAGGGCACAGCCAACACACCAGAACAGACATTTGTACCGAGGCGGTCCAGCAGGAAAAGAAAGGCTTCCGACCGCCTCACCTTGTAAATAGTTTTCACTTTGACTTTGGGGTGGAGTGATGTTGTGTATCTGTAAAGCATGCACTCCCATGTTCCGCCACCAGGGAGTGATTCCCCTGAAGTTCCAAGGGATCCCAGCATCCTTGGGAGCACTGTATATAAGCCTGTTCCTCACTCTGGAGTGTCTTATTAAAGACTGAGGTCACTGTTACTTTAACCTCCCTGTGTGCAGTCTCATCTGTGTTAGGAACACAATATTCATGAAGCAACCACCTGAGTCAGGCAGGGACTTCAAGCGCCTCACAAAAGAATGGCCTTAAAAGTAAAGCCGTGAGGAGGAATCAGAGCAGTAAGTGTAGAGTCTTCAATTTTGTTCCGCCCAGTTTCCGCTGGGCAGAAAGTAAGTAAAATCCCCCCAAATTAGTGAATGCCCAAACAGGTTTGTAAAGAGGTGCAAACTTACACGAAAATTCAGATGCAACAAAAAGTCAACCACGATTTTGGAGCAAGTCAGGAAACAGATGAACAGCCTCCACATGGGCCGTCTAGTGGAACTGAGCATTAAACTTTCGAACTTGCGGACCTTAAAGGGGGCAAAGACCGCTATGGCAGTGATTTTTATGGGACCAGGAGGAGCAAAAATCTTCCCACCCACTGGTTAGCTGCCTGACACCACAGGCATCTTGCCAGTTTCCAGTCGGTGAATATCCGCACAAGTAAGCAGCCGGGTGGGTTTCGCAAACGCGGAAGGGGGATAATGAGGTGGCCCATACTTTCTTTGTGCGGCCCTGGAGGAAGGGTCCTCCTCCTTCTGGCCCCACAAAGTTATGTTTTGTACATGCCGATTGGGGCCTCTGCTTATGCCTTCACAGGATTGCCTCCCCCTCCTCCACTTTAAGCTTTAATTTGGACTCGCCTCCACGAAGGAGCCTCCGGACTTCCCAAACAACCTCCTCCTGATTGACAAACTTATAGGCATTACTGGTACAGTGCTGGTAGCTCACCATAATTATTCATTTAAGGCTCAACCATGAAAATGGGTCAGGCCTCTCACTGGTGCCATCGCTCCATCCACCGCCCATCGATCTGCCCCCTGAACAAAAATCAGCCCCATAATGTTAGAAACAAACAAGAGGCCACTCAGTCAGGCCAATACTTTCGGAAAGTTTTAAAGTTTGGTTTCTACGTATTTAAAGAAGCCTAGTTCAACTGGCAATTTTAGTTAGGCAGTGGTGTCAATAGGAGAATCTAATCATTCATACAATGTATCCCAGCAATTGACCAATGGCATTCAGCATTGATACAAGCCATTACCCAGAACTAGTCTACGGAAGAAAGTGGCAGATAGAGTGAAAGTGGAGGTGTAACTTGGGAAGAGCTGTGCTAGTATAGATACCAATTAACAACAAAAAAATGGATTCTGAGCCCTGTTAATATTTAAATCTGTGGATATTTTCAGGGGAAGGAAGGCTCTCCAGGCACTCAGGGACCTCCCGGATTGCTAGGACCACCTGTAAGTAATCCAACTCTAAACATTATTTTGCATGGAAAATGGGAACCACTGTTTAAAACTCTCAAAGGCCAGGAATTTCCTTGGAACTACTCCCACTCTTCCACTGTAACTTCACCAGAAATGCGGTGAAAACCCAATTTACGCGCATAAATGGTATTTCCGTCGCACTTCCGGCAAAGTTACGGTGGCGGAATGGGAGCAGCTCCAAGGAAATTCCGACACGCTTTCAGTACCAATGGATCTCGTGTGGTGTTGCTGACGGTGATTTGGCGGATATGCTGTTTGCACAACAACAGCATGATACATAATACGGTTGATATCCCGTGGCATTCCGCATGGACAAATGGTTAAGTGCTCAGGACTGAAGCCCCCTCTTCTGTGTCTCCCTCATAGTAACCCCTTCTGTCCTCAGGATCACACTGTGCCTGGGCCATGCTGCCAAGCCTTGGGTACAGTATATCTCTCACCTGGCGTGGTAAGGAGATTAGAACATGGGTACTTCGAACAAATGTCTTGTTTTGCAATATGATCACGCTCTGCATATCCTTGTTACCAATAAAATGTTCCCTAATAAAGATTTCTAGCACCATCGGTATATATGCACCCAGGACGCCAGGATGGAATTGGTTTCCTCCCCATTCAGTCACTAGCACAAATCTGGATATCTGCAGCAATGAAGTTACCATGGTTCCCCCGCTCCCCCCCACCACAGCCCGCCCCCCCCCCCCCGCCCTCCACCCAGACCTTGACCTGTTGCAGCAGTCCATCATTCAGCATCTTCAGGATGTCTAGCAAATTGGCTCTGAAATTCCAAGGGGCTACCTACTGCTGATTTTCATCTTCCAGAGGGAGACAGCAGGAATCTCAGAGAAACACACAAATTGTCAATTACATCAGAATTGCAGTTCTCCTACCAAAATGACAATGAGAAGCTGGTGATAACCCCGTGGAATGTCTGGGCCTTTGCAGCTGTCTGTCTGCTCACTTGCAGACATCCTTTCTGGCATGCCTCTCCATCTACTATTTAAAAATTGTTCACTTTCCTTTCCTTTTCTTCTGAAGACTCTTCCCCTCTCTTGTTGCTCCTCCTTCCAGTACCTATAGCTTTCCTCTCATCTCCTCGGCTTCCTCTTCCTCTCTTTCCCACTGTTCTTTGTTTGTACAATTTTTCTTTACTTTGCTTTTGTTTCTTCTTGCTTGCTGTACCTAGAATCACCATAATCTCCTAGTTTTTGTACTCTTTGCCTCTATTTATAAAGGACACGACTGCTGCCAACGAACCAGAAGCTGTCTAGCTTCCGGTACGTTGGCAGGAGTCACTCCGATTTATAAAGCCCAGGATCCCATATTTTTTTTAACCACTTTCTCAACTTACCCTGCCACCTTCAATGATTTGTGCCCCTCCCTATTCCTGCACCTCCTTTAGAATTATACTCTTTAATTTATATTACCTCTCCTCATTCTTCCGACAAAAATGTATCACTTCGCACTTTTCTGGGCTAAACTTCATCCATCACGTGTCCGACCATTCCACCAGCCTGTCTATGTCCTCTTGAAGTCTATCACTATCCTCCTCACTGTTCACTATTCTTCGAAGTTTTGTGTCATCTGCAAATTTTGAAATAGTGCCCTGTACACCTAACTCCAAATCATTGATATATATCAAGAAAAGCAGTGGTCCTAGTACCAACCCCTGGGGAACACCACTGTATACCGTTCTCCAGTCCGAGAAACAACCGTTCACCACTACTCTCTGTTTCCTGTCACTAAGCCAATTTTGTATCCATGATGCCACTGTCCCTTTTATTCCATGGGCTTCAACTTTGCTGGCAAGCCTATTGTGTGGCACTTTAAAAAACCGCCTTTTGGAAGTCCATATACACCACATCAACTGCATTGCCCTCATCAACCCTCTCTGTTACCTCATCAAAAAGTTCAATTGAGTTAATTAAATACAATTTGCCTTTAACAAATCCATGCTGGCTTCCTTGACCTCGCCTCTCTTTCTTTTTCCCCATTCTCAGCAATGACGCTCCCCTTTCTGGCTCCTGAGCTACCATTTTAACTCTCCCTGAAGCCTTCATATTTTCCCCAAGCATCTCCTCTGAGCTCAACTGACTTTTTCAGGCCACTCATCCCATTCATGCCTGGAGTCCTGGTGCATGTACAGAGGTCCACAAGGAGAAACTGACGTGCACTGGGGTTATGCATGCATGGTGCCTGGGAAATAGTTCCAAGCAAAGTGCAGGTGAAGATTGCTGTCCTTGGGAATGGAGTAGGTCAACTATTGTTTTTTTTATATCTATAGGGACTTGCAGGAAAAGATGCAAAGGATGGAAAACCTGGAGATGCAGGAGAGCCGGTAAGAAACTAAAATATTCTTATTAATCCATCCAGTTTTTAACTACAAATAGAATATTCTCATTATCCCATGGGAGAAAACAAAATCATTTGGGTATGCTGTTTATTAAAATAAGTCTCATACTGTGGCCAAAACGCTTTCAAATATTTGTTATTGGAAGTAACTTAAGTTGAAGTTTCCTTCACACTTCGGGTAATAGCTGATGTAAATGAGGAATCTTTCAAAGCTATTTATTCCATGGAAAAACATTATTCAACAACCTCTGCTTCTGTATTTCAGGGCAGGCCAGGTAACCCTGGACCTCCTGGCAGGAATGGACTCCGAGGAATCCCTGTAAGTATTGAATCTATAATGCTATAGAATGCATTTTATTGTAGTTTGCTGAACTGAAAAACTACTCCTATTCCTGCAATGTACTGGTGCCAAGGGTGCTACTTGTTCATGTTGAGATGTGTTAAGTGTTTAGTTAACATGTGCTGCTTTGATTCTACCAGTTTTGAGGCATATATGGGTAAGCATATTCAAATTGTATAATAATGGTATATTGACATCATCATGTTTTCAGTCGTTATTGCTATAGCTGTAAACTCCTGTCCCCTCAGTACAGATTCACACGAGGCATGTAGTGAGCACTATTGACATGTTGCAAAACGCACCCGACCCCGTACGCTGACGCATCACATGTGAGAACTAGCTTTTTACCTGGGTCAAAGAAAGTCAAAACACTGTTGGAACACAGAAGGTTGTGTGCCTTATTGAAGGCGCGCTCCTGGGCGTCCCTCCAAAACCAATCGCACCCCTTCCTGAGCAGCACGTGGAGAGGCTCCAGCAGCGTGCTTAAGTTCTACATAAAGTTCCCAAAGTAATTGAGTAGCCCAAGAAAGGCGCGCAGTTCTGAGACATTCCGGGGCCTGGGTGCCAGGCGAATTGCTTCTGTTTTGGGCTCTGTTGGGCGGATTCCATCAGCGGCAATCCTTCTGCCCAAAAATTCAACGTCGGGTGCGAGAAACAGGCACTTGAATTTCTTAACTCGTAGGCCTACCCGATCCAACCGCTTTAGTACTTCCTCCAAATTACCGAGATGGGAGTCGGTGTTCCTGCCCGTGATAAGTATGTCGTCTTGAAATACAACCGTCCCCGGGATGGACTTGAGCAGACTCTCCATGTTGCGCTGGAATATGGCAGCTGCCGACCTGATGCCGAATGGGCATCGATTGTACATGAAAAGGCCTCGATGTGTGTTGATGGTGGTGAGTAGCTTGGATTCCTCGGTCAATTCTTGCGTCATATACGCAGATGTGAGGTCTAGTTTTGAGAAAAGTTTACCTCCAGCCAATGTGGCAAATAAGTCCTCCGCTCTGGGCAGTGGGTACCGGTCCTGTAGGGAGACTCTGTTTATGGTAGATTTGTAGTCCCCACAGATTCGTACGGATCCATCAGGCTTCATGACTGGAACGATGGGACTTGCCCAGTCGCTAAATTCCACAGGTGATATAATGCCTTCCCGCAGAAGCCTGTCTAGTTCGTGTTCAATCTTTTCCCTTATCACATAGGGTACAGCTCTGGCCTTGTGATGGACCGGTCTAGCATCCTATGTGATGTAGATTTTGACTTTGGCCCCTTTGAAAGTGCCCACATCTGGCTGAAAGAGATGTTCAAATCGCTTTATAACTGTTGAGCAGGAGGTCCGTTCCTCTAATTACATGGTATGGACATCATCCCATTTCCAGTTTAGTTTTGCCACCCAGCTTCTCCCAGCAGTGCTGGGGGGTCTCCGGGGACAATCCACAGGGGAAGTCAGTTCACTGTCCTTTTGTGTGTGACAGAGAGCATGGCGCTGCCGAGGACTGGTATGATTTCTTTGGTCTCGGTCCTTATTTGGTGTCGACCCTTGTGAGTTTTGGTCTGTCTCTTTTATGCGGCTACAGTTGTTCAAATTGTTGAGCGCCCATGAGAGATTGACTCGCTCCTGTATCCAGCTCCATGATGACAGATATCCTGTTGAGTAGGACCCTCATCATTATAGGAGGCGTCCTGTTGGAGGAGCAGCGGCCATTGATCGTGTTGACCCGCTGTACATCGGTGTCCCAGGAACTGTCCCCACCGTCTTCTGGTCCGCTTTCCGATCCATCCGATTCGTATACCAGCCGAGCTGCCGTTTTTTTGCACATGCGGACCAAATGCCCTGTACATTCACAGTTCCTGCAAACAGCCTGCTGAAATTGACATCTTCTTGACGCGTGCCCACCCCCACACCTCCAGCACAGACTGCTTGCAAAGAATGAGCTGCGTCTGGCTGATCTCTCTTGAGCTTCTCTCAGTTTGTAGTTGATTGCTCGCATTGTGGGTTGATGAGGTGTGAACGATCGTTCCTGTGGCCCTTGATGGCTTCTGTTGCCACTGCTTGCTGTCGAAAGCCTGTTCTCCCGGTTTTGTCTGTGTGTGGGGGTAGCAGCTTGTCTAATGCTGTGAACTCCTTGTTCCATTATTTCGTTAGTTGTCGCACCTGCATTGTAAATCAACCTCGTTTCTTCTTCCCCTACCAAGAATGTCTGTGCAACCAGTGCTGCTGCCTCTAAGGTCAGGTTCTTGGTCTCTATGAGCTTTCGGAATATGCCTGCGTGGCCTGTTCCTTCAATGAAAAAGTCTCTCAGCATTTCTCTCCTCAGTTCATCGGAGAACTCACATAAACTAACCAACCTCCGAATTCCGCCACGAAGTCGGGTATGCTCTGGCCCACACAGCGTCTGTAGTTGTAGAACCTGTGTCTGGCCATGTGTCGGCTGCTTGCTGACTTCAGGTGGTCTCTTACCAGTATGCTCAATTCTTCAAACGACTTGCTTGCTAGTTTCTCGGGTGCCAACAGATCCTTCATTAAAGCGTATGTTTTCGAGCCACAGCTGGTCAAGAGATGGGCTCTTCTCATGTCTGCCTTATCGTCGCCTAACCAGTCTTTGGATACAAAGCTTTGCTGGAGCCTTTCTGTAAAGTCCTCCCAATTGTCTCTCACATTGTACTTTTCATCTGATCCGTTGTTCGCCATTCTGTGGATTCTGTAATCCCATAACCCGTCACCACTGTAAAGTCCTGTCCCCTCAGTACAGATTCACACGAGGCATGTAGTGAAGTCAAGGTCACTCTGGACCTGCACCTTTATTTAACAACTCTGGAATGCTGTACTTGCCTGAGACCTGTCCTTATATACCTGTCTCTTGCAAGTGCACCCCTGGTGGTAAGGTATGCTGGTGGTTACAGGTCATATCTTATTACAATCATGTATAGCATGTTAGGATACAGTTATATATAATAATGTAAGATACATGACAATAGCAATGCTAGGCACAGGAAATGCCAGTATGATCTTGGAGTCCACCTTTGCTGTGGCATGCAGGAGAGGATTTAAATTTTAAAAGGCCTCATTGAGGATGCAAGCGATCACAATCCTGCAATGATTTGAATTTTAAACAATTTAGCACTGCTCATCAGTAGCCCCAAAGGGCTGTACTGTTACAGGCGCCTTCCTCACTCAGAATCTGAAGTGGAAAATTAGCTGCTGCTGGAGGCCTGAGAGGCTGCAGTAGCTGTAATGGGCACCAATTAAGGGGCCTTTGGCTACTGTCCCAAGCATCAGCTCGAAGGCCTCCAGCCCTGAAAAAGAAAAGGGTTACTTTTGGGTCTTCTCCATCTTGCTGACTAGCTTCATGTAATCCTCAAATTTCAGACACACGCTCCTATGTCTATGCGCCCAACTGGTGAACTTTCAGGATGATGAGGCAGGAGGGCAAGGAATGCAAGGAGGGCAAGATGGCAATGCTCTGCCTCTGCCTGTTTTAGACCATGGCACTCTGCCACTCTCGCGAAGCCCTAGAAATCCCAGGACAACATAAAGGGGCAGAGATCCAACATTTTGGGTCTTCATACTTACATCCTCTCTTTTGCTTCTGGGAAGTGAGTAATCCTCAGGTGCACAGGAGAGGACTATCAAGGCCTGTACCTCTTTGATCACTGACATGGGCTACCGTGCAAAGTGGAGTGTTCTTTAAAAAAAAAACGGCATCAGATTCTGGAGAACTCCTGTGGTCCTGGGCTGACAGCTTTTGTTTGTTTTCAGCTCACGCATTGTGACACTGAAAGTAGCACTAATATTATAGTAATAAAGCTACTCAAACATCAAGAATAGCATCTTTACTGGAATATTAATCTTAACTAGCAAGTTAAACCTCCAATAACAATTTCACATTTCAACAAAATACTTTCAGATCGAATTTCCATGAGGGTTTATGTTATATCCACATTCTTTAGCTTGGCTTCACTGAGATGGTTTAGAATATTTGACAGTTAAATATCACACCATGCTTAAATGAAGGACAGACAGAAACAAAATTTATCTCAAGAGGAAAGTATTTATTTGAATTATTGATTTGTAAACCTCTTTCATACAGGGTTTTAAAGGCCTTAGAGGTGTTGCCGGTTCAATCGGTCCAAGAGTAAGTATTGGAAATGTCAAACAATCAGAAGTCTGAAATACAGAGAGGAATCATAAAATGCTGCTTATATTTCAGAAAATTATTCTTGCAACACACACAAAAATGTGCAGCCACTGGGCTTTAGTGTCACTGGGCAATAGAGGGGAAAATTCACCCAGGGTTCCTGTTCAGTGGATATTATTGTTACTCCTGTTCCTATTTCTTATGGTCTCATTAGATTTTTGGATACTAAGGGAATGAAAGGATTTAGGAATAGAACCTTATTGAATGGCGGAGCAGGCTCAAAGGGCCAAATGACCTACTCCTGCTCCTATTTCTTGTGGTCTTGTGTTCAGGAAGGTTATTGACGTTGTTCCATATAATCAGCTACTATATAAGGTCCAACCCATGGGATAGATGGGAATGTATTAAAATGGTTTGGCAAATGGTTGGTCGGTAGACAACAATGAGTGCTTAGGCAGATATATGGTTGTTGGCCAATTACCAGTGGAGTGCCATAAGATTCAGAATTAGGGCCACTGGGGTCAAAGTTGGTTATCTCGCTCTAGAAGCGAAATTCAGGTTATCACCCTTCACAGGAAGTGAAATGCAATGTCAGGCACTCCACATTCTTTCGGGTGGGATCGGGGTCGCTACCTGGCCGAATCGCTACCCGGCCTTTCTGTAGCACTGATGCGTTTCAACGCCCCTCCCCTTCCGTTAAAGGGGAAGGAATTTCCAAGCTCTGCAGGCCTTTTGATGGCCTCCACTCGGCCACCAGGGATACGGAGTGCCGGGCTGCACGATCGCAGACCGGACCCCGCGACATCGCTGCACAACGGCCTGACTGTAAGTGGAGGAGGGGGGTAAAAAAATAAGATGGCGGCGCAACGCAACTCGCCTTTAACTTTCGCCCTGCGACAGATGTATGGCCCGGTTCGTTACCTGCGAGGCTGGTACAGGTATCGCCAGTGTCAGCCTCACGGGGCACTGGCTAATTTCCACCACAGGGCGGAAAGGGGCTGCCACAGGGTGAAAAGGTGTCGCCGCGCACGGCGATGACATCATTGCTGGCATGGTGGGCCAGGGCACTACCAATGGGGCACGGCACTACTGCATTTGCTCCTCCGCTAACTCCCGCTCAAATTTGTGGGAGCTGGTAGGCTCCAGGCCCCCCAACTCCCCCCAGCTACCCCCCCACCTCCCCGGGAAAAACCACTTCTGCACCCCATTAGCGCCCCCCCGGTGGTGCTAACGGGAGGTGCACAAAAGGGTAATTTCATCACCACTGTCTTTTATCATGTCTAAATTTGCAAATGATACCAAATTGGGAACAGTGTCAAATGATTTATATCAATACACATAAATTCAAAGGGATCTATATAAGGTCAATTAGTGGGTGGAGAAATGGCGGATGCAATTCAACATAGGGAAATGGAAGGTTAACAAATTTGGCGGAGGGAAGGTTGATGTGCATGATGTATGAAATGAGAATGTACTTGAGTTATTGGAGCAGGAGAAAGATCTGGTCATTAAGACTAAGGAGAAGACCGCAAGGAGATACGATAAAAGTTATCTGGTAGTTAGGCCTTGGAGTAGTGCTAGACCCAAATAACAAGCAGACTTAAGATCCTCTCCACTACTCTTCTTCTGGTAGAGCCGCCCTACACAAATACTGGGGCAAAATATTCAGTCCAAAACAAGTAAAACCAGTTCAGACACATTTTCGCTTGTGATGAATTGCCATTGACTGAAATATTGATGGCTTGGATCTCACTTTTGTCTCATAGAGTATTAGAAGTCAGAGATGGGAATAGATCCTTCAGGCATCAGTACTCAATTGATAGGCCCAGATCAATTCTGAGCCAAAATATTATGCAGGCCTCCTGTTGCTACATTTCAAAAACATTAAGGTGCAGAAAAGTCCTTTAAAATGAATTTGTATTCCTTTCTTACAGGGGGAAACAGGAACAGTTGGGTCTCCAGGTCAGCTGGGCTCACGTGGGAAAGATGTAAGTTTCTAAAATGGGTCTTGGTATTCTTTAATGGAATTAAAGATCATTTTCCAACAGTTTATCCTCTGCAGTGCATATATCACACAGAAAACTCTGAACACCTGATGGTCTTCTTGTGCAGAAACATTACTTGCTACGTGCAGGATAAGAATGGCTCACATTGAATCAAAGTCAGAGTGTTAAAACCAAGCAGGCGGTGAAGAAGGCAAATGGTATGTTGGCCTTCATAGCTAGGGGATTTGAGTATAGGGAGGTCTTACTGCAGTTGTACAGGGCCTTAGTGAGGCCTCACCTGTAATATTGTGTTCAGTTTTGGTCTCCTAATCTGAGGAAGGACGTTCTTGCTGTTGAGGGAGTGCAGCGAAGGTTCACCAGACTGATTCCAGGGATGGCTGGACTGTCATATGAGGAGAGACTGGATAAACTGGACCTTTATTCACTGGAGTTTAAGAGGGGATCTCATAGAAACGTATAAGATTCTAACAGGACTGGACAGGTTAGATGTGGGAAGAATGTTCCCGATGTTGGGAAGTCCAGAACCAGGGGACATAGTCTTAGGATAAGGGGTAGGCCATTTAGGACTGAGATGAGGGGAAACTTCTTAACTCAGAGAGTTGTTAACCTGTGGAATTCCCTGCCGCAGAGAGTTGTTGATGCCAGTTCATTGGATATATTCAAGAGTGAGTTAGATATGGCCCTTATGGCTAAGGGGATCAAGGGGTATGGAGAGAATGCAGGAAAGGGGTACTAAGTTGAATGATCAGCCATGATCTTATTGAATGGCGGTGCAGGCTCGAAGGGCCGAATGGCCTACTTCTGCAACTATTTTCTATGTTTCTATGTTACCAGAACCTAAAGTTCACTTTGGTCTTGCCAGCTGCTTTTCCTTTTTCGTGGTAAATCAGTTTGAGTTTGGTTGAATCATTGGTGGAATTACGTCTTATTGTAAATTGAGAAACCTAGGTGAAAGGCAAGGTAAATCAAGAAATAGGGGTAGATGGTTTTCGAAGTTGTTTTTAGCCCCTCTGTAACCACCTCCAGCTCTACAACTCTCTGCGAACTCTGCATTCTTCCAGTCTGGCTTCTTGTACATCCTCAATTTACATCGTACCTCCATTGGTGGTGCCTTCAGATGACTAGGCTTTAAGCTCCGGAATTACCTCCTTAAAAGTCCCTCCCTCTCCGCCTCTCGACCTCTCTTTCCTCCTTTTAAGATGTTCCTTCAAAGCCTACCTCTTTGACCAAGCTTTGACCTGCCCTAATATCTCCTAATGTCACATTTTGTCTGATAGCACTCCTGTGAAACACCTTGGGGCATTTCACTACGTTAAAGGCGCTATATCAGTTCAAATTGTTATTGTTATTTGCATGCACAACTTGGTTGCTATTTTGGCATCAAACCCACCAGTCCTTTTTCCTGCTTTAGTCTTTCTACTCACCAATTCTCTCTGGTGACAGCAAATATTATGAGCTCAAGTCAATGCTTGGGGCTCAAATCCACGTTCTCATACAAGAGTGCTATCAACTGAGCCAAGTTAACACAGTATAGCAATGTAATGGGTTTGAAGAACGAGTGTTCCAGTAAGGTGCCAGGCAGCAGCAATGAAATCTAAAAACACTAAACACAAAATCTGCAAGTTAACCTTTAGAATCTACAGTTACTGGTCAATTGGCCCCCAAAATGCTAATTTAATAAGAAGCTCTTATTTATTCTATCAGTACACTTACAATATTCTGCTTGGTTTACCTGTATCTGTTTTACTATGAATCACTTTTTATGTTTTTAGGGTGAACGAGGACCTCCAGGACCTCAGGGTCCTCCTGGTTTAAGAGGTGATCAGGTAAGATATCTGCATTTCAGGAAGAGTTGAGATCATGGGGGAACCGTTACCTATGTAACTAGTGGTACTGCACTTTTTTTTGACAGAAAGGCCTGCGACAAGCTCCGCCCCTGTCCCTCCCGGCCCGAATCAGTCCATGCTCATGGTGCCGAGAAGCAGGACCTGAGGCTCTGACTCTCTTTGTCCTGCTCAGGCCCTGACCCTCTCCACTCTCTCCCTCCCACCCCCACCCCCCCCCCCCCCGGCTGGTGTGGGGCTGAGAATGGCGGCGGGGGGATGGGGGGGGGCTGAGATCGGCGACGGGGAGGGATGTACTTGGACTGGGGTAAGGCAATTCGGCACTTCGGCTGGGGTAGGTATGAATTTGGACTGGGATAAGGCACATTGGCTGGCCCTTGCTGTCTTCTGGGGAGCTCTGTCCTCTGTCACTTCAGGAAGTCAAAGAGGATCGAGTTACAATTTGCGAAGTCAGTGAGACCTTGGGATGGGTTTTCCAGTTACACATTCCAGTGAAACTTCAGGGTGTGGATTATCCTCCAAGGGGACCAAACATTGATAAAGGGTGGAGCATGGTGGCCATTTTTGCAGTACAAATAAGCACATCCTTGTCTAAAGCCTCAGAACCTCCTTATGGCTGGTCCTGATGGAAATTAACGAACACTCTAGACATGAAAGTGCTGACTCAAAACTCTTTCATATATGACAGAATAGACAGTTATCTACTGAACAGTTCAGTATGTAAAAATATTGAAAGCCGACACATTCAGAAAAGCAAAGAATTTCCTAAAGATGTTTTACTGCAATTTATATAGGGCCCTGGTGAGACCACACCTGGATTATTGTGTATCGTTTTAGTCTCCTTACCTATGACAAATTTCTACCCTAGATTGTTTCCACTAACTGGTGAGATGACGAGAACATACAGATTTAAGATAATCACAGAAATAATTCATGGGAAAGAGATTTATTACCACTGAGGGTGGGTAGAATGTGTAATTCACTGCCAAAACTATTGCTGAAACAGAGTCCATGGGAGTTAGACAGTTGCTTGGATAAAAAAAGAATACCTCCGGGTACGGGGAGCAAGCAGAAGAGTGGGATAAGACTAGCTGGCTCATGTGGAGAAAAAACTGGTGCAGACTTCCATTCTGTAATAAGACTCTGCCCTAATTAGGTATGTATTGTCTTTACAGGGTAAAAGTGGTCCTTCCGGCCCAGAAGGGAAGTCTGGTATTCCAGGTGTCCCGGTAAGTCTCGCAGTTAATTTTTAATAAAAGAAACAGGAGCAAAACTGGGGGGGAAGGCCCTGTTATACTGGTACAAGATTTGCCTAACAACCATTGATGATATGCAAGAAAATAGACTGACCACAATATAAGGATGCCAAAGTTACATATTTTGGGGACGGGGGATGGGAGGAATAAAATTATGGGGCTGATTTTCCTGACCTGTGCCCATGAATGTCTGGAGGTTCCCTTCCTTCAGGAGTGTAGTGGAGTTTGAGCATGCAATAGGTTGAGGCCCAGCATCCAGAGTAAAATGAGTCAACCCAGTCTCCTGTTGCAGCATCTATGGTGTTGCCCATGTGCAAGGGCAACCCAGGAAGCTGGTAGTGGATGTACTGGGATCCTCCTCAGATCTGAGGGTCTGAGAAGGGCCCAACAGCAAAGTGAAGGGGTCTGATAAAGTTAAGCTGTATCTTTTGATTTGAGAGACTCATAGATGTTTGGGCATTAGGACTCTCCTGCGTCAGTTATAAAGGCTCCAAAGCCAGCAGCCTGAACCGCAGATATAGCTTTCTAAGGCCTGTAGGTGTACTTCTCTTTTCTCCCCGATTTGCCACGACAACAGCCTGTTGCACCGTTTGTGCAAACAAGGTTTACGGTCTGGTTACCAAATTAGGGTGCTGCTCAGCCTGTCAGTTGCCATATACTTGTCCACTGTCAGGACAGGAAGGGCAAAGAAACTAGACCACCGTAAATTTTGATTAAGCTTGAATAATTTCACTAGTGAATATTTTACGGCTGGGATTACACTGTGTGATGTTGAAATACAGACATATGAGCTCATTAGTATGAAATCCCTTTGTCCACTATTAATGTGTTAAGTCTCTTAAAATTAGGTCAACCAATCTCACGTGAATGCACCAATGTAATATAACGCAGCCCCATTTATTATTTCCGCCTTGTAGATGAGACATTAAACTGGAGCCCCATCTGCCTGTTCAGATGGATGTAAAAAATCACATGGCACTACTTTGAAGAGCAAGTGAGTGCTCCTCGTATCCTGGTCAACATTTGTCCCTCAACCAACACCATAATAACAGATTAGCTGGCCATTTACCTCAGTTGCAGATTGTCTCTGCTCGTGATATATCACACAATCAGGGTCGTTGTCTCTCAGCTCTCTTGCAACTTGTGGGATCTCAGTTATTCAGCTTCAACTTCTCTCTCTCATCTATTTCACTGCAGTGTTAGTGTCACATATTAATGGTCTCTATTTTTCCCATCTATTACACATTCTCTGGGGTATCACACATTCTTTGCTGTTTCTTTCAACTGTGGCACTTTCTTTGATCATATCACATATTCAGAGTGTTTCCCTCACAGTTAAGAGATCCTCTCTCTCAACTATTACATTCTTCAGATATCCTATATTCAGGGTCATTGCTCATAGTTGGCAGATCAGTTCCTGTTAAATATTCTTCTCATTCAGAATTGTACATGTTGTTACATACGAAACTTGATTTTACACTGTTTTCGCTTAGGCAGTCCCTCGTAGTCAAGGATGACTTGCTCCCACACTAATGAGTTCTCAGGTGACTGAGTCCAATGCAGGACCTATACTCTCTGTCACAGGTGGGGCAGACGGTGGTTGAAGGGACGGGTGGATGGGGTGCTTGGGTTGTCGTGCGCTCCTTCCGCTGTTTGCGCTTGGCTTCCGTGTGCTCCCGGAGAAGAGACTCGGTGTTCGGTGCCTTCCCGGATACTTCTCACAGATGGAGTACATGGTACAGTAAAACTTAAGTCTCGCACCAGTCGCTCAAGACTCATCGCTCATTAGAACGTAGAGACCTGTACAGTTTCTGTTAACAAAAAGGTTCCAAAAGCCCCTCTTGGACTGTACACTGCCAAAAACATGTGGGACACATCACTCAAAATAGTGGACATGTTTATGTATTCGGCAGTTGAGCATGAAGCCAAGTAACCCTCATTTATATGGTATAAATTATTTTGAGCAATGTTATTGTTAATCTACTACCGGTTAAATTCTTGTGATTGCTCTCCTGATGACTTAGTAAATACCGAGAGATACAGCAGGTTTGATCTCTGGTCTGGTCTGAGTTAGCCAATCTCAGCTGGGTCAGTGGGGCTGTTACAATTAATCTAAATGTCTTTGGGCAAGAAAGAGGAAAAATTCAGTTGGAGTTCCCACATCTTCTGGAAAGTGTGCATGCGAGTGCACATATCTGTGTGAATATTATGTGAGGACAGGGTCAGCTTCATCAGTAATGTGTTTCATAATAGCATAACCTGCCAACACTTGCTGACTAGACTCACAGACACTTGGTAAGGTAGAAAGAAGGCCTCACCTTCAGGAGAAAAGGAGAAAAACAGGAAAAGACCTGTTAATGGGTGGTTCGATAAGCATATGAAGGAGAAGGGAATAGAGGGTTATGCTGATAGATTTAGATGAGGAAAGATGGGAGGAAGCTCGAGTGGAGCATAAACACCGGCATGAACTGGTTGGGATGAATGGCCTGTTTCTGTGCTGTATACCCTATGTAATCCTATGTAATCCTATGTAAAAGGAAACATTTCTGTAACCTTATATTGATGAGGCCAAGATTTTTCAATGTTAGTGTCCTCTCATCATTCATGCTGTAAAGCACAGGCGAATATTTGGATAGGAAAGTTTCCTCACAAAACTATGTTCTACTAAAATTGCAAAATACCATCATTCTTAGACAGACCTTTCATTGATTGATGTATTTGTTTTTTTATCAGATTTTAGATAATCTATTTATGTTTCGCCTGAAATGATTTTGAATTTTAGGGAGTGAAGGGTTCTAAAGGACAAACTGGAGACCCAGGTTTTCCAGGGGTCCAGGGACTACCAGGATCACAGGTGAGTATCGTTTGTCTTATTTCTTTTCTCACAACTGAGGTGGAATTGTTTTATAAAATGTGCTTACTAAATATTTGATGAAAACTATCTTCTCTCTATGAAACAACAAAGATGAGGCTGTCCCATTGTCTAAAGTAGGCATCTTGAAGGAGCTCCTCAATCTGCATTAGTCCAGTGTGTCTTCTCCATTCTGGTGTCTTCAAATGGCTCTTTTCAACACTCCAAAATAAAGCTAATTACAAAACCAAAACAAGAAATGATTATCAAAAAGAAAGTCTATGGTGTTTAGTACTCCACAATAGATGGAAGAACTCTGGGATATAGTATCATCATTCTGATGGTATAAAGAAGAACTAAGTGCGTGGCACTATATTATTGATGGTACATGGAGAAATCTATTAGTTAGTGCCCAATAGGTTAATACCTCATCGATGCTATTGCAGAGACAAACTTCCTGGCCGAATGACACAGGCAAGTGACCTAATTAATCTCATTAACTCCTTGTTATGATATCCTTAACAGGGATTTTAAGCAGACCTTTTAAATTTCACTGGATGACCACAGGAATCACTCAGCTCGGAAACCACATCTGTAACCTGAGGCTGAGTGGCCATTGAATGAGGTTATTAATGCAGAGCATGGAAATCCCAATAAATCCTCCCACATAATGCCAGATTACTTGCCTCCATTTTGAGCACAGATTTAGTTGTCTAGAGTTTGCAAGTTTTTTCTCCAACCTCGAAGCCGCTCTCAGCACATCGCTAGTAACTATTACATCATTGACAGATTGCTCCTCTGATCTCTACTTGATCTGCCATCTATTACATCAGCATGGGTGCCGCTTATACTATCTCACCTTGGTCCTTGGAATCCGAACAGGATGAGCCCCAACACCAGCAGAAGCAGGCACACCAGCAGCAGTAACAACACCAACAACCTTCTCTTCAATGACCTGCTCAGAGATTATCAGCGCAGTGCTCGTTGTGCCAGAGGCAGTACCCCCAACAAAGAGTATACAGGCAGAGGATGAATTTCCTCAACATGACTGAGCAGCTGTGCCAAAGGAGATACAGGCTATCACTCCAGATTGTCACAGACACTTGTACCTTGCTGGAACAAAACCTGCAGCCCGGAGGAGCAGGTGGACATGCCTTACCAGAAGCTGTCAAAGTCACCAGTTCACCTCAGGCTCCATCCAGGGATCTGAGCAGACATTTGCGGCATTTTGCCGTTGGCCGCCCACAGGTGCATCACACAGGTCATGCTTAACAAATCAGCCAATATCAACTTTGCCACTTTGTGTTACTGAGTGAGTGCTCGGTTTTGTGGCTCTGGCTGGCTTTCCATGGGTGCAGGGCATCATCAACTGCACACATGTGGCCATCAGGGTACCCCATCATCATCCAGGTTTGTGATCCACAAGGGCTTTTACTCCCTCAATGTGCAGCCATAGGAAGATCATCATCCATATTTGGGCCAAATTCCCTGGCAGCTGTCATGACTCATCATCCTGCGCCAGTCCAGCTATTCGCACAACCAAACAGACTTGCTGGCTGCTTGGAGACCAGGGCTATCCACTGAAGGCAAGGCTAATGACACCCTTGAGTAGGCCATGCAGTGAGGCTGAGGAATGCTATAATGAAAGCCACATGTCCACCAGATGTGTCACACAGCAAATAATAGGCATGCTTCAGATGCATTTCAGATGCCTTGTCAGATCTGAAGGAGTCCTTCAGTACGCACCAGCCAGGGTCTCCAGAATCATCATCGTTTGCTGCACGCTTCACAGCATAGCGCAGTAACGAGGATTACAGCTGAAAGAGGAGCAAGATGCAGAGGAGGAGGAGGAGCAGCATCAGCTGGAAGATGAGGAGTAGCAAGAGGAACCTGAGCTCCACATGTCAGCATCACCAGAGCACATTGCTGGCCAGGGGTGGTCTCATCATGGCCAGATTCACTTAACTTCCTGCATTGCACCCATATAGCTGCCTCATGCTGTGCCAAGTTCCCCCCAACAACACCATAAAACAGCTCTACAATGACCAAGCCAATCCTTTCACACTGACCCCCATTGCTGGAGGTAACGTTATGTCTCACCATTCACTCCAACTCACTAAACGACTTCCAAAGTAGCAGATAATAATGAGCATGACCAGAAAGTGGTGAAAATAAATACTTTTATATGTGTCATAAAAGTAACGGAACCTTAACAATAGCATTACCCTTGTGCATCTACTTCTATGTCATTTTTCTTTTCCGCTTGCTTCTACGAGGTGCAACCCTTGTGGCTTCAGCAGAGGTAGAGGCAGGCTGCTCACTTCCCTGCTGCGACTGCGTAGACACTTTTGGCGGACATACTCTGGGTTTTGGAGCTGCTGATGGCACAGCCAATGTCTGCTCCTCCTATGACTGTGCGGGGGCACTCGGCCATCGCAATCTGGGGCATTGACTGCGGCAATGGTGGAGAAATGAGACCGCTTTGAGAGTGGCCGCCACTTCCATGTTCCTCTCACCATCATCCCTCTCATGGGCCACCCACACTTCACTGCTAGCAAGGGGCTGGAGAGCATCTTGCTGAACAGCAGAGGGATCATGAGAACCCAAGTCTACATTTAGATCCCTCATAGAGAGGAGTTCTACGAGCCTCTGTGTTCATGTGAGTGGCATATTAGCTGCTCCATGCAGGTGGCCATTCTTTAAATGGAAGAGCCTACAGTCACCATCACCCGCGATATGGTGGTGCTCATGTTGGAGATGGACTCCTCCATTCTCTGCACATTTGTAGACATCATGGCAGCAAAACCTGCTAGAGCCTCCTGCTTTTCTTGCTGCCCTTCAAGATCACCCTCTTTCTCGATGGCCCCCGAGATTCAGCGTCTGCATGGAGCTGAACAGGGCTTGGAACATCTTGTGCCCTTTGGCGAGGAGTCTCCACTGCTGTTCCTGTCTCCACCATATGTTCTTGCTCACTTGTGACTTGTGAAACATCAGTTGACAACATTACTCTATCTCACATTGGACCTACCGAGGTGTAAGTACCTACGCTGGTGCTGGGTGTGTTTCAGTCTGTTGACAGTGCACCCTCAGAGGCTAGAGGCTCCTCCTGAGGAGTTGTCTTCCTCATCCGGCTAGACAGTGGGAGACGGGGGCTCTTGATGGACCTGTGGGAGAGTGAAGAGGTGATTTAGATATGTCATATTAAGAATGGGTAGCAATACCATTATGCACACGATAAACATTCACTGGCTACTGACATCAATTGCCATATGAATAGCTGCTGTACATAAGAACATAAAGAAATAGGAGCAAGAGTAGGCCATATGGCCCCTAGAGCCTGCCACAGGTTGCTGAGAGATCCCCCTTTCTCCGTCTCCCACCGTTAGCTGCTCTGCAGCCTAGAGACCTCCAGGGCCACCATCTCTGCTGGAGTTAAAGTGATGAAGGATGGAGGGCCACCTCCGGTTCTCTCCCTCTCCGTTATTATGCGCTCTCCTCCTGCAAGAGGGAATGAAGAGAGGTTTGAGTGAGAGTGATGGCATGTAGGGATTGCATGAGTTATATCTGTAGAGGGTGATTATGAGGGAGTGTGGTGCCAATGCCAAATGGCCTCTTCTTGTGGTGTTAGTTGGCATGATATCATTCGGATGAGGGTGAGTGTGAGGGGTGGTTAGTCAACAGGGGGATGTTGGTATGTACATAGAGAGAGGGTGATGGATGGACATGTGTTGGTGTGAGTAATGACGTGCAGGAGCAGGCTTGGGAAGGCAGAGTGATGGGGATGTGGTGACAGGCACAGCAGGAGTGGCTTTGCACTCACCTTTCCTGATCTCATCAGATCATTGAAGCACTTCCGGCACTGCACCCAGGTCCGCCTCACCACATCCCTGCTGTTCACTTCCTCAGCTATTTGGTGCCAGCCTCTTTTGTCTCCTTGGGAAGTCATGTTTACAAGTCTCAGCAATAACAAGATCCTCCAAGAGACTCCCTCCACACTCCTAGATGAACCTTCAAATGCGATGTGGCCGAGGCTGCTTTAAATATCCCCGCTGAAAATGAGTCATCGGTGACATCATCAGACCTGCATCATGCAATAGGGCCGGGAAACGTGCATGTCTGCCTTAATAGGACCATTAACTGAAAGACACTCTGAGGAGCAAGCTCATCAATATAACCCGTTAAGTGGCCCGCACACAGCCAACCCAACTCCATGAGGAAAATTCCGGCCGATGGGATAGTACTTTATCAGTGATGGTGCAGGAAGGAACTTCTCAGGTACTTTTTAAATGATTCGTTCCAGGATGTGGGCTTAGCTGGCAAGGCCAGCATTTATTGCCCATCAGTAGGTATTTAGCTATCACTTCTGGACACTACAGATAAAAGCATCCCTTAAACACTTGGAGCACTAAGACACGTTTATCCCCTCCCAGCTTAAATATAATTTTACTACATATCTAATAACAATTTACATTTCTTGGTGGCAAAAATTAGCTGGTTTTGTTTTGAATGGACACTCATTAAATCAGAATCATGATCTATCAATCTGATTGAATAATTCAAATTAAATCTCTCGGTTCCTCACTGTATAGGTAGCATACTCTAAGTTATTATATTCTCCAGTATGATACATTTTGTTCACATCAAGAATATTGGTTTCAAATTCCTGATCCTTGTCAAAAATCTTCCATGGACTTGCCCCACTTTACCTCTGCAATATTTTCCAGCAACCACAGCTTGCTCTCTCTGTTCTTCCAACTCTGTCCTTCTGTGTCTTCATTCATCAACTCCCCCATTGGTAGCAGAGCCTTCATCAGGAACTCCCTTTCTAAACCCTTCCTCTAGCAACCACCAAGTGTTCCCCCAATTTCTCCTTTTGCAATTTACAATGCCTTGTAAAGTGGCAGAGGATATTTTGTTATGTTAAAGGGACAATGTAAATGCAAGTTGGTGTTGTTTATCATCTTCCTTTACTTCATGAACAGGGACTGTCAGGAGAGATAGGAACCCCAGGCAAAACAGTAAGTAATGCACATTGTGTTTATTTTCACTTTTTTTAAATAAAATTGGTTGCGTGTATTTCCAACATCAGATTTCTGATTGGTCATCTTGATGGACGAGGCCTGATTTCTGATTGGTCCCCTTGGAGGACAAGACATGCCCAGCAGTTTATCTGGAATATGTAATTTGATCCTGCCTACCTAAGTAATCAAGTACTTTGCAAAGTGTAATTCGAGCCATTCTGACTCTCATGCTCCAGACAGAACAGAGCTCACATAGAACAGACAGGGCTCACCCTCATGGGCTAAGACCTTCTCCCACCCCCAAACAAGATCTGTTCCCCCATAAGTTCCTGAGCTTCTTCCCCACCTAAGTTCCTGACCTCGCTCCGCCCCCCCCCCCCCCGCCAAGTTCCTGTCCAAATTCTTGACCTCCCATCCCCAGCCCAAGTTCCTGACCTCTGGTGCCACAAGTTCCTGACCTTCCTCCCCCGCCCCCCCCGCCCACAACTTGCTGACCTTCTCTCCCAGCCCAAGTTCCTGACCTCCTCCTTCCTTCCCCAAGTTTCTGACATTCCTCACAACCCCCCCACCAGAGTTCCTGACCATCTCCCCCTGCCCACGTTCCTGACCTCCCGTCAAGTTTCTGACTGTCCCCATCCCCCCGGAGTTCTATAGATGGGGTATTTTTTGTGGGTCACGGATTGTTAACAGGTTTATTGGGTATGAAATGAATAGTGACAGTGTCATGACTTCCGGATTTCATCCAGTCCAATGATATCACTTGCCATACAGCACAAACTTTCCAAGAAATCAACCAGGTGTAGGGAGACGAGAGAGAGAACGTGGTGCGAGTGTAAAGGGGATGGGGTCAGAAGAGCATGATCTGTCTTACCATCAGGATCACGTTCTTGCTCATATTCCCCCTACCCCTCCTTCTTCCTCCATCCCTACCATGCTTTCTGTGCTCTTTACCCACCTCCCCGCGTTCCTGACCTCGCCCCCTCCTCTCTGATACTCCCTTTCTCCCTCACTCTCTATCCCTCTCCCCTCTCTCTCCCTATTCTCTCTCTGCCTCCTCTCTCTCCCCTCTATTTCCCTCTTTCTCACTCTTCTCCTCTCTCTCTCACCTCTCTCCCCCCCGATCCCCTCCACTCTCCCTCCCCCTCCCTCTTTCTCTCCCCCCCGATCCCCTCTCTCTTCCCTCCAATTCCCTCTCTCTCTCTCTCACCTCTAATTCCACCTCTCCCCCCTCTGATTCTCTCTCTCTCATCCCTCCATCTCCTCTCCCCTTCCCCTGATCTCTCTCTCTCTCCCCATCCGCTCTCCTCTCTCTCCCCACTCCAATCCCATCCCCCTCTCTCCACTTTGGATACTCTCTCTTCCCCTCCCAGCCACCAACAGATCCAGTGACCTTCTCCACACGGAGCCAAGGAAAGCGTGACCCACTACAGGCTGCAACGATTGGGTACTGAGCATGCACTGCTTTGGTAAACAGCACGCATGCATGGGGGGAATTCAAGTGCGTGGGAGCAGGATACCGCGTACATGCGCAGAAGGCCACAAAGATGTTCGTCCAGATAAACACTCCGAATAAAATTCATCTGTTCATGGTTATTATTTAACTTACCCTGAACTGAGCCACGGACTACATTTCTTCTTATGTTGAAGATGCAATAGTTTCAAGACTGGCTTTGCTCTTTTGTGCAGGGATCTGCAGGCAAATCAGGCGATCGGGGGTCTAAAGGAGAAAGGGTAAGTGATGCAGTGATGAAGACAAATAGAATATTAGTAAGGTTTTCTAAATACTCAGTTAACCAAATAAACTGATGCTGCACATCAAGGACCCACCAGATGAGATA
Organism: Pristiophorus japonicus; assembly: GCF_044704955.1. Lineage (NCBI taxonomy): Eukaryota > Metazoa > Chordata > Chondrichthyes > Pristiophoridae > Pristiophorus > Pristiophorus japonicus. The sequence goes on along the minus strand of NC_091977.1, from coordinate 501,401,525 downwards.
CTGAGCTAATGTAAAAAGGTCTAACTGTGCAATGTTTTTAATTTCATTGTAAAACCAAGGCCTATGCCGCTAAGAGAAAATATTTTTTTTTGTTTCTGGGATGTGGGCATCGCTGGCAAGGCCAGCATTTATTGCCCATCCCTAATTGCTGTTGAGAAATATTATGCCTCTGGTAAGGTTAATTGAAATCATCACAGACCCGGTATCAAACCTGGAACTTGCTTAGTCTGTGTGGCTCAGTACTGCATTGGTTAATGTATTTATTCATCGAGTCATCAAGACAACGTACAATTCAGTTTTAATGGGAACGTAGCTGTACAGCTCATTGGTGTTGTGATTTTTGCAGTTACCAACTGGGGGGGGGTTAAGCATTGCCTGGACTGAGTGTAGAAGGGAAAATCTGGCCAGAAGGATTGCATGCTGCTAACAGAACCCACCAATTTTTCTTCTACTGAAATGAATAAGAGGAAAGTCCAGCAGGTTCTGGAAGGGGTCCTCCACACCAGACTTTTCTGTGCTCCACCTAGTCAATGTTTAGCACCCAGGCAGGGTAACGACAATAATCCACCCCCATGGAGTTCCTGGTTCATACCCAGGTTTCCTCCCATGGCTAACTTCTCACCCGAGCCAACATTCCTCCCCAATCAATACCAGAAGAAACAGATTAATTAGTCGTTTGTCTTATTTGCTGTTTGAAGGATCCTCCTATGCATAAATTGCCAGCCACATTTGCATACTAAACCACAGTCATAGTACTTCTAAACTCATTTATTTGTTGTGAAGTGCTCTGGAACATCCATAGAACATGGTAAGATGCTTTATAAATAAAAATTTGTTCTTCCTTTCCTTAATTCACCTGGAGAATAACTGTGTTAGTGAATGACGTAGAGTCTGCAGAAGGGAAAGAAATACTTGGATTTATATAGCACCTTTCACGACCATTTGATATCTCAAAGCGCTTTACAGCCAATGAAGTACTTTTGGAGTTTAGTCACTGTTGTAATGTAGGAAACGCGGCAGCCAATTTGCGCACAAGCAAGCTCCCACAAACAGCAATGTGATAATGACTAGATAATCTGGGTTTTTTTATGTTGATTGAGGGATAAATATTGGCCAGGACACCGGGGATAACTAACCTCCTCTTCTTCGAAATAGTGCCATGGGATCTTTGAGAGGACAGATGGGGCCTTGGATTAACATCTCATCTGAAAGATAGCACCTCCGACAGTGCAGCACTCCCTCAGCACTGCACTGGAGTGTCAGCCTAGATTTTTGTACTCAAGTCCCTGTGGTGGGAATTGAACCCAAAACCTTCTGACTCCGAGCCAAGTGTGCTACCCACTGAGCCACAGCTGACACAACAATAAATAACGAACACGGTTGAGAACTATTTTTAACAAAGACAGTAAGCCAAATTTTTAATGAGATTTAAGTCTAATATTTATTTTTGTTTTTCCCTACAAAATTTTTCAGTTTGAGGACGGGGTCACTTAGGAACTCTGGGGGTAATATTTCCTCCAGTTTTTACATTTAATGACTTGTGAGCATAAGAAAAATATTTCCTATATTCCATTTCCAGCAAAATATGTTTATGATTTCATTAGAAATAGCGATCAAAGGGAATCTTCCTCTTATGTTTATGATGCTAGTGACCAAACCGTTGTGCCATTAAAGAATGGCCAAGAGTTTGATGGAGTTGGGATTTATGGAGAAAGGCCACAAGGGAGAAATGAGCATAAGCAAATCATTCTGGTTAAATATTCTTTTTTTTGCATTTATTTCCAAGCTTCATTTTGTTTTTCTTTCCTTTGGGCAGGGTGACCCAGGCATCAAAGGTGAAAAAGGAACCCAGGGGGACAAAGGACGATCTGGTGATCCAGGGCTTCCAGGTATAAAAGGACACACTGGGATCATGGGTCCAGTAGGGCCTCCAGGAGAAAGAGGCCCAGCTGGGACACCAGGCCAATCAGGTCCTCCTGGCATACCTGGAGAAAAAGTAAGTAACTCAATACTGATAGCAATCCATGTTGCCAATGCTCAATGTTATGAGTGTCAACCGAGTACAGATGGTAAACAAATTCCTTCAGACTTAGAATGGCTTCAGAGAATGGAGCTTCAAAACTTGAATCCAAACTCGAAGTTGCAATCAGCCAATGCACTCATACTTAATTTTGATTCTTTCTTATGTCTTATTTTAGACTTGTTAATTTTCTAAAATCAGGAATAATTTTGTGAGCAGGGAGTCTCACCCACCAAGCAGACATAGCGGGAATTTGGACATGCGTTTCCCATATATTTTCTGTCCATTTAAAATTCCTTGCCTTAGCTGCTGATATGTACTGTCAGCAGTCAAGGTTCCCTATCAGGAGTGGAGTTTTGTAAAATTGCCCCTCATACAGGGTTAGCATTGACTCACACACACTACTGGTATTACTTTCCCTAGGGTGAACCACCATCATTTGAGCAACTGAGAAGACTTATAAGGGAAGAGCTGTCGAAGCAGCTCGATGGTAGGTTGCACTTCATATTTCTATATTTGCTGTGCTACACTTACGTAAGAACACGTTTCTGGGGGCCAAAGTTTCAATGTAGCCTCGAGCAATGGGGTGACATTCTCATTTCCCTGTAAATGAAATGCGCTTGGGCAGCTTCAACCCAATTCCTAATGGCTAGAAAACAACCCCAGAATTCAACACAAATTGGTAAAGTAGCTTCGGGCACAAAGGTGGCTGCTGTAAGAAATAAAATAAGAAACATTTGTGCGATCGGTGTGCTTTCCTGAGGTTCGGATTGAAACATATGATTGACAGAGTAGAGGTAGCTTCACTCTGTGTGGAAAAATAAAATCATAAATACTGCAAATGCTGTAAATCTGAAAAAATGTGAAAATGCTGGAAGCAGTAAGCGGTCAAACAGCATCCATGCAGAGAGCAAATGTCTCATGCTTGCACCCTTCGTCAGAATGAACAGTGCAAGCCTGAATCACTACCTTGCCTTGTTTTTTCCATAGATGCTGTCTAACCTGCTGAGTGTTTACTGTGTATTTTGCCATTCCTGACTTTGAAATGATTGATGCTGCTAGTTAGGTGGAAACGTTTAAACACAAAATTACTTACAAATTTAAATACAAGAAAATATAGATGTTAAATTTTATGCCATTATTAAGACACAAAACACAATAAATTATTTGAAGATTATTTGCATTCTGTTGTGAAGTCCACCTTCCCTCAATATTACATATAGTTCAGAAAAGTAACTCAAGTTAATCCCCCAAGAAGAGAAGAGGGAGAAGAAAAGTGATGGGAACATAAGAAATCGAGCCTGCTCCGCCATTCAATAAGATCATGGTTGATCTGATTCTGGCCTCAACTCCACTTCCCCACCTGCTCCACATAACCCTTCACTCTCTTATCATTCAAAAATCTGTCTATCTCCACCTTAAATATATTCAAAGACCCAGTCTCCACAGCTCTCTGGGGTAGAGAATCCCAAAGATCCACGACCCTCCGAGAGAAAAAATTCCTCCTCATTTCTGTTTTAAATGTGCGACCCTTTATTCTGAAACTAATAAGGGAATTAAGAGTTATGTGGAGCTGAGTCCACGGCCAGATCAGCCATGATCTTGTTGAATGGCGGAGCAGGCTCGAGGGGCTAGATGGCCTACTCCTGTTCCTAATTCTTATGTTCTTATGTTCTTAACGATGCCGTCTAGTTCTAGATTCCCCCATGAGGGGAAACATGCTCTCAGCATCTACCCTGTCAAGCCTCCTCAGAATCTTACATGTTTCAATAAGATCACCTCTCATTCTTCTAAATTCCAAGGAGTATAGGCCCAAACTGCTCAACCTTTCTTCATATGACAACTCCTTCATCTCAAGAATCAACCTCGTGAACCTTCTCTGAACTGCCTCCAATGCAAGTATATCTTTCCTTAAATAAGGAGACCAAAACTATACACGGTACTCTAGGTGTGGTCTTACCAACACCCTGTACAGTTGGAGCAGGACATCCCTACTTTTATACTCCATTCCCCTTGCAATAAAGACCAGCATTCCATTTGCCTTCTGATTACTTGCTGTACCTGCATGCTAACATTTTGCATTTCATGTACAAATCCCTCTGCACTATTATATTTTGTAATAGCTCTCCATTTAAATAATAATTAGATTTTTTATTTCTCCTACCAAAGTGGACAACATCACCTTTTCCCACATTATAGTCCAGCTGCCAAATGTTTGCCCACTCACTGAGCCAATCTATATCCCTTTGTAGATTATTTGCGTCCTCCTCACAACTTGCTTTCCCACCTATCTTTATATCATCAGAAAATTTGGCTATGTTACACTCAGTCCCTTCATCCAAGTCATTAATATAAATTGTAAATAGTTGAAGTCCCAGCTCTCATCCCTGTGGCACCCCACAGTTTGCCAACCTGAAAATGACCCATTTTTCCCTACTCTCTGTTCCCTGTTAGTTAGTCAATCCTCTATCCACACTAATATCACCCCCAACCCCATGAGCTCTTATCTTGTGCAAAACAGATAGTGACAGTGACAGGGTCTGATATAAAACCCTTGTTTTCTTTGCTGTAACCTTGGTTATTTGACATTATTAGCAATATAAGCTTTGTGGATGAGCTGGTCAAGTCTACTGTCATGCCAAGAGTGTGGATTTGTCAATACACCTCCTGCAGGCACTGATGAATCAAACTATACAAGCTTCATAAAATATATATGTGAATGTACATTTTTTGGCAATTCAGTAAAATAAAGGGTTTGTTAAATTCACTTACAGCACGGCTGTCCTATCTCATGACTCAGTTTCAACCAACATCCATTAAGGCAGCACCTGGGAAGCCAGGGCCTCCTGGTCCACCAGGGAACAATGGCTTTCCTGGGAGGTCTGGTGTCCCAGGAGAACCTGGGCAGCCTGGAGAACCTGGCTCGGAAGGATCCAGAGGACCAATGGGTCCAAAAGGTATGAATTTTTTTTTTTTTAAACTGTATTCTTAAGTGTATAAAAATCACTGTGGTTCCTATTTTGAGGTAAAATTTCTGTTTTATTTGTAACTTTGTACATGTTTTAATCTGTCAGGTGATCATGTAAACGACCCTTCAAATGGACAACCTAGTAATCCTAACACATTAATAACACATATCTGATAACCACGCCTCATTGTCACTTTTTCATTGCTCAACAGAGGGGCGATGTTTTCATCCAACAACTTGTTATGATCTGGAATACACTGCCTGAAAGGATGGAGAAGCAGATTCAATCATAACTTTCAAAGGGAAATTGAATATTTACTTGAAAAGGAAATATTTGCAGGGCTATGGGGAAAGTGGGATTAATTGGATAGCTCTTTCAAAGAGCAGACACAGGCATGATGGGCTGAATGCCCTGGTTCTGTGCTGTATGATTCCATGAACTTCAACACCATAAGTCCATCCGTTACTGATGCTCCTCAACATAGATTTTACTTAAACACTTATTGAAGCTTTATTCGGATTGTATATTGTTCAAGTTCAAAAAGCAACTATTCTTAGCTGTGCACCCAAACCACCTAATCATATTTAGCATCTACACAAACGAACATGGGTAAGAACGACTGCCATTTTAAATTTTGCTTCTGCGAAACAAGGCAACTTACCAATCCCTTCTTCAAAAGGTTCTTAAAAATTCATGTGATTTAAAAAAAAAATTTGCTCATAGATTATATTTTTCAAATAACAAGATGGCACAGTGGTTGCACCATAAAATTGTGCCTTAGAGTGATAAGATGTAAGCTACCATAATCAATACCAACACCTTCAAATGACTGGCAGATTGATGTTGCTCTAATGTTTTATCGGAACTAACAGTAAAACCTTAATGTGCGTGTAGTGATTAATAGTAACTTCCACATTTATTACTGGAACTTTTTTTTCATTAATTAATATGTGGTAGATGAAAGATTATAAAATTATTCTATGATTCGATGATTAGAAAGACATGAGCTGAAGCTTCATGTCAGGGTCACCACCTGTCATTCACAGAGGCATCCTCATTGTCATCAGTTTGAAGTCTCAACTATGTCTCCTCAACAGAGATAACATCAGAAACAATTGGGTAAAAAGTTACAAAAGCAAGATACTGCAGATGCTGGAAATCAGAAATAAAACCAGAAAATGCTGGAAAAACTCAGCATTTGTGGAGAGAGAAACAGAGTTAACGTCTCAGGTCGATGACCTTTTTTAGGTTAAGAAGATAACCGAACAACATTGATAATGTCCTTTTAATTCCTGGGAACAGCCTGATTGTACCACTAAGTACAGATCTAGTCTTGCCTCATGATAACGTAGTGCCATGTCTTTCTCGGTTTCATGGCTGATGGCGAATTGAAAGAACTTCCAGCTCGATTCCTGACAGCAGAAAGTAATATCAATCTCCTATCTTGCAGTCACATTGCTCCACATAATTGTCCTAACAATCCGTATTACAACCCCACAGTGTACAAAAGATCAATGAGCTTGTAAGTGCTCACACACACAGGAAGGGTCACTGTACAATGTTTGAGTGTGGTATATTTCTCTCCCTAATCCTAGAGCATTGAGACCAATTGTAGTATTTTTCGATAATGCACCTTTATATTGACCATGATATCAAGAGCTGATTTAAATGTAAGGGCATATCATTCTTGTATTGCTCCAACATTAAGAGATTTATGTCAGCGTAGGTGCAGATCATTCATTATACTTATCTTAATCTGCATTTAACTTCACAAAAGCATTTTCTCTGTCAGTGCCTGGCATGTTATAAGTGGTTCCCTTTTATGTGCAGGTGAAAGAGGTGCAAAGGGTGAACGAGGAGAGACGGGCGTTGGACAGAGGGGTGATTCTGGTTCAACAGGTCCTCCAGGTAAGATCTTCTGTTTTATTCCATATCTTTAACATTGCTGAAAATTAATGCATATGATTTGAAATCTTGGTTGAAGATGTAAAGAATGATATCAGGAGTAGAATTAAAATAATAATTTCCTTGTTCTGCTTTTTTTAGTCATTGTGTGTTGCAAAACATTAATTGGTCCAAAGCATTTACCAATGGTGTTCTGTAGTCAGGCTTCTAGTGGGTGTAAAGGAGCATCCCAAGAATAACTTCCTCACTCAGATTATTTTTTGTTTGCTGGTTCCATGTCTCCATTGGTGCTTACACCAGTGCCAGAACTGAGATCAGTAGGTAATTGTGCCATACTGCTTCAACAGACGTGATCCCCTAACTGATCATGCCCACATTGTCAGCCATATTGCCATACAAGGAGGAAGCTTATGTGGCAAATTGGCAGTATACTTCCCTTCATCGCAGCATTCACGGGAAGATGAGATCAGAAATCAAAGCCAGCAGTAACAATTCTTACTGCTACCACCAGATGGCACCCTACTGGCCGTAAAACTGATCTTAGTAAAGAGAAAATCTGGCCAAGTTTTGGGGAATTTTAGACGGAGATCTAAATAGTATTAAACCTAGAAAGTTTGGCTACTGCATTGGAGATATGTTGATACTGTTAATAATGAAGCAAGGAGTAAAAAAGATCTGATTTCCCCAAATAATTGAAAGTCAGTGGGATTGGTGATTGATGTCGAGATTAGGCTGTGTAAAATTAGCTGAGGAGTCCCACGACTGTTTATCTGAGGTTTCCACAAGTTGGACAAGCAGGTGAGCCCCGGTGGAAATTCACCCCTGGGGTGATCAGTCTTCTCTGCAATGCCTTCAGTGTTTAAATATCTCCTTTACCTCTCAGTGATCGGAATTGGGCACAGTATTTACTGTGTGGTCCGACAAGAGCACTGTATAACCTAAACACTGCTTCCTCTGACTTATAGTCTATTGTTTTAGCTACGTGGTTATTCATTCCATTGGATTTGTTGATTACTGCTTTACATTGGTTGAGCATGTTGGGGGAGAAATTTGGGAGTACTCGTACGGGGCGCTAACTTTTAAAAGTTGAAAAAATTCGCGGCAGGCGCTCATGATTTTCAACTTTAAAAAAATTCGGTGTTTGCGGTCTAGGAAGGAGGTGGAGCGTTAAATCATGCGTTCCACTTCCTCCCTGGAGCACAACAGGACGCAGGCACGGCAGTAGATGTACAGCGCTGCATAATGGGCCGTGCAGCGTGGCTGCGATCTGAGGCTCCTTCCCTTTCTTAAAGGCTGCAGGCTCTGAATTATGATGTGTGAACTGGTCCCCAACGGCAGCCGCGATCCAGCCTGACGCACTCCAGCAGAGTGCCGGGCTGATCGATCATGGCCGAACAGAAATCAAAAAAATTGAACAACCCCTCGCCTTTAAGTATCGCCCCCGAAGCACCTGGCCTTCCGATGAACACCTGCAGCTGCCGGTGTTTCCGCCTGGCGATGCTGCAGGGATGGAATCCCTTATCCTTAAACTGTGACCCCTGGTTCTGGACGTCGCCAACATCGGGAACATTTTTCCTGCATCTAACCTGTCCAATCCCATCAGAATTTTATATGTTTCAATGAGATCCCCTCTCATTCTTCTAAATTCCAGTGAATATAACACTAGTCGATCCAGTCTTTCTTCAAATGTCAGTCCTTCCATCCTGGGAATCAGTCTTGTGAACCTTCGCTGCACTCTCTCAATAGCAAGAATGTCCTTCCTCAGATTAGGAGACCAAAACTGCACACAATACTCAGGGTGTGGTCTCACCAAGGCCCTGTACAACTGCAGTAAGACCTCCCTGCTCCTATACTCAAATCCCCTTGCTATGAAGGCCAGCATGCCATTTGCTTTCTTTACTGCCTGCTGTACCTGCATGCCTACCTTCATGACACCCAGGTCTCGTTGTACCTCCCCTTTGATTAATCTGTCACCATTCAGATAATAATCTGCTTTCCTGTTTTTTTCCACCAAAGTGGATAACCTCACACTTATCCACATTATACTGCATCTGCCAGGCATTTGCCCATTCACCTAATCTGTCCAAGTCCCCCTGCAGCCTCCTAGCATCCTCCTCGCAGCTCGCACTGCCACTCAGCTTAGTGTCATCTGCAAACTTGGAGACATTACATTCAATTCCTTTGTCTAAATCATTAATGTATATTGTAAATAACTGGGGTCCCAGCACTGAACCCTGCGGTACCCGACTAGTCACTGCCTGCCATTCTGAAAAGGACACATTTATTCCCACTCTTTGCTTCCTGTCTGCCAACGAGTTCTCTATCCATGTCAATACATTATCCCTAATACCATGTGCCTTAATTTTGCACACTAATCTCTTGTGTGAGACCTTGTCAAAAGCCTTTTGAAAGTCTAAATACACCACATTCACTGGTTCTCCCTTATCCACTCTACTAATTACATCCTCAAAAATCTCTAGAAGATTTGTCAAGCATGGTTTCCCTTTCATAAATCCATACTGACTTGGACCGATCCTGTCACTGCTTTCCAAATGCGCTGCTATTACATCTTTAATAATTAATTCCAGCATTTTCCCCACCACCGATGTCAGGCTAACCGGTCTATCATTCCCTGTTTTCTCTCTCCCTTCTTTTTTAAAAAGTGAGGTTACATTAGCTACCCTCCAATCGATAGGAACTGAACCAGAGTCCATGGAATGTTGGAAAATGACCACCAATGCATCCACTATTTCTAAGGCCACTTCCTTAAGTACTCTGGGATGCAGACTATCAGGCCCTGGGGATTTATCGGCCTTCAGTCCCTTCAATTTCCCTAACACCATTTCCTGACTAATAAAGATTTCCCTCAGTTCCCACTTCTCACTCGAACCTCGTTCCCCTAGTATTTTCGGGAGGTTATTAGTGTCATCCTTCGTGAAGACAGAACCAAAGTACTTGTTCATTTGGTCTGCGATTTCCTTGTTCCCCATTATGAATTCCCCTGATTCTGACTGCAAGGGACCTACATTTGTCTTCACTAAACTTTTTCTCTTCACATATCTGTAGAAGTTTTTGCAGTCGGTTTTTATGTTCCCTGCAAGCTTACACTCATACTCTATTTTCCCCCTCCTAAGGAGACTGTAATTCCCGTATTGGACTGTTCAGTCACCTAAGAACTTACTTTTAGAGTGGAAGCAAGTCTTCCTCGATTCTGAGGGATTGTCTATGATGATGATGATGATGAATATGTCTATTCAGGCTATTCTATGTTTTTATAATGCTTGGATCACACTTGAAGTACTATGTGCAATTTTGGTCATGACACATCAAAAGAGACATACATGTACTGGATAAGGTGCAAAACTAGCAGCAAGAATTACCTCAATTTAATGAGGATGAGCTACTGAGAAAGATTAGAGAAGCTTAAAGGTTAAGAGGGACCTCATAAAAGAAAAATGGTAAAGATAAGATAATGCAGAATATTACTTGAAGATAATGCAAGCAAGTAAGAAAAAGGGACATCAATTAAACTTAGTGAAAAAAAGGTTAAAAAGTAATCAAAAATTGAGAAACATTTATAATAATGTATCTGATAATGTAGTAGAGTCAAAGACAGCAGGTGTCCAAATGTATTTTGGTGAAGTCCAACTGAAAAGATTGAGTGGCTTGGAGTACAAGCTTAATGGGCCAAATGGCCCTTTCTCATCGTAGACTTTTGCTTATATTCTTATAAATTGTATTTTATATTTCTAGGTACCCCCGGAACACCTGGCTATGGAAAAGATGGAATTCCTGGTATTCCAGGACCACAAGGCGAATCCGGCAATCCTGGTGCCGCTGGTCCTCAAGGACCCTCTGGTCCAAATGGGATCTGTGACCTGGCTCAGTGCGCTTACTATGCAAGTATGGCCAGCCGGCCGTCCAACCAAAAAGGACCTTGAACCAAGACAAGAAGAGTTTGAAGAGATGAAGGACTCAGAGGCTGTTTAATAAAAACGCAACAAAAAATGAAATGATCAGCAGCCTGTACAGCGATCACTCCAAGCACGCCTGCTGTCAGCCAAATGTGTTTTGATGTGAGTTCCTGTCCTCTCATAGGTTAACAGGAGAAGTGTACTGTATCCCAGGCGTTAAGCACACACACAGGCCCCTCCTGCAAATCCATACCAGCTCTTAATTGCGACTTAACTGTGTGGTTTTAAAGCTTTCTAATTGTACATATTTTCAAAATCTGCAGTTATTTTCCTGTATAATTGTATCTCATCTACAGTGTGACATATGTAAATTGCAATTTACATACACTGGATTATCCAGTTGTTCTGTCAGATTTCCGTGTTGTGAATATATATAAAGTAAAATTAATAGCAAACATGCTGATTTCCACATGCATAATTTAAAAGGAAATATATCTTCTACTGGCCCTTGAAGGGCAGTTTATTTTCACTTTGCAAAAATAATGTATTTGAGATTACAATCATATATCACATTTTAACTAATCATAGAATATTAAATTTCCTATAATTTTCTTCATGAAAATGATAATAGCTGACCTTGCTGGTGCATTTAATACTTGTGCATTTAATCTTCAATGCTCTCTATTATTTTAATTACATTTTACATTTAATTTATTGTGCTCATCAAGGTGGGAGGTGTTAGTGCTGAGAATGGAACTCTTCCCATTTCAAACTCCCAGTTTCTGCATCAACTACTTTCTGGTCAAGTATAGTACTGCTTGATGCAGAGTAAACCTCACTCGACTCTGCCCCAACACTCTGCCTAACTCCCATTTCAGAAGAGCACCACCTACCCCCCATTGCACCATTTTGACTTTTTATCCATTTCCCACCACAGGCGATCCTGGGCCTCTTGGAGTTAAATTGCCAATTAGTCCTCTCAATCATTTTGTTTCCCTCCAAGGCACGGGTGGTGGATTAGTCCTCATTGCGCCTGCTTAAACAGGGGCAAAAAGGACCAATTTTGGGGTGCAACATTCCGTGCCTGATCTGCAACTGCATTACTGGCCCTGCCATATCAGTAAAGGCGGCTTTCCAGGCGTCCCTAGTGGCCCCTTGAATCTGTGAGTTAGAGGCCTAATGCCTGTTTAAGGTCCTTTGATGACAATTCATTAGGGCTGAGCAGAGCAGGCACCAGCCTTGTTCCACACAATTATTTGGTTCCTAATGGGACCGCTGGAGGCTGTCATCAAAAAAGTAAGTATATTATTTTTAATTTCCCTTTATGTGGAGCCAAAGGGAGCAGGAATGCTCCTCCTGGCTCAATAGCACTATTGTGCATTGTAGTTAGTGAGCAGCTGGCCCAAATTGGTCCTTTCCTAACCAACAAGCTACCTTTGGATGTCTGTATGGTATCTGCAGTTTACCGGCAATATGTTGATGAGGCCGGAGGATGGCTTATATTGGCATGAGCCTCAGGACTTCCGCTTCTGGCGTGCTCAGAGTGCATCGCCTATTTCAGGCGCAAAATGGGCATGGACCAATTTCTAGACCAGTGACTCATGCTGGGTTATAGGTCCACTTGGGCTGGCAGCTATCTGGCGCCTCATTAAAGTAGTCATTCATCATGTGTGAACCTGTAGGATAGTAAGTGTCAACTGCTTACTTGACCATAGAGAGCATCACAGCCAGGCAAATTCCTGCCGTCAGCTATTGTCCACACATCCACACTCTCCATCACAATGGAGTAAGAGCTCTGACTGGTTTCATTTTTCTTTCCCTCCCTAACCAAGTGCATTTAAGGCCACTTGCAGCACTCCCAACTCCTGCCCCGATGAGATCCACTTTCTCCGGACAGACCTGGTCTGCATAGCTTTGTGCCACAATTAACTATACATTTATCCATTGAGCCAATTTCAGGCCCTTGATCACGATGATGTGTGTACTTATATTTAATAAATTAGGGTACAATTATCAGTGAAGTAATATGACTATTATTTCACTCTAATGATAAGCACAACTGCAATGATGGAAAGGCAAGCTGACCAGTCTCCTCAACCTGCAGACAAAGGAGATGGAGCTTGTCCATTTAAAGAAGTTTCCGTTAATACATTATTTTGAGTTCATATCAATAAATTATTATTTCATTATTCATTTGTGAGTCACCTCACACCACCCCTCAACCAGGGAGCCTGAAATATAAATGGGTTGGCCTAATCTTTCCAGTCCCATCTCTCCAGTTTTTGTAAGAATCCTGGTCGATGGAGCCAGGAAAGCGCTTGGTTATGCATCTGCTGCGTCTTTACCTCTTCTCCCCCCCACCACCTTTTCTGGAGGACAATTCTGGCGGCATGCAAAAATGCAGCTACGTTTCCCACCATGTGTTCAGTTTTAAATGCTGGACACAGGGACTGCTAGTTAGGCTGCCGTGTCCAGCATTCAGGGCTGAATCGAGGAGGCCTCAGAAGACCTGTGCAAGTGCTTTCAGAGTATGGCCATGCACAAGCCCATTAGCACGTTTGATTTTTTTTTAATTGTTCCAGCAACTCACTTCCTCCCACTGATGCTGGCCACAGCAAGTCTCCACCCCTAATCTGGCTTTATTCCTTAGTGGAAAAGGTGAGCCCTGGAAAGTCAACTGGAATCAGGAGGTAGCTCCATTGCTTGGGCAGAAGTCCTTCCTGCCCCACAATTGGATAGCCTAGGCCATTGACAAATGCTAATTGCTGTCTGAGGACTGTGATTATGCTTACCGTATGTGAGTTTGTCATTAAAAATTATTTGTTCCATAATAGTATAATACTGTATCATTACAAAATGCAATTAATGTTGCTCACTTGATAACAGAAGATTTCTAACATGAAATTCCAAGTCCTACATTATTGATTTGAGATTCCTTCACGTTATACATCATAGAACCGGTCTACCTTCAGCTTCTGTATCATATAGTATCTCCAAACAGAAATCTGCCACTAAAGGATTGCAAAATAAAGTTCACCAACATTTTTATTTTATATATAAATATATATATATATTATATATATATAAAAATAGTGTGTGTGTGTGTATGTGTGTAAATCTATCACACCATTGCTCGTGGTGAATCGGAGGATACACTAAAGTGTGACAAGAAGAGTGATGCTTACATGAAGGAGTTAACTTTAACCGAAGTCAACGGGGAGTAAAATTGGGCTGGCTGTAAAACGGGTAGTTGACTCGATTCCTGCTTGCGGGTCAGGTTAACTTTACCGCCGAAGTGTGCATTTATGCACAAGACTTTTAGCAGAGCTACATTATCGATATAGAAATATATTCTAAATCATAATCTATGTCAAGGAGTTGAAATGACGAGAATCACTCTCACAATTTGATGTGATCGAAACCCCTTGATTGAATTCACGGAACTTGCAGTCTGACAACTGATACCCTCCATAAATTCAATCTTTGCTGTTGGGGAACTTTGACCACATGGGTTGACGATTTAGTGAAACGCAAGGCTGTGTGATGCTTACTTAGTGGAATACAACGAAAATGGAATGTAGATCTTTATTACTTATTAATTAAGAGAAGGGTGCTTCAATGAACATATATGGACTACGTAACCTACCAATCAAATGTATAAATTGTTGAGGTAGCAGTATATGTTTATTAACAAAAACACACTCAAAGCTGATATATTTTGCCTAAGAAATAATATCTAAAGATTTTATTAACCCTGAGTGAAAACTCTTATGCACTGGGTAGAATCACATTTTTTTGGATACAAGTATTACATTCAAAAGTGTTTATGTGCACTGTTCGGCTTCCCCAGAACTGGGTGAAGACCATTTCTGCACAACCTCTTATCATTGTGCATCTACAGATATTGTTTGCCATGTCTTGCTATTAAGGCTGTCTCTGCAGTGGAAGATACTCTGGAGATTCTTGAGCCAATATTCACTTGCAGCGGTGGCAGTGCCGAAAAACTGGTGGGAGTGGACTGGCTGCCCGTTATACACCACGTCAGATTTTCCTTTCGATTGAAGTCAATGGAAAGGAAAATTGGAAGCCGATCCTCCAGCAATATTTTTCCACCACTGCTGCAAGTGAAAACCGGCCCCTCTGAGGATTCAATCCTTGGAATTTGAGTGGGTTTGCAGTTCCTCAGCATTGTCTTCAATCTTTCTGTTCTCCCTTTAGCACTGTTTCCTTCTTTTGTTGTGATTGATGATGGACCCAACATAACAAATTTGCCATATAAACAATGCCAACATAAGAGTTTTCACAGAGACTGCTTACGGCGTGATTGTTAAATTATTTAAAAAAATGAGATTTATCTTTTATTACTGTGTTTTGTTTTGGGGTTTGCAACAATTTTACAAAATGCCAACCTTCAAAGGAAGAGCAGTTCACTGTGATGCTTCCTTTTGCTTATCCCAGAATGAGATTCTTTTTTTTGCAAATGTATCTCATGGTGCTATTTCTTGAACACTTTTGTCACCTGTGTAGAATTATTGTTTGAGTATGTACATGGATGTGTATAAAGTATAGTGTATGAGTGAAATGAAGTGCACTGTTGTAGCATTATTGATGCATGAACCACTTTTTTAAAACTGTTTAACCCTTGGTGGGGGGGGGGGGGGGTGGAGGGGTTGATTTTAAACCCTTCGGCCGAGCAGGAGGGGCTGAAAATTGTAGGACAGCATTTACCATCCTGTTCCCGTCGACATCTGGGTCCTTGAAATGGAAGGCCCGGGTTGAAGTTTTATTAGCCTATGCAATTGGAGTCCCGTGAAGTCAGTAGAATTCCTCTGCAATTTTGAGGTGCCAATGGGCAGAGCGTGCACCACATGCTTGGCACTGAGCAGCCTAACCAGTGGTCCTTAACAGAAACCAGGAAAGGCCTGTAAATGACATTTGTGAGGTCAGAATGAGTAATAATGGTCTTCCTGGCCCCACTAAGTCATCCCTTCTTCTGCCCAACCCTCCATGGACTTCTCCCGAGATTGCAACCCCTTGCTTTAACATAACTGGACTGCCTGGCTTCCACAGTGAAGCCACTAGATTTACAAGCCTAGCCAACCAATGTACCTGCTCAAAATGCCCGAGCAGCTCATCAACAGAATGTTAATGATGGCCAACCATAAAATTTGCTTGGATTTCTCACCGGTGACATCAGACAAGTAGCGGGCACCTGCTTAATGTCCGCTGAGACTCTTGTGTGTATATTTAAATGCTTCATGCTCTGCCTTTGGAGCCATCACTTTGAATATGCATGAAATTTAACTCAAAGCCCAGCTTTCTGTGAGCTCATCCAAAATGTACAGGATTTTTCTCCTGATGTTTCACATCGATGTTGCTCCAAACAGATTTTTGGAGGCTTTAGAAAAAAAGCAATAAAATAAATATATAATATTCATTCATAATTCACCTTTCAGTCTCATTAGTTTAACAACTAAATGTATACATTATGACAAAGATGTGGAATGCAAAGCTAGTGGTTTCTGCAAAAACTTGAGCTAATGGAGTAAAATGGGCAGCATTGAATTATCTGCCCATTATACATGATGGAATGACAAATGGGGCAGGGCAAATAATGGGTAGGCCAGTTCAATATCCTTCATCTTACATCAGTATTGAAGGCTAAAATTACACCCCGTGAGTCTGGAGTTGACAAAGATATGAATCTACAATTACATATAATTTACAGAACATGAACAGGCCATTCAGACCAATGAGACCATGCCGAGCTTTATGCTCCACATGAGCATCCTCCCAGTCTATACTTCATCTCACCCTATCAACATATCAGTGTCTCCCATAGTGTTGATCATGAAGGAAAATGTGTTGTGTATTGTTTGGAGATGCCATATTTTTACTTCAGTTTTTCATAAAATGTATTGAAGGCCTAGAAATTGGAAAACAAACTGAGCACAGGGAATATTCCCAACGCCGGAATGGGTAGGCCCCCATATAGGGCCTCGAGCCACATTTATATGAGACCGACAAGCTACAGACACCTGCTGGGTGTCCTCGGGTATACGCACTGACAAAGAGAATTTCAATTTCAGGCCATTGCATTGCTGGCAGCAACCCTCAAGTAGGTCCTGGGAGAGGATGTCAATCAGGAGAGGGGGCAAGTGAGGCAGAGGTGCGATTGGGAGGGTGGGGGGAAGTGATTGGGTGAGAGGCGGGCAGCAATCGTCGGAGAAATGTAGAAAGTAATCGATGAGGGAGTGGGTGATGGAAGGGGCAGTGATCATGAGTGAAAGGGGCAAAGATTGGGAGAGTGTGGCAGCAATCAGGGGAGGTAGGGGACCAACGATTGGGAGAGGGAGGGACAACGATTGGGAGAGGGAGGGACAACCATTGGGAGAGGGAGGGACAACCATTGGGAGAGGGAGGGGACAGCGATTTCTAAGTCAAAAGATTTAAAAAAGCCTTTCAATAAAATTGAAATAAAATCTTTGTGTTGAAATCCAACTAAAAGAGATTCCCAAAGGATTGAGAATGACAAATCGGAGGGGACATAGCTATATTTGTTCAAAAACAACAAACTGTTTCAGAAAGAGTTGAAGCTATTTGGGTACAGGTATATCAAGCTATTAGCCTAAAGTTGATCACCAGGATCTATTCTAGGCCTTTAGGTCAAAGGGCCCTTTATGATGAGACACTCTGGGTGCAAATTACAAGGGCAATTGAATTAGATGATGATTGTATAATGGGTAATTCTAAGGGGGTGAATTTCCATATGGGTTCTCCCACTCTTCCATCATAACTTCGACAGAAGAGCTGCATAAACACTATTGACATCAGTTTTCTGGGGCTCTTCCACTGAAGGTACTGAAGATGATCAGGCAACCCACACAGAAATTCATCCCCATTTCCCAAGCATTCAATGATCCAGTGGTGATCCATCTAGTATTGAAGGCAGGATAGCTGAAAAATTTGTTAAAAAAAAAACTTGACTGTTTCCTTACCCATGTTAGGGGTAACTGGGTACTAGATTAATTTCTAGTAATAACTTAATCAGCCAAACTAAACCTACTGAAAATGTAATGCTAATATCAGATTTAAGAGGACTAGATTTGCAAAGATGGCAAATAATTTGCACCAGTTTAATTGGGAAGTCCTACTCATGCAACATGGAAGAACAATGGAATGCTTTCAAATGATCCTTATGCAAAATTTATGTTCTTAGACTATGGTTAAATACGCTAAATTGGTTAACAGGTCATGTTCAAAGAAAAATCTGACTTAGGAGAAATATTTGTACAGGCTTAAAATAAAGAAGGAAATAACTTGCATTTATATCGCATCATTCACGAGCTCAGGACTCATTGGCTCCAAAGTGTTTTTTAAGCGAATGAAATAGCATTGAAGTGTTATAATGGAGGAAAATATGGCAGCCTGTTTGAATACGGCAAGGTCCTACAAGCAGTAATCAGATAATTGCCTAGTTAATGTTTCAATGATGTCAGTTGAGGGATAAATATTAGTCAGGAAACAGGGAAGAACTCACCTCATCCTCTTTGAAAAATGTAATGGAATTTTTTTACATCCACCGGAGAGGTGGATGGTTTAACATTTCATCTAAAAGACTTCCTCAGTACTGGACTGAAGAAAATAGTTCTCAAGAGAACAGGAATATGCACTGATCTCATCAAAAGGCAATGAAAGCTATCAGGGCAACCAACAACACAGAAGAAGACCATAGTGTATAGTTGTTGGGAGTAAGATCCATAACTGTGATGAATGACAATAATAAGGGAAATATGACAATCTATCTCTGCTCAAAAGACAGATGGGTACAAAATCTTTAAGAAGTATACAATGGAATATTTTTATATTTCTCTACTAAGCAAAGATGATAGCTTAGAACTCAGTAAAGCTTCCAACCTTCTGTGAAACTTGGATGGCAGATGAGCAAGTTAAAATAAACAGCCATCTTGAAGCTGCTTTGTGATGTCATCTCCAGCAACTCATTTGTTACTTCCATTGGTTGATTGTTCACATGGGCAATCAGAAGGGTTAAATCAAATGCCATTGTTAAAAAGTGACACTTAAAAAAACACTGAGCAGGTATCACCACAGACCAATGATGGGTGAGATTGTTCAATTGCATTGTAGTGACTGACCAATCACAGTACATGAACAAATATCATTGTTCAAACCTGTTTTGTGTATTGTTTGTAGTTTAGAGATTTGTCTATTTCGTCCCATTATTTTCTCCATTGCCATTTTTACTTCTATTGCATTCACGCAGTTCCTCCCCCTGACTTATTTTTAGGTTCCTTTGTATTGCTGGTATTTTATCACCTTCTTCTGCTGTGAAAACAGATAAAAGTATTAATTTAACGCAATAAAGTGTGAAGTGATGCATTTGGTAGATAGAATGAGGAGAGGACATATAAGCTAAATGGTACAACCCTTAAGGTGGTGCACATGCAGAGACCTGGGGGTATATGTGCATAAATCATTGAAGGTGGCAGGGCAGGTTGAGAAAGCAGTTAAAAGGGTTTACGGGATCCTGGGCTTCATAAGTAGAGGTATAGAGTACAAAAGTGTAGAAATTATGATGAACCTGTATAAAACATTGATTCGGCCCCAACTGGAGTATTGTGTCCAATTCTGGACATCACACTTTAGAAAGGATGTGACGGCCTTAGAGAGGGTGCAGAAAAGATTTACAAGAATAGTTCCAGGGATGAGGGTTAAGTGGATAGACTGTAGAAGCTAGAGGTGTTCTCCTTGGAGCTGTGAAGGTTGAGAGGAAATTTGATAGAGGTATTCAAAATCATGAGGGGTCTAGACAGAGTAGCTAGAGAAAAACTGTTCCCATTGGCGGGAGGGTTGAGAACCAGAGGACACAGATTTAAGATGATTGGCAGAAGAACCAAAGGCAACATGAGGAAAAACTTTTTTTTTAAACAGCGAATGGTTAGGATCTGGAATGCACTGCCTGGAAGGGTGGTGGAGACAGATTTAATTGTGGCTTTCAAAAGGAAATTGGACAAGTACCCAAAGGCAAAAGATTTGCAGGGCTATGGGGAATGGGCAGGGGTTGGGACTAGCTGAAGTGCTGTTGCAGAAAGCCAACCAGCCGAATGGCCTCATTCTGTACTGTAACCTTTCTATGATTCTATACTTTGGTAATCTGTATTTATCTTGTGATATCACATCCAAGTGGCATTTTAAGATGCAATGGACTATTTTGAGGAAATACAACAATTTTTATCTTGTATTTTTTTAGCACCTTTAACGCAGTGAAAAGTTCCAAGGCGCTTCACAGGAGTATTATGAGACAGAAAGTGATATGTCCTTGTATACAGTATAAATGCACACGAGGCCCATGCTTGAGAGAAGGTCAGTCTGTGATCTGTCCCTTATTCCTTAGCACTCAAGTAATGAAGGTGGGTGGAGCTTCCCCTTTTATACCTGAAGATCCAGGTTAGGAGTGTCTCCCACCTAGTGGTCATTGTTCTCACAGTGTACAACTTAGGTCAGATTATACATGGGTTACAATGCTGGTTGAATACATGACATCACTTCTTCCCCCAAAGTCTTATTTGGATCACAGGTTGAGTCTCTCTGGTGGTTTACGCTCTCTTGTAGAGCGTCTGAGTTGGGGCTCCGGTTGTTGGGCGCTGGCCTGAGTGTCTGCTGTTTGCGGTGCCTCAGGCCTTTCCAGACTGCCCACAGTGACTGAGCTCTCCTCCCTTTGGTTCTGGTGTTCGGTCACCTGTGGTGGAGTGAACCCTACATCGTGTTCTTCCTCTGTTTCTTCTATGGGGTTGCTGAATCTCCTTTTTGTTTGATCCACGTGTTTGCGGCAGATTTGTCCATTGGTAAGTTTAACGACCAGAATCCTATTTCCCTCTTTGGCAATCACAGTGCCTGCAAGCCATTTGGGCCCTGCAGCGTAGTTGAGGACAAAAACAGGATAATTTACATCAATACATCGCGCCCTCGCATTTCCGTCATGGTAGTCATATTGTGACTGGCGCCTGCTCTCGACAATTTCTTTCATGGTGGGGTGTATAAGGGATAGCCGGGTTTTGAGCGTCCTTTTCATTAGCAGCTTTGCAGGTGGAACCCCTGTGAGCGAGTGTGGCCGGGATCTATAGGCCAACAGGAGGCGTGATAAGCGGCTTTGTAGGGAACCCCCTTGGATTCTGAGCATCCCCTGTTTGATTATCTGCACTGCTCGTTCTGCCTGGCCGTATGAGGCCGGCTTGAACGGTGCCGTTCTGACATGGTTGATTCCATTGCCTGCCATGAAGTCCTGGAATTCAGTGCTTGTGAAGCACGGGCCATTGTCGCTGACCAAGACGTCCGGTAGACCATGGGCGGCGAACATTGCCCGTAGACTTTCTACCGTGGCAGAGGATGTACTTGAATTTAAAATGTCACACTCAATCCATTTGGAGTAGGCGTCTACTACAACCAAAATCATTTTTCCCATGAAAGGACCTGCGTAGTCCACATGGATGCGTGACCATGGCTTGGCGGGCCAGGACCAGGGGCTAAGGGGGGCTTCCCTGGGTGCGTTGCCCAGCTGAGCACACGTGTCGCACCTGCGAACACAAAGTTCCAGGTCTGCATCTATCCCTGGCCACCAAACGTGTGACCTGGCAATTGCCTTCATCATGACAATGCCTGGGTGCTCATTGTGAAGTTCTCTGATATACACCTCTCTGCCCCTCGGGGCATGACTACTCGGTTTCCCCACAGTAAGCAATCGGCCTGAATCGAGAGTTCATCCTTGCGCCTATGAAACGGTTTAAATTCCTCACGGCATGCCCCGTCCGTGGCTGCCCAGTCCCCATTCAGGACACATTTCTTAACTAAAGACAGTAGCGGGTCTTTATTTGTCCAGACTTTAATCTGACGGGCTGTCACAGATGAGCCTTCACTTTTGAAAGCTTCAACAGCCATGACCATCTCAGCATCATGCTCAGTTGCCCCCTCAGTGGTGGCTAGTGGGAGCCTGCTGAGTACATCGGCGCAGTTTTCAGTGCCCGGTCTGTGCCGAATTGTGTAGTCATAGGCGGCTAACGTAAGTGCCCACCTCTGTATGCGGGCCGATGCATTTGCATTTATGGTCTTGTTGTTGCCCAAAAGGGACGTTAGGGGTTTGTGATCTGTCTCCAGCTCAAATTTCCTGCCAAACAGGTACTGGTGCATTTTTTTTACTGCATATTCACATGTTAGCGCTTCCTTTTCTACCTTCCCATAGCCCCTTTCTGGAGGCATAAGCTACCGGCTGTAACTGACCATTGGCATTCACTTGCGGCAACACACACCCGACCCCATAGGACGACGCATCGCACGTTAGAACAAGTTTCTTACACGGGTTATATAACGTTAATAGTTTGTTGGAGCATAACAAGTTGCGTGCTCTATCAAAAGCCCTTTCCTGGCTGTCCCCCCAGACCCAATCACGACCTTTGCATAAGAGCACGTGTAGCGGCTCTAACAGCGTGCTCAATTTGGAAAGAAAGTTACCAAAATAGTTCAGGAGCCCCAGGAACAAACGCAGCTCCATCGTGTTGCGGGGTCTGGGTGCTCTCTGGATCGCTTCCGTTTTGGACGCAGTGGGTCTGATCCCGTCTGCTGCTACCCTCCTCCCCAGGAATTCTACCTCTGGAGCTAAGAAGATGCACTTCACCTTTTTCATTCACAGTCCTACCCGGTCCAGTCTGAGTAGCACCTCCTCCAGGTTGTGGAGGTGTACTTCAGTATCACGAGCCGTGATGAGGATGTTGTCTGGAAAAACCACCATCCTTGGAATCGACTTGAGGAGGCTTTCCATATTTCGCTGAAAGATCGCGGCAGCCGAACGAACATCTGTTATACTCAAACAACCCCTTGTGTGTGGTGATGGTGGTCAGCTTCTTCGACTCACTCGCCAGCTCCTGGGTCATGTAAGCTGAGGTCAGGTCCAATTTTGAAAAAGGTTTGCCACCGGATAGCGTCGCAAAGAGGTCCTCCGCTCTCGGTAGCGGGTACTGGTCTTGGAGTGACACCCGATTGATGGTGGCCTTGTAATTGCCACATATCCTGACCGACCCATCCGCCTTGAGCACCGGCACAATTGGGCTCGCCCAGTCACTGAATTCGACTGGCGAGATGATGCCTTCCCTCAGCAGGTGGTCCAATTCGCATTCTATCTTTTCCCGCATCATGTACGGCACCGCTCTGGCCTTGTGGTGTACTGGCCTGGCGTCCGGGTTTATGTGGATCACTTCCTTGGTCCCCATGAAAGTGCCAATGCCGGGTTGAAATAATGAGTCAAATTTGTCCAGGACCTGTGAGCATGATACTCGCTCCACAGAAGAAATTACATTGACATCACCCCATTTCCAGTTCGTGATAGCAAGCCAACTCCTCCCCAATAGTGCAGGACCGTCCCCCGGGACAATCCAGAGTGGCAGCCTGTTCTCTGAATCTTGGTGGGTCACGACTACCGTGGCACTGCCTAGCACCAGAATGATCTCCTTTGTATATGTCCATAGCTGTGCGTTAATCGGCAATAATTTTGGCCTCCTGGCCTTGGACACCCACAACCTTTCGAACTGTTTGATACTCATCAGGGACTGGCTGGCCCCTGTGTCTAGCTCCATTAATATTGGGATGCCATTGAGGAGCACTTTCATCATTATCGGTGACGTCCTGGTATATGAACTGTATATGTGCTCCACATGAACTCGTTGAACTTCAGCTTCCAGCGATTTCCCCCAGTATTCATTTGGCCTCGTAGGGCTTGCATCGGGCCCGTCCTCCTCGTACATCAATCTGGCTGCAGGCTTCCTGCACATACGCGCCAAGTGACCACTGATGTTGCAGTTTCTGTAGGTATATTGCTGATACCTGCAAGCTCTGGCTGTGTGTTTGCCTCCACACCTCCAGCATGAGCTGGAGGCCCCATTGTTGGAAACAAAAAGTCCATTACCAGTCGATCGTCTCTGACTGTCTCTGTAACTGTCCTTAAGCGTACCATTAACAGGTGTTGATGGCCTCATTACTGGCCGCATTGTCCATTGCGATGGCATGAATCGCCGTTCAGCTAGCCATTGTCTCTGTTGAATTCCCCCTTTGGGTTCGACTACATGCTGGGGCATGTCCGATTGCCCTTGTCTGCCTAGAGAACTGTGTGCTGCATTAACAATGTTGACTCCCTGGTCGTTTGCCGCATTTGAGCCAAGATTTTTGTCATACATCATTCTGGTCTCTTCCTCCCCTGAGATAAGTGTCTGGGCTATCAGAGCCGCCGCTTCCGAGGTCAAGTCTTTGGTCTCAATCAGTTTCCTGAAAACCCCAGCGTGCACGATGCCCTCAATAAAAAAGTCTTGCAGCATCTCCGCTCTACATGCATCTGGGAACTTACATAGGCTCGACAGTCGCCGGCGATCTGCCACGAAGTCAGGAACGCTTTGCCCTTCTCGCCGACAGTGCGTGTAAAACCGGTGTCTCGCCATGTGCATGCTGCTCGCCGGTTTAAGGTGTTCCCCGATCAACTTAGTGAGCTCTTCGAACGTCTTGTCCGCTGGCTTCTCTGGCGCTAGAAGGTCCTTCATCAGGGAGTACGTTCTGGATCCACAAACCGTCAGGAGATGAGCCCTGCGTTTGTCGGCCGAATCCTGACCCAACCATTCCTTAGTGACAAAACTTTGCTGTCGTCTCTCAATAAAGTCATCCCAATCATCACCAACACAGTACCTCTCTTCTGTGCTGCTAATGGCCATGCTCGCATGGTTTAATTCCCAGTTTCTCGTCGCCAATGATATGTCCTTACTATACATTATAAATGCACACGAGGCCCATACTTGAGAGAAGATCACTCTGTGACCAGTTACCTTTATTACCAAGACCTCAAGTGATGAAGGTGGGTGGTGCTTCCTCTTTTATACCTGAAAGTCCAGGTTAGGAGTGTCTCCCACAAGTTCAACTTCTTGTGGTCAATGTTCTCAAGGTGTACAACTTAGGTCAGCTTATACATGGG
Organism: Pristiophorus japonicus; assembly: GCF_044704955.1. NCBI lineage: Eukaryota > Metazoa > Chordata > Chondrichthyes > Pristiophoridae > Pristiophorus > Pristiophorus japonicus. The sequence goes on along the minus strand of NC_091977.1, from coordinate 501,376,694 downwards.
TTACAATGATAGTTGAATACATGACACATGTATTCAGAGCCAGGAGGAAATATTTAAGCAAACTGACTGTGCATTGCCGGGCTGAGAGAGGTCAGCTCGGTAGGTCAGAAGTCGCTGGGACCTAATTCTCCGCCCCCATAATATTTGCATTGATATTTGCATTCACCCAGCAGTGAAGAGCACCAGAGGGATGAGCTTCAGTGGGGGCCAGGCGACCTATTGCTGACCTGGAATCTTGTCACATTTGGGATCGAGTGTTACACAGGGGTTGCTAAGCGACCTCAGAACGGCGTGTCAGTTTCAGAACGTTGAAACACACTGCTGCTCCGGGCCAGAAATGGATGGGTCGGGATCCTTTAGCTTGTCTGCAAGCGTCTCTTTTCTTTAACGGGTTCAGTTAGATCCCACATCTGCAAGGGAGCTGTGCTCTGTGCCGAGATGTCTGCAGGTCGATTGAAGTCAGTTCAGACCAGCCCGTCGCTTTATTCTTCCAACGGCGTGGCGGAAAAACGCTGGCGGTACAGGATCGAGGTGGATCCCAGCAACGGCGGCCAAAAGAAATTGAAGCTGAAGGGCAGAGAGCTGCTGTCGCTCCCCCTGGAGATATTCGATTTGGGGGAGCTGGAAGTGCTGGAGATGAGCCCGGAACGCCAGGGCTGCCTGAATTACAGGGTGGGCACCGTTCCTCGGGAAATCGGGAAGCTGGCCAACCTCACCGTGCTGAACCTGGACACCAACGAGCTGAGGGAGATCCCGCCCGAGATCGGAGCTCTGCAAAAGCTGGAAAGGCTGACCCTCAGCAACAACCAACTGAGCCGCCTCCCCGCCGAAACGGAGAGGTTGCAGAGGCTGCGGAGTCTGCATTTGGCCAACAATAACTTCCAGGAGCTCCCCGTCCAGGTGTGCCAGCTCCGGCGCTTGTCGTTTCTGGACGCCAGCGACAACAGGATCGAGTCTATCCCTCGCAGCATCTGCAACCTGGAGCGCCTGGAGACTTTGCTCCTGTACTTCAACGCCTTGCGGAGCCTGCCCGACTCCATCTGCACCCTCGCAAGCCTGTGCACCCTCTGGCTGGGGAAGAACCACCTCAAGAGTCTGCCCGCTCGCTTCGGGCACCTGGTGAACCTGGAGTGGGGCCGCAATCACTCTTCCTCAAACTTCGAGGACAATCCGCTGGAATCGCCCCCTCCCGAGGTATGCAGCGGTGGCCCTCAGGAGATCAGCCGCTACTTTGCAATGTGGGATGAATGAGAACCAAATTCCTGCCTCCACCTCTGCCTCAGCTCATCTGCTGCTGAAACCCTCATCCATGCCTTTGTTACCTCTAGGCCTGACTCTTCCAACTGCACTCCTGGCTGGCCTACCACATTCTACCCTAGGTAAACTTGAGGCATTCAAAACTCGGCTGCCCAGTGTCCTAACTCGCACCAGGTCCCGTTCATCCATCACCTCTGGTGACCTACATTGGCTCCTGGTTAAGCAAAACCTGCATTTCAAAATTCTCATCCTTGTTTTCAAATCCCTCCAAGGCGCTCTCCCTATCTCTGTAATCTCCTCCAGCCCCATAACCATCCACCCCCTCCCAACCCGAGATATCTGTGCTCCTCTAGTTCGGCATCCCAAATTATAATCGCTCAACCACCGGTGGCCATGCCTTCAGCAGCCTGGACCCTAAGATCTGAAACTCCCTCCCTAAACCGCTCCACGCCTCTACCTTTCCTCCTTTAAGATGCTCCTTATACCTCTTTGATCAAGCTTTTGGTTACCTGCCTTAATTTCTCCTTATGTGACTCGATGTCAAATTTATTGTCTTATAATACTCCTGTAAAGCACCTTGGGATGTTTTACTACGTTAAAGGCACTAAATAAATACAAGTTGTTGTTGGAAATTTTACACTGATTATTAATAGCATGCATGGGCTACCTACCGACACTGAACTGATAAAATCCCATTATTGTTAAATAGAGTCTACTTGGGACAGAAGAAATATATTTCTATGAATGGAACTGACAAATGAGGACTATACAACTAATCAACTGCATTAATGTAATTGTATCTGGAAGTTATGCTGTGTCATGTCTCCCAGGGGTGTTTAATATGATCATGTAACTCCATCTGCCGCTAATTTACCCAGTCACTTAATCTGACTATGTCTCTTTGTAACTTCCTGCTCCCATCTACACAACTTACTGTGCTTTCTAACTTAGTTATCTGCAAACTTGGTCATTGATCTAAATGGCGAAAAGTTGAGGCCCCAGTATAGAACCCTGAGGATCACCAGGGTTGTGTTTGTGTACTTACAAAAGGCGATTGATAAAGTGGATTTATTAGCAGAATTTAAGCCCATGGGATTAAAGAGGCAGTGGCAGTGTGGGTACAAAAGTGGCTAAGAGACAGAGTAGAGAGCAGTGACAAATGGTTGTTCTTCAGACTGGAGGGAACTATACAGTTTGCTTCCTCAGGGGTTGGTATAAGGGCTTCTGCTTTAAAGAAAGACTTGCATTTATATAGCACAATTCATGATCACTGGAAGTCCCAAAGCACTTTACAACCAATTAAGTACTTATTGAAGTGTAATTACAGTTGTAATGTAGAAATGCGGCAGCCAATTTGCACACAGCAAGCTCCCAATGTGATAATGACCAGATAATCTGTTGTTTTTTAGTGATGCTGATTGAGGGATAATTATTGGCCAGGACACCAGGGATAACTCCCCTGCTTTTCTTCGAAATGGTGCCATGGGATCTTTTACATCCACCTGAGAGTAGATGGGGCCTCGGTTTCATGTCTCATCCAAAAGACAGCACCCCCAACAGTGCAGCACTCCCTCAGTACTGCACTGGAGTGTCAGCCTGGATTTTTCTGCTGAAGTCTCTGGAGTGGGACTTGAACCCACAACCTTCTGACTCAGAGGCGAGGGGGCTACCAACTGAGCCACGGTTAACTTTTTTTGATAGATATTAATGAGCTGGACTTGGGTATAAAGGGCATAATTTCAATGTTCGCAGATGACACAAAACTCAGAAATATCGTAAATAGTGAAGATAGTAGACTTCAGAAGGACACAGACTGGTGACATTTTCAGACAAATGGCAGATGAAATTCAATGCAGAGAAGTATGAACTAATGCATTTTGGAAGAATAATTAACCTTATAAACTAAATGATACAGTTTTAAATGGGGTACAGGAACAGAGAGATCGGGGGGGGGGGGGGTGGTGTCATATATATATTTAAAGGTGATATGGTAAGTTGATAAAGCTGTTAAAAATGTATACAGGATCCAGGGATCTAAAAGTAGGGACAAACAGTACAAAAACAGGAAAGTTATGCTAAAGCTGCTCGAGCCTGTTCCATCATTCAATGGTATCATGGCTGATCTGTGACATAACTCTGTATATGCCTTTGCCCTATATCCCTTAATACCTTTGGTTAACAAAAATCTATCAATCTCAGTTTTAAAATGAACAATTGAACCAGCACATTGTGTCCAATTCTGGACACCACACTTTAGGAAGGATGTCAAAGATCTTAGAGAGGGTACAGAGGAGATTTACTAGAATGGTACCAGAGATGAGGGACTTCAGTTAAGTGGAGAGACTGGAGAAACTTGGATTGTTCTCCTCAGGGCAGAGAAGGTTAAGGGGAGATTCAACAGAGGTGTTCAAAATTATGAAGGGTTTTGATAGAGTAAATGAGGCAAAACTGTTTCCAGCGACAGGAGGGTCAGTAACCAGAGGACACAGATTTAAGGTAATTGGTGATACCAGAGGGGGAATGAGATTTTTTGTTGTATGCAGCATATTGTTATGATCTGGAATGCACTGCCTGAAAGGGTGTGGAAGCAGATTCAATAGTAACTTTCAAAAGGAAATTGGAAATATACTTGAAAAGGAAAAATTTGCAGGGCTATGAGGAAAGAGTGGAGGAGTGGGACTAATTGAACAGCACTTTCAAACAGCCAGTACAGGCACAATGGGCCAAATCGTTTCCTATGGTGTATGAACATGACACTCCCATAAATCTGTCTTCATATTTGGATGATTGGTCTGGAGAGGATCAAGCTGAACTATGATGCTTACCGTGATCTAATAACCTACTGGCTCTCATTGTCTGGCCTGCCCCCAGCACCTGGACAAGGCCTACGAATTGTAGCACAGTAACAGACAGCACCTTAAAGTGGGGAGGGAAAGATAGGCTGAAAAAAAATTTGTAAAAAAACTGCAAAGCACGGGGAAAAAAAAGAAAAACCGTACATGAGAGAGAAAAGGAGTTTGAAGGGAAAGTAGATAAAAATGAAATGGTGGGGAAAAGGGTACAAAGGATTATGAACATGGACACTTTAGGATGTTGCCAGCCTCACCTTTTACTAACAACCACATAGTCATGTGAACTTGTAGAGCCAATAAATCATATCATTCTCATTTGTTGAGACAGACCTGTTCCAGACTGCTAATCCTTAGAACACTATGTAAAGGAACATCTGATCAGCTTGTATCAATACCAGACACCACTATTGGATTTTTAATAAAACATGGTGAACTGCTTTGAGTATTGACAATATCAACATCTTGGAGTCGATTTTAGAGCCTCCTGACCTGGCCGGCATGGTGTGTGAGAGTGGTCAAAATTGTCTGAGTCAACTTACCGCCTAAGGCCACACCGTTCCTACCCAGTGAGATTTTATCTTCACCAACATTGAAGTCGGCTGAGGCTCCCGCCAAATCTAAAAGTCACGGCCCAATTGGGTAACCTGTGCCATGACCCTATTTTAACACACACATTCAAGAGGACTGCACGGTGCCAACCCAAACAGCTTTACCATGGCGGGAGTTGGTGAATAGCTAGATAAGTTAAAGAATGTTACTGTTATGTGGAACCCATGTAGGCCAGAAGGAGCAGGAGATCTCCCTTGGGCCTCACAAGCAGTCCTAGCCCCGGCCTTTCCTCTTCCTTCCCTGAGCAACATTGACCCTGAAACCCCCATCCCCGAGCACGTCCCCTCTGCCGGGGATTGTTCCCTTGGCCCTCGCTCCCGCCACAACCCCCGTTCCCACCCGGACATCATTCCCACCGGCTTCGAGTGGGAGCCAGATCTTTTACATGTGTTAAGATGTTAATAGAGTGAAGTAACACGTGTAAAAGGTAAAGCATCTCTCCGCTGCTTCCATTGTTAGCTCATAAGTGGTATTAACACAGACTGCCCTGAGCTGAGACAAGTACTTTAACAGACTGGTCACATGCCTCCAGTTATTTTCAAAGAGGTAGACAATAAAATACAACAGTAAAAAGGAAATCTGTGAAATAAGAGTTTATATTTCTTGCAAAGAATGGAGCATTATTAGGAAACCAAAGAAAATGCAATGCAGTTATTACCATTGACTCACTAGATTTTTATGGAAAAATGCAAGGGCATCTACAGAATGTATATTTAATGGTATAGAGAGAGGTGAAATTCCTGTTTAATGAAGAACAGGAGAATGCCTGCGTTTCCTTAATTATTGTTCTGCCAATTAAATCGCTTGGGAACATAGGAAAGTACAAGAAAAGCCCATTACGTTCTACCTGGCCAGTCCCACTGTCCAGGCAATATTGTTTCTCACAATACCTGTTAAACGTGAGGTTTCTGAAAATATCAGGTCGTTAATTATGGAGAAAAATGTGCATTCATTTGGTATTCATCAAAGAGAAATGTTACCATTGAGAGTTCTGCTCTGTTTTAACAGAAAGAATAGTGTAGAACATAGAAGCACCACTTGTTTAAGAACAATCACTTTCAACACCTGAAATGTGGTTCTATTTGTCAACAAAGTATATTTTGTTTGGTGAATATGCTATCAGAAAGTTCTTATGTCCTGTATGGTGATGTAAAACTTCAAACTTCCTCTGGTGATCAGGAATTCAAATGTATATGGTTCAGATAGGCAGTATCAACTCCAGCAAAACTCTTGAGAAGGTGAAGCTACTGGTACCAAACAGTTTAAGATCCTGGGAATCAAGATGAAGAAATTCTTTAAAACGCTTGGGAGTTAACTGAACCCTTGACACAACTGGAGCTGTAGACCAATCGGTAACTAAGCATAACCTCTGTATTTGTTTTCTGTTATTTTGACGGTCCTTTCATATTCATAGATTTCTTGCCACTACCCATTCCTATGAAGTGGTGAGGTGGACCCATGCAGGAAGAGGCATCACAGATACCAGGAAAACCTCTGAGCCCAGGTATGCCAGGATGTCCTTGTTCACCAGGCAAGCCAATCTCACCACGGCCACCATCACGCCCATTCTTGCCAATACCAGGCAAGCCAGCATCACCTGTAACAGAGAGAATATGTAGTGAGACCCCTTTAGTACAGAGAGTTGCTAGCACTTGGTTTTAGTTGCCGAGTTGCTTGAAAGTGAATAGAGATTAAACTGGAACCCAAAGAAGCAATTTTTCCCCTAAGTTTCCCCTATGCTTAGCCAAGTGCTATAGTGTTAGACACTATCAAAATTGAACTAAACATGCTGGGGTTAAATTGGTCTTCAAAGGTAGTGCAAATCTGCAGCTCATTTTACACCCCGCCAGATTGAAAGAAATTCAGATAGGGTGTTAAACAGTCTGCCGATTCACTGTCACCCATTTTGCACAATTGCCGAAGACCAATTTCACCCATACATCTCAGAACAATAATGACAATACAGGACTTGTAGTTCTTGCATTTGAACATTTACTAGAACTGTCGTAAATTCCCCATAGTCTGCAGGGTGGTATTACCAACAAAATAATTTCAAGGACAGAGTGTTTTTAACAGTTGTACATGGAAATATCAGTGAAAGTAAGATAATAGTATAGTATTAGGCAGTCCCTCAGATTGAGGATGACCCACTTCCACACCAAAAAGAGATGAGTTCACAGATGTTTCAATGAGGGACCTGATATTCCAGGTCCCAAATTACATATTGGAAGGATGGAAGATGCCTGTGCATAGATACTTTTAATGTGGGGTGGCTGTTGCACACCAGCCACCATACGGGCTTGACAGAGCTAGGTCTTGATCCAGTGGCAAGGGTTAACCAAGACGACTGGAGACCAAGCTCTGTTGCACGGACCTAGTGCGTATACATGCTTCTACTGTCCACAGATCGCAGTTTGGGCTGGCCCATGCTACCCCTGGGCCCTCGCCTCTCCTGGATCCTGAACCCTCGCCTCTCCTGGGCCCCAAACGCTCGCCTCGCCTGGACCCCGATCTCTCACCACTCCTCCACTCCGATCAAAAATGGAGCAGTCAGTAACAGGACATCAATTAGTCTCCTCTTACGTTGGAGGCATCAAATATCGACGCACTGTTATTTAAAATATCAAAATATTAAACTCCAGCCTAGTTGAAGGGTTATTATCAGTATTGTGTTCCTAACACAGATGAGGCTGCACACAGGGAGGTTAAAGTAACAGTGACCTCAGTCTTTAATAAGACACTCCAGAGTGAGGAACAGGCCAGTGGGGCCGGCTTATTTACAGTGCACCCAAGGGATGCTGGGATCCCTTGGGACTTCAGGGGAAGAGCTCCCTGGTGGGGGAACATGGGAGTGCATGCTTTACAGGTACACAACATCACTCCCCCCCCTCAAAGTCAAAGTGAAAACTATTTACAAGGTGAGGCGGCCGGGAGCCTTTCTTTCCCTGGTGGACCGCCTCGGTACAAATGTCTGTTCTGGTGTGTTGGCTGTGCCCTCACTGGGCTGGCATGTTGTTGGCTCTGCAGGGCTTCTAGGGGAGTCTGGCCTTGCTGGACTCTTGGGCATGATTTCCTGGTCCAGCGTGGTGTCATTGATCCTTTGGGTGTGTGTTGTGGGCTCGAAAAAGGTGGTGTCTGCTGTGAGTTGTTCAGGGCAGTCTGTGAACTGCAGCCTCGTTTGGTCCAGGTGCTTTCTGCAAATTTGTCCATTGTCTAGTTTGACTACAAACACCCTATTCCCTTCTTTAGTTATCACCGTGCCCGCGATCCACTTGGGACCATGTCCATAGTTTAGCACATACATAGGGTCATTCAGATTAATTTCCTGTGACACAGTGGCGCGACCATCGTTTACATTTTGTTGCTGCCGCCTGCTCTCTACCTGATCGTGCAGGTTGGGGTGAACCAGCGAGAGTCTGGTTTTAAGTATCATGGTTTTCATGAGTAGCTTAGCCGGGGGCACCCATGTGGGCGAGTGAGATCCTGTGTGGTAGCTGAGCAATACTCGGGACAGGCGGGTTTGGAGTGAGCCTTCTGTGACTCGTTTAAGGCTCTGTTTGATGGTTTGTACTTCCCACTCTGCCTGCCCATTGGAGGCTGGTTTAAACGGGGCCGTGGTGACATGATTGATCCCATTGCGAATCATGAATTCTTTAAATTCGGCACTGGTGAAACATGGCCCGTTGTCACTGACCAGTGTGTCCGTGGGTGGCAAACATGGCACTCAGGCTTTCAATGGTGGTGGTGGTGGCGGTGTTTCCCGACATTATTTCACATTCAATCCATTTTGAAAAAGCATCCACCACCACCAGGAACATTTTACCGAGAAACGGGCCCGCACAGTCGACATGGTCTGGAGGGCCAGAACCACAAACTTAGTGGTGCCACTCTGGGCGCATTGCTCAACTGAGCACATACGCTGCATTGCCGTACACAAGACTCTAAGTCAGAGTCGATACCGGGCCACCACACGTGGGATCTGGCTATCGCTTTCATCATTACTATACCCGGGTGTGTGCTGTGGAGATCCGAGATGAACGTCTCCCTGCCCTTTTTTGGTAGCACTACGCAGTTACTCCACAACAGGCAGTCTGCCTGAATGGACAGCTCGTCCTTTCGCCACTGGAATGGCTTGATTGGCTCTTGCATTTCAACAGGGATGCTGGCCCACCTCCCATGCAGTACATAGTTTTTTACTAGGGACAGCAGAGGATCTTGGCCGGTCCAAGTCCTAATCTGGCGGGCCGTGACAGGTGATTTATCATTTTCAACAAGTCTGCAGGCTGCGCCATTTCCACCCCCGTGGTGGGCAATGGTAACTGACTGAGAGCATCCGCACAGTCCTCGGTGCCTGGCCTGTGGCGGATGGTATAGTTCTACACTGATAGCGCGAGTGCCCACCTTTGTATGCGGGCTGAGGCATTAGTATTTATCCTCTTGTTTTCAGCGAACAAGGATGTGAGGGGCTTGTGATCGGTTTCCAACTCAAATTTGAGGCCAAACAGGTACTGATGCATTTTCTTTACCCCGAACACATGCTAATGCCTCTTTCTCAATCATGCTGTAGGTGCTCTCAGCTTAGACAAGCTCCTGGAAGCATAGGCGACAGGTTGCAACTTCCCCGCAACGTTATACAATACAAGCAGCTTGTTGGAGCATAAAATGTTTCTGGCTTTCTCAAAAGCAATTACTTGGTTTTTTCCCCATACCCAGTTCTCACCTTTACGCAATAACACATGTAGGGGCTCTAAAAGGGTGCTTAACCCCAGTAGGAAGTTACCAAAATAGTTGAGGAGTCCCAGGAACGACCGCAGCTTCATGACGTTCCGTGGCCTGGGCGCGTTCCTGATAGCCTCTGTCTTGGCGTCTGTGGGCCGAATGCCGTCCGCCGCGATCTTTCTCCCCTAAAACTCCACGTCTGTTGCCATGAAAATGCATTTCGACCTCTTGAGCCGCAGCCCTACGCGATCCAGTCGCTGGAGGACCTCCTCCAGGTTTTGTAGGTGCTCAGCGGTGTCCCGACCCGTGACCAATATGTCACCCTGAAAGACCACCGTGTGTGGTACCAACTTGAGTAGGCTCTCCATGTTTCTCTGGAAGATCGCTGCAGCCGACCGAATTCCAAACGGGCATCTGTTGTAGATGAACAGTCCCTTGTGCGTGTTGATGCAGCTGAGGCCCTTCGAAGACTCCTCCAGCTCCTGCGTCATGTAGGCCTTAGTCAGGTCGAGCTTGGTGAACGTCTTGCCTCCTGCCAGCGTCACAAATAGGTCGTCTGCCTTAGGTAGCGGGTATTGGTCCTGCAGCGAGAAATGATTAATAGTAACTTTATAATCGCCACAAATCCTGACCGTGTCATCACTTTTGAGTGCTGGAACAATCGGGCTGGCCCACTCGCTGAATTCCACGGGGGAGATGATGTCCTCGCGTTGCAGCCTGTCCAGCTCGATTTCCACTCTCTCCCTCATCATGTGAGTTACCGCTCGCACCTTGTGGTGAATGGGTCATGCCTCTAGGACCAAGTGGATCTGCACCTTCGCCCCAGAAAAGTTTCCAATGCCTGGCTCAAAAAGGGAAGGAAATTTGTTTAGAACCTGGGTACATGAGGCCTCATCGACATGTGATAGCGCTCGGATGTCATCCCAGTTCCAGCGGATTTTGCCCAGCCAGCTCCTTCCAAGCAGTTTGGGGCCATCGCCTGGGACAATCCAGAGTGGCAGTTCGTGCACCGTGCCCTCGTAGGTGATCTTGACCATGTCGCTGCCTAGTACAGTGATAAGCTCTTTGGTGTACGTTCTTAGTTTTGTGTGGATGGGGCTCAGGGCTGGTCTGAATGCCTTGTTGCACCACAGTCTCTCAAACATCTTTTTACTCATGATGGATTGGCTAGCGCCAGTGTCCAGTTCCATGGCTACGGATAAGCCATTCAATTTTACGTTTAGCACTATAGGTGGACATTTCGTCGAAAATGTGTGCACCCCGTGTACTTCAGCATCTGCCTCCTCTCTCGGAGGCTCGAAATTGCTTTAATCCACCATGGACCGATCTTCCTCTGCCACGTCGTGGTTAGCAGGTTTTGCAGAGCTTGCAGCTTGTTTGGAGTTGCCCCATTGTTCCACAGCTTTTGCAAACATACCCTTTGAAGTGGCATGAATAGGCTGAATGGAAGCCTCCACAACGCCAACAAGGTGTGAATTGCCTTGCATTCATCCTTTGTTGGGGACTCAGTCATCTGGCAGTTGCAGACTCGTGGGTTCTGCCCTGTACATTTCTGCTCGCAAGCACAGTTCCAGTTAATTTATGAACATTGCTAGCACTAGTGTGCTGAGAGATTTGTTTGGTGTTATCACTGGTGGACATAAACGCCTGTGCTATCGCAATGGCCTTACTGAGGGTTGGTGTCTCTACAGTCAAAAGTTTTCGTAGGATGGTCTCGTGGCCAATGCCCAGTACAAAAAAGTCTCTGAGCATTTGCTCAAGGTAGCCATCAAATTCACATTGACCTGCAAGTCGCCTTAGCTCTGCGATGCAGCTCGCCGCTTCCTGATCTTCAGATCGCTGGCACATGTAGAACTGATACCTCGCCATCAGCACGCTCTCCCTCGGGTTAAGATGCTCCTGAACCAGTGTACACAGCTCCTCATATGACTTATCTGTGGGTTTCACCGGAGCCAGAAGATTCTTCTGGAGGCTGTAGGTCGGTGCCCCGCAGACTGTGAGGAGGACCGCTCTCCTTTTTGCAGTGCTTCCTTCTCCGTCCAGCTCGTTGGCTACAAAGTACTGGTCTAGCCATTCGACATAGGCTTCCCAGTCCTCACCCTCCAAGAACTTCTCCAGGATGCCCACGGTTTGCTGCATCTTTGCGTTTGATTCGTATACTCGTCGCCAGTTATTGTGTTCCTAACACAGATGAGGCTGAACACAGGGAGGTTAAAGTAACAGTGACCTCAGTCCTTAATAAGACACTCTAGAGTGAGGAATAGGCCTTAGGGGCCGGCTTATATACAGTGCTCCCAAGAGATGCTGGGATCCCTTGGGACTGCAGGGGATGAGCTCCCTGGTGGCAGAACATGGGAGTGCATGCTTTACAGATACACAACAATCAGCAGAAACAAACGGCAGCTAACAGAATGAACACGATTCAGTAGGATGTGAATAACAGTAGCAATAACAGCAGAATCCAACCCCTGCAGTCACTTCCATCGGTATAAAACCACAATGACAAACAATTCAAAATTAAATTTTTTGAATTGCAAAAGTGTTCCTTTTTTGAGATGATAATGGACCAGAAGTGTTAGGAATAGAAAATACCACAAATATTTATGATATATAATATATCAGCTCCTTTTATCTTCCCTTAACATATTGTATATATGCATGAATGATGTGTTGATATACATTTAGATTAGTGTATAACTCATTTTTCTACTTTTAAAACGGCATTTATTTCCTTTAGAAGACTGGCTGATCACACGTCCAGGCATCTAAATGATTGCTTTCTAAACTCTGAGACTCGCTTGGGACAGAAGGGACATCGGACCATAACTTCTTTCAACATCAGCAGTCACCACAGAGGAAAACATGTAACGTCAAAGAAAAACAAATGGAGAAAGTTGAGGCAAATTCCACTTTTTTGATGGTATAAGAATCTTTCCCAAGTTTGGTGTCACAAAACCGCTACTTTTTGATTCCTCCATTATTTCCTCCTATATTTTTGAACCTTGGGGACATTCTTTGCAGCCGTACCCAATCCTGTCCTCCCTCAACATCCCCACACATTCTGAGAGAAGAGCACATTTCTAGTTATGGAGGGTAAAGTTAGTAGTTAGCTAGGATTATGAGGTGTTCAGGCTCCCACAGTCTCCTGGAGTCTTGCACAGTTGCCTCAAACATATAGGGAGAAGTTCACTGTTTTTGTTGAATTGTTTGCAGGATTTCTTTTTGTATCTATTTTTGGCCTTTTCCAGGAAGTTGTTTAGTTAGTAGATGAGGATCAAGTTTGTAATTGTACCATATGTCTAGATGATATGGGCTTGATGATATGGTCTTTTGTTAGGTCACTGGATAGAGATCAGCAGTTGGAACCCTGTCTGATTTCCTGCTTCCGGCCAACCTGGTCAAATGTGCTGAGGCCAATAGTAGATTTCCTATTGCCATTCTGGTTTAGATCAGCTGATAGCACAGACTGAGAATCAAGATTAAGAGGCCCGGATGTTTTTTCCTCCCTCTCCCCCCTCTCTCCCTCCCACCCTCCACCACTTCCCCACCTTGTCCAGATGTTAGACAAGTCCAGCATACCATAAATGCACTGTGCCTGTCCAGGCCTCAGAATGCCTAACATTGGTTGCACTCATGGCACATGCCTGCCCACTGGCAGGAATTTGTGACTAGAAACAGGAGCAGGAACACAGGTATAGCTGCAGATCTGAGAGGCCTGGACCAGTAGGCCTGGCTGCCAGCCTCAGGGGGCCTCAGGCAGATGTTCTCCAACAGCAGCCAGAAGGTGCTCCAGACCGAATGATTGTAGGGGAGGCTCCAAAAGAACGTACACTTGCTGTCTCCACTCCTATCCCTTTCTAAAGCACCTGGGAAGTGAGCATTGCTATATGGGGTCAGATCTACTATCACTTCCGGTGTACAGAACTAACAATAAAAGCTCATGCGGGAAGGCTGTGGGTAAGAGCCCTTATCTACAGAAGAGTCTAACTGACCAATATGGTTCATGTGTAAGACCAAACTCTTAAAGGAACAGTCTCCCCAGTGGTTACCCCCACTTGATGGTCAGATATTTCTGTAAACAATGGTTGATCAAATGAGGATGTGTGACAAAATGGATTTTTGTCTGTGCTCAGTCTTTTATCTTATATTTTTGAATTGCAAGATTCAACGTGGAGGTATCACACCGGATATATCTCAGAGGAAACCGCATCAGTTTATTAACAGTCAGATAAGTCTAATGACAATAATTAATTCCAGGAGTCAATTGGCTAATCTTATTGCATTCGGTCCCTGGGTCATGTTCATATTTAACCCAGATATTGAGCAGGAAAAGGTGCACTCTGTATCCTAGCAGATGTTAGGTCTGATTAGGTGATTAGCTGGTTGCACTGAATCGGAGAAAGTATCTCATGCGACAAAAAGAATAATGAACATTAAAAAGATTAACACAAGACTCACAGCTCACAGTAACCTTCCAGCCAATAACTTTCCTTCCTGCTTTCTTATTCCTGCAAGTCAAATCTAAGGGCATTTCTTGAGTTGTGTTTCTCAGCTTAGAATCATGTCTTGTGGTATGTAGATCCTGTTTATTTATTCTGCTTTGTGATCTGAAGACTTGAATCACATGCACCCAATGATCCAAGGTATATCTGACGAGATTAGAGCTCTGGTGTTAACTCTCATGAAAAGGAAACCTGATTGAGATCTGAGCTCTCCCGTCCTGTGACAGTTTGAACTGGTGCTCTCCACTCTCTGTCCTGTGACTGTTGGAACTGGTGCTCTCCACTCTCTGTCCTGTGACAGTTTGAACTGGTGCTCTCCACTCTCCCGTCCTGTGACAGTTTGAACTGGTGCTCTCCACTCTCTGTCCTGTGACAGTTGGAACTGGTGCTCTCCACTCTCTGTCCTGTGACAGTTGGAACTGGTGCTCTCCACTCTCCCGTCCTGTGACAGTTTGAACTGTTGCTCTCCACTCTCCCGTCCTGAGATAGTTGGAACTGGTGCTCTCCACTCTCCCGTCCTGAGATAGTTGGAACTGGTGCTCTCCACTCTCTGTCCTGTGACAGTTTGAACTGGTGCTCTCCACTCTCCCGTCCTGTGACAGTTTGAACTGGTGCTCTCCACTCTCCCGTCCTGAGATAGTTGGAACTGGTGCTCTCCACTCTCCCGTCCTGAGATAGTTGGAACTGGTGCTCTCCACTCTCTGTCCTGTGACAGTTTGAACTGGTGCTCTCCACTCTCTCTCCTGCGACAGTTGGAACTGGTGCTCTCCACTCTCCCGTCCTGTGACTGTTGGAACTGGTGCTCTCCACTCTCTCTCCTGTGACAGTTGGAACTGGTGCTCTCCACTCTCTCTCCTGCGACAGTTGGAACTGGTGCTCTCCACTCTCCCGTTGGTGTAGGAGGGAGGGCTTTAGTTTCCTGAACAACTGGGACCGCTTCTGGGGTAGGTGGGACCTGTACAAGTCGGACAGGTTACACCTCAACAGAGACGAGACCAATGTTCTCGCGGGTGGTTTCGATAGTATGGTTGGGAGGGCTTTAAACTAGCTTGGCAGGGGGATGGGAACCCAGGAGAGGACTCTGAGATAGTTAGGGTGGGTGGGAGCTCAGATGAACAGAACCCCAAGAAAGAATGCAAAAGGCAGGAGGCAACAGAGCAGAGTAGCACTGGGGTAAGTGTAAACCACAAGGTGATAGGAAAGGACAATATGTATGAATATAAAGGGGCTGCAGGAGGGGTCAAAACTAAAAATCATGGTTTAGAAACTAGTATTAAAACACTTTACCTAAACGCACGCAGCATTCAAAACAAAGTAAATGAGTTGACGGCACAAATCATTACAAATGGGTATGAGTGGTTGCAGGGGTGGCCAAGACTGGGAATTAAACATACAGGGGTATCTGACAATTCGGAAAGATAGACAAGAGGGGAAGGGAGGTGGGGTAGCTCTGTTAATGAAGGATGATATCAGGGCAGTTGTGAGAGACGATATTGGCTCTAATGAAAAAAATGTTGAATCATTGTGGGTGGAGATTAGAGATAGTAAGGAGAAAAAGTCACTGGTGGCCATAGTTTATAGGCCCCCAAATAATAACTTCACGGTGGGGCGGAAAATAATCAGGAGAATAATGGAGGCATGTGAAAAAGGAACGGCAGTAATCATGGGGGATTTTAACCTACATATCGATTGGTCAAATCAAATCGCACAGGTAGCCTTGAGGAGGAATTCATAGAATGCATACGGGATTGTTTCTCAGAACAGTATGTTACAGAACCTACAAGGGAGCAATCTATCTTAGATCTGGTCCTGTGTAATAAGACTGGAATAATAAATGATCTCCGAGTAAAAGATCCGCTTGGAATGAGTGATCACAGTAAGGTTGAATTTGTAATACAGATTGAGGGTGAGGAAGTAGTGTCTCAAACGAGCGTACTCTGCTTAAACAAAGGGGACTACAGTGGGATGAGGGCAGAATTGGCTAAAGTAGACTGGGAACACAGATTAAACGGTGGCACAATTGAGGAACAGTGGAGGACTTTTAAGGAGCTCTTTCACAGTGCTCAAAAAATATATATTCCAGTGAAAAAGAAGGGCGGTAAGAGAAGGGATAACCAGCCGTGGATAACCAAGGAAATAAAGGAGAGTATCAAATTAAAAACCAATGCGTATAAGGTGGCCAAGGTTAGTGGGAAACTAGAAGATTGGGAAAATTTTAAACGACAGCAAAGAATGATGCAGAAAGCAATAAAGAAAGGAAAGATAGATTACGAAAGTAAACTTGCGCAAAACATAAAAACAGATAGTGAAAGCTTTTACCGATATATAAAACGGAAAAGAGTGACTAAAGTAAATGTTGTTCCATTAGAAGATGAGAAGGGGGATTTAATAATGGGAAATGTGGAAATGGCTGAGACCTTAAACAATTATTTTGCTTCGGTTTTCATAGTGGAAGACACAAAAACCATGCCAAAAATTGCTGGTCACGGGAATGTGGGAAGGGAGGATCTTGAGACAATCACTATCACTGGGGAGGTAGTGCTGGACAGGCTAATGAGACTCAAGGTAGACAATTCCCCTGGTCCTGATGGAATGCATCCCAGGGTATTAAAAGAGATGACGGAAGTTATAGCAGATGCATTCGTTGGACTCTGGGGAGGTACCATCGGATTGGAAAGCAGCTAATTTAACGCCTCTGTTTAAAAAAGGGGGCAGACAAAAGGCAGGTAACTATAGGCCGGTTAGTTTAACATCTGTAGTGGGAAAAATGCTTGAAGCTATCATTAAGGATGAAATAGTGGGACATCTAGATAGGAATAGTGCAATCAAGCAGACGCAACATGGATTGATGAAGGGAAAATCATGTGTAACTAATTTACTGAAATTCTTTGAGGATATAACGAGCATGCTGGATAGAGGTGTACCGATGGATGTGGTGTATTTAGATTTCCAAAAGGCATTCGATAAGGTGCCACAGAAAAGGTTACTGCAGAAGATAAAGGTACATGGAGTCAGAGGAAATGTATTAGCATGGATAAAGAATTGGCTGGCTGGCAGAAAGCAGAGAGTCGGGATAAATGGGTCCTTTCCGGGTTGGAAATCGGTGGTTAGTGGTGTGCCACAGGGATCGGTGCTGGGACCACAACTGTTTACAATATACATAGATGATCTAGAAGAGGGGACAGAGTTTAGTGTTTCAAAATTTTCAGATGCCACAAAGATTAGTGGGAAAGCGGGTTGTGTAGAGGACACAGAAGGCTGCAGAGAGATTTAGATAGGTTAAGCGAATGGGCTAAGATTTGGCAGATGGAATACAATGTCGGAAAATGTGAGGTCATCCACCTTGGGGAAAAAAAAACAGTGAAAGGGAATATTATTTGAATGGGGAGAAATTACAACATGCTGCGGTGCAGAGGGACCTGGGGGTCCTTGTGCATGAAACTCTTTTTGGCATGAATCCCAAAAAGTTAGTGTGCAGGTGCAGCAGGTAATCAGGAAGGCGAATGGAATGTTGGCCTTCATTGCGAGAGGGATGGAGTACAAAAGCAAGGAGGTCCTGCTGCAACTGTACAGGGTATTAGTGAGGCCGCACCTGGAGTACTGCGTGCAGTTTTGGTCACCTTACTTAAGGAAGATATACTAGCTTTGGAGGGGGTACAGAGACGATTCACTGAGCTGATTCCGGAGATGATGATCGATTGAGTCTTTACTCATTGAAGTTCAGAAGGATGAGGGGTGATCTTATAGAAACATTTAAAATAGTGAAAGGGATAGACAGGATAGAGGCAGAAAGGTTGTTTCCACTGGTCGGGGAGACTAGAACAAGGGGGCACAGCCTCAAAATACTGGGGAGCCAATTTAAAACCGAGTTGAGAAGGAATTTCTTCTCCCAGAGGGTTGTGAATCTGTGGAATTCTCTGCCCAAGGAAGCAGTTGAGGCTAGCTCATTGAATATATTCAAATCACAGATAGATAGATTTTTAACCAATAAGGGAATTAAGGGTTATGGGGAGCGGGCGGGTAAGTGGAGCTGAGTCCACGGCCAGATCAGCCATGATCTTGTTGAATGGCGGAGCAGGCTCGAGGGGCTAGATGGCCTAACTCCTGTTCCTAATTCTTATGTTCTTATGTTCTTATTAATGTTGGGGAAGTCCAGAACCAGAGATCACAGTCTAAGGATTAGAGGTAAGCCATTTAGGACCGAGATGAGGAGAGACTTCTTCACCCAGAGAGTGGTGAACCTGTGGAATTCTCTGCCACAGAAAGTTGTTGAGGCCAATTCACTAAATATATTCAAAAAGGAGTTAGATGTAGTCCTTACTACTAGGGGGATCAAGGGGTATGGCGAGAAAGCAGGAATGGGGTACTGAAGTTGCACGTTCAGCCATGAACTCATTGAATGGCGGTGCAGGCTGGAAGGGCCGAATGGCCTACTCCGGCACCTATGTTCTATGTTTCCATGTTTCTATGATATGGAGCTGGAGATACTGATGGACATTGAATAGAATGGAGTTTTCTCCTGGACCATTTGTTCGCTAGAATGAAAGGATTGTAATAACAGAACTTGTAACACTGAGGTTTCCTGTGTTAAGTGTTTACCAGGCAGTCCTTGTGGTCCTGGTGATCCACGTAGTCCTATTCCGTCCTCTCCCTTCTCGCCCTTTTCTCCTGGTGCACCTGTCATGCAGAAAGTCAGAGTTCAAGCTCAGTTCTAACAGCAGAGATCAGCACGAACACAATTTGAAATCTTTCCACAGCTATTTATTGAAACTTTAAAAAAGTTAAGAAATGAAACAAGAAAAGATCGCTTGGCCCATCAACCCGTTGTTTCCAGAGACTGACCCCAAAATCTGCAACCGATATGCAGACAGCTGCCGTAAGTCTACTGGGGCTCTGCTGGAATAGCCAAGACCTGGATGCGCCGAGTCTGGTCCTTAAGCCAGAGATTCTGTGATGGCCTCTCATCCCTAAAAGGCCATTAATGTCATGAGGGCTGGGAGCTCTGGAAGATCAGTGTTTTTCTCCCAACCCGGGCCCTCAGTTGGGACTCAATGCATTCTGTTGGATGTGGGACCCACCTTGAGGTTCAAGCCTGGACCGCTGAGGCCTGGACCTCAAAGAGGCCAGCAACTGATGTCACTTTATGCAGCCTCTTTTGCTGAGACGCACCACAGATACACATCCCCAGTACCAAATGCCTGTTTCTCTTGGCTCTACCCCTAATCCAAGAACATCAGCAGAGTCTGAAGCAGCGACTTGGGGTGCATCCTGGCACCCCATGGATTTTGGGGTTATTGGTTATTTGGCCTTATTGTGGAGATCACCAACCCATTCAACCTCTGAAAGTGAAAGATCTGTGACATTTCCCTTTGGCCCTCATATGTACTGAACAGAAACTGAAGAATATCTCAGAACTTTGATCATTCTGCACCACTTACTGTACTGTAGTCTTTGGTCTTAAGGGATCTAAGATTATATGTGTGGAGCATGGACAGTATATGTTAATTACAAGTCAGCAGGCCAGTACACTACGTGGCATTATCCATTGCCACATGCATTTTACATTTGACTTTTATACTACCACAGCTAGGGAGAAAAGGCTAGGAGGTTACATGTTTACAGTGTTGCTCCAGGGTGGAATTCAAAATCAGCTTTGCTACCAGTCCCTCACATAATCAACATTAAATGTGTTGTTCTCATCTATTTGGTCCTTCTGTGATACACATTATGCAGGCATGTAATACCGGCAAGTCACTTCCTCCCAGTCGCTAGCCTGTACTAATTTAGAAGCTGACTGCTTGGATAACAGTGGGCCAGGGCAACACTTAGTGGGGACCAGCAAACCTGTACCTGAGATCAGCCTATTGAGCTCCCTTCTGACTAATCAATGAGCATATTTACCGTTCGTGTCCACAACAACTTTTGTCTACTACAAGTCTATTGACAGAAACTAGTACACATCTCTACGCTAAAGAGCTTACTGAAAGCTTTCATAAGCGACACGATGGGTAGAAATGGTTTTCCTACCTTTTGATCCTGGTTCACCAGGGTAACCATGGTGACCTTTGATACCTGGTGGGCCTACAGCACCTGGGTGTCCTGCAGGTCCTGGAGGTCCAGCTGGTCCTGGGGGTCCAGCTGATCCAGGGCGGCCTGGTTCCCCAGACACTACTGGCCGTCTTAGGCTGGCAGACAGCTGTGATATTTGCTCTAAAAAGGAAAGAACAGAAATGAGAGCTGGCCTCAAAAACGATCAATTTTATTAGTTGTTAATATGCACTATTTAATGCATTTTATGTTCTTTTAACCATTCTTATCCCACACTAAGTTCCATTCACTGGTCACCCCTATTTGGCTATTGGCTCCCCATTTCCCAGCTCTCTGATTACAACACTTTTATCCTTGTTTACAAATCCCCCCCAAAGATTTGCCCATCCTGTATCTGCAATCGACTCCAGCCCTACACTCAGCTCCCCTCCTTCAATCTTCCATCTGTGGTCTGTTGTGAATCGGTCACCTCCTTTACATCATCATCGATAGTATAGCTTTCAGTCATTATCCACACTCTCCCCCCGCATGCCCATTGGAATTGCTTTGATGAAACCTTCCTTGCCATATCACTTCCCACTTTCAAAAGCCTCCTCAAAATCTGCTTTTTCAATTGTGCCTTCAACCATATGTTCTAAGCTTCCTCCCAAACACCTGCTCAGTGTTTGATTCCTCCGCCCCCCTCCCTCCCTCCCTCCAGCCCCCCCCCCCCCCCACCTCCCCACCTCCCCTCCACGACCCCACCTTGGTAAAATGCATTGGGACATTTTGCTACTTTAAAGGTATGTTATACAATAACAATACAATCTTCATGGGAGGTTGGGGTCGGATTTTACATTATTGCCGATTTAACATCCCCCCTCCCCCTCGACCCTCTCCCGCCAGTCATGGTGGGGTTAAATTTTCCCCCATTGTCTATATTGCTAAATAATATATTGAAGTGATTAAGTTCATTTTATTTTATTGAGAAACCTAGATGAAGAGTCATGACTTGTAGTGCAGGATACCACTATGGTTCAGGAGGGATGGGGAGAAGGCAAAGTAACCCTGGAAGTAACGATTCGGCAATGCTGAACTTGTTTTTTAAAAGCATGTTGATTGTAGTAAGGGGGGGAGCCTGAGGGAGGTAAGGAGTTCCATTGTCAGAGAGAAGATGGTGCGAGGAATCTTGATTTCAACAAAGTGAAAATCTTCTAACCTTAAACATTCAATTAACTTTGTATATCACTTCTGCTAAACCCTTGCAGTTTGGTTGAACCTGTGTCACTGCTTTGTGACATCCTCGAACTCATTATTCCTTTTTCTGCAACAACTCTATGGTCCATTACTGACCAAATTCATTCACAAGGTAGTTGCACAAGAAGGGAAGGAAGCAAAGCCTTTGAAAATCTGTTCAATTGAGATTCTTTGAGAATGTTTGCTCCCCAGCATTCTGGCCCATGTTCAAGACTGTCCCTGTTTTTAAAGAGCAGATTTTTCTCCTTTGTCCATGGCAGCAGTTATTTGTTAGAGGCAGTAACTGGAATGCTGCAGGACCCCTGACCGAGGAGGATAATGGGGACGGTTAGGGTTAGGATCGGCTTCTGCTCAGAGAATTGTCTGTGTGATTTTTCTGCCCTCCTCCCAATCACCTCTTCAAGGCAGACTACAGCTCCAAAGTGCCAGCAGCTTTCTGATGCTGCACCCAAGTTACCATTCTTCAGACGTAAGCCTAGAAATTAAGTGCCCGCAGGCTATTCAGCATGGGGAGGAGATGGGAGGGAGCATTGTAGCCCATCCTGATGCTGGCCTCATCTGACCTCCACCCCTAATAGTGGTCACTCGCTAATGATCTTTATTGATGCTTCTCTTCACCAGCTCAAGAACACTCAGCCATGATCTCATTGAATGGCAGAACAGGCTTGAAGAGGCTGAATAATCTACTCCTGTTCCTATGATACCAAATGTAGCTTCCCTACTGCCCCCATGGCTACAGATCAACTAGCTCAGACTGAAACATAAACTTAGATAAAATCACAGAAAGGATTCAAAGGAGAAGCTAGAAAATAATTTCTTTACACTGAGGAGGGTTAAAATGTGGAATTCTCTGCCATAAAACACCTGGTGTTCAGTGTTGCTAAAGTGAGATTACGACAAATATTTAAGGCCACCAGAAGAAAATCTAGTAGGCGGGAATATGTCATCCAGTTTTATGCGCCCATCCGTCTCAATCTCATCAGAAAATTGGAAAAGAGTGAAAGACATAGAGAGGCCTTGAAATTACACTGTGCTAACAGAGCTTAATGAATTCACATGAAATTCATCTTTCAGTTACTTTAACAGAATTAAATGCCTCTATTAAAATAGCAGCCAATGGATTTTTATACAGCTTTGCCAAGCATAATATTTTCTCAGCTTAATTTCAAGGCCAAAGGGGACGGACAGAGGGAGCACAGAAGGGTGGAGGGACAGACCTTAAACCCCTTGAAAATGAAGACCATCAAGCTGAAGACGGCTCTCACTCACCTTGAATCATGCTCATACACACGTCCCTGATTCGCCGCTCACTTGGCTCTTTGCCCTGTGGAGGAAGATTTTGTTTAGCAGCAAAGGCACATTTGAAAGATCCAACACAAGAATTTAGTCGCTGCTTGCCCTTAAAACTGTAGCACTGAACTATTGGGGTGAATTTTAAAAGTATTTAGTTGTCAAATTACTCCGTTTTCATTCAGAAATTTCTAGCAATCTTGTAAGCTTAGCTGTAATCTACAGGGCTACAGACCTAGTGTTGGGAGATGGGATTAGGCTGGGTAGTTCTTTTTCGACCAGCACGGACACGATAGGGCCAATGGCCTCCTTCTGTGTCGTAATTTTTCTATGATTTCTATGATTCTGTGCATTCTAATGCATGACAGCTATGAGAAATAAAGTATCTAATGATAGTTTTAGTAAAAGCGCACAGTGCGTTAACACAATCTCCTTTTGCCTCTGAAGCCTGGCTTTGTATCCAGTCCAGACTGCTGGGATATATTAAAGGATGTTTTAATGGTCAATCACAATCTAATTTTTGGTGGGAGTAAATTCACAACACAAAACTGCCTATAACTCAGCACAATTGTCAATAAATTTATAGAGTAGCTTTTCCTCTTCAGCACCCAGGCATAAAGAATTGGCGGGGCAGAAGTATTTATCGACCTGGCTGAAAGTGAAAAACTTGCCCACAGCCTCAATCTGCCTCCAGTACTTGAGTGATTATAGTGAAGACCAGAAAGGAAACTTAAAATATTCACCAAAAACACAAAGGTTACATGCTAACAACTGGCTGTCTTGCCACAGAAACTTAACACGTGGCAATCCTGGGTCAATGCCAAAGAAATAGGCTTGAGTACCATTGACCTCAGAGGTATCTCAAAAACTGCTCAGAGCTCATCCAGGGCCCCAAACACTCCTTCCAGGTGAAACAGTGATTTACTTGTACTTCTTGCAATTTAGTATCCTGTATTTGCTGCTCACAATGCAGTCTCCTCTACATTGGAGAGACCAAATGCAAATTGTGCAAATTGGGTGACCGTTTTGCGGTACACCTCCATTCAGTCCGTATGGGTGATCCCGAGCTTCCAGGCGCCTGTCACTTTAATTCACTGGACCACCCCCACTCTGACCTTTCTGTCCTCCGCCTCCTACACTGTTCCAATGAAGCTCAATGTAAGCTCGAGGAACAGTAACTCATCTTTCGATTAGGCACTTTGCAGCCTTCGGGACTCAACACTGAGTTCAACTATTTCAGATCATAACCTCTGCCCCCATTTTTTGGGACGGCAACTGTTGCTGATGATTCTGATATTCTTATTTACACCTCCTCTAGACTCATCTTTTGTTTCTTTACTTGTCCCATTACCAAATCCTTTCACCATCATCCCTTTTGTCATTTAATCATTCCTGCCTTCCATCTTATCACAGAGCTTCCCTTTTCATCTTTCCTCCCCACCCCACTTTCCCTGTCCCTACACTTGCTTAAAACCTGTTACATCTCTAACTTTTTTGAGTTCTGACAAAAGGTCATCGACCTGAAACGTTAACTCTGTTTCTCTGTCCACAGATGCTGCCTGACCTGCTGAGTTTCAGTTTCTGTTTATATTTCAGATTTCCAGCATTAGCAAGAAACAAGGATCTCCAAGAAACAAGGATCTCCAAGAAACCAGGATCTTCACAATGAATTAATGGGCTGTGTCTGCTTAAATAGCTGAAAAATATTTGTACAATCTTGCCTAAACAAAAGAATGTTTTAAAAACTACCTGGGTAAAACAAAACTATATTATATTATAAAGATTAACACACCCTGGAATGTGCAACATGGGTTGAGATCCTATTGATAAAGCATTCAATCTTTGTAGACGCAATGCATACTCTTGCAGTTTATGATATCAGCTCCTTTTCTCGATGTGCTACTGACATTTTTTACATTAATTTCATCCTTGAGATGTGGGCATTGTAGGTAAGGCTGGTACTTATTGCACATCCCTAGTTGCCCTGAAATGGGGTGGTGGGCCTTATTCTTGAACTGTCTTAAATCATCTGGCCTTGCAATATGGGACAAGGTTAGCTCACTGCAGAGCAGCTCATGCAACATTTGAGGAGCAGTGGGCTCAGCAGCTTTGCACTAGAATTGCAATATCCATCCCATAGTGTGCAGGGCACGTCTTCCCTCAGATACTTACATGTTTACCTGGTGAGCCAGGAAGCCCGGGAACCCCTCGTATTCCTTCCAATCCTCGAGCACCGACTCCACCTGAAGGTCCCTGAAAACCAGGCCGCCCACGAGGTCCTTGTGGCCCAATTGGGCCGGTTTCACCAAGCGTTCCAGACTATTAAGGTAAAACCAAAAGGCTTGACTCTGGAAGATGTGTACATTCTACTTCAATGCAACAAAATAAAAAGGTAGAAATGCATTTGTAAACTGTGCAATTTTCATTCAGCTATTTGTATTTTTGGCAGTAGGGCTGGCAGATCTCAAATTAAATTCTAGATTGATTTGTATCCACGCCTTACTGATTGACAATGTCGGTCAGATATTCTGGTTTCATTTATAGACCCACATTTGCACCTAATTTGTATGACTTCAATACTGTTCTGATATCTGAACAGGTTCTTTTTAAATTAAATCTCACTCTTGGCAGGATTAAAGGAATCATTCACTAAGCTAATCTCCATACAATAATCCAATTATTTAAATTTATTTTCAAAGTTTAAAAAAACCCTGTTTGGTTATTCAACCCATTACCTCTCTGCTCTTTCTTCCTCTCTTTTTGTTCAGTTCCATTAAAACTTCACTTAGCTTCCAGTTTCTAGTTCAGATGAAGGGTCTGCACCCAATATATTAACCTGCCTTTTCTCCCTACAGATACCTTACCTGCTGTGCATTTCAAGCATTTTCACCAGATTTTCAGCATTTGTGATACGTTTCTTTTTATTTCCAAGAAAAAGCATTATTTGAAAAGTGATCCTTTGCCTCATCTCTAGCCGCCAAACCTCTATCGCTCTCCATTGCAACATTTCTTGTCCTTCCGTTTTATTGATGCTATACTGCTCATTCCAATTTAAATTTTCTTCTAAGCTGAGCGTCCCCCCTCCATCCCCGTTATGTTGAAATCAAGACTTACCGCATTATCTCCTTCTCTAGCCCATGCGTTCAGGAACTCAAGTCTGTGGAATACTACCTGCCTTAGTGTTGGCTTCCTTCTACAACCTACAAGCTTTTAAAACTCAACTTTGGCATCACCTAATCATTAGGAAGATAGGAACAGGAGTAGGCCATTCAGCCTCTCGAGCCTGTTCTGCCGTTCAATGAGATCACGGCTGATCTGCGATCTAACTCCATATACTCGTCTTTGGCCCATATTGCTTGATACATTTAGTTAACAAAAAGCTATCAATTTCAGATTTAAAATTAACAATTGATCTAACATCAATTGCCGTGTGCAGAAGAGAGATCCCAAATTCTACCACACTTTAAGAACATAAGAACTTAAGAAGTAGGATCAGGAGTAGGCCATAAGGCCCCTCAAGCCTGCTCCACCATTCAATATGATCATGGCTGATCCGATCATGGATTCGGGTCCACTTCCCTGCCAGCTCCCCATAACCCCCCCCATTCCCTTATCAGTTAAGAAACTGTTTATCTCTGTCTTAACTCCATTCAATGTCCCAGCTTTCACAGCTCTCTCAGGCAGCAAATTCCACAGATTTACAACCCTCTGAGAGAAGAAATTCCTCCTCATCTCAGTTTTAAATGGGCGGCCCCTTATTCTAAGATTATGCTCCCTAGTTCTAGTCTCCCCTATCAGTGGAAACATCCTCTCTGCATTCATCTTGTCAACCCCCCTCATAATCTTACAGGTTTCATAGAAACATAGAAAATAGGTGCAGGAGCAGGCCATTCGGCCCTTCATAGAAACATAGAAACGTGGAAAATAGGTGCAGGAGTAGGCCATTCGGCCCTTCGAGCCTGCACCGCCATTCAATGAGTTCATGGCTGAACATGCAACTTCAGTACCCCATTCCTGCTTTCTCGCCATACCCCTTGATCCCCCTAGTAGTAAGGACTACATCTAACTCCTTTTTGAATATATTTAGTGAATTGGCCTCAACAACTTTCTGTGGTAGAGAATTCCACAGGTTCACCACTCTCTGGGTGAAGAAGTTTCTCCTCATCTCGGTCCTAAATGGCTTACCCCTTATCCTTAGACTGTGACCCCTTGTTCTGGACTTCCCCAACATTGGGAACATTCTTCCTGCATCTAACCTGTCTAAACCCGTCAGAATTTGAAACATTTCTATGAGATCCCCTCTCATTCTTCTGAACTCCAATGAATACAAGCCCAGTTGATCCAGTCTTTCTTGATATGTCAGTCCCGCCATCCCGGGAATCAGTCTGGTGAACCTTCGCTGCACTCCCTCAATAGCAAGAATGTCCTTCCTCAAGTTAGGAGACCAAAACTGTACACAATACTCCAGGTGTGGCCTCACCAAGACCCTGTACAACTATAGCAACACCTCCCTGCCCCTGTACTCAAATCCCCTCGCTATGAAGGCCAACATGCCATTTGCTTTCTTAACTGCCTGCTGTACCTGCATGCCAACTTTCAATGACTGATGTACCATGACACCCAGGTCTCGTTGCACCTCCCCTTTTCCTAATCTGTCACCATTCAGATAATAGTCTATCTCTCTGTTTTTACCACCAAAGTGGATAACCTCACATTTATCCAGATTATACTTCATCTGCCATGCATTTGCCCACTCACCTAACCTATCCAAGTCACTCTGCAGCCTCATAGCATCCTCCTCGCAGCTCACACTGCCACAACTTAGTGTCATCCGCAAATTTGGAGATACTACATTTAATCCCCTCGTCTAAATCATTAATGTACAATGTAAACAGCTGGGGCCCCAGCAGAGAACCTTGCGGTACCCCACTAGTCACTGCCTGCCATTCTGAAAAGTCCCCATTTACTCCTACTCTTTGCTTCCTGTCTGGCTTCGAGCCTGCACCACCATTCAATATGATCATGGCTGATCATGCAACTTCAGTATCCCACTCCTGCCTTCTCTCCATAGCCCCTGATCCCTTTAGCCATAAGGGCCACATCTAACTCCCTTTTGAATATATCCAACGAACTGGACTCAACAACTTTCAGTGGTAGAGAATTCCATAGGTTCACAATTCTCTGGGTGAAAAAGTTTCTCCTCACCTCGGTCCTAGATGGCTTACCACATATCCTTAGACTGTGACACCTGGTTCTGGACTTCCCCACCATCGGGAACATTCTTCTTGTTTCTAACCTGTCCAATCCCGTCAGAATTTTATATGCTTCTATGAGATCCCCTCTCATTCTTCTAAATTCCAGTGAATATAAGCTTAGTCGATCCAGTCTTTCTTCAGATGTCAGTCCTGCCATCGCATGAATCAGTCTGGTGAAACTTTGCTGCACTCCCTCAATAGCAAGAATGTCCTTCTTTAGATTAAGAGACCAAAACTGCACACAATACTCAGGGTGTGGTCCCACCAAGGTCCTGCAGTAAGATCTCCCTGCTCCTGTACTCAAATCCTTTCGTTATGAAGACCAACATGCCATTTGCTTTCTTTACTGCCTGCAGTACCTGCATGCCTACTTTCAATGACTGATGTACCATGACACTCAGGTCTCGTTGCACCTCCCCTTTTACTAATCTGTCACCATTCAGAAAATAATCTGCATTTCTGTTTTTACCACCCAAGTGGATAACATCATATTTATCCACATTATACTGCATCTGTCATGCATTTGCCCACTCACCTAACCTGTCCAAGTCACCCTGCATCCTCCTCACAGCTCACACTGCAACCCAGCTTAGTGTCATCTGCAAACTTGGAGATATTACATTCAATTCCTTTGTCTAAATCATTAATAAATATTGTAAATAGCTGGGGTCCCAGCACTGAAACTTGTGGTACCCCACTAATCACTGCCTGCCATTCTGAAATGGACCCGTTTATTCCCACTCTTTGCTTCCTGTCTGCCAAGCAGTTCTCTATTCACATCAATACATTACCCCCAATACCATGTGCTTTAATTTTGCACACTAATCTCTTGTGTGGGACCTTGTCAAAAGCCTTTTGAAAGTCCAAATACACCACATCCACGGTTCTCTCTTGTCCACTCTACTAGTTACATCCTCAAAAAATTCTAGAAGATTTGTCAAGCATGATTTCCCTTTCATAAATCCATGCTGACTTGAACCGATCCTGTCACTGCTTTCCAAATGCGCTGCTATTACATCTTTAATAATTGATTCCAGCATTTTCCGCACTACCGATGTCAGGCTAACCAGTCTATAATTCCCTGTTTTCTCTCTCCCTCCTTTTTTAAAAAGTGGGGTTACATTAGCTACCCTCCAATCCGTAGGAACTGGTCCAGAGTCCATGGAATGTTGGAAAATTACCACCAATGCATCGACTATTTCTAGGGCCACTTCCTTAAGTACTCTGAATGCAGACTATCAGGCCCTGGGGATTTATTGGCCTTCAATCCCATCAATCTCCCTAACACCATTTCCTGACTAATAAGGATTTCCCTCAGTTCCCCCTTCTCGCTAGACCCTCGGTCCCCTTGTATTTTCCTTAGTGAAGACAGAACCAAAGTATTTGTTCAATTGGTCTGCCATTTCTTTGTTCCTCATTATGAATTCACCTGATTCTGACTGCAAGGGACCTACATTAGTCTTCACTAATCTTTTTCTCTTCACATATCAGTTTTTCTGTTCCCTGCAAGCTTACTCTCACTCTATTTTCCCCCTCCTAATTAAACCCTTTGTCCTCCTCTGCTGAATTTTAAATTTCTGCCAGTCCTCAGGTTTGCTGCTTTTTCTGGCCAATTTATATGCCTCCTCCTTGGATTTCCCTTGTTAGCCACGGTTGAGCCACCTTCCACGTTTTATTTTTACGCCAGACAGGGATGTTCAATTGTTGTAGTTCATGCATGTGGTCTTTAATTGTCTGCCATTGCCTATCAACCGTCAACCCTTTAAATATCATTTGCCCGTCTATCCTAGACAATTCACATCTCATACCATCGAAGTTACCTTTCTTTACGTTCAGGACCATAGTCTCTCAATTAAATGTGTCACTCTCCATCTTAATGAAGAATTCTACGATATTATGGTCTCTCTTCCCCAAGGGGCCTCACATGACAAGATTGCTAATTAATCCTCTCTCATTACACAAGACCCAGTCTAGGATGCCTACTCTCTAGTTGGTTCCTCGACATATTGGTCTAGAAAACCATCCCTTATGTACTCCAGGAAATCCTCCTCCACCGCATTGCTACCAGTTTGGTTAGCTCAATCTATATGTAGATTAAAGTCACCCGTGATAACTGCTGTACCTTTATTGCACGCATCCCTAGTTTCGATAAGATCACTTCTCATTCTTCAGAATTCCAATGAGTAGAAGCCCAACCTACTCAACCTTTTCTCATAAGTCCAACCCCTCATCTCCGGAATCAACCTAGTGAACCTTCTCTGAACTGCCTCCAAAGCAAGAATATCGTTTCTTAAATATGGAAACCAAAACTGTACGCATTATTCCAGGTGTGGCCTCACCAATATCCTGTATAACTGTAGCAAGATTTCCTTGCTTTTATAGTCCATCTCCTTTGCAATAAAGGCCAAGATTCTATTGGCCTTCCTGATCACTTGCTGTACCTGCATACTAACCTTTTGGGCTAGATTTTCTACTTTTTTTGCATGCTTAACGCCCACTTAACATCCATTTTACCGCTAAAATTAGATTTAACGCCGATATATCTATCGCCACTTAGCCACAAAATGGAGACTGATGGGCATTTTTCGGAAACTTATCGCCAAGCGTTACTTTCCCCATATGTGTCACGCTGGTAATAAATACCGCCCGCCCACTTTTTGGGGGCGGAATCACCAGAATGGGCAAAATCAACGGCCATAATATTGCCCAGTGTCACTTTAACGCCGAGACTCAATAATATCTCCCGCCCACTTTTTTTTGTCGTAAAGATCACATTTGCCAAAACTAGTGGCCATGAGATCGCCCAGCGTCACTTTCACCACCTCGCACACATATCGCCCACAATATCGCTGGCCCAAAAAACCGCCGGGAAAAAGTGGAACTAACTGGAACTACTCACAGTGTTATGGGCGCCATGTTCTACATCACATGTCGCATACTTTAAAAGGCTTCAAGCTCGGGGGAGTTCGGATGTACTCTGGAGGTTGTTGGAGTTGATGTGAACATCTGTACAAACATCTTGACCATACTGTGACCGTTTGGAATTTAATAGGTGTCTTCGTCGGGACATTCATTGTTTGTGACCAATCGGTGGAAAGCAGAGAGCTATTGCAATGGGGTCTGTCCTTTCTCACCCTCTACTGATGACCAATTACATGCTGCAGACTCGAGATGGCCGAAGGTACGCTCCACAGCATTATGTACCCAATGTAAAATATGCTAGACTGATGAGGAGGACCAGACGTTACACTCCCTGCAAGTACAGGTAGAAGCAGTCTTACCTCAACTTGCTCGACACCACCTGCCTTCGGGGACTGCGGTTCCACAAAAAGGTTATCACTGTGGTCTGCCAGCTCATAAGGGGAGATCTGCAGCCTGCCAGCACCATCAGTACTGCACTGTCCATCAAGGTCAAAGTCACCGCCGCACTATCGTTCTACGCCTCAGGTTCTTTTCAGGCCTCAGCTGGTGACATTTGCGGTCTGTCTCAACAGGCCACACATCGCTGCATTAGACAGGTCACTGAAGCCCTGTAGGCATGCAGGAGGGACTTTATCAGCTTCCCTATGACCAGGGAGGCACAGAGTGAGAGGGGTCCAGGATTCTTCAGAATTGCAAACTTCCCCAAGGTGCAGGGAGCAATAGACTGTACGCACATCGTGATGCGGGCGCCTTTTCAGGATGCAGAGATTTTCAGGAACCACAAGGGATTCTACTCCTTGAATGTCCAACTCGTTGTCGACCACCAGCAATTTATAATGGCAGTGAATGCTAAATTTCCGGGCAGCATCCATGATGCTCACATCCTGCGTCAAAGCACTGTATCTGACTTGTTTAACAATCAGCCACAAGGTCAATGCTGGATGATTGGTGACAAAGGATATGGCCTTGCCACCTGGCTGATGACCCTCCTGCGTGACCCCCACACCGAAGCCGAGAGGCAATACAATGAGAGCCACAGAGCCACTCGCAATATCATGGAGAAAACCATTGGAGTGCTTAAGCAGTGCTTTAGATGCCTGGACCACTCAGGAGGCGAGCTCCAATACCACCCTGAGCAGGTAGCTCAATTCGTGGTGGTGTGCTCCATGCTGCACAACGTGGCTATCAGGAGGGGACAAGAATTGCCTGATGAGTCTGACAGTCCACCTCACCAGAGAGAGGAGGAGGAGGACGAGGAGGTGGACGCTGACATCGGCCCAGACAATCAGGCTGATGCTGAAGCCATGCCCCTGCCCCCTGTAGACCGCATGGAAGGGCCCGTGGTGGCATGATAGCTGCAAGAGCCTTATGTCAGGAGCTCATCAATGAGCGCTTTGCCTGAAAAATCGTTGGTGTTATTTACAAGCCTGACACACTGCTGGGTGTGCAGGTCATACATCAATGGTGAGCATCACCTTGGTGACAGTTAAAGTTTAAATTGAATGAAGTTAAGTGTAATTATACCCTTTTGATGTTAAGGAATCACCAGTGTGTAATGGTGCAGCTATCTGAGCCAATGCGCAACAAGGTTTTGTTAAATAATAAACATTTAAACCAAACAGTTGTCTGAAATCATCAACATTTCTGTAAAAACCAACCCTTCTCCCCACCCCCCCCACTTCTCCCCCCCACCTCTACCTCTACCTTTTCCCCTTCTGACTCCAAGCTGCCTGGCCGAGGAGTTCCTCAGGCGATGCTTCATTGGGGGGGGGGGGTGGGGGGATGAAGGCCGAACCACTGCTTGGATGGATAAGGGAGAGGACGGTCCCGAGGTGGGAACATGATCTCAGCCAGAAGCAAGATGTTGCTCCTGGCTCCCATGTGTGGTTGGCAATGGGGGTGCGGCACCTTGGGGTGCAGTGCCGCGCTCCAGGACCACTGGGAGCCCTCTGCCACCAGTGTTCCTGGCTACCAGCTCCAGGGCCTCCACCATCCCTTCCATGTTATATATTACTTGTTGGACAAAAACTTGGTGCCAACTATGTTCTTGGTGCTTAGTAGGCTTTTTGCTGCTGGTGAATCTCCTCCCAGAACAGCCAAACAAGCACATACCACAGCCACACACTCTTTCAGTCCCTCCCAGCTCCCGCTCTCTCTGCCTCCTCTTCTGTGCATGTCGTGATAACCCTTGACCTCCTGAATCACGGGAATCGAGCGTTGCATGCCGTTGCTAAAGACGGCGACACTTTAAGGCAGAAGGTCAGCGAGATTTAATGCTACCGCCCATTTCATATCGCTTGCGGTAACACCCAATTTCAAAAATGGCGACTAGGTGCTTTGAGAATAGACGCGAAGCCAGCGATCTGAAAACACATTTTTACCGCCCACGTCGGAAATAACGCCCATTTTTGGGCGATATGCACAAAAGTGTAAAATCTAGCCCTTTGTGTTTCATGCACAAGTACCCCAGGTTCTGCTGTACTGCAGCACTTTACAATTTTTCTTCATTTAAATAATAACTTGCTCTTTGATTTTTTCTGCATAGTGCATAACTTCACACTTTCCAACATTATACTCCATCTGCCAAATTTTTGCCCACTCACTTAGCCTGTCCATGACCTTTTGCAGATTTTTTGCGTCCTCTTCACACATTGCTTTTCCTCCCATCTTTGTAGCATCAGCAAACTTGGCTACGTTACACTCAGTCCCTTCTTCCAAGTCATTAATATAGATTGTAAATAGTTGGGATCCCAGCACTGATCCCTGCGGCACCCCACTAGTTACTTATTGCCAATCCGAGAATGAACCATTTATCCCGACTCTCTGTTTTCTGTTAGTTAGCCAATCCTCTATCCATGCTAATATATTACCCCCAACTCCATGAACTTTTATCTTGTGCAGTAACCTTTTATGTGGCACCTTGTCAAATGCCTTCTGCAAGTTCAAATACACCACATCCACTGGTTCCCCTTTATCCACCCTGTTCATTACATCCTCAAAGAATTCCAGAAAATTTGTCAAATATGACTTCCCTTTCATAAATCCATGCTGACTCTGCCTGACTGAATTATGTTTTTCCAAATGTCCTGCTATTGCTTCTTTAATAATAGACTCCAACATTTTCCAACCACAGATGTTAGGCTAACTGGTCTATAGTTTCCTGCTTTTTATCTGCCTCCTTTTTTAAATAGGGGCGTTACATTTGCGGTTTTCCAATCTGCTGGGACCTCCCCAGAATCCAGGGAATGTTGATAAATTACAACGAAAGCATCCACTATCCCTGACGTTACTTCTCTTAAGACCTTACAATGCAAGCCATCAGGTCCAGGGGATTTATCCACCTTTTGTCCCATTATTTTACTGAGTACCACCTCCTTAGTGACTGTGATTGTGTTAAGTTCCTCCCGCCACCGCCCCCCTCCCCCCCATAGCCCCTTGACTATCCACTGTTGGGATATTGTTAGTGTTCTCTACCATAAAGACTGATACAAAATATTTGTTCAGCGTTTCTGCCATCTCCATGTTCCCCATTACTAATTTCCCTCTTGTCCTCTGAGGGACCAACATTTACTTTAGCCACTCTTTTCCTTTTTATATACCGATAGAAACTCTTGCTATCTGTTTTTATAATTCGTGCTAGTTTACTTTCATAGTCTATCTTCCCTTTCTTAATCATTTTTTTAAGTCATTCATTACTGGCTTTCAAAAGCTTCCCAGTTTTCTATCCTCCCACTAGTTTTGGCCACTTTGTATGCCCTTGTTTTTAATTGGATACCATCCTTTATTTCTTTTCTTTTACACCATTTCCTCCTCACTGGAATATATTTTTCTTGAGAGTTGAGAAATATCTCCTTAAATGTACGCCACTGTTCATCAACTGTCCTACAGTTTAATCTATTTTCCTAGTCCACTTTAGCCAACTCTGCCCTCATACCTGTGTAGTTTCCTTTATTTGTGTGTTGAAGTGTTTCCTAATTTCACTTCTGAAAGGCCTGGCTCTAATTTTTAAACTATGCCCCCTAGTCCGAGGCTCCCCAACCAGCGGAAATAGTTTATCTCTATCTATCCTGTCTATTCCCCTTAATATCCTGAAAACTTCAATCTGATACCCCTTAACCTTCTAAATTCTGGGGAATACAATCTTAATTTGTGTAATCACTCCTCGTCACTTAACCCTTGAAGTCCGGGTATCATTCCTAAGGTGTGGTGCCCAGAACTGCTCACAGTACTCCAGGTGTGGTCTAATCAGGGCTTTGTATAGCTGCAGCATAACTTCTATCCTCTTGTATTCTAGTCCTCTAGATATAAAGACCAGCATTCCATTAGCCTTTTTGATCATTTTCTGTACCTGTTCATGACAATTTAATGATCTATGTACCTGGACCCCCAAGTCTCTTTGGACCTCCACTGTTTTTAGCTTTTCATCATTTAGAATGCACCCTGTTCCATCTTTTTTAGGATGACCTCACATTTGCCTACACTGAAATCCATTTGCTTCTCTTCTTTAGAAGGAAAAACAAAATTGGTGGGGAGGGGACAGGGTTATTCACATCTGACCTTGTACCTCATCCTTAATAAAATACCATCACCAACAATCTCAAAACAATTAGAACCAATATTAAAATAAAATCTCGAGAACGATTTGCCCCCATTAAGTTGATACATACCTCTCCTTTCATGCCTTGAACACCAGGAATGCCCTTTAAAAGACAAATACATCATTTTCCATATGAATATGAAATATCGACAAAGGAGAGCAATGCTTACACTGCAACAAAACCATGGGGGTAATCTTCATCTCCTACTGCATGCGGCAGTAATCTGGTGGAGCAGATTGCTCTCCCATTGTAGAACCTGCCTGATTTTCATCCTATTTCCGCTTGCCCAGGTTAATACCCAGGCGACAAATTTAAATATTGTCTGAAGACTCCACTTGGTCTTGATTCCCTGTGTGCAATGCCATGGGACATTGAAAAATACATCTACATACAAATATACATGGAAGCTGCTCCTTAATTGGAAAAATGGTCATCTGTAGCAATTGCTGCTGCATTACCTTCAAATAATACCATAATCCTGGAAATTATTATGGATACTCAGGAAAAAAAGTTGTGCCAGGTGGAGATCAATCTTTATGAATTTACAATCAGTGAGAATCAATTAATTCCCAAACATTCAACAGTAGCTAAAAATTCTCCTGTAATTGCTTGATTCAAAAATTTCAATTTGAGCGTAAGTTTTGCTGGGGAATTTCATAGTGCAGCAAATGCCAACAGGCACCAGGTGGTGCAATAGCCATGGACCTATATTTACAAAGGCTAAATACTGAGGACTTTAACTTATTTCATGACTTACCTGCTCACCCTTTTCTCCATTCTCGCCATTCATACCTGGTTTTCCCTTTTAAAAGAAAAATGGAAGAGATTCAATCAGGTAGTGCCCGAGTTTATCGGGACCATATGGTGTCATTGTAGATAATCACCAGTCACAGGTGAATAAGTACAGGTACTGGTATATTTGAAAATGTCACCCTCGGATTATCAGCCATCATTTCTTATTTACATCTGAGTTTTATCCAGATCGGTATCACGGTGCTCTGTCAGCACATTAATTCAGACCAAGGTGTTTAAGATGGATGATCCAGCGATTGGAAAGCAGCTAATGTAACGCCTCTGTTTAAAAAAGGGGGCAGACAAAAGGCAGGTAACTATAGGCCGGTTAGTTTAACATCTGTAGTGGGGAAAATGCTTGAAGCTATCACTAAGGAAGAAATATCGGGACATCTAGATAGGAATAGTGCAATCAAGCAGACACAACATGGATTCATGAAGGGGAAATCATGTTTAACTAATTTACTGAAATTCTTTGAGGATATAATGAGCATGGTGGATAGAGGTGTACCGATGGATGTGGTGTATTTAGATTTCCAAAAGGCATTCGATAAGGTGCCACACAAAAGGTTACTGCAGAAGATAGAGGTACGCTGAGTCAGAGGAAATGTATTAGCATGGATAGAGAATTGGCTGGCTAACAGAAAGCAGAGAGTCGGGATAAATTGGTCCTTTTCGGGTTGGAAATCGGTGGTTAATGGTGTGCCACAGGGATCGGTGCTGGGACCACAACTGTTTACAATATACATAGATGACCTGGAAGAGGGGACAGAGTGTAGTGCAACAAAATTTGCAGATGACACAAAGATTAGTGGGATAGCGGGTTGTGTAGAAGACACAGAGTGGCTGCAAAGAGATTTAGATAGGTTAAACGAATGGGCTAAAGTTTGGCAGATGGAATACAATGTCGGAAAATGTGAGGTCATCCACCTTGGAAAAAAAAAACAGTAAAAGGGAATATTATTTGAGTGGGGAGAAATTACAACATGCTGCGGTGCAGAGGGACCTGGGGGTCCTTGTGCATGAATCCCAAAAAGTTAGTTTGCAGGTGCAGCAGGTAATCAGGAAGGCGAATGGAATGTTGGCCTTCATTGCGAGAAGGATGGAGTACAAAAGCAGGGAGGTCCTGCTGCAACTGTACAGGGTATTGGTAAGGCCGCACCTGGAGTACTGCGTGCAGTTTTGGTCACCTTACTTAAGGAAGGATATACTAGCCTTGGAGGGGGTACAGAGACCATTCACTAGGCTGATTCCGGAGATGAGGGGGTTACCTTATGATGAGTAGACTGGGTCTTTACTCCTTGGAGTTCAGAAGGATGAGGGGTGATCTTATGGAAACATTTAAAATAGTGAAAGGGATAGACAAGATAGAGGCAAAGAGGTTGTTTCCACTGGTCGGGGAGACTAGAACTAGGGGGCACAGCCTCAAAATACGGGGGAGCCAATTTAAAACCGAGTTGAGAAGGAATTTCTTCTCCCAGAGGGTTGTGAATCTGTGGAATTCTCTGC
Source organism: Pristiophorus japonicus (assembly GCF_044704955.1). Classification (NCBI taxonomy): domain Eukaryota; kingdom Metazoa; phylum Chordata; class Chondrichthyes; family Pristiophoridae; genus Pristiophorus; species Pristiophorus japonicus. The sequence goes on along the minus strand of NC_091977.1, from coordinate 501,339,105 downwards.
CCAAGGAAGCAGTTGAGGCTAGCACATTGAATGTATTCAAATCACAGATAGATAGATTTTTAACCAATAAGTGAATTAAGGGTTATGGGGAGCGGGCGGGTAAGTGGAGCTGAGTCCACGGCCAGATCAGCCATGATCTTTTTGAATGGCGGAGCAGGCTTGAGGGGCTAGATGGCCTACTCCTGTTCCTAATTCTTATGTTCTTATGTAAACAATTCTAACATTGCAACAGTGACGACACTTCAAAGATTTTTCATTGGCTGTGAAGCGTTTTGGGAAGTATTGAGATTGCGATATGCGCTATATAAATGAAAGTCCTTTCTTTTCTCAACAACAACAATAACTTGCACTTATATAGTGCCCTTATTATAGAAAATGTCCCAAAGCACTTCACAGAGGTGCAATAAAAAAAATGAATGTTGAGCCAAAGTAGGAGATATTGAGAGGGGTGGAAGAGGATGTGTTTAAAGAGGTATTAAAGGAAGAAATGGAGGTGCAGGGTCAGAGGAGTTTAGGGAGGGAATTCCAGAGAGTGAAGCCTCGGTGGATAATGGCAAGACCGCCAACAGCGGGGGTGAAGGCAATGTATAAGAAGCCTGAGTTAGAGGAATGGAGTTGTGGGGTTGTGGACGAGGTTACAGAGATAGCAAGAGGCCATGGAGGGACATAAGGGTGCAAATTTTAATTTTGAGGTATTGGGAACCAGGAGCCAGTGTAGGTCATCAAGGACTTGAGTTATTTGTGAGCAGGGTTTGGTGAAGGATAGGATAGGTGCAGCAGAAATACTTAACTCGAGCACAACTCTCTAATAGTTCAGTTGGTGAATTCACCGCGCAGTATACAACTGGGACTTAAGCAGCGATTTTGCAAAACCGAGGCTGTGTTTGGCTCGCTATCTGGCCCAAGTTAGCCCACAACAAACTGAGATGGCATTGCCCAGTTTTCCAGGATGAGGTCATTTGAACATCTCATAAAGGCATTAACCGGTTAATAATGGATGAGCCAGCACTGCAGATGAGGAAACAGTGAGAAAGCCGCACGATGCAGCCAGAAGCCCATTTATTTCAAATTTGGAGCTTTGACAACGCTTGGGTTGACCAAGAGTCCCCACATGGGACTTGCTGAAAATTGGACACACTACCCATTTCACAACCCTTGTTCCCAGCTAGCGATGCTCCGCAGCACGACTGGGATCTTGTGAAATGCCCCCTATACAATCCAAAGAGGTTCCAGGTTTGGTGTTCATTCTTTGTTTAGTTCACTGATCTCAGCAGTTGCAGCTGGAGAGGTGCTTCAGTTGGGTAGCACCCCAGAGATAGGGAGAGGGAAATAAAAAGAAAATCAGACCTCCCGATTACTAAGCAGTGACTCCCGCTGGACTGAACACGTATGTTGACATCAGTCGAGGATAGCAGGAGGCTTGGCTGTAATGCCCATCAATGCTGACTATCCTCCCAACACTTTAATGTCAAATTTCAAGCAGGGAGCAGAGCGACTTGAATGAGATGGGGCAACAGCTGTATTCTTGTCTGAGTCAGCACTTTCTGGACAAGGGAAGAAAACTGGGTTGGGGAGGGTGGGGACTTTACATTCTCCTCCTTTAAAATGCAAAACTTAACCATGGCTTGGATTCTACAAAGAACAAAAGTAACTAAAAGACTTTCATCAGCTTTTGCTGGTTGCCTCTCTGAATGTCAACACCATTGAATGGATGCATAATTATTTTACCTCATTTCCTTTGAGACCAGAAATACCAGCAGAGCCCTGAAAAGAGAAAACACAGTATCTGAATAAACCAGTAGTAGCAAACTAATGTAATCATCAGTTCCTGGGATTGATCAATCAGTGCAGGAAAGAACACGACCTTGAAATTATGTTCTGGAGGTAAAACCTTCAGAAGAACTAATGGATCCTAGCGGATTGGAAAACAGCAAATGTGACACTAAAAACTGATAATCAAGGGGCTATTGGGATGGGGGAACTTAAAACAATCACTGTCACTAAAGAAAAAGTACTAATGGGAACTAAAGGTGGAAAAGTCCCCTGGACCTGATGGCCTGTACCCTCGGGTCTTAAAAGAAATGGCTGCAGAGAGAATGGATGCTTTGGTTGTAATCTGTCAAAATTCCCTGGATTCTGGAGAGGTCGCAGCAGATTGGAAAACCGCAATTATAAAGCTCCTATTTAAGAAAGGATGGAGACAGAAAGCAGGAAACTATAGACCAGTTAGCCTAACATTTGTCATTGGGAAAATGCTGCAGTCCATTATTAAGGAAGTAGTAGCAAGACATTTAGAAAATCATAATACAGTCAGAGTCAGCATGGTTTTATGAAAAGGAAATCAAGTTTGACAAATTTGCTGGAGTTTTTTGAGAATGTAACGAGCAGGGTGAATAAAGGGGAACCAGTAGATGTCGTGTATTTGGATTTTCAGCAGGCACATAAGGTGCCACATAAAAGATTACTGCACAAGATAAGAGCTCACGTGGTTGGGGATAATATATTAGCATGGACAGAGGATTGGCTAACAACAGAAAACAGAGAGTCAGGATAAATGGGTCATTTTCACGTTAGCAAACTATAACTGGTGGGGTGCCACAGCGATCAGTGCTGGGGCCTCAATTATTTACAATCTATATTAATGACTTGGATGAAGGGACCGAGTGTAATGTAGCCAAATTTGTTGATGATAAGGGAAAGAAAGTTGTGAGGAGGACGCAAATAATCTGCAAAAGGATATAGATAGGTTAAGTGAGTGGGCAGAAATTTGGCAGATGGAGTATAATATGGGAAAATGTGAGATTATCCATTTTGGTAGGAAAAATAAAAAAGCAAATTACTATTTAAATGGGGAGAGATTATAAAATGCTGTGGTACATAGGGATCTGGGGGTCCTTGTACATGATACACAAAAAGTTAGCATGCAGGTACAACAAGTAATTAGGAAGGCAAATGGAATGTTGGCCTTTATTGCAAGGGGATGGAGTATAAAAGCAGGGAAGTCCTGCTCCAACTGTACAGGGTGTTGCTGAGACCACAGCTGGAGTACTGCGTACAGTTTTAGTCTCTTTATTTAAGGAGGGATATACTAGCTTTGGAGGCAGTTCAGAGAAAGTTCACGAGCTTGATTCCTGAGAGGAAGGGGCTGTCTTATGAAGAAAGATTGAGCAGGTTGGGCCTACACTCATTGGAGTTTAGAGGAATGAGAGGTGATCTTATTGAAATGTATAAGATTCTGAGGCTGCTTGACAGAGTAGATGCAGAGAGGATGTTTCCCCTCGTGGGGGAATCTAGAACTAGGGGGCATAATTTCAGAATAAGGGATCACTCTTTTAAAACAGAGATGAGGAGGAATTTCTTCTCTCAGAGGGTCATGAATCTTTGGAATTCTCTACCCAAGAGAGCTGTCGAGGCTGAATCATTGAATATATTTAAAGTGGAGATAGACAGATTTTTGAATGATAAGGGAGTGAAGTGTTATGGGGAGCGGGCAGGGAAGTGTTGATCAGATCTGCTGATCAAATCAGCCATGATCTTATTGAATGACAAAGCAGGCTTGTGGGGCCAAATGGCCTTCTCCTGCTCCTATTTCTTATGTCCTTATGTTTATGGTCTAAGAAACATCATCATCATAGGCAGGCCCTCGGAATGGAGGCAGACTTGCTTCCACTCCTGAGGCGAAGTGAGTTCTTTGGTGGCTGAACAATCCAATACGAGAGCCACAGACTTTGTCACAGGTGGGACAGATAGTCATTGAGGGAAGGGGTGGGTGGGACTGGTTTGCCGCACGCTCTGTCCGTTGCCTACACTTGATTTTTGCATGTTCTCAGCGTTGAGACTCGAGGTGCTCAGCGCCCTCCCGGATGCACTTCCTCCATTTAGGGCGGTCTTTGGCTAGGAACTCCCAGGTGTCAGTGGGGATGTCGCACTTTATCAGGGAGGCTTTGAGGGTGTCCTTGTAACGTTTCCGCTGCCCACCTTTGGCTCATTTGCCATGAAGGAGCTCTGAGTAGAGCGCTTGCTTTGGGAGTCTCGTGTCTGGCATGCGAACTATGTGGCCTGCCCAGCGGATCTGATCGAGTGTGGTCAGTGCTTCAATGCTGGGCATGTTGGCCTGGACTAGGACGCTGATGTTGGTGTGTCTGTCCTCCCAGGGGATTTGTCGGATCTTGCGGAGACATCGTTGGCGATATTTTTCCAGCGACTTGAGCCATACAGTAGGGCAGGTATTACAACAGTCCTAGAGACCATGAGCTTGGTGGCAGTTTTGAGGGCCTGGTCGTCAAACACTCTCTTCCTCAGGCGGCTGAAGGCTGCACTGGCGCACTGGAGGCGATGCTGAATCTCGTCGTCAATGCCTGCTCTTGTTGATAGGAGACTCCTGAGATGTGGGAAGTGGTCCACGTTGTCCAGGGCTGCGCCGTGGATCTTGATGACTGGGGGGCAGTGCTGTGCAGCGAGGACAGGCTGGTGGTGAACCTTTGTCTTACAGATGTTTAGCGTAAGGCCCATGCTTTCATACGCCTCAGTAAATATGTTGACTATGTCCTGGAGTTCAGCCTCTGTATGTGCACAGACGCAGGCGTCGTCCGCGTACTGTAGCTCGACGACAGAGGTTGGGGTGGACTTGGACCTGGCCTGGAGAAGAACACAGTTCTTACGATGGCTGTTCGCATCTGTGGTGATGACTTTATCACCCCTGCAGCGCCCCACCCGCCGCCCTCACCTCTTTTCGGGGCTGACGGATTGTACCAAATGCTGCACTGCTTTCTGACTGGACAGAAGACTTGCTTGCACAGAAAAGAGTTGAATCCAACTCCCGTAGAGCCGACTCGCATGCAGCACCATCATCAGAATGGCCCCATGTGCATTCCAAAGTGACGCTTCTGTGTATGGGCACTAGGTCAAGCCCTCTTCCCATTTGCAACTCTTATTTCAAAGTTAACAACTCCAAGAAGTACGTGCCTCCATTTTTAGTAGCTGAAAATGAGTAGATGCTTCTCTTTTGAAATTAAAAGTGGGTATATAGTGTATACCCTGACTACACCCTGGTTCCAGGTTTTTCAGCCCATTAACTTTATTTCTGAAAATGGAGACTGCAGAGAATAGCACAGAAATGACAACCCAGAAACAGGAGGTTCAGTCCACCCAGTCCGTGTTGGTGCTTCTCCTCCATAGGAGAATGGTCCTAATCCTATGAGAGCAGTGATCCTAATCCCAGGGGAGCAGTGGTCCTAATCCTACGTGCTCGCTCTGTTCCCATATTCCTTCATTCACCTATTGTTCTCCCACTTATATAACCTATTCTTAAATGTTGACATGATCTCTGCTTCATTAACAAACTCTAATAGTTCATTTCAGAGCCTCATAATCCACTGTATATAGAAGGTTTCTCCTAGTCTCTGTCCTAAATCTCTTAAATTTAATATTATGTCTATATCCCCTTGTTCGAGACCCCTCAATCACTGAAAACATTGGGCCCAAAATTGGCCAGGAGTTTTTTTTTGGAGCAACTTGATTTTTTTGGAATATCTTAAAAATCCACATTTTGCATATTCAATTTGCGCCAGTGTAAGTGAGTTAGTTAGGATTTTTTAGTTTAGTTTTTTTTTCAAAAAGGTGGCGTTACCAGCCACCTTCACCTGTTTTGGCCATTTAGGCCACTTTGGCCAGCTAATAGTTACTCCAAACTAACTTCGGCCAGCGCATGTGGCCACATGGCCGCTTGTGAAAACCCTTGCGGAGAGTTAAGAAATCAGCGCAGGTAGGTACATCGGAGGCCAGCAGAACTTAATGACTTGACTAAAGAATGTAATTAGGATCAAACAGCTATACAAGACGTCATATGACAAACTTCGCAAAGTTAATTTACTATACAACAGAAGCATTCATGGAAGTTTAAATTACAAAAATAAAAGTAAAAGATAGTTGAATTAAATTGCCCTAATCTCACAACTAATTTAAACAACTATTTGTTTGCAATGATTATACTGGGCCAAAATTGAGCCCATATTATCTAAATAAAGTCTACTTCAATAAATAAGATATTCTCTCAGTGTTCCTCCGTCACTTATATACTTCTTTCACAATAGCACCAGGTAAATAGGCTTGACAAATGGTCACCACTATTCACAAGAGACAAAACATATTTACATAATTTTTCCAAAATATCCAAATAAAAATAGAAGTAAGTAAGTCCTACCCTACCTTCATCTTCAGCCCGGGAAGGCAGCGGGGCAGCATATGCGGCCTGGGATAGGGGCGGAACGCACCAGCAGCCGGCATGATAATGATGATGATGATCGGGTCCCACACTGCAGCACGCACACTGAGAGGCTGGGGCAGGAGGTACTGTGCATGCATGCTCACTCCAACGCGCAAGTGCAGATGTCCCGGCACTGTTTTCAATGCGGGATGCTAGCTCCGCCCCCAATCCGGGAGAGGCCGGACAGCGTCCAACGTGGGGACCGATTTTTTCGGAGCACTTTTCAAAGCAAAAAAGCCACGCATCTCCGGTGAGTGCGCCGAAAAAAGTGGTGGGTCCATTTTGAGCCCAGTATACCTCTGCCTGCTCTGACCCAACTCTTCATCATTTTAAACATCACTATCAAATCACCCCTTAGCCCCAATTTTTTGCGTTCTTTGTATTTGTATTTCCTCATACCAGGTAGCATCCTAGTGAAGCTATGCTATACTCTATGTTTTAATGTGCTCCTTATAGTGTAGAGTCCAAAAGTGCGTGGTGTACTCTAACTTAGTCTTAATAAGATTTTACATAGATTCACCATTACACCTCGATTTTTATATTCAATACCTCTTGCAATTTTAATTGCACTAAAATGTTTGCGTATCTTTAAAGGGCCTTACCTGTAACATTAACCTGTCTTCCTAGTTGACAAAAAAATGTTCGACTTCATAGGGACCAAAATTGTCCCTTTCATTAAGAGCCGTGGTGGCCTGAAAATGGCACATACCGCTCAGTTTGCGCGGAGGGATCTCCATTTTGAAATTTGCCCTCGTGGATTTTCCCGGCGGAGAATGTCTCCACTCCGCCCGTCTGGCCGCCCCATCAACCCTTTACCAACCAGCGGCGATTCCCTTCCTGCTGGAAATTGCCCCACGGAAATTGCCCCGCGGGAGTGGATCGGCTGCCAGTCAGTGCCACTGACAGCTTTTTGTGGTTGGGCGGCTCATCCGCCCTTAAAGGGGAGGACACACTGCCAAGGCCGGCATTTTATTTTCATTGTCGGCCGACTGTCAGGCCCGGCAATGGCGGCCATGGGCTCTTGGGTACTGTGCCGCTGGCCCGGCCAAAACCCTCACTCGTGGCCCAGTGTTTGCTATTAAAGTGGCTGCAGATTTTGCAGCAGATCTCCCCTTTAACTGAAGGGGCGGGACGTGTGACGTCATCAGCGACGTGCTGATGACTCAGAGGGATGGCAGTTCCGACCCACCCGTACAACTGCCCCTCTGACGATGGCCCCTTCAAACTTCCCGCACCTCCGAACTGCTGATGACACCATATCCGCCCCGCAGCAAAAAAAACAAAGAGCTGAATTTCTCCGGATTGTCCGCCCCATACGGTAGGTGCACCCCATTTTGGGCTGAGGGCAATTTCGGCCCCGTAGTGTTTATGTTAACACTGGTGAAAAATCTTATGCTAATCCTTAACAAATACATATAATACATAAATTGTACGGTATATTCTTCCACTTTTTAACTAATTAATGTCTTACCTTATCTCCTCTTCCTCCAGGAAAACCAAGAGGCCCCTGAAGACCTGGACGACCACAATCACCCTTCGATCCCTATTAATCAGAAAATATCAATTAGTTGGAGAAACAAATGAGCTATGGTCACAAGAAGGAGCTATGCTTGCACAGAATGTGGATCAGAGATAGGGTCAAAACATTGTAGCTCCAATCTCCAACCCACATTCCTTGCAAGTGTGACGAACCATTGGTAATATGGAATCATGGAATAATACAGGTTTAAGGGGCGAATGGCCTACTCCTGTCCCTATGCTTCTGTGTTCTTTAAACTTTAAAAGAGTTTGCGAGGCACAATGGGTTAGCACATTTTCTATTAATCTCTGGACATTTTGGGCACAAACTTGATGGTTCAAGTGGCCTGTTGTGTCGCAACATTTTATGATACTAACCCAGCACGGACTATAGGGTGAAAATCTACTCTATGGGATGCTAAGTTGCTACATAAGATATGTTTGGGCAATGTCAATGAAATTCACGGTCAGTGTGGAACGGCAGCATAAAGCTTTCAAAATATGGCAGGAGGCCCATCTCATTAACATAGCTCTGCCCGCTTGGAGTGTAACCCCACCTCCCTCCCAAGGAACCCTCAAGAAATCTCTGGGCAATGCAAATGAGGTAGATACCTAGCGTAATGGGTCTCCACCCCTTTTCTTTTGTTCTGTGCAGGGGTACAGATAGCAAATTACGAAGATATTAAATTCTGGAGATTTTTGCCTCAGTTACCCTTTGTCAACAATTGTAGTTAAGTGTTGTTCAGAGGGCATTGTCATTTAGTACATCAATAATACAATACCAGGAATCAGTTGAGTGTAGATGAACAGAGTAGGGTGGAATTTCATATCTTTCTCCTCTTTAAAATCATGCCTCAGGTGATTAAATAAACTGTAAAACACTCCAACCTAGCTCCCGCAATGGGTCAGTGAATTATTCCAGCTGAGCCACACAGACAATGAAGATCCCTGGTCCAATATTGAGTTTTTTGATCTCAGCTAGTGCTGGGAGCACTGAAATTCATCGTAATGCTTAGGTTGGGGAGGGGGCACGAGGTTAATCTAGGTTTCCCACTCCTGATTTCTATCCACCGACTCCTGCTGCAACTGAGTGTGTCTGTAGACGTTCGTGTGAGGATAGAATCAGGTTTGGTTGTGATGTTCCACTCCTCTCAGTGGGTAGCACTCTCACCTCTGAGTCAGAAGGTTGTGGGTTCAAGTCCTACTCCAGAGACATGAGCACAAAATCTAGGCTGACACTCCAGAGCAGTACTGAGGGAGGGCGGCACTAGCAGAGGTGCCATCTTTCAGATGCAATGTTAAACGTTGGATGTAAACGATCCCATGGCACTATTCGAAGATAAGCAGGGGAGTTCTCCCCGGTGTTCTGGTCGATATATATTCCTCAACCAATGTCACTAAAACAGATTATCAGGTCATGATCTCATTGCTGTGTGCAATTTGGCTGTCGTGTTTCTTACATTAAAACAGTGACTACACTTCAGAAGTTTGGCTGTAAAACGCTTGGGGACGTCCTGTAATTGTGAAAGGCACTGAATAAATGCAAGTTCTTTTTCCTATTACATGGCAACATTTACAGTCAATGGCTACTTGAATGCTGATTGGCTGTGGCCTTAGAGGCCTACCACAACACAGTATTGCAGGAACCCTCTTTGCTGCGGTTTTAAACTTCAGAGAAAAAAAATCTAATTTTTGAAAATAGTGCCTAAGCCTAGGCAATCCATACACATTTGAATATATACACCCTTCTAGACTCTTCCATCGCATCTGGCAAGAAATCCAGATTGTGACAGAGACAAAAGAGCAGGCGGAGCTGGAGGAATGCTTCACAATCAATTTTCAACTCTGTTCACGTAGATTCACACCAGTTCCTCGGCGTAACTCCTGTGTAAAATCATGGCAATGATAAATGTGACACATTTCTCAACAACTTCCCTTAATGTATGTGCACACTATCAGTTCAGTTGAAACATTGTTTTACTTACAGGAGAGCCTGGCAAACCAGGGGGTCCAGTAGGTCCTGGCTCTCCAGTACTTCCCTGTTAAAAAAAAAAGCATCATATTAATCTTTAGTATAATGTAAAAATACATGCTTTGTATTGCAAGACTTCCAACAGCAGACATAGCTGGATAAGACGTCCCTCGGCTAAACCATTGGTTGAGTCTGCCAAATGGAAACTGAAGGGATATTGGGGCCCATTTTATTAACTCCTTTTGTTTTTGGGCAGGCACGAGATTTTAAATCTGACGGAAATTAGTTCTGCCGACTTGCCACCTAATTTATGACTTATATGGTCTGGCCTTAGGAGGGCCTTGGAAGCTCCTATTCGAAGCAACTGAGAGCCTCATTCTGCTACTCAAAGTGGCACATAGATTTTAAAGGTAAGTGACTTTACACCTTATCTGGATCCTTCTTGACCAACTATTCTGCTGGAATCGTGACATGCCATCATTTATATGGAACTGCATGAGTGAGCAAGACCCAACATTGCCTGTTTGGCCACACTTGTCAAGATGGCACCAGCATTTTACATAAGAAATAGTAGCAGGAACAGGTCATTTGGCCACTCGAGCCTGCTCCGCCATTCAATAAGATCATGGCTGATCTGATCTTGGCCTCAACTCCACTTTCTTGCCTGCTCCCCATAACCTTTGACTCCCTTATTATTCAAAACTCTGTCTCTCTCCACCTTAAATATAGTCAATGGCCCAGCCTCCACAGCTGTCTGGGGCAGAGAATTCCAAAGATTCACGACTATCTGAAAGAAGAAATTCCTCCTCATCTCCGTCTTAAATGGGCGACCCCTTATTTTGAAACTATGTCCCTGAGTTCTAGATTCCCCCACGAGGGGAAACATCCTCTTTGCATCTACCCTGATAAGCCCCCTCAGAATCTTATACGTTTCAATAAGATCATCTCATTCTTATAACCACCAATGAATATAGTCGCAACCTACTCAACCTTTCTTCATAAGACAACCCCTTAATCTCAGGAATCAACCTCGTGATCCTTCTCTGAACTGCATCATTTCTGCAGGTCCTGGGATCTGTTCACTCAGACAGGTGCTGGGTCGCTCCGTCACTTGTCTGCAGACCCATGTCTAAATTTAGGGTTCCTTTCCCTTTCGTTCTTCCAGCTAATTTTAATTCTCTGCTCTCCAAAACTTGCTAAAATGTTGTCCCTCATGCTACCCTCTAATTGTTGCCATCCCTATAAATTCAGCTTAGATGCAACTTTCCTTTCCACCATTCGTGTCTTCCATAAACCAGTTTGCTCTTGGAGCAATGACGAATTATTCAAATTCGCTTAGACAGCAGAATTGGGCGCTATTTGCACTTGACCAATACGGTGGATTAGCTTCTGTTCTAACAATTTAGAACTAACTCTGACTGAAAGTTATTATTTAAGTGGAGAAAAATGGCCAAGTGCTGCAGTACAGCAGGACCTGGGGATCCTGGTGCATGAAGCGTAAAAGGTTAGTATGCAGGTACAGCAAGCGATCAGGAAGGCCAATGGAATCTTGGCCTTTATTGCAAAGGGAAGCAGGGAAGTCTTGCTACAGTTATACAGGGTATTGGTGAGGCCACACCTGGAATACTGCGTACAGTTTTGGTTTCCATGTTTTAGAAAGGATTATACTTGCTTTGGAGGCAGTTCAGAGAAGGTTCACTAGGTTGATTCTGGAGATGAAGGGATTGACTTATGAGGAAAGGTTGAGGAGATTGGGGCTCTAATCATTGGAATTCAGAAAAATGAGAGGTGATCTTATCAAAACGTATAAGATTATGAGGGGGCTTGACAAGGTGGATGCAGAGAGGATGTTTCCACTGATAGGGGAGACTAGAATGAGGGGGCATAATCTTAGAATAAGGGGCCGCCCATTTAAAACTGAGATGAGGAAGAATTTTTTCTCTCAGAGGGTTGTAAATCTGTGGAATTTGCTGCCTCAGAGAGCTGTGGAAGCTGAGTCACTGAACAAATTTAAGACAGAGATAGACAGTTTCTTAACTGATAAGGGAATAAGAGGTTATGGTGAGCGGGCAGGAAAGTGGACCTGATTCCATGATCGGATCAGCCATGATCGTATTAAATGGCAGAGCAGGCACGAGGGGCCGTATGACCTACTCCGGCTCCTATTTCTTATGTTCTTACGTAAGGACAAAAATTGCCCCTGGAGTCTGAGCAAAATAGCTGAGCTGCTGACAATGTCAATATAATTTTACAGCATGCCAACCGATACAGCGCAGTTAGACATATTCCATTGCACAGTATGTCACTGGCATATCCGTTTCATCAACTACAGATTTTTAATTATCAAAGAATTCTAGAAATGTAGACTCAAATGGAGACTATTTGGCACATCATCCATTCTCCTGTCCTTTTCCCACATTAATCTTAGAAACACTGAATGGTCATTGCACAGAAAGAGGCCATTCAGCCCGTCGAGCCCGTGCCGGCTCTCTGCATGAGCACTTTAGCTAGTCCCACTCCCCCACCCTTTCTCCATAGCCCTGCAATTTGTTTTCCTTCAGGTACTTATCCAATTCCCTTTTGAAAGCCAAGACTGAGTTTGCTTCCACCATCCTTTCAGGTAATGCATTCTATGTATGTATTTCACTGGGGAGAAATTCATTATCGCCCCGTTTGGGGCGCTAATTTTTAAAAGTTTGAAATGTTAGTGCCAGGTGCTAACAATTTCAAACTTATAAAAGATTTGCTGTTTAGCTTGGAATTTTCGGTTGCCCAGCCGGCTTAGCGCCTTAAGAGAGGTGTGCAACGCCTCCTTTAGTGCTCCACCCCACACTCAGGACCCAGGATGAATTTTGCTGACTTAGGCGCAAACTGTTCCCGCCGCCATAACCGATCCAAAATGAGCAGAACCGAAAATCCAGCCCTAGGTGTTGACTGTGAGATAGATGTACACAGCTGAGAAATGGGACAATGAACAGAATCTTTTGGAGATGTTTTGTGTCCTTTATTTATTCAACTAGAATGTGTGACACAAATCCCAGCAGACTTTCATAGAAACATAAAAACATAAAAACATAGAAAATAGCTGCAGGAGTACGCCATTTGGCCCTTCGAGCCTGCACCACCAATCAATATGATCATGGCTGATCATGCAACTTTAGTACCCCATTCCTGCTTTCTCTCCATACCCATTGATCCCTTTAGCCGTAACTCCCTTTTGAATATATCTAACGAACTGGCCCCAACAACTTTCAGTGGTAGAGAATTCCACATGCTCAAAACTCTCTGACTGAAGAATGGTAAGTCCGAAGAAATTAGTTTGCTGGACTTAGCTCAGTTTGACAGCAATAAACTAACTACAACCGTGACAACATATAACATCCATTTAATGCCTCATACCCATTAAGTGACTGCAACATGGACTGGCCCTCGTCACACCCAATCTAAAGACCATAGATAATATTATCACTAGAGCCAGTAACATCAGGAGAGGATTTTAGAATAAAAGTGAAAATAAAAGGAAAGTGGAGGTAAATAACTTGAGGTTACTTTGTTCTTCAAAGCTGCCATAATGGGCCTATGCGATTGTTGGAATCTGCCAAAATATTTACTTGGCCGAATTGAATCCGAGAAAGTATTCCAGTCTCGCTCCCCCAGTTGGTCGATTCTGAGCTTCTTGGCTTATTATACAATCAGAGTGTACACAAGCAATAACTCAGTTTGCATGCCACCATCACAAAGGATCTCAATTCTTGGCTTGACAAAGTATAAATGGTGTAAGATGGATGACCCCACTATAAAAACAGCTACAAAACCTGGCTATATTGATGGCTTAGTTATTTTGTTAAAGATCGAAGATTCCACTCGGACTAATTTTTCCAACTATTTCCTGAAACTGGTAACTCGCGCTGGGTTCTACAGGGACTGACCATCCTCCAGCACAAGACAAGATAATCTTTCAGCAAGTGCGAGAAGTCTATTTGTGTGTGGGAGACATCACAGCAAAGCCTTGTCCTGTCCATCTGTCATCCATGTGCACTTTCCAGCATGACTAAAGGCTGATATTCTTCCCTCATTGGCAGATACATTCTCTTCCTTAATCCAAGGGCATTTGAGACCAGATGCAGCTCCTCAGCCACTGCCCTGGCTGAAATCAGCTCACTCTGGGATCTGGTCCATATAGCTCAGTTCCAAATGGGCAAAAAAATAGAAAAGCAGAGTATTTTTAAAATTCTGATTGGAGAGTGTTGGTGTTCAGAGGGACCTGGGTGCCCTGTACACAAATCACTGAAAGTTAACATGCTGCAAGCAATTAAGAAAGCAAATGGTATGTTGGCCTTTATTACAAGAGGATTTGAGTATAAGAGTAAAGACGTCTTACTGCAATTATATAGCGCCCTGGTGAGACCGCACCTGGAGTATTGTGTACTGTTTTGGTTTCCTTACCTAAGGAAGGCTACACTTGCCATTGAGGGAGTGCAAAGAAGGTTCACCAGACTGATTCCTGGGATGGGGGAATTGTCTTATGAGGAGAGATTGAGTAGACTAGGGTAATATTCTCTAGAGTTTAGAAGAATAAGAGGTGTTCTCATTGAAACATACAAAATTCTTACAGGGCTTGACAGGGTAGATGCAGGGAGGATGTTCCCCCTGGCTGGGGAGTCTAGAACCAAGGGTCACAGTCTCAGAATAAGGGGTCGGCCATTTAAGACTGAGATGGGGAGAAACTTTTTCACTCAGAGGATGGTGAATCTTTGGAATTCTCTACTCCAAAGGGCTGTGGAGGCTCAGTCTTTAAGTATATTCAGGACAGAGATCGGTAGATTTTTGGATATTAAGGGAATCAAGGGATATGGGGATAGTGCAGGAAAGTGGAGTTGAGGTAGAAGATCAGCCATGATCTCATTGAATGGCAGAGCAGCTCGTGGGCTGAATGACCTACTCCTACTCCTGCTCCTACTTATTGTGTTCTGTTACTTACCAACTGAGTCATTTTTTAATTTTATTTATTCATTCACCGGATCTGGGCATCGTTGGCAAGGCCAGCATTTATTGCCCATCCCTAATTGCCCCTGAGAAGGTGGTGGTGAGCTGCCTGCTTAAACCGCTGCAGATTGTGATGAAAATACTCCCACCTTGTTGACTTTGTCATAGCGGTTTGATACAACTGAGTGGCCATTTCGGCTGGGCCATTTCAGAGGACAGTTACGATTCAACCACATTGCTGTGGGTTTGGAGTTTAGGGGCCATGAAAGTTTTTGTTTCACTGTAACACTAATAATTCAGTCTCTGAAGCATTACCTATTGTGATAGAAGATTAATTACATCCCTTCCATCTAATGTTGTACAGTTTGAACAAATGCAACAAATGTTATAGGCAATGCCAGTGTTACAGTACTTACAGAAGGGCCTTGCAGTCCTTGGGATCCCCTTTGTCCTGGGGTTCCTGGGTCACCCTTAGGAATAAAAGTACCACAATTAACAAGTGCATGGAATATCAGAAACTGTGTAATTGGTGTAAGATGTCATTTTATGGCCCAGTCTGTTGGATTGTGGGAAGGTATTGAAATGAAAGATGGCTGTCAGAGTGATAAATGAGTAATTTTCTTCAACTTCATCCGCATCACTGTGTTGAAATTATGATTTTTACAGAGTCTGCTATGCTACCTCATTCTTTCCTAGGATCTCAAAACTGTAGAATTCCTTATTTTTTATCATTCTTCAGGATGTGGAAATTTAGTACCCATCCTGAGTTATCCTAGTGAAGGTGGTGGTGGGCCTTCTTCTTGAACCATTGCAGTCCATGTGGTGAAGGTGCTCCCACAGTGCTATTGAGTAGGGAGTTCCTTTGCAGGTTGTCTCAAGACAGGTTAGATGCAGGAAGAATGTTCCCGATGATGGGGAAGTCCAGAAGCAGGGGTCACAGTCTAAAGATAAGGGGTAGGCCATTTAGGACTGAGATGAGGAGAAACTTCTTCACTCAGAGAGTTGTTAACCTGTGGAATTCCCTACCGCAGAGAGTTGTTGATGCCAGTTCATTGGATATATTCAAGAGGGAGTTAGATATGGCCCTTACGGCTAAAGGGATCAAGGGGTATGGAGAGAAAGCAGGAAAGGGGTACTGAGGGAATGATCAGCCATGATCTTATTGAATGGTGGTGCAGGCTCGAGGGGCCGAATGGCTTACTCCTGCACCTATTTTCTATGTTTCTATGTTTCTATGGAGGTGGAGCTGGAGCGAAGTGCAGAGACACACATGACATCAAAAGAGAATTTGAAATAAAGATCAAAAACAGTCCACAATAATTTAGCCAATGAAGGGAAGGTCAATGGGAACCATAATTTCTTCAGTCATGGGGGGGGGGGGTCTTTGGGTGACTGCATGGAGTCGGAGTTTGGGGAGCGCAGCCTGATGGAGATCACAGGAACCCTGGCCCCCTCTGCTATGGACTACAGCTTACCCCAGGGTGGTGTAATTCTCAGGATAAGATGTGGAGTCGGATCTTGACCCAACAATGATGCAGGAACGGCAATATATGTCCAACTCAGGAAGGTGTGTGACTTGGAGGGCAACTTGTAAAGGTGATGATAGTGCCATGTTCCTTCTGCCCTTGTCCTTCTAGGTGGTAAAGGTTGTGGGTTTGGAAAGTGCTTCTGAAATAGCCTTGGCCTCTTGCTGCAGTGCATCCTGTAGATACGACACACTGCAGCCACAGTATGCAAATTTTGTTTAAGCTTCTGTTTAAACTCGTGGATTAGGTGTCGCTTTGTCCTGGATGTTATTGAGCGTCATGGTTGTTATTTCAGCTGCACCCATCCAGGCAAGTTGAGAGTATTCCATCACACTCCTGACTTGTGCCTAGTTGATGGTGGAGTCAGGGGGTGAGCAACTTGCCAGAGAATACCCAGTCTTTGACCTGCTCCAGCAGCTATTTTATTTATGTGGCTGGTCCAGTTGACTTCCATGAGTCTTCCTTTCTTTCTACTAGCTGCAGGATTTTTAACCCCAAACTTGGCATCACCAAACTCATTCTTGAGTTACTTCACCTTCTCTCCTGTTCCTTTCAACCTGGGTGGTGTCCTGTATTATTTGCCTTGGCCTTTCATCAAGGTTTCTTAACAATAAAAATAGATTAACTAATGGAGTTAGATGCTATGATAAACTACAGGACCACAAATAATATATGTTTGTATGCACGTTGTGCTCTATAACATTTGTTACAATGTAGACAATGATGTCAAAGTAAAATCATTGTTAGTGACTTGAAATCAATGCAAATGAGTTGAAATCACTGCTAGCGACAAGTAATAAGTGCAGGTGAACAATCAGATTGGACATTGAGCAGACACTTTAATGTCTCCATACCAGAATAATTATATGATCCACAAGATGTTAAACAATGAGATAACCACTTGGATCCCCATTGAGTTCAAAGGTATTTCCATTTCCTTGGAATAACTTATTTGTTTTCAATGCACACGCTGTGACATTGAGAAGCAGACTAATTTTACAGTTAAACCTACTCCTGCTGTACAGTGAAAACTTAAAGAAATAACTGGCCCAGGTAGTGTGAAATCTCCCTGGACATGTTGGTGCTCCAAGAGTTAACCTGCACACTGCCTTTAGAATTTTATCCGGAGTCTCCACCCTTTAGCAGTTGTCCTTCAGACTGCCGTGCTCCAGTTTTGAGGTCATTTTCCAGGAGTTACCCTGAGGACATTAAGAGGCAACTACATAGTGTAGAACTAGAGTCACATGTAGACCGTACCTGGTGGGTGTGGCACGTTTGTACAACAATTTGACAGCTGGTGCTAGGCCACATATTACCAGATATTTGAATTCAATATCACAACTTGCCATGGTAGGTTTAAGCTCAATAACCTCTGGGTTGCTAGTCCAGCACCATAACCACTAGGCCGCCGCATGTTCTTGTCCCATTGCCACCTCTGACAAGAATAGTTTCTTCAACAATGGCTAATGTAAAATAAAGTTAAGGAGGGAGTTATAAATTCTCTCGTAGTTCTCTAGCAATTACGTTTATGGGCAGTTCAGCCATATAGAACAGAAGGGCTTAGCTTCTTAGCTTTGATCCCCATTGTGTGCTGAGTTAGTTGATCTCACTCAGGGCTGTAGTAAAGGTGCTTCAGTTGGCCATAGCTGCTCAGAGTTAGACAGGCAAAATCAGATTGCCACTATCCAGTGCCCCCGACTGGAACTGCATGTATGTAGTTGTTGGGAGTGGACCACTCATATTGACAAGTATTTGCAGGAGCTGCTCACCTTGGGGTGGGGGGGGGAGGGGTAATTATTTTGAACAAAGAGGAGAAAAGCATTTTTTTAAATCAATCTCATTATAGCTCCTTGATGTCCAAATATTTATCTGGAAGAATTCTTTAAATCATAGAAATGATACTTACAGGCTCTCCTGGAGTACCAGCAGGTCCCATTTCTCCCAGTTCACCAGTATCACCCTGTAATAGGGGCAACATATATCATATACATAAATGAGAATTTTACATTACACTACTTAGCTGGAAAAATATATGGAAAGCGAAGTAAAAGAAGAAAAGTGTGAGCATCAGAACAGAGAGAGAACCTTAAGTTGGAAAAAATGAAAAAGACTTGCATTTCTATAACGCCTTCCACAACCACCGAACATCTAAAAGCACTTTACAGCCAACTTTTGAAATGTAGTCACTGTTGTAATGTGGGAAAGGCAGCAGCCAATTTTGTGCACAACAAGCTTCCACACACAGCTATGTGATAATCTGTTTTAGTGATGTTGATTGAGGGGTAAATATTGGTCAGGTCATCGGGGATATCTCCCCTGCTCTTGTTCAATATAGTGCCATGCGATCTTTTGCGTTCACCTCAGAGGGCAAACGGGGCCTTGGTTTAACATTGCATCTGAAAGACGGCACCTCCGACAGTGCAGAACTCCCCCCGCACTGCACTGGAGTGTCAGCCCAGACTTATGTGCTCAAATTTGAATCCACAACCTTCTGACTCAGAGGTGAATGTGCTACCAGCTGAGCCACAGCTGAGAGAGAAGTAAATGAGCGACAGGGAGAGAAAGAACTAAACAAGAGAGGAGAGAGAACTAAATGAGGAGAATAGAAAGGAAGCAAAACAAAAGATAGAAACTAAATGAAGGAGACTGAAAACTATGGGCCCAAATTTGCCCAGGACTTGCTCTGTTTTTTTTGGAACAACTTGATTTTTCTGGAGTATCTTAAATATCCCCATCCTGCACATTTAATTTGCGCCAGTGTAAGTGAGTTCGTTAGGATTTTTTTTAGTTTAGTTTTTTTTTCAAAATGTGGCATTACCAGCCACCTATGCCCGTTTTGGCCATTTGAGCCAGTTTGGACAGCTAATAGTTGCTCCAAACTAACTTAGGCCAGCGTATGTGGCCACTTGTGGCCGCACAGAAAACCCTTGCGGAGAGTTAAGAAATCAGCGCAGGTTGCCAGAGATGGGGGGGGGGGTGGAAGGGAAGCACAGAGGACCTTGCAAAGCATAAACACCTTCACAACAACTAATACAGATCTTGTACTGAAACCTTTGCATAATTTACACATTCCACTATATATATATGCACTTTTTAATATCAGAAGACAAAGGGTTTCATAAAGCCATTTATGAATCAAATATTTTGCTAGCAGGGCTATAAACGATGGTCACTTGCGCAAGGTACCTAAAGGTGCCCATGCAGTTACTCCCCAATAAGGCACCCGTGGGTGCTGATGGAATGTTCCCAACAGGGTATCTATGGGCATCCATGCAGTTGTTCACTAAGAATTGGTGGGATTTTTAAAAAATTGACCTAAGTTACTGACAGACCAAACCTCAGGAAAGTTTTCTCTCGTCATTCTCACCTCTTAACTGCCAGTTGCATTGTGCCATTGACAGAGACATTTTCTAACTCATTTAAAGAAACTCGCCTCCTTCCCCCTCCCCCCCACATCAAAACTCTCCCCCGCGCCCCCCCCTTCCCTCCCGATCAAAAGTCTCCCCGCACCAACCTGTTTCTTATAGCCCTCAGCGTGGGAAGACAGCGGCCGGCCTGTGCGGCAGGCCACTTGGCCAGGGATAGGGGCGGCAAACATCGGGTCATCCCTTCGGCCAGGGATAGGGGCGGCGAGCATTGGCTCCCGCTCACAGCCTGCAGGACGCGCTGGGAGGGCGAGGAGCTACTGCGCATGTAGACTCCACCACATGAAGGCAGCTGCCGGCACTGTTTTCGGCGCAGGGCTGTAGCTCCACCCCCCCCACCCCCCACTGCAGTATACACACCACGCCAGGGCCCGGGACACACAGCAGAGCGGCAGAATTGTGAGTACGTTTTTTGGCGCCGTTTTGAGTGCACAAAGTCAGCGCATCTCGGGTTATTGTGCCAGAAAAAGGGGTTGGGGAAATTTGGGCCCTAAATAAGGGAAGGCTAGAGAGAACTAAATGGGACGCGGGATAGAAAGATTTAACAAAGAGAAGACATAAAACTAAATGAGGGGGATTGTGAACTAAATGAGAAATAGATAACTAAACAAGGACAGAGAAAGAATTAAAGAAGGGAGCAACATCCAAATAATGGAGAGAAAACTAAATGAGAGTTGCAGAAGAGGGAAGATAAAATAAATTGAAGAGCAAAAGGAAGAAAGAATGAGAAAACTAAGAAAGAAAGGGGGAGAAATTCGGGAGTGCCCTTTTTGGGATACTAACTTTTGAAAGTTAAAAAAATTAATACCTGGTGCTAATGCTTTTCAGCTTTCAAAAAAATTCAGTCTTTGTGCTCCATGAGGTGGTGGAGCACTACATCAAGTGCTCCACTTCCTCCCTGGAACGTAACAGGATGCAGGCGGGGCAATAGAACACAATATAAGAACATAAGAAATAGGAACAGGAGTCAGCCATTTGCCCCCTCAAGCCTGCGCCGCCATTCAATAAGATCATGGCTGATATGATCCTGGCCTTAACTTCACTTTCCATAACTCCTCACTCCCTTATCTTTCAAAAATCTGTCTATCTCCACCTTCAATATATTCAATGACCCAGCCTCCAAAGCTCCCTGAGGTATAGAATTCCAAAGATTCACGACCCTCAGAGAAGAAATTCCTCCTAATTTCCATTTTAAACGGGCAACCCCCTTATTCTGAACCTATGCCCCCTAGTTCTACATTCCCCCATGAGGGGAAACATCCTCTCTGCATCTATCCTGTCAAGCCCACTCATAATCTTATACTCTCAGTCTTCTAAACACCAACGTGTATAGGCCCAGAAGTATAGGACAGTGGTGCATCACTGCACACGGGGCTGTGAAGCCCTGTTGCATTCCGAAGCTCCTTCCCTCCCTTAAAGGGAAGGGCCATCACTGCAGGCTCTGCATTGGGACCAGTGAGCTGGTCGTCGACGGCAGCCGTGATCTGAGCCCGATCAGCAGAGTGCCGGGCTGATCGATTGCGGCCAAAAATGACCCGGAGGGTCAACACGCGGCGAAAACCCAGTCGCAAACCACCCGAAAATCCAACCGATTGACTTTACCATCTTCTGACTTATTTTGCATTTTCCCTGCTTATTTCTCTCAGTCATGCCTTTTCATTTTGGAGCTGTTGTTTTCAACAAACCTTCTGGTTTTCTAGCATACTTTTCTGTTATACCTACTATAAGCCCTGCAGATGTGATACCTGTATCATAAATTTAAACAAATCATAGAGGGACATGCTGATTCAAACAAAACTAATTGCAAACTGATAGCAGGACTAAGATTCAGGAACCTGCACCACAGCAACCCCACAGGGACTGGAACAGAACAGGATCCTCTGTCTACTTTCAACTTCAGTTGCTGAGTGGGTCTTTCAAATGCAGAAACAAGCTGAACTCATTTAATCGGGAGAGCTCAGCCAGAATTAATAGGTTTTGCATGTGGTATTTTACATATTTTACAGCAAAAGAGGAAATAGCAGAGGCTTTGACCGTCATTTTCCAGTCCTCTGATTACAGGTGTGGTGCCAGAGGACTGGAGGACTGCTAACGTTGTATCTTTGTTTAAAAAGGGAGAAAGGGATAGACCAAATAATTACAGGTCAGTCAGCCTAACCTCGGTGGTGGGAAAATCATTGGAACAAATCATAAGGGAGAGGACAAATCTTCATTTGGAAAAACATAGATTAATCAAAGACAGTCAGCATGGATTTGTTAAGGGAACATCGTGTCTGACTAACTTGATTGAATTTTTCGAGGAGGTAACCAGGAGGGTCAATGAGGGCAGTACGTATGATGTAGTGTATTTGGATTTTAGCAAAGCTTTTGATAAGGTCCCACATGGCAGACTTGTCATGAAAGTAAAAGCTAATGGGATCAAGGGCAAAGTGGCAAGTTGGATCCAAAACTGGCTCAGAGATAGGAAGCAAAGGGTAATGGTTGAAGGGTGCTTTTGTAACTGGAAGGCTGTATCCAGTGGGGTTCCGCAGGGCTCAGTGCTGTGTCCTTTGCTTTTTGTGGTATATATCAATGACTTGGACTTGAATGTTGGGGGTATGATTAAAAAATTTGCAGATGACACTAAAATAGGCTGTGTGGTTGATAATGAAGAAGAACGCTGTGGATTGCAGGAAGATATCAATGTACTGGTCAGGTGGGCAGAACAGTGGCAAATGGAATTCAATCTGGATAAGTGTGAGGTAATGCATTTGGAGAGGTCTAACAAGGCAAGGGGATGGTATTAAATGGTACGGCACTGAAAAGTGTAGAGGAACAAAGGGACCTTGGAGTGCAGGTCCACAGATCTCTAAAGGTAGCAGGCCAGATAGATAAGGTGGTTAAGAAAGCATATGGATACTTGCATTTATTAGTCGAGGCATGGAATACAAGAACAAGCAGATTATGCTTGAACTGTATAAAACACTGGTTAGGCCGCAGCTGGAGTACTGTGTCCCCTGCACTACATTACAGGAAAGATGTGATTGCACTGGAAAGAGTGCAGGGGAGATTTACAAGAATGTTGCCTCAACTGGAGAACTTTGGCTATGAGGAAAGACTGTCTGTTTTCTTTGGAATAGAGGAGGCTGAGGGGAGATCTTATTGAGGTGTATAAAATTATGAGAGGCCTGAATAGAGTGGATATGAAGGACCTGTTTCCCTTGGCAGAGGGGTCAACAACCAGGGGATATAGATTTAAAGTAATTGGGGGGAGGTTTAGAGGAGATATGAGGGGAAATTTCTTTACCCAAAGGGTAGTAAGGGTCTGGAACTCACTGCCTGAAAGGGTGCTAGCAGCAGAAACTCTCACCACATTTAAAAAATACTTGGATGTGCACTTAAAGTGCTGTAGCCTACAGGGCTACGGACCAAGAGCTGGAAAGTGGGATTAGGCTGGATAGCTCTTGATTTTCTATGATTCTATGATTCTTTGTCATCCTCTAATCTCTCTACTGCTGAAGCCATCTCCACATAGCTCAATATCAATTACTATAGATTGCACCCCCCACCCAACAATTCACAACTCTCTGTGAAGTCCATCAGAGATTTTAATACTGCTTCCTACTATGGGCCAGCTTTTCTGATACCATTTTCTCTCTTGCTCTCTCTCTCTCTTTCTCTCACATTCAATCCTATCCTCAAATGGACATAAGAAATTATTTTGTCTCGTAGATGACTGCTTTCTCACTTCGAGCGTCCAACCTCTTTGTCTCTGTCACAACCATTCTTGTCTATTTTCTCAATAACATTCTGATCATTGCTCCTCTGAACTTGGCCCTCTGAAACAGCAAGTACACTGTCCTACACATTGAACCGCCCTGCATCATCATTATATTGGAAGCGAGACTCGTCACACTGTCACTCATTGTTTCTCACTATAAATAAGACAAAAGAACACCTAAAAATGCAGCAAATCTGAAATAAAAGTTCAGAAAATGCTGGAGATACAAAGCAGCTCAGTCAATGTTTTGAAAGAAAAATAGTAGGCTGATGTTGTGGGTGTATTCTCGATATATACGCTTCAGCAGACTAAGGGCTCACAAACAAAGCATTTGTATTTTCTTTTTAGAGATGCTGTTGGACCTATTGTGTAGTTCCAACAATGCTGATTTTATTTTGTTGGCCCTGGGATCCCAAGGCTCTGGGAGTCTGCAGTACAGCAACCTTTACTTTATTTCTCAAATATTTTTAAAAAAATAAACAGAGTACCTTTTCCCCATTTGGTCCTTTCTGTCCTGGTGATCCATGTAATCCCTTAAAAAAGACACATACAAGATATTACAAATTTTCCCCCACTGGTTTAGTTACAAGGCCACTGTTACCTCCTGGTATTGTGAACAATCGCAGTACTGCCAACATTCTCTACTTACCTTTAAATCCTGTGATTTGTGGAAGTACTGTATCATATTAATGCTCACATTTTATGCAGCAAATTCAAGCATGCAGAAAGCTGCATTTAAATTTCCTCCAACTGTTTAAAAAACTTCTTCAAATCTCACTACCTGCTGGTGAATCAGAAGTGTTCACAACTCTCTCGTCACTGAATGTAATTATGCTGTTTTTTTTCTCAAAGAGCAACTTACACCTTATCCTGTCTCTCAGAAGAATCTTAAAAATGCTTCACACAATGAATTACTTCAGAAATGTTGTTCCCAGGATCCTTGTTTTTAGGTGAAGACATCAGCCATTTATACACATCAAAATGCCACGATCAGCATCATCATCATCATAGGCAGTCCCTCGAAATCAAGGAAGACTTGCTTTCAATCGAAAAGTGAGTTCTCAGGTGGCTGTACAGTCCATTGAGGGAATTAGAATCTCTGTAACAGTTGGGGCAGAAGAAAGATACCCCAGTACTGCACTGGAGTGTCAACCGATTATTACATGTTCAGGTGTTGTGGTGGGACTCGAACATGGCTTTCTAGCTCAGAGGTGAGAGTGCTCAGCCAGCTTGACAATTTCAAACTAATATAAGTAAAGGAAATAAATGATTGAAACACGTAATTTTTTTGTCACGGTATAAATACTTACAGGTAAACCCGGAGCCCCAGTTTCCCCCATTCGGCCTAGTAATCCAGCATCGCCCTATATTACAAACATAAGAACATAATGATTTGTTGGAACAGTTAATGGCCATTACCCACCAGATTGACCCTTTTTTTATTGAGCTAAACATTATCTACCTAGGACGGAGGAGGGGCGACGGGGGGGTGGGGGGGCGGGGGCCGGGGGTGGGGCGTGGGGTGGTGGTGGGGGGCTTCTGCATGATTCTGGAGGCAAGTGCCAGCACCACCTCAGACATTGGGATTCCACTTGGGTTAGATAGCGAGTTTGAGCGTTGTGCACGTGGTGAATCACAGAGAACCAGTGATCAGCAGCGGGTATCAGTGGCAGGAACAGCACAAGAGACAGCTCACCGAAGAGCGAGGTCCTCTCTCAGCTCTGCTTCGGAGAACACAGGTGATGCTGACAGGGACCCAGCCATGTAAAGAAAGTCGTTAGCATCACACAAGCTACTGTACGAATTATTGGAAGGCCTGCTGAGGATTTCACCACTATTATTGGCAGTAAGGAAGCCTGTGTCCTCCAGCACTCTACAAACATTTGCTGTTTCCCTTTAAATAATAGGTCATCATTTGCTGTAACAGGGCAACCAACGGCGTCCCCTCAATAGTTAGACTTGCCCTTGCCCGTTTAATCACCATGATATTTTGCACCGCAAGTTGCTGAAAGTGCAAGGTGATAACGTCGTAGTGAGGGAAACCGGGCACCTGGGATATGAGTGAACAGGGCAATCAACTGTGTATCTCCTTAAATAATTAGGTTGAAGGATTGTGAAATTAACAGCACAATGACTGCGAAGGAGGTCTAATTAGAGTGGGTGAATTCAACGTCAAATCAGGTACAGAAAAAAAAATAAAGAGAGAGAAAGAAAGATTGGATTAAGAGAGACATAAAAATGAGACAGAAAGGAAAAGTAAAAACGAAAATTCTAATTTTAAATTTTACATAAAAAATCTCCAACAACAATTAAAACCTGAAGGAATGAGACTTCATGCTTGTAATAATTAATTTTCAGTGCCAGGTTGTTTGGCAGTAGTTAACACAAATGACATTAAAAGGGTACTTAGACTGAAATAGATAAGACCTAACTTTCTGTGACGAGTTTAGTTTATACCTACCGTGCAAATACAACAATTTCACAGTGTTCAATGCATTTAAATGGTGACCCAGACAGCGAAATGTTGTTTTTGCAAAACTAATGACAGAGCAGCACATCTTGAACAGCAACTTTTTTATTTCCACATTTATCTGACCTCAGTTGAAAATGCACATAAATAATTGCGAGTGCCATTCGCCTCTGTTATTTTGACAATAAATCATGGCCCATAATAAATGTGTTTGTGTCGAAGAGCTATTGCCAATTTAGCAACTTAGTGTAGCATCAACAAAATTCTTGCTGTTACCTTTTTGCCTTCAGCTCCAACATTCCCATCCCGTCCAGGATGCCCAGTATCACCCTAAAACACAAACAATAAGTGAAAGTAAATTGTGGCTCCACAGTCAATTGTTCTTTTTTTCTTTTAAGAATTTCTCCCTTCTGAAGCCAGTGACTCCTTCCAGGTTGCAGCTCCACAGACACTTGCCCCAGTGTCCATTATTCATGTGTGAACCTGGTCAGGGAGTGTCAGCAGGATACTTGACTTGTGGGGGCATCAAAGCCTAGCCTTATCCTGTCCTGACCCGGCATGTACACACACCCGCTTTGTAGCAAAAGCCATGGAATAACAAGCTGGATTAAGAACCTTAGGGGATTTTCACCTCATTGCAAGACCCAGTGCAACACCCCAAGGATTGGCCTAACTGACGTCGGCTAACTCAACACAGAGTTGAAATCGAACCGAGGACCTTCTTTATCAGCTACTAAATGGGCAAACTCACTGAGCTATCAGGGGAGACCTACACTGTTGTTTTATTTTCAATTAATTTGTATCCCTTTGGATACCAGGCTTCTGGTGGATATCAATGTACCACTAAAATGTAGAGCACGTTATTTAGTAAAATTTGTAAAACCCCCTTCCTGCCACTCCATATGCTACCCTACATCACGGGCCTCATAGTATCAGTTCCTAATGACCGACTATCATCTCACATTCGCACCTCTTCTCCAACTTTAAATGAACAAGTTATAAAGTGGCTCAGTTGGCATTTAGTTGAGGACACAGCAATGATGTGAATGATGTATTAATATGTCATTCATGGAGGTATGTTAGCATTGGGATTAGAAACCTAGAGGCCATGACAAGTTGTGAAATTCAAATTAATAAATCTACTCATTTGTGGACTAGCACCAGATAGTAACAACTGGTTCACTAATGTTCTTCAGAGAAGGCAATTTCCAAGCCCCTACTTGGTCTGGCCTACTCATCTCTCCAGCTCCACTCTATGCGGTTAACTGTTAATGCATGCTGACAAGGCCTAGCAAGTTACTAGAAATTGGTAATGAATGTGACCTTGCCACTATCACCCACATCTTGAAAACAATTTTTTTTTAAATGAATATTGCACTCCTGTCAGCAAGAAGCTGTGTTTTTAACCAATATACTGGACACAGCACAGGAGCACTGACAATCGAGCAATTTTGCTGCATGTAAATGGAGCGGAAATGTAGGGCTGGTTACCAGGATTTTAGCTTATATTCATTCACAGGATGTGGGTGTGGCTGACAAGGCCAGCGTATATCACCCACCCCGAATTGCCCTTGAGAAGGTGATGGTCAGCTGCCTTCTTGACAACAGAGTGCCTTACTTATTTCAGAGGGCAGTTAAGAGTCAACCACATTGGGGGTCTGGAATCACATGAAGGCCAGACCAGGGAAGGAAGCGACCTGCCCGGAATTGCCCCTGGGATGCCGTAGGCGAAAACGGGTAAGCGCTGAGCCCCTTACTTTTCACCAGGGGTGGGGGTGCACACTGCGATGATAGTCTTGCACCAACCCCTTTGCGGCCCATGGGGAAAATTGCCCCGTGGGAGGCAAAGTTTTCATGGCTGGGGCGGCCTGGCTGCTCTTAAAGGGGAGGGCCTTGCGCCACGGCGGCCTCTTGGGTGCCAGGCCATTGGCCTGGCCGAAACCTTCCCTGGTGGTCCAGTGGGAGCCAGGAAAGTAGCTGCAGAGTTTGCAGCGGCCTCACGCCCTGCTAACGCCCCGGCAGCACCATGCGGAGGCAAATCACGCCTCTAATACTTCCCCGCACATTTCTTTTAGACAAAGACTCCAATTCTGCAATATTTAGTGGCCCATCTCACCGGGCACTAAATATACTTATTTAATTCAAATTGTGCGCCCCATTTGGCAATTTTGTGCCTGCCAGGGGGTGGGTTCCAAAATTGGTCCCAGTGCCCATGGATCAGGAAAGGAAACACCAGCCTTGGTTCCTGTTTTTGATTACTATTGCCCCCTACTAGTAGTATGCATGCAGTGAGGACAGAATTGGGCCCAACTGCAATATCCACCACAATCAAATAGCCCACTGACACTCGGTGTCCTCGTTCACGTGTGAATAATGGCTGCTTGGGCACCCAGCCAACCATACATGTGGAACTCTGTTCCATTAAGGGGAGGGGGGTTGGGGCACCTTCAGAAAAAGAGGGAGGGAGAAAATTAAGAAAATGATATATTATTTTCATAAAATAATATGATAGTCATTACAAAGTTAGCCCGACAATGTTAAACACTTACACGTTCGCCTTTAGGTCCGGGAGTACCGTATGGCCCTCGCGGTCCCTCTGGGCCCTAGAAAACAAAGAATAACTGTAAAAGGATTCAATGCACACAAATATCTAGCTATCTTTGGAATGAAAGGTCTTTATTCTTTTTTATGTTCTGCTTTATTTTGATGTGCCAATTTGTCACTTCAATGTCGGTCTGAACCCTGGTCTGTGCTGAGTTAGCTCTTTTCTGCCAGACAGCAGTGGGAGCCCTCTTACTGATTGCAATGTTTGGTTCAGGAAGAGAGAAAATCATCGCTTGCTATTTAATGATCCTGTGGAAGCCGGAAGTTGGGCGATATTAGGGTTGGCCTCGACTCTGATGCCATCCTCCAACAGTTGAATAGCCTGGCAGCACTTGCAAGTGAAGACAAGCGGGATTTCAGAGGAGCTGACAGCTGTGGAACTGTATCCCGACATATGCCCTCAGGACAGAAAATTGGGAAAGCGGGAGAACTCTGTTTTTGAATCAGCTTTTTATTTTTACCTTAAATTTCATTTAGATTACTGCCGTAATCACTTCCCAGGTATTCACTGTTCTCCAGAATAACTATCATAACCAACAACTTATTCATATATTACAATAGACAATGTTGCGCATTTGTATGCAAGCATTGACTTAAATAATTTAAAAAGAGAGCTGAACAAAAACTTACTTTGGCGCCTTTAATGCCTGGCTCTCCGTTTCCACCTCTTGGACCTTCTGGCCCCTAAAATATAGAAGACTTTCAACCATTGACAGTTGTTCTTTATTAGCAGGGGGCACTGGTATCTGAGCAATACTGCTTTCCAAAATTGATTGTATTTCTAAAAATATTTTAACATACCGTGTTAACAATAAATGTGGTTTCTATTTATTTTGCTGCCTTCTTTTTCATCTCCACAAGTGATATTCCCATAATAATCTCTTTTTTTGAAAAGACATCCGAGTATTCAACTCCCTCAGTGAGTTGAGAGTGAAAAATCCCTGTTTGAGGTGGACTCCACGGTCATAGATAGTCCAACCCACTTACTAATATATGATCTGAGATCTGTCAGTCAAATTGCTTAATCACTGGCTACTGTTTCGGAGTGTTAGCTTGTCTCAATTAGCATCATTCCCACCTCTGGATCCGAATGTAGTTTGGTTTCATTCCCCCATATTAAGATTCGAGTACATAACCTAGGCTGGCACTCAACTGCAGTATTGTCAGAAGGACTGTCCTTTAGATGGACATTAAATTGATCGGTCGCTGATTGGAGCATGGGCAGGCATTGCAGGAGCAGCGATGTCGATGCAAAGGAGCGGCGAGAGATTGTAGAGGGACATGATCGGGGCCCAGGAGAGGCATGAGTTCAGGGCCAGAAGAGGCGAGGGCCCAGGGGCAGCACGGGCCAGCACACACTGCGATATGTGCGCGCACTAGGTCCATGCAGCAGAGCTGGTCTCCAGTCGTCTTGGTTAATCCTTGCCACTGGACCAAGACCTAGCTCCATCAAGCCTGTGTGGTGGCTGGTGTGCAACGGCCACCACACGCGAAACAAAATCCATGCACAGGCATCTTCCACCCTTCAAGATTTAGTTTGGGACCTGGAATTGAAATACCTGTGAACTTTTTGGCATGGAAGTAAGTCATCCTCGACTCGAGGGACTGCCTATGATGATGAAATTGAAGTCCATTTAACTGCCCCATTGCCTTTGCCAAGCTGCGATCTGCCTGTTCAGGGGCACGTTATAGTGAGGCAGTGAGATCAAATGGATCAAGGGGCCTTTGCATCTGAAAATATCGTATGAAACCAGATGAGATTCCCAGTGAGACAGAGCAAAATGGCCCTTCATCCGGCCTACTCAGAGCCTACTGGCTGCTCCACTGATTCAGTTAGTACTTGTGCCAAGCTATTGGGAATGCACCAATATATTATGCTTGAGAAATGTAAGTTAAAAGGAGCAGCCTCAAGGGGCTGGATGGCCTTTTCTCAATCTATACTTTCTAATGGTTTTAGGCTCTAATCTCTGACCTGCCTATAGAAAAATAAATTGAACTATGGATCACTGCACCTTTAACTTAAATGAGCATAAAATAATTGAATACTTACAGTCGACCCAGCTGATCCTGGAGGCCCCGGCAAACCATTAAATCCTGGAATTCCCTGAATGAAAAAAAATCACTTTAATTTTTAAAAAGTTTTATACACTACAGTTCCTTTTTGAATACTGTTTGAAAGCTAGCTAGAAGCCCTTTTTGTTGTAGAATGCTTTTAACAGTGAGATTAGATGTGTTCTCCCTTTTGGGAGGAGCCATATAAAAGGCATTGTATTTCAAATCATGCTGTATGAGAGAAGATTATAAAGCAGAATATAATGGCTGTATTAAAATTTGAAAGTTACAGAATTAATAAAGATTTGAGACGGTTTTAATCCAGTAATCATTGTTATATATGTGGACTTGTATTTACCCTATTTTCTATGTTTCTATAGTCCTTACTACTAGAGGGATCAAGGGGTATGGTGAGAAAGCAGGAATGGGGTACTGAAGTTGCATGTTCAGCCATGAACTCATTGAATGGTGGTGCAGGCTAGAAGGGCCGAATGGCCTACTCCTGCAACTATTTTCTATGTTTCTATGTTTCTATGAATAGCGGTGCAGGTTAGAAGGACCGAATGGCCTACTCCTGCACCTATTTTCTATGTTTCTATGTTTCTATGTTTACTCTGTACAGCCACCAGAAGACTCATCCCCTGGAGTCCCAATAGATCCCAGAATCTCTTGGGAGCACAGGTATTTAAGGAGGCTTCACAGGTTGGAGAGGTACTCAGGAGACCTGCAATAAAAGACTAAAGTCACACTTCACTTTTAGCTGACAGTGTTCAGTCTGACTCTTTCTCCATGCACGACAACTGGCGACGAGATATAGATAGCGAACCCAAAGATGCAGAGAACAGTGGGCATCCTGGAGAAATTTTCGGAGGGAGGTGATTGGAAAACTTTTGTGGAGCGATCCGATCAATACTTCGTGGCCAACGAGCTAGATGGGGAACAGTGCGCTGCCAAACAAAGGGCGATCCTCCCCACCGTATGGCCTCATGAAGAATCTGCTCACTCCAGCGAAACCCATGGAGAAATCGTACGACAATTTGTGCACACTGGTCCGAGAGCACTGGAACCTCTGATGGCGAGGTATCGGTTCTACACCGACAAAAGGTCTGAAGACCAAGAAGTGGTGAGTTATGTCGCCGAGCTAAGAAGCCTTGCAGGACATTGCGAATTTGAAGGATATTTGGAGCACATGCTCAGAGACTTTTTCGTACTTGGCATTGGCCACGAAACCATACTTCGCAAACTTTTGACCATAGAGACCCCAACCTTGAGTAAGGCCATAGCGATAGCCCAGGCGTTCATTGCTACCAGTGACAATACTAAGCAAATCTCTCAGCACACAAGTGCTGCTACAACTACTGTGAACAAAGTGATGTTGTTTTCGCATCATAACGTACAGGGCAGGTCACACATACCTGCAGCTGCACGTCCGCAGATGTCTGAGTCCACCATCAAGGGTGATGAATGCAAGGCCATTAACACCTTGTTGGTGCTGCGGGGGTGATCATCGTTTCCATTCATGCCAATTCAAAGAGTACATTTGCAAGGGCTGTGGAACAATGGGACACCTCCAACGTGTGTGCAGGCGAGCTACAAAGCCTGTTAAACCTGCAAACCACTATGTTGCAGAGGAGGACAGATCCACGGAGGATCACGACGAACCAGAGCCTCGGATCAAGGAGGCAGAGGTACATGGGGTGCACACATTCACCACGAATTGTCCCCCGATAATGCTGAATGTTGAACTAAATGGACTCCCGGTGTCAATGGAGCTAACACGGGTGCGAACCAGTCCATCAAGGGCAAAAAGACTTTCGAAAGGTTGTGGTGCAACAAGGCCTCAAGGCCAGTCTTAACTCTAGCTCGCACGAAACTAAGAACTTACACAAAAGAACTGATTCCTGTAATCGGCAGTGCGACCGTAAAGGTCTCCTACGATGGAGCGGTACACAAGCTACTACTCTGGGTGGTACCGGGCGATGGTCCCACGCTGCTCAGCAGGAGCTGGCTGGGAGAGATACGCTGGAACTGGGACGATGTCTGAGCGCTATCACCTGCTGATGACACTTCGTGTGCACAGGTCTTAAACAAATTTCCTTTGCTGTTCTAACCAGGTATCAGGAAATTCCAAGGAGCAAAAGTGCAGATCAACCTAATTCCGGGTGCGCGACCCATCCATCACAAGGCGAGAGCAGTACCGTACATGATGAGAGAAAGAGTAGAGATCGAGCTAGACCGCTGCAAAGAGAGGACATCATTTCACCGATTGAGTTCAGCGAGTGGGCCAGTCCTATTGTCTCAGTCCTCAAGGGAGACGGCACCGTCAGAATCTGTGGCAATTACAAAGTAACTATCAATCATTTTTGACCAATACCCACTACCAAAGGCTGACGAACTCTTTGCAACACTGGCGGGAGGAAAGACGTTCACGAAGTTGAATCTGACTTCAGCCTACATGACGCATGAACTGGACGAATCATCGAAGGCCCTCACCTGCATCAACACGCACAAAGGTCTTTTTGTTTATAACAGATGCCCGTTTGGAATCTGATCAGCAGCGGCGATATTCCAGAGAAACATGGAAAGCTTACTGAAGTCGGTCCCGCACACCGTGGTCTTCCAGGACGACATCTTGGTCACAAGTCGGAACACAGTCAAGCACCTGCAGAACCTGGAGGAGGTTCTTAGTCTTCTGAACCGCGTGGGGCTCAGGTTAAAACACTTGAAGTGCCGTTTCCTGGCACCTGAAGTGGAGTTCTTGGGAAGGAGGATTGTGGCGGATGGCATCAGGCCCACCAAGACGGAGGCAATTGAGAACGCACCGAGGCCACAGAATGTGATGGATCTGCAGTCGTTTCTGGGACTCTTGAACTACTTTGGTAACTTCTTACCGGGTCTCAGCACACTGCTAGAACCACAACATGTCTTAGTACAAAAAGGGGAGAATGGGTTTGGGGCAAAAGCCAAATGCCTTTGTAAAAGCCAGAAAATTGTTATGCTCAAACAAATTGCTTGTGTTGTATGATCCATGTAAGCGTTTGGTACTAGCATGTGATGCGTCGTCATATGGCATCAGGTGTGTATTGCAACAAGCTAATGATTTCGGGAAACTGCAACCGGTTGCTTATGCATCCAGGAGTCTGCCTAAGGCTGAGAGAGCCTACATCATGATTGAAAAAGAAGAGTTAGCGTGTGTCTATGTGGGAAAGAAAATGCATCAATAACTGTTTGGGCTAAAATTCGAATTGGAAACCGACCATATGCCACTTATATCCCTGTTTTCCGAGAGTAAAGGGATAAATACCAACGCATCGGCCCGGATCCAGAGATGGCTGCTCACGTTGTCCACATATAACTACGCCATCCACCACAGGCCAGGCACAGAAAATTGCGCCGATGCTCTCAATAGGCTGCCATTGCCTACCACAGGGGTGGAAATGGCGCAGCCCGCAGATCTCGTCATGGTTATGGAAGCATTTGAGAGTGAACAATCACCAATCACTGCCAGGCAGATCAAAACCTGGACAAGCCCTTATTATCTCTAGTCAAAAGCTGTGTGCTTCACGGGAGCTGGTCCAGTGTCCCAGTGGAAATGCAGGAAGAGATAAAGTCGTTCCTGTGGCGCAAAGCTGAAATATCTATACAGGCAGACTGCCTTCTGTGGGGCAATCGAATAGTGGTCACCAAGAAGGGCAAAGACACCTTCATCAATGACCTCCACAATACCCACCCAGGCATTGTAATGATGAAAGCGGTAGCCAGGTCCCACGTATGGTGGCCCGGTATCGATGCGGACTTAGAGTTCTGCGTTCACAGATGTAATACATGCTCGCAGTTAAGCAATGTACCCAGGGAGGCGCCGCTAAGTTTATGGTCTTGGCCCTCCAAACTGTGGTCTAGGGTACACGTCGACTATGCAGGCCCGTTCTTGGGTAAAATGTTCCTTGTGGTTGTAGACGCGTACTCCAAGTGGATTGAATGTGAGATAATGTCGGCTAGCACGTCCACTGCCACTAGAGAAAGCCTGCGGGCTATGTTTGCCACTCACGGCTTATCCGATGTCTGGTGAGCGACAATGGGCCATGTGCTGAGTTCAAAGAATTCATGACCCTTAACGGGATCACACATGTCACATCTGCCCCATTTAAACCAGTGTCCAATGGTCAGGCAGAGAAAGCAGTGTAAACCATCAAGCAAGGCTTGAAGAGGGTAACTGAAGGCTCACTGCAGACTTGCCTCTCCCGGGTCCTGCTTAGCTACTGCACGAGACCCTACTCATTCACTGGGATCCCACCTGCTGAAATGCTCATGAAAAGAGCACTTAATACAAGGCTCTCGTTAGTTCACCCTGATCTAGATGAACAGGTAGAGCGCAGGTGGCTTCAACAAAGTGCATACCATAATGGAGCAAATGTGTCACGCGAGATTGAAATCAATGATCCTGTGGTTGTATTAAATTATGGACAAGGTCCTGTATCAGTAAGTAACCTTTAGCATTATTGTGACCAAAATAATTTAATCTAGAGATTAAGTCATGACAGGACAACTCGGACACGTGTTATGCTCCTCCTGTACTCTGTGGGAAGTGAGGAAGTCCAGTGTCCCTGACGACTACATATCCAGGAAGTGTATCCGGCTGCAGTTCCTGACAGATCGCATTGCGACACTGGAGCTGCAGGTGGATTCACTCTGGAGCATCCACAATGCTGAGAATGACGTGAATGGCAAGTTTAGTGAGTTGGTCTTACCGCAGGAAAAGGTTAGATAGCAAGATCGGGGCTGGGTGACCAACAGGAAGAGCAGTGGAAGGAAGGTAGTGCAGGGGTCCCCTGTGGTCATTCCCCTGCAAAACAGATACACCGCTTTGGGTACTGTTGAGGCGGATGACTCATCAGGGGAGGGCAGCAGCAGCCAAGTTCATGGCACCGTGGGTGACTCTGTTGCACAGGAGGGCAGGAAAAAGAGTGGGAGGACTATAATGATAGGGGATTCTACTGTAAGGGGAATAGATAGATGTTTCTGCTGCCGCAACCAAGACTTCAGGATGGTATGTTGTCTCCCTGGTGCAAGGGTCAAGGATGTCTCGGAGCGGGTACAGGATATTTTGAAGGGGGAGGGTAAACAGCCAATTGTCGTGGTGTATATAGGTACCAACGATATAGGTAAAAAATGGGATGAGGTCCGACAAGACGAATTTAGGGAGCCAGGAGCTAAATTAAAAAGTAGGACCTCAAAAGTAGTGATCTCAGGATTGCTACCAGTGCCACTTGCTAGTCAGAGTAGGAATCGTAGGATAGCTCAGATGAATACGTGGCTTGAGGAGTGATGCAGAAGGGAGGGATTCAAATTCCTGGGACATTGGAACCGCTTCTGCGGGAGGTGGGACCAGTACAAACCGGATGGTCTGCACCTGGGAAGGACCAGGACCAATGTCCCGGGGGAGTGTTTGCTAGTGTTGTTGGGGAGGGGTTAAACTAATATGGCAGGGGGATGGGAACCTATGCAGGGAGACAGAGGGAAGTAGAATGGGGGCAGAAGCAAAAGATAGAAAGAAGAAAAGTAAAAGTGGAGGGCAGAGAAACCCAAGGCAAAAAGCAAAAAGGGCCACATTACAGCAAAATCCTAAAGGGTCAAAGGGTATTAAAAAGACAAGCCTGAAGACTCTGTGCCTCAATGCGAGGAGTATTCGGAATAAGGTGGACAAATTAACTGCGCAGATAGCAGTTAACGGATATGATGTAATTGGCATCACAGAGACATGGCTCCAGGGTGACCAAGGCTGTGAACTCAGCATCCAGGGGTATTCAACATTCAGGAAGGATAGACAGAAATGAAATGGAGGTGGGGTGGCGGTGCTGGTTAAAGAAGAAATTAATGCAATCGTAAGGAAGAACATGAGCTTGGATGATGTGGAATCTGTATAGGTGGAGTTACGGAATACCAAAGGGCAGAAAACGCTAGTGGGAGTTGTGTACAGACCACCAAACAGTAGTAATGAGGATGGGGACAGCATCAAACAATAAATTAGGGATCCGTGCAATAAAGGTACAGCAGTTATCATGGGCGACTTTAATCTACAAATTGATTGGGCTAACCAAACTAGTAGCAATGCGGTGGAGGAGGATTTCCTGGCGTGTATTAGGGAGGGTTTTCTAGACCAATATGTCGAGGAACCAACTAGAGGGCTGGCCAAACTAGACTGGGTGATGTGTAATGAGAAAGGACTAATTAGCAATCTTGCTGTGCGAGGTCCCTTGGGGAAGAGTGACGATAATATGGTGAATTCTTTATTAAGATGGAGAGTAACACAGTTAATTCAGAGTCTAGAGTCCTGAAATTGGGGAAAGGTAACTTCGATGGTATGAGAATTGAATTTGCAAGAATAGACTGGTGAGTGATACTTAAAGGGTTGATAGTGGATAGGCAATGGCAAACATTTAAAGATCACATGGATGAACTTCAACAATTGTACATCCCTGTCTGGAGTAAAAATAAGAACGGGGAGGGTGACTCAACCGTGGCGAACAAGGGAAATTAATGATAGTGTTAAATCCAAGGAAGAGGCATATAAATTGGCCAGAAAAAGCAGCAAATCTGAGGACTGGGAGAATTTTGGAATACAGCAGAGGAGGACAAAGGGTTTAATTAGGAGGGGGAAAATAGAGTATGAGAGGAAGCTTGTTGGGAACATAAAAACTGACTGCAAAGGTTCCATAGATATATGAAGAGAAAATGATTAGTGAAAACAAACGTAGGTCCCTTGCAGTCAGATTCAGGTGAATTTATAATGGGGAACAAAGAAATGGCGGACCAGCTAAACAGATACTTTGGTTCTGTTTTCACGAAGGAAGACACAAATAACCTTCCGGAAATACTAGGGGACCGAGGGTCTAGTGAGAAGGAGGAACTGAAGGATATACTTATAAAGCGGGAAATTGTGTTAGGGAAATTGATGGGATTGAAGGTCGATAAATCCCCGGGGCCTGATCGTCTGCATCACAGAGTATTTAAGGAAGTAGCCATAGAAGTGGATGCATTGGTGATCATTTTCCAACAGTCTATTGATTCT
Organism: Pristiophorus japonicus; assembly: GCF_044704955.1. Taxonomy (NCBI): domain Eukaryota; kingdom Metazoa; phylum Chordata; class Chondrichthyes; family Pristiophoridae; genus Pristiophorus; species Pristiophorus japonicus. Next base: position 501,301,458 of record NC_091977.1, on the reverse strand, counting down.
GGATCAGTTCCTATGGACTGGAGGGTAGCTAATGAAACACCGCTGTTTAAAAAAGGAGGGAGAGAAAAAACAGGTAATTATAGACCATTTAGCCTGACATCAGTAGTGGGGAAAATGTTGGAATCAATTATTAAAGATGAAATAGCAGCGCATTTGGAAAGCAGTGACAGGATCGGTCCAAGTCAGCATGGATTTATGAAAGGGAAATCATGCTTGACAAATCTTCTGGAATTTTTTGAGGATGTAACTAGTAGAGTGGACAAGGAGAACCAGTGGATGAGATGTATTTGGACTTTCAAAAGGCTTTTGACAAGGTCCCACACAAGAGATTGGTATGCAAAATCAAAGCACATGGTACTGGGGGTAATGTGCTGACGTGGATAGAGAACTGGTTGGCAGACAGGAAGCAGAGAGTCGGGATAAATGGGTCCTTTTCAGAATGGCAGGCAGTGACTAGTGGAGTACCGCAGTCCTGAGACCCCAGCTCTTTACAATATACATTAATTGAAGGAATTGAGTGTAATATCTCCAAGTTTGCAGATGACACTAAACTGGGTGGCGGTGTGAGCTATGAGGAGGATGCTAAAAGGCTGCAGGGTGACTTGGACAGGTTAGGTGAGTGGGCAAATGCATGGCAGATGCAGTATAATGTGGATAAATGTGAGGTTATCCACTTTGGGGGCAAAAACATGAAGGCAGAATATTATCTGAATGGCGGCAGATTAGAAAAGGAGGAGGTGCAACGAGACCTGGGTGTCATGGTACATCAGTCATTGAAAGTTGCCATGCAGGTACAGCAGGCAGTTAAGAAAGCCTTAGTGAGGCCTCACCTGGAATATTGTGTTCAGTTTTGGTCTCCTAATCTGAGGAAGGACATTCTTGCTATTGACGGAGTGCGGCGAAGCTTCACCAGATTGATTCCAGGGATGGCTGGACTGTCATCTGAGGAGAGACTGGATCAAGTGGGCCTTTATTCACTGGAGTTTAGAAGGATGAGAGGGGATCTCATAGAAACGTATAAGATTCTGACGGGACTGGACAGGTTAGATGCGGGAAGAATGCTCCCGATGTTGGGGAAGTCCAGAACCAAGGGGCCATAGGCTTAGGATAAGGGTTGGCCATTCAAGACTGAGATGAGGAGAAACTTCTTCACTCAGAGTTGTTAACCTATGGAATTCCCTGCCGCAGAGAGTTGTTGATGCCAGTTCATTGGATATATTCAAGGGGGAGTAAGATATGGCCCTTACGGCTAAGGGGATCAAGAGGTATGGAGAGAAAGCAGGAAAGGGGTACTGAGGGAATGATCAGCCATGATCTTATTGAATGGCGGTGGAGGCTCGAAGGGCCGAATGGCCTACTCCCGCACCAATTTCTATGTTTCTATGTATGTTGGCCTTCATATCTCAGGGATTTGAGTAGAGGAGCAGGGAGGTCTTACTGCAGTTGCACAGGGCCTTGGTGAGGCCTCACCTGGAATATTGTATTCAGTTTAGTCTCCTAATCTAAGGAAGGACGTTCTTGCTATTGAAGGAGCGCAGTGAAGGTTCACCAGACTGATTCCCGGGATGGCGGAACTGACATATGAGGAGAGACTGGATCAACTCTGCCTTTATACACTGGAATTTAGAAGTATGAGAGGGGATCTCGTAGAATCTTCCAAGATTCTGACGGGACTGGACAGGTTAGATGCGGGAAGAATGTTCCCAATGATGGGGAAGTCCAGAACCAGGGAACACAGTCTTAGAATAAGAGGTAGGCCATTTAGGATGGAGATGAGGAGAAACTTCTTCACTCAGAGAGTTGTTAACTTGTGGAATTCCCTACCGCAGAGAGTTGTTGATGCCAGTTCACTGGATATATTCAAGAGGGAGTTAGTTATGGCCCTTACTGCTAAAGCGGTCAAGGGGTATGGAGAGAAAGCAGGAAAGGGGTACTGAGGGAATAATCAGCCATGATCTTATTGAATGGTAGTGCAGGCTCGAAGGGCCAAATGGCCTACTCCTGCACCTATTTTCTATGTTTCTATATTTCTATGTCCTAAGTTGCTTCCTGGCACTGTCATGGCCAAAGAGGCGAGCAGGGTGTTTCGGGTCAAACTTTCAAATGGACTCATTCACCGGAAACACTTGGACCAAATCAAACTCAGATTCACGGACTACCCTGAGCAACCCACCTTGGAGCCTACCTTTTTTAATCCCCCAACATACAAACCAGTGGCAACGGCACCACGGTTGACCACGAAGCAGAACCCATCAGCCACAGCAGCCCAGCAGGACCCAACACAACAGGCAGCCCAGCAAGGCTAACTGCACAGCAGGCCAGCGAGGGCCCAACAACTGATTCAACAACACCCGTTTTCATACCGAGATGATCAACCAGGGCAAGAAGGGCCCCAGATCGACTCACATTGTGAATAGTTGCACTATTGACTTTGCGGAGGGGAGTGTTGTTATCTATGTGGACTTGTATTTACTCTGTACAGCCACCAGAGGGCTCATCCCCTGGAGCCCCAAGGGATCGCATAATCCCTTCACAGGTTGGCGAGGCACTCTGGAGACCTGCAATAAAAGACTAAGGTCACACTGTACTTTAAGCTCACAGTGTTCAGTCTGACGCTTTTTCCATACACAACAATCTTTATCTTGATTGTAACTGACAGCAGGGTGTGTAATGCTGGCTCTAAATCACACCCAGCAGCAGCTTAAATGTTGCTAAATGGTTCATGGACAAACTGTGGGACTTCACAATAAAACAACGATAATGAGCAAAAAGGATGCGTTCACAAGCTTTTAATTAGATTTGGGCAATTCGCAGTTCTAGATAATTCACCAGCACCACATACCTTTGATCTATGTCTGTAACACAGGCTTGACTTGGAAGCTTAGAAATTGGGTCACGTAGTGCTCTTTTTTCAGGCGCCACATGACCTCTTTGGTACCTAAAATGATTTTCAGGAAGTGACCGCCATATTGGGTAAGAACAAACAAGAGGCATCCTTTACATACACCTGAAGCAGGCATAAGTCCATTTGCAAATACAAATAAGGGGCCTAATGCCTATTTCAGGTCCCTGCTGCAACATTGCTTTGACCTGATGCAGCCAGACCTGACTGCGCTCAAGAGAAACTAACTCTATAGATAGCTTGCAAAAAATAGGTGCTAATTCCATGTAAAGCTCAATCCCACTCCCAGCCCTGAGACACCTTACCCCGACCTCCAGGCTCAGACCCAACCTCCAATCTTCCTCCCCCCAGGCTGTGACCCCCGGCCTCCAATCTCCCTCGGCCTAGGCTGCGGCCCCCGACCTCCAATCCCGCAACTTCCAGGCTTCGATCCCCCACCACCTTCCCCTCAAGCTCCAACCCCCGACCTCTGAACTCTCTCCACCCGGCACCGACCCCAACCTCCAATCCCCTTGCACCCAGACTCTGACCCCTGACCTCCGATTGCTCTCCTCACAGGCACCAACCCCCCGACCTCAAATTTGCTTCACACAGGCTCTGACCCCCAATCTCCGATCTCTTCTCCCGCCCCTGACCTAAACTAAAGAGTACAATTCTAAAGGGGATGCATGAACAAAGAGACTTATGTGCCCAAGTCATTGAAGGTAGCAGTGCAGAATGAGAAAGTGGTTCAAAAAAGCATCCGGGATCCTGGGCTTCATAAATAGAGGCAGAAGGAGAGAAATTCAGAAGCGGCACGTTTGGGGCTTTAACATTTAAAAGTAGAAAAAATTAACGGTAGGCGCCAATCTTTTTCGACTTTAAAAAAATTCGGGGATAGCGCTCCAGGAAGGAAGTGGAGCACTCAATCAGGCGGTAGTTTGAGCAGCACTGCACACTGTGCTGTGCAACGCTGCTGCGTAGAAAGGCTCCTTCCCTCCCTTAAAGGCAAGGGCCGTCGCTGCAGGCTCTGCAACATAAAAATTTACCTTCTCCCTGACGGCAGCCGCAATCCAGCCCGATCGGCTCGATGCAATGAAAGAGTGCCGGGCTGATCGACTGCGGCCAAAGAAGAGCAGCGACAAACCTGAAAGAGAGCGGTTACATTTTGTTTGGACTTACCTCGCCTACCTCGCCTTTAATCATCGCCCCCGAAGCGCCCAGCCTCCCGATGCACGCCTCCTGCAGCTGCCGGTGTTTTCACCCGGCGATGCAGTAGGGGGCAGAACCCAAGTTCAGATCTCGGGCGAAGCACACGGTGATGATGTCACAATCTCCAGGCGAAGGAGATTGGGGCACAATGCCGTACTGCCGCAAACCTTCCGCCAAATATGGCGTGAGTCGATGTTATCACCGCGCCCACTTGGTACCTGGCTAGTGCCCTGTTATCGCCCCCCCCCCCCACCCCCCCACAGAGATGCTAAGGAAGCCAATTTCTAGGCCACAGAGTACAAAAGCAAGAAAGTTATGATGAACATTTATAAAACACTGGTTTGGCCTCATCTGGAGTATTGTGTCCAATTCTGGGCACCAAACTTTAGGAAGGATGTGAAGGCCTTAGAGAGGGTACAGAAAAGATTTACTAGAATGGTTCTAGGGATTAGGGACATCAGTTAAGTGGATAAACTGGAGAAATTGGGCTTGTTCTCCTTAGAGCAGAGAAGGTTGAGGTGTTTAATAGAGGTGTTTAAAATCATGAGGGGTCTGAACAGAGTAGCTAGAGAGAAACTGTTCCCATTGGCAAAAAGGTCAAGAACCAGAGGAAACAGATACGCAGAAGAATCAAAGGCAACATGAGGAAAAATGTTCTTACACAGCGAATGGTTAGGATCTGGAATGCACTGCCTGAAAGGGTGTGGAGGTAGATTCAATTGTAGCTTTTTAAAAAATTTGTAGGGTTATGGGAAAAGGGCGGAGAAGTGGGACTAGCTTAAAGTGCCTTGAAGAGCTGGCATGGGCTCGATGGGCCAAATGGCCTCCTTCTGTGCTGTAACCATTCTATGATTCGATTATTTTATGATCTCTGATCTCTCTCCTCCGACACCCAACCTCCAATCTCCGACATCCGACACCGAACTCCGATCTTTCTCCTCACAGGCTCTGCCCCCTGAATTCTGCTCTCACTACCCCAGGCTCCATCGTTCTAGCCTCTGACCTGCCTCTCACACAAGCCCCCACCACCACCACCCCCCCCCCCCCCACCCGTCCTTCAAGCCTGCTCACACAGGATCCCTGACCTCCACGCCCCGATCCCACTGGCTGCTGCCTGCTGATTGTACCCCTTCGCTCGCCACCGATAGCTCCCCCAAGACCCCTGATCCCCCCCACGGAGGTACACAATCATCCCTCATCTATCCACGATCCCCCAAGACATCATCTCCATCCCGGAGGCCATCACTTATTTTGTACTATCAGCTTCATCTATCTGCTTAGAGCTCCTCCTGCAGCCCAATCTCTACAGGAATGAAGACCCAGACCCATTATCTGTACCTTACTATTTGTGCATAGGGTTACTGCCCTGCACAGGTGGGGTGAGGCTTCCGAATTGCTAACTAATATAGTTATGATCAAGATTGAAATCCCAACATTCCAACTCATTTAATCTAGTGTCAGCCAGACAGTTCGGTGAGATTCTCATAATGGAAAAAGGTAGCATTCCCCTGGCCTATGCAGTGGATACAGAATGCCTGCTGGCTTATATAATAATTTGAGTCAGTCAGTCAACTAAGAACGCTGTCAAAGTGCACAGCTTGAAATCGTTGCCATGACAACCACCGAGGACAATATTTTGGATACAGCTCTCGCAAAGATTAGAGAGAAGAGTGTTTTGTTATGGTAATAGGAATGTGGCAGTTTTGTTTTAATTCAGAAGCTTCCATGAAGGGCACCATTAAGATTTTTAAAAATAGTCTGCAAGTCAAGAAGAATTAGCGATTTCCTTTGATTGTAAAAGTCTTTAGTTGTTAAGAGGGGGAGAAGATTGTGGAGTTCCACAGTTTTAATGTAGTGGGAAAGAATGACTGACGAGTAAGATTTAATAATGAATTAACAAAGAGGTAGTTAGTACTGGCCTTCGCTAGACCTGTTGATCTGCTGTTCTGTGTAGAACATTGTATGTCACATGATTCTGGGGTAAAGATGTGACTCTGCATTGCTGTGCACTGACCACACTCGACCAGCTCCGTTGGGTGGGCCACATTGTCTGCATGCCCGACACAAGACTCCCAAAGCAAGCGCTCTACTCAGAAGTCATACACGGTAAGCGAGCCCCAGGTGGGCAGAGGAAACGTTTCAAGGACACCCTCAAAGTCTCCTTGATAAAGTGCAACATCCCCACTGGCACCTGGGAATCCCTGGCCCAAGACGGCCCTAAGTGGAGGAAGAGCATCAGGGAGGGCGCTGAGCACTTCGAGTCTCATCGCCGAGAGCATGCAGAAAACAAGTGCAGGCAGCGGAAGGAGCGTGCAGCAAACCAGACTCCCACTCACCCTTTTCTTCAACGACTGTCTGTCCCACCGGTCACAGAGACTGTAATTCCCATATTGAACTGTACAGTCACCTGAGAACTCACTTTTAGAGTGGAAGCAAGTCTTCCTCGATTTCGAGGGACTGCCTATGATGATGGTAATGCTGTGAGATTTTGTGACTCAACCTGGGTTGCCACAAGAGGAGGCTAGTTGTTCCCCTAGAGCAAGGGTTTCTTACATGTTCTGCATTGGAAAGGCCTGGGGGAAAATTATTCATCCAACCCTATAGCTAAAGAAAATAGAGGAAAATCAGCCAAAAAAGGAAAATTTTCAGGAGAGGTTTCCAGAGTACAGGGATGTAGTGACTGAATGATCAGCCTCCTCCAGTGAAGCAAGCACAGGATGCCACTTGGACCATATGATCACATGAGCTAGAATGAGGCCATGGAAGGATTTAAAGACAAGGATGAAAATTCAGGAAGTCAGTTTGCTGGGAATCAGGGATGATGGGTTTTGGAACCTTTTGCAAGGGTGGTGCCTGATTGTGGAGTTCCGGATTCATTGGAAGCTTCTGAAGGGTGAGGAGAACACTGCAGACAACAATCCATGAAACGATGGAGAGGCAGATTTGAATTTTAGCAACAGTGAACAAGAGGTAGGTACATAAAGGAGCAATGCTCTATCAACAGAGGAATACTGTATTGGTGGCAGTAAAAAGCTTAGCTCACGGTCTAATAGGTTGCACATCTGGATTTATCCTGAGAGGCCAGCGAGGGAGGATGATGAAGTAAGTGCCGGGAGCTGAAAAGGATGGTTTCAGTTTGGACAGGGCTGAAAGAAATGGTGTCTCATCTCACTCTTGATGCTTCTGGTCCAGCAATGCCTCACTTAAAAAATTCTCATCCTTATTTACAATTCCCTCCAGGGCCTCGCCCCTCCCTATCTCTGTAACCTCCTCCAGCCCCACAACCAATGTTCCCTCCTTTTCAGGGTGTGCACGGCCCACTCAGTTTCATTAAATTTTACGTTGAAAAAGCCAGCCCCGGGCTGCGCAGGACCGGCAGAGAGGTGCACGGCTTACATACCTTATAGGGAACATTGCTTACAACCCTCCGAGATCATTGCACTCCTCCAATTCCGGCCTCTTGCGCATCCCCGGTTTTATTTGCTCCACCATTGGTGGCCGTGCCTTCAGCTGCTTGAACTGTTAGCTCTAGAATTCTCTCCCGAAGTCTCCCTGCTTCTCTACCTCTCTCTCCTCCTTAACTACATTAAAGGCACTATATAAATACAAGTTTTTGATGTTGTTGTCAGGCAGTGAGGAAGCCTTGGTGATAATTTAAGAAAATGATTTGGGTGTCATTGGCCCATATATAGAAACGAATGCAATCTTTATGGATGATGCCACCAGAGAGTAACATGTAAAAGAAGAAAAGGAGGGGGGTGGAGTTGGGTCTAAGGATATAACCTCTGGGTTTCATCAAAGGTGACTGCAAGGACATGACAGTAAAGCACTGAGGCGATGTATTGACTGTGTTGGGACATAAGAAGGGGAACTATGAGAACTGTGCTGCAGACATGGTTGGGAGAGGAGGAACAGTGGAGGACAAAGAAGTGATAAACAGTATTGAAGGCAGCACAGAGATTGCAGAGGAACAGGAGAAGAGGGAAACAGCTGGAAGAAAAATATTTTAAAAGAATAAAGAGAGAATTAAGTGAAACATTGGAACATTTTTCACTAATACTAACATGTACCATGGACCATGATGGCTAAAACAGTGAGGGATATTTCCTTGCAGGTGACTATAAAATGACTGGCAATTACAATATACAGCTCCTTAGGAAAATGCAGTCATGGCAACTCTCGCGATTTAATCACAGGACAGGCAATTTTTAATGAAAGTCCCCCACCAACTCACGATTTAACTCAGAAAACTCGCGAGTTAAAGGATTGATTCACCTATCGACTCTGGATCAGTTCCTATGGACTGGAGGGTAGCTAATGTAACACCACTTTTTAAAAAAGGAGGGAGAGAGAAAACGGGGAATTATAAACCGGTTAGCCTGACATCAGTAGTGGGGAAAATGTTGGAATCAATTATTAAAGATGAAATAGCAGCGCATTTGGAAAGCAGTGACCAAGTCAGCATGGATTTATGAAAGGGAAATCATGCTTGACAAATCTTCTAGAATTTTTTGAGGATGTAACTAGTAGAGCGGACAAGGGAGAACCAGTGGATGTGGTGTATTTGGACTTTCAAAAGGCCTCTGACAAGGTCCCACACAAGAGGTTAGTGTGAAAATTAAAGCACAAGGTATTGGGGGTAATGTATTAACGTGGATAGAGAAGTGTTTGGCAGACAGGAAGCAGAGAGTTGGGATAAACGGATCGTTTTCAGGATGGCAGGCAGTGACTAGTGGGGTGCCGCAGGGCTCAGTACAATATAAATCAATGACTTAGATGAAGGAATTGAGTGTAATATCTCCAAGTTTGTAGATGACACTAAGCCGGGTAGCGGTGTGAACTGTGAGGAGGATTCTAAGAGGCTGCAGGGTGACTTGGACAGGTTAGGTGAGTGGGAAAATGCATGGCAGATGCAGTATAATGTGGATAAATGTGAGGTTATCCACTTTGGTGGCAAAAACATGAAGGCAGAATATTATCTGAATGGCAGCAGATTAGGAAAAGGAAGGTGCAAAGAGACCTGGGTGTCATGGTACATCAGTCATTGAAAGTTGGCATGCAGGTACAGCAGTTAGCGAAGAAGGCAAATGGCATATTGGCCTTCATAGCTAGAGGATTTGAGTATAGGAGCAGGGAGGTCTTAATGCAGTTGTACAGGGCCTTGGTGAGGACACACCTGGAATATTGTGTTCAGTTTTGGTCTCCTAGTCTGAGGAAGGACGTTCTTGCTATTGAGGGAGTGCAGCGAAGGTTCACCAGACTTATTCCCGGGATGACAGGACTGACATATGAGGAGAGACTGGATCGACTGGGCCTGTGTTCACTGGAGTTTAGAAGAATGAGAGGTGATCTCATTGAAACATATAAAATTCTGACGGGACTGAATAGGTTAGATGCAGGAAGAATGTTCCCGATGTTGGGGAAGTCCAGAACCAGAGGTCACAGTCTAAGGATAAGGGGTAAGCCATTTAGGACTGAGATGAGGAGAAACTTCTTCACTCAGAGAGTTGTTAACCTGTGGAATTCTCTACCACAGAGAGTTGTTGATGCCAGTTCGTTAGCTATATTCAAGAGGGAGTTCGATATGGCCCTTACGGCTAAAGGGATCAAGGGGTATTGAGAGAAAGCAGGAAAGGGGTATGAGGTGAATGATCAGCCATGATCTTATTGAATGGTGGTGCAAGCTCAAAGAGCCGAATGCCCTACTCCTGCACCGATTTTCTGTGTTTCTATGTTTCTATGTTTCTATTCCAAACCAGAACTTCTGCACAGAAAAAAGTAGCAAACTCTGCCTGCATGCCCCATGCGCCTCTAGTCTATATATACTGAAGCAGTTCCAAAAGGGGACGGGCTCCCATTACCTGGACAGTGATTGATTGACAGGTACACTTCAATGGAATTTTCGCAAAACATACAGGAGGCGTGACCATGCCAGTAAGATCAAGGGTGGAGGGGTGGTGCTAACCGCTTGTCCGCTTGTTGAGTTTAGATCTTTTAAGGTAGCAAATTTTCAATCGGGCTGGTGTTGCGCCTGGCCAATGAACTCTGGTACAGGGACCCAGGTTTCTTCAGGGACCTGAGCTACAGAACCCCTAACCTGGATTAGCTGGTGGAGGTAAGCTGGTGATTCAGCGACTTCTATAGTGCATCCAGTGTATCCAGCCGATGGGAGCAGGGTCCCATGCATTGGCAATTAGACAGGCCGGGGACTGGGAACGGGACAGGCTGGGGACTGGGAACAGGTCAGGATCAATAATCAGCATTGATTAAAATGCATTAATCTGGTTAATATACAATAATTAATCTGCAATTAATAATATGTTATAATCGGCAATGATTACTATGCAAACATCTGATTAATATGCCATAATTCGTCTGCAATCAATATGAAACATCTGCAATAATTAATATGCAACAATCTGCATTGATTAATATAATATTTTGAGCTTATATGATAGCAAATTTTCAATGCGGGTTAAGTATGTGCAACATAAGATGGATGTGAAAACAAGTCTTTGTAGTTCAAAAGCACGAGGTGTTCAACAGACGGCTTCCTTTAATCCATGTGTGAAATCCAGAAACAAAGCTGTGAAGGGAGTTGTAGCAAAAAGGGGAAACAGTTTATGAAGATAGGTGTAGGAAATATGAACACTAAATCCTGCACAAAGAACGAGACGAGGCAGCTAAAAGTTCTGGCACCAATTTTCAGATGCAGTAATATCGTTTTTGTAAAGAGCTGTGATCGGTTGGAGATTAAATAAAACCACTAATGAGGTTTATAAACAAACTGTCAATCTATATTGGTTTATGTTTGAAAAAAGAGCACCTCATGATTTCTTATCAAATTTGTCTCATGATTTAAGAGATGCTGGGGTTGGCATTACTGAAAATGTTATTAATACATTATATGCTACTCACTTTACTTCCTTTATCGCCTGCCGCACCGGGAAATCCTCGAGATCCTCGAGAACCCTGTAAGAAACAGAGTGAAATAAATACTATAACGGGATAAAAACAAAGGGCCTGAAATTATGGGCTCACTACGCCGTGTGGTGGGGTGAGACTTCCATCCATTCCTTGAAAGCCTTTGACCCAGTCCCTAATCCTGGGGACAGAATCATTTTAATATTTGTGGCAGTCTGCATTTGCAATAGAGGCGGCCGGCCTGAGGAGGTGCTGGAAAATCAGAGCAGTTTCCTGCCTCTCTAATGGAGGCAGACAGAGGCCTACAACAGGCCGATGATTTGAAGTCAAAAATGAACGAGGGCCTCCCTCTGCTCTCAGCAGCCATGGGACCTGCTGGGGCTTATAGGATGTTGTGCTGTGCAGAATTGATTGTGCCGCCCCTGAACTCTCTGGTAGATGCAAGACGAGCAGGCTTAAGATGCCGCCGCCCCATCCTCTGTCATATCGACATTTGTGGTGGAGTAAATAGGGCATAGACCCAGTGGGTCCAAGTTCTGCCCCCAAGTTCCTGCTCTCCGCAGGCAAAACTCCTCTATCCTTCCCCAACACCAGATTTCCGGACCCAAAAAATTTAAATTAATTTTAATTTTAAAATCATTACTTCTTTATCACCCTAACTAATCTGTGCACCATGGCATTACTTCTTTTTATGCTCTGGGTTTTATTTTAACCCTACCCACCTGGTGCAAACTCAGCAGATAAACGATTAAAACCCATCGGATTACGACATTTCCGATTTTTATGCGCAATTCTGGACAGGCGGCCAAGCCGTCTGACCAAAGCTGGGCGGATTCCTTCTTTAACTTTGCAGATCGGAGCCCAAAGACGTCACCGAGCCCCCAATTGCAATTTTAACTCTGGCTGAAGCAGAAAAACCATTGCAGCTTTCCTGCCAGGTGAAGGCCTGCCAGAAAAGGTCTGGAAGCAGAAGAGGCCATTCAAGGAACGTAAGTTTCTTAGTTTCCGTTGCGGAGCCAGGAGGAGCAGTAATGCGCCCCACAAGAAAAGTTTAGGCCTCCACTACCTCGGTGTCCCTGCCCCCCTGCCCCCACCCCCCCATTCTTATCGAGGGACACTTGGTTTCCACCAGGCGTGCAGTATTAAAATCACTCCCCTAAATACTTGAATTTAAGTCCATTTGGAATACATAAAACCCATGACGATGGGGGGGGCGGGGGGGGGGGCAGGGACACCGAGGAAGTGGAGGCCTAAACGTTTCTTGTGGGAAGAGTGGGGTGAGTTAATTTTGGTCTATAAGGCTCCAAGTGCAGAAATGTGCACACTGCCAGTGCATGTCAGGAATTTAGATGTGCATCCAATTTGTGGCTATCATGATTTTCCACCTATTAAAAGTACTGGATGAAAAATCAAGATTGCACCCAAATTCTTGGCATACATATATTCCTATCATGCAAAGCTGAATGTCGGAAGTGCAACTGAGGAAAATTTATCCTTATGTGGTTTCATATCATGAATGGACCAGCTATGGAGCTCCCATCAGTATAGATACAGGTGCACCCCTCTCTAACACAGCTGTCTCATTTTCCCTGCTTAGCTGTGACAGCAATGCTTGCCTTGAAATGGTCTTTGTTACTGGTCACACAAAAAATATGCTGTGAAAAAATCTGCACAAGACACACACAGTATGAAGGCATAACATGTTGCTGGTTGCATTACGATTTAAAAAACGGTATTTGCAATGGGTCTAACATGGAAGAGAAGGCTAACTTAATGTATGAAAGATTAAACCAAGACACCTGCCTTACACACCTGTGGTTTGAAATCAATATCCAACATGTATGAGGCTACAAATAATTGTTGTGGGCGTTGTTATACAAACATTTAATGTTCTGTATCAAATTCCTCTCTCCTCTACTTTTACCAGAGGTGTTGACCCATTTAAAATAAACCACTTAACACTTCTGTTAAAACAGCAGAGTGAGGAACTTGATATGAGCATATTAAGCAGTTGTACGATAACATCACAGATAATATTTTTTCGCCTATGGTGTTTATCAGGATGATAATCAGGATTAAAATAGTTCAAAACAAGTACATTAAAAGAAAATCTGGTTCGTATTCTAGAATATGCTTCAATTGGATGCTATTACATACATACCTCAGATCCAGGGGCCCCTCCAATACCTTGTGGCCCAGAGAAACCACGATCCCCCTGTGTTTAGAAGCAACAACATGAATTAATACATATACTGGATAAATCTGACATTGCCAAGCTTGGTGCTGACACATGGTGCCTAAACTGGGAAAGTGTTTCATTTCTGAGCAGGGAAACCCTCACTTTGATGAATGCAGAATTCATCCGAAATCTGAGCCGACAAGACTCATTTGGTTAGGGTGCTGTCCAGTGTGCAACTCAGCCACTTGGATCAGGAGGGCCCCAGTTTTGTTCCTTGGTCTATGCTCAATACTTTTCCAAGCAATTTTCTCTCCTGAAGATTTTGACTTCCTTTTGGGGTACAATTGCACAAGAGCCAGATATCTTTCCTTACCTCACCCCAAGCGGTCTTTCATATGTGTGAGCCTAAACACAGAGGGGCCAAAATTGCCCCCCCCTTTTTTTTTTAAGGCCCATTACTGTCTCAGAGAGACTCTTAGAGGCGGTAACAGAGAGGTAAGGTCAATCTGCCAGGGGGAAGGCGTCGGATGCAACCCGTACACAATTGCTCCCAGACTGGGGGCGGCGGAAATGGTTTTCCGTCACACCCCGTCTTTGTGGGCACACCTGGCCCGCCGACATCTTTTCCGCACCGCAGGAGAGCAGTCGGCGCTGGTCGGTGTGGGGCACGAAGGTGCTGGTGGCTAGGTGCTGCGGCTGCCCTTAAAGGGGAGGGCGTACCGCCGCAGCCGCTATTTTGTTTTGATTGTCAGCCAACTCTTGAGTTGGCCTAACAATGGCGGGGCTGGTTCCGCCAAACCTATCCCTGGTGACCAAGTGAGTGGTTCGACGGGGTCAGCGTGGTGTTGATGGACACTGCCCCGATCCCAGCCCACTACCGCCTCCAACAGGGCTGGGAGGCAGTTTCTGATTTAAAGAGCCCAATTTCCCAACTCTTCCGCCGGGCGGTAATAATTCAAATAATTCAAATTATCCGCTTGAAACGGGGCAAAGGCCAATTTCCCCCCGCCCCCACCCCCCCCGAATATCAGTAGGGTATTTCACCATGGGATCATATTATAATCGTGCCCACTCCTGCTCTAGCCCACTCGCATGCAAAGGTTCATTGATGTTTACAGCACAGAAGGAGGCCATTTGGCCCATAATGTGCTGCTGGCTCTTTGTTAGAGCAAATAGTGCTGGACAGTGATTAAGAGCAGAGGGCTTGACTGATCTTTCCCTTTCTTAACACAGGACCAACACTATGACCTGTAGCATTACAATCACTCTGGCTGAAATCAAATGACTCAGCAAAGACCAGAGACCGAACCTGGTAATTCAGGATTGGTCAGCTCAGCTACTCACTGCATTAATTAGTTATACATTGGTCTGTGCTGAGTTAGCAGAGCTTAGCCAGGGTAGCAGTGAAGGCACATCAATTGCCTCAGCAGTCCTGCCTTAGAGAGGGTGGGGAGGGAGGAAATCAGTTAGGATTCCTGACGATAGTATCCAATGACCATTGCTAGAAACTTTCCAAGTATCACATTGTGTGAAAACAGCATCAGGCTCATCTATATTGTCGTCCACTCCACTGGTCAAAAAGTCTGCAAATACTCAGTATCTAGGTTCACTGAAGTGTTCACTTGTACAATATCTCTGGAACTGTATATTAGCGGGAGCCAGGATCTTTGCGATCGAAGTGGTTAAAACTGGGGAGAGAACACGGTATATCATCAACATTTGCTTACAAACGAACAAACAATGAAACAGATAATGAAAATCTTCCTTCCATTTACACTCATTCTACCACAAATCCAATGGTTCTGTCACAATCTTAATTGTAAAACTTTTAAAATCTCATGTTTCCCAATACAAATTTAAAAGCTAAATGCATGCAACACTCGTAACAAAATAGATACAAATGGGTATGATTTGGTAGCCATTACAGAGACGTGATTGCAAGGTGACCAGGACTGGGAACAAAATATTCAGGGGTATTTGACAATTCGGAAGGATGAGATCAATGCATTAGTGAGAAACGATATTGGCTCAGAAGATCAAGATGTGGAATCAGTTTGGGGAGAAGGAATAATAAGGGGAAAAAGTTGCTGGTGGGCGTAGTCTATAGGTCCCCCAACAGTAGCTACACTGTTGGACGGAGTATAAATCAAAAATAAAATCAAGTGTAAAAAAGGAACAGAATAATCTTGGGCAATTTTAACCTTCATATTGATTGGACAAAGCAAATTGGCCAGGGTAGCCTTGAGGAAGACTTCATAGAGTGTATCCGGGATAATTTCCTTGAACAGTACATTGCGGAACCAACCAGGGAGCAGGCTATCTTAGATCTGGTACTGTCCAATGAGACAGGATTAATAAACAATCTCCTAGTAAAGGAATCTCTAGGAATGAGTGACCATAACATGGTTGAATTTCAAATTCAGTTGGAGCGTGAGGATGTTGGATCTCAAACCAATGTCCTAAGCTTAAATAAATGAGACTACAAAGATATGAAGGCACAGTTGGCTAACGTGGACTGGGAAAATAGATTAGAGTGTGGGACGGTTGATGAGCAGTGGCAGACAGTTAAGGAGAAATTTCATAACCCTCAACAAAAATATCGGAAGAACGTTCCCGCTGTTGGGGAAGTCCAGAACCAGGGGTCATAGTCTAAGGATAAGGGGTAAACCATTTAGGACCGAGACGAGGAGAAACTTCTTCACTCAGAGAATTGTGAACCCGTGGAATTCTCTACCACAGAAAGTTATTGGGGATAGTTCGTTAGATATATTCAAAAGGGAGTTAGATGTGGCCCTTACGGCTAAAGGGATCATGGGGTAGGGAGAGAAAGTAGGAACTGAAGTTGCATGTTCAGCCATGATCATATTGAATGGTGGTGTAGGCTGGAAGGGCCGAATGGCCTACTTCTGCACCTATTTTCTATGTTTCTATGTTTCTATATCCCAATGATAAGGAAAGACTGTAAGAGAAGTGATAACCATCCGTGGCTAACTAAGGAAATAAGGGATGGTAGCGCCCCCTTTGGGTGTGGTATCAGCTGCAAGGCTGGAGTTCCTGCACTTGGCGTGGAAGTCTGACTCCGCTTGCGGTATTGGGGTTACCGCCCCCGAAAGCAAGTGGAGTACAAAACAATGTGCTCCACTTTCTTTGTGGGGTGCGAGCGGGGCAGGAGCACAGGGAGAAGGGTGCTACGCGATGCGCTGGGATGTGTAGCACTGCCCTGTAGAAGGGGCTCTCCCCTTCATTAAAGGGGAGGGCCCAGTTCCGACTCTGCGGGTCCCGACCTGAACCACCGGGGAGTGGTGAGCCATGGCATAAGACCAGCACTCAAGCGGAGTGCTGAACTGCCAGATTGCGGCACGGACTCTGCGTTCCACGATGCATCAGGCCGCGACCGGTAAGTCGGACGATTTTTCTTTGCACACGTCAACTCTCCTTTAATTAACCTCCTGTGCATGACCTGCAGACCCCTGAAGCTGCTACCGTCATTGCCCGCCGCAGCTTCAGGGATCGCTCCCGAATTTTTGCTCCGGAGCGAAAATGGGTCGTTGCACACGGTGATGATGTTCACCAGCACAGCTGAGCAGGGCACTACCGGTTACCGCCACGCTAAACTCCCACGGAATTTAGCAGGAGTTGTTAGTAGCGCCATGCCTGGGCGAAGAGTCGTTTACGCCCCGTTAGTGCCCCCTCCCCCCAGGGGGGCAAACAACCCCAATTTCTCTCCCCATTTTAAAAAATAATTAAGTCATTGCAGAAGGAAGGAAGGTAAGCTTTTGGGATATAACTAACTGGGGCTTGCCTAATCGCCTTTGAGGCATCAGAGAGGAATCTTAGACAAAGGTTCCTAAATTGGCTTTTTTTTGTCTGTCCAAATCTTTAGAGAGAAGGGAAAGGCTGGAGTTATGGAGATTATTCTAGTAAGCAATGGAGAGAGTGCAAATGGGCCTTTGCTCATCCTGGATATATAAGGTGACATTAGAGTAATTGAGTATTTTATATATTTTCTCTAACTTGGAGAAATGTACTGTATCACTCATGAGGAAATTTGGCTCTGTTCACATACCTTTGGACCCTCCTTTCCAGCCTCTCCAGAACTACCTTTTTGGCCTTTAGGGCTCTAGAAGAAAAAAGGCAGTTAGCTTAAGAATCAATTCTGAGCAGGCTCATGGCACACTGTGCTGGGGAAGCAAAATATGGCACCATAGGATGGAGGAACACAAGGTTGATCCACTTCACATCTGAGCTCCCAGTCTCAGCCATGCTCCCCTGTGAGAATAGAAACCAGTCTTCAAAAAAGAAGGGGGACAATTGGAGTCATTTCCTTGCCACTGTGATGCAAGATGGGGGATGGCACTGGCAGAAGTCTGGGACCATGACGACCACCCAAACACAGGAAGTGCATAGTCCAGCAACACACTTGCAGGTGGAAAAACAGAAACACCTCATAAAAGGGGATCTGTCTCTCCAAACCCTCACATCACAGAGTGAAAACCCTGTGCAAGCATTAGCAAAGCAAAATTCAAATTTATCAACACAACAGGAAGGTAAGCTGGCCTTTAAATGTCATCTTGGCTCAATTGGTATTATCCTCACCTCTGAGTCACAAGGTTGTGGTTTCAAGCTTCACTCCAGGACCCAAGCACATAATTTAGGCTGCCACTTCAGTGCAGAACTGAGAGAGTGCTGCACTGCCAGAGCCTTTGGGTGAGTCATTAAACAGAAGCCCTTTCTGTCCATTTAGGTGGATGTTAAAGATTCCATGGCACTACTCAAAGAAGAGCAATAAGTCTTCTTGTTCCTACCCAACATGCCTCCCTCAGCTGACAGAACCTTCCCTCAAGACCTGAAATAGTTGGAGAAGAGTGTGTGATAGGATAGATTATTAATGGGCTATGGATGGAGCCAATTCATTTCACATTTTCTTTTACCATGCTTTCTTATGTGACAGGTTTCAGGGCATTTACCAGGGTCAAAAGTCCTCAATTATGGTATTTATATAAGTTGGAGGAGCATAATGTAAATGAATTGTTGTTTACCTTAAACCCTGGTAGGCCAGGGGGCCCAGGAGGGCCTGGAGGACAGGACATTGTACACTGAAAAACATAACAAAGATTCTCTTAGTTATGTTGCACAAAAAAAACATCAGAGTAAAGGAATTCAAATAAAAAATTCATTGTTCAAGTAAGTGATTTATATCCCGCAGATGGGAGATACAGCAGCAAAGTTTTCTTGTTTCATTTACCATTGCAATAGTTATCAGGTGTGGGCATCTTCCAATCCCCATTCACCTTACTAGCTGACAGAGTGACCCAACTGACCAATAGAGTGCAGCCACTATCCAGATCCACTTCCCCAATACGGCTTCTACTGTAGCACCTCCCAAACCCGCGACCTCTACCACAACCCACGACCTCTACCACCTAGAAGGACCAGAGCAGCAGGCGCATGGGAGCACCATCACCTGCCAGTTCCCCTCCAAGTCACACACCATCCTGACTTGAAAATATATCGCCATTCCTTCATCGTCTCTGGGTCAAAATCCTGGAACTCCCTCCCTAACAGCTCTGAGGGAGTACCTTTACCACAAGGACTGCAGCGGTTCAAGAAGGCGGCTCATCACCACCTTCTCAAAGGCAATTAGGGATTGGCAATAAATACTGGGCTTGCCAGTGATGCCCACATCCCAGTATTGCACCCCAACGCCCGATCCAGACCTGAGGACAAGAAAAGAACCTGCATGGTCTCACTTGGTTTATTTTCTATAATTCGCTGTTCTCCAGTGTTGAATTCTCCTTTTTTTCTTATATCTCGTGTGATAGGACAAAATGACTGGAGTGTTAGCAAGGGCTCCAGGACTAAGTCAAAGACAAAATGGAACGTGCTTTCTTTTAAAAGTAACAGCTTCCAGTAACATTGGGATGCAATTAAAGCCTTATGATTTCCATCAATTAAGAAGTTTCAAAGTGACCTGCAAGCTAACTGTTCTGGGGCGTGCAGTGGGTGTAGCAATGAAAGAGAGAGGCGATAAGCCACTCCTGCACCTATTTGCTGGGCCTGCACCTACTACAGTAAGTGCAAGACCAACTCACCTCATCTCACTGGCGAATCCAAAGAAAATGTAACAGTTAAAGAGGCCCAGCAAAACTGGTCTCCACCTGTTAATCCTGACCTCTGTGCCTGGCAAAATAGGTGTTCTTAGTAGGTAAAAGTCAGGAAAATCAGCCTCCTGAACTCTAGATCTCTGCCTAATTCAACTTTCCCTACTTTTTTTCATATCCTTTAACATCCTTATTTCCCAAATACATCTCCAGTTCTCTTTCAAACATCTCAACTGACTCTGCATCAATGGCCTTTTGGGCAGTGTCCTCTACACACTCGCTATGCTTTGTGATAAGAAATTCTCTCTGACTGAGTTCAAATTTTAAAATTGCATTTCCGGGGCATGTTCTGGTTTACTTTTGCCAGTTTCATTAAAAATAAAACTTCTCCAGCTTGACCACGTCTGATCTAATGAAAAGTCTCACCAGAAATGTTCACCGATCTTTCTCTCCCAAGTTCTGGTTGACCTGTTGTGCATTTTTTGTATTTTCTATTTTAATTTTCTTTTTGGTCAGCCAGTTACATGTGGAAACCCATCACCGTGGTCAATGGATTCCAAACTAATATACAGCGTACGGCAAAATCCACTCAGGTTATATTTAATAAAAACAGAAAATGCTGGAAACATTCAGCAGGTCAGGCATCAAGTGCTGAGTATTTCCAGCATTTTATGTTTTTATTTCAGATCCCAGCATCCGCAGTATTTTGCTATTGTATTCGTGTTTATATTTGCCAAATATGGAGTGCGCACTATCTCCCAGTGGCAACACAAGGATGGGGTCAAAGACAACAAAGGAAATTGATTGCCAGGAGGTAGGATTCTGACCTAAACCAAGCTGGACGGAGAGAGCTTCACAGAGGGCACATTTCTGTGCCAAAAATCACTCAAAGTGAGGACTTGGATTAAGCAGCTGGTGATGCGTAAGCCTGCGACACATCATTTGTACTTGGGAGCCTAAAACATCAGGGTGTTCGACATAGAGTTTTATCTTTGAACACTCTGTGCACTTACCACAACATCTCCACTTCCATCTGCTCCTGCCACGCCAGGTGGGCCCTTTGCAAAGGAGAAAAGTAGCATTTAGTCATTTGTATTAAATTAAAAACAAACATGAAAACTGCACCTTAACAAACAATTTTTGTTAATAAGTAAATTATTTTCTGCTATTTTGTTTTGTAGCATGATTCATGAGTGTCACCGGGCTTTTTATACTTCGTTCGTCATGGACTGCAGTGATTCAAGAAGGTGGCCCACTACCATCTTCTCAAGGGCAATTAGGGTTGGGTAATAAATGCTGGCCTTGCCAGCGACGCCCATGACATTTTCTTTTAAAGTGAACATTATGCACGAGCCTGGACAGTGAGGGTCAGAGGCCACTTAATTATGGGAGGCAGTACAGTAGAGATGAATCCTGTTCACACAACAAAATTAATGTATGTTTTGAGTAATTCAGTTTAAAAAATTGGATCTCCCTTTGTATGTCTTCTAAATGGAACTGGCACACAATCAACAACAGGTACATGTACCAGACAACTACCACTGGAGAAATAGGAAAAGAATAATGCAGAACTTACTTTGGGCCCTGGAGGTCCAACTATGCCAGGTGTTCCTTTTGTTCCAGGGTCACCCTAACATTCAAAATAAAACAAAGAGCTAAGAACTTCCTGTGATTTTGTAACACCGTCGTCAACAGAAGAATCTTCATTCTGTAGTTCCTCCAATAACGTACATGTTCACACAATCGAATTCAAGTGCACAGACAATTCCTCTTGGCTGCAGTCCAAACTACATAGTGTGACATACAGCTCCCTACTTGTGTGGTATTTAATAGAGGAACAGCAAAATTAAAACCAGAAAGTGCAAGAAATGTAAATTAAAAAAGACACATAATAAGACCGGCATGATTGCATAATGCGTTGGAAAACAGAAAAGAAAAAGACTTGCATTTATTCAACACCTTTTACAACCTCAGGACATTCCAAGGCACTTTACAGCCAATGAACTACTTTTGGAATGTAGTCACTGTTGTAATGTAGGAAACACAGAAACCAATTTGCGCACAGCAAGCTCCCACAAACAGTAATGTGATAATGACCAGATAATCTGTTTTTGTGATGTTGATTGAGGGATAAATATTGGCCAGGATACCAGGGAGAACTCCCGTGCTCTTCTTCAAAATAGTGTCATGGGAACTTTTACGTCCACCTGAGAAGGCAGACAGGGCCTCAGTTTAATATCATCTGAAAGACAGCACCTCCAACTGTGCAGCACTCCCTCAGTACTGCGCTGAATTATGTGCACCAGTCCTTGGAGTGGGACTTGAGCCCACAACCAGTTGACTGAGAGGCAAAAGTGCTACCGACTGAGCTACTGCCAACACAATTAGCACCTCCAAGGAGGGAAAGAATGTAACTTCAAGTCTACACACATGGGGGCCGAAATTGGTGGATCGCCCAATTCTCGGCAGTCTCATGGTAGTCGGTCAATCTTCACCGTCCGGTACCACTAAGCGGAGTGCTAGCATCATTGATCTGGGCAGTCCTGAGCGGTGCGTCAGCGGAGTGCGACGGATGGTCTACTCCGGCGGTGCAGGGTAAGTTGTCTGGGACTTGGGACTCTTTGGGTCCCACGTTCTGCGCATGCGTGCTGTTCCATCGACCTCCGTCTTCCCCTCCCCCGCTCCACCGCTTACCCCTCCCCCACCCTCCATGCCCCCGAGAAGAGCAGTCTGGAGGCCAGAGACTGCCGACGTTGTATCACAGTTAAGTGGAAATTTTTAATTGTTTTGTGCAGTGTTTTTGATTTATTTATAATACTTATATTGTTATTTATTTATTTTCGCATTTTTCGGGGGGGGGGGGAATAGATTTATTTGGGGGACTAAATCTCTGGGGGGGGAGGACTAGATCTCTGGGAGTGGGATTAGATCTCTGGGGAGAGGAGTAGATCACTGGGAGATTGGATCTCGCTGGGGGGAGATCAGATCTCGGGGGAGGATTGGATCACTGGGGGATTAGATCTCTCTGGGGCAGATTAGAACTCTGGGGGGGAGGACTAGATCACTGGGGGATTAGATCTCTGGGGAGAGGACTAGATCACTGAAGGGGAGGACTATATCTCTGGGGGGAGGGAGAGAAATAGATCATGGGGGGGAGGAGTAGATCGCTGAAGGGGGGGAGGAGCATTGTAGTTTACATACTGCCAACATACCATCGGCATAAAACCACCTTTTTTCAGATGGTGTGTAGCTCCGGTGGACTTTTGGACGGTTTGTAGGGTGCTCTGTGTGGACGAACGGTATGCATACTGTTCGGTGGTATGCTGCTGATGAATTTCCCGCCGGGCAGTATGTGGGCGGTATGTCGATATTTTTTTATCAATTTCGTGATTTTGGGTGGTATTTCGGCGGTCCATGGGCGGTATGCGATGGTATGTCCACCAATTTTCGGCCCCATTGACTTCTCAATCTTAACTATGCCACTGAGGTGGCGGTCTGCACTTTTACAGATAGGAAAAAATTTGTACTCTGTGCCATTCTGCACATCGTGATTTATTGGTTCGAGAGCGGCACTAATAGGGGCCTGTCCAGCTGCCTGTCAGGCTTCTTACATAGGCCTGGATTTTGCAGTCAGCAGCAAATGACGGGATTCACCGTTCATTACGCTTACAGCTGATCACAGACTCTTAGTAGGCTTTTGCATGGCAATTTACAGTAATTAGAGAGACATTTCAGTGTGGCACCTTCCAAAAAGAATCTAGGACCTGTGTGACCAGGGAAAGCAACAGCGTGTATCTTCAGCCAATCAGATTCAAAAATCCTTACTCAGCCGCGCAGAATATAAACTAGGAGGTATAAGTTAGAATACTGAATTCAATGTAAAATCAAGCAAAATAAAGAGGTAAAAAAAAGATGGCATTAAGAGAGATTAAAAGAAACAGAAAAAAAGTTATTAAAAAAATTATTTTTAATTCTTTAAAAATCTCCGACAATAATTAAAATCTGAAGGAATGAAACTCCACACTTGTAAATATAAATTTTCAGTGGTTGTTTGATAATGAAGACTTATCACGCTGTTAAAAGTTCACTTGCACTTGACTGGACCAGCCCAAGCTTTTTCTGGTGTGTTTAGTGGGTATCTAGTGGGTAAGTACCACAACTTCATGCTCGTCATGTTGTAAAGTGTCGAGTCTCTTGTTGAGATACCAGTATAGCGAAGCTTGTGAAGGAGCAGAGCAACTCAGACAGCAACTTCCTGATTTCCGTGTTTAACTGCTTTCCAATTTACTCCGTAATAACAGTGAGCGCTGATGGCCTTACCGTTATTTCAGCTGCAAAATCTGGGCCATAGAAGTCACAATATAGAAACAGGATATTCAACCCAGCCACATCTATATTTACTCTCTATGGGCCCTAGTTTGCCCCGTCTGCTAGAACGGTGCACCTCCATGAGGTGCGCGGAATTGTAGTACAGAAACGGCGCCGATTTCTTACCTCCGTATTCTCCCCATTGGTTCCAGGCCTGTGGCCTGTGGCGCAGTGCATCGGAACGCGTGGTGGGCGGAGCTACAGCCCTGCGCCAAAAAGAGTGCCAGTAGCTGCGCGCGTGCGCAGTGGAGTCTGCGCGCGTGCACAGTAGCTCCTGGCCCTCCCAGCGCGTCCTGTCTCCGGGCGACCCTATCCCTGGCTGAAGGGACGACACGATGTTCGCAGTCCCTATCCTGGGCCGAGGGACCTTCCGCACAGGCCGGCCGCTGCCTTCCCACGCTCCCTGAACAGTTCCCATGGCAACACTGCAGTATGGAGCGTGTACACAGGGAGATTTAGGCCACTTTGTTTGCAGTGCTAAGGAAATAATGTTGGCAGTCTATATAATATACTCCAGTACATAAACGTAATTACTTTGAGCATGCAAATATGACATATTTACCTAGCACTCTTTTCAGGAGGCAGGACCCTTTGTTCTTGGATTAGCAGCCCAGCCAGAACTTACCCCTTTGATGTCTATGTATCTCAAATAGTATCAGCATTTTACACAATGACTAAATATGCTGCAGTAGATGAGGTAGGAACTTTTAATTTTTTATTTATTGATTTATTGATTGATTGATTGATTTATTGAATTATTTATCATTTATTATAGATGATGGTTCTTTATTTCTAAAAGTGAAGTGTTTAATGCTTTGGAAAATCCTCTAACTTCCTTCGAACTTCCCTTCTCCCCGCGCCCGCGCCCCCCTCCCCCCATCTCTGGCTATCGGCGCCTGATTTCGAAAGTGTCCGCAAGGTTTTGCTGAACGTACAAAAGTGCACATTTACTCTGGCCTAAGTTAATTTGGAGCAACTATTTGCTGGTCAAACTCGCTTAAATGGCCAAAACAGGCGTAAGTGGCTGGGAACACCCCATTTTGAAAATATAAACTAAACAAATAAAAATCCTAACTGACTCACTTACACTGGCGCAAATTAAATGGCCAGAATTGCAACTAAAAAGATACTCCAGAAAAATCAAGTTGCTCCAAAAAAAATGGAGCAACTCCAGGGGAAATTTGGGTCCTATATAACCAAATAGTCCTAATCACATTTAGCTGTCTGTCCACATATTCCTTCAACCCCTTTTCCTTCATCCACCTATCCAATCTCATCTTGAATGTTAACATAGTTTCTGCATCAACCTTTTAACCCTTGAAGTGAATTTCACAGTCGTTCATCACTGTGTAAAGAAGTTGCTCTATGGTCCCTCATTCTCACCCCCTCTGGATGATGTGTGGAGTTGACAGATCCAAGCAACACACAGACAGTAGAGAGATGAAAAGTTACATTTATATTTTCTTGTAACAACTTATGTTTACATAGAATCATAGAATGGTTACAGCACGGAAGAAGGCCATTTGGCCGACTCTCTGCAAGAGCACTTCAGCTAGTCCCATTCCACCGCCCTTTCCCTATAGCCCTGCAAATTTTTTTCCTTCAGGTACTTATCCAACTCCTTTTTGAAAGCCGCGAGTGACTCCACACTAGGCAGTGCATTCCAGATCCTAACCACTCGCTGCGTAAAAAAAGTTTTTTCTTATGCCGCCTTTGGTTCTTTTGCCAATCACCTTAAATCTGTGTCCTCTGGCTCTCGAACCTTCTGCCAATAGGAAC
Source organism: Pristiophorus japonicus (assembly GCF_044704955.1). Lineage (NCBI taxonomy): Eukaryota > Metazoa > Chordata > Chondrichthyes > Pristiophoridae > Pristiophorus > Pristiophorus japonicus. The sequence goes on along the minus strand of NC_091977.1, from coordinate 501,276,014 downwards.
AGTTTCTTCCTATCTACTCTGTCCAAACCCTTCATGATTTTGAACTTCTCTATCAAATCACCTCTTAATTTTCTCTGCTCTAAGAAGACAAGTAACAAGTTGTACATGTTACATTTTTTTTGTGATTTGTAAACACTAATGACCAAACCAAATTAAAGTAATATAAAAAGAGAAAGAAAGGTTTAATGTTTCAGGAGGAGCAGGCAGTTCATCAGAATTTAGAACCTATCTTTAAGCTTTTTGATGCTGACTGAACTGTTGTGCATTTTTTGTTTTAATTTCTTATTTTCTTCCACTTGAGTGACTTTATGCTGGATATTCCGATGCCCAAATATTTTTGCAGCTTAAATTAGGTGGCCAGAGTTGTTAAATGGGCAGTTTTCTCACCTCTCCAGAAATACAGGGTTTGCATCCATTTCTGAAGGCAATCGGCAGGCAATTTGCGCTGATGAAGCCTCTGGGAACTGGAGCTACAGACCTAATGGTACCACTAGGATGCAAAAATGCTTGATGAATTGGGCAGGATAGGTGGTGATAGGGACACCCACCTCTAACAGGCAGGTGTTTTGATTACATAGTCATTTGAGAGGATATTAGTAACTCACACAATTCCTCACTGTTCTTGTGTCTAGGAGCCTGCAGTATGTGGAAAGTGCAGTCGCACAAAGGTCACTGAGTTTCCCGCCGACTGGGTTGTCGCCAAAAAGAGTGAAATAGCACCAAAAACCCAGTCGCAAAATCGACGAATTTCTAGCCCATACTCATAAGCCTTTGTCATAATTATTGTAACTTACTTATTTTTTCCCTCAAGCCCATTCCTGACACCAATGGCAATCCTTCTGTCAGATGGGTTTGTTAAAAAAAAAGGACCTATGGAGGGATGCCAGGCAGGTCAGACTCACTGAAAGCTGTTATGTTCCCATCCGTCAGTGGGTGCAGTATCTACAGACTCTAGCAGATAATTTATGCTAATGAAGGCTCTGGGGGCTGGAGTACAAGAGAGTGGAAGTTACGCTACAGTTGTACAGTTGTATAAAGCTCTGATTAGACCACATCTGGAATACAGCGTTCAATTCTGGACAATGCACCTCAGGGAGGAAATTTTGGCCTTGGAGGGAGTGGAGTGCAGATTCAACAGAGTGATACAGAGACTAAAAGGATTAAGTTATATGGAAAGGTTGCATAGTCTAGACTTGTATTCCCTTGATTATAGATTATGGGGTGATATTATTGAGGTGTTTAGAGGGTAGAGAGAAACTATTCCCTCTGTTGGGGAAGTCCAGAACAAGGGGGCACAACATTAAAATTAAAATTAAAGCTAGGCTGTTCAGCGGTGATGTCAGGAAGCTCTTCCTCACACAAAGCTTAGTAGAAATCTGGAACTCTCTGCCCCCCAAAAGCTGATGAGGCTAGATCAATTGAAAATTTAAAAACTGTGATCGATAGATTTCTGTTAAGCAAGGTTATTAAAGGTTATGTAACCAAGGCAGGCAAATGAGTTAAGGTACAGATCAGCCATGATCTAATTGAATCGCGGAACAGACTCAAAAGGTTGAATGGCATATTCCTGCTGCTGTGTTCCAATGGCACCACTAGTATATGTGAATGCTTGATTAACCTCAATTACATCCAAGTAATTGATTTTTCCTCCGAAGCAGCTCAATCAACAGGGAAGCCATTGCAGTGTTGTAGCATCTGCTACAAGGAAACCTGCAGCTACCATGCAGCAAAGGACTGTCATGTCCAGTAAGAGTAGCAAGCAGCCATGAACTTGAACTTGGCAGCGCACCCTTGCTACGACGTTGCGCTTTTGAGATGGTGCTGTGCAGTGGCACAGAAGGCTATCCTCTTCGCAATCACCTCAGGCAGCACCATCTCCAAGGTCAGGTGCTCCGTCACTGGTATACAGCCTCATACCTGCACCTTGGGTTTGCTCTCCTTCAGTTTCTTCTTAATCCTCTGCCATTCCCATCTTGCCAAAGGCTGAAAATGGGTTTTCAGATGCCTTTTGAGGCTTTCAGAGTGTCCTCACATTGTGACACTCCCTTTAAATTGTCGCCATCTTTTAAATTTAACTTACGAAACTTTCTGCTCCTATTACTAGTTTGCTCCATACATCAGTTGGATCTACACTTACAACATATGATAATGAGCTGAACCTGGTAAACTGAGCATGAACGGTCCATTATCCCTTCAATCTGTCTAAACCCGGTAAATAACGCCAATATTGAAAAATCTAATCATGAATTCTTTGAAGTTATCTGCTTACAGGCTTCCCTGGAAGTCCTGGGTCCCCAGGGAGTCCATTTTCGCCAGGTGATCCCTGAAAAATAGCAAGATAGCAGACAATGAGAACACAGCCAATAAGGAGCATTTCATGAATTCCCTCAAATGGTTTCGAAAGATCTGTAAAGCAAATGGTATTGATTAGTTTACTGGCCTTTTCCCATTCCATGGTTTCTTATGCTTTTATAAATTTCTGTCAGAAAATCATGGGGCCGGGCAATCACGTAATATTCAGATTCAACTGTTTCATCTCCCGTGAAACCATATGACATAGGTAGTCTAAGATTGGACAAGGACAGTGCCAGTTTGGAGATAATAGCTGCAGTTGACACAATGCCACAGAATTTAATCCATATGTTATTCTCATAATTTTAAAGCCTACGTTAAACTCAGCTTACTTGCTGGTGCCCAGCTGCAGATTTAAATGTGCGAAGCCCACACAATCTGGATCCTGTGGTTTCTGCTGAAAGCTGGAGTATCACTATGCAAATACAGACATTGTGGGGGTAGTTTTCAAAAAACTCGCCAGGCAGGAAACAGGTGGGTTATACCTCGCCTGGAGCCAATGAAGAGTAAAATAGTGCTGAGTGTATTCATCTGATCAGAACCCACCCAACAAGTTAGGTTAAAATGGCTCCCTATAAGTCTGTTGATGTAGTTACGATGTACCAGTGCTGGGACTAGCGTTCATTGGGTGCTGGACACCTTATACCCAAAAGAGCTGACTCCACATCATAATTGTTATGTATGAAGAAAGAGTCTGACTGGATACTGTGAGCTCAAAGTAAAGTGTGACCTTAGTCTTTTATTTCAGGTCTCCAGAGTGTCTCTCCAGCCTGTGAGACCTCCTTAAGTACCTGTGCTCCCAAGGGATTGTGGGATCCCTTGGAACTCCAGGGGATGAGCCCTCTGGTGGCAGTACAAGGTATACACAAGTTTACAGATATAACAATAATGTGATTCATTTAATGAATTTGTATGCTCTGGAAACACTACAGAGGGTCAGAGGCAGGAATGTCAGATGCCATCAGCCAATGAAGGCCTGCTGGATTCCCATGAAATGGCAACATTTTTGTGCGTCCCAAATGTGGTAGAGACTTGGGGCTGAATTTTCCGGGGTGGTAGCGGGCACAATTGGTTGCGGGTTGGGTGGGAAAGTTGTTTTTTTTCACAGCAGGTCGGGAACCACGCCTGTCAACCTGAGGCGCGAGTTCCATGGCCATTGCTCCAGCTGATTACTTGACAGATGGAAAACAACCAAAATAAAAATATGTTGATTACGTCAGCTAACAGATTGATGGAAACATGAAAAGCTACTGGTAAATGTTAATTCAGAAATTCTTGAAGGGATGCGAGTGCTGAAGATTCCCCTACTACCCTGGATGGTGAGGGAAATACATTTTTCCTCGGCCATTCTTGGTTGTTGCCTTCCAACTCAACAGTACTCACAGTGAATTGATCTGCACTATAAAAATAACATATACCATTTTAATAAATGTGTTGTTTCTAGTCAGCTTTTTCTCACAGTAAACTGTGATTGTCCAGTTAGACATTAAATTAAGTCACCAACCGCAACAATTTCATTCTCGTCACTCATTCCACTGGTTCAATTTGCTTTCAGTCCCTGAATATGACTAATTTAAGTTTTCAGTCTGAGACTTAAGAGTGAATTTCTGTGGAGGTTCTCTCACTTGTCCATTGTTAACTTCAACAGAAGAGCTGCAGAAATCCCAGAAACACAGTGTAAGCACCACTTACACTGTTAGGGATTCTGCAGCTCTTCTGCTGAACTTGCATAAGATTGTAAATTCACCCCTTTACAATTACATTTAAAATCTGCTTAATTTTATGTCTAACCTATCACACACATCTTTTATTTGTACCAGTTACTGATACAAAAGTCGATAGATTTATGACTAAAGCATCAATAACTTACCAATTAAGATGCTTTTTAAATGATGTTCTTGAACATATTTGTAGGTGGAATCATATTACTTAATGATGTTTAAATATTTCTTTGTCTCTCATATATAACTTTTATTATATTATTGTACAGTAAAGATTCAACAACCATTATGTTAGATTAAACTTAAAATTTAATGTGGCCACAGTCCCTTTTGAGGATTCCGGCTTAAAATGCGTCATGAATGATGTCACCAGACCCGCTCCATCTAATTGGACCGGGTAATGCGCTGGACTGACTTAATAGGCCCCATTAAGGCAAGTTCATTTTCTACAGTGGGATGGAGCCAGCAGTGAGGTCGCGACCTGCCACTGACACCGGACCCGCCAAGGTAAGGAAAATTCCAGCCTTAGGTCCACATGTATGTATTTGGTCATAGAAATCCAGGAAAATGGGGACCAGTAAGAAAGAGTGGTCCTATAAGGAAAGGGCCAGCCTGAATCAGAATTTAACTTTTTTGAGGCAATCTTCACCTTCAGTGCCCATTGGGAATGATACTCAGGGGCTCCACTTCCATTAACTGCTTTTTTTCTGGGGTCATAACGAGTCTTGTGCACAGTCTCTGAACATGGCAGTGTTTTGGGCTCACAATGGGGATGTAGAGAGCATTGAGCACATGGTAGACTTTAAGCCCCCACATCCAATAATATAGTATCATTATGCATCTGCCATCGCATTATCGAGAACATGCACTCTTAACTTCAAAAGACAGTATAACGTTGACAGTGCCAGTGAGGAACATATTTAACATACCTTGGGGATAATTTTAACTTTGGGCGAAGGTGTAAAATGGTTGATATTGAATTAGCCATCTGATTGTGCCTTCAATGGAAAGGAATATCAAATGTCTTGTATAATGGCAAGTAGTTTGATGTAGCCCAATTTACACCATCGACTAAAGTTTAAATTATCTTCTTGTTTGCACCAAAACTCGAGTGTAAAATGGGCAAAAACCTGTTAAAATACCCACCTTTTATTAGAATACAGTCCTTCCAAACCAACCAATTTACATATGCCAACAAAACACATGTAACAGCCAATGCTCCATATATGTGAAAAAAAGGAATAGCATAAAGCCTAGCAGAAAAGACACTCCTTTATTACACGTCTATCATTATAGCAAAAATACTTCATAGTTTCACTGGTGAAAACTATGGAGCTGCAATTGGACGCTCCCACCCTATTTTGTTTGTTTTTACCGCCGTGGTGGTTGAGGTCGTCTCTTGAGCGACATTCCGCTCTTTGTTTTTTTTCACTTGGATCCGGAAGTCGCTCTTAATCGAGGCGGAAACACGGTGGTGGCAACACCTGAGAAGTGGAAGTTGGGGGTGGGGGATGCGGAGTAGCCACCGCGATGACATCACTTAACGGGGAAAGCCTTTGCGATTTTAAAACTTTAGCCACCAGGGAGGGTTTCAGCCGGGCCAGTGGCCTAGCACTCAAGAGGGGGTGCTAGGCTGCCTGTTGGCGACCCGGCCAAACCCGGGGACATAATTGTCGGGTCGACATGGCAGTCGGCCGACAAAATAAATCATGGCCGTACTGCCATTGCAGAAGGCCTCACTCTCGCTGGACCGCCGGGGAAAAGCTTGTATTGGCACTGCTGGGCGGGCCGAAGATTTTCATGGCGGGATTGCGCTGTCGGGGGCGTACATCGGCGGTGTGCACTGTGATGACGCACTTAATATGGATCAGCAGCAGCGGAGCAGTGGTTGGGGGGTGATGGGGGATTGGGGCATCCCTGGGTTAACACGTGAGCAGAATTTTGATAATGCACTTCGCTTTCCGGTGTTAAGAGGCCTTAATGGAAGGGGTAATTTCAGCTCCTATAAGTACAGGTACAGAAAATCAAGCAGGTGAACTTTATTGCACAGTAATTACAAGAGAATTATTACATAATTATTCTGTTGTATAACAACTTCCTACGTGGGATTTGGCATTATATCCGTTGAAACGATTAACAATATATAGATAAGCAAAAATATAAACTATAGAAAGTTTAGTTTTGGCTTTAAGTCAATTATCACAGAGGCTTCTCCCAGTCTGTCCAAGTTATAACGACCGAGTGAGAGAAGCCCCAAGGAAATTCACCCTCATCAGGTGATGAAAGGGATGAGGGGAACTAAATTTACAAGTACAACTTGAAGGGGAATTTTTTAGGTATACGAGTACGTTGTATTTATTTAGAAAAGTTGAATTCTTAATTTGTAAATGTGGAATGATCTTTTTCCCTTCCTTGATCTTCTGATCCTCCCGAGGATGAGGTCGTAACAAGCTAACCATCAACACTTTAGTCATTTCACCTCTGGCCTTTCCGCTCTGGTTTCCAAGTTCCAAATAAACCATCTTGTACGCTCTTCTTCATCCCTGCATCTTCACTATGTTGAAAACATATTTCACTAAGTTATTCTTTAGCAAAATCTCAAAACTCGATCTGCTTACCTCCTTCAGTCTTCACTTACTCCAACAACCCACTGCTTCTAAACTGATCTTGATCTCATCTGACCAGTACTGTTTAAGTTATCTTCTTTTTAAACTTTGGTGATGATCCACACTATGTGGCCTTAGTTTCTCAATAAAAAATTACCTAACTGAATCATAGGTACAAGTAATGTCACTCTATTACAATAACTCCAATTTCTGAATTTCTGAAGAAGATGATATTTTTCTTCCTTGCATGAAGAATGATTCCACAATCCCATTTTCCCACTACAATGAAAGGAAGCATGGATGGTGATAGCAGCTGGAACTTTCTCCCTTACAGCATTGTTGAAGTACCAACATCACACGGACTGCAGCTGTTCAAGAAGTTGGCTCACCACCATCTTCTCAAGGGCAATTAGGGATGGGCAATAAATTCAGGCCTTTCCAGCAACGCCCACATCCCGTGAACGAATATTAAAAAAAAGGCTACATACTGAAGCTCCAATTCTCCCAACCAGCCCCAGTTGCTTGTGGTCCCCTCCTGGTAGTTTGCGATCACAGACTCGCTCCTTAAACTTTATGCAAATCACATCAAGAATTACAGTTAATCCCATGTAAAGATCTTATTTACTTACTGGGATTCCAATTTTCATTGGTCCCTGTTGAAAGACAAAAAGAGAAGCTCTTGTTAAACATAACTCAATTATATCACATAAAGTATTGTTTTTTTTAACCAATGCTGGGTGTTTTACATCTGAATGCCAATCAGATTGTCGGAAATATTTGAACTTCATCCAGCTATACAGATTTCTGAATGTATTGCCATGTCTATTGACTTTTTTTGATGTAGTCAAGTAATTATATTCAGACAAGAACATAAGAACATAAGAACATAAGAATTAGGAACAGGAGTAGGCCATCTAGCCCCTCAAGCCTGCTCCGCCATTCAACAAGATCATGGCTGATCTGGCCGTGGACTCAGCTCCACTTACCCGCCCGCTCCCCATAACCCTTAATTCCCTTATTGGTTAAAAAATCTATCTATCTGTGACTTGAATACATTCAATGAGCTAGTCTCAACTGCTTCCTTGGGCAGAGAATTCCACAGATTCACAACCCTCTGGGAGAAGAAATTCCTTCTCAACTCGGTTTTAAATTGGCTCCCCCGTATTTTGAGGCTGTGCCCCCCTAGTTCTAGTCTCCCCAGCCAGTGGAAACAACCTCTCTGCCTCTATCTTGTCTATCCCTTTCATTATTTTAAATGTTTCTATAAGATCACCCCTCATCCTTCTGAACTCCAACGAGTAAAGACCCAGTCTACTCAATCTATCATCATAAGGTAACCCCCTCATCTCCGTAATCAGCCTAGTGAATCATCTCTGTACCCCCTCCAAAGCCAGTATATCCTTCCTTAAGTAAGGCGACCAAAACTGCATGCAGTACTCCAGGTGCGGCCTCAGCAATACCCTATACAGTTGCAGAAGGACCTCCCTGCTTTTGTATTCCATCCCTCTCGCAATGAAGGCCAACATTCCATTCGCCTTCCTGATTACCTGCTGCACCTGCAAACTAACTTTTTGGGATTCATGCACAAGGACCCCCAGGTCCCTCTGCACTGCAGCATGTTGTAATTTCTCCCCATTCAAATAGTATTCCCTTTTTTTGTTTTTTTTCCCAAGGTGAATGACCTCACACTTTCCAACATTGTATTCCATCTGCCAAACCTTAGCCCATTCGCTTAACCTATCTAAATCTCTTTGCAGCCTCTCTGTGTCCTCTACACAACCCGCTTTCCCTCTAATCTTTGTGTCATCTGCAAATTTTGTTACACTACACTCTGCCCCCTCTTCCAGGTCATCTATGTATATTGTAAACAGTTGTGGTCCCAGCACCGATCCCTGTGGCACACCACTAACCACCGAACTTCACAGCATAAGTTGTTGCTAGGGTAAGAACAGTAAGCCAAAAGAATGGGAAGCATAAATGTGAAACGGGAGATTCCAAGAAGAATTTACTACACACAATTACATCAGCACATATCAAGAAGAAGCTATTTGGAGAATACTGAAAACAAACAGTGGGTTTATCAACATACAGCTTCTGACTCCTTCATGTAAGAAAAATGTTTGGCTACTGTATTCAATAGCTGGTACACATATTTGGGAAATGAACTGTGACATAATGGAGTCTATCTAACTTGTCCTTCACTAGATACCTACTGAGTCAATAAACAAGTTGCATGCTTATCCAAGTTAGCCAACTAAAGAACCAAAGTCAGTGATATAACTACACAACCACACCTGGCCTCTGTTGTTACACCCTGAGCTTTCATGGTGAGGAAGGAGATTAACAAAGTTGATCCAGCTATATTGTTCACTATGATAAAGGGTTAAAATGCCAAGATTTAAGAAATTGGGAGGTTAAGGAAAGAAGAAAAGTTAGACTGGTAACAGAATTATGGATTAAGATACCAGGGAAGGCCATTCAAGTAAACAGTTCAGACTCAAATATTTCAGTGCTCGCTGGCAGACGTCCCATCAGCGATCCTCTGTTGACTTCAGCTCTTTCAAGACCCTCTTTAAAACCCAACACTTTGACAAAGCTTTTGGCACCCCACCTAATGTCTCTATGTTTGGCCCAATGTGCATTTTTGTTTAACATTGCCTCTGTAAAGCACCTCGAGATGCTAACAATGCTAACTTGGGATACAAGTTGCTATTGTGAAAAGAAATTCAGGGATATGTTATGATGCAGGTCAATGGGGCAGGTATATTGGGCCCAATGACCCTTTTCTGTTCTTAAAACTGTTTGTGTTCTTATCGTGCAAATAGTACAGCTCACAGACCTGTTTAAGTCCAAACTCTGGCCAGCAACAGCTTTAAAAGTAGTTTGGCAGAATCCAAAATGACATGGTATTTGTTTTTGCTTCAGTATTAATTAGTCAAGTCAGTCGCAGATCATTAGCCTTCAGTCACATCATCATTGGTTTAATCTCCGACGCTTAAGCCCCCAGCAGTATACAGGCTAAATAACCTCGAAAATGTTCAATATGGAATAGCATTTCAAAGGTTAATACTTACTGGTGGACCTTCTGGACCAGGCATGCCAGGGGGGCCCTTCAAAATAAAGAGATTATTGGAAAAAATATTACATTAGAATATTACAGATCACATTTATGCAAATCTCATTAGTTTATGCAATAAAGGAATTTCTGTTTCTTATATTTCCTCTGGCAGACATAGGATAAGTGAACCACTCTTGTTACTGCTAATATTATTCTTGAAAGAGCAACCTAACGTGATTCACTATATTTTCTCTCCTTTTTTCTTAGAGGCCCTTCACTGTGTCACTGCAATGTGTCAGGATCTCTTTGCATATAAGCTAACTGTCTGTGTTTTACATACTCTCTACATGCTAACATTTGTAGACAAAAATCAGCTCCACTCTTAGCCTCTTATCACAAATCTGCTCTGGAACTCTTGTTGCTGCACTCATTTTGCTCCAAACTCTCATGAGATCAGAAGTTTCCACTTCAGCATGCAATAGCATTCAAAATCAGAGCAGCAACTACAGAAGGTGCTGTGGAGGGAATTCAAGGACAGTGCCTGGGAGGGAGAGAGGGGAAAGTATCACTGGTGAGGAAGAAGGAGAAAATAAAGTTTGAGGGTAGCACTGGTAGGGAGGGAAGAGAGAAGGAAGGCATGTTGATGGGGAGGGTGAGAAAAGGAAGCGTAAGTGATGCTGAATGAGGAGGGGGGAGCGGGGGGGGCGGGGGGGAATGAAGAAAGCCTGAGAGTGGCACTTGTGAGGGAAGGAGAGGGGGAAGATTGAGAGTAGCAGCAGTGAAGGACAGCAAGAGCATGAAGTCTGAAAGTAGCACTTGTTGCTTGGAGGGACAAGAGGGAACCTGAGTGCAGTGTTGCAAAGGTTTGTGCCAGTGTGAACTGGATGGGGCTAGGAAAGTGCAAGCATAAATTGGAAGAAAGATTGCTAGAATGAACTGAAGAGTGTCTTAATGAACTCAGGAATGCTGGAGGAGGAAAGGCCCTTTGTGGACATGGAGAAAAGCACTGTTGGAGATAGTCCTTGTAAACTGAACTGGAGGAGGAGAGAGTCATGATCTGGGGCTGTTGGAAGGAGAGAGTGTTTAATAATGACGAGAATACATTGTTTTTAATGTAAAGCTTCAACATTTTCCAAGAAAAGCATGGCTCCTATCCTCCCAGGGCTTGGAAGAACTAAGTACAATATTAAATTTGCTGCCTATAGCCCTGGGATTAAAACCATTGGGATTAAAACCATCATGTGCTATTCAATAATACATTTATTTTAAAATAAATTTAACTAAAACTTTTTTCTGTCAGTAAAATATTATCCACTTGAAGACATTTCCAAATGGCAAAGAAAGTGGTTTTCAACTTAGCAACTTCTCCTTCATTTTCAGATTTAAAAAAAGCACAATTCCCATTATAGAATCTAAAATGCAGGAAAATGCATCAAATTATGCACAAAAATAACTTAACATTTTAAGAGGGGGTGGGGGAAATTCCAAAATTTTGTATTCAACACTTGTATTCCTCTTCAGATTTCCAGATATTTATTTTCTTGTCCCTCTAAACGTGGAGAAATGTTGGGCATACCTAGAGCTTAAGTTAGCAGCCCATGTCCCATTGCATCTAGGCGCCATAGAAATGCAAGTCTCTTTATCTCCCCTTTCTGTTTCCCTTAATATTACCTCTTTCCACACATATATTTAGGCCAGTTGCAGAACTGTCAACTTTTCTGGGCCTCGGTCATCTTTTTAAAGCTGTTGGCCAGCTTTTGTTAGTTTTCTAGGTTTGCATTTATGCTTTTCCAGTACAAATGTCACACTATTAATGTTTTGATGATCACATAAATCGAGTGGGCATTAGGTGGGAAATCCAGGGGTTTCTTCATGGTGCTAAGCTGGGGGGGGGGAGGTGGGGGGATTCCCAGGAGAGGACCACAGAGGGAGCACTTTTGTACAGTCAGGAGGATCCTTCAATAGAAAAGCAGTCATTTTCCTTTTTTTGGAAAACTTGCAGCAGTCCCTTTAAGGACCATTGGTTTTTAACATTCAATGCTGTTCAGAGGAAGATGAACATAAGAACATAAGAACATAAGAATTAGGAACAGGAGTAGGCCATCTAGCCCCTCGAGCCTGCTCCGTCATTCAACAGTGCATCACAGTGCTGTTACTGTGCCAAGATCTTTTAATGATCATTGAATCTGACAAGATCATGGCTGATCTGGCCGTGGACTCAGCTGTTTAATGTGTCTTAGACTATTTTAATGTGTCCTAGACTATTTTAATGAGGATCCTGTCTGCTTTAAATGGGAGTGTTGGCCGTATAAATCGAGGCCAACTGGAATATTGCATCAAGCAAGCCTCGGGTGTGAAATCGGCACTTTTTAAGATTGTCAACCTGCTACCTGCTACTCACACTGAAAAGTAGGCAAAGTAAAATTGTCCCATACCTGTTTAATGTGTTCTGCAAACATTCTGACTATGCGGTAAATTATTATGTGAAGTGTTGTTATGACGTTGGTGATATGTGAGGACACGTAACTAATGAGATAGGTATTTACTTTTCGCAAGAACAGTAAGAATTAACCTCGACTTTGCCCAACAAATGCTTCAAAATGGTCAGATTCAATGATCATTAAAAGATCTTGGCGCAGTAACAGCACTGTGATGCACTGTTGGATGGTTCCTAAATACCGGAACCGTAGAAACATCATACCAAGGAAGTGCACTGATGTATATCGTAGGGCGTATGGTTAGATAGATATTGTGGAATTTTAGCAAGTAACAAGATCGCTATCTAAAGTGCACAATTAATTCTCCCTTGCCCCCATCCCCGCCACCCCCCCCACAAAAGATAACAGCTGTCGCTTTACTAAACAGTATTACATACCCTTGAAAATCCAAATACGATATCTAATGGCTGTTCTATTCCAAATGTCTGTTAGTTCAACAATATGTTTAATTAAAGCCAAACGTAGTTAGCTACCACATTTCAGTGTTGCGTGTGTCCTTAGGGTGCAGCAGAAAATGGTCTTATGCTGTCAATTAGCAGCAAATACACATGGGAATGTTTTGCTGTAATCTTTACCATTCACCCTGGCAATGATTCATAAATTTCTATTGTTAGAAGCAGAAATAGCTCGCTCTATTCAAACTATTGTAAAGGTCAGCCTGTCTAATGGGGCGACCTTCATTATTACCTGAAAGGCAAGATTACAGTATAATGAAGAAAATAATGGCGAAAGCTTTAACATTTGAATAATTGAAAGGTGACTCATTACTTTGATATAAATGTCTCTCGTATTGGTTATTGGCTTATCTTTCTGATAAGTTTTCTTTCTCAGTTTAAAAAATATTACTCTATTTGTTCACCCACTTTTTTCTCCTCCTGGTTTGACAAAGCCATATTCCAGGGGAGGGGTAAGAGCAGGCAGCTGACCCTCTGCCAGATTATGGGTATTGGGGTGATATAGTAATTTGAAGCACCAATGCACAACACCATTTAATGGTTCAATTCAGACATGAATCCCACTTTGCCCCTTCCTACTGAGTTTCTGATCTCAGCTATGCTGCTGTGAAGAGGTGTGATTGAAGGCCAATCACCTCCTCATGGGAGTGGAAGTGATAAACTCAGAGGGAGAGTCATCATCTTGTTTCATACCTCCTTGTGGCCAGTAAAGAACAACGTTAGAAGAAGTTTGGGAGCAAGAACTAAATAGCCTGATGAAAATTATAGGGAGAATAAAAAGATCCAACAGGGATTTTCAGCAGACCTTTTAAATTTCACTGGATGACCACGGGAATCACAGAGCTCGGGAATCACGTTTGTCAACCTGAGGCGGCAGCTCAGTGGCCATTGAGCGAGGTCATTAATGCAGAGCATGGAAATCCCCCAAAATACTCCCACATGACACCTGCTTACTTGACTATGGGAAAGGCTCTTGCTAACTCCATTTTGAGCATAGATTTAGGTGTCTACAGTTTGCAAGTCTTTTCAGCAACCTTGGAAGCCACTCTCACTACATCGCTTGTAACTATCACACCACTGATAGATTACCCCTCTGATCTCCACTTGACCTTCCATCTATTACATCGGCATGGATGCTGCTTAGACTGTTTCACCTTGGTCCTCTGAATCAGACCAGGATGAGCCCCAACACCAGCAGCAGCAGCAACACCACCAACAATCTTTTCCTCAACAACCTGATGCTCCACTGGACAGAGGGCATCAGTGCAGGGCTGCACTGTGCCAGAGGCAATACCCCCAATACAGGGTATATAGGAAGAGCATGAGCTTCCTCAGCATAACTGAGCAGCTGTGCCAAAGTAGGCTCAGGCTATCACGCCAGATTGTCGCAGACATTTGCAGCTTCTCCTGCAAGGAGGACAAGAAAAGTTTGAGTGGGAGTGATGGCATGAGTGTAACGCATGTGTGGGTTAGATATGTAGTAGGTAACTATGAGGAAGTGGGGTGCCAATGCCAAAGTGCCAATGCCAAATGGCCTCCTTGTGTGGTGTTACTTGGTATGATTGCATTAGGATGAGGGTGAATATGAGGGGTGGTTAGTCAAAGGGGGATGTGAGTGTGTACATTGAGAGAGTACGATACATGGACATGCAAGGTACGTTGGTGTGAGTAATGATGTGCAGGAGCAGGGTTGGGAAGGCAGAGTGATGGGGATGTGGTGATAGGCATAGCAGGATGAAGGTGAGTGTGGCTTTGCACTCACCTTTCCTGATCTTATCAGATCATTGAAGCTCTTCCAGCATTGCACCCAGGTCTGCCTCACCACATCCCTGCTGTTCGCCTCCTCAGCTATTTGGAGCCAGGCTCTTTTTGTCTCTTGTGGAGGTCTCTTCTGCCCACCAGCAGTGAAGAGGACCTCCTTGCATGCTCAGACTCCCTCCATAAGAATATGTAGGGAGTCATTGGAAAACTGGGTTGCAGAGCTTTGTCTTTGCGGAGTCATGATTTGAAGTGTGAGCAGTAAGAAGATCCTGCAATATCCTCCCTGCACACACCTAGATGAACGTTTAAAGGTGATGTGGCTAAGGCTGCTTTAAATATCCCTGCTGGAAAAGAGTCATGGATGACATCATCAGACCCATTCCATTTAATAGGGCCTGGAAATGCACATGTTTGCCTTAATAAGGGCCATTAACTGAAAGTTGCTCTGAGGTGCAGGATCATTGTAACAACGTAGTTCCGACCCGTCACGCACCTAACCAAACTCAGTAAGGAAAATTACGGCCTTTGCAAAACTTTGTAACAAATCTGCTTCCCATCAGTTCATGGTCACCTGTACTGGTTGTCTGGAACCATAGAGGTTGATGTAATAGAACTCCCCTTATGGATTACTGCTCCCCTTGTGGATTACTGCTCCACTACTGCAACTACTGATGTAAATACAATAAAAGGGTCATGAGGCAAATTCACATGATGACAGTTTTCTGTTAAGTGCCATCTTGTGTGTGTCAGACAAGCTATGTTGATGGATATGGCCGACCAATGCTCCTGAGAATTTTGTGCCATTTCCAGTCGTCAGACAACTGAGGTGAATTGCCTGCAGGTTAAAAGTACAAGGCAATTGGGCCCCAAGGCCTCAGTGACTGGCCAAGCTAACAGTACATTGAAGTCGTGCTATCGGTGCCTGGGACAACACATTGCTCAAAGCTGTCCATATGTGAAGGCAGAGTGTTTCTACTGCAAGAAAACTGGGCATCTTGCGAAGATATGCCGACTGAAGAGTAAACCGATGTTCAATGCTAGAAGTAGAAATCGCCCGAGACTAAATAGCATTGAAGAGAAGCAATAGAATGAGGAGGTTCTGGAGATACACGTCATCAGGAGCACGAGGGTATCTAACAGCGATTCGCGAAGTATCGTCATCCAAGTAGATGTTGCAGGAACTAGGATATCCATGGAAATCAACACCGGTGCATCCATGAATGCAGTACCGGAATCGCCATATCTCGACAAGTTACATGATTTTTCACTGGAGAAATCAAAGATAGAGTTGTGAGGCTACTCAGAAGAGAAAATCTCTTTTGTAGGACGTATCACCATACTGGTGAAATATAAGGATTAGTTTCAGAGCTTGCCTTTCATAATAGTAGCAGGATACAAGCCTGCCTTGATAGGTAGAAATTGGTTGGGATCACTGAAGCTGGATTGAAATGAGATTTTTCGTGTGGAAACAAAATATGACATTGAATACAGACTATCAGCTGATCACAGTAATGCTGATGCTATGTCTAGGTTGCCATCCCCATCACAAGTTACACCCAATAGGGAAGAAGTTTTATTTTCATACCTTGATGAATTGCCATTCACAGCTGAAGAAATTGGTAGAGCAACCAAATATGATCCAGTTATGTCAAAGGTGTATGATTACATAGCAAATGGTTGACTAAACCAGGTATCAGAGTAAGGTATTCATCCATACGTCATTCATAGGAATGAATTGCCAGTGGATAAAGATTGTGGGGTGCAATAGTAGTTATTCCAAATAAATTCGGATATCTTCAGGACCAGCACCTGGGAATGTGCTTGACCAAGAGTTTTGCACGCAGTTACTTATGGTGGCCAGGTTTAGATAAAGAGATAGTGTACATCATTAGTCAGCGTACAACATGTCAATCGGTAAGCAAGAAACCACCATCAGTACCATTACAGCCATGGAAATGGCTTCCCAGGGTGTGGCACAGCGATTTTGCTGAGCTAGGAGGACAACAATTGTTCACTGTGATTAATTGTCATTCGAAGTGGGTAGAGGTGTTTCCAATGCGGAAAGTAACAACAATTAAAACACTAGACAACTTGCAAAGATTGTTTTCTTCATATGGCCTCCCAGAAGAAATTGTGTCTGATAATGGACCACAATTTTGTTCAGAAGAATTTTCACAGTTCATGACCAGAATCGGTGTGAAACATACCAAAGTATCACCCTGCTTCAAATGGTGCAGCAGAGCACATAGTACAAATTGTAAAACATGCCCTCATCAAGCAAATGTTGGATCCAAATCCAAGGAAACGGCAGTTGTCGTTGGACCACAAACTAGCAAATATTCTAATTACTTATCGTAATACTTGTCATACAACTACTGATAGAACACCAGCAGAGTTGTTTCTCAAACGACAGCCATGAACCAAGTTCTCATTGTTAAAGCCAAACTTGACACAATCAGCAGGAGAAACAATTAAGTTAGAAAGAGAATCATGATAGAGTAGAGTAAGAGAAAGAAGTGTGAAATTGAATTAGGTTACAGTGAAGAACCTTCACCGTAAATGTGAAAGTGGTTACCAGGAAGAGTAGTGAAGATATATGGCCCTCGTTCATATTTGGTCAAAATGTTTGATCATGGAAAGATTAGGTTTGTTCATATTGATCATATTTTACCTAAGATGTGGAAGGAGTTGAAAGTTGAAATGATTCGAGTACCTCTGATGAGTCACATAGTTTTGTTCCAAGTAGAGACCCAGTAGCAAATCCTATATCAGTTGTACTATAAACAAGTCCAAGAGAAGGTCAAAATTTAAATCTGTGTCCAAGTCAGGCAGACAAACAGTCTAAAGTTGTAGAGAGTCTAAATGTAGATCAAGGGTTGCCCTTGGAGAAAAACTCTCTTCAGGCTCCATTTATATTGATCTCCGTTTTCAATATCTATCCAATTTTCGATTTAAGGATGCAATGGTTTCTGACTCGACCACTGTCTATGACAAAGCTCCACCAGCACATTGCGTAAAAAAATGTCCATCAACCTCTCTTAGTGACAATGTTAAATTGATGATCCAATGTCATTGATTGCCCAACCATAGGAAATAGCCTTTTCCTTTCATCTCATTGAAACCATCATAATTATAAAAATGGGTATTAAGTCCCTTCTTAGCCTTCTCTAATCCAGTGGAAATAATCCCATTATCTCAAATCCCTCCACATAACTAGTTTCCCATCCTGTTAACACCCTGAAGAATCTACACTGTATGCTTTCTACGGCTTTAATTTCCTATTGGAATGCACAAAACTATATTAGCATGTTAATCATTCTTATGTAGACTTGTCAATTGGAACTTTGGTGTTTAAGAATCAATGGCTGAGTAGGAGATGTACTACTTGGTCAACAACACAGAGGTCGAAATCGGCGAGGAGTGGAGGTTGGAATCGGGGAGGAGTGGAGGTCGGAATCAGTGTGGAGTGGAGGTCAGAAGTGATGAGAGTGGAGGTTGGAAGTGGCAAGGAGCGGAGGTCTGGAATGATGAGGAGTAGAGGTTGCAAACGACGAGGAGCGGAGGTTGGAAGCAGCAAGGAGCGTAGGTCGGAATCAGGGAGGAGCGGAGGTCGAAAGCAGCATGGAGTGGAGGTGGGAAGCAATGAGGAGCAGAGGTTGGAAGCAACGAGGAGCAGAGGTTGGAAGCAACGAGGAGCAGAGTTCAGGACCGACGAGGAGCAGAGGTCGGGACCGGTGAGGTCCAGAGGTCGGGACAGGCGAGGTCCAGAAGTTTCGATGGGTGAGGTCCGGAGATCGGAAGCGGAGAGGAGAGGAGGGTCGAGCCACAGAGGAACGGATAAGTTGGAGCCCAGAGGTGGAGCAGCGTGGACAAGACCAAGGGAAGGCGCAGCATGGGCCAATAGCGAGGCTGTGAGGGCGGTGAGGTTCACATTGTGTACTATGAATTCGACATAGAGAGCGGTCTTGTGGGAATGAGGAAGGAAGGAGGACAGTAGAAGTATGTTTGAGTTTGTGTGTATGTATTGGCACATGCGGCGGAGCCTGGTCTCCAGTCGTCTTGGAATTCCTTGCCACTGGACCAAGACATTGCTCTGTCAAGTCCATGGGGTGGCTGATGTGCAATGACCACCCAATGTTAAAAAAATTCACGTACAGGCATCTTCCACTGTTTAAAATGAATTAATCAGTCACCTGAGTACTCGTTTTTAGTGTGGAAGCAAGTCATCCTCGACCCCGAGGGACTGTCTATGATGATGATGAATTACTACCTAGTATGGTGGTACATCTCCTGACAAACATATCAGATATGTTCCAGACATATTAGTGCTATAGGCTGATCACAGCTGTGGTAGTGTCATAACTGGCCTCAGTGCCCTTGGATTAAGGGAGGTTAAACAAAGCCATAATCCTCACTCCTGATCATTATTCAATGTTGGGCTAATGGAAGTCCATATCATAGGCAGTTCCTCAGAATCGAGGAAGACTTGCTTCCACTTTTAAAATGAGTTCTTAGATGGCTGAACAGTCCAATACGTGAACCACAGTCTCTGTCACAGGTGGGATAGTCAGTCATTGAGGGAAGGCGTGGGTGGGACTGGTTTGCCGCATGGTCTTTAAGCTGCCTGCGCTTGATTTCTGCATGCTCTCGGCGATGAGACTCGAGGTGCTCAGCGTCCTCCCGGATGCACTTTCTCCACTTTGGGCAGTCTTTAGCTAGCGACTCCCAGGTGTCAGTGAGGGTGTTGCACTTTATCAGGGAGGTTTTGAGGATGTCCTTGTAACGTTTCTGCTGCCCACCTTTGGCTCGTGTGCCGTGCTTGCTTTGGGAGTCTCATAAGAACATAAGAAATAGGAGCAGGAGTAGGCCATACTCCGCCATTCAATAAGATCATGGCTGATCTGATCATGGACTCAGCTTCACTTTCCTGCTCGCTCCCCATAACCCCTTATCCCCTTATCGATTAAGAAACCGTCTATTTCTGTCTTAAATTTATTCAATGTCCCAGCTTCCACAGCTATGTGAGGCAGCGAATTACACAGATTCACAACCCTCTGAGAGAAGAAATTTCTTCTCATCTCTGTTTTAAATGGGTGACTCCTTATTCTAAGATTGTGCCCTCTAGTTTGAGTCTCCCCCATCAGTGAAAACATCCTCTCTGTATCCACCCTGTCAAGCCCCCTCATAACCTTATACGTTTCGATAAGATCACCTCTCAGTCTTCTGAATTCCAATGAGTAGAGGCCCAACCTACTCAACCTTTCCTCATAAGTCAACCCCGTCATCCCCGGAATCAACCTAGTGAACCTTCTCTGAACTGCCTCCAAAGCAAGTATATCCTTTCGTAAATATGGAAACCAAAACTGCACGCAGTATTCCAGGTGTGGCCTCACCAATACCTTATATAGCTGTAGTAAGACTTCCCTATTTTTATACTCCATCCCCTTTGCAATAAAGGCTAAGATACCATTGGCCTTCCTGATCACTTGCTGTACCTCCATACTATCCTTTTGTGTTTCATGCACATGTACCCCCAGGTCCCGCTGTGCTGCGGCACTTTGCAATCTATCTCCATTTAAATAATAACTTGCTCTTTGATTTTTTTCTGCCAAAGTGCATGACCTCACACTTTCCAACATTATACTCCATCTGACAAATTTTTGCCCACTCACTTAGCCTGTCCATGTCCTCCTCACTCATTGCTTTTCCTCCCATCTTTGCATTGTCAGCAAACTTGGCTACGTTAAACTCAGTCCCTTCTTCCAAGTCGTTTTTATAGATTGTAAATAGTTGGGGTTCCAGCACTGATCCCTGCGGCACCCCACTAGTTACTGGTTGCCAACCAGTGTCTGGCATGCGAACTATGTGGCCTGCCCAGCGGAGCTGATCAAGTGTGGTCAGTGCTTCAATGCTGGGGATATTGGCCTGGTCGAGGACGCTAATGTTGGTGCGTCTGTCCTCCCAGGTGATTTGTTGGATCTTGCGAAGACATCATTGGTGGTATTTCTCCGGTGACTTGAGGTGTCTACTGTACATGGTCCATGTCTCTGAGCCATACAGGAGGGCAGGTATTACTATAGCCCTGTCGACCATGAGCTTGGTGGCAGTTTTTAGGGCCTGGTCTTCAAACATTTTTTTCCTCAGGTGGTCGAAGGCTGCGCTGGCGCACTGGAGGCGGTGTTGAATCTCATTGTCAATGCCTGCTCTAGTTGATAAGAGGCTCCCGAGGTATGGGAAGTGGTCCACATTGTCCAGGGCCGTGCAGTGGATCTTGATGACTGGGGGGCAGTGCTGTGTGGCAAGGACACGCTGGTGGAGGACCTTTGTCTAACGGATATTCAGCGTAAAGCCCATGCTTTCGTACACCTCAGTAAATACGTCGACTATGTCCTTGAATTCAGGCTCTGTATGTGCACAGACGCAGGCGTCGTCCACGTACTGTAGCTCGATGACAGAGGTTGTGGTGGTCTTGGACCTGGCCTGGAGATGGCAAAGGTTGAACAGGTTCCCACTGGTTCTGCAGTTTAGTTCCACTCCAGTGGGGAACTTGTTGACTGTGAGGTGGAGCATGGCAGCGAGGAAGATTGAGAAGAGGGTTGGGGCGATGGCGCAGCCCTGTTTGACCCCGGTCTGGACGTGGATTGGGTCTGTGATGGATCCGTTGGTAAGGATCATGGCCTGCATGTCATCATGGAGCAGGCGGAGGATAGTAACGAACTTTTGAGGGCATCCAAAACAGAGGAGAACGCTCCATAGACCCTCGCAGTTGACACTGTCAAAGGCCTTTGTAAGGTCGAAGAAGGCCATGTATAAGGGCTGGTGCTGTTCTCTACATATTTCCTGCAACTAGAGGGAGGAGAGCATGCCGGGAGATCTCAGAGATGCAGTGATCGTAACCATCTTTAAAAAAGGGGACAAGTCCGACTGTGGCAACTATAAAGGAATCTCCCTGCTATCAGCCACTGGGAAAGCCATCTCTAGAGTTCTCCTCAACCGTCTTCTCCCTGTGGCCGAGGAGCTTCTCCTGGAGTCACAGCGCGGATTTCGTCCCCTTCAGGGCACAACGGACATGAAAGTCCATATGCATGGATGTCAGATGAGGAAAGGGTCAGGCTTAATGATGATACCACTCCTCCGTCATGGCCAAATGACCTCCTGACACTCATTGTCTCGGCTCAGGTATGAAAAATTGCCAATTGGGCAATGTTGTTGGAATCTAACCAAGGCATGAGCCAGTGTCTTCAGAAGATGAGAGAAAAGGTAATAAGACTGGGTAAAGAGTGAAAACAAGTTTTTTTAAACTTGAGATAAATTTTCTGCTTCAGCGTTCCAGGCACTTGCATAGACTGTGTTCAAGAAATCACACATCTCCAGACCATGATTTTCCATCCATTAAAATTGACAGCCTGCTCTCTGTCTACACTCTGTCTACACCTGGCTCCAAAGTAAAGAATCCCCCACTGTCTTTAATACTTAAGGAATATGAAGTGCCTTGGTATGTTCAGCCACATTAAAGGTGCTTTGTGGCTGTAAGTTGTTGCTGTAGTATTTCTCGATCCAAATAACATCATTCCAGTTTCCTGGATTTATTGAACATTAAAACGTTACAGGAACTTATTTTTGCTAAAGTTAATAGATAACAGACAAATATATATTTTGAAAACTGAGATGAATTCTCAATGTATTTGAGATAGCTGGGCCAGCTTCCCAAAATCAAAACCTGAGAATTTCCTTGGGATGCTTGCAAATAAACAATTTGTGACTCTCCCAGCGTGAGTTTAGGAGCAGCATGAAGATCATCAGATTCCTCATTAAAAAAAGTGCAGTTCAGCATCTGGTAAAACAGCAAATGTTGCAGTATGCTGCTGTAATTGTTAATTAGCTCAGCTTCTGGGCACTTTCAGCAAGATGAAAGAGAAGAATTTTCATTAGCTCCCCTGCCGAGATTATCAATGATACATCAGGCTGCCGAGTTGGTGGTGCAGAATCACCTCCCCCCACCACCCAATAGGTCAGGATAATGAAACTTCTTTGTATCTGTGCGTTGACTTATATTGTGCATGAAGGAATGGGAAAGTTTACAATTTTTAAATGTCTCGTTTATTGCTGAGACCCCTCGGGTGATGTGCAGCAGAAAGCTATCAGTGGGTCAGCTGATGCAATGCTGCATGGAGATCCACCTCAGCAAGAGAAAAAGTGGTTCTCAAGGCACAGGATAGTTCACCTGGCTATCATCAAGCATGGGATGACATTGATCAATCCTTGGAATCACTTGTGCTTACTGCTTCCTGACTAAAAATGAGTGTGCTAATAAGCATCACAGCAATGAGAGAAGGAACAGATGGTACGCAGATGTTATGGCTTCAATGTGGAATTCCCAGACAGGCTTAGTTACTGCAACATTCAGGAGCAGTTTACAATAACAGCTCCTCTGCCACATTGTATCAATGTGTTTTTCATTCGTTTTTTTTCATCTGAATAATATTGAGTAAAATGATTGCCAGCGCTGATCAATAGTACTAGCATCATTAGCTGTACCAGCACGATCTCTTCTACTTCAGACCCTGCAGACCATGTCCCATATTTACCCAATTTTCTGTCTTTCCTTTTGGAAGTAGGTGGCTTATATTGGGTGAGCAGCTCCAATACTGAGATAGGCAAAGCCTCGACCAGGCCAAAATCCCCAGCATCGAAGCACTGACCACACTCATTGGGCGTGCCACATTGTTCGCATGCCCGACACAAGACTCCCAAAGCAAGCGATCCACTTGGAACTCCTACACGGCAAGTGAGCCCCAGGTGGGCAGAGGAAATGTTTCAAAGACACCCTCGAAGCCTCCTTGATAAAATGCAACCTCCCCACCGACATCTGGGAGTCCCTGGCCAAGGATCGCCATAAGTGGAGGAAGAGCATCCGGGAGGGTGCTGAGCACCTCGAGTCTCATCGCCGAGAGCATGCAGAAAGCAAGCGCAGGCAGCGGAAGGAGCGTGCGGCAAACCAGACGCCCCACCCACTCTTTCCTTCAATGACTGTCTGTCCCAACTGTGACAGAGACTGTAATTCCTGTATTGGACTGTCCAGTCATCTAAAAACTCACTTTTAGAGTGGAAGCAAGTCTTCCTCGATTTCGAGGGACTACCTATGATGATGATGATGATGATGATGATATCACCTGGACCTAACTACAAGAATCGCAGAGCTCACAGCGGCTCTCCCCTTTAAGTGAAGAGGAGAGATGTGGTGACGCGCCAACATGATGACTGGCAGCGGCGGACACTCTACCCACCCCAGATTGAAGGACACTCTGCACCCATTTCCGCCATGGTGGAAAAAAAAGACAAAAGTCTGAATTTCGCGCAAGAGGCCACTGTGTCCATTGCGGCAGTGAAAACAGTTGAAACACGGTAAGTGCGCCCCGTTTCCAGCGGAGGTGAAATAGTCGCACCTCATATCAAATGTAGAGCTGAAGTTCAGACATCTAGGGATCAAACTCAAAAATTAACCATCCCTTCAAGAGGTACTGTGGAAATCCAAGATCTTCTAATCCTTATCACTATAATCTTTAATGTTTATAATGGCTAGCTACATATTTGAACTGTGTGAAAAATATGTTAGCATTCAGATTTCCAACTCCTCTTCTGTGTCTTTTCTTGAGGCTATTCTCTGCCACCTATTCTCTGAAGCAAGCAATACACTGTTCTGCAGTGTCAATCTGTTGTTAATAACATGTCTCTGAATGAAGGCAGATAGCATTATGCTAGGCAGGATACTAAGACAAAGCTTTCCATAAGGCCCCCTATTCCCTTCTCAGTCCCTTATATCCCTCTATGAGAGCCTCTCATGACTGCCTTGTAACTGACAGTCACTGTGAATCAGTTGGTAACAGGTCTAAGGGCCATTTATTGTCCTTCAGTGGGATTTTATTGGGAATAGTGACTTAAGATTAACCTTTTCTGTGCCACGGAGTCCCTTATATCCCTCAGTAAGGGCCCTGCTCAGTACCTTACTTCTCCCTATAAGGGCACCTCTCATTCTCCACTCAGTACCTCGTACCCCTCTGAGTGCAGGAGTTGGACAGAAAATATCAAATAACAAGAACTTTGGCTGGTCGATCTAATTAGCATCTGATGTTCTTACCGATCATGGTTGTAGAACGGAATATGAAACTTAAGGAAGAAGGGACCATACTGCCAAGCAGCCATATTATGAATCCTATCCCTATAAATAAACCTTTGAAGGCAGACGTCTCTTTGTTGATTCCACAAATAAGATGAGTGCACGTTCTGGAGTCTGTATTCGAAAAGCACCATTGAATGCAGATTATACACATTCCCTTTGAACTTTAAATAGCAGCAAGAATAAAAGCACATTCACAAATGCAGATCGTCTGCATTTTATCACTTACCACTCGACCTTCAGGACCCATTGGTCCTATTGGGCCTGGTCGTCCCTAGTCAAAATAAAGACAGCAACGATTAATGATTAAGAATTAACACTAAATCCTCTGAAAACATAAATTAAATCAAGCTAAATGTTCAAAGCCCACAGGACAATTGAAAGGTTGCGTTTAAAAGCCTGAAATTTGTAAGACAGAGAGGCATAAGTTTGATGTCTTAGGGAAGAATGGGTTAAAGTAGTGCAACGAGTTTTAATTTCAATTCAGTGAAAGGTAGAAGGAGGAAGAACAGCGTGTAGGACAGAGTCGAAGGAACAAGACAGAAAAGCTTTGATCAGTATTAACCATAAAGGAATTGAGAAAACAAAGACAAAAACATTTGAAAAGAGAAAGGAATTGGGGGACGAGAGATGAGAATGGCATTGACGAATAGATGAAAAGTTTTTGACTGCATGTGAGAGGAGCCTGGAGAGTACGCAGAGATGGGAACACTCGTCAAGTCTTGTTTGAACCTAACCTTTCTCGAGAGTTAAATGTTAATGAGGGAAAAGAAGTGTTTTCAGAACAAAAACAAGTATGTTGAGAGCTGTCTAATCACTGGAAGAGATGTGAGTTCCATTTGAGGTCAGAGGAGATTCTGAGATCAAGAATATCATTGGATAAAGAAGGATTTAAGGTGTCAAGGGAATAATGGTGACATCTACTGTTCAGATTGTTAAGACTCATGAAGAAACTGTGGGGGTAACATGAATGAAATCCATCTTCTCAATATGAAAGAAACTCAGAAACTGGGGGGGTGAAATTGCCCTGCGCTCCGATTGGGGGCGGAAACCAGCTGGGGGCGGGACTTTCTGTGCCCGCCGCAGAAGTCCCACCCCCGCCGCTGAATTGGGCTTACCACTCCTCAAAGGAAGCGGAGCGCAATCTTGCGCCCTCCATTTCCTTTAGGGGTGGTTCCTGGGGCGGTACCAGGACGGGGAGAGATGCGCCAGTCGGATGCTCCACATAGTGCAGACACGCTTCAATGCCATTCCCCTTCGCTTACAGGGGAGGGCCGCTGCACACTCTCCAAGGCCTCTGATGGCCTCCACTAGGCCACCAGGGCAGCGCGGAACTGGGCCTGCAGCCCGACACCCAAAACAGAGTGTCGGGCTGCATGATGGTGGTCTGGACCACGTCAGGGCCACCATACTGGTGCCGACCTGAGAGCTGGCACCCTCCACTTTAATTCCCGCCCCGAGAGTGGATGTCGGCTAGCTTCGCCACCCATAAGGCTGGCGTTGACATCCGCTCGCACCAGCCTTGCGGCCCAAGGGGCAATTCACACCGCAGGATGGTAAGGGGTCAGCACTGGGGCAGTGAGGGGGTCGGCGTGCATGGCGATGATGTCATCGTCAGTTGTACGGCGGCTCGAGGCGCAGTGCTGCCATGGCAGTGTCTCCGCAAACTCCCAGGAAATTTCCCGGGAACTAGTAACGCCATCCCACCACACCCCCCGTCCCCACCAACACCAACCACCGCCACCTCCCCGCCCCCCCCCCCCCCCCGGGCCTCTAAAAAAGGGGAAATTTAGCCCCCTAGGTCTATAAGTACCCTAACAATGAGGTATCTGGGAATGACCTGTAGTACTTACATTCATTCCTGGAAGGCCAGGCTTTCCCGGTAGTCCTGAGAATCCAACTTCACCACGCTCCCCTTTCTGACCCTGCATTGGAACAAAATTGACGTGTTGCTTAATTGGGCCGTTGCTGTTAGCTGAACTTCACTAAGAATATCCACAGGCTGTGTATCTTACTGGTAACAGAGTTATTGGTGTCGTTTCAAACTGCGACCTATGGGTTTCAGATGATAATATTTCAAACAAGAGAAAAGAATAAGCATTTCAAATTGAGAAAAAAGGGAGACCTGAGGCTTGAGTGGGGACAATGAATCATTGATTTGTTTTAAGGATGTCTCAACCAAAATGGCATTGTATATTATTTATTAAAAGTCTTGCACTTGCACGTATTTCTTGTTACGCACCTCTTCCTTTTGCTTCGCACACTGTGAGCAAGACTACAGGAGATTCATTGGTATAAAAAGAAAACATTGCAGCGAATGTTTTACGTTCTGCTGTTTAAAATGTCTGCGTCATTCTCTGATAATTAACAGGAGCAACAAGAAGCTGCTATAAAACTGGATGCCCCAGCGAGTCACTACGCATTTTTATTTACTCGCTATTATGTCCTTTCTTGTATTACAAAGAGCCAATGTTTCCCCCCCCTCCCCCCGCGCACCGTGAAATATTGCGGAGAAACTCTTGCTGCAGCCGCTCAGTGCCACCAGCAGCTTTTTAAAAGGGCAATAACGGACTGGAAATCAGGGGGCCGAAATCGCCCACCGCCGAAAATGGGGCGCACCTACACTGTTTCAGTTGTTTTTACCGGCGCGGTGGATGTGATGGCCTCTTGAGCGAAATTCCATTCTTTGGCTTTTTTTCCAGCGGTCCGGAAGTCGGTCATGATGGGGGCGGAGGTGTTTCAGTGAGCGACGGTTCGCAGTCTAGAGAGGCGGATGTTGGGGGGGGCGGATGGAGTGTCCGCCTCTGCCACTCATCAGCGTAGCACGGATGACGTCATCACGGTGCCGCGTCACCACGTCTCTCCCCTTCACTTAAAGGGGAGGGCTGCTGCGATTCTTTAGGTTAAGTCAACTGGGCCACCAGGGAGGGTTTTGGTCAAGAGTGGGTGCTAGGCTGAACCTGCGGGGCAGAATTGCTGGCCCGACACGGCAGTCGGCCGAAAAAAAAAAGATAGCGGCCGCGGCAGTAGGTCCTCCACTTTAACGTTAGCCGCAACGCCATTTTGCATCACTCCAAGCATTGGCAGAAAAAGCTGGTAGTGGCACCGAGCAGCTACAGCAAGATTTTCTAGATAGCATTTTGTGATCAGGGAGGAACATCAGCGGTGCAGGCTCTTATGACACACTTAGGACGGATCGGCAGCAGTGGAGCGGTAGAGGGGGGAGTGGACACCACAGGAGTGGAATTTTCAAAATGGCGGCCATTTCACGAAAAATCGGCGGCCATCTCACTCCGCAGCGTGGCTGACGATTTCTGACAGTAACAGGACTTAAGGGAAGGGGCAATTTCAGGCTGAAGAAGAACTAAACGGCACAAAACATTTAAGTCAATAATGATTTTGCCATGTAATTTAATTCACTTAACTCTTCTATTCTTTTATCTGTTTTAGCCGTTGTATCAAGTTTGGCAAGGAGTTCAGAAAGGAATGCAAACTGTACCAACTATGACAACAACAACTTGCATTTATTCAGTGCCTTTAATGTAGTAAAACCTGCCAAGGCACTTTACATGAGCGTTATCAAACAAAATTTGCCACCAAGCCACATAACGAGCTAGTAGGGCACATGACCAAGCTTGGTCAAAGAGGTAGGTTTTAAGGAGCATCTTAAAGGAGGAAAGAGGGGTAGAGAGATGGAGATTGCAATTACAGTACTGGAAAAGCAATCACAATTGTTACGGATATCGGAACATGTATTTATGTCATTTACTTTCATTACTATACAGGTGCAGCGTCAAAAATCCGGAGTTCCGGAATCCAGAATGTTCCGCAATCCGGACTTCGGACCTATCGGTGTCAGGGTCGTCTGGAATCCGTAAAATGTTCCGGAATCCAGAACTGTCAACGCTGCCAACCTCAGGCCTTGCCTCGCTGCCCTTCATCCCGCTCGCTGTCATTACCCTTACCTCGGGGCTTCCTCGCTGGCTCGACCGAACACCTCCACCACAGCGGGGCCCGTCCGAACACCTCCACCACAGCGGGGCCCGTCCGAACACCTCCTCCACAGCGGGGCTCACCCGAATACCTCCTCCACAGCGGGGCCCGCCCGAACACCTCCTCCACAGCGGGGCCCGTCCGAACACCTCCTCCACAGCGGGGCCCGTCCGAACACCTCCTCCACAGCGGGGCCCATCCGAACACCTCCTCCACAGCGGGGCCCGTCCGAACACCTCCTCCACAGCGGGGCCCGTCCGAACACCTCCTCCACAGCGGGGCCCGTCCGAACACCTCCTCCACAGCTGTGCTCGCCCGAACACCTCCTCCACAGCAGGGCCTGCCCGAACACCTCCTCCACAGCAGGGCCTGCCCGAACACCTCCTCCACAGCGGGGTCCACCCGAACACCTCCTCCACAGCAGGGCCTGCCCGAACACCTCCTCCACAGCAGGGCCTGCCCGAACAGCTCCACCACAGCGGGGCCCGTCCGAACACCTCCTCCACAGCGGGCCCACCTGAGCACCTCCTCCACAGCGGGCCCGCCCGAACACCTCCACCACAGCAGGGCCCGTCCGAACACCTCCTCCACAGCGGGCCCGTCCGAACACCTCCTCTTTCTGATGTTCCAAAATCCGGAAATATCCGAACCTGGGCTCGGGTGTTTCTGGATTCGTGATGTCAGAAAGACAATCGAATGTCCGGAATCCGGAACAGCCTCGGTCCTGAGGGTTCCGGATTCTCGACACTACACCTGTATACACATTACAGGGCAGCACGACAAATCTTTAAAAACAAAAGGACCTTTAAATAACAGATTAATCACATCTAGCAATATCCCACAGTATTTGACAGTTAATCTTTTTTTTAAGAACAGTTCGTCAATTATGCGTGTCCTTTAGCCAGTGACACTGGATGAACTGTGTGCTCCAGTTAATAGAATGCTAACAAAGCTTGAGTTTTAGCACTTGATGAGGTTTCTAAACCTAAACATAAGCGCTAGTTACACTGATAGACAAAAAGTCTTGCACCCTAGCATCTGATGATGTGAACAAACCATGAAATGTCAGTGAACTGGTTACTAGGCAATTTTCATACCTCGGCAGAAACGCTTGTATAAAGAGCTGAATATATTGATTGGCAAAAAGGGCATGACACATCAGCACAAGGAATAAATCCAGAATTTTGCAATTCATTTAAATATTTTATTCATTGAACAGCTATTAATTTAACAGGAACAGCTATTGTTGGAAAATGAAGAAAAAGGGATTTGTGCATGGACATTTTATTCTCTCACATTTAAGTGTGCCTTGACTGTGATAGAATGCAGAGTTGGCATGAATATCTCTGGAAATCACTGTCACCAAAGAATGAAAAAAGGACTTCAACATGGGACATAATAATGTAAGGACCAACTCGAGGATTCAGTGATACTGATTTTCTGCCTGAAGTGACAGGGAATATGGGTGTGCATATTCACGTGAGTATCAAAGATCATGCAAAGGAATACACCATCTGACATATTTCCTTTCATTTGCACCCCAGCAGTGCTGCGTGCCAGAAATACCTGTGAATTCCTGGCATCTGGAGTTGCTTGGTGTTGAGCATTCTGTGAATCGATAAACTGAAGCAGATTTGGGACAAATTTTAAAGAAGTTCGAACACGTTATGGCCAGCCGCACAGGTATGCTACAGCCATTTTGAGACCACCTCACCCCCGCCCACCGCCCCCCTCAAGCTGGCTTCCCAACAAAGGTAGGAATCATGTCAATAATCAGACAATGATCATAACATCTGAAAGTCGGCCAGGGAACAAGACTAGCCATTACGGTGGGTGGATTTGCTGGCTCACTGAAAACGTGTTGGGATTCTACCAAAGTAGTAAATCCCACACCTGCTGTCTAACCCACAGAGCAACATGAGAGTGAACTTTCCAAGATTCCATTCCATTCCACTGGTGGGCCAATTAGAGAATCAGGCGTGATGATCAGTGTGGCAAACTTGTGGAGCTGATTTTCCAGCCAATAAAAGTAATCACAATGTAGACCATAACAAGCTGTTTCACCATGTCCAGAACAGTAGAAGCAGATGACAAGATGACAGGCTTGAAAGGGACGGGTGGGGGGGGGGGTGACTTCAAAACGAATCTGCAGAAATATCTGTGAGTAAGTCATCAATCTATGGAGCAGGATCAGTAGGGAGATGGTGGAAGCAATTAGTATTGATAAATTCAAATGCAAATTAGCTAAAGTTCTATCAGAAAATAACATTTTAGGATACAGTAATTTGAGACATGACATGTGGTGAGTGTAGCATGATTGGAAGGAACAGGTAACTTTGGAACTGTGGTTCCCAAAACTCTCCACCACTGGGGCTTTCCTCTCCTCATGTCTGGGTCTGTTGCAGACTAATTGATATCAAATCAGGAGCATCCAAATTAGGCATGAACTGTCCAATCAGAACTCGCGTCAAGCAAAATGGAAGGAGGCATGAAGTCTTGCGAAATTCACCCACAAAACTCTGTGACACTGTAATGGTCACGTGACATCCAAGGAGGAAGATACTAATATATTGAATCTTTGTTGCAATTATTTTGTATGTTTTTAGGGGAGATGTTTACAGCAGCCAGGATAGTATACCTGCATCAATGGCTTCACATGGTAGCTCCTTCTAAATTGGGATCAGCTTTTGCAGAATTTTGCAAACTTTCACTAATTATGTCCTTACACTTTACACAAAGCTTCAGATGGTTGCTTCTAACTTAATGACACTTGAAAACAAATAGTACTTACCGGAAGGCCTGTCCGACCAGGAGCACCTGCTCCACCCTGCAAAAAGTAAATTAAACATGATCATTTTTACAATTATTGAACTATATTAAACTACTATTTAATTATGGTTGGAATTATCTTTGTACCCAAATGAAGGATGTTAGTCATAGAGAGTAGAACACTTTAATCAAATCTGTCACCTAGTAGCAGCACCAAGCATTCCTCACAGGTATAGCATGGCCCAGAGCAAGTTCCCTTTGCTCTATCTCGATAAATAATCCTGAGCGCCGAACATAGACACATAGAAAATAGGTGCAGGAGTAGGCCATTCGGCCCTTCGAGCCTGCACCGCTATTCAATGAGTTCATGGCTGAACATGCAACTTCAGTACCCCATTCCTGCTTTCTCGCCATACCCCTTGATCCCTCGAGTAGTAAGGACTACATCTAACGCCTTTTTGAATATATTTAGTGAATTGGCCTCAACAACTTTCTGTGGTAGAGAATTCCACAGGTTCACCACTCTCTGGGTGAAGAGGTTCCTCCTCATCTCGGTCCTAAATGGCTTACCCCTTATCCTTAGACTGTGTCCCCTGGTTCTGGACTTCCCCAAGATCGGGAACATTCTTCCTGCATCCAACCTGTCCAATCCCGTCAGAATTTTATGTTTCTATGAGATCCCCTCTTATTCTTCTACATTCCAGTGAATATAAGCCTAGTCGATCCAGTCTTTCTTCATATCTCAGTCCTGCCATCCAGGAATCAATTCGCTGCACACCCTCAATAGCAAGATTGTCCTTCCTCAGATTAGGAGACCAAAACTGTACACAATATTCAAGGTGGGGCCTCACCAAGGCTGTGTACAACTGCAGTGAGACTTCCCTGCTCCTATACTCAAATCCTGTCGCTATGAAGGCCAACATGCCATTTGCCTTCTTCACCGCCTGCTGTACCTACATGCCAACTTTCAATGACTGATGTACCATGACACCCAGGTCTCGTTGCACCTCCCCTTTTCCTAATCTGTCACGATTCATATAATATTCTGCCTTCCTGTTTTTTGCCACTGAAGTAGATAACCTCACACTTATCCACATAATAATGCATCTGACATGCATTTGCCCATTCACCTAACCTGTCCAAGTTCCCCTGCAGCCTCCTAACATCCTCCTCACAGCTCACACTGGCACCCAGCTTAGTGTCATCTGCAAACTTGGAGATATTACACTCAATTCCTTCAACTAAATCATTAATGTATATTGTAAATAGCTGGGGTCCCAGCACTGAACCTTGCGGTACCCCACTAGTTACTGCTTGCCATTTATTCCTACTCTTTGCTTCCTGTCTGCCAACCAGTTCTCTATCCACATCAATACATTACCCCCAATACCATGTGCTTTAATTTTGTACACTAATCTCTTGTGTGGGAGCTTGTCAAAAGCCTTTTGAAAGTCCAAATACACCACATCCACTGGTTCTCCCTTGTCCACTCTACTAGTTACATCCTCAACAAATTCTAGATTTGACAAGCATGATTTCCCTTTCATAAATCCATGCTGACTTGAACCGATCCTGTCACTGCCTTCCAAATGTGTTGCTATTATATCTTTAATAACTGATTCCAACATTTTCCCCACTACCGATATCAGGCTAACCGGTCTATAATTCCCTCTCCCTCCTTTTTTAAAAATTGGGGTTAGATTAGCTACCCTCCAATCCATAGGAACTGATCCAGGGTCGATAGAATGTTGGAAAATGACCACCAATGCATCCACTATTTCTAGGGCCATTTCCTTAAGAACTGGGATGCAGACTATCAGCCCCTGGGGATTTATTGGCCTTCAATCCCATCAATTTCCCTAACACAATTTCCTGACTAATAAGGATTTCGTTCAGTTCCTCCTTCTCGCTAGACCCTCAGTCCCCAATAATTCCGGAATGTTATTTGTGTCTTCCTTAGTGAAGACAGAACCAAAGTATTTGTTCAATTGGTCTGCCATTTCTTTGTTCCCCATTATAAATTCACCTGATTCTGACTGCAAGGGACCTACATTTGTCTTCACTAAACTTTTTATCTTCACATATCTATAGAAGCTTTTGCAGTCAGTTTTTATGTTCCCTGCAAGCTTACTCTCATACTCATACTCTATTTTCCCCCTCCTAATTAAACCCATTGTGCTCTTCTGCTGAATTCTAAATTTCTCCCAGTCCTCAGGTTTGCTCCTTTTTCTGGCCAATTTATATGCCTCTTCCTTGGATTTAACACTATCCCTAATTTCCCTTGATAGCCACGGTTGAGCCACCTTCCCTGTTTTATTTTCACACCAGACAGGGATGTACGATTGTTGAAGTTCAGCCATGTGATCCTTAAATGTCTGCCATTGCCTATTTACTGTCAATCCTTTAAGTATCATTCGCCAGTCTATCCTAGCAAATTCACGTCTCGTACCATCAAAGTTACCTTTCTTTAAGTTCAGAACCCTAGTCTTTGAATTAACTGTGTCACTCTCCATCTTAATGAAGAATTCTACCATATTATGGTCACTTTTCCCCAAGGGGCTTCGCACAACAAGACTGCTAATTAATCCTCTCTCAGTACACGACACCCAGTCTAGGATGGCCTGCTCTCTAGTTGGTTCTCTGACATATTGGTCCAGAAAACCATCCCTTATACACTCCAAGAAATCCTCCTCCACCGTATTGCTACCAGTTAGGTTAGCCCAATCTATACGTAGATTAAATTCACCCATGATTAATGCTGTACGTTTATTGTATGCATCCTTAATTTCCTTAATTTGATGCCATCCCCAACCTCACTACTACTGTTTGGTGGTCAGTACACAACTCCCACTAGCATTTTCTGCCCTTTTGTGTTCCACAGCTCTACCCATACAGATTCCACATCATCCAAGCTAATGTCCTTCCTTACTATTGCATTATTCCTTACTAATCCCAATTACATCATATCCGCTAACAGCTATCTGCGCAGTTAATTCAGCCACCTTATTACGAATGCTCCTCGCATTGAGACACAGAGTCTTCAGGCTTGTTTTTTTAACATTCTTTGTTCTTTTCGAATTATGTTGTAATGTGGCCCTTTTTGATTTTTGCCCTTGATTTCTCTGCCCTCCACTTTTCCTTAGTTCCTTTCTACCTTTTGCTTCTGCTCCCATTTTACTTCCCTCTACTACCGTCCAGTTTGTACTGGTCCCACCTCCCCCAGAACTGGTTCCAATATCCCAGGAATTTGAATCCCTCGCTCTTGCACCATTCCTCAAGCCACGTATTCATCTTAACAATACTGCTATTTCTACTCTGACTAGCACGTGGCACTGGTAACAATCCTGAGATTACTACCTTTGAGGTGCTACTTTTTACTTTAACTCCTAACTCCCGAAGTCCAGCTTGTAGGACCTCATCCCGTTTTTTACCTATATCGTTGGTACCTATATATACGACAACTGGCTGATCACCCTCCCCCTCCAGAATGCCCTGCAGCCGCTTTGTGACATCCTTGACCCTTGTACCAAGGAGGCAACATACCATCCTGGAGTCTCGATTGCGGTCGCAGAGATGCCCATCTATTCCCCTTACAATAGAATTCCCTACCACTATAGCTCTCCCACTCTTTTTCTTGCCCTCCTGTGCAGCAGAGCCATCCATGGTGCCATGAACAGCATAGCCTATTGTGCCAGTGCAAGATTGAATTGATAATTTTTTCTTGAATTCCCTCAGGGGTAGGGGGGAATTTTCGCAGAATATGATCATCTTTGATGCTCTTCTGAAATTTGCTTTCCTGTTCCTACTAAGTTCCACATTCATCCTCGTTCCGACATTCTCATCGTGCTGAAATTGAGAGGTGTCAAAATTCTCCTACTCACTTTTCCACAGCACCTCCAAACTGTGGAACTTTTTACTAGCCTCCGTCTTTCCTTTCTCCTACTACCTTTATGGTTTTAAAGCCCAAGATTGATATAACAATATTGTTGTTTTCTGATTTCCCCTACGATTTACCATTTTTGCTGTTCTGCTAATGGGCCTTGGCCTTTCAGCTTGGTTTTCCCAATCAAAAGAAAATTGTGCATGGAAGGAACCTGGAGTATTGTGTGCAGTTTTGGTCGCCTTACCTAAGAAAGGATATACTTACCATAGAGGGAGTGCAGCGAAGGTTCACCAGACTGGTTCCTGGGATGGCAGGACTGTTGTATGAGGAGAGATTGGGTCGACTAGGCCTGTATTCACTAGAGTTTAGAAGAATGAGAGGGGATCTAATTGAAACGTATACAATTCTGACTGGGTTGGATAAACTGGATGTGGGGAGGATGTTTTCCATGGCTGGGAAGTCTAGAATAAGACGTCACAGTCTCAGGATACGGGGTAGGAAATTTAGGACCGAGATGAGGAGAAATTCTTTCACTCAGAGGGTGGTGAACCTGTGGAATTCTCTACCACAGAAGGCTGTGGAGGCCAACTCACTGAATATAGTTAAGAGGGAAATAGATAGATTTCTAGAATCAAAAGGCATCAAGGCGTATGGGGAAAAAGCCGGAATATGGTGTTGAGATAGAGGATCAGCCATGATCATATTGAATGGCAGTGCAGACTCGAAGGGCCAAATGGCCTCCTACTGCTCCAATTTTCTATGTTTCTACGTTTCTATGAACATGTTCAATGGGCCCAAATAGCCTATTCTCATTCAATACTTTGTTAAGTTCCTATCTAGGCTCAGATAGTAGATTCATCCTAGTGTTAAGCATATCCTAATACTCTGTTTATACTCAGAACCACAATAATTTGCAATCCTTCCAGAACAAGAGGGCATAATCTTAACATTTAGGCCACTTAGGAGTGCAATCATGAAGCACTTCATTACACAAAAGGTGGGGGAAATCTGGAACTCGCTCCCCTTGTGGATGCTGCGTCAATTGAAATTTTTAGACTGAGATCAATAGATTTTTGTTACGTGAGGATATCAAGGGATATGGAACAAAGGCGGGTAAATGGAGTTGAGGTACAGATCAGTCATTATCTAATTGAATGGCAGAACAGGCCAAAGGAGTTCAATTGCCTACTCCTGTCCCTATGTTCTTATGTTCACAGGTGCGCAACGAGGCCTGTCCTTGGCCAAGGCATGAACAGGAACTGTAAGCTGCATTCTCAAAGCATAATTTGAAATTTCCCCTTGTTTTTAATGCAGTTTGGTGATTTGATCAGGCCCTTTTATATTTGCTATCGTAGAATCTGCACTTTCGCAGCCAGATCTATAGCAAAGCCAGGTGGTTGAAGATTTTACAGTGACTTGGTACCAGAGGAACTAAGTTCCATCTATTTATATTGAGCTCACCAAAGCACATGTGCAAACAAAATGCATCAGTTTCATCCTAAACCAATTTAGTTGCGTTGCCAAGAAAAACTTGGACAGCCTCTCTGATTCTAGCCTTGAAGAAATCAGGCTGTTATTTTGGAATTATAAAACTTTAAAGACTTACATCAAGTCCAGCTCTTCCATCCAGGCCAGATGATCCTGGAAGCCCTGGAGATCCTGAAGGACCTGGCAAACCTGGTGGACCTGGTACACCCGGTGGACCTGGCTTTCCATAGTCAGGTCTTGGACCTCTGAATCCAAAATCAGGCTAAATGAAAGGAAGAACATCAGTGCGAATTAGTAAACTCCCACGCTTTTTTGAGGAAGGTTTCTTTAAACTCTACCACAGCAAGTGTGCCACAATTGTGCAAAAAGGCCTGTGCTTGGCCTATATTTGGGGAAATGGTGAAGTTGAACTTGAAGAAATGGTAAAATGTCCTCACTTCCCCAATTAGGTCAGTGTCTATTCCATGAGGGTCTTTGAGCTTTCCTTCAGAATTTTGACACTAATCTCCTTAAAGGCACGTGAGGCATGCAATGTTTAAATCACCAGCTCTCATTACATCAAACAACAACATAAATCTTGAGCAGAATCCTTCTGAAGTTTGAGATGATAAAAATGGAAAGTTTGGTGAATTGTAGTGGCTTCATTTTATTCATCTGTTGCTCAAAGCCCAGGTTCAACTGCATTCCAGTTGAAACAACCAAAATTTCACTGATCATTTTTTTTCTAAACTAACTATAGATCATCAAATTTTCCCCTAAACTCTGCGAGGACTGAATAAGTATGAGGCGAGGATAATAAATTAAGCGTTACTTTTAAATTTCCTTCAGGATGGAACAATTTTATTTTTTCTTAAAAGTTTATTAGTAACTTTTCTGTTCATATATCCCTGCAGAAAAGACATGCTCCACACCCTCGAGTCCCCACACACTATAGGGAAGGAACTGATCAAAGTTGGTTCCCCAAACGGAAAAGAAAATCAAGGGAAGATTCCCTCTATAAAATTGTTATGCGGTTCCTAGCACGCGTATACAGAGCAACATTGGGAAGGTGCCCAGGGATAGATTGGTTGCCTGTCTCCTTGAATGGAGATGGTGTAGGATACAGGGAAACTTTTACAGTTTCAGTCCGATACCAAACTGGAGAAAGCTTCACAACCGAATACACATAGGGGTGAAATTGGTCTTCGGAGGTAGCTCAAAATGGGCGATAGTAAATCAATAGTTTATTTTACACCTGCCCGATATTCTTCCCATTGATGTCAGTAAATTGGACGCGGTGTAAAATGGGCTACTGATTCATTATCACCCGCTTTGCTCTACCATCGAATATAAATTTCACCCCCATAGTGAACAAAGGAGTTCATTCCCTCATTATTCCCCGACTAACTTGTTTTTGAAGAAAAATTACATTAAAATAGAAGTATTTACATTTTTAACAGTGTAGTTCAATTTTTTAGCCCTTTTCCCCTTGATTTAAAAAAGTGCATATTTTTTTAGATATATATATATACAAATTGAGGACATAATGGATCACAAACGCTTCTTTTTCCTTTGGTGAAGGCTGAGATTTTCCACCTCAGCACTTCTGGCACCGGCTGAGAATGCTTATCAGGAAAATTCCGCACCCTGAACAGCTAATTCTATGTACATTAAAATTAATGGTCATAAAATCACAGGCTGGCAGTGAATCAGTCCCTGAAATGTGCTGCTGGTCTTTGCCAAGTAACAGCTAATTGGGAAGGAGCAGGAGTAGTGTTGGTGTCTGTGTCCATCCCCACTAATGGTTCAGCAGCTTCAGGGAACGAGGGAGAAGACGGCAGAAAAAAAATAGCTTACGGCTTCTCGGCAGAGTGTTATTAAATTGTGTCATTAAAAATTAAAGGGATTTTTTAAATCTTTGTCTAAAATTATTTTTTACTTTCTTTTGGAAAATAGGTGATTGTTAAACAAAACTTTGTACCCCTCATGAAATTTCTACTGGAAATATGTAAAATAGAAATTAAATTAACATTGTGCAGTCACTGGATACATTTCTTCAAACAGTTCCAGCCATTTCGTCCCAAATCTTTTACTCTACTCAGAGTGTACAGACAAGCGTGCAACTACTTAAAGAGACAGCACCTCACCTCTTGCTGGTCTTCTGCAGGATGTCAGCATTGTAAGTTGCATCACTTACACTAACTGCAAAACACCCACACAAGAGTTTGGGGTACGTTTTGTGTTGCACTGTATTTCT
Organism: Pristiophorus japonicus; assembly: GCF_044704955.1. Lineage (NCBI taxonomy): Eukaryota > Metazoa > Chordata > Chondrichthyes > Pristiophoridae > Pristiophorus > Pristiophorus japonicus. The sequence continues at coordinate 501,237,017 of NC_091977.1, read as the reverse complement.
GTGTGAATACACATGTGAATGTCTGTGTATGCATATCTCATATACATGGATATCTATGTCAATATGTATGTCTGTATTCTGCTTGGCTGCATATTGATTTCATTGTATGTGTGCTTGTCTACGATGACCTGTACTTGGCTGAGTGATTATCTTGATGGATGAGAATATATAACTTGTGTCAGTGTGTTTTTTTATTCGTTTTCCTGGGATGTGGGTGGCCAGCATTTACTGCCCATCCCTAATTGCCCTCGAGAAATGGTGGTGAGCTGCCTTCTTGAACGGCTGCAGTCTGTGTGGGGAAGCTACTCCCACAGAGCTGTTAGGTAGGGATTTCCAGGATTTTGACCCAGCGACGATAAAGGAACGGCAATATATTTCCAAGTCAGGATGGTGCGTGACTTGAACGGGATCTTGGAGGTGGTGGTGTTCCCATGTCCCTGCTGCCCATCCTTCCAGGTGGTAGAGGTCACGGGTTTGGGAGGTACTGTCTATGGCTCTCTAACTCAATTGCCTGTCTCTATGAGTGTCTGTGTTTATGGGGGCAATTTTAAACCCTAATAACAGGTGGGTTGGGTCAGTTGAGATGTTAAAAATGTTTAAATCTCAAACCTGATTCCAATTTGCCTCCAACCCACTCACTTCCGGGTTTAACGGAGAAGGGGCAGAGGGAGGGTTGCCAGCCTGTTCCCAGGTGACAAGGTTGGCTCTTTAAATATTATTATGAGGCTGGGAGCCTCACATTTAACCTGCTTTACAGGTTTAACACTGGCTAGTCAGGTTTTCTGGGCCTCAGGAAACCAGACAGCTCAAGGGAGGCGAGGACGGCTTCGGGGAAAAAGTAAGTGCCTTTACAGCACTGCTGGTGGGCTAGGACGAGCAGGAGTACCTCCCCTGCTGCCCCCTTCCCCCCTGGCCCACCTCCCTCACTCCTGATCGGGGATCGTGCCCCCCAGGATGGGGGTCCGCACCCCCTGGGATTGAGGATCGGACCCCTCCCCCCCCCCCACGCCACACTCCCATTAGCAGCTGCAGGTCCCTTATCTGCAGCTGCTGCCTGCTACAGAGTGCTTCCTGACCAAAACTCCTCGCCACCGCCCATCGCCCCCCCCGCCCCCGTTTACCAAAACCACCCCTGTTAATATCGCTGCTTCTGTGTTTGTCTGTGCCTCTCTTTTGACCTGTTTATATCTGTGTCTCTATCTGCCTGTTATTATATTATTGGGAAAGATTGAACGCTGCCTTAGAACAGCCATAACCTGGAAGCTAAATAATATTTATGTAATATGTGTGTGCGTGTGGTGTGTGTGTGTACACATATTTATATACCCTTGACACAGGCATGCCCCCTGACAGGCCCTTCTGCTGGAGGGGTAGGAACACAGGTTTAGGCCTATGAGGTCTATGAGGAGTGTGTTGCGGGACTGGTCGATGGCCTCTGTGCCTTCTGTTTGCTGCTCTCCAACAGCAAGTGAGAAGGACACCTGGCTGAAGGAGGGAGAGAGCAGACACCAAGCCTCTCCCATGGCATTGCTGCAGGCAGTGGAAAGGAGGAGCAACATCCTTTTTCCTCCAGGGTCAGGAAGTCCTCCAGGCATCTGCTGAGCAGGCAATGGGAGGACATCGCTCAGGACATTGCCGCAGGCAGTGGACAGAGGGGATGGGGGAAGGGAGAAGAGGGGGAATGAGGGGTGTAGAATGGGGGGAGGAATGGGGGAAGGAGGATGGGGAGGGGTGAGGGGGAATGCGGGGAGGAAGGAGGAGGGGGATGTGGGGGTGGGGAGGGGGGGTGGGAGGGGGGAGGGATGGGGATGGCGAGAGTGGTGAGGGGGAATGGGAAGTGGAGGGGAAGGGGCGGTGGGGGACTAGGAGGGGAAGGGATGGGGAAAGAGGTGGGGAGGGGGAATGATGGGGAGGGGTGAGGGGGAATGGGGGAAGAAGGGGGAGGGGAATGTGGGGATGGGGTGGGGGAGTGAGAAGGAGGAGGGATGGGTACGGCGAGAGGGGTGAGGGGTAAAGAGATGTGGGGGAAGGGCTGTGGGGGACAAGGAGGGGGAGGGATGGGGGAAGGGCAGGGGCTGCAGAGGAAGGGGAGGAGGCTGATGGGGAGGGATGGGGAAGGGATGGGAAGGGCAGGGGGTGTGGGGGATGGGGAGGAGGCTGATGGGGAGGGATGGGGAAGGGGTGGGAGGAGGGGCCACCATTCAGTGTATGAAACTTCTCCCATTTTGTGCGAGGGAGGTTTTGTACGTTGTTTCTCTGTGCAGGGACTTTGCTGATTATTCAGTGTGAGGATCTCACACATTTGTGATGGGGAATCACGTCCATGATCAGATCAGCCATGATCTTATTGAATGGCGGAGTAGGCTCGAGGGGCCAAATGGCCGACTCCTGCTCCTATTTCTTATGTCCTTATGACATCAATGCCAGCAGCACTGCCCCAAGAACATGGCTGCAGTGCAGAAAAAGAATAAGGATCTAACTAGAGTTGTTAAGGTAAGAAGACTGATCTCACATTTTTTCATCACAGCTGCACCAACCACAGTCTTGTTAATTCCAACACTCACAGCAATCACAACACCGCCCTCCTTCACTCACTCAGCACTATTATCAGCTTCACTTACCCATCACTCACATCACACACACTGTCAACTATTTTACCATGACAGCCACATTCTCCAAACACCTCACAAGACTCTCAATTAACACGCTTTAATCTTTCTTGCAGGAGAAGGTCGTGCACAACAGCAGGCAACAGGAGGAGGAAGAGCATGTCAGCATAGCAGCTCCTCTCTGGAAGAGAACATCCTGGCAATAATGGGAAGGAGCAGAGAGGTCCTGGCCACTGGCAATGCTGGATGAGACTTCACATAGGGTTTTATTTATACCTAATCGTCTTTGTCTCTTTTCACTTTTCCCTCACCCCAAACACTCTGCAGGAAAAGCTGTGTATGCTTTCAACACACACTTCTTTCTCCCTGCTGTCCTCACACCACAAAATAACCCTGCCCCCATTCTTTCATTTCAACTGCTGAGAATGTCAACACCCCTCAGCCAGTGGTGGAAGAGGAACGCCATGTTGCTGAAGATGCATCATCACTTAATCTGACTCTCGCAAGCACATTCTCAGATATTGATGCCACGCGGACTTTAGAGGCTAGATTAGACATTGAATGAGGATGTTTTTGGTCTGATATGGCATGGGCGCAACAAAAGCTGTCAGAGCTGTCATGATGATGGGCACCATTGCCGCGTGCATGGAACAGTTCAGTCGGTGCATGTTGGCCAGAATTGGCTCCGTGCTCTGCACAAAGCCTTGCAAGAAGCTTAAAGCTGGACTCCTTCATGCCCTGAACCGTTATGATCAGTTTCACTGTCATGGTACCCAGTGCAGCTAGCATTTCCTGGTGTATGCCCTCGAACTCAGCAGCTGAGACCTCTGCAGGAAAGTAAGGAACTAAAGAGGAGAGGCATTTAGGGGACCATGTACAGAAATCAATAAAAACTAGTGGAAAGGTACAAAAAATTATTTAAAAGGCTAACGGAATGTTAGCCTTTATCTCCAGCGGGCTAGACTACAAAGGGGTGGAAGTTATGCTATAGTTGTATACAGCTCTGATTAGACCACATCTGGAAAACTGCGTTCAGTTCTGAGCACCTCACCTCAGGAAGGATATTTTGGCCTTGGAGGTGGTGCATCGCAGATTCAACAGAATGATACTGTGACTAAAAGGATTAAGTTATGAGGAAAGATTGCATAGACTAGGCTTGTATTCATTGGAATATAGATTAAGGGATAATATAATTGAGGTGTTTAGAGGGTAGAGAGAAAGGCGGAGATAATTTGAATTAAGTGATTATTCTCCGCCCAAATCCTTGGGGCAGAGAATGTAGCAAAATTGCCCTCTTTTTTTCAATGTGTTCGGGCGATGCTTCGGGCAGCTGCGGGGCGGAAGTGGGTTCGGAGCGGGGTGGAAGTCGGTTGGGAGCGGGATGGAAGTAGGTCGGGAGCGGGATGGAAGAGGGTGTGGAGCAGGGCAGAAATGGGTTGGGAGCAAGGCGGAAGTGGGTCGGGAGCAGGGCGGAAGACGGGCTATGTCATTGATGCGTGCTTAGAATGTCAGCGCGAAGCATCACAACATGCAAAGCCTCACAACATTCCTCCCCTTCAGTTAAAGTAGAGGGCCTCTGCGAACTCTGCAGCCACTTTAGTGGCGCCCACTGGGCCACCAAGGAGGGCTTCGGCCAGGCCAGCGGTCCAGCACCCAAGAGGGGTTGCCAGGCTATCTGTTGGCCGAACACATGACCACCATTATTGGGCCAACTTCAGAGTCAACCGACACTTAAAATAAAATGGCGGCCGTGGCAATGCGCACTCCCCTTTAAGGACGGACGCATCACCCAGCCATTGGCAGCTTCCCGCCGGGAAAAGCTGTCAGAGGCACCGAGCGGTGGCACCTCCGCTCCCGCGGGGCAATTTCCCTCACAGGGTGGAAAAGGGTCACCGGCGGATGGTAAGGGGTTGACGAGTGCCCAATGGGACTGGAACACGGACGGAGCGGAGACCCGTTTCTGACGCCCCCAACACGGGGGCAATTTCTGATGGGTTGGCCCATCTGCCTGCCCCCGGTTGGAAAGGCGGTACCGCCCCATTACCACCTCTAAGAGGCAGCAATGGCCCTTAAAGAGGGGGCAATTTTGGCCCCAAACTATTTCCTCTGTTGGAGGAGTCCAGAACAATGGGGGTATAACCTTAAAATTAAAGCTAGACTGTTTAGTAGTAATGTCAGGAACTTCTTCCTCACACAAAGGGTAGTAGAAATCTGGAACTCTCTCCCCCAAAAACTGGTTGAGGTTAGGTCAATTGAAAATTTCAAAATTGAGATTGATAGATTTTTGATAGATAAGGGTATTAAAGGATATGGAACCAAGGCGGGTAAAGAGAGTTGAGATACCGATCAGCCATGATCTAATTGAATGACAGAATAGGGGCTGAATGACCTATTCCTGTCCCTATATTCCCATGTGACCTCACCCTCCGGCGACCTGGTGCCTGTGGCATCCTATGCCCATGTCCAAGCTCTTGTGCCCCGGGAAGATCCCTCCTCACACCTAGCCTCTGAAGTATGCGTGGTTACAATCTCTGAACTGGCGCATGCTAGGGTCAGAGCGAGCTGCATCTTCAGGAAGGCTGGCATTCTCTTCCTGAAGTGGCAGAGGTATCTTCACATTTCTAGCACCTGAGAGGAAAGAGAGGGACAAGGCAGAGCAGAGGAAGAAACCGCTGGTGAAAGCAGTTACAGATTGTCATGTCGAGTGTGTGGGGAGAGATAGAAGTAAGAAGGGAGAAAGAGGATAAAGTGTGGTGAACCCGAGTCCCTGAGTGACATCTCCTCCAGCATGAACATGCCTCTCCCCCTGCCTGTAATGGCCCACACATTTTCTTCCACAAGGGAGAGGGTGTACAGACGGGCGTGGCCTCCAACGGCAGCCTCCTGGTGTAGGTTGTCTGCAGCTTTCTCCTGCAAGAAAGACGAAACTGTTTTAGTGACAGTTTTCCAAGGTTTTTAGAGAATGTATCTGTCATGGTGGAATAGTTGGCATGCTGTATGTAAGATGGGAGCTGCAGAAAAGTGAGTGTTGTAATAGTGAGGGCTGCAATTGGGGTGAGTGTGTGAGTATGAGGAGCAGGAACTGGAGAGAAGTGTGATGCAGTGATTGTAGGAGAGGGAAGGGATTTGAAGGAGGGGTGCATTGTGAGTAGCAAGGCTGGAAGTGGTGGATCTGTGAGCAGAGACTAAGAGAGCTGTTTCTTAGCTTGATGACTCTGGTGAGGTCATTGAACTTTTTCCGGTATTGCAGCCGTTTCCTGGAAGCAAAACTCCTGGCAGTGACCTCCTCAGCGACCTATGAGGGCAATTAACTCCCTGGGCAGCGGAGGAATGGCAGGATCTCCCTCTCCTGTCCACCACCAGAACCAGGGCCTCCAACGTGGCATCGGAGAAGCTGGTTGCCCTGTCTAGAATTCTTCCAGCCATTTTAACCCTTTGACAATGTTTCCCTGCTGCCTGCAGCCAGAATGCACATCCCCTTTAAGAGGTGTTGGCTGCCTTTAAGTGGCGTCAAAGACTCTCAATTTTCCACTCTGCAAGGAGGCGTGCAGCCAATGAGTGATGGCACTAGCTACATGGTGGAATCATTTTAACGAGGTCCCAGCACAAATTTAACGTGTTACCTCGGACCATGTGAACAGGTACGTGCAGCATTCCTCCTGTTCCCTGCGCACCATTTTTAGGCACAATCAAATTTCTGGGCCCTTATGTTTTAATCTCTCCATGGCCTCACCCTTCCCTATCCTCAGTTCCCTCTACCACCTCCCAAACTCTCTGACACTGGCCTCTTGTGCATTCCTCCTCCTTCACCGCACCCTTGGAGGTTGTGCCTTCTGCCACTTGGGTCTGAATTTCCTTCCCTAAATTGCCATCTCCCTCCCTCCCTTCACTGAATCCTACCTCTTTGACTCAGCTTTTGATCACCCTTCCTAATCTTTCATTCTGTGGCTTGGTGTCCATTTTTCCTCACACCACTGGGAAGCACCTCAGGTTGGTTTTCTATGTTAAAACCCCTGGTTGATAATGTATCATGAAGAATTCCAAACAAAATAAGTTAAGTAAAAAGAACCGGTCCCTCAGCATCTCACCATTTTCCTTCTCTGAATTGAAACGGATGGTCACAGAAACAGTGAGACCTGGAGTTTTAATCTCTGACCGTTTGTTGGTTAATGAATACCTGGTGTGGTATTTTGCTGCAATCATGAACCTTTTTTTTAAACCAGAGGAATTTTCAAAGAGATCGATAAAGGAGATACTGCCTCCTAAACCTAAACTATATTAAAAAGTATTTAATTAATGGCAGTTCTACAGCACATGCAGGCAACTAAACAAACTAGGTTTTCTAATAGGAATTGTACCAAAGAACTTGCATGCATTCTATTCTATAGAATCATGCGTAAATTATGATGCTACAAAGAACTATATTTAACACACACTGGTTCTAAGAGCTACTGAAACTGTCAATTGCATCCATTAGAATGAATTACTGAATACCTCGGAATTAGGGATAATTCTCTGAGAGGGAGAAAAATTGGAAAAAGTAATGGTTAGCACTGTCTTAAAAGTGTGAAACACATTTACTTCTTGGGGCAAAGATGAGGAACATATGCAAAGTACAGTGAAGTCAGGAGCTAGGGTGGTCAGCCATTTTGTGATCTGACCTCTATCTGACAAGTATGAGTACAAGACCCTCCTCACCTTCCCATAGAAAAGGTTTCATCATTAACCACACCCCCCCCCATCCCCCCATCAACCCCCAACTTCCAATGTATCGTATTGGAAAGGTTTAAGAGTGATATTCTACACACCAGACAGCCTGGGCCCCTGGAGGTCTATTTAAATCTACCCAACAGTGTCTCACGAATCGATCAGTTTGGTAAAGAAAGGCTGCTAAAGTTTGAAGGAAGAGAAAAATAGCCTGCTGCAAATGAATTGGTCACATTTAAACAAAGGAAGAGATCCTTTTACTTTGATAATCTGACTTTTAAGATATATATATATATATTTGTTTGCAGGATGTGGCGACACTAGCATTTATTCACACACCCCGGGTCATATTGGGAGTCAACCACATAATGTGGTCTGAAGTTGTATGTAGAGGTAGCAGGTTCCCCTACACAACAACTCATGGTCATTTCTTGTGGTACTAGCCCACAAATTCTGAGATGATATTAATTCTGAGATTATCAGTTTCACAACTTGGCATTGTGTGATTTGAACTCATGGGTTGCTAACCCAGCGCGATAGCCAGTATGCTGCTGTATCACATACAATACTGCATCTGAAGTTTGGTTCGCCTTTTTGTGCAAATCAGGGTTCACCAAACAAGACTAGCCTGATCTCCTGCCAAATGGTGCAACTGGATTAAAAAAAGGGCTACGTGTATTTGCCAAATGTTAAACTTGGCTGGTTGCCCTGTTCCAAAACAAAGGTTTCTTTACTTTTTTGCCCAAATAGATTTGCTCCCCACCTCTTTTGAAGTGCTGATCTAGATAGGGGTACTGTTCCACTGGTACCAGCCACCATCTGGCACCTCACCCAAGTGCTCATTCTTAACATGTAGCCTGGATAATGAGCAACAGCTTTTCCTTTAGACCCCTAGAGCAGCGCAACCTCCGTGGGGTAAACCTTCTGCCTGTGCCCAAGACCTCAGTCAATTCTCTGAGGTCAGTTTGAAGGTCAGGATCAGATCAAGATCAAGGTAATTACTATCATTTTTTGGGGGGTTCTGATAATGTTTGCATAGCCGCTGGGTCAGCCACAGCTCTTTAAATGCCTCCTCTCTGCCTCCTTAGCAATGCTGGCCACCAGCAACGAATCAACATTATTAGCGCCCAGCGTTGCTATGGTGCAATGGGCAGGATGCATGTCATATGATGTATTCTCAATATTTGTATCTCATTACCATGCACCCACTTACATTTGGATGCATGTATTGTATGCCCAACGTCACCTCCAGTGAGAAATTACAGAAGTGGCACTAGGCAGCGGGAAGATGGCACAACTGTTTGCCACACGATTTTCCTCCGCTGCCCACTGCAGTGACATCTTTGTGTAGTTTCCAAAGAAAGTCTGTTAGGGCTATGACAAAACTGTCCAATTACATCCTCACTCAATATATACATAATCAAGCACAAATTACTGACTTCCAATCAGGAAACCTTAGCTATTTGTTTATCCCTCGGTGCACTAAATGATGCTAACAATTGTTGCTTCATCTCTGATTTCCCAGCTCAGATCAACTAATTTAGTGTAGTCTAGTGATCAAATATGAGATCTTCCTAGTCTATGTGGATCATTTGGAGAATGCCTTTATAACTGAGAAATTAGGGGGCTTTTTTATTAAACTTTATATACGTATCTCGACTTCCTCCCTCAAAGATACCACAGAAAAATAGAAAATAGGTGCAGGAGTAGGCCATTCAGCCCTTCGAGCTTGCACCACCATTTGAAATGATCATGGCTGATCATGAACTTCAGTACCCCATTCCTGCTTTCTCTCAATACCCCTTGATCCCTTTAGCCGTAAGGGCCACATCTAACTCCATTTTGAATATATCTAACGAATTGGCCTCAACAACTTTCTGTGGTAGAGAATTCATCATGCTCACAATTCTCTGAGTGAAAAAGTTTCTCCTCATCTTGGTCCTAAATGGCTTACCCCTTATCCTTAGACTGTGACCCCTGGTTCTGGACTTCCCCAACATCGGGAACATTCTTCCTGCATCTAACCTGTCCAATCCATCAGAATTTTATATGTTTCTATGAGATCCCCTCTCATTCTTCTAAATTCCATTGAATATAAACCTAGTCGATCCAGTCTTTCTTCATATGTCAATCCTGTCATCCCGGGCATCAGTCTGGTGAATCTTCGCTGCGCTCCCTCAATAGCAAACACATCCTTCCTCAGACTAGGAGACCAAAACTGCACACAATACTCAAGGTGTGGTCTCACCAAGGCCCTGTACAACTGCAGTAAGACCACCCTGCTCCTATACTCAAATTCACTCGCTATGAAGGCCAAGATGCCATTTGCCTTCTTCACCGCCTGCTGTACCATTCAGTGGTGGGAACTCATTCATTCCTCATATGTAGGTAACTTGTTATTCCATATTGATCTAAGTTGAGTTTTCATTCTTCAAGAGTTATTATGATATAAGAGTTATTACGTTAATTTAAAAGGAACATGTCAGCATAAGGAATCCTTCCAATGTGACTTCATCACTTTCAAACAAGCACACATGTTTTCCTTTAACTGTAGGTTATCTGGCTTCCCCAATGGGTCAACAGGTTGAGTCAATGAGCAGCTGAGCCATACCAGGGCAAGAAGATCTCAGATTCGATTTCCAGTGTATTCTGAGTGAGCTAATTACATTCTCACTCAACTATGGTTCCCGCTGCAAACTGCTGCTCAGTGACCCATGCTGGAAACAACATGTCGATGTTGATGCCAAGATCAGCTGCTATGTTTCTTCATGGTCTAATATCTGATGTTCAGTGGCCGAGTGTGTGTACATGAAGGAAGACCACTTGGGTGAAGTACTGGCGAACTACCAGCTCCTGTGGCACTGTACTCCAGCCTGAGTCAGTGACTTCAGGAAAGGAGTGAGGAAAATAGAGGGGAAAGTGGGGGAATGGCTGGGGAAAGGGGGGAAGTAAATGAAAGACAGTGGGAGTTACACTGCTGCTGGCAAGAAGTGAAACCAATCGAAGGCCACCTCTTGGAATAGTTTCACTTACAACAATATGGGTTCACACTGGCTCACTGAACATTTCAGCATGGCACTGGTGCCAAAGGTGCAGTATGACAGCAGAATAAAATAACTTTCAAGTATTCTGAACAGGGAACTCCTTCAACAGCTCAGCTGCTAGATGTACTACCCAGTGTCACACTGAGCCATACAGAGTAGGCATTTTTCAACATAATTCCACTCTGTGGTAAGGTTCCTGATCTCAAATGGTGCAGTCATATTGGAACTACAATTTCTTCAGTGTTCCTGGGCTAAAGAAGATCAGACACAGTTCCTGATGGCTGTCCAGTAATTTCCCCTCTCCCTCCTGGATAAAGTGTGTGTGTGACGTCAAGTGAGGACAAAGTCGGAATGTCACCACATGGTTGAATACTCTGTTGACATTCATTAGTCAAGGCTCACACATACACAGCAGCCTCTTGGCTGAGATAGCAGGGAGCAGTTGGTGCCCATGGACCCATACTATAACATCAGTGCCATCAAGGGAGGGGGGAAATAAAAATTAAAGAGGATTATTCTGATGTTTCTGTGAATATTATTTTTTTAATTTCCTAAGATATACTAAACAACAGTGACTACAATTAAAAAATAATTAATTGGCTGTACATCACTTTGGAAAGTCCTGAGGTCATGGAAGCTGCTAAATAAATTCAAGTTCTTTCTATATATACACAATATGTTATTGCTGTTGCTGTCTCCCTAAGTTTATATCTGCCCTTGTATTTTTTTCTTCTTGATATGAGATAAAGTCTAAACTAATAAAATATGTTTAAAAATTAAGGACTGAGGAAGGGACAAAAATATCCCGAGGGGTACCAAATTATGGAATTGCTAACAATAATGCATGCCCTCTAGTGGAGGGCAGAAGCAATGTCTATTCAGCTGAACAGCCGGCACCTGAATCATTCAGGTATTTAGGGGGCAGCTTCAGATAGCCAGAATTTGCTTCAGAAAGCTCAGCAGAAAAACTAAGGAACTGTGTCATAAATTAGGGGAGACGGGGCGACAGACATGGGACAACAGATCAGAAAGTGCGAGATGCACAGATCGACTTGAATTTCAAAATCCATCCCCATCCTCCTGGATATGAAAGCATGAACTTTCAAATTCAAATTTGGCTGAATTTCTGGGAACGGGAGAGAGAAGAGGAGAGCAGCTTGGCACATCCCAATCACTTGCAGTCTCAGTTAATTTAATAATATGAAGGGAAAATTTGAATTGAATGCATAGCTGAAGTAATGAAATAAAAACAATATATTTCCCACAGATGTCCGACACATACATAATTGGGAATATATTAAAATCAGTGGTGAAAAGGTTCCCTAACGGCTCAGTTGATAAGTCCAGTTCTCAGTGCGGAATGGATCCGGGTAGATGCCAGCAATATTCCGCTTAATTTTGTTTGGGTGCGTGGCCCCTTTAACAGGCTGCATAGCCCATTCAAATTTCCGCCCCTGCATGGTTTGTCCCCACTGTAAGGCTGGCAAGCAGCCTACGCGGGACCTCCAGAGCGCTGCACGGCCATGCAGCTTAACAGGAACATTGAATCCCAGGTTTAATGCCCCAGTCTCCGCTGCGTTGGTTAATCTTTGCCAGTCAGTAGATGAGATAATTGGTCTGTGTATGCCTGGCAGCATAATAAAGTAGCCAGGCTTCCTGATCCTGATTGCTATTCAATGACTTCCTGTTGGAAGTACACAAATGTGGATGATGGATGAGAATAGGGTACCGCTCATGATGGAATAGCTACTCATCTAGATACACACATGAAAAATGCTTGCTAAGGTTGGCTGGTACCCATGGAACAGTCACTGCCTTCAGGGGTATGGGAAGAAAAAAAATTAATGCTTGACTTATATTTACATGTCGACACCCTGGAGGAATTCATGCCTTTGTATTTTTCTTAATAGTTTTCTCTCTGGATTCACTTTGGAGCATCAGCGATGCTGAGAATGTCGTGAATAGCACGTTTAGTGAGTTGGTCACACTGCAGGTAAAGGTTAAAAAGGCAGATAGGGAATGGGTGACCATCAGGCAGAGCAGGAGTAGGAAGGCAGTGCAGGAAGCCCCTGCGGTCATCTCCATCCAAAACAGATATACTGCTTTGGATACTGTTGGAGGAGATGGCTCATCAGGGGAAGACAGCAGCAGCCAAGTTCATGGCACCATGGGTGGCTCTGCTGCACAGGAGGGCAGGAAAAAGTGTGGGAACGCTATAGTGATAGGGGATTCTATTGTAAGGGGAATAGATAGGAATTTCTGCGGTCGCGATCGCGACTCCAGGATGGTATGCTGCCTCCCTGGTGCAAGGGTCAAGGAGGTCTCAGAGTGGCTGCAGGGCATTTTGGAGGGGGAGCGTGAACAGCCAGTTGTCATGGTGCATACAGGTATCAACAATATAGAGAAAAAACGGGATGAGGTCATACAGGCTGAATTTAGGGAGCTATGAGTTAAATTAAAAAGTAGGACCTCAAAAGTAGTAATCTCAGGATTGCTACCAGTGCCATGTGCTAGTCAGAGTAGAAATAGCAGAAGAGTTAAGATGAATGCGTGGTTTGAGGAATGATGCAAGAAGGAGGGATTCAAATTTCTGAGACATTGGAACCGGTTTTGAGGGAGGTGGGACCAGTACAAACCGGACAGTCTACACCTGGGCAGGACCAGAACCAATGTCCTAGGGGGGAGTGTTTGCTAGTGCTGGTGGGGAGGGTTTAAACTAATATGGCAAGGGGATGGGAATCTATGCAGGGAGACAGAGGGAAGTAAAATGGGGGCAGAAGCAAAAGGTAGAAAGGAGATAAGTAAAAGTGGAGGGCAGAGAAATCAAAGACAAAAATCAAAAAGGACCACTTTACAACATAATTCTTAAAGGACAAAGAATGTTAAAAAAACAAGCCTGCCGGCTCTGTGTCTCAATGCGAGGAGCATTCAATATAAGGTGGATGAATTAACTGCGCAGACAGCTGTTAACGGATATGATGTCATTGGGATTATGGAGACATGGCTCAAGGGTGAACAAGGCTGGGAACTCAACATCCAGGGGTATTCAATATTCAGAAAGGAGAGACAGAAAGGAAATGGAGGTGGGATAGCGTTGCTGGTTAAAGAGGAGATTAATGCATTAGTAAGGAAGGGTATTAGCTTGGATGATGTGGAATCTGTATGGGAAGAGCTGCGGAACACCAAAGGGCAGAAAATGCTCGTGGGAGTTGTGTACAGACCACCAAACAGTAGTAGTGAGGTTGGGAATGGCATCAAACAGGAAATTAGGGATGCGTGCAATAAACGTACAGCAGTTATCATGGGTGACTTTAATCTACATTTAGATTGGGCTAGCCAAACTGGTAGCAATACGGTGGAGGAGGATTTCCTGGAGTGTATAAGGGATGGTTTTCTAGACCAATATGTCAAGGAACCAACTAGAGAGTTGGCCATCCTAGATTGGGTGTTGTGTAATGAGAGAGGATTAATTAGCAATCTTTTAATATGGTAGAATTCTTCATTGAGATGGAGAGAGACACAGTTAATTCAGAGACTAGGGTTCTGAATTACTTAAATAAAGGTAACTTAGATGGTATGAGACGTGAATTGGCTAGGATAGACGGGCGAATGATACTTAAAGGGTTGATGGTGGATAGGCAATGGCAGACATTTAAAGATCACATGGATGAACTTCAACAATCGTACATCCCTGTCTGGTGTAAAAATAAAACGGGGAAGGTGGCTCAACCATTGCTAACAAGGGAAATTAGGGATAGTGTTAAATCCAAGGAAGAGGCATATAAATTGACCAGAATAAGGAGCAAACCTGAGGACTGGGAGAAATTTAGAATTCAGCAGAAAAGGACAAAGGGTTTAATTAGGAGGGGGAAAATAGAGTATGAGAGGAAGCTTGCAGGGAACATAAAAACTGACTGCAAAAGCTTCTATAGATATGTGATGAGAAAAAGATTAGTGAAGACAAATGTAGGTCCCTTGCAGTCAGAATCAGGTGAATTTATAATAGGGAACAAAGAAATGGCAGACCAATTGAATAAATACTTTGGTTCTGTCTTCACTAAGGAAGATACAAATAACCTTCTGGAAATATTAGGGGACCGAGGGTCTAGCGAGAAGGAGGAACTGAAAGAAATCCTTATTAGTCAGGAAATTGTGTTTGGGAAATTGATGGGATTGAAGGCCAATAAATCCCCAGGGCCTGATAGTCTGCATCCCAGAATATTTAAGGAAGTGGCCCTAGAAATAGTGGATGCATTGCTGTTCATTTTCCAACATTCTATGGACTCTGGATCAGTTCCTATGGATTGGAGGGTAGCTAATGTAACCCCACTTTTTAAAAAAGGAAGGAGAGAGAAAACGGGTAATTATAGACCGGTTAGCCTGACTTCAGTAGTGGGGAAAATGTTCGAAGCAATTATTAAAGATGTAATAGCAGCGCATTTGGAAAGCAGAGACAGGATTGGTTCAAGTCAGCATGAATTAGAAAAGGGAAATCATGCTTGACAAATCTAGAATTTTTTAAGGATGCAACTAGTAGAGTGGATAAGGGAGAACCAGTGGATGTGGTGTATTTGGACTTTCAAAAGGCTTTTGACAAGCTCCCACACAAGAGATTAGTGTGCAAAATTAAAGCACATGGTATTGGGGGTAATGTATTGACGTGGATAGAGAACTGTTTGACAGACAGGAAGTAGAGAGTCAAGATAAATGGGTCCTTTTCAGAATGGCAGGCAGTGACGAGTGGGGTAGCGCGAGGTTCAGTGCTGGGACCCCAGCTACTTACAATATACTTTAATGATTTAGATGAAGGAATTGAATGTAATATCTCCAAGTTTGCAGATGACACTAAGCTGGGTGGTAGTGTGAGTTGTGAGGAGGATGCTAAGAGGCTGCAGGTTAGGTTAGGTGAGTGGGAAAATGCATGGCAGATGCAGTATAATGTAGATAAATGTGAGGTTACCCACTTTGGTGGCAAAAACAGGAAGGTAGAATATTATCGGAATGGTGACAGATTAGGAAAAGGGGAGGTGCAATGAGACCTGGGTGTCATGGTACATCAGTCATTGACAGTTGGCATGCAGGTACAGCAGGCGGTGAAGAAGGCAAATGGCATGTTAGCCTTCATAGCGATAAGATTTGAGAATAGGAGCAGGGAAGTTTTACTGCAGTTGTACAGAGCCTTGGTGAGTCCACACCTTAAATATTGTGTCCAGTTTTGGTCTCCTAATCTGAGAAAGGACATTCTTGCTATTGAGGGAGTGCAGCGAAGGTTCACCAGACTGATTCCTGGGATGGCAAGACTGACATATGAAGAAAGACTGGATCGACTAGGCTTATATTCACTGGAATTTAGAAGAATGAGAGGGGATCTCATAGAAACATAAAATTCTGACGGGATTGGACAGATTAGATGCAGGAAGAATGTTCCCAATGTTGGGGAAGTCCAGAACAAGGAGTCACAGTCTAAGGATAAGGGGTAAGCCATTTAGGACCGAGATGAGGAGAAACTTCTTCACTCAGAGAATTGTGAACCTGTGGAATTCTCTACCACAGAATGTTGTTGTGGCCAGTTCGTTAGATATATTCAAAAGGGAATTGGACATGGCCCTTACGGCTAAAGGGATCAAGGGGTATGGAGAGAAAGCAGGAATGGGTTACTGAAGTTGCATGATCAGCCATGATCATATTGAATGGTGGTGCAGGCTCGAAGGGCTGAATAGCCTACTCCTGCACCTATTTTCTATGCTCCTATGTTTCTCCCATCCCCTCCTTTTCCTTTCCCCAAGGTCCTTGCTGGGATATAGTTCACAGAGCAGTTACTGAACTTAAGATCGTGCTGGTCTATATGGCAGTGTATTAAATAGCTGAGCACGGGTCCCATCCTTTAGATTCTGTTTCATTGATCATTAGTCACAGAGATGGCAACTGCAATATACGATCTGAAGGAAGGCACCTCCACCACTGGAAAAGACCAACTCATATCTACTGGGTTCTCAGTGTGGACTCAATACCCTCACTAATAAGTTATAGCTTAGTATATAGAAGCAGCATCAAATGATTTGAAATAACGTGGGCCCAGTAATTACTCTATCCTAGTCGAAAAAACCTTAGCAGAACTACCTAATGAACTGAAATATAACAAGAGTCATCATGTTAATAAATCCTACATATTAACTAAAGAGATATTCACATGCAGGCACAAATTAGTAATGTGAGGTTACGTTTGTCCCGATAAGGGAATAAGGGGTTGTTGGGAGCGGGCAGGGAAGTGGACCTGAGTCCATGATTGGATCAGCCATGATCATATTAAATGGTGGAGTAGGCTCGAGGGACTGTATGGCCTACTCCTGCTCCTATTTCTTATGTTCTTATGTTCTTAAACATACATAACATATGGCTTAACATATATAAGAGAAAAAAAGTGGTGGAGTGATAGGTGGAGAGATATATGTCTTATTGGAACAGATATATTGCAAAGGAGGAAGGTCTTCAGAAAACAAGGAACATCCGGCCCATTCTGTTTGCTCTGGAAATTAGGACTCGCAATAGATGACATGTTCTTCTAGAAAAGAAAATAGGTGCAGGAGTAGGCCATTCGGCCCTTCGAGCCTGCACCACCATTCAATAAGATAATGGCTGATCATTCCCTCAGTACCCCTTTCCTGCTTTCTCTCCACACCCCTTGATCCCTTTAGCCGTAAGGGCCATATCTAACTCCCTCTTGAATATATCCAATGAACTGGCATCAACAACTCTCTGTGGTAGGGAATTCCACAGGTTAACAACTCTCTGAGTGAAGAAGTTTCTCCTCATCTCAGTCCTAAATGGCCTACCCCTTATCCTAAGACCGTGTCCCCTGTTCTGGACTTCCCCAACAACGGGAACAGTCTTCCCGCATCTAACCTGTCCCGTCCCGTCAGAATCTTATATGTTTCTATGAGATCCCCTCTCATCCTTCTAAACTCCAGTGTATAAAGGCCCGGTTGATCCAGTCTCTCCTCATATATCAGTCCAGCCATCCCAGGAATCAGTCTGGTGAACCTTCGCTGCACTCCCTCAATAGCAAGAACGTCCTTCCTCAGATTGGGAGACAAAAACTGAACACAATATTCCAGTTGAGGCCTCACCAAGGCTCTGTACAACTGCAGTAAGACCTCCCTACTCCTATACTCAAATCCCCTAGCTATGAAGGCCAACATACCATTTGCCTTCTTCACTGCCTGCTGTACCTGCATGCCAACTTTCAATGACTCATGAACCATGACACCCAGATCTCGTTGCACCTCCCCTTTTCCTAATCTGCTGCCATTCAGATAATATTCTGCCTTCATGTTTTTGCCCCCAAAATGGATAACCTCACATTTATCCACATTATACTGCATCTGCCATGCATTTGCCCACTCACCTAACCTGTCCAAGTAATCTTGCAGCCTCTTAGTGTCCCCCTCACAGCTCACACCGCCACCCGGTTTCGTGTCATCTGCAAACTTGGAGATATTACACTCAATTCCTTCATCTAACATGAAATGTATATTTTCCCCAAGCTTTCTCCTTTCCTGAAGGTGGTGACTCATACTGGGCTATGGCTCTCATTTAAGTTTTTATTTTATAGTAACTATTTTCAGGTACAGCACCTAGTCATACATTTATATTGTGCTCAGTGGATACCATGTAGATTGATAGGGAGTGAGCCTTTATATGGTCTATGGGTCTACAGACTAGCTCGCCCTAGTGAGTACGAATAGTTCTCTCCCATTCCCTCCTCTTCCTTTCCCCAAGGTCCTTGGAGCCCTAGGCTGTGAGTGCTGCCAGGCCATTAAAGGATGCGAGCCATTATATTGAGTCTGAACCAATCTCCACACCTTACAAGGTGGCTTTAATGCCTCTAGTCCATCTGAAAAGTAATTGAACACAATTTAATAACAGCCACTTTTCTATTGGTGGAATAAAATTGAAGGGAATGTAATTCTCAGTACTATTCTCCTATACTTCTCAGCATTCAGCTTCAAAGAGGCACTGGTGGAGACCAGTGCCCAGGGGATGCATGGTCTGGGAAAACCAAGGGTATTGAGAAGAAAGTACAGGGTTTTATACCTTCACCAAAAGATTCTCGGTGCCAAATTGCGATCAATTGTGTTTCAGATTGACTAGTTACACTTGTAATGTTGTGAAAAATGCAAACTCCATCTCTTGGTTTAAACCATTTTATTTTTTTAATTGTGATTCAAAAACAATTTATGTGAATCCCGATCTAATTTAGTAAAAATTCAATCCAGAAATTTTATGTGGTATTAATCTGCCCATATCCAGTATATACTAATATAACAAAGAGGAGGAAGGTAACAGAGAGGAGAAACTAAGAAGAAACACACAAAGAAATGCTGTCAAACAGAGGAGGCACAAACCGCAGAGAAAGAGAGATAGACAAGATGGTGGGGGGGGGTGGAGGGGAGAGAGACCAACAAATTGAGAGGAAAGAGTTGCACAAAGAAAGGAAAGGGACATATGCAGAGGAGAAAGATGGAGCAAGAAAGTCAAACTCAAAGTGACCGACATTAAGAAAGAAAGTCAAAAAGGAGAGCAAGAGATACACACAAAGAGAGGAGAGAGAAAAACACAAAGACAATGGGAATAAGAGGAGAGAGTGGAATGGAGAGAGGGAGAGAAAGAACCAACAGAGGCAGACTAATAACTTCACAGAAAAGTGAGAGAGATAGAGAGACAGAAAGCTCAGCCAACTGGGGCTGAGCTTTTTACCTGTTGTATGGATAACTCTGTGCAGGCCTCACGGTGCGCTCGTTGTGGATCACAATGAATCAGCATCCATTGCAGCTCAAACTAGAAGGAAAAAAGAATTGTTACAAATGAAACAGAAAGGGTAGAGCAGTCCTAATGTGCATTGCTGCTCCATTGTGACGTGTAAGACACCACATTTTTTAGTTTGTGCATTTCCCATACTGTAAGTTCCTGACGGCGATGGGCATTGACCAGGAGCCAGGTATTTCTTCAGATAGCAGAAAACACCTGCACTCCTGTCATCACAGGCCAGTCTCTCAAACACAAACTCAGTTCAGGAGTATCATTCCTAGAACACATCGCAGGGGCAGGTACATACTAATTTTTTTCAGTTTACAATGAGCTTGCCGGACCAAACAATCTACTTCAAAGGGCTATTTTTAAAATAGGAGTTTCACATAAAGGCAGTAATAGAAACATTCTTACTTCCATTAATCTAACATATCAAATAATGCAAATGAACAGAAAATAACAGTTTTCAGACAAAAACTTTAAAGCCACCAAGTCCAAGCACCAGTTATGTGTCTCTAGTTTATCAAAAACTTTGCTACTATTCACGACAATTTTCCTCACTAAACATCTCTGCCTCTCTTTCCTCTAAGACGCTCCTGAAAACCTACCTCTTTGGCCAAGCGTTTGGTTATCTGCCCTAATATCTCATGTGGCTCGGTGTCAAGTTTTATTTGCTAAAGCTCCTGTGAAGTGCCTTGGGGCGTTTTACTACGTTAAAGGTCCAATATAAATACAAGTTGTTATTGCTGTTGTTGTTGAACATTGCAGACACAACTAGTCAGTTTTCACTGGGCGCATTACAGAACTGTGCTCTGGAAGGACATTCTGTGGCCTATCAAATGATCTGAGGTACTTTTGTTCGAAAGCTGGAGTGGTCCGAGTAAAAATTAATTATATCATTTGATTAAAAAATCGTAACATTGGAAAACCCTGTACGTTGCCCCTGCACCCGCCACCGCGTGGGATAGTTGAGTTGGCACTGACTGCCCTTGAACTTCCTGTCACCACTGCTGTGTTGCTTTCCTTGCAGGCCTCCTTCACTCCATGCCAATCAGATCTTGTGCAGAAAGACTTATGTTCCTGCATCGCCTGCCAGATCTGAAGCCTGTGCAGAGTTCACAGTTCTACCAGACATTCTTGACGTAACTTAATTTCAGTTTTGGTTAAAAACAATTATTTTTGCTGTCATTGCCTCTTTTTGCTGCTGCGGACCTTTCAATTCTGCAGCAGCTCAGTAATTCATGCCCCTCAAAGGGCAGGCTCCGAATGAATGGTGTTCATAAAGCTGGGAACTTGCTGTATTTATTTAAATGAAGCTTGTCCCCAAAAATTGTGGCGGGATCAGGCCATGTCTGGTCAGGCAGCTACAAATCTTCTATCGCCCCTCAAAGCCTCCTTGATAAAATGCAACATCCACACCGGCACCTGGGAGTCCCTGGCCAGAGACCGCCCTAAGTGGAGGAAGTGCATCCGGGAGGGCGCTGAGCACCTCGAGTCTCTTCGCCGAGAACAGGCAGAAATCAAGCGCAGGCAGCGGAAGGAGCATGCGGCAAACCAGTCTCCCCACCCACCCTTTCCTTCAACGACTGTCTGTTCCACCTGTGACAGAGGCTGTAATTCCTGTATTGGACGGTTCAGTCACCTAAAAACTCACTTTTAGAGTGGAAGCAAGTCGATTTCGAGGGACTGCCTAAGATGATGATGATGATGATCATATTTCAGCTCAGGATTTTACTAAGCAGAACATCAAGGCCTTGGGCTAGAACCGCTACTTTTTTTGCATGCTTAACGCCCACTTAATGCCTATTTTACCGTTGAAATGAGGTATAGCGCCCAGATATCGCCCATTTAGCCACAAAATGGAAACTGATGCCCATTTGTTGGAAACTTATCGCCGAGTGTTACTTTCCCCATGTGTTTAATGCCGGGAAAAAATATTACCGCTCGCCCACTTTTTTGGGGCGGAATCATCAGAATGGGCGAAATCAACGACCATAATATCACCCAGCGTTAATTTCCACACTGATATAATGCCAAAATTCAATAATACCGCCCGCCCACATTTTTTTGTCGTAAAGAGCATATTTACTGAAACTAGCGGCCATGAGATCACCCAGGGTCAATTTCACCATGTCGTACACATATTGCCCACAATATCGCTCGCCCCAAAAAACCGCCCACAAAAAGTGGAACTGTTCTGAACAAACGCCAGCGGTGTGGCTGGCATTTTTGAAATCCCACTCTTACGTGAGGAGCTGATATCTGAACGATTTGCCTGAAAGAACGTTGATGTGAGTGACAACGCTGACACGCTGCTGTGTGTGTGCAGCTCAGACATCAATGGTGCCCATCACCTTGGTGCCAGTTAAAGTTTACGTTGATTGAAGTTAAGTTGTATTTAACCCTTTCATGTTAAGGAATCACCAGTGTGTCACGGTCCAGCTATCTGAGACAATGCGCAACAAGGTTATGTTCAATAAAAAAAATGTTATACCAACATTGGTCTGAAATCATAAGTATCACAGGCAATAACAACCAACGGCCGCCCACACCCCACTTTTTCCACCACTGACATCAATCAAATGTTCAACATGTCCAGCAACACAGAATACAAAGGCAAAGCAGAAGGGTGGTACCAAGCCCCCATACAATACAGCAAATTGCATACACCCAGATGGAGATATAACACAGCCATCACCTGCGGACATGCATCTCACTTTCCTTCCCCCCCTCCCCTTCTTCTCCCCACCTCTACCCCATCCGTGCCTCGCTCCACGGCGCCTGGCCGAAGAGCTCTTCAAGTGGTGCCACATTGGGGGGGATGAAGGTCGATGCGGTGGTTGTACGGGTATGGTAGCGGGGAGTTCCGAGGGGGAAACATTCTCTGATGCAGAAGCAGGGTCTTGGTCCTTGCTCTCATCTGTCGTTTGCAGTAGTGGTGTGGACCTAGGGGTGGAGTGTCGCACTCAGGGACCACTGAGAGGCCTGTGGCAGCAGTGTTCCTGACTATCACATCCAGGGCCTCCTCCATTCGCAGAATGTACTCAGTTGTCGGGATATGCCCCCCCCAATGCTTCGATGAGCTGGTCACCAATGTCTATAGTCCTCCTGGATAACTGTACCATCTCTCCGCTGTCATGTGGCACTCGTGGAACAGACCTGCTGCGTCCATGGGACCTCCACGGGGACAAATGGAGTGCCCTGTGGTGAGGTGCTTGGGGCCGGTCCCTCCAGAGTGGATGTGGGAATGACCGGAGGACCACTAGATGGCCTTAAGGTGGAATGGCTTCTGAAGCGTGGTGATGCAGGTTCCTCGAAGTCCGCACTCTCATCCATGGAGAACAGACCCAGCAGATTGACGGGCGAGAATTGGAGCTCCTCAGCACCAGATGTAGGATCGTTTGGGGAGTCGGTCCCCACGCCCCCACCTTCTGACTTCTGTGGTCTTGCTGGCTGAGCTGAAAAACATAAATGAGGTTATTAGAGAAGGGGGTGCTAGGGTCACAAGATGAGTCCAGCGCGACTCACAGCATATGCATGACAAAAGCACCACCATTCTCAAAATCATCACAGACATCACATTTCATGACAATCAACACATTTGCATTCCAATGATTTTCATTAGGCCATCATTATTTCTATCACAATTTTAGAAATCATCTATCATATATGATTGTTCGGATATGAGTGGGTGTGGCATCTATTGACTTTACATGACGCAATGGTGTAAGCTTTACTCACATGGCATCACTTCAAGGTCTGCAGTTGCGTTCGTGTGCTTCCCCACAAGTGCGAGCACTCGCTCCTCCATGTCAGTGATGTCGCTGGGGACTGGTGGCTCCCCACCTGTTCGCCTCTGCACGGACCTCATCGTCGATAGCTTCTTCTGTAAAAGGTGATACGACGTCATGGCATGAGATCATTGCGTGATATCATTGCTAGGTACTGTCACAGAACCTGATACAACACATAACCGACAGATGTAATCATGATTATTCTGAAAATTGTCTTTCTTTACCTAAAGACATAGCTCGTGACTGCAGGCTTTAAGTAAAACATTCCCGATAAAAGTGAAAGACCTCACATCTGATGATAGTCACTCATGACTGTTACAAATCAAATTATATAAATACATAAGTACATGTAAATCAATGTAATACTTACTCTTGCAGATTCCACAAGGTCGTTCCATCGTTTGCGGCATTGGTTTCCTTCACGCACCTTGTTGGTCGCTGACGAGACCACCTCTGCTATCTCGGTCAATATCTTCTGGTATGCCTTTGGGTTGGGCTTACGACGCCCTCCCTGTATCAAATCACCTCAGCGTGATTCGACTTCCTGCAGGAGGGAGGCATTTGCCTCGTCTGAGAACCTCCTGGGTCTTTTGCACCCTCCAATGTGCTCCTCTCCCACCTCACTGCTCTCTTCAGCGTCAATCTTCACAACGTGCTGCGATGCCTCCTCCTCTCTCTCCATAATAGGCCAAATTCGGGCAAATATGTGGCTGGTAACACCTACTTTTTGTTTGCCTACTTGCTTTAAAGCTCTAAAGTCTCCCGCCTTCCTCCCAAAGCAGCCACACCACATGCACACACGCCTTCAGTCCCTCTGAGCTCCCTCTCTCTCTGTCGCCTCTTCTGCACATGTCATGATGATGCTTGACCTCCTGAATCGCGGGAATCAAGCGTTGCCATGCCATTGCTTAGGATGGCCACACTTTACGGCAGAAGGTCAAAAAAATTTAACGCGACCGCCCATTTTATAACACTCGTGGTAACGTCCATTTTCAAAAGTGGAGACTGGGTGCTTTGAGAATGGGCGAGAAGCTGGCGATCTGAAAATCCTTTTTTAATGCTCACGCCGGAAATATTCCCCATTTTGGGGCGATAACCACAAAAGTGGAGGTTCTAACCCTAAATGTTTAACCCAGGGGTAGGCAGTTAGACATGCATCATTCCTCGTGTTTATTCCAGAGGTAACAACTCTACAGTTGCCCTTCTATACTTGTAGTAATCATGAGGGACGAATTCCTCTGGTCAGTATATGTCGTATTAACGTAACTGATTTTACAATGAGGGTGAAATTGGCCCTCGGCCCGATTGGGGGCGGTAACTTTCTGGGGCCGGGACTGTTACCGCTCGGCCCAGAAGTCCCATCCCCGACTTGGAATTGGGCCATAAGCCCCTCAAAGGAAGCAGAGCACTGTTTCCGGCTCTCCGCTACCTTTGAGGGCGCTCCTGGGATGGTAGCACGCTGCTGAGTCCAGCGCTACAATGCCCCTCCACTTCCATTAAAGGGGTGGGCCACAACCATTCTGCAAGGCCCTTTGCTGGCTGCCACTGGGCCACCAGGGATGCGTTAGACCGGGCCTGCAGCCTGGCAACCAAAACACATGCCGGGCTGCAAGATGGCGGCCCACCACAGTGTGGGATAGTTGAGTTGTCACGAACTGCCCTGGGATTTACTGTCACCACTGCGGTGTGGCTCTCCTTGCAGGCCTCCTTCACTCCTTGCCAATCAAGGAGGTAAGATCCCAGCCTGCACCAACCTATCACTAAACCCCGGAGAGGAAGTTTCTCACATGAAGACCTCAATTAAGTCTTTTTTTAGCCAGTCCCTCGAATCGAGGATGACTTGGTTCCACGCCAAAAATGGATGAGTTCAATGAGTTCACAGGTGTTTCAATGAAGGATTTAATATTCCAGGTCCCGAAATGCATATTGAAGGATGGAAGATGTCTGTGCGTGGATTTTTTTAACATGTTGCACATCAGCCAAAACAAGGGCTTAACAGAGCTTGGTCTTGGTCCACTGGAAAGGGTTAACCAAGGCGACTGGAGACCTGCTCTGCTGCACAGACCTAGTGCGCACACATATCACAGTATGGACTGGCCCGTGCTGCCCCTGGGCCCAAGCCACTTCTGGGCCCCGATCACATCGCTCTGCAATCTTTCGCCGCTCCTTCGCCGCGACATCGTCGCTCCTGCTGTACCTGCCCACGCTCCAATCACCAACCTGGGTTATGGTGATGTCCAAACCAGTCGCCCTTTTCACAGCTTTCACCCTCCTGCACCAGCTCGCGCTGTACCCTGTAGCGGTATGCCGCCACACTGCTCCAAGGCCGCCGCACGTCGCTCCTTTTATGGCCCCGACCTGCTGCTGATATTCTCACACAGGGCAGGGCTGCCCTAAGTGGAGGAAGAGCATCCGGGAGGGCGTTGAGCACCTCGAGTCTCATTGCCGAGAGCATGCATAAATCAAGCACAGACAGCGGAAGTAGCATGCGGCAAACCAGACTCCCCACCCACCCTTTCCTTCAACCACTGTCTGTCCCACCTGTGACAGAGACTGTAATTCCCATATTGGACTGTACAGTCACCTGAGAACTCACTTTTGGAGTAGAAGCAAGTTTTCCTCGAATTCGAGGGACTGCCTATGATGATGATGAATTGAGACTGTTCAAAATCATTTCACTTGACAACTTTGAAGTTCATCCGAGATTTCATCCCGAGTGTATGGGCTGGATTCAAATCCAAGTACCAGGGGCTCAAACAGATTTAACCCACTGCGCCAACCTATGTAAATTTTTTGTATACCATGCAGGAAGTGGATATTGCTAGATATCTGGATATCCCAGGCACTCAGATGGTGTGGTTGAAAAGTTAGAATTCTGAAAATGTTTGCCGACTCCTAATCTGAGGAAGGACATTCTTGCTATTGAGGGAGTGCAGCGAACGTTCACCAGGACCGGAACCAATGTCTTGGGGGAGTGTTTGCTAGTGCTGTTGGGGAGGAGGTAAACTAATATGGCAGGGAGATGGGAACCTATGCAGGGAGGCAGAGGGAAATAAAAGTGAGACAGAGGCAAAAGATAGAAAGGAGAATAGTAAAAGTGGAGGGCAGGGAATCCCAAGGCAAAAAACAAAAAGGGCCATATTACAACAAAATTCTAAAGGGGCAAGGTGTGTTAAAAAGACAAGCCTGAAGGCTCTGTGCCTCAATGCGAGGAGTGTGCGGAATAAGGTGGACGAATTAACTGCGCAGATAGCAGGTTAATGGATATAGAAACATAGAAACATAGAAAATAGGTGCAGGAGTAGGCCATTCGGCCCTTCTAGCCTGCACCGCCATTCAATGAGTTCATGGCTGAACATGCAACTTCAGTACCCCATTCCTGCTTTCTCACCATACCCCTTGATTCCCCTAGTAGTAAGGACTTCATCTAACTCCTTTTTGAATATATTTAGTGAATTGGCCTCAACAACTTTCTGTGGTAGAGAATTCCACAGGTTCACCACTCTCTGGGTGAAGAAATTCCTCCTCATCTCAGTCCTAAATGGCTTCCCCCTTATCCTTAGACTGTGTCCCCTGGTTCTGGACTTCCCCAACATTGGGAACATTCTTCCTGCATCTAACCTGTCTAACCCCGTCAGAATTTTAAACGTTTCTATGAGGTCCCCTCTCATTCTTCTGAACTCCAGTGAATACAAGCCCAGTTGATCCAGTCTTTCTTGATAGGTCAGTCCCGCCATCCCGGGAATCAGTCTGGTGAACCTTCGCTGCACTCCCTCAATAGCAAGAATGTCCTTCCTCAGGTTAGCAGACCAAAACTGTACACAATACTCCAGGTGTGGCCTCACCAAGGCCCTGTACAATTGTAGCAACACCTCCCTGCCCTTGTACTCAAATCCCCTCGCTATGAAGGCCAACATGCCATTTGCTTTCTTAACCGCCTGCTGTACCTGCATGCCAACCTTCAATGACTGATGTACCATGACACCCAGGTCTCTTTGCACCTGCCCTTTTCCTAATCTGTCACCATTCAGATAATAGTCTGTCTCTCTGTTTTTACCACCAAAGTGGATAACCTCACATTTATCCACATTATACTTCATCTGCCATGCATTTGCCCACTCACCTAACCTATCCAAGTCGCTCTGCAGCCTCATAGAATCCTCCTTGCAGCTCACACTGCCACCCAACTTAGTGTCATCCGCAAATTTGGAGATACTACATTTAATCCCCTCGTCTAAATCATTAATGTACAGTGTAAACAGCTGGGGCCCCAGCACAGAACCTTGCGGTACCCCACTAGTCACTGCCTGCCATTCTGAAAAGTCCCCATTTACTCCTACTCTTTGCTTCCTGACTGACAACCAGTTCTCAATCCATGTCAGCACACTACCCCCAATCCCATGTGCTTTAACTTTGCACATTAATCTCTTGTGTGGGACCTTGTCGAAAGCCTTCTGAAAGTCCAAATATACCACATCAACTGGTTCTCCCTTGTCCACTCTACTGGAAACATCCTCAAAAAATTCCGGAAGTTTTGTCAAGCATGATTTCCCTTTCACAAATCCATGCTGACTTGGACCTATCATATTACCTCTTTCCAAATGCACTGCGATGACATCCTTAATAATTGATTCCATCATTTTACCCACTACCGATGTCAGGCTGACCGGTCTGTAATTCCCTGTTTTCTCTCTCCCTCCTTTTTTAAACAGTGGGGTTACATTGGCTACCCTCCACTCCATAGGAACTGATCCAGAGTCAATGGAATGTTGGAAAATGACTGTCAATGCATCCACTATTTCCAAGGCCACCTCCTTAAGTACTCTGGGATGCAGTCCATCAGGCCCTGGGGATTTATCGGCCTTCAATCCCATCAATTTCCCCAACACAATTTCCCGACTAATAAGGATTTCCCTCAGTTCCTCCTCCTTACTAGACCCTCCGACCCCTTTTATATCCGGAAGGTTGTTTGTGTCCTCCTCAGTGAATACCGAACCAAAGTACTTGTTCAATTGGTCCGCCATTTCTCTGTTCCCCGTTATGATGTAGTTGGCATCACAGAGACATGGCTCCAGGGTGACCAAGGCTGAGAACTCAACATCCAGAGGTATTCAACATTTAGGAAGGATAGACAGAGAGGAAAAGGAGGCAGGGTGGCGTTGCTGATTAAAGAGGAAATTAATGCAATAGTAAGGAAGGACATTGGCTTGGATGATGTGGAATCGGTATGGGTGGAGCTGCAGAATACCAAAGGGCAGAAAACGCTAGTGGGAGTTGTGTACAGGCCACCAAACAGTAGTAGTGAGGTTGGGGACAGCATCAAACAAGAAATAAGGGATGTGTGCAATAAAGGTACAGCAGTTATCATGGGCGACTTTAATTTACATATAGATTGGACGAACCAAACTGGTAGCAATGCGGTAGAGGAGGATTTCCTGGAGTGTATTCGGGATAGTTTTCTTGACCACTATGTCGAGGAACCAACGAGAGAGCTGGCCATCCTAGACTGGGTGATGTGTAATGAGAAGGGACAAATTAGCAATCTTGTTGTGCGAGGCCCCTTGGGAAAGAGTGACCATAATATGGTAGGATTCTGTATTAAGATGGAGAGTGACACAGTTAATTCAGAAACTAGGGTCCTAAACTTAATGAAAACTAACTTCGACGGCATGAGGCGTGAATTGGCTAGAATACACTGGCACATGATACTTAAAGGGTTGACGGTGGATAGGCAATGGCAAACATTTATAGATCACGTGGATGAACTTCAACAATTGTACATCCCTGTCTGGAGTAAAAATAAAACAGGGAAGGTGGCTCAACAGTGGCTAACAAGGGAAATTAAGGATAGTGTTAGATCCAAGGAAGAGGCATATAAATTGGCCAGAAAAAGCAGCAAACCAGAGGACTGTGAGAAATTTAGAATTCAGCAGAGGAGGACAAAGGGTTTAATTAGGAGGGGGAAAATAGAGTATGAGAGGAAGCTTGCTGGGAACATAAAAACTGACTGCAAAAGCTTCTATAGATATGTGAAGAGAAAAAGATTAGTGAAGACAAACGTAGGTCTCTTGCAGTCGGATTCAGGTGAATTAATAATGGGGAACAAAGAAATGGCAGACCAATTGAACAAATACTTTGGTTCTGTCTTCACGAGGAAGACACAAATGACCTTCCAGATGTACTAGGGGACCGAGGGTCCAGTGAGAAGGAGGAACTGAAGGATATCCTTATTAGGCGGGAAATTGTGTTGGAGAAATTGATGGGATTGAAGGCTGACAAATCCCCGGGACCAGATTGTCTGCATCCCAGAGTACTTATGGAGGTGGCCCTAGAAATAGTGGATGCATTGGTAATCATTTTCCGACATCTATCGACTCTGGATCAGTTCTTATGGATTGGAGTGCAGCTAATGTAACACCACTTTTTAAAAAAGGAGGGAGAGAGAAAACGGGAAATTATAGATCGGTTAGCCTGACATCAGTAGTGGGGAAAATGTTGGAATCAATTATTAAAGATGAAATAGCAGCGCATTTGGAAAGCAGTGACAGGATCGGTCCAAGTCAGCATGGATTTGTGAAAGGGAAATCATGCTTGACAAATCTTCTGGAATTTTTTGAGGATGTAACTCGTAGAGTGGACAAGGGAGAACCAGTGGATATGGTGTATTTGGACTTTCAGAAGGCCTTTGACAAGGTCCCACATAAGAGATTGGTGTGCAAAATCAAAGCACATGGTATTGGGGATAATGTATTGGCATGGATAGAGAACTGGTTGGCAGACAGGAAGCAGAGAATCGAGATAAATGGGTCCTTTTTGGCTGAGTGCTAGGACCCCAGCTCTTTACAATATAATTAATGATTTGGATGCAGGAATTGAGTGTAATATCTCCAAGTTTGCAGATGACACTAAACTGGGTGGCGGTGTGAGCTGTGAGGAGGATGCTAAGAGGCTGCAGGGTGATTTGGACAGATTAGGTGAGTGGGCAAATGCATGGCAGATGCAGTATAATCTGGATAAATGTGAGGCGTGAGGTTATCCACTTTGGTGGCAAAAACACAAAGGCAGAATATTATCTGAATGGTGGCAGATTAGGAAAAGGGGAGGTGCAATGAGACCTGGGTGTCATGGTTCATAAGTCATTGAAAGTTGGCATGCAGGTACAGCAGGCGATGAAGAAGGCAAATGGCATGTTGGCCTTCATAGCTAGGGGATTTAAGTATAGGAGCAGGGAGGTCTTACTGCAGTTGTACAGGGCCTTGGTGAGGCCTCACCTGGAATATTATGTTCAGTTTTGGTCTCCTAATCTGAGGAAGGACGTTCTTGCTATTGACGGAGTGCAGCGAAGGTTCACCAGACTGATTCCAGGGATGACTGGACTGACATATGAGGACAGACTGGATTGACTGGGCCTGTATTCACTGGAGTTTAGAAGGATGAGAGGGGATCTCATAGAAACGTATAAGATTCCGACGGGACGGGACAGGTTAGATGCGGGAAGAATGTTCCCGATGTTGAGGAAGTCCAGAACCAGGGGTCACAGTCTAAGGATAAAAGGTAAGCCATCTAGGATCGAGATGAGGAGAATCTTTTTCACCCAGAGAATTGTGAATCTATGGAGTTCTCTATCACAGAAAGTTGTTGAGCCCAGTTCATTGGATATATTCAAAAGGGAGTTAAATGTGGCCCTTACATCTAAAGGGATCAGCGGGTATGGAGAGAAGGCAGGAGCAGGGTACTGCAGTTGTATGATCAGCCATGATCATATTGAATGGTGGTGTAGACTCAAAGGGCCAAATGTCCTGCTCCTTTAACTATTTTCTATGTTTCTATGTTTCCCCCCTTCCCCTCACATTCCAAGGACTCCCCCCCAGCCGCCTGATGCATCAGCAGATTAAACAGTGTTTATCGATTAAGTACTTAAGTGATAAATAAGCATGGTGCATGGCATTGAACTTGAATATTTAGAAGATAGCTGATACATCACAAGTATAGGTTGCTCCATCATGCTGAAAACAGGCGTCTGTTATATAATGGATGAGGAAAGTCTGAGATTTCAGACAATAGTTGCTGGAAAGTATTAACTGAAATCTGGGTATGAGAACACGCCATTATTTATCCAGGGTTCAGTGCCTACAATAATGGTATTGCACACAAGAAAGCAGCGTGTCCTGAGGATCCACATGTAAAACTGGTGGAAACACCATTCAATGAGGTATGATGTGTGTCCATGTTGCAATCAGATGGATGGCAATGCCTAGCTTGAGTTATACCGCTCAGCACTTCGCTTATTAGGAGCTCATAATAACAGCTGTCAACCTGCTGCGACCCTGAAACTGCACTTGAATGTTGTCTAATGATGAATTAGTGATCAGCCTTCTTGAAGGGAGGCAAACAGAGTCTCTGTTTCCATTGCCAGATGGCACATCTTGCAATGGAGACTCAGAACCAAATCTACCTCCATGACAGACTCGACTTAATCCTATTCCTAAGCCAGGCAGTTCCACATTGACTGGGCAGCCAACTGGTTCACTACTTAAACTTGAAGGCACGAACCTGTCACCGGGGGCTGGGATTCTTCCCACTTGGCTCTCGATAAGCCGACAAGCAAAATCCTGGCTGGACATAAACATGGGAAACTTCCCAGTGTAGACCGTGTAATTTTAGCTAATTAAACTCCAGAATTCAATCGGAAGTTCCTGAGCCTTGTCTTTGCCAACCTGTACCTAAACTCTCTAGATTTAGCTAAATGCGGTATGTTCCTGCGGAGAAAGTGTGCACTCAATATTGAGCAAAGTGAAATTATACCAGCAAGGATTCTGAGAAATAAGATTTTAGACTCAATCAAAACAAACAAAATAGAAAGATTATCTCACCACTACTGATACTTTGGAGTTTGAATCCAGTCGTCCTATCAGCGTATCACCATCTACATTCACGGTGCCCTTTGGCTTAATGGGTTGGGATGCTACTCGATGGCAGTCCACGAATAGGCTGACAGTATCCCTCTCCACACCCACCAGGATCTTATGCCAGTCAGTATCAAAGATCTGCGAAACCCCTTGGAAAATGGCTGATTGCAGGCTGCTATCCAGGCCGACTAAATAAAACTCCAAGGACTGGGTGTTGCCATTTAGTCTCAGGCCTACTTGCTCGTAGCCGTTTTCATCCACAATCTGCCACAAGTTCCACACTTTATTAACGGTGTTTTTTACCATCCTGAAGGTGGTGACAAAGGAATATTCCTCAGGCAGCCCTCGTGGGTAAATTATTCTAGAAGGAATCAAATAATCACGTTACATTACACAGAGTAAAATGATTTAGTCTTTACAAATTGCTACTCATTCACTTAGTATTTCAGACCAAAGCCTCTGCTCCTATTTTTCTCTCTCTCACATGGCAGCTGCCATTCCCATCTTATCTAGAGTCACTTTTGTTTCTTAACTTGTCCCATTACCATCTCTTTTGCCTTGCACCATCATCCCTTTTGTCTTTTAATCTCTCCTGCCTTCCACCCTATCACAGACCTTCCCATTTGTTCTTTCCCCTGCCCCTACACTTGCTTAAAAACTTGTTATTTCTCTAACTTTTTCCAGTTCTGACGAAGGGTCATCGACCTGAAACGTTAACTCTTGTTTCTCTCTCCACAGATCCTGCCTAAACTGCTGAGTATTTCCTGTATTTTCTGTTTTTATTTTAGTATGATCATTATTTTCCTTATTTATCTTTCTCTCCAGTTCTTTCATTTCTCATTATTCTTTTTCTCCTGCTGTCACTAGCTCATGCTGACATACATTCCCGTATCGTCTCAGTATATTATCAGAGCAGCCATTCTTCGTGTGAATGTTGGCAGACTGGTTATGCTCTTACCTAATGTCTGCAGACATGCACTTCCATCAGAGGTCTCTGGATAATGATCAATAACAAGAACCCCAGCCATTTTTCCCCTTGCTCACCCAGGACTTAGAGACCAATTGTCCACTTTATTAGTTGAATGCAGACCCTGAGGGCCAGAGAAAAGTGTTTTTGGAGTGGTGGGGAGCAGTAGGAGTGACAGCAACATGGCCCTCCCCTTACTGGGCAGTCAGGCTACATTCTGTGGCATTCTGGGACAAGTATAGTGACATGGGTGCTCTGTTCAAATGAGGTCACTTCCCACTTACCCTGCATACTCAATCTGGATGAGGAGCGGGGGCGGGGGGCGGGGGGAAAGGAGGCAGAGGGTTCATCGATCCCAAATTCATTGCTGGGATACCTGCCTGAGGATGTTTAGGCCATGTATCTCTGCATGTGACGGAATGAATAAACCTGCAGGCAAGTGATGGACTGTGGCAACATCCGAGCCTTTGAAAGACAGCAATATGATCATTGGCTGCATGGGGTGGGTACAAGGGAGGGTGATAATAGGGCAGCAGCACATGCTGCCTGTTAGACGATGGTGGCCAAGGACTCAGGGGCCATCAACTACACCCCGGATTTTTGGAAGCCCTTCCTGGCTCTTGGGAAATGTTTTGTGTCCTGACGAGCTGCTGCCTCTTTGCTTTGGGAATGTAATCATGCTGCTCCTTGCAAAAAAAGATCAGAAATTGCAATCTCTGTGCTGGGCCACGCGATCTGTGGTGGGGCAGGATGGGACTTCTGGCCACTCCTTTGCCCTCACCTTGACCCCCATCCTCATTCACCAGGACAGTCTTATTTAAATAATAGGGCGTAACCAGTACTACTGGGGCATCCAGCCAAGGGCCTGTTGAGATCCTGCAGTAGCACCTTCCTGCTTTGTTTGGAGGGGAAAGGTGCAGACCAGCATGGCACAAGTTCTAAAACTTAGACCTCGCTGATCTCATGCTAGTCTGCCTGTCTCCAAACATCAATTGATCTCTCTAAGGTCAATTGTTGAGTTGTGACATTGGTGCACCCACATGCTGACCTGTACGGCAAGTACACAGGAACCTGTTCCCACTCATTCTAGCAGCAATGAAAAGTTCTAATGGGAAGGATCTGGTGCTTCTCCCTCCTTCCTGACTTCAGTTTTGAGGAGGCAATGGTGCGACGCTGAGCTTGTTCAGAAATCCCACCAGTTCCAACTACTGTTGGGTCTGCAAATGATAATTCCTGAAACCAAGGGACTGATTTGGCCGATATCACCACTGGTGTAAAAGTTTAATCTATGCCCAGAGGAAGGGCCTATGCCTGTGGAATAACTTGACTGCAAGTTACCCATCAGTGTGGGATGCACACTTTAATTAGTGATCACCATTGGATAATTGTAACATATATCAGAAGTTAGATTTATATATACCACCTGTAAGATACACCTATTTTTCTTGGAACAAGGCAGAAGGAAGAGGCCATAAACAAACCGTTTTAAAGTAAAACAAACTATTTTAAATTAAAAACTGTTGGATTACCTGGGAGGGAAAAAGACATCAGCTTAAGGCAAGTGATGACTCATCACCCATTAAAAGCAATCTCTGTGATCAAGGATGAAACTTAGTTATGCATACAGACAAAGACATTGATACCTCAGAGACTACAAGTCTGCAAGAAAACCAGGATTACAAAGGACCCTACAAAATACACATTTTTGGATAACAGAGCATTCAGAATAAGGAGTTATCTTTTGCACTGTCGACTCCGTATGCAAATTAGTAGCCATTCAAACTCATCACCACAGCCAGTTAAACAAATCACTGCTTCGACCCAGACACATTAATCGGACCCCAGCCCAGCAGGAAACTTATTCATACTATGGATACAAATATATGAACACAGAAACAGCAAGCAGACACGGAAGGAAAGGAACACAAGCAGGCACGGAAAGAAAGGAACAGCACTGCAGAGAACGGCTGGTAGAAGAACCAACAGGTCAGGGAATCAACAACCATGAACCTACAATAGCTACAGCCAGGGCTGGTGATTGTATGTCTTAAGTCAATTCCTCTCAGAAGTCTAATCCTGTAGTTTTAGTCAGTTTTTGTAGTGTAATAAAACTGACACTGGGTTAAGCCTAAATTTTGTGCCACGTGTTGTCCTTTCCCACGATAAGTTCCAAGGTCTAAGAATTAAAGTAGAGTGAAAAACAAACACCCTACAAACCTAAGAGTATGGACCCAAACTCAAAGTGTTCCCTGCAACCATACTCCTAGAAATTGCATGGGAATTGTCTGGTGGGAAATCAGTGGAAGCCCCAGTGTTAATGATATGCATTCAACCCTTTGTAACCTGCATGACACCTAACCATCAGAGGGCCCACCTGTTGGAGTCCCAAGGGATCCCAGCATCCCTTGGGAGCACAATATATAAACAGCCCTCCCACGCGGTACCTACACTCTGGAGTCTTATTAAAGGAGCTAAGGTCACACTTGCTCATTGTACATAGTACTAAATTTCATCCTTTATTATGTGTGTACCAATTGGCGACGAGGTAACGAACAACCGCGCGAAAATGCAAAGAACAGTCGGTATCCTGGAGAAGTTCTCAGAAGGGGACGATTGGGAGGCTTTCATGGAGAGACTCGACCAATACTTCGTGGCCAATGAGCTGGAAGGGGACAAGAATGCTACCAAATGAAGGGCGATCCTCCTAACTCTCTGTGGGGCAACAACCTATGGCCTCATGAAGAATCTCCTGGCCCCAGCTAAACCAACAGAGAAATCCTATGAAGAATTGAGTACGCTGGTATGGGAGCATCTAAACCCGAAGGAAAGCTTTTGATGGCAAGATATCGGTTCTACACGTGTCAACGATCAGAGGGCCAGGAAGTGGCAAGCTATATCGCCGAACTAAGGCGCCTCGCAGAACATTGTGAGTTTGAGGGATTCCTAGAACAAATTCTCGGAGACTTTTTTGTACTGGGCAGAGGACATGAGACAATCCTTCGCAAACTGTTGACTGTAGAAACTCCGAATCTAAGTAAAGCCATAACGATAGTCCAGGCATTTACGTCCACCAGCGACAACACCAAACAGATTTCACAGAGTAAAGAAGTTTCGGCCAGTACTGTGCATAAAGTAATGTCGGTCTCAAACAGAAGTGTACATGGCAGAACGTACATGCCGGCTGCTACAGCCCGACCTCAGTTGATCCAAAATCCGCCATCAATCGCTAATGCGAAGCAGTTAACACCCTGCTGGCGCTGTGGAAGTGATCATCGGATCATCGGCCCCATCAATGCCGCTTTAAGCACTGTGCACGCAATGGTTGCAGAACAATGGGACACCTCCAATGAATGTGCAGGCGAGCTGCAAACCCTGCAAACCACCACATTGCAGAGGAAGATCGATCCACTGTGGTTCAGGCTAAATTGGAGACTCGTACTGAGGAGACAGAAGTGTATGGGGTACACACATTCACTCTGAAATGTCCACCAATGATGTTGAAAGTTGAGCTGAACGGTATTCCAGTATCCATGGAATTGGACACGGGGGCAAGTCAGTCCATAATGAGTAAAAAGGCCTTTGACAGGCTATGGAGCAGAAAGGCACACAAGCCCAAGCTCAGCCCTATTCACACCAAACTAAGGGCTTACACCAAGGAACTAATCCCTGTAATTGGCAGTGCAGAAGTCAAAGTCTCCTATGACGGAGCAGTACACGAATTCCCACTGTTGATTGTGCCAGGGGATGACCCCATGTTGTTTGGCAGAAGCTGGCTGAGAAAAATCCGCTGGAACTGGGATGAGATCTGAACGCTTTCGTCCATCGACGACGCCTCATGTACCAGGTTCTGAGCAAGTTCCCATCGTTGTTCAAGCCAGGCATTGGAAGCTTCTCGGGGGTGAAAGTGCAGATCCATTTGGTTCCCGGCATATGACCCATCCACCACAAGGCACAGGCAGTACCGTACATGATGCATGGAGAAATAGAAATTGAGCTGGACAGGCTGCAACGTGAAGGCATCATCGTGCTGGTGGAATTCAATGACTGAGCCAGTCCGATTGTCTGGGTACTTAAGGAGGACAGCACAGTTAGAATTTGTGGGGACTACAAAGTAACGATTAGCCGTTTTTCGCTTCAGGACCAGTACCCGCTACCCAAGGCAGACAACCTATTTGCGAACCTGGCTGGAGGGAAGATGTTCACCAAGCTGGACCTGACCTCAGCCTACATGCCGCAGGAGCTGGAGGAGTCTTCAAAAGGCCTCACCTGCATCAACACGCACAAAGGTCTGTTAATCTACAACCGGAGCCCATTCGGGATTTGGTCGGCCGTGGCGATCTTCCAGCGGAACATGGAGAGTCTGCTAAAGTCGGTTACTCGCACAGTGGTTTTCCAGGACGACATACTTGTTACAGGTCGGGACACCATTGAGCACTTGAAGAATCTGGAAGAGGTTCTTAGTCGGTTGGATCACGTGGGGCTCAGGTTGAAATGCTCTAAGTGTGTTTTCCCGGCACAGGACGTCGAGTTCTTGGGAAGAAGAATCGCAGCAGACGGCATCAGACCCATAGACGGAGGCCACGCCGAGACCACAGAACGAGACGGAGCTGCGGTCATTCCTGGGACTCCTTAACTATTTCTGTAATTTCCTATCTGGGTTAAGCATCCTGCTAGAACCCCGACATCGCTACTGCGCAAGGGAAACGACTGGGTAGGGGGGAATTCATAAGAGGCTGCCTCAGAAATCTGTTGTGTTCAAACAAACTGCTTGTCCTGTATAACCCTTTTAAATGATTAGTGCTAGCTTGCGATGCGTCATCATACGGGGTCGGGTGTGTGTTACAATAGGCTAATGAATCGGGGATTTTGCAACCGGTCGCTTATGCGTCCAAGAGTTTGTCCAAGGCCAAAAGGGCCTACAGCATGATTGAAAAAGAGGCTCTGGAGTGCATCTACAGAGTGGAAAAAATGCACCGGTACTTATTTGGCCTCAAGTTTGAGCTTGAAACTGACCATAAGCCTCTCATATCGCTGTTCTCGAAGAGCAAGGGATTAATACCAATGCCTCTGCCCACATCCAAAGATGGGCGCTCACGCTGTCGGCATACAACTATGTAATCCGCCACAGACCGGGCACAGAGAACTGCGCAGATGCTCTCAGTCGGCTGCCATTGCCCACCACCGGGTTGGAAATGGCACAGCCAGCGGACTTGCTCATGGTCATGGAGGCATTCGAGAACGAGAAGTCCCCCGTTACGGCGCGCCAGATCAGGACCTGGACCAACCAGGATCCTTTACTGTCCTTGGTAAAAAACTGTGTCCTCCATGGGAGCTGTTCCGGTGTCCCAGTGGAGATGCAGGAGGCGATTAAGCCATGCCACAAACGCAAAGACGAGTTGTCCCTGCAGGCGGACTGTCTATTGTGGGGCAATCGCGTGGTCTTGCCCACGAAAGGCAGAGATACATTCATATGTGAACTGCACAGCACCCATCCAGGCATCGTAATGATGAAAGCCATAGCCAGATCCCATGTGTGGTGGCCCTGCATCGACTCAGATTTAGAGTCATGCGTGTGCCAGTGCAACACTTGCTCTCAGCTGAGCAATGCATCCCGAGAGGCACCGCTAAGTTTGTGGTCGTGGCCCTCCAAACTGTGGACGAGGATCCACGAAGACTATGCGGGCCCATTTCTAGGCAAAATGGTTTTGGTTGTCATGGACGCTTCCTCAAAATGGATTGAATGTGCAATAATGTCTGTAAGCACGTCGACGGCCACTATTGAAAGCTTACAAGCCATGTTTGCCATGCACGGCTTGCCTGATGTCCTAGTCAGCGCTAATGGACCGTGCTTCACCAGTGCTGAATTCAAGGAATTCATGACCCGCAACGGGATCAAACACATCACATCTGCCCTGTTCAAGCCCGCATCCAACGGCCAAGTAGAACAGGCAGTTCAGACCATCAAGCAAAGCTTGAAATGTGTGTCGGAAGGCTCCCTGCAGACCCGGTTGTCCTGAGTACTGCTCAGCTACTGCACCAGACCCCACTCACTCACCGGGGTTCCCCCAGCTGAGCTGCTCATGAAAAGGGCGCTCAAAACAAGGATCTCTCTTGTCCACCCTGATCTCCATGATCACGTGGAGGGCAAGCAGCATCAACAAAGTGTGTACCATGACCGCACAAATTTGTCACGCGATATTGAGATCAATGATCCTGTGTTTGTGCTCAATTACGGACATGGTCCCAAATGGCTCGCTGGCACGGTCACAGCCAAAGCGGGGAGTAGGGTGCTTCAGGTCAAATTTTCCAATGGGCAAACGCACAGAAAACATTTGGATCAAATCAAATTGCGGTTCACTAATAGCTACAAACAACCCGAAGAGGACACCACCAATTTTGATCCTCCAACACACACACAAGTGGCAACTGACATCATGGTTGACCATGAAGCTGAACTCATCATCCCCAGCAGCCTGGCAAGACCGGCTGCCCAACAGCCCAGTGAAGAACTGACCAACCCACCCACACCCGCATTTGTAGCGAGACGATCGACAAGGGAGCGTAAAGCCCCAGACCATCTCACTCTGTAAATAAATGTACTGTTGACTTCACGGGGGAGTGATGTTATGTATTTAACCCTTTGTAATCTGCATGACACTTGACCACCAGAGGGCCCACCTGTTGGAGTCCCAAGGATCCCAGCATCCCTTGGGAGCACGGTATATAAGCAGGCTACCCATGAGGTACCTGCACTCTGGAGTCTTATTAAAGGAGCTAAGGTCACACTTGCTCATTGTACACAGTACTCAGTTTCATCCTTTATTATGAGGGTACCAGTTAACAGCTAAAAGCAGTCGTTTACCCGATTTCTCCTGGAAGAACCCTGTGGAATTTCAGGGCCATATGTCATCATTAGGCCACCAAAGATAATGGACTGCACCTACTATGAGACCACTATTAGATACTTGGCCTGGAATTTTACCAGCCCTGCAGAACACTAACAGCACAACTGTCAAAATCAATGTGGCCATGACCCCGTTAAGAAAACTGGCTGATGACGCGTCATCAAATGACGTCATCAGACTCGCTTCCTTCAATTGGCTGGGAACCTCGCAGGGTGGGCTTAACAAGCCCCATCAACAGAAGATTGTTCATACTGTGCGGGCTTTGCCACCCACCATTGACCCGGCCGCCCAGGACTCCCTATGTTTGGCAAGATCGCTTCCATAGGGCTAGAATTGAGTAGCGGCCCGTTTGGGGTGATAGCTTTTGAGGGAGCGCAAAAGTGTCGACGGGCCCTACCCAATTGTCGCAGACGCAAACTTCTGGTTTAGCGCTCCATGAGGGAAGTGGAGTGCTGAGGCAAGCACTACCACTTCCCTTGGAGCACTAACCCAGGCGAGTGGGATGGTAGAGGCAGAGCGCTGCACAATGTCCCATGCTGCGCTGCCGGGATCGGAGGCTCCTTCCCTCCCTTAAAGGGAAGGGCTATTGCTGCAGGATCTGCAATAAATCTAAACCCTGCTCACCAACGGCACCCGCAATCCGCGACAATTATCCCCAAGCACTCTAACAGAGTGCGGGGCTGATCTATCTATCGGCAGAAGAAAATATTTTAAAAAATGACCTGAGGGCTCAATAAAATGTTTTCCCTTATCTCACCGGAAATCTCTTTAAATATCATTCGCCCCAAGCGGCCGACCTACCTTACAATGCCACCTGCAGCTGCTAGTGTCGATGCACAGCGATGCTGCTTGAGGCGGAACCGAAGTTTGCATCCGGGGCAGTACCCGGGCGCTGCGCACCGGATGACATCACGATCTCCGGTGCGCAGGAGATTGTGGCTTTAGGGTTTACCGCCGCCACTAACCTGCAAGGCAAGTTCGCAGGCGTCGGTACCCTCGCGGGCTCGGTCACAGAGCCAGTAACGCCTCCCTATCACCTCCCGGAGGCGCTAACAGGAGGCGCAAGGGAGGCCAATTTCTCCCCCATATTCACAAATAGCCCACTCGAGACCATACAATGGTATTCTCCTCCCATGGAATCAATAGCAGATAGAAGCAAATTTACCTCTAGACATCCAAGAACACAAAGCTGTACCCAGTAAGGTACCAACAGCAACTGGACTCATAGTAGATGTTCAGCAGCAGCCAGTCGCATTCACTGGGCCACTATAGATTGTGGACCTACATTAACCATATGATTCACCAGCAATTAGGTGCACATGCACCATGAGCACAGGTCAAAATATCACAAGTATTTCAATGGCTACTCAGCACTGGACTAATGTGTAACTATAAATATCACATTTCGTCATCGATACAGTTTCTCTCACATGACAGAAATGTACAAGTGCTTAAATTTCCACACATTTTAATAACAACCTTTGGACAGTCACATATGTTTTTGCAATCCCTTTGTCTTTTACATTTAAGACTAAGTGCATGTTTACAAAGAATAAATTACGTTCTTGCTGGATTACATCACCAAAGTTGACGTAACATTTCAGCACATAGATATTAGCATTTTTACTTATTTTTTAAAATTCTATAAGCTCTGAATTTCTGAAGTGGCAGCCACACTATTACAATTATTGGACCAGAATTTACTGTAAAGATAAAGATGAGGCTGCCAGTGCAGATGCACAATTAAACGTGATAAAATGAAGGTTGCTGTCTCAGATGCGCTTCTCCGCCACAGGCTGCGTAAAGACAAAGTCTCGCTGTCTAGCTCTCCATTCAAACGTATTGAACGATGTGAAGTTCCTGTACTTACATCATAGATACAGACTAAATTCACCACAGAAAGTTAAGGCTTGTCAATTTCAGGCTAAGTACCCTTTTTAATTGTGTGATAGGTCTTAAATACTGCCAAAAAACCTCTCTGCACTGAACATTTATTTTTATAAGTGTGGAATCTCATTCCTTCACATCTTAATTATTGTTGAGGTTTTTTTTAAATTAAATTCAATTTTTTTAAACGTTTACTTTCTGTCTCTTTTTCTCTCTCTCTTAATTCAATCTTTGTTTTGTTTTCTACACCTGATTTGACATTGAATTCTATTTTAACTTACACTTCCTGGTTCAGACTCTGTGCTGCTCTTTAACAATCTGATTGGTCAAGGAGGCACACAGTTGCTTGACCTGTTCTCACAGGTCCCAGATGCCCTGTAGAGGGTGCCGTGCCATTTGGCTCTCTAACTGCCAAAGCAAAAGGTCATAGGGCTAGAACCTCCACTTGTTTTGCATGCTTAACTCCCACTTAACGCCTATTTTACCACTGAAATTACGTATAACGCCCACATATCGCCCATTTTGGCACAAAATGGAAATTGACGGGCTTTTTTAGAAAACTTATCACCGAGCGTTACTTTTCCCATGTGCTTAACGCTGGGAGAAAATATGACCGCCCGCCCACTTTTTTAAGCGGAATCATCAGAATGGGCGAAATCAGCATTACTTTCCGCACTGAATTAACGCCGAGATTCAATAATACTGCCCGCCCACTTTTTTTTGTCGTAAAGAGCACATTTGGCGAAACTAACGCCCAGGAGATACCCCACAGTCACTTTCACCATCTCGCACACGTATCGCCTATAATATCACTCGCCCAAAAAAACGCCCATAAAAAGTGGCACTCTTCTGAACGAATGCCAGAGGTGTGGCTGCCATTTTTTAAATCGCAGGTCGCTTCATACAAAAGGCTGCTTCAACTTCAGGGGAGTTTGCATTGACTCTCGAGTTCTTCTCAGGTGAAGTGAACATCTCAACAGACACATTTTCAGACTCTGGACTATTGGGGGTTTACTCTAGGTGGCTTTTAGTGAGGAAATCATTGCTTTGGATCAATCACTATTATACTTTCAATGCAATAGGGCCAGCCATTTCTCAGCCTGCATCGATTAATACACAGATGCTGCAGAGTGCAGATGGCTCAATGTGTACTGTACATCATTATGTCCCCAATTTAAGATGTGCAAGAATGAGGAGGAGGGCCAGACCATACACACCATGCACATACAAAGAAAAGAGGTCTTACCTCAACGTCTCCGACCACACCTGCCTTCGGAAACTGCAATTCCACAAGGTGGTGATCAATGAAATATGTGAGCTCATCAGGCCACATATGCAGCCTGCCATCAGGACATCATTGTATGTCGAAGTCAAGGTCACTGTGGCACTGTCTTTCGACGTGTCCGGTTCCTTTTGGGCCTCCGCGGTTAAGATTTGCCCTCTGTCTCACCATGCAATCCGTCACTGCATTAGACAGGTCACAGAGGCCCTGTACGCGAAAAGGGTGGATTTTATCAGCTTCCTCGTGACAACGGAGGCTCAGACTGACAGGGCTGGAGCATTCTACCACATTACTCAGTTCCCCAGGGTGCAGGGAGCTATACAGTGCACTCACATCGCCATGCGGCCGCCTTCTCAGGATCCAATGCGTTTTCATAATACAAAAGGATTTCACTCCCTGAAGGTCCAAATAGTTGTCGACCACAACCAGATAATAATGGCAGTGAATGCCAAATATCCGGGCACCTTTAATGAGCCTCACCTCCTGCGTGAGAGCGCTGTCTCTGACATGTTTAAGAGTCAGCCACAAGGACAATGCTGGATGCTTGGTGATAACTGATATGGCCAAGCCACCTAGCTGATGACCCCGCTAAGTGACACCCACACCAAGGCCGAGAAGCGATACAA
Organism: Pristiophorus japonicus; assembly: GCF_044704955.1. Classification (NCBI taxonomy): domain Eukaryota; kingdom Metazoa; phylum Chordata; class Chondrichthyes; family Pristiophoridae; genus Pristiophorus; species Pristiophorus japonicus. The sequence goes on along the minus strand of NC_091977.1, from coordinate 501,193,479 downwards.
ACAGAGCCACAGAGACACACGCAATGTGGTCCATAGGCAATTAGGCTTATAGAACTTTGCCTGGTCTCCAGTTGTTTTGGACCCCCTTGCCACTGGACCAAGACCTTGTTCAGCTAAGCCCGTGTGGTTGCCGATGTGCAGGGGCCACCCCACATTAAAAGAACTCACGCACAGGCATCTTCCACTTCATCAGTATGAAGTTCGGGACCTGGAACGTCAGGACCCTCATGGACAATCCCAACAACAAAAGATCGGAAAGCCGCACCACCATAGTTGCCCGGGAACTCAGACGTTTTGACATTGACATCGCCACCCTAAGCGAGACCCGGCGGGCAGGGGAAGGCCAGTTGAAGGAACATGGTGGAGGTTACACCTTCTTCTGGAAAGGGAAACCAGAGGCAGAACGCCGCCTTCATGGAGTTAGCTTTGCCGTCAAGAATGAGCTGGTCGACCATCTCAAAGACTCCCCCTGTGGGGTTAACGAACGCCTCATGACTCTTCGTATTACCCTATCTCGGAACCAATGTGCCACAGGCTTCAGTGCATACGCCCCTACACTCGATGCAACGGATGAGGCTAAAGAGGGATTTTATTCCAACCTCAAGACATCCTTGTCCCACGTCCCCACAGGTGACAAATTGATCCTCCTGGGTGATTTTAATGCCAGGGTTGGCAAAGACACAGCCCTCTGGGGAGACATGATTGGCAGAGAGGGGATAGGGAAAACCAATTCCAGCGGTACCCTACTCCTGACAAAATGTCTAGAACGTGAACTCCTAATCACCAACACCCTGTTCCACCAGAGGGACAAATACAAGGCATCATGGCAACACCCTCGGTCCAAACACTGGCACCTGCTTGACTACGTCATCATCCAAGCCAGGGATCGCAAGAATGTGCGCATCACCCGCGCCATGACAGGAGCTGACAACTGCTGGACGGACCACTGACTAATCCGATCCATCATCAACATTAACATTGCTCAAAAGCAGAGGGGACAGCAGAAGCAGTTCCGCAAAAAAGTTAATGCCGTGGCACTTAGAGACCCAGCTGAGAGAGCACTATACAGCCAGCGCCTCACAGCCAATCTGGCGTGCCTTGATGACCCTTGATGCAGAAGCAGCATTTTGGTCCTTGCTCTCATCTGTCGTTTGCAGTGGTGTTGCGGAACCTAGGGCTGGAGTGCCGCGCTCGTTGACCACTTGGAGATTTGTGGCAGCAGTGTTCCTGGCTATTGCATCCAGGGTCTCTGCCATCCGTGGAATGTACTCGGTCATGGTGGCCAGCTGTCGGCATATTCCCTCCAATGCTTCGATGAGTTGGTCACCAATGTCTATAGTCCTGCTGGACAACTGTACCACCTCTCCGCTCTCATGTGGTGCTCGTGGAACAGACCTGCCGTGTCCATGTGACCTTTGTGGGGTCGGCGCCATCCTGGGGACAAATGGGTTGCCCTGTGGTGAGGTGCTTGGGGCCGGTACCTCCAGAGTGGAGGCGGGAATGACCGGAGGACCACTAGATGGCGTTCGGGTGGAATGGCTTCTGGAGCGGTGCACTGCAGATTCCTCGAAGTCAGCGGTCTCATCAGTGGAGAACAGACCCAGCGGATTGACGGGCGAGAATCCGAGCCCCCCAGCACCAGTTCGGAGAGTCGGGCCCTGCGCCCCCACCTTCTGGCCTCTGTGGTCTTGGCTTGGGAAGCACTGCTAGCTTAGCTGCAAAACATAAATGAGATTATTAGAGGAGAAGGGAGTGCTAGGGTCACAAGGTGAGTCCATCGCTACACACAGCATATGCACGACAAAAACACCACTGCTCTCAAAATCATCACAGACATCACATTTCATGACCATCAACACATTTGCATTGCAATGATTTTCATTAGGCCAGCATTATTTATAGGACATTTTTAGAAATCATCTATCATATATGATTGTTCGGATATGAGTGGGTGTAGCATCTATTGACTTTATATCACACAATGGTGTAAGCTTTACTCACGTGGCATTACTTCAGGGTCTGCAGATGCGTCCATGGCTGTCCAGTGTGCTTCCCCCACGAGTGCGAGCACCCGCTCCTCCATCTCAGTAATGTCGTTGGGGACTGGTGGCCCCCCATCCGTTGGCCTCTGCACAGACCTCATCGTCGATAGCTTCTTTTGTAAAAGGTGACAGGACAACATGGCATGAGATCATTGCGTGATATCATTGCTAGGTACTGTCACAGAGATAGATACAACACATAACCGACAGATGTAATCATGATTATGATGAAAATTACTTAAATATGTGCACCATGCTTTGAGTAAAACAATGTAATACTTATTCTTGCGGATCCCAAAAGGTCGTTCCAACGTTTGCAGCATTGGTTGCCCTCACAAACCTCGTTGGTCGCCGACGAGACCACCTCTGCTATCTCGGTCCATATCCTCTGGTAGGCCTTTGGGGTGGACTTCCCACGCGTTCTCTGTGTCAAATCACCCCAGCGTGACTCGACCTCCTGCAGGAGGGAAGCATTTGCCTCGTTCGAGAACCTCCTGGCTCTTTTGCGCCCTACAATGTGCTCCTCTCCCACCTCACTGCTCTCTCCAGCGTCATTCTCCACAACATGATGTGATGCCTCCTCCTCTCCTTCCATTATAGGCCAAACTTGGTCAAATATATGGCTGGTAACAGCTAATTTTTGTTTCCCTACTTGATGTGAAGCTCAAGCAGCCATACCACACCCAGACATGCCTTCAGTCCCTCTGAGCTCTCTCTCTCTCTATCTCCTCTTCCGCGCATGTCATGATGACCCTTGGCCTCCTGAATCGTGGGAATCGAGCGTTGCCATGCCGTTGCTAAGGACAGCGACACTGCATCGCAGAAGGTAAAAAAAAATTTAACGCTGCCGCCCATTTCATAGCACTCGCGGTAACGCCCATTTTCAAAACTGGAGACTAGGTGTTTTGAGAATGGGCAAGAAGCCAGCGATCTGAAAACTTTTTTACCGCCCACGCCGGAAATAACGGCCATTTTTGAGCGATAAGCACAAAAGTGAAAAATCTAGCCCATAGAAATGAAATGGGCGAGGGGAAGTGTAATGAACAGCAGGCGCCATTCGTTCGCCAGCTACAGTACATTCTGGCCCATCGTCTTTAGACACACATTAGTGGGATAGCAGAAATAGAGTCAAGGCAGATTTTAGCTCTGTGCTCCATGCAATTCTATATCCAGTACAGTACAAATTATCATTAGAAAGGGAGGCCAAGGTTTTAATTAAAGACCATCAGCCCATACTTAACTTTCAGAGGAGTGCAAGCTTTTCTGAGCTTTTAATAAATTTGGAAAGATTGATGTGCATAGATGGTCACCCAAAAGTGTACACATTCTCATTTTATTCAGCACTTCTGCAACATTTGAAATATCATTTTAAATCACAATTCTCTCTATTTTCATTTCCACTTATCTTGCCTTCTTACTGAAACTCAAGATTCCCCTTTTTCTAACTCTTTCTCCTTCACAACATGAAAGCAAAATACTGCGGATGCTGGAATCTGAAATAAAAACAGAAAATGCTGGAAATCTCACCGGGTCAGGCAGCATCTGTGGAGTGAAAAACAGAGTTAACGTTTTGGGTCGATGACCCTTCATCACAACTGCCGAATGTTCGATAAGAACACATTCTTAAGAAGTACTGAAAGGGGGAGGGGTGAGGAAAGACTAAAAGGGAAGGTCTGTGATAGGGTGGAAGGCAGGAGAAATTAGAGAGACAAAAGGGATGATGGGCCGAATTGAAATTGTAATGGCAGGAGTAGAAAAAGGTTAGTCTAGATAGGGTGTGAATTGCAGAGTAATGACCAGCTGCCATTGGAGATAAAGAGAAAAAAAACATAAGCTCGGGGTGAGGGAGGGGGGGTGCAGAGCCAAAGATAGGCAGAGGTTATGCTTTGAAATTGTTGAACTCGATGTTGAGTCCAGAAGACAGTAAAGTGCCTAAATGAAAGATAAGGTGCTGTTCCTTATGTGTTATGCTTGCATTGAGTTTCATTGGAACAGTGCAAGAGTCCGAAGACAGAGATATCAGAGTGGGAGTGGAGTGGAGAATTAAAGTGACAGGCGACCGGAAGCTCAGGGTCACACTTACGGACTGAATGGAGGTGTTCCGCAAAGCGGTCACCCAATCTGCATTCCCTGAGCTTATGTTTTGTTTCTCTCCACAGATGCTGCCTGACCCGCTGAATTTTCCAGCATTTTCTGTTTTTATTTATTTCTCTTTCATTTGGATGACCCAAGAATGCAGAGCCAGAGCCACTAAGATATCGGCCAGTAGACATTCCATCATACACTAACTGCTGTAACTACCCATCTAAAAAAAAGCGATGTGTTATGCTCAGTCTGATATCCCTACTACTCACTTAACTTCCTTGAATTACACAACTTTGATCTCCATATATTTTGCTCAGCTTACTAAATTTATCTGCTATCACCATCAGCCTCCTAATCTCAATAACTATTTAGAACTATTACATACAGAGCACCCTGGATATAACTCCCGCTCTGATTTCTCTCAACCCTGGGGAAGGAAGCACCTCGATTTTATTCAGCATCTTCTGTAGGGCAACATAACTGAGACTGACAACCTAGTGTGGGAATCATGGGAAGGTACCCATGACCAACTATTTAATAACTCAACAGGCTGGTATTCCAAAATACTGCAGCATGGTACTGTCCTGCAGATGACCTTACCATGAGGTATGAAGATCCCCACTTAGCTCACTATCACCCCCCACTCAGCTCACTATCACAGCCTGTACATCAGAACCGATTTATTTTAAACTGCTTCTGAGGAACCCTTGGCTCTTCTCAGGAATGTCTTGCCACTGAAATGAATAGGTACAAACTACATGAAGTAAATTTGCTCTTAAAGGGGTATCATCTTCTTGATAAAACATCGAGGAGATCTCTGGTGGCTCCACGATCTGGCACTCCCACTAGGGAGCAACGCTTGCCGGGAATGCATCTCTAGAAATTGTGGGCATGCAAGCCTGTGATTTTCCATCCACTTTAGAGGTAGGCTTCCTGTGGCCCCACTGGGAGTGCTAGATTGTGCAATTCCCACATCATTTGTAAATAAGAGGTACACTTGATTGGTGATCCATTGAGCTAGATTGTATTATGAACCATATTTGTTCCTTAAAAAAAACAAATAATAAACACTTGCTAAATTAAATAATCCCTATACAAACTGCATTACAATAATTTCCAAATAGTCTATAACAGGGCTGCAGAAAATTAGCTTTCAGATGTGGCTCTACCAGGAATATAAGGCTTGCCTGCATAGCATAATGGCAACAAGATGTTATGATGGAAATATTCAATAATGTATTCAAAATATCTAACTGATTGTTGGTCATTTTACAATATTACCTTCCATTAGAGTAATCTCACTGACCAACATTACACTGTCCATTGTTGTGAGATTATTATTCGTGGACTAATATTACATGTCCTGTAATCGTGAGATTGTCACTCATTGACTAATGTTACACCTTCCAGTATAGTGCAATTGTCATTCATTGACTAGGGAGCAGCGCTTACAGGGAATGCATCTCTGGAAATTGTGGGTATGCATGTCATGTAATAGTGAGATTGTCACTCACTGACTAATAGTACACCTCCCAGTATAGTGCAATTCATAGAAGTATGGATCATAGATCATAGATCATAGATCATAGATCATAGAAAGTTACAGCACGGAAGGAGGCCATTTTGGCCCATCATGTTCCTGCTGGCCAACAAAGAGCTATCCAGCCTAATCCCACTTTCCAGCTCTTGGTCCGTAGCCCTGTAGGTTACGGCACTTCAAGTGCACATCCAAATATTTTTTAAATGTGGTGAGGGTTTTTGTCTCTACCACCCTTTTAGGCAGTGAGTTCCAGACCCCACAACCCACTGGGTGAAGAAATTACCCCTCAAATCCCCTCTAAAACCTTCTACAATTAGGTTAAATCTATGCCACCTGGTTTTTGCCCCCTCTGCTAAGGGAAATATGCCCTTTCCATCCACTATATCTAGGCCCCTCATAATTTTATACACCTCAATAAGGTCTCCCCTCAGCCCCCTCTGTTCCAAGGAAAAGAAACCCAGCCTATCCAATCTTTCCTCATTGCTAAGATTCTCTACTCTCGGCAACATCCTCGTAAATCTCCTCTGTACCCTCTCCAGTGCAATCACATCCTTCCAGTAATGCGATGACCAGAACCGCACGCAGTATTCCAGTTGTGGCCTAACCAATGTTTTATACAGTTCAAGCTTAACCCCTCTGCTCTTGTATTCTATGCCTTGGTTAATAAAGGCAACCATTCCGTATGCTCGAGGGGCCATATGGCCTTCTCCTGCTCCTCTTTCTTATGTTTTTAATCACCTTATCTACCGGGCCTGCTACCTTCAGGGATCTGTGGACCTGCACTCCAAGGTCCCTTTGCTCCTCTACATATCTCAGTGTCCTACCATTAACTGTGTATTCCCTTTCCTTGTTAGCGCTCCCCAAATGCAATTGTGATTCATTGACTAATATTATCGTTTGTAATCATAACCTATATTACACCTCTTATAATGAGGAGATTGCCACTCACTAACCAATATTACTGTTGTACTACAATTAAAATTGAAAGCAAATAGTAACATAGAGACTAATTTTTGAACTTTTCATTATAAAATGGCCAGCATGCTTAGTGGGTTAATGACATGAGTAAACTAGCTGAACTGTGGAGGAGAAGTAGATAATGGCTGGAATTTCCTCAGGGCTGCTCCCAGTCCGCTGCTGTGAAAGAGCAGTGGTAACCCTTGTTTTCATGAGTAAACGGCTTTTCCGCCGTACTTCCAGCAAAGGAACGGCGGCAAAGCAGCAGCAGATCCAGGAAACTCTACAGCCAATGACGTGAAGCAATGTTTTGTGTTTGAGAAGTGAATGGAGAAAAACCTCGTTTACCCTTGGTCAGTGATGGCAGCATAACTCACCTTGACAAAGGGAACTATTTCCAAATAGCAACATGGGCTTGCTTGTGAGAAATGGAAAGAAAGATCATCTGTATTAAACACACTGGTGGATAGTTTTTTTTTAACCATACTCAGATTAAAACAGTGCTGTGCATAATCTTTAATCTTGGGGATTGCTTCCTGTTAGTTTCCCTTTAAAATTAATTTGCAGGGACCAGGAATGCTGATCAGGAGAGCTACTTAAATGGGAACAAACCAAAGAAAATTCAACATGTGAACTCACACAGATTTTGACTCTTCTTTCCTACCTTGTTGGAATTTCAAAGTTTGCCTCTCGGTCAAGTCTGAAGGCAATCTGAAGTGGAGTCGAACCTTCCACTCTCCTGACACCCCGCAGTGGAATGGTATCCAATTGGAATTGGGTAATGAGATCAAATCCTGAGAGCACGGGGAAGCAAAATAATATCAGGTGGGTATTCAGTCATTAAATGGGGCATCTCTAATGTCACTCTGCCCATTTTATGAAATGGGTTGTAGAACATGTATGAGGAACGTTTGGCATCACAACAAAGGAGTAACCATTACATTAACAGATGCTATGCATTATAAGAGAAAGCCTTGGCAACTGCACAATTCGAGATGATGGTTACAGCATTGTCAGCAATCAGCATTTACTGCCAAGCCCAAAGATTTGCAGACTTTATAAAAGCTGATTCACACAAGAAACAAAACTGTAGGTTTATCATGAAGATTAAAAACCTTCAAGTTATGAGACTCATAATCAAGCAACTCTGTGTTTGTAATAATTATTGATTTTGCTCAAAATAGCACAGCAGCCAGGATATTCCTCCATGGAAGCCAGGTTCCCGTGATCTTTGGCGGCAACACTCGTCCCAGGGGATTTCAGGGGTCAGCCTCATTGTGAGATTTGTGATTTATGGTAGGATGTCAACCTGTGTTGGAGAACCAAACTGAGTGGGTGGGGGGGGGGGGGAAGAGAAAGAAAAATGGCTGCTGCAGGCCCCAGCAACTGCAGCAGTGGAGTGAGAGTGAGATTGGCTGCTTTGCAGCAGCTGAGGAGGAGCTCATTTTCAAATAAAAAAAAAAATCAAGATCCCAAAGAGAATTTGAGGCCCTTCAAATGTCTATTGCTCTGAATCTGTGTCAGAATTCTTCGATACGAGTTATGCACTCTGCCACAAGAGCTATCAGGCACATTTCTGGGCAAAGTTCCTTTTAAAGTCTGAAAACTTGCCTGGTAAGTCATCTTGTCCAATCCTAATATTGGGACACACAGTGCTGTCATCCAGACCATTGAAGTTGATTCTGTGTTCTACTGCTGGATAAAAGAAAATATAATTAGACCGGTGGATAAAATATTAAACTTATCAATTGGAAACAGATGTATTGTATTCACATTCAGTGTAATTGTAGAGTTAAGAGTCAGAAGGTTATGGGTTCAAGTTCCTATCCCAGAAACTTGATCACCTAATCTCAGCTGACACATCCGTGCAGTACTGTGGGAGTGCCGCGCTGTCGGAGGTGCCGCCTTCAGTATGAGACATTAACCAAGGCCCCGTCCGACTTATCAAGTGAATATTAAAGATCCCATGGTACTATTCAAATCAGGGCAGGGGAGTTCTCTCAGTCCTGAAAGGCGCTATATAAATGCAAGTTCTTTCTCTATTTATTTGAATGAAATGGTTTTTATAAAGAGGCTGGGAGGTGAGGGCAGTGTGTACCTTTTTTTTGTAACTATTGGAGACGAGAAATGTTTGTTGCGAATATTGGACTAAGGATGTAAGTAAAGCTAGAGGGAAGTTGAATGAAGAATCTAAATGGGATAAAGGCTCAACAGTGGGAATTATAAACAAAGTGGTTTCTGTAGATGTGCTAATCGGGAAGATCTGATTAACAATCCATAGACTGTAAGTGGAAGGGAATTAGGGAGTTGCACAGATGTCTTGGCAAAGTACGAGTAGGTGTAATAAGTCTGGACTTATACACGGTACGTGTTATATATGCAAACTTCTATATATACTGTACAGCCACCAGATGGCCCATCAACTGGAGTCCCAAGGGATCCCATAATCCCATGGGAGCACAGGTATTTAAGGAGGCCTCACAGGTTGGAGAGGCACTCTGGAAACCTGCAATAAAGGACTAAGGTCACACTTTACTTTGAGCACACAGTATCCAGTCAGACACTTTCTTCATACATAACAACTGCCGATGAGATACAGATAGCGAACCCAATGATGCAGAGAACAGTGGGCATCCTGGAGAAATTCTCAGAGGGAGATGATTAGGGAACCTTTGTGGAGCGACTCGACCAATATGATGATCTGTGCACACTGGTCCGGGAGCATTTGAACCCAAAAGAAAGCATTCTGATGGCGAGGTACTGGTTCTACACCTACAAAAGGTCTGAAGGCCAGGAAGTGGTGAGTTACGTCGCCGAGCTGAGACGCCTTGCAGGACATTGCGAATTCGAAGGACATTTGGAGCACATGCTCATAGACTTTTTCGTACTTGGCAATTGCCATGAAATGATACGTCGCAAACTTTTGACTGTAGTGACCCCAACCTTGAGTAAGGCCATAGCGATAGCCCAGGCGTTCATTGCTACCAGTGACAATACTAAGCAAATCTCTCAGCACACAAGTGCTGCTACAAGTACTGTGAACAAAGTGATGTTGTTTTCAAATCGCAACGTACAGGGCAGGCCCCACACGCCTGCAGCTGCACATCCGCAGATGTCTCAGAGTCCACCATCAAGGATGATGAATGCAAGGCCATTAACACCTTGTTGGCGCTGTATGGGTGATCATCGTTTCCATTCATGCCACTTCAAAGGGTACGTTTGCAAGGGCTGTGGAACAATGGGACACCTCCAACGTATGTGCAGGCGAGCTGCAAATCCTGTTAATCCTGCAAACCACCATGTTGCAGAGGAGGACAGATCCACGGTGGATCATGATGAACCAGCGCCTCAGACCGAGGACGCAGAGGTACATGGGATGCACACATTTACCACAAAGTGTCCCCCGCTAATGCTGAATGTTGAACTAAATGGACTCCCGGTGTCAATGGAGTTGGACACGGGTGCGAGCCAGTCCATTATGAGCAAAAAGACTTTTGAAAAATTGTGGTGCAGCAAGGCCTCAAGGCCAATCTTAACTCCAATTCGCATGAAACTAAGAACTTATACAAAGGAACTGATTCCCGTAATCGGCAGTGCTACTGTAAAGGTCTCCTACGATGGAGCGTTGCATAAGCTACCAGGCGATGTTCCCATGCTGCTCAGCAGGAGCTGGCTGGGAAAGATACGCTGGAACTGGGACGATGTCCGAGCACTCTCGCCCGCTGACGACACTTCGTGTGCCCAGGTCTTAAACAAATTCCCCTCGCTGTTCGAACCAGGCATTGGGAAGTTCCAAGGAGCAAAAGTGCAGATCCACCTAATTCCGGGGGCGAGACCCATCCATCACAAGGCGAGAGCAGCACCGTACATGATGAGAAAGGGTAGAGATCGAGCTAGACTGGCTGCAAAGAGAGGGCATTATTTCGCTGATCGAATTCAACGAGTGGGCCAGCCCGATCATCCCAGTCCTCAAGGGAGACGGCATTTTCAGAATCTGTGGTGATTACAAAGTAACTATCAATCCTTTCTCCCTGCAGGACCAATACCCACTACCAAAGGCTGACGAACTCTTTGCAACGCTGGCGGGAGGAAAGACGTTCACGAAGCTGGGCTTGACCTCAGCCTACATGACGCAGGAGCTGGAGGAATCCTCAAAGGGCCTCACCTGCATCAACACACACAAAGATCTCTTCATTAATAACAGATGCCCGTTTGGAATTCGATCAGTGGCGGCAATACTCCAGAGAAACATGAAAAGCTTACTGAAGTCAGTCCCGCACATGATGGTCTGCCAAGACGACATCTTGGTTACAGGTCGGAACACAGTCGAGCATCTGCAAAATTTGGAGGAGGTTCTTAGTCGACTCAACCACGTGGGGCTCAGGTTAAAATGCTTGAAGTGCGTTTTCCTGGCACCTGAAGTGGAGTTCCTGGGGAGGAGGATCGCGGCAGACGGCATCAGGCCCACCGATTCAAAGACGGAGGCAATCGAGAACGCACCAAGACCACAGAACGTGATGGAGCTGCGGTCGTTTCTAGGACTCCTGAACTACTTTGGTAACTTCTTACCAGGTCTCAGCACATTGTTAGAACCACTGCACACCTTACTGCTGAAAGGGGACAAATGGGTTTGGGGCAAAAGCCAAGAAAATGCTTTTGTAAAAGTTAGAAAATTGTTATGCTCAAACAAATTGCTTGTGTTGTATGATCCATGTAAGCGTTTGGTACGAGCATGTGATGCGTCGTCATATGGCGTCGGGTGTGTATTGCAACAAGCTAATGATTTTGGGAAATTGCAACCGGATGCCTATGCATCCAGGAGTCTGTCTAAAGATGAGAGAGCCTACAGCATGATTGAAAAAGAAGCGTTAGCATGTGTCTATGGAGCAAAGAAAATGCATCAATATCTGTTTGGGCTAAAATATGAATTAGAAACTGACCATAAACCATTGATATCCCTGTTTTCCGAGTTTATGGTCTTGGCCCTCCAAACCGTGGTCTAGGGTCCATGTCGACTATGCAGGCCCGTTCTTGGATAAAATGTTCCTTGTGGTTGTGGACGTGTACTCCAAATGGATTGAATGTGAGATAATGTCGACAAGCACGTTTGCTGCCACCACTGAAAGCCTGCAGGCCATGTTTGCCACACACAGCCTGCCTGTTGTCCTTGTGAGCGATAATGGGCCATGTTTTACCAGAGCTGAGTTCAATGAATTCATGACCCGCAACAGATCAAACATGTTACATCTGCCCGGTTTAAACCAGCATCCAATGATCAGGCAGAGAGAGCAGTGCAAACCACCAAGCAGGGCTTGAAGAGGGTAATAGAAATCTCACTGCAGACTTGCCTATCCCGAGTCCTGCTTAGCTACCGCACGAGACCCCACTCGCTCACTGGGATCCCACCTGCTGAACTGTTCATGAAAAGGGCACTTAAGACAAGACTCTCGTTAGTTCATCCCGATCTACATGAACAGGTAGAGAGCAGGCAGCTTCAACACAGTCAGCATCATGATAGCACAAATGTGTCACGCGAGATTGAAATCAATGATCCTGTATTTGTATTGAATTATGGACAAGGTCCCAAGAGGCTTCCCGGCACTTTTGTGGCCAAAGAGGGGAGCAGGGTGTTTTGGGTCAAACTGTCAAATGGACTCATTCACCAAAAACACTTGACCAAATCAAACTCAGATTCACGGACTATCCTGAGCAACCCACTTTGGACCCTACCTTCTTTGACCCCGCAACATACACACCAGTGGCAACCGACACTGCTGTTGGCCACGAAGCAGAACCCATCATCCACAGCAGTCCAGCAATGCCAGCTGCACAGCAGCCCAGTGAGGGCCCAACAGACGACTAACCAATACCAGCATTTTCCCCGAGATGATCAACCAGAGCAAGAAGGGCCCCAGATCGACTCACCTTGTAAATAGTTACACTGTTGACTTTGGGGGGCGGGGGGGAAGTGTTGTTACAAATGTAAACCTGTTTTTACTCTGTACAGCCACCAGAGGGGTCATCCCCTGAAGTCCCAAGGGATCCCATAATTCCTTGGGAATACAGGTATTTAAGGAGGCTTCACAGGTTGGAGAGGCAATCTGGAGACCTGCAATAAAGGACCACGGTCACACTTTACTTTGAGCTCACAGTATCCAGTCAGACTCTTTCTTCATACATAACAATACAGATGCGGGTTGGTGCAGGTAGTCCATGAATGAGTCGGGGGCGCGGTTGAGGTGAGAGAAGGACTGCCGAACGGATACAAGCTTTTCCTTGCATCCTATTCAGGAGTACTATCTATAAACAAATGGCAACAATAACTTCTAAACTGTGAAATTCTTGGAGATTGGATGGAAGTGAGCACATGTTTATATGTCACTATTAAGGATGAAATAGCAGCGCATTTGGAAAGCAGTGACAGGATCAGTCCAAGTCAGCATGGATTTATGAAGGGGAAATCATGCTTGACAAATCTTCTGGAATTTTTTGAGGATGTAACTAATAGAGTGGACAAGGGAGAACCAGTGGATGTGGTGTATTTGGACTTTCAAAAGGCTTTTGACAAGGTCCCACACAAGAGATTGGTGTGCAAAATCAAAGCACATGGTATTGGGGGTAATATACTGACATGGATAGAGAACTGGTTGACAGACAGGAAGCAGAGAATCAGGATAAATGGGTCCTTTTCAGAATGGCAGGCAGTGACTAGTGGAGTACCGCAGGGCTCAGTGCTGGGACCCCAGCTCTTTACAATATACATCAATGATTTAGATGAAGGAATTGAGTGTAATATCTCCAAGTTTGCGGATGACACTAAATTGAGTGGTGGTGTGAGCTGTGAGGGGGACGCTAAGAGGCTGCAGGTGACTTGAGTGGGCAACTGCATGGCAGATGCAGTATAATGTGGATAAATGTGAAGTTATCCACTTCGGGGGCAAAAACGCAAGACAGAATATTATCTGAATGGCGGCAGATTAGGAAAAGGGGAGGTGCAACGAGACCTGGGTGTCATGGTTCGTCAGTCATCGAAAGTTGGCATACAGGCAGGTACAGCAGGCGATGAAGAAGGCAAATGTTGACCTTCATAGCTAGGGGATTTGAGTATAGGAGCAGGGAGGTCTTACTGCAGTTGTACAGGGCCTTGGTGAGGCCTCACCTGGAATATTATGTTCAGTTTTGGTCTCCTCATCTGAGGAAGGACGTTCTTGCTATTGAGGGAGTGCAGCGAAGGTTCACCAGAATGATTCCCGGTATGGCTGGACTGTCATATGAGGAGAGACTGGATCAACTGGGCCTTTATACATTAGAGTTTAGAAGGATGAGAGGGGATCTCATAGAAACATGTAAGATTCTGACGGGACAGGTTAGATGCGGGAAGAATGTTCCCGATGTTGGGGAAGTCCAGAACCAGAGGATACAGTCTTAGGATAAGGGGTAGGGACTGAGATGAGGAGAAACTTCTTCACTCAGAGTTATAAACCTGTGGAATTCCCTGCCACAGAGAGTTGTTGATGCCAGTTCATTGGATATATATTGGAGAGAGTTAGATATGGCCCTTACGGCTCAGGGGATCAAGGGGTATGGAGAGAAAGCAGGAAAGGGGTACTGAGGGAATGTTCAGCCATGATCTTATTGATTGGTGGTGCAGGCTCGAAGGGCCGAATGGCCTACTCCTGCACCTATTTTCTCTGTTTCTATGTTTCTACGTATGAAGTTACAATTTGGAACATTAACTGTATTTGTCTATTAATTTAACCAGAAGGCACAGCCAGATACCAACTGCAAAAACACATGGTTAATTGTGAATTAAAGATTATTGGCTTATTCCTGGTAAACGCAATCTTTACCTGAGGGGGTCATAGAGGAATTTTCCAGATTTTTTTCCCCCCTTTTTGGCCCAGGAAATATTTTTCTTTTTTCACCCTCACCCAGAAGATTTCATGGGGCAGCGGTGGCGGGGGGCAGGGGGGGAGTGGAGTGGAGCATGGGGTAGGAAGTGCTGAGTCATGCTGCTCCAGGCATCGTGAGTGTGGACCAGCTGGTCTTTTCCTGCCCATCATTTGCATATGTTTGTATCATTTTTTCCAGCATCACAGAAGTCTAATGCAATTCTTATTAAACTAAGTTTTACTTACTACACAATACTGGAGACCAAAATAATGTCTGTAAGCTTGCAAAAGTGAAAATACACAGCTTCACCAAGAATCCCTCCTGTTTGTTCCTGGTTCAAGGCAAAATTAAAAGTTAAACAAATGTCAAAAATCATTAAACCAACAATAGCAACATCATATATAATCAGACATAAGTTATTATTAAAGGTGTTGTCTTCAAGGTCAAGTGTTGATTAGACAACTCTTTTCGCGGGGGGGGGGGGCATGGGATGTGGATGGAAGAAGAGCAATTGGAGCCATTTGTTATTTTCATCATGCTGGCATCAGCCATATAACGGTGCACAATTAATTTCAGTCTAATTTATGTAAACAAAAAGAATATAGGTTTGTCAAACACTTTCTCATGAAGATAATGCCCCATTAACGCTATTCATTCTCAAACTAATGTTCATATAATAAGCATACATCAAAATGGCCACAAAACAGTGTAGGTATCATCTAAGATATAATCTATAATATATAAAGAGACTCCTATTTTGCATATGCTGCAACATCCTGTTCGGTTTTGGAGCAAGAAGATGCAGAGCCACAGACTGGAAGAGAGTAGGGATGATTTCTCCTCTCGGACATTCTCATGCCAGATGCATTGTGAGAACAAGCACATCAGAGGCCAAATATATTTTGTGGGGCTGGGGGCGGGTTGGGGATCGGGGTGCTGGATGAGATAGGGCTCCTAAGCCTGCCATTGTGCAACTATGATCTTGACAATTGGCCAAAAGCAACATTGGGAGCAACATGGTTATCTTGCTCTCTCCCAGATGGTTCCGGTGAGGCCAAAAAGTAGGGAACCTGCCTGTCCCTGTAGGAAGGTTGATATTTCAACAAGCCAGAGTTGCCTTAATTAGGTCTTTATAATCCTGCTGTCTAACTATGTTCAACATCTGTCCATTGTAATAAAAAGATCAGAAAACAGTTTTTTAATGAGTTGTTCAGTAATGGCTTTGCTCTGAGGTTATCAGACCTCCTCAACTGAATGACAGTTTTGTAACTCACTGCTGCCATCTATTGTGCTGTGTGTAACTGACTCCCAGCAATTTAAAATTTGTGTAACTTTCTGCTAGCCAGCTACATATGTGGTTTCCAACCGATGGGCCAAAAGCCACATGTGGCCTTCAAGCCCTGGTCCTGAAAGTCCAGGCTGCTCAATTCTGTTTGCACATATATTACTTATTTGCAGTTTTGACCTGTTTGAGTTTTTGTGGGCCTGGAGGTTTAGAAAAAGGAAGGTTTTTAGTGCTTTTGCCTCATAGGAACATAGAAACAGGAGTAAGCCATTCAGCGCTCTGAGCCTGTTCCTCCATTCAATTAGATCATGGCTGATCTGTACCTCAACTCCATTTACCCGGATTTCCTCCCTTGATATCCTTAACCCAATATATATCAATCTTAGAATGGTTACAGCACAGAAGAAGGCCATTTGACCCGTTAAGTCCGTGCCAGTTCTCTGCAAGTCCCACTCCCCCGCCCTTTCCCCATAGCCCTGTTAATTCTTTGCCTTCAGGTACTTATCCAATTCCATTTTGAATCTGCCTCCACTACCCCTTGAGGCAGTGAATTCCAGATCCTAACCACTCGCTGCATAAAAAAGTCTTTCCTCACGCCACCTTTGGTTCTTCTGGCAATCACCTTAAATCTGTGTCCTCTGGTTATCGAACCTTCCGCCAATGAGAAAAGTTTCTCTCTATCGACTCTGTCGAGACCCCAATCTCAATCAATCTCAATCTATTGACCCAGAAAACACAGCCTTTTGGGGGAGAGTGTTCAAGATTTCCACTACCCTTTGTGTGAAAAAGTGTTTCATCATTTCACTCCTCAATGGCCTAGCACAATTTTGAAGTTTGTGCCCTCTTGTTCTGGAGTCTCCCACTACAATAAATAACTTCTCTGTAGCTACTCTATTAAATCTGTTTATCATTTTAAATGACTGGATTAGGTTACTCCTCAATCTGCTAAACTCAAGGGTATGTAAACTAAGTTTATGCAACCTTTTAAGCTCTGATATCAATCTGATAAATCTGCGCTATACCATGTCCAAGGTCAATAAATCTTCGCTACAATTTAGTGCCCAAATCTGAATGCAATACTCTGGATGGAACCTGATCAACGCTCTGTTTAACTATAGCATCAATTCTTCACTTTTGAATTCCAACCCCATTGAGATACAGATCAAACTTCCATTAGTCTTTTCAAGATCATAAGAACATAAGAAATAGCAGCAGGAGTAGGCCACCTGGCCCCGTGAGCCTGCTCAGCCATTTAATAAGATCATGGCTGATCTGATCATGGACTCAGAGACTAGGGTCCGGAACTTAAGGAAAGGTAACATCAATGGTATGAGACGTGAATTGGCTAGAATAGACTGGCTAATGATACTTAAAGAGTTGATGGTGGATAGGCAATGGCAAACATTTAAAGATCACATGGATGAACTTCAGCAATTGTACATCCCTGTCTGGAGTAAAAAATAAAATGGGGAAGGTGGCTCAACCGTAGCTAACAAGGGAATTTAAGGATAGTGTTAAAACCAAGGAAGAGGCATATAAATTGGCCAGAAAAAGCAACAAACCTGAGGACTGGGAGAAATTTAGAATTCAGCAGATGAGGACTAGGGGTTTAATTAGGAGGGGGGAAATAGAGTATGAGAGGAAGCTTGCTGGGAACATAAAAACTGACTGCAAAAGCTTCAATAGATATGGGAAGAGAAAAAGATTAGTGAAGGCAAACGTAGATCCCTTGCAGTCAGAATCAGGTGAATTTATAATGGGGAACAAAGAAATGGCAGACCAATTGAACAAATACTTTGGATCTGTCTTCACAAAGGAAGGCACAAATAAATAAACGGGAATACTAGGGGACCGAGGGGCTAGTGAGAAGGAGGAACTGAAGGAAATCCTTATTAGTCAGTAAATTGTGTTTGGGAAAGTGATGGGATTGAAGGCCAATAAATCCCCAGATAGTCGACATCCCAGAGTACTTAAGGAAGTGGCCCAAGAAATAATGAATGCATTGGTGATCATTTTCCAACAGTCTAACGACTCTGAATCAGTTCCTATGGAACACCACTTTTTAAAAATGGAGGGAGAGAAAACGGGGAATTATATACCGGTCAGTCTGACATTAGTAATGGGGAAAATGTTGGAATCAATTATGAAAGATGAAAGATGAAAGATGAAATAGCAGCGCATTTGGAAAGCAGTGACAGGATCGGTCCAAGTCAGCATGGATTTATGAAAGGGAAATCATGCTTGACAAATCTTCTAGAATTTTTTGAGGATGTAACTAGTAGAGTGGACAAGGGAGAACCAGTGGATGTGGTGTATTTGGACTTTCAAAAGGCGTTTGACAAGGTCCCACACAAGAGGTTGGTGTGCAAAATTAAAGCACATGGTATTGGGGGTAATATATTGATGTGGATAGATAACTGGTTGGCAGACAGGAAGTAGAGAGTCGGAATAAACGGGTCCTTTTCAGAATGGCAGGCAGTGGCTAGTGGGGTGCCGCAGGGCTCAGTGCTGGGACCCCAGCTATTTACAATATACATCAATGATTTGGATGAAGGAATTGAGAGTAATATCTCCAAGTTTGCAGATGACACTAAGCTGGTTGCGGTGTGAGCTGTGAGGAGGATGCTAAGAGGCTGCAGGATGACTTGGACAAGTTAGGTGAGTGGGCAAATGCATGGCAGATGCAGTAAAATGTGGATAAGTGTGAGGTTATTCACTTTGGTGGCAAAAACATGAAGGCAGAATGTTATCTGAATGGCGGCAGATTAGGAAAAGTGGAGGTGAAATGAGACCTGGGTGTCATTGTACATCAGTCATTGAAGGTTGGCATGCAGTTACAGCAGGTGGTGAAGAATGCAAATGGCATGTTGACCTTCATAGCTAGGGGAGTTGAGTAGAGGAGCAGGGGGGTCTTGCTGCAGCTGTACAGGGCTTTGGTGAGGCCCCATCTGGAATATTGTGTTCAGTTTTGGTCTCCTAATCTGAGGAAGGACGTTCTTGCTATTGAGGGAGTACAACGAAGGTTCACCAGACTGATTCCCGGGATGGCAGGACTAACATATGAGGAGAGACTGGATAGACTGGGCCTGTATTCACTGGAGTTTAGAAGAATGAGAGGGGATCTCATAGAAACATATAAAATTCTGACGGGACTGGACAGGTTAGATGCGGGAAGAATGTTCCCGATGTTGAGGGAGTCCAGAAGCAGGGGTCACAGTCTAAGGATAAGGGGTAAACCATTTAGGACCGAAATAAGGAGAAACTTCTTCACTCAGAGAGTTTTTAAGCTGTGGAATTCTCTTCCACAGAGAGTTGTTGATACCAGTTCATTAGATATGTTCATGAGGGAGTCGGATATGGACCTTCCGGCTAAAGGGATCAAGGGGTATGGGGAGAAAGCAGGAAAGGGGTACTGAGGTAAATGATCACCCACGATCTTATTGAATGGTGGTGCAGGCTCAAAGGGCCGTGGGACAGACAGTGGTTGAAGGAAAGGGTGGGTGGGCATCTGGTTTGCCGCACGCTCCTTCCGCTGTCTGCGCTTGTTTTCTGCATGCTATCGGGGACGAGACTTGAGGTGCTCAGCGCCGTCCTGGATGCTCTTCCTCCACTTAGGGTTGTCTTTGTTCAGAGATTCCCAGGTGCCGGTGGGGATGTTGAACTTTATCAAGGAGGCTTTGAGGGTTTCTGTCATGTATCTCACGATGTCAAGTATCTTGCACTACTGTACATAACTGTATCTTACCATGCTCTACATGACTGTAACCAGAGATGACCTGTAACCACAAGCTTACCTTACCACCAGGGGTGCACTTGCAGGAGACAATGGATACCTGTCCCAGACAGATATATACGGACAGATCTCAGGCAAGTGTGGCATTCGAGAGCTGTGTAATAAAGGTGCAGGTCCTGAGTGGCCTTGACTTCAGTATGTGCTTCGTGTGAATCTCTACTGCAAGGACAGGACTTTACAGTGGCGACGAGGATGGGATTACAGAATCCACAGAATGGCGACCAATGGCTCAGATGAAAAATACAATGCTGGAGATAATTGGGAGGACTTTATAGAAAGGCTCCAGCAAAGCTTTGTAACCAAAGACTGGTTAGGCAACGATAAGGCAGACAAGAGCCCATCTCTTGAACAGGTGTGGCTCGAAAACATACGCCTTAATGAAGGACCTGCTGGCACCCGAGAAACCAGCAAGCAAGTCGTTTGAAGAGTTGAGCACACTGGTAAGAGACCACCTGAAGCCAGCGAGCAGCCTACACATGGCCAGACACAGGTTCTACAACTACAGACGCTGTGTGGGCCAGAGCATACCCGACTTCGTGGCAGAACTTCGGAACTTTGCTAGCTTATGTGAGTTCTCCGATGAACTAAGGAGAGAAGTACTGAGAGACTTTTTTATTGAAGGAATAGGCGACGCAGGCATTTTCAGAAAGCTCAGAGACAAAGAACCTGACCCTAGAGGCAGCAGCACTGGTTGCACAGATATTCCTGGCAGGAGAAGAGACGAGGTTGATCTACACTGCGGGTACGACAACTAACAAAACATCGGAACAAGGGGTTCACAGAGTGAAACAAGCTGCTACCCCCACACATAGACAAAGGCAGGAGAGCAGGCCCTCAACAGCAGGCAGTGGCACCAGAAGCCATCAAAGGCCACATGAACGGCCGTTCACACCTCATCAACCCACAATGCGAGCAATCAACTACAAACTGAGAAATGCTCAAGAGAGATCAGCCAGACGCAGCTCATCCTTTGGAAACAATGAAAGCGGTCTGTGTTGGAGATGTGGGGGAAGGCACTCATCAAGGGGGTGTCGATTTCAGCATGCTGTTTGCAGAAACTGCGACTATACAGGGCATCTGGCCCGCATGTGCAGAAAAACAGCAGCTCGGCTGGTATACGAATTGGAAGGGTCGGAAAGCGGACCAGAAGACGGTGGGGACAGTGCCCGGGACACCGATGTACAGCGGGTCAACACGATCAATGGCCACTGCTACTGCAACAAGATGCCTCCAATAATGATGAGGGTCCTACTCAACGGGATACCCGTCAACATGGAGTTGGATACGGGAGCGAGTCAATCTCATGAGAGCTCAACAATTTGAACAGCTGTGGCCGCACAAAAGAGACAGACCAAAACTCACAAGGGTCGACACCAAACTAAGGACCTATACCAAAGAAATCGTCCCAGCAGCGCCATGCTCTCAGTCACACACAAAGGGACAGTGAACCGACTTCCCCTGTGGATTGTCCCCGGAGATCTCCCAGCACTGCTGGTGAGAAGCTGGCTGGCAAAACTAAACTGGAAATGGGATGATGTTCACGTCATGTCATCAGAGAAACGGACCTCCTGCTCAACAGTTCGAAGTTGATTTGAACATCTCTTTCAGCCAGGTGTGGGTGCCTTCAAAGGGGCTAAAGTCAAAATCTACATCACACAGGATGCTAGACTGGTCCATCACAAGGCTAGAGCTGTACCCTATGTGATGAGGGAAAAGGTTGAGCACGAACTAGACAGGCTTCTATGGGAAGGCATTATATCACCTGTGGAATTTAGCGACTGGCAAGTCCCATCTTCCCAGTTATGAAGCCTGATGGATCCGTACGAATCTGTGGGGACTACAAATCTACCATAAACAGAGTCTCCCTACAGGACCAGTACCCGCTGCCCAGAGTGGAGGACTTATTTGCCATATTGGCTGGAGGAAAATTTTCTCAAAACTAGATCTCACATCTGCGTATATGACGCAAGAATTGACCGACGAGTCCAAGCTACTCACCACCATCAACACACATTGAGGCCTTTTCATGTACAATCGATGCCCATTCGGTATCAGGTCAGCAGCTGCTACATTCCAGCGCAACATGCTCAAGTCCATCCCGGGGACGGTTGTATTTCAAGACGACATACTTATCACGGGCAGGGACTCCGACGCCCATCTCCGCAATTTGGAGGAAGTACTAAAGCGGTTGGATCGGGTAGGCCTAAGAGTTAAGAAATCCAAGTGCCTGTTCCTCGCGCCCGAGGTTGAATTTTTGGGCAGAAGAATTGCCGCTGATGGAATCCGCCCAACAGAGTCCAAAACCGAAGCAATTCGCCTGGCACTCAGGCCCCGGAATGTCTCAGAACTGTGCGCCTTTCTCAGGCTACTCAATTACTTTGGGAACTTTATGCAGAACTTAAGCACGCTGCTGGAGCCTCTCCACGTGCTACTCAGAAAGAGGTGCGATTGGTTTTGGGGGGATGCCCAGGAACGCGTCTTCAACAAGGCATGCAACATTCTGTGTTCCAACAGTGTTTAGGCTTTCTTTGATCCAGGTAAAAAGCTAGTTCTTACATGTGATGCATCAGTGTATGGGGTTGGGTGCATTTTACAACATGTCAATAGTGCGGGTAAATTATAACCCGTAGCTTATGCCTCCAGGTCACTTTCGCGGGCGGAGCGCGGGTAAGGAATGGTGGAGAAGGAGGCACTCGCGTGCGTGTACGGTGTCAAATAGATGCACCAATACCTTTTTGGGGCCAAGTTCGCATTAGAAACCTACCACAAGCCCCTCACGTCCCTACTATCCGAGAGCAAGGCAATAAACGCCAACGCCTCGGCGCGCATTCAACGGTGGGCACTCATGCTGGCGTCTTACGATTACACCATAAGGCACAGACCAGGCACAGACAAGTGTGCCGACGCGCTTAGCAGGCTACCCCTAGCGACCACGGAAGGGTCTGACGAACAGGACTGTGAGATAGTCATGGCAATCAATGCCTTTGAGTCCACAGGTTCGCCCATGGCGGCTCGCCAAATCAGAGCCTGGACGACCAGCGACCCCACGTTATCCCTAGTAAAAAGATGTGTCTTAACTGGTGACTGGGCAGAGGCTCGCGATGCCTGCCCCGAGAAGATCAAACCTTTCCATAGGCACATGCATGAGCTGTCACTACAAGCAGACTGCCTGATGTGGGGCAGCCGAGTAGTTATGCCTCTGTGAGGCAGAGAGGCATTTGTCCGGGAGCTCCACCACGAGGACCCGGGGATCGTTCTCATGAAGGCCATAGCCAGATCTCACATCTGGTGGCCTGGCATTGACGCGGACTTAGAGCTCTGCGTCCGACGGTGCACCATTTGTGCCCAACTCAGAAATGCCCCCAGGGAGGCCCCCCTGAGCCCTTGTCCCTGGCCCAACAAACCGTGGTCGCGGGTGCACCTAGACTATGCGGGCCCATTCATGGGCAAAATGTTCCTCCTCGTTGTAGATGCATTTTCTAAGTGGATCGAATGCACCATTTTAAACTCGAGCACCACCTTCACCACTGTGGAGAGCCTTGGAACCATGTTCGCAACTCACGGCATTCCTGACATATTGGTCAGTGATAATGGTCCATGCTTCACCAGTGCAGAATTCCAAGATTTTATAAGTGACGACGGCATAAATCACTTTAAGACGGCACCATTCAAGCCGGCCTTTAACGGCCAGGCGGAGAGAGCAGTGCAGATCATTAAACAAGGCATGCTCAAAATCCAAGGTCCCAAGCTGCAGGGCCGCCTGTCGTGACTGCTGCTGGCATACAGATCTCGCCCGCATTCATTGACTGGAGTTCCCCCGCGCAACTATTAATGAAACGGACCTTAAAGACAAGGCTCTCATTAATACTCCCAGACATACATGAACTCGTTGAGGCAAAGCGCCGTAAGCTAACCGAGTACCATGACCGAAATTCGAGGGGGAGGTGGAATGAGATAGGGGACAAAGTGTTTGTGCTAAACTATGGCAGGGGTCCCAAATGGCTTGCAGGGACAGTAACAGGCAAGGAAGGAAACAGGCTACTGGTGGTACAAATGGACAATGGCCAAACCTGCCCGAGGCATGTAGACCAAGTCAAAAGTAGATTTACCAACAACACTGCTGAACCAGAGGCAGACTACAATGTGGAACTCACACCACACCTGGTGGACAGACAGAGGGAACAACCTGAGGAAAGGGCAGTCTCAACTGACAGCCCAGGCGAGACACCAACAATCATACTGAACGAAACAGACAACCCAGGCGAGATACCAGCAATCACACTGAAAGAAAAACAGGCACCAAGGCAAACAACTGAACCACAACTAAGATGCTCCATGCGAGAGCGTAGACCACCTGAGAGACTGAACCGAAAAGACAATAAGACCTTGGTGGAGGGTGATGTCATGTATCTCACACTACTGTACATAACGGTATCTTACCATGCTATACATGACTGTAACCAGAGATGACCTGTAACCACAAGCTTACCTTACCACCAGGGGTGCACTTGCAGGAGACAATGGATACCTGTCCCAGACAGGTATATAAGGACAGGTCTCAGGCAAGTGTGGCATTCGAGAGCTGTGTAATAAAGGTGCAGGTCCTGAATGACCTTGACTTCAGTATGTGCCTCGTGTGAATCTGTACTGCAGGGACAGGACTTTACAGTTTCCTTGAAATGTTTCCTTTGCCCACCTGCGGATCACCTGCCGTGTAGGAGTTCCAAGTAGAGCGCTTGCTTTGGGAGTCCTGTGTCGGGCATGCGGACAATGTGGCATTTTGAAGGGCGGAAGATGCCTGTAGATAAGTTCTTTTAACGTGGGGTGGCCGTTGCACATCGACAACCACATAGGCTTAGCAGAGCAAGGTCTTGGTCCAGTGGCAATGGGGTCCAAGACGACCGGAGACCAGGCACTGGTGTATGAGCCTAGTTGCCTACGGTGGGATGTGAGCCATAAGCTCGTCGTTGAGCAGCGCCCTTCGGTGAGGTGGTGAGAAAACCGAGGCATGGCTGAGGGCAGGCATTGCGATAGTCAGAGTTCCACTTCGTGGAAGGAGGAGCGATCAGAGAGGTCAGAGTGGCCACAGCCATTGTGCACACCACGTGCTCGACAGGAACACCACCGTTGAGTGGGCTCAGCTTCACTTCCCTGCCCCTTCCACGTAACCCTTTATTTCCTTATCGCTCAAATATCTGTCAATCTCCACCTTAAATATATTCAATGACCCAGCCTCCCCAGCTCTCTGGGGCAGAGAATTCCATAGATTTACAACCCTCAGAGAAGAAATTTCTCCACATCTCAGTTTTAAATGGGCAGCCCATTATTTTGAGACTATGGGCTCAATTTCCCCCGGTCATTTGCGCCGTTTTTATGGCGCGCGTCATTTTTTCTGGCATATTTTATTTTTTCCAAATTTCCCCCTGCGATCTGTACCGGCGTAACTGACTTAGTTACGATTTTTCGAGGCCAGTTTTTTTTGACGTCCTATCCCTCATGTCTGCGCTGTTTTTTTCAATTGTTCGCAGTTTGGCCAACATTTTTTTCTCTTAGTTTGGCATATCTGGCCACTCCTGAAAAACCTTCTGGTGAGTTAAGAAAACCAGCTCACATTCACAAATCTGCGCTGAAAGACGCCATTGTTTTAAATCAAAAATTTTGGAGGGAATCAAGAACACTGTCAAAATCAATAATAAAGTTCAACTTTTTTTTAACCTGTCAACGTAGAAGTGTAAATTTGTTGGATTTCAGAAGTTTTCTCATTTTTTTACTCACTCACATGCCACCGGTGAACATCTTGAAGCAGTGCTCGAGAGTCGTAGGTTTGGCCGGCAGAATCGGCCCCACGCCCGGACACAGGGGCTCGGGGTTCAGCTATAAAACAAGCCATGAGGGGGGGGGCGGGGGGAGGGGGGAGGGGGAGGAGAGAGGGAGAGCGAGATGCCGCTCGGAAGGCTTGGATCCTGGGGAGGGGGAGAGTGAGACGTCACAAGACTACAATTAGTAAAGGCTGGGGGGCGGGGGTGGGGGGAGGGCGGGAGGAGAGAGAGAGAGAGAGAGAGAGAGAGTGTGAGAGAGAGAGAGAGAGAGAGAGAGAGAGAGAGAGAGAGAGAGAGAGAGAGAGAGGTGGCGATCGTAAGGCTTGGAGCCCGGGGAGGGAGAGAGAATTCACAAAACTCGGGGGTGGGTGGGGGGGGGAGGGGTGTGGGGGAGGGAGAGAGGCAAAGTCACAAGACCATTGGGTCCATCCATACAGACCTGGAGAGATACAACTGCGAACCTGTGCTGCCTACTTTCCTGCCATTTTGAGCTTCTTTCAAAGGTTAAATTTAAGTATGGGGGCAATACTGACAATACCATACCTTGTGCAAGCCTTCTGCATCATGGTGCCATGTAGTAGACAATTGATTCGACTTCATCGCATCAGGAACATCAGAGCCTGTAGAGCGCTGGGCAGGAGGTCTTACACCCCCTTGGGTATATCGAGACAGGCGTTCGTATCTCCACCTGAGTGATGCAGACTGTGTCAGAAGGCTGTGTTCCCGCAAAGAAGTTGTAAGTGAGATCTGTGAGTTGGTCAAAGCATCAGTTGAAGTGAAGGTTACAGCTGCACTTTCATTCTATGCCTCCGGATCGTTTCAAGCTACAACTGGGGATGTGCGCGCCATCTCAACATGCAACACATATCTCCATTCGCCAAGTCATGGTTGCACTATACGCGCATAGGACTGACTTCATAAAGTTCCCCATGACCGCTCAAGCAATCCATGACAAGGCTGTGGACTTCTCCAGGATTGCTGACTTCCCAAAGGTACAGGGCTGCATTGATTGTACCCACATCGCCTTGCGAGCACCTTTGAAGGATTCAGAGATGTACAGGAACAGAAAAGGCTTCCACTCCATTAATGTGCAGCTCGTGTGTAACGACTTGCATCATGTCATGTCAGTCGATGCAAGATACCCGGCAGCACCCGTGATGCATTCATCCTACGTGACAGTGTTATATCTTCCATATTTCAGCAGCAGCAGCCAGAAGGGCAGAGCTGGCTACTGGGAGACAAAGGGTACGGCCTCGCCACCTGGCTCATGACCTCCCTACATGTAACCCGGACAGAAGCTGATCGTCAATACAACATGTCGCACATTGCGACACACAGCATCATAAAGAGGACCATTGGCAAATTGAAACAGCGTTTCCAATGCCTGAACCATTCCGGAGGCTACTTGCTGTACTCCCCTGAGATTGTCGGTCAGTTCGCTGTTGTGTGCTGCATGCTGCATAACTTAGCCATTATGAGGCAGCAGCACCTGGTTGTAGAAGACCCACCAGCGGTGAGAGTGGTTGATAATAATGATGTGGAAGATGCAGGTGACGAGCAGGAGGAGGAGGAGGAGGAGGACGACGAGGCTGAGGAAGCCATGCAAGTGCCTGAGGCTGGAGCACGACGGCGAAGGAGGCCAGGCCATCATGCTCCTTTAACAATTCCTCGAGCCTTGCACCAGCAGCTCATCCGTGAATGCTTTACTGATGCCTGAGGGCTCAGCGACAACTATTCCACATGGTCATGTTTACTATTCAGAGCCATTCCGTACTGTTATATTCTATGAATGGAACATAATTCAGTTTTAATGTAAAATATATTTTATTCAAAAGTTTACAATGTACTTAAGTTAACTTTAATAAAATTATTCTTGTATCAAACTTTACTTTAATATCACTCTTTAAGATCACTTAAAAACTTTAAGATCACTTATAAACTTGTAAATGTATATAACTTACAAAAAACTTAATTTGAGAACAGTTACAACAGTAACAATAACAACAACAACAGCAGCAAAGAAAGACTGCACCCATCTCTCATGCCCCTTACTGTAAGACCGCCCGCTGCGCTTGGTCTTGGACACCCCACCACCCCTCCCCGCAGGCGGTGGCGCAGTGTTTCTGGGTTTGATACCAAGCTTATTCTTTCTAACATCTCGGGTACTGCATACTATTGAGGGAGTGCAGCGAAGGTTCACCAGACTGATTCCCGGGATGGCGGGACTGACCTATCAAGAAAGACTGGATCAACTGGGCTTGTATTCACTGGAGTTCAGAAGAATGAGAGGGGACCTCATAGAAACGTTTAAAATTCTGACGGGGTTAGACAGGTTAGATGCAGGAAGAATGTTCCCAATGTTGGGGAAGTCCAGAACCAGGGGACACAGTCTAAGGATAAGGGGGAAGCCATTTAGGACCGAGATGAGGAGGAATTTCTTCACCCAGAGAGTGGTGAACCTGTGGAATTCTCTACCACAGAAAGTTGTTGAGGCCAATTTACTAAATATATTCAAAAATGAGTTAGATGAAGTCCTTACTACTAGGGGAATCAAGGGGTATGGTGAGAAAGCAGGAATGGGGTACTGAAGTTGCATGTTCAGCCATGAACTCATCGAATGGCGGTGCAGGCTAGAAGGGCCGAATGGCCTACTCCTGCACCTATTTTCTATGTTTCTATGTTTCTATACCTCTTGAAGTTAGGGGGCATCAGCGTCAGGCGGTAAGTTGGAGGGCCTGGCTTTGGGCACTTCAGAGACTGGTGTGGGGATTGGAGTGGGAGTGACAGTTGATTCTGTCAATGGACACGGGGTCTGGACATGTTCCCTTATTGCAGCAGATAACTCCCTCATGCGCCCTGAAAGTTTCTCAACGACCTGCATGTGGAGCAAAACTGTCTGAATTACCTGCAACATTCCCTCGGTCATGGTCAGTGACGTGGTTTCCACTACCTCTGACATTCCCTCTCTCATGGCCACTATTTCTTCACTGATGGTCCTGGATATCGTTCCCATTTGTCATTGCTGTTACTTCTCCCGACAGTCCCGCTACCTCATCACTCACCCCAGGAGTGATCAGGTAAGGTCAATGCTCTCCGCACTCTGAACCACATCTGTTAGATCCTGCACCTCAGGAGAGCGCGGTCGAGCTCCCCTTCCCCTCCTCCCCATGGGTGTGAATCGCACCCCAACACTGGGACTCGCAGCCTGGGACAGTGAGGCCCTGGTTGTGCCTCGCTGCACCACACCACTGGGGCCCGCAGCCTCGGAAGGTATGAAACCATGGAATGGCTCACCAACACTCAAATCACTAGTCATGGAAGGGGCTGTCACCTCCATGAGCGGCACCTCCTCCAAAGTCAGTACAACAGTGGGAGTTTCATCCAGCTCCATCCCTCCCCCTCACCCCCATGGATGGATTGGAAGATGTTCTCCTCTTCAGCCTCGCCACGTCTGAATCTTCTTCTGCATCATCAGGGTTGGCTTCAAGTTCTGGAAAATATAACAGAAGTTAAATGGTTAGCAGCAGAGGAGGGAGCAGGATGGGTGGCATGAGTAGGCTCACACATAGCAGGGCAGGCAGCAGGTTGATTTGAAGGGCCACGATGAATTTGCAGGATATACCCTCTCCCTCGAGTGTGGGCCCAGCTTGAGCAGTATTGATTGCTTTTTTCCAGGCAGGACCCATCAAAGCAGCGACCCTCTCATCCAAGGGTGTCAGTGGGTGCAGATTTGCTGGGCCTCCTCCTGTTAGAGTTCTTTCCCTTTTATTATGTGCCATCTTCCTCTGCAAAGATGAAAATGCAAATTTTTAGAGAGGGTGTCTTTCTGCTGGGTGGGACATATGCAGCTGGTCACCTTTACAATTGCATTGAATAAATGATAATATTACTTACACTAACTACTTGACCAAGGTCCTGCTATTTCTTTTTAAAGTGGCCTCCAGATCTCATGGTAGTCACCACTGCGCAGTAATCTTCTGCAACTCGGTTCCAGCATTTCTTCATTTCTTTTGATGGAACTTTTTTGTGACCTCTGCTGGTGTCCAGCTCCTGCCATCTGTTCTCAATCACAGTAACTAGTGCCTCCACTTCTTCCTGTAAGAAATTATTGGTCCTTGCACTGCGCTGCATCTTGTACTGCTGCAGCTGCGATTTTTCCAATGCTCTCAGGCAGCATTTGTAACACACACAACTGGCTCTTTGAAAATGGCTGATTGCCAAATCCGAGCTGTACTGAGCATGCGCGTCCAGCAGATCTATGTCAAAAATGTAACTTTTTTTCCCACACATGCACAGAAGGTGTGGCTTCGTTTTTTGGTTCAGACAGCAGGCTCCACCCTCGAGGCGACTGGACGTGCTGCGCGGTGCCAAATTCGAATTATGCATCTTGGAAACTTTAGCAAAATATTTCTGGCCAGAAAACTGGCTTGGTGAAAATTGAGCCCACAATCCCCTAGTTTTAGTTTCCCCCTATAAGTGGAAATATCCTCTCTGCATCCACCTTGTCGAACACCCCGCATTATCTTGTATGTTTTGATAAGATCACCTCTCATTCTTCTGAACTCTAATGAGTAGAGGCCTAACCTACTCAACCTATCTTCATAAGTCAACCCCCTCATCTCCAGAATCAACCTAGTGAACTTTCTCTGAACAGCCTCCAATGCAAGTATATCCTTCCTTAAATTTGGAGACCAAAACTGTACACAGTACTCTAGATGTGGCCTCACAATATCCTGTACAGTTATAGCAGGACTTCTCTACTTTTATACTCTCTCCCCCTTGCAATAAAGGCCAACATTCCATTTGCCTTCCTGATTACTTGCTGTACCTGCATACTAACGTTTTGTGTTTCATGCACAAGGACTCCCAGGTCCCTCTGTACTGCAGCACTTTACAATTTTTCTCCATTTAAATTATAATTTGCTTTTCTATTTTTTCTGCCAAAGTGGGTAATCTCACATTTTCACTTAGCCTGTCTATATCCCTTTGCAAATTGTTTGTGTCCTCCTCACAATTTGCTTTCCCACCTAGTTTTGACCTCACACTTCCCTGCATTGAACTCCATTTGCCATAGTTTTATCCAGTCACTTAGTCTGTCTATGTCCCTTTGTAACTTCCTGCTCCCATCTAAATAACATACTGTGCCTAAATTAGTGTCCTCTGCAACTTGGATATACAACTCTCTATTCCTTCATCAAGTCTTTAATATGCATGCTGTAAAGCTGAGGCCACAGCACAGATTATTTGTCACATCCCGTTAATCCAAGAACATTCCTTTTACCCCTATTCTCTGTCTCCTACGTCCCAACCAATTACTGACCCATGTCACAATGTCTTCATTGCTGTGTGTTTTTATTTTTTCCAATTATCTCTTTGCAGAATCTTATCAAATGCCTCCGGACAACATAGACAACATCCATAGACATTCCCCTATCCACTTTGTTCGAAATCTCCTTAAAAAAACTCAACTAGAATAGTGAGACATGACCTACCCTTCGTAAATCCATGCTGACTCGCTTTGATCAGTTGATACTTGTCCAAAATGCTTAGTCACTCTTTCCCTGATAAATGCTAAATCATAGAGAAACATAGAAACATAGAAAATAGGTGCAGGAGCAGGCCATTCAGCCCTTCTAGCCTGCACCGCCATTCAATGAGTTCATGGCTGAACATGAAACTTCAGTACCCCCTTCCTGCTTTCTCGCCATAACCCTTGATCCCCCGAGTAGTAAGGACTTCATCTAACTCCCTTTTGAATATATTTAGTGAATTGGCCTCAACTACTTTCTGTGGTAGAGAATTCCACAGGTTCACCACTCTCTGGGTGAAGAAGTTTCTCCTCATCTCGGTCCTAAATGGCTTACCCCTTATCCTCAGACTGTGACCCCTGGTTCTGGACCTCCCCAACATTGGGAACATTCTTTCTGCATCTAACCTGTCTAAACCCGTCAGAATTTTAAACGTTTCTATGAGGTCCCCTCTCATTCTTCTGAACTCCAGTGAATACAAGCCCAATTGATCCAATCTTTCTTGATAGGTCAGTCCCGCCATCCCGGGAATCAGTCTGGTGAACCTTCGCTGCACTCCCTCAATAGCAAGAATGTCCTTCCTCAAGTTAGGGGACCAAAACTGTACACAATACTCCAGGTGTGGCCTCACCAAGGCCCTGTACAACTGTAGCAACACCTCCCTGCCCCTGTATTCAAATCCCCTCGCTATGAAGGCCAACATGCCATTTGCTTTCTTAACCGCCTGCTGTACCTGCATGCCAACCTTCAATGACTGATGTACCATGACACCCAGGTCTCGTTGCACCTTCCCTTTTCCTAATCTGTCACCATTCAGATAATAGTCTGTCTCTCTGTTTTTACCACCAAAGTGGATAACCTCACATTTATCCACATTATACTTCATCTGCCATGCATTTGCCCACTCACCTAACCTATCCAAGTCACTCTGCAGCCTAATAGCATCCTCCTCGCAGGTCACACTGCCACCCAACTTAGTATCATCCGCAAATTTGGAGATACTGCATTTAATCCCCTCGTCTAAATCATTAATGTACAATGTAAACAGCTGGGGCCCCAGCACAGAACCTTGCGGCACTCCACTAGTCACTGCCTGCCATTCTGAAAAGTACCCGTTTACTCCTACTCTTTGCTTCCTGTCTGACAACCAGTTCTCAATCCACGTCAGCACACTACCCCCAATCCCATGTGCTTTAACTTTGCACATTAATCTCTTGTGTGGGACCTTGTCGAAAGCCTTCTGAAAGTCCAAATATACCACATCAACTGGTTCTCCTTTGTCCACTTTACTGGAAACATCCTCAAAAAATTCCAGAAGATTTGTCAAGCATGATTTCCCTTTCACAAATCCATGCTGACTTCGACCTATCATGTCACCATTTTCCAGATGCACTGCTATGACATCCTTAATAATTGATTCCATCATTTTACCCACTACTGAGGTCAGGCTGACCGGTCTATAATTCCCTGTTTTCTCTCTCCCTCCTTTTTTAAAAAGTGGGGTTACATTGGCTACCCTCCACTCCATAGGAACTGATCCAGAGTCAATGGAATGTTGGAAAATGACTGTCAATGCATCCGCTATTTCCAAGGCCACCTCCTTAAGTACTCTAGGATGCAGGCCATCAGGCCCTGGGGATTTATCGGCCTTCAATCCCATCAATTTCCCCAACACAATTTCCCGACTAATAAAGATTTCCCTCAGTTCCTCTTCCTTACTAGACCCTCTGACCCCTTTTATATCCGGAAGGTTGTTTGTATCCTCCTTAGTGAATACCGAACCAAAGTACTTGTTCAATTGATCCGCCATTTCTTTGTTCCCCGTTATGACTTCCCCTGATTCTGACTGCAGGGGACCTACGTTTGTCTTCACCAACCTTTTTCTCTTTACATACCTATAGAAACTTTTGCAATCCGCCTTAATGTTCCCTGCAAGCTTCTTCTCGTACTCCATTTTCCCTGTCCTAATCAAACCCTTTGTCCTCCTCTGCTGAGTTCTAAATTTCTCCCAGTCCCCAGGTTCGCTGCTATTTCTGGCCAATTTGTATGCCACTTCCTTGGCTTTAATACTATCCCTGATTTCCCTAGATAGCCACGGTTGAGCCACCTTCCCCTTTTTATTTTTACGCCAGACAGGAATGTACAATTGTTGTACTTCATCCATGCGGTCTCTAAATGTCTGCCATTGCCCATCCACAGTCAACCCCCTAAGTATCATTCGCCAATCTATCCTAGCCAATTCACGCCTCATACCTTCAAAGTTACCCTTCTTTAAGTTCTGGACCATGGTCTCTGAAATTACTGTTTCATTCTCCATCCTAATGCAGAATTCCACCATATTATGGTCACTCTTCCCCAAGGGGCCTCGCACAATGAGATTGCTAATTAATCCTCTCTCATTACACAACACCCAGTCTAAGATGGCCTCCCCCCTAGTTGGTTCCTCAACATATTGGTCTAGAAAACCATCCCTTATGCACTCCAGGAAATCCTCCTCCACCGTATTGCTTCCAGTTTGGCTAGCCCAATCTATGTGCATATTAAAGTCACCCATTATAACTGCTACACCTTTATTGCATGCACCCCTAATTTCCTGTTTGA
Source organism: Pristiophorus japonicus (assembly GCF_044704955.1). Taxonomy (NCBI): domain Eukaryota; kingdom Metazoa; phylum Chordata; class Chondrichthyes; family Pristiophoridae; genus Pristiophorus; species Pristiophorus japonicus. The sequence goes on along the minus strand of NC_091977.1, from coordinate 501,159,936 downwards.
TGCCCTCCCCAACATCCCTACTACTGTTTGGAGGTCTGTACACAACTCCTACTAACGTTTTTTGCCCTTTGGTGTTCTGCAGCTCTACCCATATAGATTCCACATCATCCAAGCTAATGTCTTTCCTAACTATTGCATTAATCTCCTCTTTAACCAGCAATGCTACCCCACCTCCTTTTCCTTTTATTCTATCCTTCCTGAATGTTGAATACCCCTGAATGTTGAGTTCCCAGCCCTGATCATCCTGGAGCCACGTCTCCGTAATCCCAATCACATCATATTTGTTAACATCTATTTGCACAATTAATTCATCCACCTTATTGCGGATACTCCTTGCATTAAGACACAAAGCCTTCAGGCTTGTTTTATTAACATAATACTAAGATCTATTAGTATCAGCAATTTGAGATATAGGCAAATGAATAGGAACATGGATTTAATCTTTCTATGTAGCCCGACCCCCCTACCCATTGCACACACATATTCAACCCATGAAGACAAAAGAGTGGATACCCTTGTTCCATTTGAATCATTGCCAGTAACTTAGTATCATCTGTGTAGTTCAATGCCCACAATTCATTATCCTCTATGTAACTACCAACTATTTAATGCATTGAAACATAGGTTTCCCAACATATGATTATATATTTTTTCCCTTTCCTGGTCTTCTACCAGCTAGGATGACCAGATGTGGCATATGACGACCTTGAGACATGATATATGCTAAGTGTAGCAAGCTTGGGAGGAAAATGGTGATGTTGGACCTATGGTTCCCACAGCTCTCTAAAACTGGGTATTTTTCACATGGTATTTCTAGGTCTGTTGTAGAATAATTGATGGCGATTGATTGCTATGATTAGTCAAGAACTCCATTATCATTGTATCATGTGACTACCAGGATTGTAGAAGGCAAACTAGATGGACCTTGGCCTTTTTATTCTTCTTGCAATTCCTATGTTCCTATGTGGTGTCCTACTGTCTTCTCCATGACCACTGTCAATATCACTTTACGCACAAGTTAAGTGCTCCAAAAGTTTACAGTTAGGCAAATGCCAGCTTCCTTCCAATACTTAAAGGGCAGTAGTGCATGACACGCCTTTTCACTTACCCACACAGACAGGAAATAGCATTGAGAGCCACTATGAGACAGCTCACGACCAAAACCAGGACCACCCACTCATGGCAACAAGGTAAATGAAAAAGATGGAGAAATAGCAATAACAAAAAATTTCAAAGCAAACTCCGCAGAATCATCTAACTAGATAACGAACTCAAATGATAACAAATTAAACCCATGCCGAAAAATCTGATTGTCTTCAATTTCCATTTTAAAAATCTGTTTGTTCATTTCATAGTGGTCCAATTAAAACCTGTTTGGACCCAGCGACTAGTGTTTGAAATAGAAGTACGTGACACAGAAACAGGCCATCCAGTCTGTATGGACATTTATCTTCCACGTGAGCAAATACTCCTGATCATATTTATCTGGCCTGTTCCCATATCCCTTTATCCCCTTTTTCTTCATCCACCTATCCAAACTAACTTAAGAATTGACATAGTTTATGCCTCTGGAGTTGATCTAATATTCGTCGACAATCAGAACGCTTATTTCAACAACAACAACTTGTATTTATATTGCATCTTCCATCCCAAGGTGCTTTATAACAGGAGCGTTATAAAGCAAAATTTGACACCGAGTTCCGTAAGTTGATATTAGGGCAGATGACCAAAAGTTTGGTCAAAGAGGTAGGTTTTAAGGAACATCTTAGAGGAGGAAAGAGGGGTAGCGGGGCGAAGATGTTGGGGGGGAGGGGGGGGGAATTTCAGAGCTTAGGGCCTTGGTGCAGCCACCAATGGCGGAGCGATTGAAATTCGGGATGCTCAAGAGGCCAGAATTAGAGGAGTGCAGATATACCTACCTACCTCTTTGACCAAGCTTTTGGTCACCTGCCCTAATTTCTCCTTATGTCTCGGTGTCAAATTTTTTGTCTTATAATATTTCTGTGAAGCGCCCTGGGATGTTTCACTACATTATAGGCGCTATATAAATGCAAGTTGTTGTAGTATAGTTTCATCTAAACATAGCATCCACGGTTTGATGTGACTAAACTTTAAACTTAAACTTTTGGCTGCCTTAGTTTAAAAAAATACAGTCATCAGAAGCCACCAACTAAGCAGAACTCTACCAAAAGTTTACAGTTAGGCTCTTTAAATCTAGCTCTGCAAAACTCTTATCGTTTGATTTACGTTTACTTTTAACCTCTGATAGAAATTAAACCGTTTAATCATACAAACGACACTTTTAAGGTTTCCATCCTCACTTAACACTCAACAAATCCTTTGCTACTTCGCATTATAACGTCACATATATATTTATTCGCAAACGCAAGCTAAATGTACATTTGATCATTTTCCTCTGTGAATTTGACCTGAGGTTTCTTGCTATAATGCTACAAGTTTTTAATGAGTTAAAGGATCGGTAAGTAGAACCGTGATCTTCGCGAAAATAATCGTGGCCCATATTAAATCGTTAAATCAATCTAAAATTCATTGAGATGTCGTTTTAGACAATACGATTTGCTGCAATTACTTTTAAATTGCAAATATATTAGCACAGCTAAATTATTAAAATGGATTGGAAGTCCTTCCTACCTTGACCCATGGAACAAATCCAATCCCATGTTCGTTTCAAATCAGGAACCAGGCAAGTGGGAAGCGGGAGAAGAAATAGTTGGGCGAGTAAAAAAGTAGAGAAGGCGAAGCTTTAGAAGCGACTCATTTGCGCCGAGCAAGGATGCGGCAGAAGGACTGGAGGCGCAGAGCGAGACTCAGTTGAAGCTGAGCTCGACTGCCCCTGGCAAAAGCTGGGACCTTGCACCATCCCATTGGCTGCCAGTCTCATCAGACTTGGCTGGCTCCAACCTTTCTCAATAAACCCTCCCGCCTCTGTCCCACCACGTCGAGTACAAAGGTAGCCAAGGGAAGGTTTTAATTTGCTTCAGCTTTTATGGCGTATTTGCATGGTTGTAAAACAGATTCTTCATCCACCGTACAACCCAGTTTCTGTTTAGCACAGAGAATACTGCTTTTGATCTCACGTCTGGGGACAACAGAATTTGAATAATTGGTGTGTGCTGGGAACTGTAAATGGAAACTCGATTAGATTTTAATAATTGTCAATAAGAAAAAAGGAAAGGTTTGGATTTATATAGCGCCTTTCACGACCACCAGAGGTCTCAAAGGAATATAAGGTTCCTTGAATTGAAAGCTAGAAAGAACTTGCATTTATATAGCGCCTTTCACGACCTCAGGACGTCCCAAAGTGCTTTACAGTCAATTAAGTACTTTTGAAGCATATCATTATCATAGGCAGTCACTCGAAACGAGGATGACTTGCTTCCACGCCAAAAAGGGATGAGTTCACAGGTGTTTCAATGAATGACCTAATATTCCAGATCTCGAACTACATATTGAAGGGTGGAAGATGCCCGTGTGTGGATTTTTTTAACCTGTGGTGGCCGTTGCACACCAGCCACCACACGGGTTTGACAGAGCTAGGTCTTGGTCCAGTGGCAAGGCGACTGGAGACCAGCTCTGCTGCACGGACCTAGCGTGCACAAATATTGCAATGTGGGCTGGCCCGTGCTATACCTGGGCCCTCACCTCTTCTGGGCTCTGATCTCACGCCTCTCCTGGGCCCCGACCTCATCCCTCTACGAAATCTTGCCACTCCTTCACCCCGACCCCGCCACTCCTGCTGTACCTGCCCACACTGCAATCAGCGATCTGGATTTGGGCGATGTCAAATCCAGTCGTCATCTTCACAGCCATCACCCTCCTGCAGCACCAAGCACTGCTCCCTGCAGTGGTATCCACTGCATGTTTCTCCCTCTAATGGCTCCGGCCTGCTGACGGTCTTGCAGGCTGAGACCGTGCCGATTTTCGGGCCGGGCTGCCGCACGTCACTGTTGTCGTGTAGGAAACACAGCAGCCACTTTGCGCACAGCAAGCTCCCACAAACAACAATGTGATAATAGCCAGATCTTCTGTTTAATAAGGTTGGCGGAGGGATAAATATTAGGCAGGACACTGTGGAGAAATCCCCCTGCTGTTCTTCAAAATAGTGCCGTGAGATCATTTACATCCACCTGAGAGGACTTGGTTTAACGTCTCACCTGAAAAACGGCACCTTTGACAGTGCTAGTGAGTAGATGTCCTAATTCTGCACTTTATCAGTTATAGTTGATTAGATCTGAACAATGTTAATTATGAATCTTGATTGAGATATAATGAGGAGGTGGGGGATAGAGCAGGGTATCTGGAACTGTGGAAAATTCACTAAAATATTAACCATATTATCATCATCATCATCATCATCTTAGGCAGTCCCTCAAAATCGAGGAAGACTTGCTTCCACTCTTAAAATGAGTCCTTAAGTGGCTGAACAGTCCAATATGAGACCCACAGTCCCCGTCACAGGTAGGACAGATAGTCGTTGAGGGTAAGGGAGGGTGGGACAGGTTTGCCGCACGCTCTTTCCGCTGCCTGCACTTGATTTCTGCATGCTCTCGGCGATGAGATTCGAGGTGCTCAGCGCCCTCCCGGATGCACTTCCTCCACTTAGGGCGGTCTTTGACCAGGGACTCCCAGGTGTCGGTGGGGATGTTGCACTTCATCAGGAAGACTTTGAGGGTGTCCTTCTAACGTTTCCTCTGCCCACCTTTGGCTCGTTTGCCGTGAAGGAGTTCCAAGTAGAGCGCTTGCTTTGGGAGTCTCGTGTCTGGCATGTGGACTATCTGGCCTGCTCAGCGGAGCTGATCAAGTGTGGTCAGTACTTCAATGCTGTGGATGTTGGCCTGGTGCATATGTCCTCCCAGGGGATTTGTAGGATCTTGCAAGATCCTGACCATATTAATATCAGTAAGAAATGAATGATAAAACAGGCTGCCATGCACAGAGAGGAGTGGAAGTCTAGAGCTGAGCAAGGGAACCTCTATCATGATGAGCTTCCTGCATCCGATCCAGGAGTGAAAGAGAGGTGTAGGAAGGTATTCACATTTTGAACAAACATGAGCTTTAAGAGAGCTAAAAGTTGTTTCTAGAAGCTCTCCAGTGACTGTCCTGGTTAAGACAGTGACTAGCTCAGCCATAAACAATCACGAAACCTCAGATTGAGGTCCCAGTCTGTACTTTGTTAGCTGCCCTCGTCTGAGCTGATGGCAAGAGAACTGTAATTAACCTCATCACCCAGCATAACCAGACAAAAATCAGCCAAGATGCACACTCGTGAATGTTATTCTGTGACCACTGCTGGAAGGAGATGTGTATGGACATCATACAGAGACAGGATCAGCTTCAACTGTGATCTCCCCGTCCCCCCGGTATCTTGACAACATTCATTGTTTGGACTCACACATAAAGAATGGTAACTTGGGTTATGTACCAGAGCTGGAGCTGTACAGCAAGGCATTAACACTTTCAGGCTAAAAGGAGGGAAAGGAAGAATATTAGCCAAAAAAAAGGATACATGAAAGCTTTTATGGGGAAAAGAATTGGTGTGGAAAGAAATCAAGCTTCCTAGAGATAGTTTTAGCAATGAAATAAATTTGGGGGTTCCATTCGAGGTCAGAGGGGATATTGCAAGGGTGGGGCCATTAAGTCTAAGAGGTCATGGTTGTTTGCTAAATTGTGACAGACATTACAAGATCATAAGATAGATGCAGATGAGAAAGATCATTTAGCTCACCTTAGCTCGTCCATTCAGAGAAAGATGTATCACGCCCCCATCACGTTATCTAACTAATTCTTAATCCAAGGTGTTCACCACGGCTAATTCACTAGGAAGACCATTTCAAGTGTTAATCACTGTTTGAAAAAGTTCTTCCTAACATCTATTTCCTTTCATCAATTTTAAACTGGGTTTTCTGGTTCTATTGTCCTAGCAGACTTTAAATCCTCCAGATTAACCTTATCTATGCCACTTAGCATCTTATATACTTGTATACCATCACTTCTCAGTCAACTCATTTCAAGGCAAAAACCTCCATGGCTTGAATATTTCCTTAAGTGTTGGTGACCAAAACTGACCATGGCACTGCACAGTTTTAACATGACATCTTCCATCTTATAGTCAACCAACATAGGATGCTAGAGGGATGGTAGAGACTGAGGACTCCAATGGAAATGAGTTCTGCCAGATTCTTGCTAGTTTATGGACCCACTCTACTTTCCTGTCAGGCCTGGGGTAAGTGTTTGAAGCCTTCAAATTAAGTCGAGCTGACCTTCATTACAGTATGCAAAAGGGGGTGGGGATGGCCACCATGAACATACAAATATACAAAATTGATGGGCAGGAAAAGACCAGCTGGCCCACCAAGCCTGCCCACTCTCACGATGGCCCGAGCATTATGAAAGATAGAAAGACTTGGATTTATATAGCGACTTTCCCGACCACTGGACGTCTCAAAGCACTTTACAGCCAATGAAGTACTTTTGATGTATTGTCACTGCTGTAATGTAGGAAACGCAGCAGCCAATTTGCGCACAGCAAGCTCCCACAAGCAACAATGTGATAATGACCAGATAATTTGTTTTAGTGATGTTGATCTATAAAGACCTTCAGTATGATGTGATCTCTTCCCAAATCAAGAACATGGCCAGCTGCCTCTTGAAGGCACACAGAGAGTCAGCATACACCAGACCAGCCGATAATGTATTCCAGGGGCTCAATACTCTCTGGAAAAAGAAGAAACGCCTAACATCCAGTCTATTCCTACTCTTACCATGGTTTAAACTCCTGCTGGTCACAAGAACATAATAACATAAGAAATAGGAGCAGGAGTAGGCCATACGGCCCCTCGAGCCTACTCCGCCATTCAATATCATGGCTGATTGGATCATGGACTCAGCTCCACTTACTCACCCACTCCCTATAACCCCTTATCCCCTTATCGTTTAAGAAACTATCTATTTCTGTCTTAAATTTATTCAATGTTCCAGCTTCCACAGCTATCTGAGGCAGCAAATTCCACAGATTTACAACCCTCTGAGAGAAGAAATTTCTCCTCATCTCTGTTTTAAATGGGAAGCCCCTTATTCTAACATTGTGCCCTCTAGTTCTTGTCTCCCTCATCAGCAGAAACATCCTCCGTGCATTCACTTTGTCAAGCCCTCTCATAATCTTATACATTTCGATTCTTCTGAATTCCAATGAGTAGAGGCCCAACCTACTCAACCTTTCCTCATAAGTCAATCAACCTAGTGAATCTTCTCTGAACTGCCTCTAAAGCAAGTATATCCTTCGTAAATATGGAAACAAAAACTGCTTGCAGTATTCCAGGTGTGGCCTCACCAACACCTTGTATAGCTGTAGCAAGACATCCCTGCTTTTATACTCCATCCCCTTTGCAATAAAGGCCAAGATATCATTGGCCTTCCTGATCACTTGCTGTCCTTTTGTGTTTCATGCACAAGTACCCCCAGGTCCTGCTGTACTGCGGCACTTTGCAATCTTAAATAATAACTTGCTCTTTGATTTTTTTTCTGCCAAAGTGCATGACCTCACACTTTCCAACATTATACTCCATCTGCCAAATTTTTGCCCACTCACTTAGCCTGTCTATGTCCTTTTGCAGATTTTTTGTGTCCTCCTCACACATTACTTTTCCTCCCATCTTTATATCGTCAGCAAACTTGACTATGTTACACTCAGTCCCTTCTTCCAAGTCGTTAATGTAGATTGTTAATAGTTGGGGTCACAACACTGATCTCTGCGGCACCCCACTAGTTACTGATTGCCAACCAGAGAATGAACCATTTATCCTGACTCTCTATTCACTGTTAGTTAGCCAATCCTCTATCCATGCTAATATATTACCCCAACTCCGTGAACTTTTATCTTGCGCAGTAACCTTTTATGTGGCACTTTGTCAAATGCCTTCTGGAAGTCCAAATACAACACATCCACTGGTTCCCCTTTATCCACCCTTTTCGGTACATTCTCAAAGAACTCCAGCAAATTTGTCAAACATGACTTCCCCTTCATAAATCCATGCTGATTCTGCCTGACCGAATTTTGCTTATCCAGATGTCCTGATACTGCTTCTTTGATAATGGACTCCAACATTTTCCCATTGACAGCTGTTAGGCTAACTGGTCTATAGGTTCCTGCTTTTTGTCTGCCTTCTTTTTTAAATGGGGGCATTACATTTGCAGTTTTTCAATCTCCTGGGACCACTCCAGAATCCAAGAAATTTTGGTAAATTACAACCAATGCATCCACAATCCCTGCCGCTACTTCTCTTAAGACCCTAGAATGCAAGCCATCAGGTCCAGGGGATTTATCTACCTTTCGTCCCATTATCTTACTGAGTACCACCTCCTTAGTGATTGTGATTGTGTTAAGTTCCTCCCCCCCATAGCCCCTTGACTATCCACTGTTGGAATATTGTTAGTGTCCTCTACCATAAAGACTGATGCAAAATATGTGTTCAGCGATTCTGCCATCTCCATGTTCCCCATTACTAGTTCCCTGGTCTCGTCCTCTAAGGGACCAACATTTACTTTAGCCACTCTTTTCCTTTTTATATACCTATAGAAACTCTTGCTATCTGTTTATTATATTTTGTGCTAGTTTACTTTTATAGTCTATCTTCCCTATCTTAATCATTTTTTTAGTCGTTCTCCCCAATCATAGGAATAATCTATCAATAAGCATGCTATCCAGCCCTTTAATTATTTTATAGAGATCTATCAGGTCACCTCTACACTGCTTTAAAATAAATAGACCAAGGTCCTTGAACCTATCTGAGTAGCTGAGATTCTTTAAGCAAGAAATTACACCGTTTTCTAACCTACATGCATGCTGGACAATGAGTATTCAGGATGATGATTGAGACATTGGCAGCAACATGGCCTCAGACAGAGGTGCAGGTGGGAGGGCCATTAAAAAGCCCATAAACCTTAAAGGTAACTGTACTAGACTTTTTAAAGGCCCTTCGTAATGTTTTTAAAGCAATTATATTCCCCCAGCTGCTCCTTAGGCTTTCATGACCTTTTGTCCCAGTTACTGTTATTCATTTATTTTGCCCCATGCTCCCTTAATTGGCACCAGAGGGTTTGCACCCAGAAATCCTTTGCGCTGACATGTCCAAAAAGATGCCAATCAGGTTAGGGTGCCCAAGAGGTGCTCTGTGGCCTTCTGTCTACCAACACCTCGACCGCACCCTATATTTACAGAGGTAGCAAACCTCACTTTGGGAGATGTTGTTGGTAAAGGTTTCTCGTCCCAATAAAAGCCACACCAGCAGACCCCCAGTGTCATCACAATGAGATGTGGAGCCTGTCCTACCCTTATGCTGGAAGGTTCATCAGACGCAACCCATGAGGCCAAAGAGGGTTTTTACTCCAATCTCGAAAAATCCCTGTCCTGCATCCCCGCGGTCGACAAACTGATCCTCCGCGGTGACTTCAACGCCAGGATCAGCAATGACACAGACCTCTGAGGAGGTGTGAGTGGCAGAGATGGGGTAGGGAAAGCTAACTCCAGCGGTACCCTACTGACAAAATGTCTAGAACATGAACTTGTCATCACCAACACCTTGTACCGCCAGAGGGACAAATACAAGGCATCGTGGCAACACCCTCGTCCAAACACTGGCACTTGCTCGATTATGTCATCACCCGAGCCAGGGATCACAAGGATGTGCGCATCACCCGCACCATGACAGGAGCTGATGACTGCTGGATGGACCACCGCCTAATCCGATCCATCATTGACAACAACATAGCCCCAAAGCGGACGGGGCAGCAGAAGCAGTGACTGAAAAAAATAAATGCCGGGGCACTTAAGGACCCAGCTAAGAGAGCCCTATACAGTCAGCGCCTCACAGCTAACCTGGCATGTCTTAATAACCCCGAGACGCAGAATGCCCACAGCGCTTGGTCTGCCCTCCAGGCCTCCATAACCAGTGCCTGCAAAGAAACGCTCGATCACTCAACCAGGAAACAGCAGAACTGGTTTGATGAGAATGATCAGGAGATTCAAGAGCTAATAGATCACAATCACAGGGCATTTCTGAGCCTTAAACAACAACCCAACTCGGGAGCAGCAAAGCAGCATTACAAATGACACAAGGCTGAGGTCCAACAAAAAAAACAGGTGGATGGAGAAAGCACAGGAGATACAGCAGCTGGCCGACAGCCATGATGTGCGAGGATTCTTCATCGCAGTCAAGGCCACCTGCGGGCCAAACACCCAAGGCCTCACTCCATTGCTGGCCAAGAACAGGGAAACACTCATCAAGGACACCGAGGCAGTCAGGGCCCGCTGAAAGGAGTACTTCGAAGATCTCCTCAATCAAAGACTCTGCCTTTGACTCGAATGTTCTCAACTCCATTCTGCAGCATGCTACCTGCCACCACCTCAGTAAGACCCCATCACTGCACGAGGTAGAAAAAGCCATAAGACAGCTAAAAAACAACAAGGCTACGGGAGCGGACGGAATCCCTACTGAGGCATTGAAGTATGGCAGAGAGGCACTGTTGATGCGAATACATGACCTCATCTCTCTCATCTGGAGGGAGGAGAGCATGTCGGGAGATCTTGGAGATGCAGTGATCATGACCATCTTTTAAAAAGGGGACCAGTCCGACTGCGGCAACTACAGAGGAATCTCTCTGCTATTAGCCACTGGAAAAGTTGTCGCGAGAGACCTCCTCAACCGTCTTCTCCCTGTGGCCGAGGAACTCCTCCCAGAGTCACAGTATGGATTTCGTCCCCTAGAAACATAGAAACATAGAAAATAGGTGCAGGAGTAGGCCATCCGACCCATCGAGCCTGCACCACCATTCAATAAGATCATGGCTGATCATTCACCTCAATACTCCTTTCCTGCTTTTTCTCCATACTCTTTGATCCCTTTAGCCATAAGAGCCATATCTAACTCCCTCTTGAATATATCTAATGAACTGGCATCAACAACTCTCTGCGGTAGAGAATTCCACAGGTTCACAACTCTCTGAGTGAAGAAGTTTCTCCTCATCTCAGTCTTAAATGGCTTACCCCTTATCTTTAGACTGTGACCCCTGCTTCTGGATTTGCCCACCATCGGGAACATTCTTCCTGCATCTAACCTGTCCAGTCCCATCAGAATTTTATAAGAGTCTATGAGATCCCTCTCATTCTTCTAAACTTCAGTAAATACAGGCCCAGTCGATCCAGTCTCTCCTCATACGTCTATCCTGCCATCTCGGGAATCAGTCTGGTGAACCTTTGTTGCACTCCCTCAATAGCAAGCATGTCCTTCCTAAGATTAGGAGACAAAAATTGAACACAATATTCCAGGTGAGGCCTCAACAAGGCCCTGTACAACTGCAGTTAAACATCCCTGCTCCTATACTCAAATCCCCTAGCTATGAAGGCCAACATGCCATTTGCATTCTTCACCACCTGCTGTACCTGCATGCCAAATTTCAATGCCTGTTGTACCATGACACCCAGGTCTCGTTGCACCTCCCCTTTTTCTAATCTGCCGCCATTCAGATAATATTCTGCCTTCATGTTTTTGCCACCAAAGTGGATAACTTCACATTTATCCACATTATACTGCATCTGCCATGCATTTGCCCACTCACCTAACTTGTCCAAGTCACCCTGCAGCTTCTTAGCATCCTCCTCAGAGCTCACACCGCCACCCAGCTTAGTGTCAGCTGCAAACTTGGAGATATTGCACTCAATTCCTTCATCTAAATCATTGATGTATATTGTAAATAGCTGGGGTCCCAGCACTGAGCCCTGCAGCACCCCACTACTCACTGCCTGCCATTCTGAAAAGGACCCGTTTATCCCGACTCTCTGCTTCCTGTCTGCCAAACAGTTCTCTATCCACGTCAATACATTACCCCCAATACCATGTGCTTTAATTTTGCACACCAATCTCTTGTGTGGGACCTTGTCAAAAGCTTTTGAAAGTCCAAATACACCATATCCACTGGTTCTCCCTTGTCCACTCTACTAGTTACATCCTCAAAAAATTCTAAAAGATTTGTCAAGCATGATTTCCCTTTCATAAATCCATGCTGACTTGGACCAATCCTGTCACTGCTTTCCAAATGCGCTGCTATTTCATCTTTAATAATTGATTCCAACATTTTCCCCACTACCGACATCAGGCTAACCGGTCTATAATTCCCTGTTTTCTCTCTCCCAACTTTTTAATAAATTGGTGTTACATTAGCTACCCTCCAGTCTAGAGGAACTGATCCAGAGTCGATAGACTGTTGGAAAATGGTCACCAATGCATCCACTATTTCTAGGGCAACTTCCTTAAGTACTCTGGGATGCAGATTATCAGGCTCTGGGGATTTATCGGTCTCCAATCCCATCAATCTCCCTAACACAATTTCCTGACTAATAAGGATTTCCTTCAGTTCCTCCTTCTCGCTAGATCCTCTATCCACTAGTATTTCCGGAAGGTTATTCGTGTCTTCCTTCCTGAAGACAGAACCAAATTATTTGTTCAATTGGTCTGCCATTTCTCTGTTCCCCATTATAAATTCACCTGATTCTGACTGCAAGGGATCTACGTTTGTCTTCACTAATCTCTTTCTCTTCACATATCTATCGAAGCTTTTGCAGTCAGTTTTTATGTTCCCAGCAAGCTTCCTCTCATACTCTATTTTCCCCCTCCTCATTAAACACTTTGTCCTCCTCTGCTGGATTCTAACTTTCTCCCAGTCCTCAGGTTTGCTGCATTTTCTGGCCAATTTATATGCCTCTTCCTTGGATTTAATACTATCCCTAATTTCCCTCGTTAGCCACGGTTGAGCCACCTTCCCCATTTTACTTTTTACTCCAGACAGGGATGTATAATTGTTGAAGTTCATCCCTGTGATATTTAAATGTCTGCCATTGCCTATCCACCGTCAACCCTTTAAGTATCATTCGCCAGTCTATTCTAGCTAATTCACGTCTCATATCGTCAAAGTTACCTTTCCTTAAGTTCAGGACCCTAGTCTCTGAATTAACTGTGTCACTCTCCATCTTAATAAAGAATTCTACCATATTATGGTCACTCTTCCACAAGGGGCCTCGCACAACAAGATTGCTAATTAGTCCTTTCTCATTTCACAACACACAGTCTAGGATGGCCAGCCCTGTAGTTGGTTTCTCGACATATTGGTCTAGAAAACCATCCCTAATACACTCCAGGAAATCATCCTCTACTGTATTGCTACCAGTTTGGTTAGCCCAATCAATATGTAGATTAAAGTCCCCATGCTAACTGCTGTACCTTTATTGCACACATCCCTAATTTCTTGTTTGATGCTGTCCCCAACCTCACTACTATTGTTTGGTGGTCTGTACACAATTCCAATATCGTTTTCTGCCATTTGGTATTCCGCAGCTCTACCCATACAGATTCCACATCATCCAAGCTAATGTCCTTCCTATGGGGCACAACGGACAGCTGCAGGAAAAATGCAGGGAACAGCGCAGCCCTTATACATGGCCTTCTTCGACCTTACAAAACCCTTTGACACTGTCAACCGCGAGGACTATGGAGCGTCCTCCTCCGTTTCGGATGCCCCCAATAGTATGTCACCATCCTCCGCCTGCTACACAACGACATGCAGGCCGTGATCCTTACCAACGGATCCATCACAGACCCAATCCACGTCCATACCGGGGTCAAGCAGGGCTGCGTCATCGCCCCAACCCTCAATCTTTCTCACTGCCATGCTCCACCTCACAGTCGACAAGCTCCGCGCTGGAGTGGAACTAAACTACAGAACCAGTGGGAACCTGTTCAACCTGCGCCATCTCCAGGCCAGGTCCAAGACCACCCTAACCTCTGTTGTTGAGCTACAATACGTGGACGATGCCTGCGTCTGCGCACATACAGATGCTGAACTCCAGGACATAGTCGACGTATTTACTGAGGTGTACCAAAGCATGCGCCTTACACTAAACATCAATAAGACAAACGTCCTCCACCAGCCTGTCCTCACTGCACAGCACTACCCCCCCAGTCATCAAGATCCACAGTGCGGCCCTGGACAACATGGACCACTTCCCTTATCTTGGGAGCCTCCTATCAACAAGAGCAGGCATTGACGACGAGATCCAATACGGCCTTCAGTGCGCCAGTGCAGCCTTCGTCCTCCTGAGGTAAAGAGTGTTTGAAGACAAGTCCCTCAAAACTGCTACAAGCTCATGGTCTACAGGTTTGTAGTAATACCCGCCCTCCTGTATGGCTCAGAAACATGGACCGTGTACAGTCGACACCACAAGTTGCTGGAGAAATACCGGCAATGATGTCTCCGCAAGATCCTACAAATCCCCTGGGAGGACAGGCGCACCAACGTTAGCGTCCTCGACCAGGCCAACATTCCCAGCATTGAAGCACTGACCACACTTGATCAGCTCCGCTGGGCAGGCCACATAGTTCGCATGCCAGACACGAGATTCCCAAAGCAAGTGCTCTACTCGGAACTCCTTCACGGCAAACGAGCCAAAGGTGGACAGCGGAAATGTTACAAGGACACCCTCAAAGCCTCCCTTATCAAGTGCAACATCCCCACTGACACCTGGGAGTCCCAGGCCAAAGACTGTCCTAAGTAAAGGAAGTGCATCCGGGAGGGCGCTGAGCACCTCGAGTCTCGTCGCCTAGAGCATGCAGAAATCAAGAGCAGGCTGCAGAAAGTGCGTGTGGCAAATCAGTCCCTCCCACCCCTTCCCTCAACGACTACATGTACCATCTGTGACAGAGACTGTGGTTCTCGTATAGGACTGTACAGCCACCTAAGAACTCATGGCAAGAGTGGAAGCAAGTCTTCCTCGATTCCGAGGGACTGCCTATGCTGATGATGATGATTGACAACATACCATCCTTTACATGGTGTTACATGAAAGAGGGGAAGATGATTTCTCGTCAGCATTGCCCGTTTGTCTGCACCTGCCAAGATGCCATCAACCATTTATGTAGGCCCTGACAAATCCACCTGGGAATGACTGTGGAAACCTGCCTTCTCGCAGGCCACAGCTGACTGTTACTTGCCCTGTACATGTGCAAAATTATGCTCCACAATAGCCACAGGTGTCCTTGCAGCAGATGGCAAAGTTCAGCATCTTCTCTGGATTAGCAGATTCAATTTGAGTTACAGACAATTTCCCTCTCTTCTCAATGGTTTCATTCTTAACCCCTTCTGACATTGCACTTGGAGTTGTGACTTACTATTGGAATGAGGGCAAAGATTCAGGCATCTACTAAAGCATTGCCTACCAAATTAGAACTGCTTTACAATTGAAGATGAAAATCACCCCTGTTAAGTCTTGAGTTTACTTTTACTCCTAGATCTGCTTCCGGTTCACCTTTAACTATGTCTAAAACCTCTGCAGCATATTTGGAACATTTCGTTTTTCTACCTTGCACTTATTTGTTTTATATTTCATGAAATGTTATCTAATTGTTTTGTAGGCACCTGCCTGCTTCACTGATCTCGAATCTCCTGCCACTCTCCCACCCCCAGTTTAGTATTACCTGAGAACTTGACCAGCTTGTATTGAGAGTTTCTGCATCTAAGTGAGTAATGTAGATTAGAATCATAGAATTATAGAAATTTATGGCACAGAAAGAAGCCATTCAACCCACGTGTCAGGGCTGGCCAAAAAAAGATCCATTCAGCTTGATCCCACGTTCCAGCTCTTGGCCCGTAGCCCTGTAGGTTACGGCACTTCAAATGCAAATTCAAGTATATTTTAAATGCAATGAAGTTTTCTGCTTCGAATACTCTTTCTGGCAGTGAGTTCCATTCCCCCACCACCCTCTGGGTGAAAAGAATTCTCCTAAACTCCCCTCTAATCCTTCTACCAATTACTTTAAATCTATGCTTCTGATTATTGACTTCTCTGAAAAGAGAAATAGGTCCTTCCTATCCACTCTATCTAGACTTCTCATAATTTTATACACCTCAATCAAGTCTTCCCTCAGCCTCCACTGTTCTAAAGAAAACAACCCCAGCCTATCCAATCATTCCTCATAGCTAACATTCTCCAGTTCTGGCAACATCCTCATAAATCTCGTCTGTACCCTCTCGAGTGCAATCACATCTTTCTTGTAATGTGGTGACCAGAAATGTACGCAGTACTCTAGCTGTGGCCTAAGTAGTTTTATACAGTACAAGCCCAGCTCTATAACCCCCCTGCTCTTTTATTCAATGCCTCGGCTAATAAAGGAAACATATCCCATTTGCCTTCTACCTGTCCTGGGGTCTGTGGACATGCACTCCAAGGTTCCTCTGTTCTTCTACATTTCTCAGTATCCAACCATTTATTGTGTATTCCCTTGCCTTGTTAGCCCTCCCCAATTGCATTACCTCACATTTCTCCATATTGACTTCCATTTGTCAATTTCCTGCCCACCCACATTGATATCTTCCTGTAGTCTACAGCTTTCTTCCTCACTATCAACCACGCAGACAATTTTTGTATCCTGCAAACTTTTTTAATCATATCCGCTACAATGAAGTACCTGAATAAATCATTGATATGCACCACAAAAAAGGGCCTAGCACTGAGCCCTGCGGAAACATACGTCAACCATTACACTTTGTTTCCTGCCACTGAGCCGATCTTGGATCTAACTTGCCACTTTCCCTTGGATCTCATGAGCTTTTACTTTTCTTACCAGTTTGCCATGCAGGACCTTGACAAAAGCCTTGCTAAAATCCATGTAGATCACGTTACCCTCGTCAATGTTCCTGGTTACCTCCTTAAAAAATTTAATCAAGTTAGTCAGACATGACCTTCCTTTAACAAATCTATGCTGACTGCTCTTGATTAATCCATACCTTTCTAAATAACGATTCATACTGTCCCTCAGAATTTTTTCCAATAATTTGCCCACTACCGAGGTTAGGCTGACTGGCCTGTAATTATCGGTCTATTCCTTGCTCCCTTTTTAAACAACGGTGCAACATTAGCAGTCCTCCGGTACCATACCTGTAGCCAGAGAGAATTGGAAAATGACGGTCAGAGCCTTTGCTATTTCCTCCCTTGCTTCTCTTACCAGCTAGGAATACATTTCATCTGGGACTGGTGATTTATCTACTTTCACAGATAGTAAACACAAGAAATAGGAACATAAAAAAAATAGGAGCAGGAGTAGGCTGTTCGGCCCCTCAAGCCTGCTCCGCAAATATTTAAACCCCTTAATATTTCCTCTTTCGCTATGTTTATCTCATCTAATATTTCACACTCCTCCTCCTTAATTACAATGTCTGCATTGTCTCTCTCTCTTTTGTTAAGACAGACGCAAAGTATACATTAAGAACCATTAAGAGTCTTTCACCTCAACACACAGGTTACCTTTTTGGTCTTTAATAGGCCCAACTCTTTCCTTAGTTATCCTCTTGCTCTTTCTGTATCTATAAAACATCTTTGGGTTTTCCTTGATTTTATTTGCCAATAATTTTTAATGCCTGCTCTTTGCTTTCCTAGTTTCCTGTTTAATTTCACCCCTGCACTTTCTATACTCGTCTAGACCTCTGCAGTAATGAGCTCTTGGTAACTAATATAAGCTTCCCTTTTTTGTCTTATCCTACCCCGTATACCCCTTGACATCCAGGGGCTCTAGGTTTGGGAGTCCCACCCTTTTAGGAACAGTAGCAACCGCAGCACTAAACCCTGCACACTCTGGCAGCAGACAGCAGGCAAATTTCGCAAGTTGAGAAATGGCTACGAGAGGACCAAAGAAGACACAGAGGTTCCCTGATGCAGCATTGGAGGCTGTACTCTAGATCATGATTAGGAGGAGGGGGAGCCTGTTCCCTCCAGGAGGCAGGAAGTTCTCTAGGCAACACCTCCGCCACCAGTGGGAAGTGATTGCTGAGGAGGTCAATGCCAGGAGCTTTGCTCTCAGAGCATGGCTGTGATGCTGAAAGAAATTCAATGACCTCATCTGGACTGTTAAGGTAAAAATTTTATCTTTCAGCTCAACTATTCCTTACACTTGCACCTCCTGCAATCTGAACAATCAGAATATGTCTCTCCCCTGCTTCCTTTCACTCTTATCCAGTTACTGCACCACACTTCGCTCTACCTCCTTCACCTACTCATATACTCTACACTTCCTACTCTAACCACTATAGCAGCCCTAACTCCCTCACACCTCACATCTTGCACATAACATATTCGACCATCACAGGGACATTCTTTAACCTCACCTTCTTTCTTGCAAAAATTGTGACAAGAGAAGGATGTTAAACCCTCCTTCACATCCACTGACCTGTGGAAGAAAATATGATGGCCATCACAAGCAGGAGGGGAGTTCTTTCTTTCTTCTATCTCTCCCCTACATATTCTGCACAACAAACTGCAGATGCTTTCACCAGCCATTTCTCCTTCTTTGCTCTCTCCCTTCATACGAAAACCTAAAACTCGTCCCTCTCTTTCATTTCAATTGCTGAAAATGTGGATGCCCAGGATGAATGAATCATGATTGTTTCCAGAAAATCAGGCATAGCCCTACATTATGCCTTGCCTGTGGTCACAGACAATCTGAACATTGAGTGAGTGGAATCCCTTTCTATTCAGAAAGATGCTAGCCTGGTGATGGGGAGCACACAAGGCAATTTGGTGCAGTCTACGGCATCTTGCACCCTGGGGAAGCTGACAATTCGGGCAAAGGCTAATGCTCTTTTCTCCTGCTCCGCCCTATCCATTGAGAAAGAGATGTAAGTGTTGCTCGGGAGTTAGAGTTGTGGTAACAGCAGGTGACATAGCTCGTGATTGCCTCCTTGGTGAAGCAAAGACTCCTTACACATTGCTTCTCAGTAAAGTTAAGGTTGGGGAAATCTGAAGATGCTGTGGGTATAGTCTGCTGCATAGTGCTCTCCTCCCTCTTCCCTCAGCTGCTTCTGCTCTCTCCTGTCTTCTTGGCCTTTCCCCCTCATCTTCTAGCCCAAAAGGCAGACTTACCAGACTATCATGACTGCAGTGAAACTGTTTTGAAGGCAAACAAAAACAGTCCAGAACCATCAAAAAGATGTTAGCAGAAGTCAGAAATCAGTTGTAGAAGGCCATAAAATGCCCAGAAGTTAACCAGCAGCCTAAAAGGACAAGCCATTAACGAATCTGTATGTCGTGGATGAGCCCTTTAAGTAGCACCATCGAAGGGTCCTTGCTGCCTATGGGTTGCCAGGTAAGTTTATCACATGGTGAGTCAGGGGCTGGGGTAGACCAATTTCACAAAAAAGAGTCCGACAAAAAAACATAGCACACTTATTTAAATATTTTAATAAAGCTTGTTAATGCGTCCGGTGCACCCTGGACGTCTACAGAGGAGCCCGATCCAAATATACACTTGAAATGTGGAATAAGTGCATGAATGCTGCCGCAATATTGGATGATTAGGTACTCATTTTATACAATGTGCCATCAATGTGCTTTGCGCATTGGCTTGTTGAGCCACTCCTGCAAAAACTACTGAATGTAAATCTTTCCAATGCTTGTAGGTCGCAGTCATCTTTGTTCTAAAGTGCTTTGTATTATTAATGATGGCTTGCCATGCATCGTGTTATTAATGGTGTTGTACAATGTAATATAATTGACGATTTTTTCTAATCTAGCCATCACATTGCACCAGAGAGTCAAACAAGATGCCCATTCCTGCCTGTGAATACTTAAACAATACGTTACTGATAGGTCTATCAAGAAACCAGAGCAGAGGAGAACTGCTTTCCCAAGGGAGAAAGGGTAAATCATAGGAAGAGTCAACTTGACCTGCGCTCATTCATCTCTTATTAGCATTGGCAGAGATCTGAGTGCTTTACATAAACTTGGAGCAGATTGTCAAGTTATTATCGACTCTCAACTTAAGAGAAGTACTGTTAAAAACAACAGAGAAATATCTCTTACATCTCCTCAGCAATTGAAAACAAGCTTTGCACTCAGACACCCTAAAATATGCTCTTAGATGATTTCCCTGTTCATCTACCCTTGATCAAAGGATGGTGATGGGTGACTGAAAAATAATCCAAAAAATGGACCTCTCAACATGATCATGGAACATTTGTAGCAATATAATAGTGCTGTACTTTGGAATGGTAGGATGTAGCATATATCCACAGCTTTTCTCATCTGTGTGGCGCCTGCGCTCGGTCACACCGGTAAGGGAAAGTAATCAATTTTAAAACAGAGAACATAAAGAAGATTTGTGTTCTCATGAACCCTCTAGCACTTACCAAGGGTTTAGCAGGAGGTTATGGCGAAATTGAGAGCATTTGCACCTCCCGTTAGCGCCCCCGGGAGGCGCCAATGCCTTTGCGACCGGGCGCGGCGCTGACATCGACTCCCACCATTTTGGGCAGGAGTTTAGTGGCGGCGATACGCATTGCACCCCTATCTCCTGCGCCCGGAGATCGTGATGTCATCGTCATGCTCATCGCCCCATTAGAGTCCCGGACTCAAAACTCACTTTTGCCCCCTGCAGCAACGGCAGGCGGAAACACTGGCAGCTGCGGGACGTGTGAATCGGGTGGCCAGCCGCTACCGGGGCGATGATTAAAGGCGAGGTGACCGAGGTAAATTAAAAAAAACACATACCTTTGTTGCTGCCGTTTTCTTCATGGGTTCCTGCCTGCGATCGTTCAGCCTGGCGCTCCGCTTGATGTGCCGGGCTCATCGAGTAGGTCCGCTGCTCCCTTGGTCCAGGTAGGTACTTTTCAATTGCAGAGCCTGCAGCGATGGACCTTTTAAGGGAGGGAAGGGCCCTTTGAACGCGGCAGCACTGCACGGCCCAGTGTGTAGCGCTGCTGAGGTTTCTGCCCTGCCTGCGTCCTTTAGTGCTCCAAGAAGGAAGTGCAGTGCTTGATTTAGTGCTCCACTTCCTTCCTGGAGCGCTAAAGCTAATTTTTTGAAAGCTGAGAAGCATTAACCCTTGGCTCTACATTTCCCAGCTTTCAAAAATTACCTCCCCCAATGGGGCGATAATGAATTTCACCCCCTATCTGACCACTGAGGCTATCATCTATCATCATATTTTTGACTGCATGAGCCTGATTTTTGGAAGAAAGAACAAATGTGCATTTATATAGCACCTTTCACATCCTCAGACTGTTTCAAAGCATCTCACAGCCAGGACATTACTTTTGAAGTGTAGGCATTTTTGTTAGGTAATTTTCATAAAGCAAGGTGTACAAACAGCAATGAGATAAATGGCCAGGCAATCTGTTTTTTGTTAGATTAACATTGGCCAGCTCATTGGGAGAATTCTCATGCCCTTTTCCATGTCGTGCCATTGAATCTTTTACATCTACGTAAGGAGGTACACAGGGTCTTGGTTTAAAAACTTGGTCCAAAAGATAATGTCGTCGTCCTTCAGCACTGCACTGAAACTGTCAGATTAGATTATGTACTCAAATCCTGGAGTGGGGCTTAAACCCACAACTTGCCAATTTAGAAGCAAGAGTCTTACCACTGAGCCAAACTGACACTTCAGTGAACTGTTGGAAATTTCTAAAATTGAGACATTGAATAAATTTAAGACAGAGATAAACAGTTTCTTAACCGATAAGGGAATAAGGGGTTATGGGGAGCAGGCAGGGAAGTGGAGCTGAGTCCATGATCGGATCAGCCATGATCATATTAAATAGTGGAGGAGCCGTATGGCCTACTCCTGCTCTTATTTCTTACGTTCTTATGGGTTGGACCTCCTTTATCCGGCACCATCCCTCATCCTGCATGATTCTGGTGGCTGGGGGTGCATGCGCAAAACGCGGCCGACCTCCACCCCGACTTTGGGGCCCGCCGACACTCGGCCCTCTGGGGCCACTGACACTCAGCCCGCTGGGGCCCGACGACACTCGCTGGGGCCCGCCGGCACTTCACGGCTCGCTGACACTTCGGGCCCACCCGGGACACCGACCCCCTCCCCCGCTCCCCGACCTCAGGCCATTTCCCCCTCCCCCCTCGGGCTAACTTTCCTTTATCTGGCAAAATCCCTTATTTGGCACAGGCCAGGTCCAGAGGGTGCCGGAGTAAGGGATGTTCAACCTGTATTAGCTAATCACGAAAATGTTTTCAAGTATTATTTTTTTCTTGCTTATGGTGCAGAGGCATCGGTTGTTAAGGTTATCAATTAATTTTCATCAACAAAAGATCAAACTCAAGCCACGATTACACCCTATGCTCCACTCATCATTTCACTTGCTTGGATTTTGAATTGACGAACGATGACTGTCCACTCCTCACCGTCTCTTAAAAGGGCAAAGCAGAAACCATGAAGGAGTAAAAGTTCATCCTGGCCCATTTTTGTGCAGATAACCGATAGCATGTTTCGAGAGCATGCCCCAACTTGGAGGCCTGAGGCTCTCCAGTAATTGGGCCATGGGCCTGATTGTAATAATAGGAGTGAGCTGTTGCCACCTGTTGTGCCTCCAGATGCAGCTCACCCATGTGACTGGCTCAAATTTGGCCCACATGCCTTGCTGGCAGTGGCCCTCAGGTGTGCTGTCGGCCTGATGGAGCATTCTTGCTTCCCCGGCTCCACGGGAAGGTTTAACAAAAAACAAATTCACCTTAATGTGGTGACTGCTGCTTAGGCTGCAGCAATGGCTAGAAAAAGCCGAACCGAGCGGGATCAGTGCCTGCTCTGCTCAGCACTGCCCAATTTCCAGCAAGTGACCTAAAACAGGTGTTAGGCCCCTCGGTCATGTATTGAATGGGCCTAACACATTAGCCATGATCTTATTGAATGGGGGAGCAGGCTCAAAGGGCCAAATGGCGTTCTCCTGATCCTATTTCTTATGTCTTTATGTTCTAACGCCTGTTTCAATGGACACCACTGGTGCTTTGGCAGCTGCCTATGACAATATGATGATGCCCGTACCCCCCGGCACAGACGTTGCACCCCAAAATTGGTCCCTTTTCCACCCGCAACGCAGACCCATTTCTACCCCAAAGAATTGGAGTTAGAAACACAGGAGTCTTCTTGGTGTAAGTGGTAACAATTATTTAAACCATATTATTTACTGCAGGCTCTACAAGTTACCAGTAGGTGGAGTGCTACTGCAAACATTGCAGAAGAAAGTGTGCACTGACCTACCCTTTAGCAATGAAGGAACCTTCGTACATTAAAAAACCTGCAAACGTTTTTCTATCAGATAACTCTTGTAAAACTGATTTTCTGTTTGTTACTGTTGCTGAGTATTAATGAATATAACAGAAAAGTAGCGACCACCCATCATGGTTTAGTTTATAGTTTCTTCTGGTCATTGTGTGTTGGTGAGATTGTAAACATGGCGGAGAGATTTTTCTGTCTTCCCTTTGTCGAGCAAAATCACTCTAAAAGAACTGGCTGATAATTTCACCGGAAATAATGACCAGAGAAAATCTTTATCCTGTGACTTTTTTTTCAATTGATTATTTTGAGTGTCACCTTTACAGGAATGTACAGGAATAGGAGTCAGCCCTTAGTTCCATTGAGCCAACACTTCCATTTTGTTAACCATGTCAGCACTTTAATCCCAATTTCTTGCCCTCTCTCCAGATCCATTAATATCTGTGCTTCCTGAGTAATTTATATCTACCTTTCAAACACTTTGATTGATTCTGCATCTGTGGTCTTATGGGACACCCCAGATTCCACATTCACTTGTGTGAAGAAAAATTGTTTTTCTGGATTCAATTTTAACCAGCTTCATTTGAATTCTAATGTACGTTGCCTTGTTCTTGATTCTCCTTCAAGAGGGACAAGTTGTTTCCGATCTACTTTATCAATTCCCTTCATTATTTTCACCACCTTAGTCAGATTTCCCCTTAACCTCCTAATCGCTAAAGGAATATAACACAAGTTTCATCGTCATAGGCAGTCCCTCGGAATCGAGGAAGACTTGCTTTCACTCTTAGCGTGAGTTCTTAGCTGGTTGTACTGTCCAATACGAGATCCACAGTCTCTGTCACAGGTGGGACAAACAGTCATCGAGGGAAGAGGTGGGTGGGACTGGATTGCCGCACGCTCTTTCCGCTGCCTGCGCTTTAGTTCTGCATGCTCTCGACGACGAGACTCGAGGTGCTCAGCGCCCTCCCGGATGCACTTCCTCCACTTAGGACGGTCTTTGGGCCAGGGACTCCCAGGTGTGAGTGGGGATGTTGAACTTTATCAGGGAGGCTTTGAGGGTGTCCTTGTAACGTTTCCGCTGCCCACCGTTGGCTCGTTTGCCATGAAAGAGATCAGAGTAGAGCGCTTGCTTTGGGAGTCTTGTGTCTGGCATGCGAACGATGTGGCCTGCCCAGCGGAGCTGATCAAGTGTGGTCAGTGCTTCAATGCTGGGGATGTTGGGCTGGACGAGGATGCTAACGTTGATGCGTCTGTCCTCCCAGGGGATTTGTAGAATCTTGCAGAGACATCATTGGTGGTATTTCTCCAGCGACTTGAGGTGTCTACTGTACATGGTCCATGTTTCTGAGCCATACAGGAGGGCAGTTTTGAGGGCCTGGTCTTCAAACACTCTTTTCCTCAGGCGGCTGAAGGCTGCACCGACGCACTGGAGGCAGTGTTGGATCTCGTCGTCAATGCCTGCTCTTGTTGATCGGAGGCTCCCAAGATAAGGGAAGTGGTCTACGTTGTCCAGGGCCGCGCCATGGATCTTGATGACTGGGGGGCAGTGCTGTGCGGCGAGGACAGGCTGGTGGAGGACATTTGTCTTACTGATGTTTAACGTAAGGCCCATGCTTTCGTACGCCTCAGTAAATACATCGTCTATGTCCTGGAGTTCAGCTTCTGTATGTCAACTGTGAGGTGGAGCATGACAGCGTGAAAGATTAAGAAGAGGGTAAACCCAAGTTTACCCAATCTCTCCTCATAACTAAGTCCCATCATCTGAAGTATCATCCTGACCAACCATCACTGGACTCCTGCCAACTCTTCATAAGGTGAGGTTCCTAAAAACTGAAGACAATGTCCAATGATATCTGAATTTTGATGTGTAGTCATTCTTGTCTTGTAGTCAAATGCAGCAGTCATCTCGTACACAGCAAGATCCCACAGATCAGAGGCAAAAGTGCTATCACTGAGCCAAGAGTGACATCACTAGCCTGCTACCCTAACCTGCCTCTGCTCTACTCCTGGGATATAGGTCTGGCTTAACCATTTTATTATTTTGTACAATGAATTTCTGGTAAGAGTTACTGATAATAAACACCCATTCATTCAGTTTGTTAGACTTCAATATAAGTTCTCTCTGAAGGTTGTGGGCTCAACCTTGAGCATTGAGCATATAATGCAGTACTGACACTTCAGTTCAGTATTGTGGGAGTGCTGTCTTTTCAATGAGTTGCTAAGTTGTGTGTCAATTTATATGGATGTAAAAGATCCCAAAGTAAAATATCCAGAAATGAGATCTCGTAAAGGAATATTTCTGGACAAGTGTACAGATTAGCTAAAAAAATATTTGCAGCGACACACACAACTATTGCTATAGCAACTCTAGCTGGATCAAAGCAAGGTCACATAGATTTACATAAAAGGGAACATCTAACATCTGTCCATCTTTTTCTTACAGATAAAGGGATAGAAGAAGGATGAAAATAGTCATAACAACAGAGATTGGCTGAAACCAGACAGAGACAGAGAGACAGAAAGAGTGGAAGATAAATAGAAAGATAAAAGGGAGACAGAAAGAATGAATGAGTATAGCCGAGAAATTACTTGTAGCAATTTTGGCGGCTGAAAGTTCCTATGATATTCCTCTATCCATTATTTTAGCAGAGATGTTAAACCATTTAACATAGATGGATTAATGTCTGCATTAAAATAGTAGACATAGGAATGTCATAGAGATGCATTATGAGTGTCAGCTGTGGCTCAGTGGGTAGCACAGTTGGTTCTTAGTTAGAAGGTTGTGGGTTCAAGTCCAACTTGAGTACATAAATCTAAGCTGACACTGCAGGGGAGTGCTGGACCTTTGGCATGGGCACATCAATGTAATGCTACTGAAGTGACCTATGTGGACACGATGGCAGTGTCACGAGCAGAAGTAGCTACACTTGCACAAGGAGAGCAATTCCATGTATTTTGGGCCCCCTAAGTGTTCGGTTGCTCATATCAGCAATAGGAATTTCTAGCTAGAGGGAAAGCTACAGGAAGTGAGGCAGCACCATCAATTTTGCTTTATTTTTGCTTGTGACCAACACTGCAGGAGGCCAAGAAGTTTTTTAAGCAAAAGAATAAACAAAATGAAACACCGAGATCTGAGATAAAAGCAGAAAATTCTGGAGACGGGCAGCAAGAGGTTACAGATGGAAACCTGTTGTCAGAACTGATGTCGGAAGACAGGAGAACGACTTTATAGGACTTGTCAAAACAAAGAGATGAGACAAGCAGATAAAAGGCATGAGTTAAAAGGCAACAGACAAAAGGCTATCTACCCATACAAAGTGGTAGCTGAAACAGAATGAGAACATATTGGAAACACTCAGCAAGTCAGACACAGCATCTGTGGAGAAAAGTGACAAGTTAATGTTTCAGACCTAACACTTCATCACAGCTCGTGAAGTGCTGATGAAGGGTTATGCCGGAAACGTTAACATCTCACGTCCCTCCACAGATACTGATGATTTGCTGTGTATTTCCAGCATTTTCTGTTTTTTTTCAGATATCCAGCATCTGCAGTATTTTGTTAATAGCTTCTAAACAGAGTTTTAAAAAGCTGAAGAGAGATGCTAAGTGCTGTATATAAGGAAAGACTTGCTTTTATATAGCACCTTTCACAGTCACTAGACATCCCAAAGCACTTTACAGCCAATTAAGCACTTTACAGTCAATTAAGTACTTTTTTAAGTGTAGTCACTGCTGTAATATAGGCAATGGAGCAGTCAATTTGTGCATGTGATAATGACCAGATAATCCGTTTTAGTGATGTTAGTTGAAAGATAAATCTCGGCCAGGACATCAGGGATAACGCCCCTGCTCTTCATCAAAATAGTGCCATGGGATCTTTTACATCCACTTGAGAGGGCAGACAGGGCTTCAGCTTAATATATCATCCGAAAAGCAGCATCTTTCACAGTGTAGCACTTCCTCAGCACTGCACTGGAGTAGCAGTCGAGAATTTTGTGTTCAAGTCTCTGGAGTGGGACTTAAACCCATAACCTTCTGAGTCAAAGGCAAGGATGTTACCAACTGAGCCATTGGCTGACACAAAGGTCACTCCGGCT
Source organism: Pristiophorus japonicus (assembly GCF_044704955.1). Lineage (NCBI taxonomy): Eukaryota > Metazoa > Chordata > Chondrichthyes > Pristiophoridae > Pristiophorus > Pristiophorus japonicus. Next base: position 501,132,719 of record NC_091977.1, on the reverse strand, counting down.
GGCACCCCTAGTCTTTCTCTGATTCCATGCTTGCCAATATTTTTAATAACCTCTACCTCCTTTGAAAATTTCTGTCATGATCCCCTTTCTAAAAAAAGCCGTCCTTAACCCATCTATCTTCTCCAATTACCACCTCATCTCTAACTTCATTTTCAAATGTATCGTCACCACTCAGCACTATCCTTTAAGTCCAGCCAGTTTCTGCACTGCTTGCAGAGGAATGAATGAAAGAAAGAAAGAAAGAAGGAAGGAAGGAAGGAAGGAAGGAATGAAGGAAGGAAGGAAGGAAGGAATGAAGGAAGGAATGAATGATATGGTCGCCCTTGTGCATTGCTTCCCATCTGTTGCCAGTTCTGTATGACTGCTTGCGTGTGGTTCCGCTTCTGTCTGTTTGATTGCAACCATTACTCCTCCAGAAATGACTTCCCTCTCCACCACCGCACAATCACCTCAATGATCAATCTTTGGCATCCTCCACTTCCTCTTCTGCATCCTGCCCTTTGATGACATATTCTGCATGGCAGTATCTACATATATGCTGATGACATCCAGCTGTACCTCTTTACCATTTTGAGAAAACCAACGTGATAGATTCCATTCTTGTGCCCATCCCCAACCATTTTCCCCAGCTAAACCAAATTGTGCAAATTCTTGGTGTTCCGCTTGACCCTGAGCTGAACTACAAACACAATATCTTGTCCGTTATTAAAACATCTTAATTTCAGCTCCAGAACATTGCATGGCTCCTCTTCCACCAAACTAATGTAATAAACCCTTATCCACATATTGGTCACCTCTAAACCCAAGTCCTGCAATGTTTTCCTAGTTTACTTCCATCCTCCACCTTTCTATAAACTCCAACACAGTTGCCCAACCTGCCCATCACCTCGTTCTTCATTCACCAACATTGGTTCCCTGACCCCCAAAACATTGAATTATTAACCTTGCCTTTATCTTCAAATCCAGCTTCCTCCCAGGCAAAATGAGGAAAATATACTATCAAAATTTGTGGTAGAAAATGGTTGGAAGACAGAGGGATGGAAATTGCTCTGCTTTGCGATGCTCGTTAGTGCATCCAGGGGCACTAACAAGGCACAAGACAGTTTTCGCCCGGAATGGGGGGGGGCTGCAGGCTCCTGTGAAATTGCAATGGCATGGACCAGTTGGGCCGAATGGACTGTTTCTGTGCTGTACATTCTGTATAGTTCTAAGTAAAAATCTTCCAACTGTATTTACCATCCACAGTGTTTCCTCCCTCCCCACTCTTCCGCCCCCATCTTTCTTACCCTTCTCCCATGCCCTCTTCCATACTCCACCCTTTGTCAGCACATCCCCTGACTTCCCTCTCCCATAATCCCCTTTCTCATTCCTTTTTATTTGCCTCCTCCCCACCACCTGCTTTCTCCTCCTTGTCCTCCGCTTCCACCTCCTTTCCTCTTACATCTCTCCCTCCCCGACATTAGTTCCATCATAAGAACATAAGAACATAAGAAATAGGAACAGGAGTAGGCCATACGGCCCCTCGAGCCTGCTCTGCCATTCAATAAGATCATAGCTGATCTGATCATGGACTCAGCTCCACTTTCCCGCTCGCTCCCCATAACTCCTTATCCCCTTATCATTTAAGAAACTGTCTATTTCTGTCTTACATTTATTCAATGTCGCAGCTTCCACAGCTCTCTGAGGCAGCTAATTCCACAGATTCCCTCTGAGAGAAGAAATTCCTCCTCATCTCTGTTTTAAATGGGTGGCCCATTATTCTAAGATCATGCCCTCTCATTCTAGTCTCACCATCAGTTCAAACATCCTCTCTGCATCCACCTTGTCAAGCCCCCTCATAATCTTATACATTTCGATAAGATAACCTCTCATTCTTCTGAATTCCAATAAGTAGAGGCCCAACCTACTCAACCTTTCCTCATGTCAACCCCGCCATCCCTGGAATCAACCTAGTGAACCTTCTCTGAACTGCCTCCAAAGCAATTATATCCTTTCGTAAATATGGAAACCAAAACTGCACGCAGTATTCCAGATGTGGCCTCACCAATATCTTATATAGCTGTAGCAAGACTTCCCTGCTTTTATACTCCATCCCTTTTTCAATAAAGGCAAAAATACCATTGGCCTTCCTGATCACTTGCCGTACCTGCATACTATCCTTTTGTGTTTCATGCACAAGTACCCCCAGATCCCGCTGTACTGCAGCACCTTGCAATCTCTCTCCATTTAAATAATAAGTTGCTCTTTGATTTTTTTCTGCCAAAGTGCATGACCTCACACTTTCCAACTGCCAAATTTTTGCCCACTCACTTAGCCTGTCTATGTCCTTTTGTAGATTTTTCATGTCCTCCTCACACATTGCTTTTCCTCCCATCTTTGTATCGTCAGCAAACGTGGCTACGTTACACTCAGTCCCTTCTTCCAAGTCGTTAATATAGATTATAAATAGTTGGGGTTCCAGCACTGATCCCTGCAGCACCCCACTAGTTACTGGTTGCCAACTAAAGAATGAATCATTTACCCCGACTCTCTGTTCTCTGTTAGTTAACCAATCCTCATCTTCACCCTTTCACTCGGCTTGATCTGAAAAATGCACGGATCGATTTCATCTCATTTGTACTTTGGCCTTATGTCTGCATTTTTATATTCCTTGAAACCACTTTATTAGGTGCAAGCTAGAAAATCTTTAGACTGACAGTTGATAGTGCAACTGAGCTTTAAAACTAATAAGCCTGTCTTGACAACAGGAGCACTGTGTTTCCACTCACCATGCATATGTAGCAGTTTGTCCTGCTGATTAATCAGCATTCTGCATTGTTGCGAATATTGAAAAGGAATCTGTAGTCCTACCAGCGTCAATTCTAACTAGAAAGATAGCAGTGTGAGAGCTTCTTTCTTTAGTCTGACAAGGAAGGGGCCAGGGATAAGTATTTTTATTGCACTTTATGGCTGGCCACACACCATCCATCACTTAAGAGAGCAATCTGCTTCTGTCAAATGGATATGGATGGGTTGGGAATGGGGATGAAGATGAAGATGACGACAAAGATAGGGATGGAAATGGGTTGGGAAATGGGTTAGGTTGGGAATGGGGATGGAGATGGGTTGGGAATGGGGATGGAGATGGGTTAGGTTGGGAAAGGGGATGGGGATGGAGATATGGATGAAAATGGAGCTGGAGATGGAGATAGGTTGGAATGGGGATGGAGGTGGGTTAGGTTGGGAATGGGGATGGGGATGGAGATACGGATGAAAATGGAGATGGGGATGGAGATGGGTTGGGATGAGGATGGGTTGGGATGGAGAAGGAGATGGGTTAGGAATGGGGATGTGGATGGGTTGGGATGGGGATGTGGGTGGGTTGGGATGGGGATGTGAATGGTTTGGGATGGGGATGAAGATGAAGATACAGATGAAAATGAAGATAGGTTTTGGGATGGAGATGGAGATTTGGGGAGATGAGAAGGGAGAATCACCACTTTACCTGCAGGTGCAGATCACTTCAATTATTTTTTACATATATTACCAATTTTCACCAATGTAGGTCAGCGAAATTACAGGTGTGCTCTCCAATGATTTTTCATTCGTTACAGGGTGATTTTAATACTGCATACTTCTGGAATGGAGCCGCACCAGCTGGGAAGGCTATTTGTGAAATTGTGGACACATTCTGTAAGAATAAAAGTGTTTATTAATGATTAAAATTGATACTGTGTATGTATAAATGTTAAAAGTGTAGATTATACAGAAAGGCCTGTTTATGTTGAAACAAATTGAAAGCCCACAGGTTGCCAGCATTAGCTGAGCTTTGAAGGAAAAGAAACAAAATGAAAGCCCCCAAAGGTGGCCGCATGGGTTTTGTGTATTGGTAAGGTATTTAATCTAATCAAGAGATGTCTGAGCAAGGCCAGACAGCCACATGTGTGAGGAGAGCCAATAAGGAACTGCCCTGGAACCAAGGTCCAATTGTGAGGCTTTCAGAGGGACAATAGCTTTGAGAGGTTTAAAAGAACTCAGCCAAAGACTTTTCTCTCTCTCCTCAACCAGCCAGCCAAAGGGAAGTAACGTATATCACTCTTTATTATAACCTCATTGTATCTGTTGTAACTAAGGTGGATGTGCATCTGTGTGTGTTTGTTAATAAGCTGTTCCAATTGTTTTAGAAGAATTGTCTCACTGTCAAATTTAATGCCAAAGATTTAGAAATCTTACAATTCTCCACTATAATGAAATTTTATGAATGTGTTCTCCTGCCTGGCTTGCTGGAGGTGCAAATCGGGCAATCATCGGCACGTTCCCCAGAAGTGTTAGTCTATAAATCGTCCCTCAGATTAAGCAGTAACAAATATGCCATTGACAAGTCTGTTCACTGCTTTTAGTGTTTTATTGATTCATTTGCTGAATTGTTCATCTTAAGTGGTTAACTCCTATTTTGTCAACAAAAAGGAAACTTTTGAAATTCAGAAATTGAGTCAATAAATTAAATACAATTAGCAGAGAGAAAATGACTGCTTGCGTAAACAGTGTTCATAAATCAATAAATGGTCAATAAACAGTGCTAAATTTTGATTGTTGTCAATCATTTTTTTTAATTTCACTTGTGCACCAGAAGTTTATAAATTCCAGATTTGTTGATAGTTTTCTGTTTTCTATTCTCTGTGTCATAAGAACATAAGAACATAAGAAATAGGAGCAGGAGTAGGCCATTTTGCCCATTGAGCCTGCTCTGCCATTTAATAAGATAATGGCTGATCTGATCATGGACTCAGCTCTACTTCCCTGCCTGCTCTCCATAACTCTTTATTCCCTTATCGCTCAAAAATCTGTCTATCTCCACCTAAAATACAGTCAATGACCCAACCTCCACAGCTCTCTGCGGCAGAGAATTCCATAGATGTACAACCCTTTAAGAGAAGAAATTCCTCCTCATCTCGGTTTTAAATGGGCGGCCCCTTATTCTGAGACACTGTCCCCTAGTTTTAGTTTCCCCTATGAGTGGAAATATTCTTTCTGCATCCACCTTGTCGCGCCCTTTCATTATCTTATATGTTTCGATAAGGTCACCTCTCATTCTTCTGAACTCAATGTGTATCATCATCATCATCATAGGCAGTCCCTCGGAATCGAGGAAGACTTGCTTCCACTCTTAACATGAGTTCATAGGTGGCTGTACAGTCATGTGTGTATATGTATAGGCCCAACCTGTGTACATGTACATAGGCCCAACCTACTCAACCTATCTTCATAAATCAATCCCCTCATCTCTGGAATCAACCGCGTGAACCTTCTCTGAACAGCCTTCAATGCAAGTATATCCTTCCTTAAATCCGTACATCAAAACTGTATGCAGTACTCTAGAAGTGGTCTCACCAATAGCCTATACAGTTATAGCAGGACTTCTCTGTTTTTATACTCTATCCCCCTTGCAATAAAGGCCAACATTCCATTTGACTTCCTGATTAATTGCTGTACCTGCATACTCACTTTTTGTGTTTCATGCACAAGGACCTCCAGATCCCACTGTACTGAAACATTTTGCAATTTTTCTCCATTTAAATTATAATTTGCTTTTCTATTTTTACAGCCAAAGTGGGTAACCTCACAAAGTGTGGCGTAAAAATAAAAAAGGGAAGGTGGCTCAACCGTGGCTAACTAGGGAAATTGGGGAAAGTGTTAAATTCAAGGAAGAGGCATATAAATTGGTCGGGAAAAGCAGCAAACCTAAGGACTGGGAGTAATTTAGAATTCAGCAGAGGAGGACGAAGGGTTTAATTAGGAGGGGGAAAATAGAGTAAGCTTGCAGGGAACATAAAAACCGACTGCAAAAGCTTCGATAGATATGTGAAGCGAAAAAGATGAGTGAAAACTAATGTAGGTCCCTTGCAGTCAGAATCAGGTGAATTCATAATGGGGAACAAGGAAATGGCAGACCAATTGAACAAATACTTTGGTTCTGTCTTCTCTAAGGAAGACACAAATAACCTCCCGAAAATACTAGGGGACCGAGGGTCTAGCGAGAAGGGGGAACTGAGGGAAATCCTTATTGGTCAGGAAATACTGTTATGGAAATTGAAGGGACTGAATGCCGATAAATCCCCAGGGCCTGATAGTCTGCATCCCAGAATAGGTAAGGAAGTGGCCCTAGAACTAGTAGATACATTGGTGGTCATTTTCCAACATTACATGGACTCTGGATCAGTTCCAATGGATTGGAGGGTAGCTAACGCCACTTTTTAAAAAAGGAGGGAGAGAGAAAACAGGGAATTATAGACCGGTTAGCCTGACATTGGTGGTGGGAAAAATGCTGGAGTCAAATATTAAAGATGTAATAGCAGCACATTTGGAAAGCAGTGACAGGATCAGTCCAAGTCAGCATGGATTTATGAAAGGGAAAATCATGCTTGACAAATCTTCTAGAATTTTTTGAGGATGTAACTAGTAGAGTGGATAAGTGAGAACCAGTGGATGTGGTGTATTTGGACATTCAAAAGGCTTTTGACAAGGTCCCACACAAGAGATTAGTATGCAAAATTAAGGCACATGGTATTGGAGTAATGTATTCACGTGGATAGAAAAATGGTTGGCAGACAGGAAGCAAAGAGTGGGAATAAATGGGTCCTTTTCAGAATGGCAGGCAGTGACTGGTGGGGTGCCGCAGGGTTCAGTGCTGGGACCCCAGCTATTTACAATATACATTAATGATTTAGACGAAGGAATTGAATGTAATATCGCCAAGTTTGCAGATGACACTAAGCTGGGTGGCAGTGTGAGCTGCGAGGAGGATGCTAAGAGGCTGCAGGGGGACTGGGACAGGTTAGGTGAATGGGCAAATGCATGGCAGATGCAGTATAATGTAGATAAATGTGAGGTTATCCACTTTGGTGGCAAAAACAGGAAGGCAGATTATTATCTGAATGGTGACCGATTAGTAAAAGGGGAGCTGCAACGAGACCTGGATGTCATGGTACATCAGTCATTGAAGGTAGGCATGCAGGTATAGCAGGCACTAAAGAAAGCAAATGGCATGTTGGCCTTCATAGCGAGGAGATTTGAGTATAGGAGCAGGGAAGTATTGCTGCAGTTGTACAGAGCCTTGGTGAGAGCACACCTTGAGTATTGTGTTCAGTTTTGGTCTCCGAATCTGAGGAAGGACGTGCTTGCTATTGAAGGAGTACAGTGAAGGTTCACCAGACTGATTCCCGGGATGGCAGGACTGACATATGAGGAAAGACTGGATCGGCTAGGCTTATACTTACTGGAATTTAGAAGAATGAGAGGGGATCTCATAGAAGCATTTAAAATTCTGACGGGATTGGACAGGTTAGATGCAGGAAGAATGTTCCCGATGTTGGGGGAGTCCAGAACCAGGGGACACAGTCTAAGAATAAGGGGTAAGCCATTTAGAACTGAGATGAGGAGAAACTTTTTCACTGAGAGTTGTGAATCTGTGGAATTCTCTGCCACAGAAAGTTGTTGAGTCCAGTTCGTTGGACATAGTCAAAAGGAAGTTAGATGTGGCCCTTACGACTAAAGGGGTCAGGGAGTATAGAGAGAAGACTGGGGTGGGGTACCGAGGTTGAATGATCAGCCATGATGGCGGTGCAGGCTCGAAGGGCCGAATGGCCTGCTCCTGCACCTATTTTCTATGTTTCTATTTTTCCCACATTATATTCCACCTGCCAGATTTTTGCCCACTCACTTAGCCTGTCTATATCCCTCTGCAGATTTTTTGTTTCCTCCTCACAATTTGCTTTCCCACCCATCTTTGTATCATCAGCAAATTTGGCTAGATTACACTTGGTCCCTTCATCCAAGTCATTAATCTGGATTGTAAATAGCTGAGGACCTAGCACTGATCCCTATGGCACCCCACTAGTCATTGTTTGCCAACCATAAAATGACCCATTTAATCCGACTCTCTGTTTTCTGTTCGTTCGCCAATCCTCTATCCATGCGAATATATTATCCCCTACCCCGTGAACTTTTATCTTGTGCAGTAACCTTTTAAGTGGCACCTTATCGAATGCCTTCTGGAAAGCCAAATACACCACATCCACTGGTTACCCCTTATCCATCCTGCTCATTACATGCTCAAAGAACTTGAGCAAATTTGTCAAACATGATTTCCCTTTCATAAACCCATACCGGCTCTGCTTGATTAAGTCATGCTTTTCCAAATGTCCCACTACTGCTTCCTTAATAATGGACTCTAGCATTTTCCCAACGACAGGTGTTAAGCTAACTGGGCTATAGTTTCTTGCTTTTTGACTGCCTCCTTTTTTAAAAAGGGATGTTACATTTGCGATTTTCCAATCCGCTGGGACCGCTCCAGAATCTAGGGAATTTTGGTAGATTACAACCAATGCATCTTCTATCTCTGCAGCCACTTCTTTTAAGACCCTAGGACGTAAGCCATTAGCTCCAGGGGACTTGTCCGCCTTTAGTCCCATTATTTTACCGAGTACTACTTCATTAGTGATAGTGATTGTATTAAGTTCCTCCCTCCTTGATAACCCCTTGATTATCCACTATTGGGATATTTTTAATGTCTTCTTCCGTGAAGACCGACACAAAATATTTGTTCAACGTCTCTGCCATTTCCCTGTTCTCCATTATTAATTCCCCAGTCTCATCCTCTAGGAAACCAACATTTACTTTAGCCATTCTTCTCCTTTTTTTGTACCAGTGTAAACTCTTACTATCTGTTTTTATATTTCTGAGATAGCTGGCGAAGCGCCCGCCCTCTTTGGTCTGGAGGATACTTGTAATACGAAAATCTGTATCGTATGACATACAAAGGACCTCGATTGCAATTTTGAGGTGCAAATTCACTCTTTACACTTGCGCTGGTGTTGAGTGGCCCAGCCAGCGGTCCTTAAAACACACATTTTTTTTAAATTGTTATTTTTTGTGGGGCAGAAGCAGAGCAGGCTGTTCCACCAGGGCCCACTAAAACAAAATCCAGTCCACTGCCAGCTGGTGTGCGGCACATCCCCCAGGATCATCTCTATTTCCCCACCTCCTCCCCGACCTCACCTAAAGCTCCGACAACTGATCAACTGCATTTATGTTCCACCGATTTCCTGCTCACCCGAACGGCCTTTGCAATGCTGGTTTGGTGTATGTAGCTCGCCAATAGCATGTAAATGAGGCCCGGGGCTCAAAATGCCTCAGACATCAGAGTAGTAATAATGGGCAGGCTTTAGGCACAGTCTGCCCACTGACCGCCCATTGCATACCTCAAATTAAAATCTGCTCCTGTGGCATGCAGACTGACCCTCTCCCTTCCCTCCTTCACACATTGACATGAATACACACAGGCCCTTAGGTATCTTAGCAGAAGGAACCATACAGTGATAGAAATTTGAGAAGTGACAGCTTGATTAATACTTTCTAAAATTTGTCAATCTTTGGTAACTCATTTTAATTACTCTTGATAGTAAGTCTATCCTGTAGAAACCATTTTAATCAGAATTGATTAATTTGTGTAAGGACATTTTAGGAACCCGGAATGTGTAGATCAGAGATTAATCTTGAGCAGCAAGAAATTGTCACATGCACAGCTGAACAAAGCATAACAGTAGCCAATAAGCATCAATCAGCTTTAGGTTTCCAAGGGTTGGAACTTCCCCTCCATAGTCGTCATCATCATCATAGGCAGTCCCTTAAATCGAGGATGACTTGCTTCCACGTCAAAAAGTTCACAGGTCTTTCAATGATGGACCTAAAATTCCAGGTCCGAACTAAATCTTGAAGGGTGGACGATGCCTGTGCTTGGATTTTTTTAACGTGTGGTGACCGTTGCACACCAGCCACCACACAGGCTTGACAGAGCTAGGTCTTGGTCCAGTAGCAAGGATTAACCAAGACGACTGGAGACCTGCTCTGCTGCACGGACCTAGTGCGCACACATATCGCAGTGTGGGCTGGCCTGTGCTGCCCCTGGGCCCTCGCCTCTTCTGGGCCCCGAACTCGCGCCTCTCCTGGGCCCCGATCACATCCCTCTACATTCTCTCGCCACTCCTTCGCCCCGATCTCGCCGCTCCTGATGTACCTGCCCATGCTCCAGTCACCGACCTGGACCTTAGCGACGTCCCTTTTCACTGCCCCTGTCCTGCTCCATCACGTGCTGTTCCCTGGAGTGGTATGCTGCCACGCAGTTCCTTCCGCTCCCTGGACTGCTCCGATGGTGCTCCAGGGGATTTGCAGTCATAGGCACATAGTCAAAGACATAGCTGTTTGCACCCTCACCCCTCAACCTCCCCCACTACCAAAAATTGTGTGGTGAGAAATAACATGCATTATGCACTCTCAAAGATGCATCTCAGCACTGAGTTCATGTATGTTTATTAATGGGAGCTGAAAACTAGATTTAAGGTGTCTTTCAGGGGGGGTCCTGCTGATTTGGAAAAACTTGCTTTGCTACGTGGAGAAGGTCACAGATTTGATCCAGGCACTACTTCAGGTCTACATTATGCTCATAATCAGTAGAAAGGCATTCATGGGATGTAAGGCCAGCATTTATTGCCCCTCCCTAATCGCCCTTGAGAAGGTGGTGGTGAGCCATCTTATACAATTTGCTGGGCCATTTCAGAGGGCAGTTAAGAGTCAACCACATTGCTGTGGGTCTAGAGTCACATATAGGCCAGACCAGGTAAGGCAGCAAATTTCCTTCCCTAAGGTACATTAGTGAACCAGATGAGTTTTATGACAGGTATTTTTTTTAAATGTACTCAACTGAATTTAAATTCCCCAGCTGCCATAGTGGGATTTGAATTCATGTCCTCAGATCATTGGTCCAGGCCTCGAAACTACTAGTCCAGTAACAAAACCACTCTACTAAGGCAACAGACTAGTAACATATGGGTAACCAACCCTCTCTGCCTATTTCATTCGTCAAATTAACATGAGATGAGAAATGATGTTGTACAAATATTAGCGCATCAGCATTTTATACATAAGTATGAGATTGCTTTATCCATTATTTCATCAGAAACACTAACCACTCCTTGGAAATAACAGATTCTCCAAATTCTTAATTCTAATGAGGCAGGCGACAGGATCACAGCAAACTGGGCCGCCGGCTTCATTCATTTTATCTCATAATACTCCTGTGAAGTGCCTTGGGATATTTCACTATGTTAAAGGTGCCACATAAATACAAGTTGTTGTTGTTTATTACTTGCGAGCTATGGGCGCCAATCGTAGCTCCAGGTGCAGCTTGCCGGTTGGGCAGGGGAAGCAAACTCGGTCAGCTGGGAAACTGGTCAAAGCCCTCAGGTAAGTCTGGGGCTTGGAGGTAATCGAGAGGGAGAACAAGTGACAGCACACCTGCTCCTCCTGGCTCCACACTAATAAAAAAGTTGAAGCTTACCATTTGAGTGGCAGCCTCCAGTGGTTCCTTTACTAGCCATTGGTTTGGCTGCCGTAAGCCAGAAGAAACTGATTGCTCATGCTTGGCGCCGGCTGCGGTCATTTGCTGTCGAACTTTGCAAAGAGGTCATAAAACAGGTGCTGGTCTCCCGATTTTCATATGCCAAGGGACTAGTGCCAATTTCCTTAACCAATATAGTGAACAGCACACTTCCGGCGTGGTTTGAGCCCCCGGATGCCACCCATCGTATTGGGCTGTCAGGCGTCCATGTTACGCCAGTTTCTCAGAAGTCTTCTTTTTAAATTTGTTTTTCTTCACATATTTGTGCTATCATGGCATCTCACCCTGTCTCAGCTGTTATAAATTGTTGTATTAAGAGCTGAACATCAATTAGCTTTTGGTTTCTAAGGGTCTACAGGCAGAAGTCTGTCTTCAGAGGCATCGATTTCCCTCCCACCTCAGTGATTGCAGGCAGAAATAATTTAGAAGTCATAGAAGTTTACAGCACGGAAGGAGGTCATTTCGGCCCATCGGGTTTAGCAGCTTTGAAAGTAGATTAAGTCCCCACCTGGATGAATTACATCCCAGGCTGTTTGGCGAAGTAAAAGAGAAAATAGCAGAGGCTTTGACCATCATTTTCCAGTCTTCTTTGGATTTGGGCATGGTGCCGGAGGACCGGAGGACTACTAATGTGGTACCTTTGTTTAAGGAGGGAGAAAATGGATAGGTCGAGTAATTACAGGCCTGTCAGCCTAACCTCAATGGTGGGAAAATTATAGAAAAAATCCTGAAAGACAGAATAAATCTACATTTGGAAAGGCAAGGATTGATTAGGGACAGTCAGCACAGATTTGTTAAGGGAAGATCGTGTTTGACTAACCTGATTGAATTTTTTGAGGAGGTAACCAGGAGGGTCGATGGTGGAGTGTATATGGATTTTAGCAAAGCTTTTGATAAGGTCCCACATGGTAGACTGGTCATGAAGGTTAAAGCCCATGGGATCCAGGGCAAAGTGGCTAGTTGGATCCAAAATTGGCTTAGAGGTAGGAAGCAAAGTGTAATGGTTGATGGATTTTTCCTGCAGCTGTCGCGCTCCAAAGATCATGTCCATTGTGCCCTGTAGGGGATGAAACCCGCACTGTGACTCCGGGAGGAGCTCCTCGGCCACAGGGAGAAGACGGTTGAGGAGAACAATAGCGACAACTTTCCCAGTGGCTGATAGCATTGAGATTCCCCTGTAGTTGCCGCAGTTGGACTGCAGGTAAGTCTACCAAACTCGGGCCCAATGTGTATTCCCTTTCTTGTTAGCCCTCCCCAAATGCATTACCTCACATTTCTCTGGATTAAATTCCATTTGCCACTGTTCTGCCCACCTGACCAGTTGATTGATATTTTCCTGCAGTCCGCAGCTTTCTTCTTCATTATCAACCACACAGCCGATTTTAATATCATCTGAAAACTTCTTAATCATATTCCCTATATTCAAGTCTAGATCAATTTGAGCTTTGTGCTCATTGTGCACTATTAAAAAAGTGGTTTACTTATCAATTGGTTTCATGGACAGTTACTAAAGGGGGCTTCAGAAAAAAAGAGTAGGTGCCCCTCAGTTCGTCTTTGAGTTGATTGTCGTACCATTTATGACACATTGTCGGTACAGTTTCCATTTGCTAAGATAATTGGGATCGGGTCTCTATTTTGAAAAGCATTGTTTGCCAGTGGAACAGCTAATACTAATACGATGAAGAAAGGTCATCGGCCTGAAACGTTAACTCTGTTTCTCTCTCCACAGATGCTTCCTTAACCTGCTGAGTATTCCCAGCGTTTTCTGTTTTTATAACAGCTAATACTCACTGATTGGTCAAGTGCCAATCCTCAATGGAAAGGGCCCAAATGGGATAACTTTAATTGAGTAAGCCAACCCTCTGCATATTTGAATTCACGTAGACCTTGAAATTACACTCTAAAAGTATTATTGTTTTAAAACTTAACGCGTTTGTATGAAATATCTTTGTCTGCTGTTTAATAGAAGTATTAATTAGGTTAACACCTACACTAAAATAGTAAACAAAGGAATTTCACATGAATGTGCAATCATTTGCAGGCTGATAATCACAAAGTTTCATTTCAAGGCTGTTGTGTCTGCAACTTTTTGCGTCTTTATTTCTAACATGTACAATGGGCCTCAGGAGAGTGTGAGGGTCATTTCAACCGGACCCACCCAGCGAGAAACTGACGGGATCAGGTCAGCTGCCCGATTGACACCCCACCCAATTTTACTTTCTATTGATGTGGCGGCCAATCTGATTCGTCAGTTTCCTGCCAGGCAGATCAAGTTGTGGTTACCCCCACTGTGATTTTTATTCTAAGTACAAGTCTGTGACGGTTCCAGAAATAGGCAGGGGCAAGACTATGTAGAGATTTAAACAGGAGGATGAGAATTTTAAATTTGAGGTCTTGATGCACCAGGATCCAATATAGGTCAGCAAGGACAAGGGTGATGAATGAGCAGGACTTAGCGTGGCATAGGATATGTATGCAGAGTTTTGGATGAGTTGTAGTTTGTGGAGGGTAGAGAATGAGAAGCCGGCCAGGAGAGCATTGAAATAGACAATTTTTGAGGTGACCAAAACGCAGATGAGCGTTTCAGCAGCCAATGGCTGAGCCACAGGTGGAGGCGGATGATGTTAGTGAGATGGAATTAAGCGGCCTTTGTGAGAGAGAGAGACTATGGGGTCAGAAGCTCAGCTTGGGGCTGAATAGGATCCTGAGATTGCAAACAACCCGGTACATTAGTCGGGGAGGAGAATAGAATTTGTGGTGGGTGCTGAAACTAATGGCTTCAGTCTTTCCAATGTTTAAATGGAGGATATTGAGACTTATCCAGACTGAATATCAGATAAACAGTCTGACAACACAAAAACAGTGGCAGGGTCGAGAGAGGTTACGGAAAGATAGAGTTGGGTGTCGTAAGTGTGCATCTGATCCTGTATCTTCAGATGATGTCACCAAGGGATAGCATGTAGATGAGGAAGAAGAGGGAGCCAAATAAAGATCCTTAGAGAACTCTGGAGTGTGGGGATACAAAGAGAAGCCATTGTTGGAGATACTTTGGATTGACTCAGTAAGTGAGAGCAGAACTGAGCAAGGACAATCCTACTAAAGCTGGATATCGGAGGAACAGTGTTTAAAAACAAACTTTCATTATTTACCCACTCAAAACCTTTCATAATCTCAACATTTCTTAATATATCCTCCCCTAGCCTTCTCTGTTCCAAACAAAAGCTTCAATTTTTCAAGCTGTTCTTCATACTGTAATCTTTAATTCCTACTATCATTCTAGTAAACCTACACTGTACTCTTTCCATACCTGTAAAATCCTTCCTAAAATGGAATAAACGGTATGCAATACTACAACTGTGGCCAAACCAATATTTATATGAATTCAATGTCATTTCTTTGCTTTTGTATTCAATATGTAAAGGCCAGAATCGAATTTACAATAATTAGGGCCTGTTTTTTACCTGCAATGCCACCTTTGAAGATCTTTGTAAGAACACTCATAGATCTCACTTGCTGTCACTGCTCCTTCTCCTAAAATATACTATGATACATTTCTTTGCATTGAATTGTATCTGCTACCTAAATGCCTACTCTTGCAATCCTGTGTATTCCACCTCACAATTTGCCATGTCCTTCAACTTCAAAATCATTCCTCTTGTGCCCATGTTCAAATAGTTTACATAAATGGAAACCAAAAATGGGGTAGTGCAGGCGAGTGGAGTTGAGGTAGAAGAACTACCATGATCTCATTGAATGGCGGAGCAGGCTCGAGAGGTCAAATTGACTACATCTGCTCCTATTTCTTATGTAAAAGAAGTCCCAGCATAGATCCCTGTGAGGCACCATTGCCCATATCCCACCAATTCAAAAAACTGTGATTTACATCAATTCTGCCTTTTGCTCCTTAGTGAGCTCTCTCGATAGGAATATGGCAACATAGGCCATTCAGCCCCTCGAGCCTATTCCGCCATTCAATGAGATCATGGCTGATCTGCGATCTAACTCCATATACCTGCCTGTGGCTCATATCCTTTAATACCTTTGGTTAACAAAAAGCTATCAAACCCAGATTTAAAATTAACAATGGATCTGGCATCAATTGCCGTTTGCGGTAGCGAGTTTCAAACCTCTACCAAACCTCTCCACTTATCTGGCTGCAATAGCTTTAACATCATGCACCTTTTGTTTCAAAATAACAAGTCTCTTATGTGGTACTTTATCAAATCCTTCCTCAAGATGAAATGTCTTCTGAAATGCTACAGAAAACAACATGGCAGTAAGAGCAGGCCTGTTGTTTTGGGCACTAAAATTGAAGGTTTCTGTAGAGACAACCAGCATGAATTAGTTTATGACGGCCATAAAGGGCTCTTATCTTTACATAAAATAAGAATAAGCCAGGTGTGGCATGGGCTTGACAGTGGAAATGTGCATTTTCTGCTGAACAAGGCAAGTGATTTGTTGCAACAGGCAATTAGTTATCGCTAAGATCTGCTGAAAGCAGCATTTTCACAGCCTCTGGGAACTTTTAACACAAAATTGGGGTATGTGGGCACCTAAGCGTCCTACAGTGGGGGCTAGTTACACTTGGGAAGATCAGTGTTAATGAGGCAGTAAGGCCTAAAAATAGGTTAGGTAGCTACGCTGTCCCATTAACCCCAATGATTGGTCTGCTTTAACCTTCACAGAGGCCTATAGCTGGGAAGCAAGAAGCACCTACCTGAAAAAAGTGGTCGCCCTCATTTTCATGCAAATTGGGGTCCAATTGATGTAGTTAAGACCCTGATTTCAATTTTAAGGGACACATGGGTGGCGCTTGCGACCCATGTGCACTGACATTCTGATCAGGAAACGGCGCCAGAAAAATATAAAAACTGGAGACGCTGGAAGGAAAGCTCCTCCTGGCTCTACGAAATGACTGCGGGCCATTGCCGGCATGGCTTTGCCCTGGCTCAGAATGTCATGCCCTCCCCCTTCCACACACCCCACCCCGTCCCTCTGGGCACCTACCCGCGGGCCTCCGCCGGCATTTCAGCTGCCGAACCGTCCAAAGATCGGCGAGCTGTGTTAGAACGCCTGTGTTTGCCGTCCGCCGCTCACTTGCCAAATTCAAATGAGCCCACAGCCTCAAAATGGCGGCTGCCTCTTCGGTCGGCACTCCTTCGGTCGGCCTCACAAAAATTGGCCCCAGGGAGTACGAAATTGAACAGTGGATGCTGTGGGATGTTATGCCACATGAAATGGCATGCTATGCTCCTGGCATTTTATCCGTGAGAATGCAGCTCTGTTATTACATTGGTTTCTGAACATTGGCTACGTCAGCAACATCTTTGACCTTTTCTTATTTAAACAGATACTAAAGGTGTCGTATGTCTTGATGTGGCATTCTTGGTGGTAGATTCACTCACAAAGAAAGAGCTTGCATTTATTTGAGCATCTTATTGTAACCTTAAGAATGTCGCAAAGTGCTTTGCAACCCCATGGTATTTTACAAGCAAGTTGCAATTCTACTGCTAATAGCATGCCAGATTAAAATAGATAATATGATTGTTTTAATTTTACATTTAAAAAAACAATGTGTTCTCTGGATGTGGGATACGCTGGTAAGGCCACATTTATTGCTCACCTCTAGTTGCCCTGAAAAGCTGGTGCGAGGCCTTCCCCTTGAAACGCTGCAGTCCTTGCAGTAATGGGGCTCTCACAATAGTTGCAGAGTTCTCAACTCCAGAACATATTCACACGAGGCATATACTGCAGGCAAGGTAACTCATGACCTGCACGTTCATTCCCCGGACCAAGGAGTGCTGAGCCTGCGTGAAACCTCCCTTTAAGTACCTGGCTGACCAGGTGAGGAGTGTCTCCCACAAGTTCACCCCCTGTGGTCAAGGTGTGTATTTCACAGTTGTATACAGTGTACAGTGTTGTTACATATTGGTTACAGTTATGTGAAGGTTACAAACATGACATCACCTCCCCCTCATGTCTTTGGGTCAAAGATTGAGTCTTTCAGGCGGTCGACGCTCTCTCGTGGAGCGCCGCAGTTGTGGCTCTGGTGGTTTAGCCGTGGCATGCATCTCTGTCGCCTGGTTCCGGCCTGTCCGGGCTGGCCGCAGGGACTGTGCATGCTGTTGACTGTCCTTGTTGCTCGTTCACTGGCAGTGGTGTGGTTGACATCCCATGGTCTATTCCTCAGTGTCCATGCTGATCCTTTTCTTTACACTGTCCAGATGTTTGCGGCATATCTGCCCATTGTTTAGTCTGACCACTATGACCCTATTCCCCACTTTACCAATTACGGTGCCCTCAAGCCACTTGGGTCCTAGTGCATGGTTAAGCACAAATACTGGGTCATCCATTTCTATACACCTCCCCTTTGAGTTTCGATCATGGCACTCGGTTTGGGACTGCCGCTTGCCCTCAACAATGTCTGCCAGGTTTGGGTGAATGAGGGATAGGCGCGTTTTGAGCGTGCGTTTCATGAGGCGGTCTGGCGGAACTCCCGTGAACGAGTGGGGCGGGACCAACAGGCCGGCAGGAGGCGCGATAGGCGGTACTGAAGAGAGGGTCCCTTGTTTTATGACTTGGATCGCCCGTTCTACCTGGTCATTGGAAGCCGGCTTGAACGGTGCCATCCAGACGTGTTTAATGCCATTACCCGACATAAACTCCTGGAATTCATGGCTGGTGAAACACGGGCCATTGTCGCTGACCAGGATGTCCGGCAAGCCGTGGGTCGCGAAAACCGTGCGCAGACTCTCCACGGTGATGGATGTCGTGCACGAGTTTAATATGATGCACTTGATCCATTTCGAGTATGCATCGACTACAATCAAGAACATTTTTCCCATGAATGGTCTCGCATAGTCCACGTGGATGTGTGACCATGGCCTGGTGGGCCAGGGCCACGGGCTGAGTGAGGCCTCCCTAGGGGCATTGCCCAGCTGGGCACACATCGTGCACCTGCAAACCCAGTGTTCCAGGTCTGAGTCAATCCCCGGCCACCATACATGTGACCAGGCAATGGCATTCATTAGCACAATGCCAGGATGCTTGCTGTGGGGTTTCCTGATGAATGCTTCCCTTCCTTTCTGGGGCATGACTACACAGCTGCCCCATATTAGGCAGTCGGCTTGGATGGAGAGCTCATCCATCCGTCTCTGAAATGGTCTGACCTGCTCGGTGCACGCCCTGTGTGCGGGTGCCCAATCCCCAGTCAGGACACATTTCTTTATCATGGATAGGAGGGGTCCCTGTTGGTCCAGAGTTTGATCTGGCGGGCTGTGATGGGGGAGCCTACGGTGTCAAAAGCCTCAACAGCCATGACCATCTCAGTGCTTTGCTCCGCCGCCCCCTTGGTGGTGGCCAATGGAAGCCTGCTGAGCGCGTCAGCGCAATTTTCGGTGCCTGGCCAGTGCCGAATGGTGTAGTCATACACAGCCAGCGTGAGAGCCCATCGCTGTATGCGAGCTGACACATTGGCATTGACAGCCTTGCTGTCGGACAACAGGGATGTTAACAGCTTGTGATCCGTTTCTAACTCGAACGGTCTGCCGAAAAGATACTGGTGCATCTTTTTCACACCGTAAACACAAGCGAGTGCTTCCTTTTTGACCATGCCGTACCCACGCTCTGCCTGGGAGAGCGACCTGGAGGCTTAAGCCACCGGTTGTAGTCAGCCGTCGTCATTTCCCTGCTGCAACACGCACCCAACCCCGTATGATGATGCATCACATGTTAAAACTAGTTTTTTACAGGGGTCATACAAAGTCAACAGATTGTTCGAACAAAGCAGGTTCCGCGCCCTGTTGAAAGCCCGTTCCTGATCGTCCTTCCAGAACCAGTCACAACCCTCATGCAGGAGCACATGTAATGGCTCCAACAATGTGCTTAAGTTAGGCAGGAAGCTCCCGAAATAGTTCAAAAGTCCCAGGAACGATCGCAACTCCAATGTGTTGCCAGGCCGGGGCGCTCGACGGATCGCCTCCGTTTTGGATTCGGTGGGCCGGATCCCGTCTGCGGCAAACTTCCTGCCCAAAAACTCGACCTCTGGGGCCAAAAACAAACACTTGGCCTTTTTCAGCCGCAGGCCTACCCGGTCCAGTCAGCGTAGCACCTCCTCCAGGTTGTGGAAGTGTTCCTCGGTGTCTCGACTCGTTATTCGGATGTCGTCTTGGAATACGATTGTGCCGGAAATGGATTTGAGCAAGCTTTCCATGTTCCTCTGGAAGATTGCGGCCGCAGAACGAATGCCAAACGGACATCTGTTGTAGATGAATAATCCCTTGTGCATCGTGATGGTGGTCAGAAGCTTGGATTCTTCAGCCAGTTCCTGAGTCATGTAGGCCGAGGTGAGGTCCAACTTAGTGAACAGCTTGCCACCTGCTAACGTGGCAAAAAATTCCTGCGCTCTCGGGAGCGGGTATTGGTCCTGCAGCGACATTCGGTTGATGGTGGCTTTGTAGTCGCCGCAGATCCTGACCGAGCCATCCGCTTTAAGGACAGGAACGATGGGAATTGCCCAGTCACTGAATTCAACGGCTGAAATTATGCCCTCTCTGAGCAGCTTGTCCAATTCACTCTCAATTTTCTCACGCATCACATACGGCACCGCTCTGGCTTTGTGGTGCACTGGTCTGGCGTCCGGGGTGATGTGTATCACTACTTTGGTGCCCTTGATCGTTCCGACGCCGGGTTGAAACAGTGACCCGAATCTTTGTAGGACCTGCGAGCATGAACTTCGCTCCACAGATGAAATGGCGTGCATATCTCCCCATTTCCAGTTCATCTCGGCTAGCCAGCTCCTTCCCAAAAGCGCGGGGCCATTTCCCAGAACAATCCAGAGTGCAGGCAGTTCTGTGATCTATCGTGTGTTACCACCAGGTTTGCACTGCCTAGCACTGGGATGATTTCTTTGGTGTACGTGCGTAGCTGCGTGTCAATGCGTTCCAGTTTGGGCCTGCTAGCTCTGTGTGGCCATAGTCTCTCAAATTGTTGGACACTCATGAGGGACTGGCTGGCTCCCGTATCCAGCTCCATGTGCACCAGGATGCCATTCAATAAAACTTTCATCATCATGGGTGGCGTTTTTGGTGTATGAGCTGCGGACGTCAGCCACATGAACCCTCTGAACTTCAGCATCCATGGCTTTGCCCCAGGCATCATCCTGCATTGCTGACCCCTCGTTTGATTCCTCTGTTTCATAGATTAGCCTCGCTGCAGCCTTTTTGCACATTCTGGCCAAGTGTCCTCTGGCATTACAATTCCTGCAGGTGAACTGCTGGAACTTGCAGCTTTTAGCAGTATGTCTACCCCCGCATCTCCAGCATTGGCTGAGATTGTTATTCACAAAGGGGCTGTTACCAGGCATTCCTCTCTGATTGTTCCCTTGGTTGTCTCTAAGCACTCTGTTGGTGAGTGTCAATGGTCCCATCACGGGACGCATTGTTCCTCTTGATGGCGTGAACTGCCGATCCTCCTGCCATTGTCTCTGTTGCTTTCCCACCCTAGAGTCTGTGGCTGCCTGGGTGGTGTCGAATTGCCCTTGCCTGCCTGCCTGGGCGGTGTCGAATTACCTTTCACTGCCTGCAGGGTTCTGTATCACTTTTACAACATTAACTCCCTGGTTCATTGCAACGTTAAAACCGGGGCTGCTTGCGTAAATTATCTTGGTCTCCTCTTCCCCCGCCAAGAAGATCTGAGCTATCAAAGCTGCCCTTTCCAAAATCAAGTCCTTGTCCTCAATAAGATTCCTGAAAATACCGGCGTGACTAATGCCTTCAATGAAAAAATCCCTTAACATCTCCCCCCTGCAGGCATCTGTGAACTTACAAAAGCTGGCCAAGTGCCTCAGGTCTGCAACCAAGTCCGAGATATTTTGCCCTTCCCGACGCCGGTGTGTGTAGAACCGATGCCGGGCCATGTGTTTCTGCTCGTTGGTTTCAGATGTTCGCTGATTAGTTGGCTGAGCTCTTTGAATGGCTTGTCGGCCAGCTTGAGAGGTGCAAGCAGGTCTTTCATCAGCGCGTATGTTTTTGTCCCGCAGCTTGTCAGTATATGCGCCCTCCACTTGTCAGCCGCTTCCACTCCCAGCCAGACCTTTGTGACAAAAGTCTGCTGGAGTCGCTCCACAAAATCCAGTCCTCACCCACACAGTAACATTCCTCTGTGCTACCGGTGGCCATCCTTGTGGTTCAGTGATTCCCGTTTCTCGTCGCAGATGTAGAGTTCTCAACTCTAGAACATATTCACACGAGGCATATACTGCAGACAAGGTCACTCATGACCTGCATGTTTATTCCCCGGACCAAGGAGTGCTGAGCCTGCGTGGAACCTCCCTTCAAGTACCTGGCTGACCAGGTAAGGAGTGTCTCCCACAAGTTCACCCCCTGTGGTCAATGTGTGTATTTCACAGTTGTATATAGTGTACAGTGTTGTTACATATTGGTTACAGTTATGTTGAAGGTTACAAACATGACAATAGTGTTGGTAGGGAATTCTAGGATTCTGATCCAGTGAAGATGAATTAATTGTAATACATGTCCAATTGGTTTGTGACATAAGAGGGAACTTGGATGTGATGGTGTTCCAACAACATTACTGCTCTTATCCTTTTCGGTAGTAAAGTTCGCAGGCGGGTGCTGTCAAAGCAAACTTGGTGATTTGTTGTGCAGATCCCCAGCATCGAAGCACTGACCAAACTCGACCAGCTCCTTTAGGCGGGCCACATCGGCCGCATGTCCGACACAAGACTCCCAAAGCAAGTGCTCTAGTTGGAACTCCTACACGGCAAGTGAGCCCCAGGTAGGCAGAAGAAATGCTTCAAGGACACCCTCAAAGTCTCCTTGATAAACTTTACCATCCCCACCAGCAATTGGCAACCCCTGGCCCAAGACTGCCCAAAGTGGAGGAAGAGCACCCGGGAGGGCGCTGAGCACCTCGAGTCTCGTCGCTGAGAGTATGCAGAAAGCAAGCGCAGACAGCAGATGGAGCGTGTGGCAAACCAGACTCCCCACCCGCCCTTTCCATTAATCATTGTCTGCTCCACCTGTTACAGAGACTGTAATTCCCGCATTGGACTGTACAGCCACCTGAGAACTCACTTTTAGAGTGGAAGCAATACGGTGGAGGAGGATTTCCTGGAGTGCATAAGGGATGGTTTTCTAGACCAATATGTCGAGGAACCAACTAGGGGAGAGGCCATCTTAGACTGGGTGTTGTGTAATGAGGGAGGATTAATTAGCAATCTCATTGTGCGAGGCCCCTTGGGGAAGAGTGACCATAATATGGTGGAATTCTGCATTAGGATGGAGAATGAAACAGTTAATTCAGAGACCATGGTCCAGAACTTAAAGAAGGGTAACTTTGAAGGTATGAGGCGTGAATTGGCTAGGATAGATTGCGAATGATACTTAAGGGGTTGACAGTGGATGGGCAATGGCAGACATTTAGAGACCGCATGGATGAACTACAACAATTGTACATTCCTGTCTGGCGTAAAAATAAAAAAGGGAAGGTGGCTCAACCGTGGCTATCTAGGGAAATCAGGGATAGTATTAAGCCAAGGATGTGGCATACAAATTGGCCAGAAATAGCAGCGAACCCGGGGACTGGGAGAAATTTAGAACTCAGCAGAGGAGAACAAAGGGTTTGATTAGGGCAGGGAAAATGGAGTACGAGAAGAAGCTTGCAGGGAACATTAAGGCGGATTGCAAAAGTTTCTATAAGTATGTAAAGAGAAAAAGGTTAGTAAAGACAAACGTAGGTCCCCTGCAGTCAGAATCAGGGGAAGTCATAACGGGGAACAAAGAAATGGCAGACCAATTGAACAAGTACTTTGGTTCGGTATTCACTGAGGAGGACACAAAAAACCTTCCGGATATAAAAGGGGTCAGAGGGTCTAGTAAGGAGGAGGAACTGAGGGAAATCTTTATTAGTTGGGAAATTGTGTTGGGGAAATTGATGGGATTGAAGGCTGATAAATCCCCAGGGCCTGATGGACTGCATCCCAGAGTACTTAAGGAGGTGGCCTTGGAAATAGCGGATGCATTGACAGTCATTTTCCAACATTCCATTGACTCTGGATCAGTTCCTATCGAGTGGAGGGTAGTCAATGTAACCCCACTTTTTAAAAAAGGAGGGAGAGAGAAAACAGGGAATTATAGACCGTTTAGCCTGACCTCAGTAGTGGGTAAAATGTTGGAATCAATTATTAAGGATGTCATAGCAGCGCATTTGGAAAATGGTGACATGATAGGTCCAAGTCAGCATGGATTTGTGAAAGGGAAATCATGCTTGACAAATCTTCTGGAATTTTTTGAGGATGTTTCCAGTAAAGTGGACAAAGGAGAACCAGTTGATGTGGTATATTTGGACTTTCAGAAGGCTTTCGACAAGGTCCCACACAAGAGATTAATGTGCAAAGTTAAAGCACATGGGATTGGGGGTAGTGTGCTGACGTGGATTGAGAACTGGTTGTCAGACAGGAAGCAAAGAGTAGGAGTAAATGGGTACTTTTCAGAATGGCAGGCAGTGACTAGTGGGGTACCGCAAGGTTCTGCGCTGGGGCCCCAGCTGTTTACATTGTACATTAATGATTTAGACGAGGGGATTAAATGTAGTATCTCCAAATTTGCGGATGACACTAAGTTGGGTGGCAGTGTGAGCTGCGAGGAGGATGCTATGAGGCTGCAGAGTGACTTGGATAGGTTAGGTGAGTGGGCAAATGCTTGGCAGATGAAGTATAATGTGGATAAATGTGAGGTTATCCACTTTGGTGGTAAAAACAGAGAGACAGGCTATTATCTGAATGGTGACAGATTAGTAAAAGGGGAGGTGCAACGAGACCTGGGTGTCATGGTACATCAGTCATTGAAGGTTGGCATGCAGGTACAGCAGGCGGTTAAGAAAGCAAATGACATGTTGGCCTTCATAGCGAGGGGATTTGAGTACAGGGGCAGGGAGGTGTTGCTACAGTTGTACAGGGCCTTGGTGAGTATTGTGTATAGTTTGAGGAAGGACATTCTTGCTATTGAGGGAGTGCAGTGAAGATTCACCAGACTGATTCCCGGGATGGTGGGACTGACGTATCAAGAAAGACTAGATCAACTGGGCTTGTATCCACTGGAGTTCAGAAGAATGAGAGGGGACCTCATAGAAACGTTTAAAATTCTGACGGGTTTAGACAGGTTAGATGCAGGAAGAATGTTCCCAATGTTGGGGAAGTCCAGAACCAGGGGTCACAGTCTAAGGATAAGGGGTAAGCCATTTAGGACCGAGATGAGGAGAAACTTCTTCACCCAGAGAGTGGTGAACCTGTGGAATTCTCTACCACAGAAATTAGTTGAGGCCAATTCACTAAGTATATTCAAAAGGGAGTTAGATGAAGTCCTTACTACTCGGGGGATCAAGGGGTATGGCGAGAAAGCAGGAATGGGGTACTGAAGTTGCATGTTCAGCCATGAACTCATTGAATGGCGGTGCAGGCTAGAAGGGCTGAATGGCCTACTCCTGCACCTATTTTCTATGTTTCTATGTTTCTATGTTTCCTCGATTTCGAGGGACTGCCTATGATGATGGTGATTTGTTGCAGCTGAAGCTCACCAGTGTAGAGGCGATGGATATTAAGTCAGAGGCAGGGACACTTGGATAGTATCCACATTTTTGAGTGTTATTGCAGCCGACTCCATTTCGGCAAGTGGTGCATATTTCATCACATGTCTGACTTGAGCCTTGTAGAAGGTAGATTGACATTAAGGGGCCAGGACGTGAGCCACTCTACCCTGCAAAGAGCCACGGGATTGATATGGCTGGTCCAGTTCAGCTTCTGTTCAATGGTGACCAGGATGTTGCTGATTGAAGGTCAAGATGAGATGGCGAGACTTTCTCTTGGTTGAAATGGTCACTTACCTGCCATTTACATGGTGCGAATGTTACCTGCCGCTTGTCAGCCCAAGAGTGGATGATATCCAGGTATGGCTTTAGGCTGGAATGGGAAACTTCATGACTGTAGGAGTTGTAAATGAGCTGAACTTGATGGAATAGTCAATGAAGAAACCCACCCCTCACTTATGATTGAGGACAAGTTATTGATAAAACAGCTGAAGATGACTGGGCTGAGGATGCTTGTCTGATAGTCACAACAACTTTCTTTGCATCAGGCATTTCAGCCGTTAGAAGTTTTTTCCCATTGACCAGAGTAACCTCAGTTTTATTATGACTCCTCACCGACCTGAAACATTAACTGTGTTTCTCTCTCCACAAACACTGTCTGGCCTGATGAGTATTTCCAGCAGTTTCTGTTTTTATTTTAGATTACCCACATCTGCAGTATTTTGCTTTTGTATTGATGAGTAGGTGTCACTTAATAGCATTACTGATGACTCTTCTATCACTTTACTGATGATTGGGAGGAGGCTGTTAAGCAGTACTTGGCCAGATTGGATTTATCCTGTGTCTTTGTGGAAAAGATATGCCTGGACAATTTTCCACATCTTTGGATAGGTTCCTGTGTCATAGCTGGAACAGCTTGGTTCGGCGAGCAGCTAGCTCAGGTGCACAGGTTTCAAGCAGTACAGCCAGGATGTTGTCAAGGTCCATAAGTTTAGCTGATGTTATATAAGATATAACAAGACAAAAGTAAATTACTGTGGATGCGGGAATCTGGAATAAAAAAAGAAAATGCTGGAAATCTCAACAGGTCAGGCAGCATCTGTGGAGAGGAAGCAGAGTTAACGTTTCGGGTCGATGACCCTTCGTCAGAATTGGAGAGTGTTCGAAAAGAACAGATTTTTAACAAGTACTGAAAGGGGGAGGGGAAGAAAGAACAAAAGGGAAAGTCTGCGATAGGTTGGAAGACAAGAGAGATTAGAGAGACCAAATTCAAATGATAATGCCAGGAGTTAGAAAAACATTAGTCAAGACAGGGTGTGAATGGTGGGATAATGACCAACTGACATTCGAGGAGAACAAAAGAAAGAAAGAAAGAGGCTGAGGGTGGAGGGAGGTGGGAGGGGGTGAAGGGAACCAAACATTGGCAATAGTTATGCACTGAAATATTTGAACTCAATGTTGAGTCCAGAGGCTGTAAAGTGACTAAATGAAAGATGAGGTGCCATTCATCGAGCTTGCGATGAGTTTCGTTGGAACAGTGTAGGATGCCGAGGACAAGAGGTCAAAGTGGTCAAAGTGGGTATGCAGTGGACAATTAAAATGACAGGCGACTGGAAGCTCAGGGTCACACTTGCGGACTGAACGGAGGTGCTCCGCAAAGCGGTCACACAATCTACGCTCGGTCTCCCAATGGAGAGGAGACCACATCGTGAGCAGCGAATACAGTATACTAAATTGAAAGGTGACTTGGACATGTTAGGTGAGTGGGCAAATGCATGGCAGATGCAGTATAATGTGTATAAATGTGAGGTTATCCACTTTGGTGGCAAAAACAGGAAAGCAGATTATTATCTGAATTGTGACAGATTAGTAAAAGGGGAGGTGCAATAAGACCTGGGTGTCATGGTACATCAGTCATTAAAAGAAGGCATGCAGGTATAGCAGGCAGTAAAGAAAGCAAATGGCATGTTAGCCTTCATAGCAAGAGGATTTGAGTATAGGAGCAGGGAGGTTGTACAGAGCCTTGGTAAGACCACACCTTGAGCATTGTGTACAGTTTTGGTCTCCTAATCTGAAGAAGGACATTCTTGCTATTGAGGGAGTGCAGCGAAGGTTCACCAGACTGATTCCCAGGATGGCAGGACTGACATATGAAGAAAGATTGGATCGACTAGGCTTATATTCACTGGAATTTAGAAAAATGAGAAGGGATCTCATAGAAGCATATAAAATTCTGACCTGATTGGACAGATTAGATGCAGGAAGAATGTTCCCGATGTTGGGGAAGCCCAGCGGTCACAGTCTAAGGATAAGGGGTAAGCCATCTAGGACCGAGATGAGGAGAAACTTTTTCACCCAGAGAATTATGACCCTATTCTCTACCACAGAAAGTTGTTGAGTCCAGTTTGTTGGATATATTTAAAAGGGAGTTAGATGTGGCCCTTACAGCTAAAAGGAACAGGGGGTATGGAGAGAAGGCAAGAGTGGAGTACTGAAGTTGCATGATCAGCCATGATCATATTGAATGGTGGTGCAGGCTCGAAGGGCCGAATGGCCTGCTCCTGCACCTATTTTCTATGTTCCTATGTAAGTACAAGTAAATCGCTGTTTCACCTGGAAGGAGTATTTGGGGCCCTGGATAATGGGGAGGGAGGAGGTAAAAGGGCAGGTGTTGCATCTCCTGCACTTGCACAGAAAGGTGCTGTGGGAAGGGGAGGGGATGGGGGTGACTGCAGTAGAGGACACTAAAAATATCCCTACAGTGGATAGTCAAGGGGCTATGGGGGGTGGGGGGGAGGAACTTAGCACAATCACAATTACTAAGGAGGTGATACGCAATAAGATAATGGGACTAAAGGTGGATAAATCCCGTGGACCTGATGGCTTGCATCCTAGGGTCTTAAGAGAAGTAACGGCAAGGATTGTGGATGCATTGGTTATAATTTAACAAAATTCCCTGGATTCTGGGGAGGTCCCAGCAGAATGGAAAACTGTAAATGCAATGCCCCTATTTAAAAAAGGAGGCAGACAAAAAGCAGGAAACTATAGACCAGTTAGCCTAACATCTGTGGTTGGGAAAATGTTGCCGTTCATTATTAAAGAAGCAGTAGCAGGACATTTGGAAAAACATAATTCAGTCAGGCAGAGTCAGCATGGATTTATGAAGGGGAAGTCATGTTTGACAAACTTGCTGGAATTCTTTGAGGATGTAACGAACAGGGTGGATAAAGGAAAACCAGTGGATGTGATGTATTTGGACTTCCAGAAGGCATTTGACAAGGTGCCACATAAAAGATTACTGCACAAGATAAAAGTTCATGTGGTTGAGGGTAATATATTAGCATGGCTAGCAAATTGACTAACTAACAGAGAACAGAGAGTCAGAATAAATGGTTCATTCGCGGGTTGGCAATCAGTAACTAGTGGGGTGCCGCAGGGATCAGTGTGGGGACCCCAACTATTTACAATCTATATTAACGACTTGAAAGAAGGGACTGAGTGTAACGTAGCCAAGTTTGCTGATGCTACAAAGATGGGAGGAAAAACAATGTGTGAGGAGGACACAAAAAACCCGCAAAAGAACATCGACAGGCTAAGTGAGTGGGCAAAAATTTGGCAGATGGAGTATAATGTTGGAAAGTGTGAGGTTATGCACTTTGGCAGAAAAAAATCAAAGAGCAAGTTATTATTTAAATAGAGAAAGATTGCAAAGTGCCGCAGTACAGCCGGACCTGGGGGTACTTGTGCATGAAACACAAAAGGTTAGTATGCAGATAGAGCAAGTGATCAGGAAGGCCAATGGAAACTTGGCCTTTATTGCAAAGAGGATGGAGTACAAAAGCAGGGAAGTCTTACTACAGTTATACAGAGTATTGGTGAAGCCACACCTGGAATACTGCATGCAGTTTTGGTTTCCATATTTAAGAAAGAATATACTTGCTTTGGAGGCAGTTCAGAGAAGGTTCACTAGGGTGGTTCTGGAGATGAGGGGGTTAACTTATGAGGAAAGGTTGAGTAGGTTGGGCCTCTACTCATTGGAATTCAGAAGAATGAGAGGTGATCTTATCAAAACATATAAGATAATAAGGGAGCTTGACAAGGTGGATGCAGAGAGGATGTTTCCACTGATGGGGGAGACTAGAACTAGGGGGCATAATCTTAGAATAAGGGGACGTGCATTTAAAACTAAGATTAGGAGGAATTTCTTCTCTCAGAGCGTTGTAAATCTGTGGAATTTGCTACCTCAGAGAGCTGTGGAAGCTGTGACATTGAATAAATTTAAGACAGAAATAGACAGTTTCTTAAACGATAAGGGGATAAGGGGTTATGGGGAGCAGGCAGGGAAGTGGAGCTGAGTCCATGATCAGATTAGCAATAATCTTATTGAATGGCGGAGCAGGCTCGAGGGGCCGTATGGCCTTCTCCTGTTTTTATTTCTTATGTTCTTATGTTCTTTAGGCACTTTACAGCCTTCTGGACTCAACATCAAGTTCAAAAATTTCAGAACGTAACCGTTGACAATCTTTGGCTCCCTTCCCAAGGCCCCTGCCCCCACCCTAGCCCCCTCACTCCCCCGCCCCCCTCAGAGCCTGTTTCTTTCTTTCTTTTATTCTACATGTCTCTAATGGCAGCTGGTCATTATCCCACTATTCACACCTCTGTGTGTGCGCTAGGTCCATGCAGCAGAGCTGGCCTCCAGTCGTCTTGGGTAATCCTTGCCACTGGACCAAGACCTAGCTCAGTCAAGCCCGTGTGGTGGCTGGTGTGCAACGGCCACCACATGTGAAAAGAATCCATGTGCAGGCATCTTCCGCCCCTCAAGATGTAGTTCGAGACCAGGAGTATTAGGTCCTTCATTGAAACACCTGTGAACTCATCCCTTTTTGGCATGGAAGCAAGTCATCTTCGCTTCGGGACTGCCTATGATGGCGAGGATTCACACCCCATCTTGACTAATGTTTTTCTAACTTCTGGCATTACCATTTGAATTTGGGCCATCATCCCTTTTGTCTTTCTAATCTCTCTTGTCTTCCAACCTATCACAGACCTTCCCTTTTGTTCTTTCTTCCCCTCCCCCTATCAGTTCTAACGAAGGGTCATCGACTCGAAACGCTAACTCTGCTTCCTCTCCACAGATGTTGCCTGACCTGCTGAGATTTCCAGTATTATCTGAAGATATAACAATACATTGACATTTATGTATATTAAAAACAGAACAGCAATCTTTTCAATTCAGTCGGAGAGACTGCAGCTTAAAGATGATGAGGCTGATTAACTTGTCCACCCTCTGCACATATGCTAATGATATGGAGAATTGCCCAGAAGTGCAGAAAATGTGCACATATTTCCGAGCTGACATTGTTTGAACATTGGGTTGTTTCGCCGGCAAACTTCCATGAGTTGTGACAGTGAAGTGTAGGAAATGGAGGGATGCTACAGGCCTTGAAGTTGAGCAGCTTAAAGGTCTTCTGAATTTGGAGATGATATCTGCCCCCATTGTTTCCATGGCACCATTGCGTTAGTCTGTCAGAGAATATTTTGCCTGGGAGCCTTGGGAATCTCTGCACGAGGACTATTTATTTTTTAGCACTGTGGCATTCTTTCTTGGAAGAGAAAACACCTTTCTAGAGGGAGATGTTGCTACCTTTCGTAGCTGAAGGGGCCATGGATCCTAGTGTTCAAATATAGGATACTTCATGAGCATGAAAGCCTATATTGCGGGTGTGACTTGCAGTTTGTAACATATGGCATCAAGTGGGAGGAGTACACATCTCAGGTGTGATGTGCTGATGCACAGCATGAATGCATGCAGGCAGCCTTGGAATGAATCGCAACTCCAGGTACATCTGCAGCAGAGTCCCCCACAGCAGGGGCCTAATTGCCAGCATAAGGATCTCTCACCAATGGTCAGACTGCTACAATTCAGACATTCAACTCTACTATGACCTCTTCAGCAGACAAGCTCGCCGATGAGCTTGGCCAAATGATCATTACCCCTTTGCCCAATGTCACTGCTGCACTGAGTACTGTACAGTCTCAGATCAGTGAGCAGAATGACCTGGAGACTGGGCGCAGGGCCAGCCTGAATTGGCTCTCGTCAATGCTGCTGCTATATCTCCAGATGGCTCTATATCTGCAGCAGCCCCCCTATGCTCTTGATTGCACAAGAACCTGAAAATAGGCAGGGCCAGATTGTCCCTGCACCAGTGGAAGGATAGTATAACAATACATTGACATTTATGTAAATGTCACTCCCTATTTAAAAAAAGAGGCAGACAAAAAGCAGGAAACTATAGACCAGTTAGCTGAACATCTGTCGTTGGGAGAATGCTGGAGTCCATTACTAAGGAAGCAGTAGCAGCACATTTGGAAAAGCATGATTCAATCAAGCAGAGTCAGCATGGTTTTAAAAAAGGGAAATCATGTTTGACAAATTTGCTGGAGTTCTTTGAGGATGTAACAAGCAGCATGGTTAACAGGTAACCAGTGGATGTGGTGTATTTGGATGTCCAAAAGGCCTTCGATAAGGTGCCACATATATTAGCATGGATAGAGGATTGGCTAACTAACAGAGAACAGAGAATCGGGATAAATGGTTCATTCTCGGGTTGGCAACCAGTAACTAGTGGGGTGCCGCAGGGATCAGTGCTGGGACCCCAACTATTTACAATCTATATTAACGACTTGGAAGAAGGGACTGAGTGTAACGTAGCCAAGTTTGCTGACGATAAAAAGATGGGAGGAAAAGAAATGTGTGAGGAGGACACAAAAAATCTGCAAAAGGACAGAGACAGGCTAAGTGATTGGGCAAAAATTTGGCAGGTGGAGTATAATGTTGGAAAGTGTGAGGTCATGCACTTTGGCAGAAAAAAAATCAAAGAGCAAGTTATTATTTAAATGGAGAAAGATTGCAAAGTGTCACAGTGCAACAGGACCTGGGAGTATTTGTGCATGAACACAAAAGGATAGTATGCAGGTACAGCAAGTGATCAGGAAGGCCAATGGTATCTTGGCTTTTATTGCAAAGGGGATGGAGTATAAAAGCAGGGAAGTCTTGCTGCAGCTAGAGAAGGTATTGGTGAGGCCACACCTGGAATACTGCGTGCAGTTTTGGTTCACATATTTACGAAAGGATATAGTTGCTCTGGAGGCGGTTCAGAGAAGGTGCACTAGATTGATTCCAGCGATGAGGGGGTTGACTTATAGAAACATAGAAACATAGAAAATAGGTGCAGGAGTAGGCCATTCGGCCCTTCTAGCCTGCACCGCCATTCAATGAGTTCATGGCTGAACATGCAACTTCAGTACCCCATTCCTGCTTTCTCGCCATAACCCTTGATCCCCTTAGTAGTAAGGACTACATCTAACTCTTTTTTGCATATATTTAGTGAATTGGCCTCAACAACTTTCTGTGGTAGAGAATTCCACAGGTTCACCACTCTCTGGGTGAATAAGTTTCTCCTTATCTCGGTCCTAAATGGCTTACCCCTTATCCTTAGACTGTGATCCCTGGTTCTGGACTTCCCCAACATTGGGAACATTCTTCCTGCATCTAACCTGTCTAAACCCATCAGAATTTTAAACGTTTCCATGAGGTCCCCTCTAATTCTTCTGAACTCCAGTGAATACAAGCCCAGTTGATCCAGTCTTTCTTGATAGGTCAGTCCCGCCATCCCGGGAATCAGTCTGGTGAACCTTCGCTGCACTCCCTCAATAGCAAGAATGTCTTTCCTCAGGTTAGAAGACCAAAACTGTACACAATACTCCAGGTGTGGCCTCACCAAGGCCCTGTACAACTGTAGCAACACCTCCCTGCCCCTGTACTC
This sequence comes from Pristiophorus japonicus, assembly GCF_044704955.1. Taxonomy (NCBI): domain Eukaryota; kingdom Metazoa; phylum Chordata; class Chondrichthyes; family Pristiophoridae; genus Pristiophorus; species Pristiophorus japonicus. The sequence goes on along the minus strand of NC_091977.1, from coordinate 501,099,854 downwards.
AAATCCCCTCGCTATGAAGGCCAACATGCCATTTGCTTTCTTAACCGCCTGCTGTACCTGCATGCCAACCTTCAATGACTGATGTACCATGACACCCAGGTCTCGTTGCACCTCCCCTTTTCCTAATCTGTCACCATTCAGATAATAGTCTGTCTCTCTGTTTTTACCACCAAAGTGGATAACCTCACATTTATCCACATTATACTTCATCTGCCAAGCATTTGCCCACTCACCTAACCTATCCAAGTCACTCTGCAGCCTCATAGCATCCTCCTCGCAGCTCACACTGCCACCTAACTTCGTGTCATCCGCAAATTTGGAGATACTACCTTTAATCCCCTCGTCTAAATCATTAATGTACAGTGTAAACAGCTGGGGCCCCAGCACAGAACCTTGCGGTACCCCACTAGTCACCGCCTGCCATTCTGAAAAGTACCCATTTACTCCTACTCTTTGCTTCCTGTCTGACAACCAGTTCTCAATCCATGTCAGCACACTACCCCCAATCCCATGTGCTTTAACTTTGCACATTAATCTTTTTTGTGGGACCTTGTCGAAAGCCTTCTGAAAGTCCAAATATACCACATCAACTGCTTCTCCCTTGTCCACTCTACTGGAAACATCCTCAAAAAATTCTAGAAGATTTGTCAAGCATGATTTCCCTTTCACAAATCCATGTTGACTTGGACCTATCATGTCACCTCTTTCCAAATGCGCTGCTATGACATCCTTAATAATTGATTCCATCATCTTACCCACCACCGATGTCAGGCTTACCGGTCTATAATTCCCTGTTTTCTCTCTCCCTCCTTTTTTAAAAAGTTGGGTTACATTGGCTACCCTCCACTCGATAGGAACTGATCCAGAGTCAATGGAATGTTGGAAAATAACTGTCAATGCAACCGCCATTTCCAAGGCCACCTCCTTTAGTACTCTGGGATGCAGTCCATCAGGCCCTGGGGATTTATCGGCCTTCAATCCCATCAATTTCGCCAACACAATTTCCTGACTAATAAGGATTTCCCTCAGTTCATCCTCTTTACTAGACCCTCTGACCCCTCTTATATCCGGAAGGTTGTTTGTGTCCTTCTTAGTGAATACCGAACCAAAGTACTTGTTCAATTGGTCCGCCATTTCTTTGTTCCCCATTATGACTTCCCCTGATTCTGACTGCAGGAGACCTACGTTTATCTTTACTAACCTTTTTCTCTTTACATATCTATAGAAACTTTTGCAATCCGTCTTAATGTTCCCTGCAAGCTTCTTCTCGTACTCCATTTTCCCTGCCCTAATCAAACCCTTTGTCCTCCTCTGCTGAGTTCTAAATTTCTCCCAGTCTCCGGGTTCACTGCTATTTCTGGCCAATTTGTATGCCACTTCCTTGGCTTTAATACTATCCCTGATTTCCCTTGATAGCCACGGTTGATCCACCTTCCCTTTTTTATTTTTACGACAGACAGGAATGTACAATTGTTGTAGTTCATCCATGCGGTCTCTAAATGTCTGCCATTGCCCATCCACAGTCAACCCCTTAAGTATCATTTGCCAATCAATCCGAGCTAATTCACGCCTCATACCTTCAAAGTTACCCTTCTTTAAGTTCTAGACCATGGTCTCTGAATTAACTGTTTCATTCTCCATCCTAATGCAGAATTCCACCATATTATGGTCACTCTTCCCCAAGGGGCCTCACACAATGAGATTGCTAATTAATCCTCTCTCATTACACAACACGCAGTCTAAGATGGCCTCCCCTCTAGTTGGTTCCTCGACATATTGGTCTAGAAAACCAACCCTTATGCACTCCAGGAAATCCTCCTCCATCGTATTGCTTCCAGTTTGGTTAGCCCAATCTATGTGCAGATTAAAGTCACCCATTATAACTGCTGCACCCTTATTGCATGCACCCCTAATTTCCTGTTTGATGCCCTCCCCAACATTTCGACTACTGTTTGGAGGTCTGTACACAACTCCCACTAACGTTTTTTGCCCTTTGGTGTTCTGCAGTTCTACCCATATAGATTCCACATCATCCAAGCTAATGTCCATTCTAACTATTGCATTAATCTCTTCTTTAACCAGCAATGCTACCCCACCTCCTTTTCCTTTTATTCTATCCTTCCTGAATGTTGAATACCCCTGGATGTTGAGTTCCCAGCCCTGATCATCCTGTAGCCACGTCTCCGTAATCCCAATCACATCATATTTGTTAACATCTATTTGCACAGTTAATTCATCCACCTTATTACGGATACTCCTTGCATTAAGACACAAGCCTTCAGGCTTGTTTTTTTAACACCCTTTTTCCTTTTAGAATTTTGCTGTACAGTGGCCCTTTTTGTTTTTTGTCTTGGGTTTCTCTACCCTCCACTTTTCCTCATCTCCTTTCTGTCTTTTGCTTTTGTCTGCTTTTTGTTTCCCTCTGTCTCCCTGCATTTAACTCCTCACCAACAGCACTAGCAAACACACCCCCTAGGACATTGGTTCCGGTCCTGCCCAGTTGCAGACCGTCCGGTTTGTACTGTTCCCACCTCCCCCAGAACAGGTTCCAATGCCCCAGGAATTTGAGTCCCTCCCTGCTGCACCACTGCTCAAGCCATGTATTCATCTGCGCTATCCTGCGATTCCTACTCTGACTAGCACGTGGCACTGGTAGCAATTCCGAGATTACTACTTTTGAGGTCCTACTTTTTAATTTAGCTCCTAGCTCCTTAAATTCGTTTCGTAGGACCTCATCCCTTTTTTTACCTATGTCGTTGGTACCAATGTGCACCACAACAACTGGCTGTTCTCCCTCCATTTTTAGAATGTCCTGCACCTGCTCCGAGACATCCTTGACCCTTGCACCAGGGAGGCAACATACCATCCTGGAGTCTCGGTTGCGGCCGCAGAAACGCCTATCTATTCCCCTTACAATTGAATCCCCTACCACTATCGCTCTCCTACTCTTTTTCCTCCCCTCCTGTTCAACAGAGCCAGCCACGGTGCCATGAACTTGGCTGCTGCTGCCCTCCCCTGATGAGTCATCCCCCTCAACAGTACTCAAAGCAGTGTATCTGTTTTGCAGGGGGATGACCACAGGGGACCCCTGCACTACCTTCCTTGCACTGTTCTTCCTGCTGGTCTTCCATTCCCTATCTGGCAGTGGACCCTTCACCTGCGGTAAGACCAACTCGCTACACGTGCTACTCACGTCATTCTCAGCATCGTGGATGCTCCAGAGTGAATCCACCCTCAGCTCCAACTCCGCAACGCGGTCCGTCAGGAGCTGGAGATGGATACACTTCCCACACACGTAGTCGTCAAGAACACTGGAGTCGTCCCTGAGTTCCCACATGGTACAGGAGGAGCATAACACGCGACCGAGCTGTCCTGTCATGACTTAACCTATAGATAGGCAACAACAATGAGGAAAGGTTGAGTAGGTTGGGTCTCTACTCATTGGAATTCAGAAGAATGAGAGGTGATCTTATCAAAATGTACAAGATTATGAGGGAGCTTGACAAGGTGGATACAGAGAAATGTTTCCACTGATGGGGGAGACTAGAACTAGAGCGTATGATCTTAGAATAAGGGGCCGCCCAGAGATGAGGAGAAATTTCTTCTCTCAGAGGGTTGTAAATGTGTGAAATTCGCTGCCTCATAGAGCTGTGGAAGCTGCAACATTGACTAAATTTAAAACAGAAATAGACAGTTTTTTAAATGATAAGGGGATAAGGGGTTATGGGGAGCCGGCAGGGAAGTGGAGCTGAGTCCATGATCAGATCAGCCATGATCTTATTGAATGGCAGAGCAAGCTCGAGGGGCCATATGGCCTATTCCTGTTCCTATTTCTTATGTTCTTTTTTCTTATTCTGCTGCACAAGATAAAAGCTCATGTGATTGGAGGTAATATATTAGCAGGGATAGGGGATTGGTTAACTAACAGAAAACAGAGAGTCAGGATAAATGGGTAATTTTCCGGTTGGCAAACAGTGACTAGTGCAGTGTCGCAGGGATCGGCGCTGGATCCTCAACTATTTACACTCAATATTAATGACTTGGATGAAGAGACCAAGTGTAATGTAGCCAAGTTTGCTGATGATACAAAGATGTGTGCGAAAGCAAATTGTGAGGAGGACACAAAAAAATCTGCAAAGGGATATAAACAGGTTAAGTGAGTGGGCAAAAATTTTCAGATGGAGCACAATGTGGGAAAATGAGAGGTTATCCACTTTGGCAGAAATAATAGAAAAGCAAATTATAATTTAAATGGAGAAAAATTGCAAAGTGCTGCAAAACAGAGAGATCTGTGGGCCCTTGTGCATGAAGCTCAAAACATTAGTATGCAGGTACAGCAAATAATCAGGAAGGCCAATGGAATATTGGGCTTTATTGCAAGGGGGATAGAGTATAAAAGCAGAGAAGTCCTGTTACAACTGTACAGGATATTGGTGAGGCCACACATGGAGTACTGCATACAGTTTTGGTCTCTGTATTTAAGGAAGAATATACTTGCAATGGAGGCTGTTCAGGGAAGGCTCACTCGGTTGGTTCAGGAGATGAGAGGGTTGACTTATGAGCATAGGTTGAGTACGTTGGGCCTATACACATTAGAGTTCAGAAGAATGAAAGATGATCTTATTGAAACTTATAAGATAATGAGGGGGCTCGACAAGGTGGATGCAGAAAGGATATTTCCACATAGGGGAAACTAAAACTAGGGGACATAGTCTCAGAATAAGGGGTCGCCCATTTAAAACTGAGGAGAAATTTCTTCTTTCAGAGGGTTATAAATCTGTGGAATTCTCTGCCCTGGGAGCTGTGGAGGCTGGATCATTGAATATATTTAAGGCAGAGATAGACATATTTTTGAGCGATAAGGGAGTAAAGGATTATGGGGAGCGGGCAGGGAAGTGGAGCTGAGTCCATGATCAGATCAGCCATGCTTTTATTAAATGGCGGAGCAGGCTTGAGGGGCCAAATGGGCCTACTCCTGCTCCTATTTCTTATGTTCTTAGCCTGAAGCAGGACTGTCTGGGGTCCTTGCTCACTGAGTTCAAGAACCACCCATCCCATGAGCGTCTCACGAATATTCAGCTGAGGCTTACTGCCCGGCTCCCACTATAGGGACTGCATTGAGAAGGAAAAGGAGATTAGTCAGGCGAGTATAACACCACTCTTTGACAGGAACGGTGCGAGCAGGCATTAGTTTCAGACGCAATTCTGCCTTTGGTTCTAAAATGTTTTCAAAGCAGTTGATGCTGGACGCAATTTCATTTAGGTTAATGAGGGTGAGCCAACATTTGTGCTGGGAGAATGGCATTACTGGGGAATGAGCAGGTTATTCGTGAACATGTTGGGAACCATAGTAAGAGGTGAGGAACTGGGATAGTTTGTGCAGAACGTTGCGGGTGGGTGGGAGCGGGGTTCATCAATAGACATTTAAAATTCCTCAAGAGCCAATCTTAAAAATGAAAGAATCACGTGAACTGCCAGGGAATCTGGCATTAAATTGCATTGTTTTGTGGTGATGGCCACAGGCCTCCTGGATATCAATGGAATCAAATGCTTTGCTGCAACCCAAAAGATGTCAATGCTCTGGCGGTCCCCATTGATACTGCTATAACTGTGCCAGGCCGGCAGTGTGGCTGCAAGTCACTCTGCAGCAGGTTACACAACTCCTTGCTGAATCTATAATCATTCTTGTTCCTCGGTGAGGTGTGCAAAATTCCTGTTGGGTCAATACATTCTGCAACTGAGTAATGCCTTGAAGATGCCCTCCTCCTTTCATGGTGGCTTATCTCCCTGGATTTGAACAGGAATTCCTGCACATCAGTATTCCATCAACGACTTGTTTGTTCAATGATTTGGACCCCAGTAGAAACAAAGCACAAAGTCTGTCGGTTGTGCGACTGGAGCAGACACTAGGCTGCCCATTTATTCTGTGCGTGGCACCTAAACCTAAGTGTACTTTGGGTGCAATATACAGGAACATTAGCCCCACCGTTTAAGAACATACATAAGAACATAAGAAATAGGAGCAGGAGCAGGCCGTACGGCCACTCGAGCCTGCTCCACAATTTAATACGATTATGGCTGATCTGATCATGGACTCGGGTCCATTTCCCTGCCCGCTCCCCTTTGTTATGTTTAGAATAACTCCACAAGACTGCACACCTTAAGCTCAAACTGTTGTGACCTTGGTCTCTTTATTGTAACTCCAGAGTGAGGAGGCAGCATGGTAGTCTGCCTTTTATACCTGCTTGCCCAGGGTGTGCAGGTGACCCTTGGGTCTCCCACAGGTGCACCCCGGTGGCAAGTCTTACACATTGGTAGTATTTACATACATAACATAATTCCCCCCCAGAGTCTTATGTACAAGTTATTTACAAGTTGAGGCAATTCGGGGCTCTACGTTCCCGGGTTGATCACCTGAGTTGAAGTCCTGGCATGGGTGAGTTGGTCGGATCATTGCTGCACTGCGGTGTGGCTGGTCTGATCGGACTGTCGGGCACAGTGGGTTCATCCTCGTGGTTGACCGCGAGGTCGATTGATGGTTGTGTGTGTGTGGGTAGATCACTGATGGTAATGTCCTTTTCAAAGTGTTCTTGGTTGTCAGTGAACCACAGTTTGGTCTGATCCAAGTGCTTTCTGCACGTTTGTGCATTCAAAGGTTTGACAACAAACACTCTATTTCCCTCCTTGGCTAACACAGTGCCAGCATCCCATTTGGGACCATGACCATAATTAAGAACGGGGTCATTGACCTCAATGTCACGTGATAAAGCCGTGCGATCATGGTACATGTTATCCCGGTGACGCCGGGTTTCTACATGATCATTGAGATCAGGCTCGACTAAGGAGAACCTGGTTTTGAGTGCTCGCTTCATTAGCAATTCTGCAGGGGGAACCCTGATAAACGAGTGGGGTCGCGTGCGGTAGCTGAGCAGAATTTGAGATAACTGGGTCTGCAGGGAACCGTCCATCATGCATTTCAAGCTCTGCTTGATAGTTTGGACTGCCCGTTCTGCTTAACCACTGAATGCGGGCTTAAACGGGGCAGACCTGACATATTTGATGCCATTGCGGGTCATGAACTAGTTGAATTCTGAGCTGGTGAAGCATGGTCCATTGTCACTAACAAGGACGTCGGGCAAACGATGGGTGGCGAACATGGCCCAGAGGCTTTCAATGGTGGCAGTGGACGTACATGATGATATTATTATACATTCAATCCATTTAGAGTAAGCGTCCACTGCTACTAGGAACATCTTTCCCAGAAAGGGGCCAGCAAAATCTACGTGGACCCTTGACCACGGTTTGTAATATGTCCTTACTCTACAGTACAAATGCACACGAGGCCCATACTTAAGAGAAGATCAGTAACCTTTGTTAGCCAGCACTGAAGTGATGAAGGTGGGTGGAGCTTCCCTTTTTATACCTGAAAGTTCAGGTTAGGAGTGTCTTCCACAAGTTCACCATCTAGTGGTCAGTGTTCTCACGGTGTACAACTTAGGTCAGTTTATACATGGGTTGCAATCACAGTTGAATACGTGACATCACCTCCCCGCCAAACTCTTATTGGGATCACAGGTTAAGTCTCTCTGGTGGTTTATGCTCCCTTGTAGAGCGCCTGTGTTGGGGCTCCGGTTGTTAGGCACTGGCCTGAGTGTCTGCTGTTTGTGGTGCCTCAGGTCTGTCCGGACTGCCCACAGTGACTGGGCTCTCCTCCAGTTGGTTCCGGTGTTCGGTCACCTGTGGTGGAATGAACTCTACATCTTGTTCTTCCTCTGTTTCTTCTATGGGGTTGCTGAACCTCCTTTTTGTTTGATCTGCGTGTTTGCGGCAGATTTGTCCATTGCTAAGTTTAACGACCAGAATCCTCTTCCCTTCTTTGACAATCACAGTGCCTGCGAGCCATTTGGGCCCTGCAGCGTAGTTGAGGACAAAGACAGGGTCATTGACATCAATACATCGCGCCTTTGCATTTCCGTCATGGTAGTCACATTGTTCTCAACAATTTCTTTCATGGTGGGGTGTAGAAGGGATATCCTGGTTTTGAGCGTCCTTTTCATCAGCAGCTCTGCAGGTGGAACCCCTGTGAGCGAGTGTGGTCGGGATCTATTGGCCAACAGGATGCGTTATAAGCTGCTTTGTAGGGAACCCCCTTGGATTCTGAGCATCCCCTGTTTGATTATCTGCACTGCTCGTTCCGCCTGGCCATTTGAGACCGGCTTGAGCGGTGCCGTTCTGATATGGTTGATACCATTTCCTGCCATGAAGTCCTGGAATTCAATGCTTGTAAAGCACAGGCCATTGTCACTGACCAAGACATCTGGTAGACCATGGGCTACATTGCCCGTCGACTTTCTACCATGGCAGAGGATGTGCTTGAATTGTGAATGTCACAATCGATCCATTTGGAGTAGGCGTTTACTACAACCAAAAACATTTTTCCCATGAAAGGATCTCCATAGTCCACATGGATGCATGACCATGGCTTGGCAGGACAGGACCAGGGGTTAAGGGGGGGCTTCCCTGGGCGCATTGCCCAGCTGAGCACACGTGTTGCATCAGCGAACACAAAGTTCCAGGTCTGCATCTATCCCTGGACACCAAACGTGTGACTTGGCAATTGCCTTCATCATGACAATGCCTGGGTGCTCATAGTGGAGTTCTCGGAAGAACATCTCTCTGCCCATTTGGGGCATGACTACTCGGTTTCCCCATAGTAGGCAATCGGCCTGAATCGAGAGTTCATCCTTGCGCCTGTGAAATGGTTTAAATTCCTCAGGGCATGTTTCGTACGTGGCTGCCCAGTCCCCATTCAGGACACATTTCTTGACTAAAGACAGTAGTGGGTCTCTATTTGTCCAGACTTTGATCTGACGGGCTGTCACGGGTGAGCCTTCGCTTTCGAAAGCTTCAACAGCCATGACCATCTTAATAGCATGCTCGGTTGCCCCCTCGGTGGTGGTTAGTGGGAGCCTGCTGAATGCATCGGCGCAGTTTTCAGTGCCTGGTCTGTGCTGAATTGTATAGTCATAGGCGGCTAACGTGAGTGCCCACCTCTGTATGCGGGCTGCGCATTTGCATTTATGGCCTTGTTTTTTGCCAAAATGGACGTTAGGGGTTTGTGATCTGTCTCCAGCTCAAATTTCCTGCCAAACAGGTACTGGTGCATTTTTTTTACTACATATACACATGCAAGCGCTTCCTTTTCTGCCATCCCATAGCCCCTTTCTGCCTGGGACAGACTTCTGGAGACATAAGCTACCGGCTGTAACTGGCCATTCTGCAACACACACCTGACACCATAGGACGACGCATAGCACGTTAATACAAGTTTCTTACATGGGTCATATAGAATTAACAGATTGTTGGAGCATAACAAATTGCGTGCTCGATCAAAAGCTCTATCCTGGCTGTCCCCCCAGACCCATTCGCGACCTTTGTGTAGGTGCACGTGTAACGGCTCTAACAGCGCGCTCAATTTGGGAAGAAAGTTACCAAAATACTTCAGGAGCCCCAGGAACGAATGCAGCGCCATCATGTTATGGGGTCCGGGTGCTCTCTGGATCGCTTCTGTTTTGGACGCAGTAGGTCTGATCCCGTCTGCTGCTACCCTCATCCCCAGGAATTCTACCTCTGGAGCTAAGAAGACGCACTTTGCCTTTTTCAGTCGCAGACCTACTCGATCCAGTCTGCGTAGCACCTCCTCCAGGTTGTGGAGGTGTTCTTCAGTATCGCAACCCGTGATGAGGATATCGTCTTGAAAAACCACCATCCTTGGAATCAACTTGAGGAGGCTTTCCATTTTTCATTGAAAGATCGCGGCGGCCGAGCGAGTCCCGAAAGGACATCTGTTTTTCTCAAACAACCCCTTGTGTGTCATGATGGTGGTCAGCTTCTTCGACTCACTCGCCAGCTCCTGGGTCATGTAAGCTGAGGTCAGGTCTAATTTTGAAAAAAGTTTGCCACCGGATAGCGTCGCAAAGAGGTCCTCTGCTCTCGGTAGCGGGTACTGGTCTTGGAGTGACACCCGATTGATGGTGGCCTTGTAATCATCACATATCCTGACCGACCCATCCACCTTGAGCACCAGCACGATCGGGCTTGCCCAGTCACTGAATTCGACTGGCGAGATGATGCCTTCCCTCAGCAGGCGGTCCAATTCGCATTCTATCTTTTCCCGCATCACGTACGGCACCGCTCTGGCCTTGTGGTGTACTGACCTGGCGTCCGAGTTTATGTGAATCACTACCTTGGTCCCCATGAAAGTACCGATGCCGGGTTGAAATAGTGAGTCAAATTTGTCCAGGACCTGTGAGCACGATATTCGCTCCACAGAAGAAATTGCATTGACATCGCCCCATTTCCAGTTCATGACAGCAAGCCAACTCCTCCCCAGCAATGCGGAATCATCCCCCGGGACAATCCAGAGTGGCAACCTGTTCTCCGAATCTTTGTGGGTCACGACTACCATGGCGCTGCCTAGCACTGGAATGATCGCCTTTGTATATGTCCGTAGCTGTGCGTCAATCGGCACTAATTTTGGCCTCCTGGCTTTGGACGCCCACAACTTGTCGAACTGTTTGATACTCATCAGGGACTGGCTGGCCCCCGTGTCTAGCTCCATTGATACTGGGATGCCTTAGAGGAGCACTTTCACCATTATCGGTGGCGTCCTGGTGTATGAACTGTATATGTTCTCCACATGAACTCGCTGAACTTCAGCTTCCAGCGATTTCCCCCAGTGTCCATTTGGCCTCGTAGGGCTTACATCGGGCCCGTCCTCCTCATACACCAACCTGGCTGCAGGCTTCCTGCATGTACGTGCTAAGTGACCGCTGACGTTGCAGTTTCTGCAGGTATATTGCTGATACCTGCAAGCTCTGGCTGTGTTTGCCTCCACACCTCCAACATGAGCCGTTGTTGGAAACAAAAGGTCCATTACCAGTCGATCGTCTCTGACTGTCTCTGTAACTGTCCTTAAGCACACCATTGACAGGTGTTGATGGCCCCATTACTGGCCGCATTGTCCCTTGCGATGGCATGAATCTCCGTTCAGCTAGCCATTGTCTCTGTTGAATTCCTCCTTTGGGTTTGACTACATGCTCGGGCATGTCCAATTGCCCCTGTCTGCCTGGAGAACTGTGTGCCGCGTTAACAATGTTGACTCCCTGTCCATTTTCTGCATTTAAGCCAAGATTTTTGTCAAACATCATTCTGGTCTCTTCCTCCCCTGAGATAAATGTCTGTGTCATCAAAGCTGCCATTTCCAGGGTCAAGTCTTTGGTCTCAATCAGTTTCCTGAAAACCCCAGCGTGCCCGATGCCCTCAATAAAAAAGTCTTGCCATGTGCATGCTGCTCGCCGGTTTAAAGTGTTCCCCGATCAACTTACTGAGCTCTTCAAAAGTCTTGTCCGCCGGCTTCTCTTGCGCTAGAAGGTCCTTCATCAGGGAATACGTCCTGGATCCACAAACCGTCAGGAGATGAGCCCTGCGTTTGTCGGCCGAATCCTGTCCCAGCCATTCCTTAGTGACGAAACTTTGCTGTAGTCGCTCAATTAAATCGTCCCAATCATCACCAACACAGTACCTCTCCTCTCTGCTGCTGGAGGCCATGCTCGCGTGGTTTAAATCCTAGTTTCTCGTCGCCAATAATATGTCCTTACTATGCAGTATAAATGCACACGAGGCCCATACTAGAGAGAAGGTCACTCTGTGACCAATAACCTTTATTAGCCAGCACTGAAGTGGAGAAGATGGGTGGAGCTTTCCCTTTTATACCTGAAAGTCCAGGTTAAGAGTGTCTCCCACAAGTTCACCACCTAGTGGTCAGTGTTCTCACGGTGTACAACTTAGGTCAGTTTATACATGGGTTGCCATGACAGTTGAATGCATGACAGTTTGGAGGGCCATGACTACAGACTCAGTGAGGCCTCCCTTGGAGCATTGCTCAACTCTGAGCAAGTGTTACATTGGTGTATGCATGACTCCAATTCCGAGTCAATGCCAGGCCACCAAACGTGCAGCCTGGCGATAGCCTTCATCATGACTATGCCTGGGTGGTTACTGTGGAGCTCACAGATAAACATTTCCCTGACTTTTTTTGGCAAAATTACATGATTTCCCCATAGGAGGCAGTCCGAATGGATGAATATTTTGTCCTTGCATCGGTGGAACGGCTTAATTTCATTTTGCATTTCCTCTGGGACCGCAGACCCAGCTCCCATTGAGGACACAGATTTTTACGAGTAATCGAACCGGGTCCTGGCTAGTCCAGGTCCTGATCTGGCGAGCTGTGATGGGTGCCCCTCGCTCTCAAAAGCATCCATTACAAGGAGCAAGTTTGCGGGTTGCGCCAGTTCCACCCCGGTGGTGGGCAATGGTAGCCGACTGAAGTCATCCGCACAGTTCTCAGTGCCTGGCCTGTGCCGGATTACATAATCATATGCAGATAACTTAGTGGCCATCTTTGAATGTGGGACGAAGCATTGGTGTTAATACCTTTGCTTTCTGTGAACAACGAAATGAGTGGCTTGTGGTCAGTTTCGAGTTCAAACTGGAGCCCAAATATGTATTGGTGCATTTTCTTAACCCTGTATACGCATGCGAATGCTTCTTTCGTAACCATACTGCAGGCTCTTTCAGCCTTAGATAAGCTTCTGGATGCATATGCAACCTTTTGCAATTTGCCTGACACATTGGCTTGCTGTAACATATAACCGACACCATACAAAGATGCATCACAAGCTAGAACTAAATGTTCACATGGGTCATACAATACAAGTAACTTGTTAGAAAATAGCAGGATTCTGGCCTTGTTAAAGGCTGTCTCTTGAGATTTACCCCAAACCCAGTCGTCGCCCTTGCGAAAGTTACCAAAATAGTTGAAGAGTTCCAGGAACGAACGCAGCTCCGTCACATTCTGTGGTCTGGGTGCATTCTTAATGGCCTCCATCTTGGAGTCTGTGGGTCTGATGCCGTCCACCGCAAACTTTCTCCCCAGAAATTTGATCGCTGGCGCCAGGAAAACACACTTGGAGCGTTTCAGCCTGAGTCCCACTCTGTCCAGTCGCTTGAGAACCTCTTCCAGGTTGTGCAAGTGTTCAGTGGTGTTGCAGCCAGTCATCAAGATGTCGTCTTGGAACACCACGGTGCACGGATCCGATTTCAGCAGACTCTCCATGTTCCTCTGGAAGATGGCCGCCGCCAAGCGAATCCCAAAGGGGCATCTGTGGTATATGAACAGTCCTCTGTGCGTGTTGATGCACATCAATTTTTTCGAAGGGTCAGCCAGCTCCTGTGTCATGTAAGTAGAGGTTAGATCCAGCTTGGTGAACGACTTCCCACCTGCTAGTGTTGCAAACAGGTCATCTGCTTTGGGTAGTGTGTACTGGTCCTGTAACAAGACTCGGTTGATTGTTAGCTTGTAGTCCCCGCAGATTCTGACCGTCCATCGCTCTTCAATACTGGCACAATTGGGGTGGCCCACTCATTGAACTCGACTGGCGATATGATCCCCTCTCGTTGAAGTCTGTCCAGCTCGATCTCAACTTTCTCTCACATCATGTATGGAACCGCTCGGGCCTTGTGATAGAAACATAGAAAATAGGTGCAGGAGTAGGCCATTCGGTCCTTCGACTCTGCACCAGAATTCAATAAGATCATGGTTGATAATTCCCTCAGTACCTCTTTCCTGCCTTCTCTACATACCCCTTGATCCCTTTAGCTGTAAGGGCCATATCTAACTCCGTCTTGAATATATCCAATGAACTGACATCAATAACTCTCTGCGGTAGGGAATTCCACAGGTTAACAACTCTCTGAGAGAAGAGGTTTCTGATCTCAGTCCTAAATGGCCTATCCCTTATCCTAAGACTGTGTCCCCTGGTTCTGGACTTCCCCATCATCGGGAACATTCTTCCCTCATCTAACCTGTCCAGTCCCGTCAGAATCTTATAAGTTTCTATGACATCCCCTCTCATCTTTCTAAACTCCAGTGTATAAAGGCCCAGTTGATCCAGTCTCTCCTCATATGTCGGTCCCACCATCCCGGGAATCAGTCTGGTGAACCTTGGTTGCACTCCCTCAATAACAAGAACGTCCTTCCTCAGATTAGCAGACCAAAACTGAACACAATATTCCAGGTGAGGTCTCACCAAGGCCCTGTACAACTGCAGTAAGACCTCCCTGCTCCTATACTCAAATCCCCTAGCTATGAAGGCCAACAGACCATTTGCCTTCTTCACCACCTGCCGTACCTGCATGCCAACTTTCAATGGCTGATTTACCAGGTCTCGTTGCACCTCCCCCTTTCCTAATCTTCCGCCATTCAGATAATATTCTGCTTTCATGTTTTTGGCACCAAAGTGGATAAGCTCATATTTATCCACATTATACTGCATCTGCCATGCATTGGCCCACTCACCTAACCTGTCCAAGTCACCCTGCAGCCTTTTAGCGTCCTCCTCATAGCTCACACCGCCACCCAGTTTAGTGTCATCTGCAAACTTGGAGATATTACACTCAATTCCTTCATCTAAATCATTAATGTATATTGCAAATAGCTGGGGTCCCAGCACTTAGCCACTCGTCACTGCCTGCCATTCTGAAAAGGACCCATTTATCCTGACTCTCTGTTTCCTGTCTGCCAACCAGTTCTCTATCCACGTCAGTACATTACCCCCAATACCATGTGCTTTGATTTTGCACAACAATCTCTTGTGTGGGACCTTGTCAAAAGCCTTTTGAAAGTCCAAATACACCATATCCACTGGTTCTCCCTTGTCCACTCTACTAGTTACATCCTCAAATAATTCTAGAAGATTTGTCAAGCATGATTTCCCTTTCATAAATCCATGCTGACTTGGACCGATCATGTCACTGCTTTCCAAATGCGCTGCGATTTCATCTTTAATAATTGATTCCAACATTTTCTCCACTATTGATGTCAGGCTAACCAGTCTATAATTACCCGCTTTCTCTCTCCCTCCTTTTTTAAACAGTGGTGTTACATTAGCTACCCTCCAGTCCATGGGAACTGATCCAGAGTCGATAGACTGTTGGAAAATGATCACCAATGCATCCACTACTTCTAGGGCCACTTCCTTAAGTACTTTGGGAAGCAGACTATCAGGCCCCAGGGACTTATCGGCCTTTAATCCCATCAATTTCCCTAACACAATTTCCCGCTTTATAAGGATATCCTTCAGTTCCTCCTTCTCACTAGACCCTCGGTCCCCTAGTATTGCCAGAAGGTTATTTGTGTCTTCCTTCGTGAAAACAGAACCAAAGTATTTGTTGAACTGGTCTGCCATTTCTTTGTTCCCCATTATAAATTCACCTGAATCTGACTACGTTTGTCTTCACTAATCTTTTTCTCTTCACATATCTATAGAAGCTTTTGTAGTCAGTTTTTATGTTCCCAGCAAGCTTCCTCTCATACTCTATTTTCCCCGTCCAAATTAATCCCTTTGTCCTCCTCTGCTGTATTACAAAATTCTCCCAGTCCTCAGGTTTGCTGCTTTTTCTGGCCAATTTATATGCCTCTTCCTTAGATTTAACACTATCCTTAATTTCCCTTGTTAGCCACGGTTGAGCCATCTTCCCCATTTTATTTTTACTCCAAACAGGGATGTACAATTGTTGAAGTTCATCCATGTGATCTTTAAATGTTTGCCATTGCCTATCCACCATCAATCCTTTAATTATCACTCACCAGTCTATTCAAGCCAATTCATGTCTCATACCATCGAAGTTACCTTTTCCCAAGCTCAGGACCCTCGTCTCTGAATTAACTGTGTCACTCTCCATCTTAATAAAGAATTCTACCATATTATGGTCACTCTTCCCCAAGGGACCTCGCACAACAAGATTGTAAATTAGTCTTTTCTCATTACACATCATCCAGTCTAGGATGGCCAGCCCTCTAGTTGGTTCCTCGACATATTGGTTTAGAAAACCATCCCTAATAAACTCCAGGAAATCCTCCTCCACCGCATTGCTACCAATTTGATTAGCCCAGTCAATACGTAGATTAAAGTCGGCCATGATAACTACTTCACCTTTATTGCATGCATCCCTCATTTCTTGTTTGATGTTGTCCCCATCCTCATTATTACTGTTTGGTGGTCTGTACACAACTCCCACTAGCGTTTTCTGCCCTTCGGTATTCCGTAGCTCCACCATACAGATTCCACATCATCCAAGCTAATGTCCTACCTTACTATTGCATTAATTTCCTCTTTAACCAGCAACACCACCC
The DNA here is from genome assembly GCF_044704955.1 of Pristiophorus japonicus. Taxonomy (NCBI): domain Eukaryota; kingdom Metazoa; phylum Chordata; class Chondrichthyes; family Pristiophoridae; genus Pristiophorus; species Pristiophorus japonicus. The sequence continues at coordinate 501,083,599 of NC_091977.1, read as the reverse complement.
CACCTCCTTTTCCTTTCTGTCTATCCTTCCCAAATGTTGTATACCCTTGGATGTTGAGTTCCCAGCCTTGGTCACCCTGGAGCCATGTCTCCGTGATGCCAGTTACATCATATCCGTTAACTGCTATCTGCGTAGTTAATTCGTCCACCTTATTCCGAATACTCCTCGCATTGAGGCTCAGAGTCTTCAGGCTTGTTTTCTTAACACCCTTTGCCCCTTTAGGATTTTGCTGTAATGTGGCCCTTTTTGCTTGGTGCATCAGGGACTAGCTGGATCTGCACTTTGGCGCCTGTGAAGTTGCCGATGCCTGGCTCGTATAACAACGGGAATTTGTTTAGCACCTGGGCACACGAGGCGTCATCTACTGAAGACAGTGCTTTGATGTCGTCCTAGTTCCATCGGATCTTTCCGAGCCAGCTTCTGCCGAACAGCGTTGGGCCATCGCCTGGTACAATCCATCGTGGTAAATCATGCACAGCTCCATCGTACGATACCTTCACTGCCACACTGCTAATGACTGGTATGAGCTCTTTGGTGTAAGTGCACAGCTTGGTGTGGATCTGGCTTAGTTTTGGCCTTTGTGCCTTGTTGCCCCACTGTTTCTCAAAAGCCTTCTGGTTCAGAATTGACTGACTCTCCCCCGTGTCCAATTCCATGGAAACTAGAATGCTGTTTAATTTGACTTTTAACATTATCGGAGGGCTTTTAGTGGTGAAGGTGTGTACACATCCTCTTCGGCCTCGGGTTGAGTTGTCTCTCTTACTTGTTCAGCGTGATCTGCGCCGGATCGGTCATCTTCTGCCGACTTTGCCACATGGTGAGTCGCAGCACGTCTGCACATTCGCTGCAGGTGCCCCATTGCTGCACAGCCCTTGCACACATAGTGCTTCAATTGACATTGATGGACTCAATGATTACCCCCGCAGCGCCAACATGGTGCTAATGGATTTGCATTCACGCCCCACGGCGGACTCTGAGTCATCATAGGTCTGGCCTCTGTGGGCGTATAGGCCCTGCCATGTACAGTTCTGCCTGCTGAAGGCGTACTTTATGCACAGTACTTGCCGGTAAAGTTCCAGTGCTGCAATGATACCTGTTTAATGTTATCGTTTGTATATATAAAAGCCTGGGCTATTGTGATGGCCTTGCTCAGATCTAGGGATTCGGCAGGCAGCAGTTTGCAAAGAATGACCTCGTGGCTGATTCCAAGTACAAAAAAGTCCTGCAACACTTCCCCCAAAAATCCAGCAAATACGCACGGTCCCGCAAGGCGTCTTAGGTCGGTAGCATAGCTCGCCACATCCTGGTCCTCGGAGCGGTGGTGCGTATAAAAGCGATACCTGCCCATCAAGATGCTCTCCTTCAGCTTGACGTGTTCCCGAACCAGAGTGCACAATTCTTCATATGTCTTATCTATTGGTTTCGTTGGTGCTAGCAGATTTTTGATGAGGCCATATATCGTGGACCCGCAGACGGTGAGGAGAATCGCCCTGCGCTTGACTGCGGTTTCTACCTTTTCCAGGTCATTGGCCACGAAGTACTGGTCAAGACGCTCAACGAAGGCTTCCCAATCATCACTCTCAACAAATCTCTCAAGAATACCAACGGCAGCCATAACTGCCTGAAAGTTCGTGATCTATTACTCATCGCCAATTGTTACGTTTAGAATAACTCCACAAGACTGTACATCTTAAGCTCAAACTGTTGTAACCTTGGTCCCTTTATTGTAACTCCAGAGTGAGGAGGCAGCATGGTAGTCTGACTTTTATATCTGCTTGCCCAGGGTGTGCTGGTGACCTTTGGGTCTCCCACAGGTGCGCCCCCTGGTGGCAAGTCTTAAACATTGGTAGTATTTACATACATAACTTCCCGTAACCCCTTATTCCCTTATCGTTTAAGAAACTGTCTATTTCTGTCTTAAATTTATTCAATGTCGCAGCTTCCACAGCTCTCTGAGGCAGCGAATTCCACAGATTTACAACCCTCAGAGAAGAAATTCCTCCTTATCTCAGTTTTAAATGGTGGCCCCTTATTCTAAGATTATGCCCTCTAGTTCTAGTCTCCCCCATCAGTGGAAATAACCTCTCTGCATCCACCTTGTCAAGCCCCCTCATAATCTTATACGTTTCGATAAGATCACCTCTCAGTCTTCTGAATTCCAATGAGTAGAGGCCCAACCTACTCAACCTTTCCTCATAAGTCAATGCCCTCAGCTCCAGAATCAACCTAGTGAACCTTCTCTGAACTGCCTCCAAAGCAAGTATATCCTTTCATAAATATGGAAACCAAAATTGTATGCAGTATTCCAGGTGTGGCCTCACCAAAACTTTCTATAGCTGTAGCAAGACTTCCCTGCTTTTATACTCCATCCCCTTTGCAATAAAGGCCAAGATTCCATTGGCCTTCCTGATCACTTGTTGTACCTGCATACTTTCCTTTTGTGTTTCATGCACAAGTACCCCCAGGTCCCGCTGTCTTGCAGCACTTTGCAATCTTTCTCCATTTAAATAATAACTTGCTCTTTAATGTTTTTCTGCCAAAGTGCATGACCTCACAGTTTCTAACATTATACTCCATCTGTCAAATTTTTGCCCACTCACTTAGCCTGTCTATGGCCTTTTGCAGATTTTTTGTGTCCTCCTCACACATTGCTTTTCCTCCCATCTTCGTATCGTCAGCAAACTTGGGCTACATTACACTCAGTCCCTTCTTCCAAGTCGTTAATATAGATTGTAAATAGTTGGGGTCCCAGCACAGGGAGCTCGATGAGTTTCTGGAGGAGGCTGATATCGCTGCGTATAAAGGGCAGGTGGGACATTCGGTGATGTACCTCATGGTCACCGAGGGGACATATAGCCTACTCCTGTTCCTATTGCTTATGGTCATTGTTCTCTCCTGGAACTCATTTCCGATCACCGTCAGGGGTCAGAGAGGAATTTCCTACAATTCTTTTTCCCTGAGTTTTTTAATTCTATTTTTTTAGCTCTCCTATGACATTATGTGGCTTCTGGGTGGGGAACATCGAGGGTGATGATGCTTAGTTGCAACACAACTGAATGGAGCAAGGTCGATGGACCAGCTGTCTTATTCCGCCCATCTTTTTCAAATGTTAGTACAATACAACCCATGATACAATCGAGGGTTAGAGTGTGGTTGGTTCAGTTGCACTCGGTCAGCTAGCAAATGTCTAATCTGTGCTGTAACACGGGGAATTCATCTTCTCCATGAACCATTTTACTCTAAATAAGTAAAAGTTCAGTCAGTTTCTCCTTTTCTCCTCGGCTGTAACCAGTCACTCACCTTGATCAATACTGTCATGTTCCACATATTGGGTGCAATTTTCCCCGGTGATTTGCACCGTTTTTTTGGATCAGGCTGCTTTTTTTGGCCTAAGTTTAAAAAAAACAGTTTCCTCAATCAATTTGCACCAGCATAACTCAATTATTTACTATTTTTTTAGGTTCGTTTTTTTTCAGCACAGGGGGCATAACCTGTCACCCGCACCAATTCTAACCACTTAGGCAAGTTTGGCCAGCTGAGAGTTACTCCAGTTCTGCTTAGGCCAGCGTATGTGAGCTCTGCGGAAAAACCTTCTGGAGCATTAAAGAAATTGGCGCAGATAAGGAAATCGGCACAGGTAAGTGCAGTAGATGCCCAGACAGGGGGTTGTGGGGGAAGGGGAGAGAGAGAGAGAGAGAGAGAGAGAGGACCGGGGACCCGGAGGAGGCCATTCGGCCTGGGATGTCGGGCGTTGGTAGTGGGACTGGCTTTAATAATTGGAGGTAAGTTGCTACAATATATTTTGATGTGTTTTTAAATTGATGCATGTGTTTCAATGTGTTGGGAGCTGGCTGTATGTTTCACTTTGCAGCCTCAGCTCATATTGTCCCTGGTTACCATGCAGCCCAATCTTTTTGGCGCAGATCAAGGCTCCACCCCCAAAACTAAAGGATTGGTTAGGCCATGCCAAAATGAAGAAATCCAACAGAGAAACTTAGAACATTTTTTTTGGCATACTTGGGCCCCCAAAAAACAGGTGTAACTCTTCAAGTACGCCAAAAAAATAGCTTTGGGGAAAATTGAGCCCATAGAGTGAGGCAGTAGCAGAAATTGGTCATGGACCTGAAATATGTGGAACAATGTTAGTATTCTTGCCAGATCCTTGGTTGTTCCAATGACGGACTAAAATGTTGAAAGAAGAAAATAAGGTTCATTATCAGCTTTTCAAAGCTAAAAATTAAGCCCCTTGTACAAAGAAGATTAAGGAACAATGAAGGGAGAGAACATTGATAGAAGGTGGAATTGGTGGATGGCTTTATACCTGTGAAATTGAATGCTTAATGAAGGGAAATGCTAGAACTGCTTGAAAAACAACAGGAAAAAAAACTCAATTTATGAGGTCATGATTCAGTCAATAGTTTTAAATGATGCTGAAGATCTGAACTTTGACCAGGCACTGAGACTAGATGTTTTTCTGCAACAGACTGTAAGGAGGTCATAGTGACCAACATATAAATAATGAGCAATGGTCTGAGTAGGTCATAGTGACCAACACTGTAATATGTGTGCTGTAATAAGAAGGTTCTGGTGGCCAGGCCATGTTTGCCACATGGCTGAAGATTGATATCCTCAGCTAGTGATGGAATGGGGCCCAGATAAGAAGAGACCAAATGGGAGACCAAAGCTGAGGTAATGTTACCCTACATGGGAAAGTCTGAAGGGTAGCATGACAACAAACAAGCACAGGAGTTGGCAGGGAATAGAAAATGATGATAAGCACTCGTGACAGTTATGAATATTGTAGCTCATCAATATGCAATTGAAGCTGTGTTTGCAAATGAGTCGGTAGTCATTCATTTTCTATTTTTGCATCATCGATCTCTGCCATCAATAACTTGATGCCGCAAATTTTTGAATTTTCACTGCTGTGTTAAAAATGTTAAAAATACAGCTAGTCAGGCAAGGTTAATTCGATTGAGTCCTGAATTAGTATAATTAGTAATCTCTCTTTAGAGGAAATAATTATCTGTTACATTCTGGGCTCTCTCCAACTCTCTTGACTTGTGTGCACAGGAAAAGACAATTTTCATAAGCAGGCCCTTGTCATTTAGCCGATACTTAGTTTCTTGTGTGCGATGTGAATGGGATAGTATGCAAAAAGACTAACAATTTTTTGTGACTGGTATTTTGAGTCAGAGAGTACAGGGTCAACCACTATGTTTCATGTTCACTTTTAAAAGTGGAAAACACCACATTGCCAGACTGTTGCTAACAGGAAGTAACCAGCTGTATTAATATTTCATTTAAATATTATTTAAATAGAAACTGGGTGGCACAATGGGTTAGACAATGGCTGTTCACCTAGAAACAGAATTTTGCAGGTAGAAGGAGGTCATTTTACCCATTGTGCTGGCTCTTTGAAAGCTATCTACTTCGTCCCTTTCCCTTCCCCTGCCCATTTCCCATGCCTTTGTTTTTTTTTTCTTTTACAAGTGTTTATCCATTTCCCTTTTAAAAAAACTATTCTGAATTCTTCTTCTAATGTTTCTGCCTTTGGAACCTGAATTGAAATTCAGCCCAGACTGATAGAAATAAAGTCTCCTCTGCCATTGGCTGTAAGGGTTTCCTGTGAAATAAATCTTAATCCCAATTTTTAGTGCTCTGGGCCTACAGCACCAAACAACCCCTAATTCAGCATTAATCTCTTTCAGAGAAGGCACAAGCTGGCTCATTTGAGAAATAGAAAAAAATGTCACACTGCTGCATTAGCGGATGCTCTCTGGGATTGGGGCTGAGGTAGGGTGACCATATTTTCTAAACTGAATCTGGGACCACACACGTTCAGAGCACAGCAAAGTACCCAGGATGGGAAAATGTCGGTTGCGCAGTGTAGCATCACCAATGAAAGGACAGAGTGGGGTGTAGGTGCCAGCCAATGGGGCGGCTCTGTTTGCGCGGGAGGTGTGCTAGCAGTGTTTTCTGTGTGAGCTTGGGAACAGGTAAGATAGCTCATTGGCTGATGATGTGAAAATGCGATTGGTCGAGGCGGGGTTGCCCCAGGGCTGCCACTCACTGGTAATGGAGAAGCTCGCCCAGTCAGGGGAAGCTCAAGGGTGACCCCGCACCGACCAATCAGATTTGCATTTTCACATCATCAGCCAATGAGATATCCAACCTGTTCCCGACCTTTCATTGGTCCAAACCAAAGCCAATTCGGTCAAACTGTCATCACAAACCGTGATCCTCCCATTCATTGGTCCAAATCGAAGCCAATCTGGTCAAAGCAATTCAGCAGACAACAAACGGTGATCTGCCCTTTCATTGGTCTGTCACTGCTAAAGGGCAGAGAATCTGTCAATCAACAGTGGGCATTGTTGATTGGTCTGTCTCTGAGACCCTAAGTGTATGGACGGATTTACATGAGTTGCAATTTGGCTGAATGGAGTTCATTCAAATAAAATTCGGGGATGAGTTTCATGAACTGGGGACTCTTCAGGGGAAATAGTTTGCCTGGGGACAAAGTACATCATCTAGCGACTGTCTCTGGAAAACAGGGATGTATGGTTACCCTGGGCTGAGGTATGCCACTTAGGAGCTTTGCTATGCATCTGGTTGTTCGATAGTTGACTTGGGAGTGCTTGGTACTAACAGTGCGTACCCTAACTGGGAAGAAGTCCATTCCCCAGCACTAATGGGGAGGAAATTGCGGTCGGACGCTTCCTTCGGGTGAACGCCTCCGACCAGACATTTTTTTTACAATGGTGGCCCTGGAGGAACGTAGGATTGCGGTCGGAGGCCTAGTTTCATAGTCCAATGTACAGGAGCATGCATTCCAGGTACATATTTATAACCTGGGATCATGTGGGCCTGGACCACCATAGAACATCTAGTCTTCTCATTGATAATAATGGGTACTCCATTTGTATGAGCTCCCATTACTATCAATGAGAATACTCCCAAAAGCAAGAAACACAACACGATAAATTTTTAAAAACTCACATATTTAAAATTAATTGAAATTGAATGTACTTAAATGTTTAAGAAAAAGATATATATTTTTACATGTTTTAATAGGGTTAAAAATAAACTTAAATCAATGGACAGGGTTTTTAATATAAAAATGAGTGATTAAATTTAATTTTTCTATGTTTTAAAACCTGTATCTGCTTTTACCAGGCGTAAGAGTTTGAAGGACATTCGGTGGGCAAGAGTTGGGCAAATAGTCCAATCTCTGCCCCGCTGCTGTCCCTTCCTGCGGGGATGCATGCAATCTGTCAATAGGCATTTTGACAGATTGTAAAAGCAGGTTTTTAGCGCATGCGCATTGCGCGCTGATTACCGGCATTTTCCAGGCCTCTTTGGGTGCGTGCGCACATCGTATGCACCCAGAGAGGCCGCAATTTTCGGCCCAATATCATTTACTTTGATCAGCACAAAAAAATATTTAAAAAGCTACAAACACTTAAATAAAAATCAATAAAGAGTCCAAATTTTTAGCAGGTATTCCCAGAGGCAGACAATCTGATGATCTTCCATGGCGGGCCTTGTTAATTCCTTATTGCGGTTCACCAGACCGATTCCTGGGATGAGAGGATTGTCCTATGAGGAGAGATTGAGTAAACTGGGCCTATATTCTCCAGAAATTTAGAAGAATGAGAGGTGATCTCATTGAAACATACTAAATTCTTACAGAGCTTGACAGGGTGGCTACAGAGAGGATGTTTCCTCTGGCTGGGGAGCCTAGAATCAGGGGTCACATCTCACAATACGGTCAGCCATTTAGGACTGAGATGAGAAGAAATTTCTTCACTCAGAGGGTGGTGAATCTTTGGAATTTTTTATCCCAGAAGGCTATGGAGGCTCAGTCATTGAGTATATTCAAGACAGAGATCAAAATATTTTTGGATATTAATGGAATCAAGGGATATGGAGATCTGGCAGGAAAGTGGAGTTGAGGTAGAAGATCAGCCATGATATTGGTGGAGTAGGTTCTCGGGGCCGAATGGCCGACTCCTGCTCCTATTTCTTATGTTCTTATGAAATAGGTACCCCAAGGACGGAAACAAAGATTCTGGAAAAAAACAGAATTTTTATCAAAGGACAGGTTTCAACACACAAGGACCAAAAGAGATTCTTTCTCTGTGTTAGCTGTCGCTCTGTGGGTAGCACACTCATCTCTGAGTCATAAGGTTGTGGGTTCAAGTCCCACTCCAGGAACTTGTGCACATAAATCTAAGTTGACACTCCAGTGCAGTGCTGAGGTGGTGCAGAGGCCTGGTCCTCTTTGTACCCCTAAGTGCAGACCTGGAGTTTCTATTGTTGGTGGCACCCTTGCCTCTGAATCAGAAGGTGTGGATTCAAGTCCAACTCCAAAGACCTGAGCTAAATATCTAGGCTGACATTCCAGTGCTGCACTGAGGGAGCACTGCACTGTCAGATGTTAAACCGAGGTCCCGTCTGCTTTCTCAGGTGGATGTAAAAGATCCCATGGCATTGTTTCGAATAAGAGCAGGGGAGTTATCCCCGGTGTCCTGGCCAATATTTATCCCTCAATCACCATAACAAAAACAGAATGGGCGGGATTTTTGGTTTTCGGCAAAATAGATGGTTTTATGCCAAAATTACCGTTTTTGCTACGCTACCGTTTTCAGGCCGAACTTTTGGATTTTGGTAAAATCGGCGTTGCACGAGGATTCGCGGCGCACACCGCGAGTTTCGGCAACTTTAGTCCGAGGCCGATAGCGCTGTGAGAGAGTCCTTGGGAGGGGGGTAAAAATGAAAAAAAGATTGCAAGAAACAAAACAAAATCATTCACAAAACATTCATAAAACCTTTATCTACTAAATCGCTGAAAAGAAATTTAAAAATTAAAACTTTAACTGACCTTTTTTGTAGGCCTTCATACTTACACGGTATTCTGGGTGCAGAATACGGGTCCCTCGAGAAAGTCCAACGTTGCACGTCGGCATACCCCTCCCCGGCGGTACGTGGAAGCACCGCCGCAAAAAGGTGCCCGAGGATCCCGTGGAGGGTCAAATCACGGCAAAAACCCGGTCGCAAAGTCGGCAAAAATCCAGCCCATCTGGTCATCACATTGCTGTTTGTGGGATCTTGCTGTGTGCAAATTGGCAGCCACGTTTCCCACATTACAACAGTGACCACACTCCAAAAGTACTTCATTGGCTGTAAAGCGCTTTGAGACATCCTGTGGTCGTGAAATGTGCTGTATAAATGCAAGTCTTTCTTTTTTTCAGGCAATCACAGTATCAATCAATTTCATTAATTAAGTACATAGGGTGTAAACAGCATGCCAGTGCCTGCTTGTTCAGTCACTTGCTCATGGCGTCCAACGGATGCCGAAAACAAGGCAATTTCAACTGATTTGAAACACTTCTGATGGTTCAGCAACTAATATTAACTGGTTTTGTTTCCTTTCCAGTTGGCAACCTTGCATATATTAGCATTTCAAAGACATAGGCAGTTTTAAATGTAATTAACTTATGGACACAGGCAGCTGGTCCTGAGGGAACCAGCTTGAGTAGATGCCCTCCCTCTACCCATGAATTCTCCAGACAGTTTAGTATATTGTTTATTTCAGATATGAAAACAAGGGATGTCTCTTTACAAATACAACTATCCAGAAGCAAATATTTAAATTACATCCATCTGTCCATTTAAAGTCATGTCAACAAAAAACACAATCCAGAAATTTTGAGAGCAGAGCTTCTGCCACATGTTCCTAAGTAGTGAGAAATTTGCATTTTGAAAAATTACTTTTGCTGTCAATAATAGTTGGCCAATTTCCATGAAAACAGTCATGTGATGCGTTCCACATCAACATTCTGTTGTCACATATACTGAACTCTGAAAATAGCTAAGATTTCAAACCATAAGTATTTGGAATTCTCGTGAGCATTCCATGCAATCTACTTTGTGATGTTGTAATTAAGTATTACATGAATCTGTGCTACTGCTCATTGATAACAGCTTGCAAAGATGTCTCCGCAAGATCCTACAAATCCCTGGGAGGACAGACAGGACCAACGTTAGCATCCTTGACCAGGCCAACATCCCCAGCATCGAGGCACTGACTACACTCGACCAGCTCCGCTGGTCAGGCCACATTGTTCGCATGTCAGACACGAAACTCCTAAAGCAAGCGCTCTATTCGGAACTCTTTCACGGCAAACGAGCCAAAGGTGGGCAGAGGAAACGATACAAGGACACCCTCAAAGCCTCCCTGACAAAGTGCAACATCCCCACTGACACCTGGGAGCCCCTGGCCAAAGACCGCCCTAAGTGGAGGAAGTGCATCCGGGAGGGTGCTGAGCACCTCGAGTCTCGTCGCTGAGAGTGTGCAGAAATCAAGCGCAGAGAGTAGAAAGAGCCTGCGGCAAACCTGTCCTACCCACCCTTTCCCTCAACGCCTCTCTGTCCCACCTGTGACAGGGACTGTGGTTCTCATATTGTAATGTTCAGCCACCTAAGGACTCATTTTTAGAGTGGAAGCAAGTCTTCCTCAATTCCGAGGGACTGCCTATGATGATGATTTACAGTGATGTACTGCGATCTATAAACTTGCATCAATGTCGCCATCATCTTTCTGCACTGCTACCGACTCTCCTTCCTACAGCACATCCTTGAACTCTCGACACTTCAAAAAGTTTCTGGACTTCACACGCCTGCTCTGGATAGTATTTCATCGATGCTCTGTGCTGGCCCTATCCTGTTCATGTAGGCTTTGTCCTTCCATGGGACCTGTGACTTTGACCCTAGTATCCCTACTATTGTATCCCATTAACTACTACATTTAAACAGGCCTATGTAACCTACGCTTTTCCCGTGTCCATTTGCATGCACACTTTGGCTGCCGCTCCAGGCCCAATCCGTTGAATACTTTTCCACATTTTCCATCTCTTTCCTTTTCTCTTTATCCCTCCCTGACAGTTCTCTCTTGTCATCTTGCCTCCTTTCATCTCTTCTCACAGATATTCTGCCCTCCAAAATCCATACCCCAATCCTTCATTACTCTTTGACCTTCCGATTCTCCTGCCACCGTCCCAGGCTTGACTCCCTCCTAGACAACATAAGAACATAAGAACATAAGAATTAGGAACAGGAGTAGGCCATCTAGCCCCTCGAGCCTACTCCGCCATTCAAAAAGATCATGGCTGATCTGACCGTGGACTCAGCTCCACTTACCCGCCCGCTCCCCATAACAATTAAATCCCTTATTGGTTAAAAATCTATCTATCTGTGATTTGAATACATTCAATGAGCTAGCCTCAACTGCTTCCTTTCCACAGATTCACAACCCTCTGGGAGAAGAAATTGCTTCTCAACTCGGTTTTAAATTGGCTCCCCTGTATTTTGAGGCTGTGCCCCCTAGTTCTAGTCTTCCCGACCAGTGAAAACAACCTTTCTGCCTTTATCTTGTCTATCCCTTTCATTATTTTAAATATTTCTATAAGATCACCCTCATCCTTCCGAACTCCAACGAGTAAAGACCCAGTCTACTCAATCTATCATCATAAGGTAACCCCCTCATCTCCGGAATCAGCCTAGTGAATCGTCTCTGTACCCCCTCCAAGGCTAGTATATCCTTCCTTAAGTAAGGTGACCAAAACTGCACGCAGTACTCCAGGTGCGGCCTCACCAATACCCTGTACAGTTGCAGCAGGACCTCCCTGCTTTTGTACTCCATCCCTCTCGCAATGAAGGCCAACATTCCATTCGCCTTCCTGATTACCTGCTGCACCTGCAAACTAACTTTTTGGGATTCATGCACAAGGACCCCAGGTCCCTCTGCACCGCAGCATGTTGTAATTTCTCCCCATTCAAATAATATTCCCTTTTACTGTTTTTTTTTCCCCAAGGTGGATGACCTCAAATTTTCCGACATTGTATTCCATCTGCCAAACCTTAGCCCATTCGCTTAACCGATCTAAATCTCTTTGCAGCCTCTCTGTGTCCTCTACACAACGCACTTCCCCACTAATCTTTGTGTCATCTGGAAATTTTGTTACACTACACTCTGTTCCCTCTTCCAGGTCATCTATGTATATTGTAAACAGTTGTGGTCCCAGCACCGATCCCTGTGGCACACCACTAACCACCGATTTCCAACTTCAAAAGGATCCATTTATCCCGACTCTCTGCTTTCTGTTATCCAGCCAATTCTCGATCCATGCTAATACATTTCCTCTGACTCTGCGTACCTTTATCTTCTGCAGTAACCTTTTGTGTGGCACCTTATCGAATGCCTTTTGGAAATCCAAATACACCACATCCATCAGTACACTTCTATCCACCATGTTCGTTATATCCTCAAAGAATTCCAGTAAATTAGTTGAACATGATTTCCCCTTCATGAATCCATGTTGTGTCTGCTTGATTGCAGTATTTCTATCTAGATGTCCCGCTATTTCTTCCTTAATGATAGCTTCAAGCATTTTCCCCACTACAGATGTTAAACTAACCGGCCTATAGTTACCTGCCTTTTGTCTGCCCCCTTTTTTAAACAGAGGCGTTACATTAGCTGCTTTCCAATCCGCTGGTACCTCCCCAGAGTCCAGAGAAGTTTGGTAGATTATAACGAATGCGTCTGCTATAACTTCCGCCATCTCTTTTAATACCCTGGGATGCATTTCATCAGGACCAGGGAACTTGTCTACCTTGAGTCCCATTAGCCTGTCCAGTACTAGCTCCCTAGTGATAGTAATTGTCCCTTCCCACATTCCCATGACCAGCAATTTTTGGCATGGTTTTTGTGTCTTCCACTGTGAAGACCGAAGCAAAATAATTGTTTAAGGTCTCAGCCATTTCCACATTTCCCATTACTAAATCCACCTTCTCATCTTCCAAAGGACCAACAGCTTCCCTCTGTGCCTCACTAGGCATCCTACGTAGGGCCCATCGAGGCACTCGTCACTGCCCCATCACGAGCAGCAACTCCAACTGTCCCATCCTACTCTCTCACCGACCATCCTACCCCGTGCGCCCAGTGGGGGTTAATCTTGCCAATCTCCTCCCTATCCAACTCATTGCCCCCCCCCTCCCCAGCACCGACCCAGTGGACACTGGCAGTGGGGCAGTCTCCCTCCAGAATTTACATTCGCTTGAATACAAGGCATCCATGAGCTTATCATGGATGATGGCATCGACATTATGGCCCTGACAAAAACTTGATTGAGGGGCGATACCACCTTGCCCTTAAATGGAGCCTCCCCGTCTGGCTATACCTTCCACCACTTGCCCCACTCAGACCACCATGGTGGCAGTGTGGCTCTCATCAGCTTATCACTGCTTGGTCTGTCCCTTTATTTCTCTGGCACTTTCTCCTCCTTTGAGCATCTCACCTTATTCCATCCCTTTCACCTCTCATTTAAAATTCTCATTCTCTACTGCCCACCTTAGTACCATCAAATTTTTACTACCGATATTTCATCACTACTTTCCTCCCTCTGCCTCTGTACCGAACGACTTCTCATCCTCGGTGATTTCAACCTCCATCTCAATTCATCACTCCCTCTCTCCTCTGAGTGCACTATCCTCCTATCCTCCCTTAATCTCTCCCTCCATGTAAACTCCCCAACCCATACTCACGGCCACCTCTTGCCATTTCTTTTGACCTCGCTACTCCCACCGTGTCAATCGCAGGTAAGGCCATCCCTGATCACTTCCTCGTATCACTCTCCACCCACATCCCCCTTCCACCCACCTTCCCCACCCCTTTGCTCTACCTCATTCTGTGCTCACCCCTGGAAAAAATGCTCTCCTGACTCTCTTACAACTGTACTTATGGACTCCCAACTTCCAGCCTTTGGCCCTCCATTCACCATGGTATTTCTGCAGCTACCGATTTGCTCAATCACACCCTCAACACCATCTCTGATGCCCTCATCCCTGTTAAAACAATTACTCTCTCTCACCCTGGCCATTCCCCCTGGTGCAACCTTGGTCTTTGCTCCCTTAAGTCCAAGGGACGCAGACTTGAATGCATTTGGGCGACCACTGATTAACCATTTACCGCCAAATCTGGCTGGACCATATGAAGTATTATAGGGTCCTACTCTCATCTGCCAAAATTGCTCACTATTCCAGAATCATTCTTTTTTAATCCCTCTCTCCAGTCTCCACCCACACCTCTGACAATAATAAGAACATAAGAACACAAGAATTAGGAACAGGAGTAGGTCATCTAGCCCCTCGAGCCTGCTCCGCCATTCAAAAAGATCATGGCTGATCTGGCCGTGGACTCAGCTCCACTTACCCGCCCGCTCTCCATAACCCTTAATTCCCTTATTGGTTAAAAATCTATCTATCTATGATTTGAATACATTCAATGAGCAAGCCAGATAGATTTTTAACCAATAAGGTTTGGCCGCCTCTGCCTCTGCCTCTTCCCTTCCTTGCCCTAGCCCACTGGGCCAAACTCCCTCTAAGGTTTCCCCTTGACCTAGCCCTGACCTCACATCTTTCTCCAGTTTCTTTCCGATCTCCCCTCATGACCTTTCCGAGCTCATCCTGTCCATGAGACCCACTTCCTGCTCCCTTGACTCTATTTCTACCAAACTGCTGATCACCCAACTTCCTTTTCTGGCTCCCATGGTAGCTGACATTTTTAACGGTTCTCTTTCCTCAGCAAGGCCAGATTAAGGGCCTGATGGGCCTGGGACAAACTGATCCAAATGGACCTATATTTATGTTTGTTCATGTTCATTACATTATGTATATGATTCTGATTCTGAGTATGAAAACACAGGCCAGCATATTCAACAATGAAAGCATATATTCTGTATCAAGTAGGTATATATTTTAGTTCTGGTAACATTGCAATACTAGATTCCAATATATATATGCAAATTTCTCTCAATAACATGTGAACTGTTGGGTGGGACTACACTTGCCTAGTTCCATTCATATCTATGTAATTATAGCCATAGAATCACCTCCAATGGCTTCTCTTCCCACCCCACATTGTTACCTCTAGTGTTCCCCCAGTATCTATCCTTGGCCCCCTCCTATTTCTCATCTACATGTTGCTCCTTGGTGTCATCATCTGAAAACACAGCGTCAGTTTCCACATGTACGCTGATGACACCCAGCTCTACCTCACTGGCACTTCTCTCGACCCCTCCACAGTCTCTAAATTGTCAGACTGCTTATCTGACATCCAGTTCTGGATAAGCAAAAATATTCTCCAATTCAATATTAGGAAAACCAAAGACATTGTTTCTGGTCCCGACCAAAAAATCCGATCCCTAGCCACTGACTCCATCCCCCTCCCCAACTTCTGGCTGAGGCTGAATCAGACTGTTCACAACTTTGGTGTCATATTTGATTCTGAAATGAAATTTCGACCACATATCCACAGCATAATTAAGATTGCCTATTTCCACCTCCGTAACATTCGATAAGGTACCACATAAGAGGTTACTGCACAAGATAAAAGTTCACGGGGTTGGGGGGTAATATATTAGCATGGATAGAAGATTGGCTAACTAAAAGAAAACAGAGAGTTGGGATAAATGGGTCTTTTTCCGGTTGGCAAACAATGACTAGTGGTGTGCCGCAGGGATCAGTGCTGGGTCCTCAACTATTTACAATCAATATTAATGACTTGGATGAAGGGACCGAGTGTAATGTAGCCAAGTTTGCTGATGATACAAAGATTGGTGGGAAAGCAAATTGTGAGGAGGACACAAAAAAATCTGCAAAGCGATATAGACAGGCTAAGTGAGTGGGCAAAAATTTGGCAGATGGAGTATAATGCGGGAAACTGAGAGGTTATCTACTTTGGCAGAAATAATTGAAAAGCAAATTATAATTTAAATGGAGAAAAAGTGCAAAGTGCTGCAGTAGAGAAGGACCTGGGGGTCCTTGTGCATGAAACATAAAAGGTTAGTATGCAGGTACAGCAAATAATCAGGAAGGCAAATGGAATGTTGGCCTTTATTGCAAGGAGGATAGCGTATAAAGACAGCGAAGTCCTGCTACAAATGTATAGGGTATTGGTGAGGCCACACCTAGAGTACTGCATACAGTTTTGGTCTCCGTATTTAAGGAAGAATATACTTGCATTGGAGGCTGTTCAGAGAAGGTTCACTAGGTTGATTCCGGAAATGAGGGGGTTGACTTAAGAGGATAGGTTATGTAGGTTGGGCCTATTGGAGTTCAGAAAAATGAGAGATGATCTTATTGAAGGGGTTCGACAAAGTGGATGCAGAGAGGATATTTCCACTCATAGGAGAAACTAAAACTAGGGGACATAGTCTCAGAATAAGGGACTGCCCATTTAAAACTGAGATGAGGAGAAATTTCTTCTCTCAGAGGGTTGTAAATCTATGGAATTCTCTGCCCCAGAGAGCTGTGGCTGGGTCATTGAATATATTTAAGATGAAAATCGACAGATTTTTGAGCGATAAAGGAGCGGGCAGGGAAGTGGAGCTGAGTCCATGATCAGATCAGCCATGATCTTATTGAATGACAGAGCAGACTCGAGGGGCCAAATGGCTTACTCCTGCCCCTATTTCTTATTTTCTTATCACCCGTCTTCGCCCTTGCATCAGCTCATCCACTGCTGAAGCCCTCATCCATGTTTTTGTTACCTCTAGACTTGACTATTCCAACACACTCCTGGCTTGCCTCCCAAATTCTACCCTATGTAAACTAGATGTGGTCCAAAACTCGTCTGCCCATGTCCGAACTCATACCAAGTCCCGCTCACCCATCCCCCTGAGCTCACTAGATTGGCTCTTGGTTAAGAAACGCCTTGATTTCAAAATTCTCATCCTTGTTTTCAAATCCCTCCATGGTCTCGCCCCCTCCCTATCTCTGTAATCTCCTTCAGCCCCACAACCTCCGAGATGTCTGCGCTCCTCCAACTCTGCCCTCTTGTGCATCCCAGAATATAATCGCTCAACCATTGGTGGCCGTGCCTTCTGTTGCCTAGGCCCCAAGCTCTGGAACTCTCTGCATAAACCTCTCCGCCTCTCTTTCCTCCTTCAAGACACTCTTTAAAACCTACCTCTTTGACCAAGCTTTTTGGCCACCTGTTCTAATTTCTCCATATGCGGCCCAGTGTCAATTTTTAAAATCTCATAATACTCCTGTGAAGTGCCTTGGGATGTTTCACTACATCAAAGGCACTATATAAATCCAAGTTGTTGTTGTATTACTTATATTATTACAACTCTGGATGTGTCTTCAGTTGGCCAGTCTTATCAGTTCCCTCAAGGGTGACCAGCCAGCAATTACCCAGTTGTGACTTCAGATACTTGCACTTTGACCAGTTAACTCTGGTTTTGTCCTTGATGCTGACAGTATTTATATTATTTCAATTCTAGCTGTGCATACAGCTGGCCTTTTCCTTTCCTTTGGTTTGTTAATGGCATTGCTTATAATATTTCTACAGAAAAGAAAGACTTGCATTTATAAAGCACCACTCACGACCACCAGGCATCCCAAAGCGCTTTACAACCAATGAAATACTTTTTGAACTATAATTACTGTTGTAATGCAGGAAATTTGAGCTCAGCAAGCTCCCACACACAGCAATATGATAATGACCAGATAATCTGTTTTAGTGATGTTGATTGAGGGATAAATATTAGCCAGGACACTAGGGTAACTCTTCTGCTCTTATTCGAAATAGAGCCATGGGATATTTCATGTCACCTGAGAAAGTAGACTGGGCCTCGGTTTAACATCTCATCCGAAGGACAGCACCAACCTCAGTATATCATCATCATCATAGGCAGTCCCTCGGAATCGAGGAAGACTTGCTTCCACACCTGAAGTGAGTTCTTTGGTGGCTGAACAGTCCAATTCGAGAGCCACAGACTCTGTCACAGGTCAACCCCAACAGTGACAGGCCGGAACGCTGCATCGCCATAGTTGCCCGGGAACTTAGACGCTTTGATATCGACATCGCCGTCCTAAGCAAGACCCGGCGGCCAGGGGAAGGCCAGCTCAAGGAACAAGGTGGAGATTACACCTTCTTCTGGAAAGGGAAAGCAGAGGAAGAATGCCGCCTCCACGGAGTCGGCTTCGCCATCAAAAACGAGCTGGGTGACCGCCTCAAAGATTCCCCCTGCGGGGCTAACGAACACCTCATGACTCTTCGACTCACCCTATCCCGGAACCAGAGCGCCACAGTCATCAGTGTGTACACCCCAACACTCAATGCACCAGATAAAAGGGTGCAACGAGACCTGGGTGTCATGGTACATCAGTCACTGAAGGTAGGCATGCAGGTACAGCAGGCAGTAAAGAAATCAAATGGCATGCTGGCCTTCATAGCGAGAGGATTTGAGTATAGGAGCAGTGAGGTCTTACTGCAGTTGTACAGGGCCTTGATGAGACCACACCTTGAGTATTGTGTGCAGTTTTGGTCTCCTAATCTGAGGAAGGACGTGCTTGCTATTGAGGGAGTGCAGCAAAGGTTCACGAGACTAATTCCCGGGATGGCAGGACTGACATATGAAGAAAGACTGGATCGGCTAGGCTTATATCACTGGAATTTAGAAGATTGAGAGGGGATCTCATCGAAACATATAAAATTATGACAGGACTGGACTGGTTAGATGCAGGAAGAATGTTCCCGATGTTGGGGAAGTCCAGAACCAGGGGTCACAGTCTAAGGATAAGGGGTAAGCCATATAGGACCAAGATGAGGAGAAACTTTATCACCCAGAGAGTGGTGAACCTTTGGAATTCTATCCCACAGAAAATTGTTGAGTCCAGTTCATTGGATATATTCAAGAGGGAGTTAGATGTGGCCCTTATGGCTAAGGGGATCAAGGGGTATGGAGAGAAGGCGGGAGTGGGTTACTGAAGTTGCATGATCAGCCATGATCATATTAAATGGCGGTGCAGGCTCGAAGGGCCAAATGGCCTGCTCCTACACCTATTTTCTATGTTTCTATGATGAGGCCAAAGAGGGTTTTTACACCAACCTCGAAAAATCCCTGTCCTGCGTCCCCGCGGGCGATAAACTGATCCTCCCCGGTGACTTCAATGCCAGGGTTGGCAAGGACACAGACCTCTGGGAGGGTGTGATTGGCAGAGAGGGGGTAGGGAAAGCCAACTCCAGTGATGTCCTACTCCTGACAAAATGTCTAGAGCATGAACTTGTCATCACCAACACCTTGTTCCGCCAGAGGGAAAAATACAAAGCATCGTGGCAACACCCTCGCTCCAAGCAGTGGCAACTATGTTATCGTCCGAGCAAGGGATCACAAGGATGTGCGCATCACCTGCACCATGACAGGAGCTGACCACTGCTGGATGGATCATCATCATAGGCTGTCCCTCGGAATCGAGGGAGATTTGCCTCCACTCCCAAAGTGAGTTCTCTGATGGCTGAAAAGTCCAATACGAGAGCCACAGACCCTGTTACAGGTGGGACAGGCATTCGTCGAGGGGAGGGGTCGGTGGGGCTGGTTGCCACATGTTCCTTCCGCTGCCTGCGCTTCACCTCTTCACGCTCTTTGTGTTGAGACTCGAAGAGCTCAACACCCTCCTAGATGCACTTTCTCCACCTCGAGCGGTCTTTGGCTAAGGTCTCCCAGGTGCCAGGGAGGCTTTGAGGGTGTCCTTGTAACGTTTCCGCTGCCCACCTTTGGCTCGTTTACCATGAAGGAGCTTCGCATAAAGCATTTGCTTAAGGAGTCTCGTATCTGGCATGCGAACTATGTGGCCTGCCCAACGAAGTTGATCGAGTGTGGTCAGTGCTTCAATAATGGAGATGTTAGCCTGGATGAGGACACTGATGTTGGTGCACCTATCCTCCCAGGGGATTTGCAGGATCTTGTGGAGACATCATTGGGAGCAGCCTTTTTCGATCTTACAAAGGCATTTGACACTTTCAACCGTGAGGGTCTATGGAGTGTCCTCCTCCGTTTCGGATGCCCCCAAAGGTTTGTCAACATCCTTTGCCTGCTTAACGACGATATACAGGCCGTGATCCTTACCAATGGATCCATTACAGACCCAATTCATATCCGGACCGGGGTTAAACAGGGCTGCGTCATCGCTCCAACCCTCTTCTCAATCTTCCTCGCCGCCATGCTCCATCTCACAATCAACAAGCTCCCCGCTGGAGTGGATCTAAACTACAGAACCAGTGGAAAGCTGTTTAACCTACGCCACCTCCAGGCCAGGTCCAAGACGGATCACCGCCTAATCCAATCCATCATTGACATCAACATAGCCCCAAAGCGGAGGGGGCAGCAGAAGTAGTGCCACAAAAAAGTCAATGCCGGAGCACTTAAGGACCCAGCTAAGAGAGCCTTAAATAGCCAGCGCCTCGCAGATAACCTGGCTTGCATTGACGACATCAAGATGCAGAATGCCCACAGCGCTTGATCTGCCTTCCAGGCCTCCATAACCCGTGCTTGCAAAGAGACGCTCGGTTACTCAACCAGGAAACACCAGGACTGGTTTGATGAGAATGATCAGGAGATCCAAGAGCTAATAGATCGCAAGCGCAGAACATTTCTGAGCCTTAAACAACAACCCAACGCGGGAGCAGCAAAGCAGCATTACAGACTGCTTAAGGCTGAGGTCCAACAAAAAACCCGGGACCTAAAGAACAGGTGGTAGATGGAAAAAGCACAAGAGATACAGCAGCTGGCCGACAACCATGATGTGCGAGGATTCTTCATCGCAGTCAAGGCCACCTGCGGGCCAAACACCCAAGGCCTCACTCCATTGCAGGCCGAGAATGAAGAAACATTCATCAAGGACACCGAGGCAGTCAAGGCCCGCTGGAAGGAGCACTTCAAAGGTCTCCTCAATCGAGACTCTGTCTTTAACTCGAATGTTCTCGACTCCATCCCGCAGCATGCTACCCGCCACCACCTCAGTGAGACCCCAACACTGCACGAGGTAGAAAAAGCCATAAGATAGCTTAAAACCAACAAGGCTATGGCTACGGACGGAATCCCTGATGAGGCATTGAAGTATGGTGGAGAGGCACTGCTGGCGCGAATACACGACCTCATCTCTCTCATCTGGAGAGTGGAGAGCATGCCGGGGCATCTCAGAGATACAGTAATCGTGACCATGTATAAAAAAGGGGGACAAGTCCGGCTGCGGCAACTACAGAGGAATCTCCCTGCTATCAGCTACTGGGAAAGTCGTTGCTAGAGTCCTCCTCAACAATCTTCTTCCCGTGGCCGAGGAGCTCCTCCCGGAGTCGCAGTGCGGATTTCGTCCCTTATGGGGCACAACGGACATGATTTTTGCAGCGCGACAGCTACATGAAAAAATACAGGTAGCCGGGCCAGCCCTTATACATGGTCTTCTTCGACCTTACAAAGGCCTTTGACACTGTCAACCGCGAGGGTCTATGGAGCGTCCTCCTCAGTTTCGGATGCCCCCAAAAGTTCGGCACCATCCTCCACCTGTTCCACGACGACATGCCGGCCGTGATCGTTACCAACAGATCCATCACAGACCCAATCCATGTCCGGATCGGGGTCAAACAGGGCTGCGCCATCGCCCAACCCTCTTCGAGTGCAACCTCAGTACAGCACTGGAATATCAGCCTAGTTTTTTAGCTCAGGTCTCTGGAGTAGGACTTGAAAGTAGACCTTCTGATTCAGAGTTGCGGGTGCCACCAACTGAGCCACTGGCTGACACACCATTTGCGTATGTGCAGTCTAGCTCTTGTCTTTTCATACTAGACAATATTATAATACTATAGCTCTGTATGTTGCCCACTCTCTTTTCCACTGTACTTCCATTTGATGTGACTAGTCAATGGTAATATTTATATGTGGTGACTTTGGTGGGGGTGGATGCCCCATTGGGTAAACATCCATTTTTATCTCAATGGCCATCAATCTATGGCTAAATTTAGACATGTGCACCTAAGGGAGGTCATGGAGTTGCACAGTAGTCTCTGTTTTGACCCTGAGATGAGCTGCTGACCACATATCTGAGACATAACTAAGACCACCTATTTTCACCTGCGTAACATCTCCTATCACCACCCATTCCTCAGCTGAAACCCTCATCCATGCTTTTGTTACCTCTAGCTTTGAATATTCCAGTGCACTCCTGGCTGGCCTCTCATGTTCTACTCTATATAAACTTGAGGTCATCCAAAACTCGGGTGCCCATGTCCTACACCGGTTAAGCAATGCCTCAATTTCAAAATTCTAATCCTTGTTTTCAAATCCCTCCATGGCCTCGGCCCTCCCTATCTCTGTAATCTCCTGCAGCCCCACAACCCCTCACCCCGAGATATCTGCGCTCCTCTAATTCTGCCTTTTTGATCATCCCTGATTATAATTGCTCAACCTTTAGTGGCCGTGCCTCCAGCTGCCTGTGGCCTAAGCTTTGGAATTCCTTGCCTAAACTTCTCTATCTCTCTTTCCTCCTTTAAGATGCTCCTTAAAACCTATCTTTGACCAAGCTTTTGGTCATCTGCCCTAATATCTCTGTATATCCTTAAATCTAGGCTGACACTCCAGTGCAGTGCTGAGGGAGTTCCGTACTGTTGGAGGTGCCGTCTTTCGGATGAGACGTTAAACCGTGGCCCCGT
The DNA here is from genome assembly GCF_044704955.1 of Pristiophorus japonicus. Classification (NCBI taxonomy): domain Eukaryota; kingdom Metazoa; phylum Chordata; class Chondrichthyes; family Pristiophoridae; genus Pristiophorus; species Pristiophorus japonicus. Next base: position 501,061,044 of record NC_091977.1, on the reverse strand, counting down.
CTGCTCTCAGGTGGACGTAAACGATCCCATGGCACTATTTTGAGGAAGAGCAGGGGAGTTATCCCTGGCTCCTGGCCAATATTTATCCCTCAATCATTTTAACAAAAACAGATTATCTGGTCATAATCACATTGCTGTTTGCTGTGCGCAAATTAGCTGTCGTGTTTCCTACATTACAACAGTGACTACGCTTCAAAAGTACTTCATTGGCTGTAAAGCACTATGGGATGTCCGGTGGTCATGAAAGGCGCTATATAATGCAAGACTTTCTTTCTTATATGACTCGATGTCAAACCTCTTGCCTTATAATACTCCTGTGAAGCGCCTTGGGGCATTTTATTACATTAAAGGCGCTATGTAAATACAAGTTGTTGTTGCTCCATTTTGACAGTCAATGGGACCATTTAGCATGTTTGGAAGAAGGGTATGCACCCCAAAGATTTCTTGTTCTCTCCACACATGCTGACTGATCTGCTGTGTGCTTTCAGATTTTACTATTTTTGTTTCAAATTTCCAACATTTTATAGAAAATTAAAGAACTTGCATTAATAATGCACACTGCATTACTTCAGTACCCTAGAACCAATAATCTATTTTTGAAGTCTATAGTCAGTTGTGTGAAACACAGCAGTCAAATTGCCCAAACAGCAATGCGATAAATGATCAGGTGATCTGTTTTAGGGATGTTGAAGGTTAAATATTAGTCAGCATTTTGCCTTTTAGCAGCATTTGACCTCTGTGCCAAAAGAATTGTCCCCTCTATCTCCCATTGTCCTGTCCTCCATGCTAACGGGGCAATGAAAACCTTTGGAAAAAGTCGCAACTCTGGGTGTTGGTGCAACTTCCCCAGCTGTCCTTCCCTGCATTTTGACCAATGATAGCAATTCCGGGTGTGTGAGCGTCCGGCCAGAAACCACACGCACCTCTCGTCCCACCCATCTTGCAACCAGTCAGCAGAATGCCTGGAACTCCGGGTGCTGCTGCAGTTGGCCGCGCTCCCTTCACTTTCTCATTACTTTGGTTGCTGGGTTTTTAGTTGTTGCTGTGACTGACGTGACGTCAGCAGCCCAGAAGAAATTGCCTTCACAACAATCTCCTGCACCCAGAGAATCAGACCCAGGGTATCAGGAACAGAGAGAGACTGGTTCTGGGGGAGGGAAACATGTGAACAATTCTATTTAAAATTGTGCAAAATAACCATGGCAACAAGAAGATTAAGCAACTAAGGAAAAAAACAGAGAAAATCTTCCCTTTGGAAGGAGAGAAACTGCAGGTCTCAGGAAACAGGTAGGAGATAATTGTGATTTATTTTTTTATGTATACACACACACACATATAAAACCATGTGTATATTATATATATATATATACGCACATACACAAACACATATATAAAACCATGTGTATATTATATATATATATATATGCACGCACACACACATATAAAACCATGTGTATATTTTATATATATATGCATATATAGTAATTCCTACCACGTGTTAACAGAAAAATGTATCTACGACATCTATTATAAGTTAACACAATATGGAATCTTGAAGATCAATGAATGATTGGAGTTTTCATTTTACAAAATGTGGTTGTCATATTTTAGGTTGTGTCATATTTTATCTACGACATCTATTACAAGTTAACACAATATGCAATCTTGACGATCAGTGAATGATTATAGAGTTTTCACTTTGCAAAATGTGTTGACATGGTTGTGTCATATTTTAGGTCAATCGCAGCAGATATTTGAATCATTTAGAACTAGCCCCATGCAGTGCGGTGAGTGATGAAGTAAGTGAATGGGATGAAGCGTGGAGCTGGCTGTGCCTGCGGTCCGTGGCGTTGCTTGTTGTGCTGCGGGTTGGAGTGTTACAGCGGGACCAACTGGCTACATTGTGTGAAAATGACACACTATCCCCCCCCCCCCCCCCCTGCGCTGAACACATACACACCAAAGGCTTGGACTTCAGCATTTAACCCCAGTGTGTGCGTCTGCTTTGCAATTCACGCCAACAGTGATCCACGCCAAATCAGCAAAGGGGGGCAAAAACAAGTCGGTGATGCAGTTTGAGTAAAGTCATGTTTCATTGCGGTCAGAACCAGGATCTTGTATTTTTTAAGTTATAAATTAAAAGGGTCTGGCATCGCAGATTATTAATGTGTATTTTGTTTTCTAACCTGGGTTGAGAATGTGAGTCAACACGCAGAGGGACCCAGAGAGCTTTCAAACACAAAAAAGAGACAAATTGAGGTTAGATATCAGCAGCGTCTCGCTGTGTGATCGTTTAAAAACATCGATTACCTGGAATTTTTATTTCGTTGCTCGCCTACTGAGATTTAAGAACCGGGGCTGATCAAAAAGATGGAGATCTACATATATTTTATATATATTCACAGCAGCATGAGTGGTGTCTATGATATCATTCAGACCACGTACTTTGCATCAAGTCATGCCTTTAATATTTACGTAGTCCCTTTCGATCTTATCTTCCTCACCCCGTAAAACATTGGCACGCAATTGTATCACAAAATATGTTGACCTTAAACGTGGCCGTGCGTGCCTATGTCTATATGCATGTATAAAAATTCAATATGTAGGTTTGTGTGTATATGTATATATGCATTTATATGTATATGTGTGCACATATACTTGTGTATGCAGGCGTGAATGTATACGTACATGTGCGTATATGTGTGTAATATATATATGTGTATCTTATGTGAATATGTCTGCATATATGTATATATGTGTGTATATATGTGTGCATATGCATGTATATGTGCATGTATCAGTATATGCAAGTGTACACGGATCAAGGACAAAGGTTTAAAAAAAGTTTAAAGTGCGAAAGCAGGCATTTGATCAGCTCTGTTAGAACTCGCTTGTTTTGACTCATGCTTCACAATTAGTCATGCTGTCGGACTGATGCATTTATAGGCCACCACAACCGCCATGTGTGGTCCGAGCAGCAGAGCTGGTCTCCAGTCGTCTTGGGTAATCCTTGCCACTGGACCAAGACCAAGCTCTGTCAAGTTCATGTGGTAGCTGGTGTGCAATGGCCACCACACGTTTAAAAAAACACGCACAAGCATCTTGCACCCTTCAAGATGTGGTTCAGGACCTGGAATATTAGGTCCTTCATTGAAACAACTGTGAATTCATCCCTTTTTTGCGTGGAAGCAAGTCATCCTCGATACGAGGGACCGCCTATGATGATGATGTGTGTATGTGTATATATATATATATTATATATATCTGTGTGTAAATGCTTGTATAAATGTGTGTGTATATATGTGAATCTTTATGTATGGATATGCGTGTCATCATCATCATAGACAGTCCCTCGGAATCGAGGAAAACTTGCTTTCACTCTTAGAATGAGTCCTTAGGTGGCTGAACAGTCCAATACGAGAGCCACAGTCCCTGCCACAGGTGGGACAGACAGTCATTGAGGGTAAGGAGGGTGGGACAGGTTTGCCGCACGTTCTTTCCGCTGCCTGCGCTTGTTTTCTGCATGCACTCGGCGATGAGACTCGAGGCACTCAGCGCCCTCCCGGATGCACTTCCTCCACTTAGGGCGGTCTTTGGCCAGGGATTCCCAGGTGTCGGTGGGGATGCTGCACTTTATCAGGGAGGCTTTGAGGGTGTCCTTGTAACGTTTCCACTATCCACCTTTGGCTTGTTTACCATGAAGGAGTTCCGAGTGGAGCGCTTGCTTTGGGAGTCTCGTGTCTGACATACGGCCAATGTGGCCTGCCCAGCAGAGCTGATTAGGTGTGGTCAGTGCTTCAATGCTGGGGATGTTGGCCTGGTCGAGGACGCTAATGTTGGTGCGTCTATCCTCCCAGGGGATTTGTAGGATCTTGTGGAGGCATCATTGGTGGTATTTCTCGAGCGATTGTGAAGATATGCATGTATGCAGAGAGGATGTTTCCATTGGTGGGGGAGACTAGAACTAGTGGGCATGATCTTAGAATAAGGGGCCACTCATTTAGAACTGAGATGAGGAGAAATTTCTTCTCTCAGAAGGTTGTGAATCTGTGGAATTCACTGCCTCAGAGAGCTGTGGAAGCTGGTACATTAACTAAATTTAAGACCGAAATAGACAGTTTCTTGAGCGATGGGTGGATGAGGGGTTATGGGGAGCGGGTGGGGAAATGGAGCTGATTCCATGATATGATCAGCCATGATCTTATTGAATGGCAGAGCAGGCTCGAGGGACCTTATGGCTACTCCTGCTCCTATTTCTTATGTTTTTATATTCGTATGTATATATGTGTGGATATGCGTGTATGCGTGTATGTGTGCATGTGTGTACAGATTCGTCCTCCCAAACCCGGAAACCTCAGGACCGAAGCCGTTCCGGATTTCGGGTATTTCCGATGACCCGAATCCGGAAATGCCTGGGCTGAGGTTCGGGTATTTCTGGAATCTGGAAACCTATTTGGCTCAGCGGTGACCCGTAGTTAGTAAGAAAAAGAAAATGCCTGGGAAAAACCTATGTTGCAGCCCTTGGGACAGCAGTAGGTATGAAGACCTGCAAAAAATTGAAGTTAAAGTTTTTATTTTTTAATGCTTTTGCAGCGATTCGATAGTTCAGTATCTTGTGAATGTTTTGTGATTTAAAAAAAAATATATATTTTTTTTTGCGATTTTCTTTTTGGTGTGTGTGTCTGTGCTTGTGCGGTGGGGGGACGGGGACTATGAAACAAATTCCGGATTTCGGAACATTTTACGGATCTCTGACGACCTTTCCATCAATCTGCGCAATGTCTGGATTTTTAGAACATTCCAGATTTTGGAACTCCGGATTTGGGAGGTCAGACCTGTGTAAGAACATAAGAAACAGGAGCAGGAGTAGGCCATACGGCCCCTCGAGCCTGCTTCGCCATTTAATAAAATCATGGCTGATCTGATCATGGACTCAGCTCCACTTCCCAGCCCACTCCCCATAACCCCTTATCGTTTAAATTTATTCAATGTTCCAGCTTCCACAGCTCTCTGAGGCAGCGAATTCCACAGATTAACAATCCACTGAGAGAAGAAATTTCTCCTCATCTCTGTTTTAAATGGGCGGCCTCTTATTCTAAGATCATGCCCTCTAATTCTAGTCTCCACCATCAGTGGAAACATCCTCACTGCATCCATCTTGTCAAGCCCCCACATAATTTTATACGTTTCGATAAGATCACCTCTCATTCTTCTGAATTCCAATGAGTAGAGGTCCAACCTACTCAACCTTTCCTCCTAATTCAACCCCCTCATCCCTGAAATCAACTAGTGAACCTTCTTTGAACTGCCTCCAAAGCAAGTATATCCTTTTGTAAATATGGAAACCAAAACTGCACACAATATTCCAGGTGTGGTCTCACCAATATCTTGTATAGCTGTAGTAAGACTTCCCTGCTTATATATTCCATCCCCTTTGCAATAAAGGCCAAGATACCATTGGCCTTCCTGATCATTGCTGTACCTGCATTGTTTCCTTTTGTGTTTCATGCACAAGTACCCCCAGGTCTCGCTGTACTGCAGCACTTTGCAATCTTTCTCCATTTAAATAATAACTTGCTCTTTGATTTTTTTTCTGCCAAAGTGCACGGCCTCACACTTTCCAACATTATACTCCATCTGCCAAATTTTTGCCCACTCACTTAGCCTGTCTATGTCCTTTTGCAGATTTTTTGTGACCTCACATTGCTTTTACTCCCATCTTTGTATCGTCAGCAAACTTGGCTATGTTACACTCAGTCCCTTCTTCCAAGTTGTTTTATACATATGCGTGTATACTTGAGGTCATCCAAAATTCGGTTGCCCATGTCCTAAATTGCAACAAGTCCCGTTCACCCATTACTCCTGTGCATGCTGACCTACATTGGCTCCCGGTTAAGCAACGCCTCGATTTTAAAATTACCATCCTTGTTTTCAAATCCCTCCTTGGCCTCACCCCTCCCTATCTCTCTCATCTCCTCCAGCGCTACAAACAAAACTGTGTTCTGCCAATTCTAGACTTTAAGCATTTCCGATTTTAATCGCTCCACCATTGTTGGCGGTGCCTTAGGTTACCAAGGCCCTAAGCTCTGGAATTCCCTGCCTAAAGCTCTCCGCCTCTCTACCCTCTTTCCTCCTTTAATACGCTCCTTAAAATATACCTCTCATCTGCCCTAATTTCACCTTATGTAGCTCTGTGTCAAGTTTTGTTTGATCATGTAAGAAAAATCAAGAAAAACCCAAAGATGTTTTATAAATGCATAAAGAGCAAGATGATAACTAAGGAAAAAGTAGAACCGATTAGAGACCAAAAAAGTAACCTGCATGTGAAGGCAGAAGACGTGGGAATGGTTCTTCATGAAAACTTTGCGTCTGTCTTCACAAAAGAGAGGGTCGATGTAGACATTTTAGTTGAGGAGGAGTGTGAAATATTAGATGAGATAAACATAGTAAGAGAGGAAATATTAAGGGGTTTAGCATCTTTGAAAGGAGATAAATTGCCAGACCTGGATGAAATGTATCCTAGGCTGTTGAGAGAACCAAGGGAAGAAATAGCGGAGGCTATGACCATCAATTTCCAATGCGCTCTGGCTACAGGTGTGTACCAGAGAACTGGAGGCCTGCTAACGTTATACCCTTGTTTAATAAGGGAGACAGGGATAGACCAAGTAATTACAGGCCAGTCAGCCTAACCTCGGCGGTAGGAAAATTATTGGAAAACATTTTTGAGGGATAGTATTAATCGTCATTTACAAAGTCACACATTAATCAAGAACAGTCAGCATGGATTTGTTAATGGAAGATCATGTCAGACTACCTTGATTGAATTTTTTGAGGAGGTAGCAAAGAGGGTTGATGTGGGTAGTGCATTTGATGTAATCTACATGGATTTTACCAAGGCTTTTGACAAGATCCCACATGTAAAAGCCCATGGGATCCAAGGGAAAGTGGCAAGTTAGATCCAAAATTGGCTCAGTGGCAGGAAGCAAAGGATAATGGTTGATGGGTGTTTTGTGACTGGAAGGCTGTTTCCAGTGGTGTTCCGCAGGGCTCAGTACCAGGTCTCTTGCTTTTGTGATATATATCAATGATTTAGATTTCAATGTACGGGACATGATTAAGAAGTTTGCAGATGATGCAAAAATTAGCCGTGTGGTTGATAGTGAGGAAGAAAACTGCAGACTGCTGGAAGATATTAATGGATTGGTCAGGTGGGTGGAAAAGTGGCAAATAGAATTCAATCCGGAGAAGCGTGCGGTAACACATTTGAGGAGGGCTAACAATCAAGTGGATACACAATAAATGGTAGGATATTGAGAAGTGTAGAGGAACAGGGGGACCTGGGAGTGCATGTCCACAGATCCCTGAAGGTAGCAGGCCAGGTAGATAAGATGGTTAAGAAGGTATACGGGTTGCGTTCCTTTATTAGCTGAGGCATAGAATATAAGTGCAAGGAGGATATGCTCCATCATCATCATAGGCAGTCCCTTGGAATCGAGGACTTGCTTCCACTCCCAAAGTGAGTTCTTTGATGGCTGATCAGTCCGATACGAGAGCCACAGACTCTATTACAGGTGGGACAGACATTAGTCGAGGGAAGGGGTCGGTGGGGCTGGTTTGTCGTGCGCTTCTTCTGCTGCCTGCGCTTGGCCTCTTCATGCTCTTTGAGTTGAGACTCGAAGAGCTCAGCGCTCTCCCGGATGTACTTTTTCCACCTCGGGCGGTCTTCGGCCAGGGTCTCCCAGGTGTCAGTGGTGATGTCGCACTTTACCAGGGAGGCTTTGAGGGTGTCCTTATAATGTTCCGCTGTCCTCCTTTGGCACATTTAACAATGAAGGAGCTCCGCTTAAAACATTTGCTTCGGGAGTCTCGTATCTGGCATGTGAAATATGTGGCCTGCCCAGCGAAGCTGATCGAGTATGGTTAGTGCTTCAATACTGGGGATGTTAGCCTGGTCGAGGACACTGATGTTGGTGCGCCTGTCCTCCTAGGAGATTTGCAGGATCTTGCGGAGACATCGTTGGTGATATGTCTCCAGTGACTTGAGGTGCCTTCTATACATCATCCATGCCTCAGATCCATACTGGATATGCTAGAACTGTGTAAAATACTAGTTAGGCCACAGCTAGAGTACTGCTTACAGGTCATCACATTACAGGGAAGATGTGACTCCAGGCCTGGAGAATTTTAACTATGAGGAGAGATTGGACAGTCTGGGGTGGGTTTTCTTTGGAACAGAGGAGGCTGAGGGGAGATTTAATTGAGGTATAATGAGGGGCTTAGATAGAGTGGATAGGAAGGACCTATTTCCCATATCAGAGAGGTTAATAACCAGGGGGCATTGATTTAAAGTAATTGGTACAGGATTAGAGGGGAGTTGAGAATTTCTTTCACTCAGAGGGTGTCTGGAACTCATTGCCTGAAAGGGTGGTAGAGGCAGAAACCCATATTGCATTTTAAAAAGTGCTTGGATGTGCATTTGAAGTGCCGTGGCTTACAAGGCTACGGACCAAGAGCTGTAAAGTGGGATAATGCTGGATAGCTCTTTTTCAACTGGCACAGACAAAATGAGCCGAATGGTCTCCTTCTGTGCTACAAACCCCTATGATTCTATAACGCTCCTATGAAGCACTTTGGGACATTTTACTTTGTGAACGGCGCAATATAAATGCAAGTTTTTGTTGCGTGTATATGTGTTTGTTCATGTGTATGTGTGTTTATATGTGTGTTTTTACATGTGTATGTGGGTTTATATGTGTATGTGTATATACATGTATGCATGTGTTTATGTGCGTGTGTATGTGTACATGTGTGTATATGCATGTATTGTATATGAATATACATGCATGTGTATATATTTGTTCATGTGTGCGCATGCGTGTGTCTAGTGTGTGTGTATATATATATGTAAATATGTGTGTGTATACATCCCATATAAGATTTTCTCCGAGACTTTTTTGGGTTGAAAAGCCCTAACATAGCATTGTGATTAGCCTTATTCCTGCCCTCATCATTATCTGCAGGGTGGCAAGCAACCAGATCAATACACAATAGTTTCAATGAGGCTCAACTGGAGCACTGTACAGTTTCCTCATTGCATTTAGTATTTGAATCCAATCAAAATTCAAACCCCTTTTTATTTTTCTGCCATCTCCTATTTGGATGTCATCATCATCATAGGCAGCCCCTTGGAATCGAGGAAGACTCGCTTCCACTCTAAAAATGAGTCTTTATGTGGCTGAACAGTCTAATACAAGAACCACATTCCCTGTCACAGGTGGGACAGATATTCGTTGAGGGAAGGGGTGGGTGGGACTGGCTTGCCACACGCTCTTTCCGCTGCTTGCTCTTGATTTCTGCATGCTCTTGACAATGAGACTCGAGGTGCTCAGCGCCCTCCCGGATGCACTCCCTCCACTTAGGGTGGTCTTTGGCCAGGGACTCCCAGGTGTCAGTGGGGACACTGCACTTTATCAGGGAGGCTTTGAGGGTGTCCTTGTAACCTTTCCTCTGCCCACCTTTGGCTTGCTTGCCGTGAAGGAGTTCCGAGTAGCTCGCTTGCTTTGGGAGCCTCGTGCCTGGCATGGGAACGATCTGGCCTGTCCAGCGGAGCTGATCAAGATGTAGCATGCGATGAGTTCACAAATCCCCTCTAAGTCTCTTTCAAATTCTTTATTGGCAAGTGGAATCCCATTTCTGGATGTTAAAAAAAATTATTGTGTTTTTTTTCTGCCACTCGATGACAGGCAGCCATGCTGCATCCACACTGAGCTCATCAACAGTAACCGCATCATAGTTCAGCAACGCTACCCCAGTTCAAGCAGTGGTGTGTCAAGACTTCATTCGTGCATTGATATCGATCCATTGTAAGAAAAATTGGACTTAAGCCTTTCAATGTTGTGCAATATGCTTCTTATATAATACACTATTCAACATCTTAAATTATTCCCAGCACAACCATCACTACCTGACAAGCCTGTAACCACTAATAGTTCACCTAAATTCTATATTTAGGTGGCTACTACTCTTAATTCAGATTATCTGATAATTTAATTTTTTGGGAACTAAATTTCCAGTTTGCAGTGTTACTTATGCTGCTTAATTCAAATTATTGGATAATTTAATGTTTTAATGCAGAAAAACTGAAGTCAGATTATCAGAAATAGACTGCAGCTCAAAATACTTTTTCTAGTCGCAGCCCAATTTGGAATGGCAGGTTCTGTAATTGTACTGCAGGATATTTGTTGCAATCGAAGTGGGCATTATTTTAAAATTTCCTTCGCCAATCATTGTGCTTAGCTGGAATTCTATCCGTCTATTATGTTGGCAAGCCCCCGCAGGGGGAAAAAATACTACATTGTTGTGTCAGTCTTTGAAAACAAACCTTAAATTGGTTGAACCAGTCAATCTGTGGGGTTTAAATACCATACGTTGTGTGATATGTATTAGACTGTTTTTAAAAAAAAAGTCAGGCATGGATACCTCACTCAGCCTTTACATTCATAAGTAGGGCACTCATGATTTGAGATATCTTTTGATAAAATACCAGTTTCTATCAAGCACCCTCTTTTATAGTCAAAGAAAGAAAGACTTGGATTTATATCGTGTCTTTCATGCCCTAGGACATCCAAAAGTGCAGCCAAGTCACTGTTGTAACGTAAGAAACATGGCAGCTAATTTGCAAGGTTCAGCAAACAGTAATGAAATAAATGATGAGATCATCTGTTTTAGTGATGCTGGTTGAGGGATAAATGTTGGCAAGGACACCGGGAAGAACTCCCCTGCTCTTCTTTGAATAGTACCACGGGATCAGGTTGACCTAAAAGATCTCTTGGCACCTCAGACACTGCAGCACTCCCTTAGTACTGCACTGCACTGGAGTGTCAGCCTAGATTTTTGAATCCCCATTTCTGAACTGGGACTTGAACCCACAGCCTTCTGAATCAGAGGTGAGCGTGCTACCAACATGTAGAGAATAGAGCTGGCATGGCAAATGATGCATGAGAGAGGTGGCTTCATCAGTGGCTCAGTGGATCAATTCATCATGTGCTAAAACGTAAAAACGAAGGTCCGAAGTTTATTCCCAACTTTTGGCTAATGTGAGCTAAAATGATGCTAATGGTGATTCATTTGATCTCGGAATTTCCTGGGGAGGGGATGAAAAATTTGCTTGGATTCCCACTTCTGCTCACTATCCAGTAGCCCGTTTAAAAAAAAAATGTGGGTCAGGACAGGGGTGAGCACAGCTGTGATTCTGTGGCCCAAAGATCAGTGGCACTCGCCATTCAGGCACACATATGGTTAATTGAGCGAGGTACAGAAGGGGTGATGTTGCCTGTAGAGTTTTACTGTAGCACGAGTCACTGGTTTCTAGTGAGGATGGAGAAAAGCAGAGGAATTGGAGTTGGGTGGGGGCAGATAAATATATGGGAGTCAGAAGGCTTGAATACTGTACAGCACATTAACTACATTTATAACACTCACTTAAACATAACCACAATCCAACCAGAAATGTTTCGTTTGACATGTCAAGGGAGGTATCAGAAGGTGCTTGCGGGAGACGGTTGGAATACAAAGGGATTTGACTGCTGGCAGCTGACCAAGATGTGGGTGCCTGAATGCATAATGAAAAACAAAGTTGGTTCTGTAAGATCTTTTTCGAGCTCATGATGTTCCAATGATAAAAATCAAATTTGTGATACTTTTGTGCACTAATTAAGGAAAAATGTAATCTGAGCAGAATTCAATGATGGGCAAAGTAAGTCCTCCTGAAGCCACGTTGTATTATTTTAATGAAGAACTTTGAGAGAAATGCCATCATTGTATGTCCTTCTGTTGTGAATTCCTGTAACAAGTAGGTGCGGCTTTGAAGGGTTGTCAATCTGTGCTGCTTTGTGCCAGAACACTGCCAGGGTGTGAATTGTGAGGCGTGTTGGAATCTCCTGGCTGTTTTGCTCGTAGCAATGTTACATCACTGATGCTGTGCTATTGTTACTGACGCTGCACAAATGAATTAATGCATAGGGGATAATAGAGACATCTTATCATTGTCACTTCAACCTCAAGGTGTGTGAATGCCAAGGAACACATTCTTTGGAATATGAAGAAATGCAGGAGTGTTTTTCTTTTCATCCAAGTACTAATTTTAGCGGAGCTGTATGTCATCATCATAGGCAGTCCCTCGAAATCGAGGAAGACTTGCTTCCACTCTAAAAGTGAATTCTCAGGTGGCTTTACAGTCTCTGTCTTCCCCACCTGTGACAATCATTGAAGGAAAAGGTGGGTGGGGAGCCTGGTTTGCCGCATGCTCCTTCCGCTGTCTGCGCTTATTTTCTGCATGCTCTCGACGATGAGACTTGAGGTGCTCAGCGCCCTCCAGGATACGCTTCCTCTATTTTGGGCAGTCTTGGGCCAGGGATTCCCAGGTGCCAGTGGGGATGTTGCACTTTATCAAGGAGGCTTTGAAGGTGTCTTTGAAACGTTTCCTCTGCCCACCTGGGGCTCGCTTGCTGTGTAGGAGTTCTGAGTAGAGAGCTTGCTTAGAGAGTCTCGTGTTGGGCATGCGGCCAATATGGTCCGCCCAATGGAGCTGGTTGAGCATGGTCAGTGCTTCGATGCTGGGGATGTTGGCCTGAGCGACAACACTGACATTGGTGCGTCTATCCTCCCAGTGAATTTGCAGGATCTTGCGGAGGCAGCGTTGGTGGTACTTCTCCAGCGCTTTGAGATGTCTGCTCTATATGGTCCACGTCTCTGAGCCATTTAGGAGAGCGGATGTCACTACTGGCCTGTAGACCATAAGTTTGGTGCTAGATTTGAGGTCCTGGCCTTCAAACATTCTCTTCCTCAGGCGACCGAAGGCTGCGCTAGCACCCTGGAGGCAGTGTTGGACTTCGTCATGAGCTGAGGAACACAACTTTATGCTTGAGTCTACCTGTTTTCTAATTTCCATATTTGCGTCACTATTTTCTGTGTTTCTGCTGGCAGAGTGTCACGACAACCAATCAATTCTTGCAACTGTCAGCTTCGTTCAAGCCCATTCCAGAACTTGAGCACATAATCTAGGTTGACACTTCAATGCAGTAGTGAGGGAGTGCTGCAATGTTACAGCTGCTGTCTTTCAGATGAGATGTTAAACTGAGCCCTGACTGCCTAGTCAAGTGGAAGTGAGAGATACCATAGCACAAATGATAGAAGAGCATGAGAGTTCTTGTACTTTGCCAAAAATGTATTTGCGGGAATGCCAAAAATGTATTTGTGGGTATGTTAGGGTAGGAACTGCGGAGGTGGGGGAGGGGTGAGATTCATTATTGTCCCATTTGGGAGGGGCAACATTTGAGAGGTGGAAAACTTAGCGCCAGATGCTAAAGTTTCTCTCCTCTCAAAAAGTTCGGTTTAGCGCTCTCGGAAGGAAGTGAAGCGCTAAATCAAGAGCTCCACTTCCTTCTTGGAGCGCCAAGGGACGGACGCCTCAGCAGCGCTGTCGTGTCATGCTGCTAATCTGCAATGAAATAAGGGACCTACCTGGACCACATAGAGAGTGGGCGTGTCTCGCGATCAGGCCGGTAGTTGAGCGGAGTGCGGGGTGAGTGATCGCGGCCAGGAACCCTGTGAAGAAAGCACAGCAGCACCGCGAAAAGCAAGGTTTTTTTTTTACTTCCCTCGGCCACCTCGTCTTTAATTATCACCCCGGTAGCGGCCGGCCGCCCGATCCACACCTCCTGCAGCTGTCCGTATTTTTGGTATTTTTGCCCAGCACTGCTGCAGGGGACGAAAGTGAATTTCAGGGCCGGGCGTGACCAGGGCGATGTCCGCAGCGATGACGTCATGATCTCCGGGCGTTGGAGATCGGGGCGCAAAGATGTAGTGTCACCGCTAAACTCCCGCCCAATATGGCGGGAGTCATTGTCAGCACCGCACCCGGGCGGTAATGCATTTGTGTCCGCTAAACTCCCGCCCAATATGGCGGGAGTCATTGTCAGCACCGCACCCGGGCGGTAATGCATTTGTGTCCTGTTAGCTCCCCCTGGGGGCACTAACAGGAGACGCAAATGCATTGAATTTCGCTCCCTAATAGTTCTCGTGGGCAGTACGAGAAGAAAGTCCGTTACAGAATGATCATATATGGACTCGGTGGAAAGGGGCTTGATGGGCTGAATGTCCTTTTCCTTCCTTTGGATATTCTTGTGTTCTTCCTTCGACCAACACCACCAAAATAGATCAACCGTCAATCCTCTCATTGCTATTAATGAAATCTTGATGTGAGCAAAATGGTTGCCCACATTTGCATACATAACAACAGTGTAGACTTTGATGCACTTTATTGTATATGAAGTACTTTGGGGCATCCTGAGGGAGAAGATGAGACGCAATATAAATTCTTTCTGTGCAGCCCAGGTTGTTGCAGATTCTGAGATTGGAGGAGATTTCCAGAACCTTTCCTTGGGAGATTAAATGGATTGGGTCTAATCAATGATGGAGCAGTGAAATCTGAGACTCAGTAAAACTGCATCTAGTGGGGGAACCACTGCATTTAATTTAGACTGAGATCATTGGCTTGAGTTCAAGTTACTTTGCATGCGTTGACATGAATGCACAAATTTGGAAGTACAGTTGCACCATCTATTATGAAGTTTGGTTTGAATTTCAAGCATAATTTTAACAGTATCACAGAAAATGTCAAAAGATACTGCAGACTAGTGTCACAAGGGTCGGCTTCTCCAGTATTCAGCACACTGAGCAGCATCAGCGTTTTGTTATTTTGATTAAATTCAGTCAGTAGATGTTATGGATCCCATCTCTTCCATGTGTAGCAATTTTCAAGTGGAACTGGGTGATGCAGCAGATTAAAATACTTTCCTTCCACAGTGGAGCCTGGGTTGTTCAGGTCCTGCAGGATCTTGAAATGCATCAGCCATGATCTTATTAAGTGGCGGAGCAGGCTCGAGGGGCCAGGTGGCCGACTCCTGCTCCTATTTCTTATGTTCTTATGAATATGACCAGTTCAACTCCACCCAGTACCTAGGGTTGCCAATCCTGGATTGTCCGGACGCGTTCCAGAACGGGACGTGAATATCCCAGGCATTGCTGCTCGCATCCTAGGAGAACTTAACCCTTTAAATTTCCTGCTACCACAGACGCTCTCCCTGCTTTGTGATTTTACTGGCTGCCGCCGCAGAGAAATCGCCAGCCTGATGTTGACCCCCCCCCCCCCCATAAGTCGCGGAGAAGCGACCTCTGCTTAGGGGTTACCGGAAACCGGATCGGCTGGTGGAGAAACAGCTGGGAGTCTAGGGTGAGACGGGGAGAGAGAGAGAGTTGGAGCGAGCAATGGTGTGTGGCTGGGTTAAAAGAGGGTGAACAAGGACTAGTGGGTAGGGGACTGGGGCTCCGGGGGGTGGGGGACACTGCAAGGGACAGGGGTTGAGAGTCGGGGAGAGCGCGTGCGTAACAGCAGGCTGGGGTTGGAGAGAGGGAAACAGAGGACTGAGGCTCTGGGGTGAGAGAGGGAGACTGGGAAACCGAGGCCAAAGGTGGAGGGGCGCGGGGGGGGGGGGGGAGGTGACTGAGGAATGGAGACACGGGATAGGGAAAGACTGGGGAATGGGGGAACGGGATAGGGAGGGGAGACTGGGGAATGGAGGTTGTCGGGAGAGAGAGGCACTGGGGATCAGGGGAATTGGGGTTAGGACTGTGTGGCGGGGGGGGGGGGTGGGGGGGGAGGGAGATGGGAAATGGGGTGGGGGTGGGGACCAGCATTTCCTGCCGAACTGGGAACAGCAGCAGCAGCAACGTGGTGAGTGGGAGTGGCACCGAGAGAGGAGCAAGTGTGAGTGACACCTGGGAACTTTACTGTGGGCAAATAGTGAAAGGTTGTTTTCACATATGGGCAAATGGGGAACAAGAGAATGGAGTCTGAGGATTCTCACTGGAAGAAGGGTGAAGGAAGGTTTTTGCACTGACAGCTATTAAACCTTGGGATGCTTCACCATAAGAGGCTATTGAGGCAAAGACTCATTTAAAAAGGAATGGGAAGAGTATTTGAAAAAAGGAATAAAAGATATAGCACATTTCATGACCTCAGCACACCTCAAAACCATTTACAGCCATTGAAGTACTTTTGAAGTGCAGTCACTGTTGTAATGTAGGAAACACAATGGTCAATTTGCGCACCTATTTTTTAGTATTGTTGATTGAGAGATTAATATTGGCCAGGACACCGAGGAGACCTCCCCTGCTCTTCTTCGCAATAATGCCGTAGGATCTTTCATGCCCACCTGGACGGGCAGATGGGGTCTCGGTTTAACGTCTTGTCCATAAGACGGCCCCTCCGATAGTACCTTAGCATTTCCTCAGTACTGTACTGAAATGTCAGCCTAGATTTTTGTGCTCCTGTGTCTAGAGTGGGGCTATGCTTTGTGCGATTGGCTTGGTTCAGGCCGGTCTGTGCCGGCAGGCTTTGAAGTGTGAAATCCAAGTCCAAATTGGCCGTGGCTGGGGCTCCCAGTTCAAAGTTGTCACATTCACAAAGAAACAAAGTCCAACCAGAGGCCAAGGAGATGGGGCCTATTAACAGTGTCATCGACTGGGGAGCCTGACTACTTGTGCAGTGCAGGTGGATTGTGGCTGTAGTTACAGGCTGAATATCAGCAGGTTACGGGATTGTTATTAATTGCAGGTAGTAGATCAGGGCTTTGCATCTGTTACTACCACTTACAAAATAGATTACGGGTGAGTTATTTTATTACTGCTGGTTGGGAGAGGAATCTGAGTATTACCAGTATTATTAGTTATCGGTGCCATATCAATGAGTTATTATTAGTTACTGGTGGAATTCTTCCACCTCTGTTTTCCCCCCTATGAATCCCTTTTTCATCATCGGTTTCCCCTCTTCACCTGCTCGCAGGTGGCCTCCTGGTTCTTGGAAGTCCTCGCTCAACAACTGCTGGCACGAAATCACGAGCAAAGATACTCAACTAGAGGGGACTCCATGCTTTATTCGGTAAATGCAATAACATTTGCAGATGTCCCCTGATCGAACTTCCAGCAATATTGCCAACCAGAATTTGCAACCCGAACAAGGTTGACCAAGGGGACAAAAGTTCAACCGTAATGAAGAAAACTGCCTCAAAGAATTGACTCACCATAGGCAGTCCCTCGAAATCGAGGAAGACTTGCTTTCACTCCTAAAGTGAGTTCTTTGGTGGCTGAACATTCCAATACGAGAGCCACAGACTCTGTCACAGGCGGGACAGATATTCATCGGGGGAAGGGGGAGGTGGCACTGATTTACCACACGCTCCTTCCGCTGCCTGGGCCTGATCTCTTCACGCTCGCAGCGTTGAGATTCGAAGAGCTCAACGCCCTCCGGGATGCACTTTCTCCACCTAGGGCGGTCTTCGGCCAGGCTCTCCCAGGCGTCAGTGGTGATGTCGCACCAAAGAATTGACTATCTCAGTTAGCGAGGCCTTGAGGATGGTTGTGCAGGAAGTGGAATTGTATTGGTCAGTTGAAGGTTCCCTTGAGAGTTTGGAGCAGTGCAGAGCTTCACTCTGAATCGGTCCTGTATTTAGCCTTTTAGTATCATTCCCCCGAGTTCTGGAAAATCCGGCCGGCAGCCGTTAAATCACAAAGGCTGTTAAAATTTGAGACATGCAGCCTCATTAACATATTTAAATAACAGACCTGCCTCTGGAGAGCAGGTTAATCGCCCCCCCCCCCCCCAAACTTACATCTGTTAAAACCCGAAGTGAGCGCTTTGGAGGCGGGTTTGTGAAATTTTAACCACCCCCGCCTCCCTGCACTCTCCCATCTGTTGAATATCTTTGGTCTCTTTTCAGCATTTGCAGTCCAGTATATTGGTACGTTCGTGACATTTAAAAGGGGTTTGGGACTAAATTGGACAGCTCAGGCATGACGGGGCGAATGGCTTCTGCGCTATCCGATCGATTGTAAGATTCTGAGGGCAGTTGAACATGATGCTCCTCAGTCTCCGCAATTCCTGCTCCTGTGGTTAGGAGGAGTTCACTGACAGCCCAGGCTGACTGCCTGCATTGCTAACTCGCTATTTCCATCTGAGCCAGCACTTTTTCTACTGCAGCACAAATTAGACTGGGACTTTGGCCGGTGGAGGATTGTCAGTACAAATTTACTGATGCTCTGGGCTATATAGCACCAACATAATGTCTTAAATTAGTACTGGAACTATAGAACGTTTACGTGGGGATGTGTAATGATGTAATCGTGTCATCAACCTGCTGATTACATCTAAAAGGAATCCGAATCATCTATTTTTTATAATATTTTGTTGCCAGTATTGCAACAGGTTTCTGTCATAACTGAGCTGGTTAAGGCAGTTAGTAACTGAGCCAGATAGACTGGGGAGGTCCCACTTTTGATTCCTGGCCTCTGCCGAGTTATCTAGGCTCAGCCAGGTAATGTCATGCACACTACAATTGGCATGGTGACATTTAGGTATTGGGAGTGGGAGCGTAGAAAGCGCTTGTGTGTGTGGACATCTGATGGGAAAAATATTTGGCTTGCCTGGAATGTCCTCCCATGGTAGACTAGCTTAATAGCCTGCAGTCAGTGTCTAGGTTCTCACATACAAATTCGGCATTGTGGGAAGTACTAGAGGGCACTCAATATCTGTTGGACCGTACCCTTGCAAGGTATCAGCAACTTCAGAACAATGGGAGGGGGAAAAATCAGCAAAGAAAATGAAGAAAAACAGATCCTGGCCTAGATCTTTTTTTTAAAGCCCCCCCCCCCCCCATGCAACAGGCGGACGAGGGTCGGGGGGGTGGGGTGGGTAGAGGGGGTATGGGGCGTTAAAAGTATCACAAAGAAATTGTATTTCTATAGCGCTTTTCACGATCACCAGATGTCCTACAGCACTTTAAAGCCAATAAAGTACTTTTTGGAGTATAGTCACTGTTGTAATGTAGGAAACACGGCAGCCAATTTATAAGAACATAAGAAATAGGAACAGGAGTAGGCCATTTGACCCCTCGAGCCTACTCCGCCATTCAATAAGATCATGGCTGATCTGATTATTGAAACTGCTCCACTTCTCTGCCCGCTCCCCATAACCCTTTATTCCCTTATCGCTCAAAATTCTGTCTATCTGCGCCTTAAATATATTCAGTGACCCAGCCTCCACAGCTCTCTGGGGCAGAGAATTCCATAGATTTACAACCCTCAGAGAAGAAATTTCTCTTCGTCTCAGTTTTAAATGGGCGGCCCCTTATTCTGAGACTATGTCCCCTAGTTTTAGTTTCCCCTATGAGTGGAAATATCCTCTCTGCATCCACCTTGTCGAGCCCCCTCATTATCTTATAAGTTTCAGTAAGCTCACCTCTCATTCTACTGAACTCCAGCAAGCTCCCATAAACAGCAATGTCATAATGACCAAGTCATATTTTTTTTGTGGTGTTGATTGAGAGATACATATTGACCAGGATACCAAGCATAACTTCCCTGCTTGCTATTCTTCAAAATACTGCCATGGGATCTTTTACGTGCACCTGTGAGAGCAGACAGGGCCTCGATTTAATCTGAAAGACCGCACCTCCGACAGTGCAGCCCTGTCTCAGTACTGCACTGGAGTGTGAGCCTAGATTTTTGTGCACAAGACTCTGGATTGGGACTTGAACCCACAAAGGTCTAACTCAGAGGTGAGAGTGCTACCCACTGAACCATAGCTGACGCCTCGGGTACGGCAACCCAACCCCATTCCTGCCCCGTTAAATTTTAAAGTGCAGAATTCAGGCCACGGACAAGGCTCCCACAAAAGGCAGTAGGGGCCTAATTACCATACCAAACTCTCAACCTGATGACATAGTCAGCGGTCGACTTAAATTTACCAGAAAGTCAATGAGAGGACGGAGCAATGGGATTACTGGCAGCGGAACTGAGGGGGGGAGCTATCTCTCCTTGTGGGCCAGGAGGAGTAGCTGTGCTCCCGCCAAGCCCCTCAAGAAAGGCTTTGGCCTCCCCCATCCCTGACCTCCATTCTCCCTGCCCCACCCGCCTTCCCAGTCACAGGCCTCCCCATGGCTGACCAGATCTTCCTCTTTCCCCCACCAGTCCAGATTGCCCCACATTCGTCTCCGGCACCCACCCACTCTCAGGAACTGACCCCAGTGGTCACCAGCTGCTGCCTCTTGCTGCCAGTGATCCCTCCTGCCCGCTGGCCTGGCTGTCCATTTGGTCCGTTGATGAGCGGGAGGCGGAGCTACAAAGTTTTAATACGGCTCTGCCAGTAAGATCGGCAGGACCTATGCATAGCTGGCCTTGCTGAGTTTTTTGGTCGTTTTTGGTCTTCCTCGCACTCTCCCCACTTGCCCATAAATACCGGGCCCCTGGATTTACGTCTGCAGTTGCCTAAATGATGGGAGTGGATGGAGACATAAGAACATCATAAATAGGAGCAGGAGGAGGCCATTTGGCCAACTCGAGCCTGCTCCACCATTTAATAAGATCATGGCTGATCTGATCTTGGGCTCAGCTCCACTTCCCTGCCCGCTCACCATAACCCTTTATTCCCTTATCGTTCAAAAATCTCCACCTTAAATATATTCAATGACCCAGCCTCCACAGCTCTCTGGGGCAGAGAATTCCACAGATTTACAACCCTCTGAAAGAAGAAATTCTTCCTCATCTTAGTTCTAAATGGGCGGGCCCTTATTCTAAGACTATGTCCTCTAATTGTAGTCTCCTCTATCAGTGGAAACATCCTCTCTGCATCCACCTTGTCGAGCCCCCTCAACTTTCTTATATGTTTCAATAAGATCACCTCTCATTCTTCTAAACCCAAATAGGCCCAACCTGCTCAACCTTTCTTCATAAGTCAACCCCTTCATCTCGGGAATCAACCTCGTGAACCTCCTCTGAACTGCCTCCAATGCAAGCATATCCCTCCTTTAAATAAGGAGCCAAAACTGTACACAGTACTCTAGGTGTGGCCTCACCAATACCCTGTACAGTTGTAGCAGGACCTCTCTGCTTTTATACTCTATCCCCCTAGCAATAAAGGCCAACATTCCATTTGCCTTCCTGACTCCTTGCTGTACCTGCATACTAACTTTTTGTGTTTCATGCACTAGGACCTCCAGGTCCCGCTGTATTGCAGCATTTTGTAATCTCTCTCCATTTAAATAATAATTTGCTTTTTTATTTTTCCTGCCAAAGTGGAAAATCTCACACTTTCCCACATTATACTCCATCTACCAAATGTTTGTCCATTCACTTAGCCTGTCGATATCCTTTTGCAGATTCTTTGGGCCTAAAATTCAGTACCGCTGGAAAGCTGGTGCTCCCCCACCTTTTTGTGGCCATTAGCGCCGAAATTTTTTCGTGGCTGGGCCACCCCATATTCAGCTCCAAAAGTGAACAAATGGCTTCCAGCGCTAAGGAACCCTTCCAAAGTGGATGTTTCAGCGGTGTGGCTGTCTTAATTTGAGTGTTATCACCACTGAGAAATTTTGCATGCAGGTAAGGATTTCTAACAAGCCCGTTGCTCCCAGGCCTTTTTAAAGGCCAGGGTTTGCAGCAAGGACCTGAGGAGGGGTGGAAGGAGTTTGGAAGGATGGCTGGTGTAAGAGGTGAAAGGAGAGCCAACAGGTTCACGGATATGGAGCTGGAGACACTGAGGGACGGTGTGGAGGACAGAAGAAGAATACTGTTCCCTGATGTGGGGAGACCTAGCACACCACCAGTACATAATGCATGGAGGGAGATTGCAGGGGAGGTGTCAGGCACCTCCATATGTGTGAGGACGCACCCTCGCAGGAGGGTGCTGGCCAATCCGCACCTGGCCCTTCCAGGATGGCGATGGGTCGACGCCTCCTAGCTCTGGGGCGACGGGGATCCTCCTCCTCCTGCGCCGCCTCTTCCTGCTCCTACGCCGCCGCCTCCTCCTCTTCCTCACTTCTTCCTCCTCCTCCTCCTCAGGTGGTACTGCTGGCTCGACCTCCAGCGGTTGTCCCCTCATGATGGCCAGGTTGTGCAGCATGCAGCAGATGCGACGATGCTGGAGACCCATCGAGGAGAGTACTACAAGGTGCCACCAGAGTGGTCCAGGCACCGAATCGCTGCTTAAGGATGCCTGTGCACTGCTCGATGATGCACCTGGTGGCACAATGAGCCGCATTGTAGGCATGCTCTGGCACTGCCCTGGGGTTCCGCAGAGGAGTGAGCAGCCAAGTGGACAGGGGATATCCCTTTCCCCAAGCAGCCAACCGCAATCCTGATTGGGGCCGGTGAAGATGGCGGGCACACTGGTCTGGCGTTGAATGAACAAATCATGGCCGCTGCCTCCCTTGCACGGTGCTGACAGCGATGCCTTCTCCTGCGTGCTGCTTCTGAGCAGGTGTACCAGGTGTTGCCCTCCCAACACTCCTCCCATCCTCAGTGTGAATACTACGAAGCAGATCTCTGCAGCCCACAGGCCTCCACTAAAGAGTCAGACCTGAAAGTTGTACAAATGTGCAAACCTCTGTGCAGCACTCAGCAAGTTGAATGGAGCCAAAACAATTAATAAAACTATTAAAGGATAAATACAGTGGATGCTGTAATCTTAAATAAAAACACTAACAATTAATAAAACAATTTCCCTACCAAAGGGTCCCGATTGCGGCAACACTCCAGCGGTGTCCCGTTCCAGCACCAACTCGAATACCTCGCGGGGGTACTGCTGGGAAAAGCCTTACCTTTTTGCTGCTGAAAATCCCTGTCCTGGTGGCTTTCCAGCGGCCCGCACGCTGCAGAGCTCTCCGCTGGAATGTCTCCTTTACAACGGCTTCACCGCACCGTTTCCGGCAGAAGTGCATACCTCTCAAACCCCCCCCCCCCCCCCAAGCTGAATATGGCTCGGGGAGGGAAAATCATCCGACCACGGCAGCCCATCGATTTTTTTCAGTCGCCCGCCCAAACTCCGCGATAGCCGCCCCTTCAGGGACAGTGAATTTCGGCCTCTTTATGTCCTCCTCACAACTTGCTTTTCCACCCATCTTTGTATCATCAGCAAACTTGGCTACATTACACTCGGTCCCTTCATCCAAGTCATTAATATAGAGTGTAAATAGTTGAGGCTAATCTGTTACGGGAAACAGATCTTCGTATTGAGGCAACACCAACTCTTTATAAAAACGAACAAATTATACTGTTTTGTGGACAACTTGAAAACTGAATTAAAAGGGTCATAGTGATGATCTTGTGATTCCAGTGCCATGTGATGAAATGTGGTTAATTCAAAATCAAAGGCTGGCAGCAGAACATACTGGCGCTCTTGAATGCAGCACCATTGAGGTGCAGTAAGCAAGTTTATTCCCACAACTTCAGCCTACAAAGGGCCCTTCCAATATTGTGTAGGGATGCTAACCTTCCAGAATTGCCCTGGAGTCTGCAGGAATTAAAGATTAACACTGCTCCGAGCAATCGGGAAGAAAAGTCATCGGGGCATGAAAATAAAATTGATTTTTAAAAAAATTTCTGTTTATTAGTTATAAAAAATATTGGAGATGAGGGAAAAAGATTTTTTGATTGGATGGGGAGGTTGGAGTCGGGACGTCATGTGATCAAACCTCCAGGAATACGTGCAGAGCAGAGTTGATGACCCTAATATTGTGCTGTTCGATTGCTAATCGCATCATTGTATGATTTGTTTTGTTATTACTATTGAAGGTCTGAGATATAAAGAGTCACGTCCTATAATTAGGCAGTCAAATATTTGGGGCCCGAAATTGATGAAGGCCAAGGCCCGTCCAAGTTCCGCTCAAAGTACCACTGATGGCTGCCGAGAGACTGGGCAGTACTTTGCCAGGAAGATTCCTCTAAAAGAGGTGGCAGTACCGATTGGTGTCAAAATAACGGCTTACGCTGTCAATCTGGGTGGCAGCGGGCGGGAGCTCTCAATCTCGGTGGCAAAAGCTCTTGCCGCCGAGGATGGAGTCGGGCCCAGGGAGGGTGGAAGAGCTGAAAATAAAAAGCATTACAAAAAAAAAAGAACAACGGACACCTTCAGGGGACCCCATCCAGGGAAGTGCGAAAATAATATTTTAAATATGCTCCCTAACCTTTTTTTTCCCGTTCTTCATACCTACCATCGGGGTTAGACCTGCCTCCACACAGCGGTCCTGACCCCTGCTAGCGCCGACTCCCGCCCTCACCAATCTGGCATCTCGGCGAGCGGGCGGCCACTTGCGCTACCTTCCAGCCCAAGTGGAAACTGGGAGAGCGAGGAAACCGGAGGCAAAACTCGGCGGCAGTGGGCGGTAAGGTCACCAACATTGGGCCCTTGTCGTTTATTCTTCCTGAATTCAGGTCAAAATAGTTAATTCGAGGCAAGCTTTTTCCAGATCAAAAATGTAACAACATTTTTGCAATCTGAAAAGTTTCGTCAGCGAAAGAATGTTGGAAAGAAAATACAATGCTGTTAAATTATGAAGGATCACCGACTAGCTCCAGTGATGGTTGACATGTATCATTTGCTGCATCTTCTGCCACCACCCCCCTCCCCAGAGAACTCTGTACAGGTATGTGATACGTTACGTTGCTGCTGCCTGTACAAAGTGCTCCTTGAGCCAAGCAGGCAGAGCAGCTGTATTGTCACTCCGGGACTAAGCACACAGATACCAATGTTTCCAGGATTTATTAGGCTTAACTTTAATCTTGGAATTGATTTTTTTGGCATGCACTTGTTCGGTTTGATTGGGTTAAACCCTAAAAGTAGCAGGTTTACTGATCGTGCAAGCCACCACCAAAGTTGAAAAAGAGATAACATAAATCGAGAAGTTGAACAGGGTTTGAGGTCCTGACAGCGCAGTTGTGTGAATCACTCTGATTGTATTGGGTTTGCCGACTATTATTGCATTAGAATACTAAGTGTGTTATATATACTGACTTTTACTGTGCAATACATTTCCCATTAATCAACTGACTGTCACTTGGTAAGCTTCCAGCCGTTGCATTACATTTGTTAATCCTTCAGGTTAGGCATCATTTGCCATTGAATTGACGTGCACTACTGTGATTCTTGGCTTTGGAGAGGGTGCAGAGGAGATCTACTAGGATGATACCAGGAGCGAGGGACTTCAGTAGAGAGACTAAAAGAGCTGGGGATCTCCTTCGAGCAGAGAAGATTAAGGAGACATTTAATAGAGCAAGTCAAAATTATGAAGGCTTTTGATGGAGGAAATAAGAAGAAACTGTTACCACTGACGGAAGGGTCAGTAACCAGAGGGCACATTTTTTAGCTAATTGGCAAAAGAACCAGAGGGGCGCTGAAGAGAACATTTTTATGCAGCGAGTTGTTATGACCTAGAATACACTGCCTAAAATGGTGGTGGAAACAGATTCAGTTGTAACTTTCAAAAGGGAATTGAATATATACTTGGAAAAGTAACATTTGCAGGGCAATAGGGAGTGTGACTAGCTGGAGAGCTCTTTCAAAGGCCAATACAGGAAGATGGTGCGAGGAGCATGGCAAGGCTGGCTGTGATCGCGGGCTGCAGATCGGGGATTGCGGGGTTGTGGGGGCACGGGTTCGGGGGTGGGGGCACGGGTTCGGCCGTGATCATGAGGCAGGCTGCAGATCAGGGCTTGGGAGGAGGAGGGTTGCCGATTGCGGTAGGGGCTAGAGAGAGGCTGCGATCGGCAGAAGGGAGGCCAATGGCTTCTTTGAGGGGCCAGAGGCAGCACTCCAGCTGCTCCTGGCCCACAAGCAGTGCTATAAAAAGCAATTGCCTTCTAGAGCCGGTATCTCTTGCCTGCATTTCGCTGCCGGGTTTCCCGGGCTTTGAGAAACTCGACTGGCAGCAGTTAAATTTAAATCTGGCTGCCAATTGCACTGTGGGAACCTGATTTAAATATGTTAATGAAGTGTCCCGCCTGTCCAAGACGGGCCACGCTCGCGCCTCACTTCCCACAACGGCAGGTGTGTGTTGGGGGTTGAGTTTCCTTTTTTTTTAGGTTATAACCCCTGATCTCCTCCCACCTGTCGTGGGGGTGTTAACATTGTGGCCTATGGGCTCAATTCTGGGCAGGAGTGGCTCCGTTTTGTTTGAGCAACCTGGTTTTTCTGGCGTAACTTAAAAATCCCCAGTTTCCCCAATCAATTTGCACCAGCGTAACTCGGTTACAATTTTTTTAGTCGTTTTTTTTCTCAAAAGGGGGCGTTACCAGCAACCTACGCCAGTTCTGCCCATTTCGGCAACTTTGGGCAGCTAATAGTTACTCCATTTCTACTTAGGCCAGTGTATGTGGCCACTTCAGAAAACTCTTGCGGAGAGTTAAAGAAATCGGCGCAGGTAGGTACATCGGAAATCATTCGGCCTGGGATAGGGGCGGGAAGGGAAGTGGATAGGACCTGCCTTACCCTTAGTACTTTTTGTTTGCAAACATTGCTAACAATTCAATAAGAAATAAAAAATTGAAGTCCTACTTCATCTTCAAACTCTGCCCGGGATGGCAGCAGGCCGGTGTGGGAGGCCACTCGGCCTGGGCTAGGAGCGGGACAACATACCGGGAGGCCACTTGGCCTGGGCTAGGGGCGGGACAACGCACCGGGAGGCCACTTGGCCAGGGCTAGGGATGGGCAGGAGAACTGATAGAGCTCCTGCCTGCCGGTGATTTCTATCCATTCTCTTGCCCGCCCCTAGCCCAATAAAGGTTGCAGAATAAATGCAGATCATTTTACCTAAAGGAGCCCAGCAACACAGGGAGGAAGAACATCGCCACACTCAAATTGACAGAGAGACCTACATCAATTGGGACTGTTGTTGCAGACTCGCAGCGCTATTGCGCATGCGCGACATCACGAATCACCCCACTGCGCATGTGCAGATGTCCCAGCGCAGAACAACTGGCCACGCTGCGCGACTGCAGTGAAGAGACCAGACTGCGGCCAAAGTTCCAACATTTTTTTTGCCGCATCTGGGAACCTACATAAGCGGCGCAACTCCGGTAAGTGCGCCGAAAAACGGGCTCGGCTAAAATTGAGGTCTGTGATTCTAATATCAATCTGATGCACTCCAGAGTACGTTTTTTTTTAAGAAAGTGATTTTGAGATAGAACTCGTATGTTTAAGTGCTTTAATTCCTTTTCTTATCTGAAACTCTTGAGGTTACAGCCTTGTACTTACAGATAGCTAGCCAGTAAATAAATTTATCCACTTCTAAGTTTAATGATTTATTGAAAATGATTAATTTAAATATTCATACACACCAAGATGTAGAGCTCATGCAGTGGTTCAGTTGTTAAAGTCAGTCAGCCATACGGACCAGGAAGGTCCCACATTCAATCTCCAGCCTGTGTTGTCAAAAGATAGTTGCACTGTCGTTGGCTTCAGCGGCCTTGGGCTAGAGGAGTGGAACAATTAACTAGGGTTCCTGCTCCTGACTGCTATCCAGTGACCCATATTATAAAGTACACAACTGAGAACATGATTGACATGGCTTTCATGTTCCACCACAACAGAATAGCCTGCCAACTATTCCAGTCTTGTGACGAATGGCCATCTGCATGACGTTCCCTATGGCAATGACATCTGTGATCATACCCCAGAATGACTTTGCATAGAGAACGTGATTAGTTGAATGCTCACACACATTAGATCCTTTTTAAAAGGGAAGATGCAGCTTTGCTTCAATGTTCATTGTTTTCCAAATAAGGTTAACTTTGCTTTGAATGTTCCCCATTAATTGGACGGGGTGTCTTTTCCAGAGGTACATTTTGTGTAGTGCCTCAATTCCCCAGCTAATAACTAAAGGGAAACAATAGATGACAGTGTGCTTGGTTTGTTCTCACAACGGAAGCGACTGCTTTGTATAAACAGGATATGAATGACTGGATGTATCGGACCCACAGGAATATCGGAATAGGAGGAGGCCATTCAGCCCCTAGATACTGCTCTGCCATTCAGTTAGATCATGGCTGATCTGTCCCTCAATGCCATTTACCCACATTATCTCATTAGTAGCTAGCTCAATGACTACTTGATTAATTTTGATTTACAGTCAACTTATATTTTTTCAGTGCCAATTTTCAAACCTCCCCTTCTCCTGAAAACATTGACTCCTTACTGAGGTAGCGTTCCACAGATGCTAGTTCCACATGATCCACTACCTCGCTCTTGCCATTCCTCATGTGATCCGAGACAGTGATTGTTGGTAGGCGATGTGATTGCAGGGTTTCTCACCAAGGTTTTCCCCTCCCCCAACCCTGCGCACTGAGGGCACTTGTAATGCCCCAACTTCCGTCAGGTAATTCAACGAACATCAGTGGACCAAACTGCAGTGAGGTTACAACTGGTTAAAATCGCACAATGAGCTTCTGCCTAATGACCCTTTTGAGTTTCAGTTGAAAGGTTCCACAGTGTGGGCCTCGGGTGAGGACAGAATCAAACTTGGCTGTGGTTGCCATGAGCCTTTAATAATGGCCAACTATGGCTGACATTCGCTGTCAAGGCCTATCTATAATAAAAGTCATTTTTTGTCAGTCCTGGGGATTTTGTCTGGCCGGTGCCGGGGCTGGGAGCATGTGGTCTGGACTGTGACAGTTGCACTGACCAATGGGTGATCAGGGCCCGCCAGGCCACGCAACCAATCAGGGCGAGTCTGCTCACATGAGGAGGTGGCAGTGGTAGCAGCGGGGCTAATGGGCGCAGGCACGGGGGGGGGGGGGGGGGTGGGGGGGGGTCGAGAGGAGCGCGTGGTGGGTGAGAGTAAAAGAGGGAAGGGGAGGGGCAAAGAGGGAGGTGAGGGAGGGGAAAAGATAATGGGAGGGAGAAGGGAGGGGGAGAGTGTGAGAGAGAGTAAGAATGGGAGGGTGAGTATGGGGGAAGGTGGGAGGGGGACAGACAGAGAGAGAGAGCGGGAGGGCGAGAGGGAGGGCGGACGATAGGGAGGACATCAGCGTTGATTCTATAGACGAAAAAGATAAGTCTACACAAGTACTGTTGCACTAAAGATACTTATTTGACCGCAAATGTTTTGTGGGTCTCTGCTAGTACATGAATAACAGGCACTTGGATGAGGTATGGGAGTGTAAATTGAATCAATGAAACTGTAGACCAGTCAGGGATCAACCCCTTCAGGAGGAAATTGGCGCAGTAAAACTGGTGAGAAAAGAAAAGGAAATCATGCAGTCCAGAGGCCTGCTGCATTGAAGCATTAAATTGCAATCTCACAGAGATGTTGGCAGAAGGGGGAGCAGTGTCGTTTTGTTTCACTGAGTTGTCTGTATTGCCTGTACTGCTGTGGGGGGGTTTCTTGCAGATACCTGGTTTGGGTAGAAAATCATCTGGAAAATTGGCTGTCTCATTCTGGCACACCTAGAGGCTGGTTTGGAGCAATATATGTGGAGCCGTGGGAGTGGAATTCGAGGGAATTCATCGGAAGAAAGAAACTCATGCAAGACGCTACATTTCAGACGATTTTGGAGTCCTTGCTTATCCAAAGTAGAATACTGCCCCGAGAAATACATGGATGAAATTCATGAGAGAATTCTAATTTATTTTTGAAATGGCAATGAACTTTATATTTTAATGCCTCATTACTCACAAGCTGGTGTTGTATTTAGTGCTGGATTTCCTACTAGTGAGTAAAACGGACCTGATAATTCCAAGTATTTTTCCATAAGTTCCTCAAGAGCTTGAAATGGAACTGGAATCGTATCGTACAGTAAAAATTAGTAATTGGTTTCTCTTAGCCCCACCACTCAGTTTGAGGGATATATATAGAAATCTGTAATATCTATACATTAAGGCCCCAAGTTTCCATACGCGGCAAAACAGGCACCCCTCCGAGCTGGGCGCCCGTTTTTCGCGCCGAAAACGGCGCCTGAAAAAAAACACGCTATTCTCGAGCGCTTTGCAGCTCGATGTCTGCTTGGCGCGGCGCACAGGGGGCGGAGCCTACCACTTGCGCCGATTTTGTAAGTAGGAGGGGGCGGGTACAATTTAAATTAGTTTTTTTCGTGCCGGCAACCCTGCGCGTGCGCGTTGGAGCGTTCGCGCACGCGCAGTCTGAAGTAAACATTGGCACTCGGCCATTTTAAAAAGTGCTGCAGAAAAAGTGAAAATTTGTTTATTGAACCCTTGCAAAGGCTTGCATTTTAATTTTCTTGATATTTCTGTGTGTGAGGGTGAGGGAGTGCATTCTGTAATTAAAGATAGACTGTGATAAATGGGACACATGCACTTGTTTGAGATTATTCAAATTCTTTGTAGCTGTTCAATTTTTAAAAATTTTTAATAAAACCACATTGCCCTTCCATGATCAGCACTGAGGCTTCTTCCAGCTTTCTCCCTCTGCCGTCGGTCGGGTCCGACGGCAAACCGCTGCCTGAAAGGCCTACCTGAAGCACTTTCACACAGGTAGGAACATGGTTTATTTAATCTTTTCTTTGCTTATAAATTTTTATTCAAGTTGGATTTATTTGTATAATATTTGTATAAGTATAACTAAGGATTTATTGTAGAATGTAATGACTTCCCTTCCCCCCCCTCCCCCCCCCACCTCATTCCTGACGCCTAATTTGTAACCTGCGCCTGATTTTTTAATGTGTAGACAAGGTTTTTTCAAGCCTACAAAAATCTTCACTTGCTCCATTCTAAGTTAGTTTGGAGTACGTTTTCACTGTGGAAACTTTCAAATCAGGCGTCAGTGGCCGGACACGCCCCCCTTTGAAAAAAAAATTCTGTTCAAAAGCGAAACTGTTCTACCTGACTAGAACTGCAGAAAACTTAAATGTGGAGAATTCCGATTTCTAAGATAATCCGTTCTCCACCAGTTGCTCCTAAAAAAAATCAGGAGCAAATCATGTGGAAACTTGGGGCCTATATATTGGTAGCTATCTACAGTATATAAAGAATCTACATGTGCACAGAGCTCCTGCCGACACAACTTGACTTACCTGTTGCTACATTTTAGTCACACATTTTATACCCACTGTTTCCCTGTACCCACGTTTATAATAGGTTCAGCTACGTAAATGCATTACTCTGATTGCACAGTCTGGCCATCAAGATTTCCACAAATCACTCAAAAAGCTTTTTGAAGTTATTGTCATTTGCTATTATTTTCCCCTCAGAAACTGAAATTTCTAACATTCAAAATAAGAACTTCAGCAACATAAATTGAAAAATGACATGCTTCACACTAATGCCATTTCAATTATCGATTTAATTGTCCTTTGTATCTTTCAGTATCATTAAAATGTTTTACCCAAAGGCCTATTCGAAAAGCCTGAGCTTTGACTTAATATTTTTGCCCAGAGCTGTGATTCTGAATTTAGATCGTGCAATCTGAGCATATGCAGTGTGCATCATTGGCCAGGATACAATACAGTAGTTCAGTCAGTTGTACTGATGGAATATTTTAGCAGTTTTTCCTCTAATTTTTTTTCAAAGTTACTTGAAGAAAAGTTAAAGGACAATATTCAAAATCTATTCAGGTAAAATTTGTTTGTTCTTTTAAACAGCTTTTGTGTATTACTGTGAATAAAAGATAGACTTTTGGTTACACACGTATTGTAGTTTTTGTGTTGTGTCCTACTTTAGAAAGTGCAGTAAGCTCAGAGAGTGAGATAATGATATGTGCCTCATTGTAATTAAATACATTTTTAATTGAATTTTGAAGCAGCAGCCTCCAATTGTCACACCTATCAACCTGTTATTTTGGCAATGGAAAATATTAAATATTCTAATTACTAAAAAGTAGTCACAGAAATAGACAGAGTTCCTTTCTTCATTTTATTTTTTTTCCAGAAAGAAAATGAGCACTAATTGTTTTTGTTGATAGTAATTATTATGTGTAAATGTTCATAGATGCGAGCCAGCAGAGAGAGAGAGAGCGAGAGAGAAAGAGAGACAGACAGACAACGATATACACCCAGGGACCAATCACAAAACACCCAATTCAGTATTTAGAGATCTTTTAGAATGTCACGACGTGCTGCGAAACTAGACTGACTTTTGACCTTTTTTTGCACAAAACGGGTCCAAAACGATCAATTTGTGTCGCCAATAGAGCACGACTGAAGCACACGTATTGATGCAGGCACCTTTTAGTCCTGTGTGTCTGCCTAAAATGAGGGTCCTTAGACTGATTTAGCCCCATTTCTGAAATTTGCTTGCGCTACTGCTCGCTTCGTCACTTCTTAAAATCCGCCCAGTCAATCATGGCAGGAACAGTTGGGAAGCAGTCTTCACAAGCGCTAATTAAATGGATCCTCATCTTCGTTAAGGTGAGTCATTTCAGGCTGTTTGTTGGGCTCGGCTTGGCTGCAATGGCAAAAACTTTTAACTACTTTTTGGTGGTGAGGGAGCTTTTCTGTCCTTAAAATTCTGCACAATTGTTGCTGCCATGGGCGTTCTGCTGGGTCTACCTTTTGGGGCTGGAGGATGAAGAACATCAGTACCAGCAAGGGAGAGTCCATAGACCTGCAGTTGCTGCAAAAAGAGGGTGAATGAGGGGAGGCGGCAGGAGACTGTCCATGCACGGGTGTTCAGGAAGAGAATTTCACACTGCAATCTAACTGAGGACCAGTGCTTCAACAACAACAACTTATATTTAAATAGCACCTTTAGCGTAGTGAAATGTCCCATGGCGCTTCACAGGAGTATTAGCACAGGTGACCAAAAGCTTGTTCATAGAGGTATGTTTCAAGGAGCATCATGAAGGAGGAAAGCGAGGCAGAGAGGTTTAGGCAGGGAGTTCCAGAGCTTGGAATCGAGGCAACAGAAGGCATGGCCACCAATGGTTGAGCAGTTATAATCAGGGGTGCTCAGGAGGGCAGAATGAAAGAAGCGCAGTCATCTCGGGAGGGTTGTGGGGCGGAGAAGATTAGAGATAGGGAGGGGCGAGGCCATAGAGGGATTTGAAAATAAGGATGAGAATTTTGAAATCGAGGCGTTGTTTAACCGGGAGCCAATGTAGGTCAGCGAGCACAGAGGTGAGGGGTCACAGAAGGGAACTGTGTCACCTGTTAGAGCACCAACTAGAACCCCACACTAGAGCGTGGACAGCACTGCCCGTGGCTCTCGAGGTCACCTAGATTTCTATGTCACATTCCAGGTTGCAGCAGGCGACATCAGCAACACAACCTAGTTTGCTGTCCACTGCTGTATCAAGGATGTCACTGAGGCTCTGTCCTCAAGGAGGAATTAATTAATTTCAGTCAGAGCAAGTGAAGCAGAACAAAAGAGCTTTGCAAGGATTGCAGGGTTCCCAAGAGTACAAAGAATAATTAACTGCACACAAATTGCTTTGCGTGCTCTGTGTCAAGCCTCGGGCATCCAGGTGAACAGGAAAGGATTCTACCCCCTTAATGGTGGTGTGTGACAACAAGCAGTGCATCGTGCAGGTGTGTGGCTGTAGTCATGATGCCCTTATCCTTTTGTTGTTCATTCATGGGATGTGACATCAGCATTTATTGCCCGTCCCTCGATGCCTTTGAGAAAGTGGTGGTGAGCCTTCATGAGCAGTTTGATACAAGTTAAGAGTCAACCATGTTGGCATGGGACTGTAGCCACATATAGGCCAGACTAGGCAAGGACAACAGGTTTCTGACCTTATAGGGCTTCGTGGTCACTTTTACCAGCTTTTCTTTTCAGATTTAAACTGAATTCAAATTCTCAAACTGCCACGGTTGGATTTGAACTCGCATTCTCTGGATTATTAGGATTATTAGTCCATGCCTCTGGATTACTAGTCCAGCAACATAACCATTACGCTGCCATATCCAACAGACCTCAACACCCTGTCTCTCACACCCGGACCATCAGATGTCAGGTTACTGCTTAGGGACCGGGATATCCCCTGTATACGTGGCTCATGACTCCGGTCAGGAACCCGAGCACAGAACCTGAGGAGTGCTCGAATCAGAGCTATGCATTCAGCAGATCTCTGATCGAATAAACTATTGGAATTCGGAAACAGAGGTTCCACTGCCTGGACCGTTCTGGAGGTGTTCTGCTGTACAACCCTGACAAAGTCTCCAAATTTGTGGTTGTCTGCTGCACACTCCATAACTTTGCCCTCCAAAGTAGCCAAGCCTTGGAACCACCTGGGGAGCAAGAATTACAGGAGCGGGATGATGATCAGAAAGAGGATGATGATGAGGAAGAGTGCGGGTGACCAATCGCTCCAGCTGCCAGAGCTGTGAAGCAGCAATTAATTGAGGCGAGGTTTAGCTGAAGAATCCCTCCTCTCTCTCCATTGTAATATCTGTACACTCGGAAGTGTACACAATCCTGGGTCTTGCACTACCATCACCAGCAGCAGTTAACAAAAGCACCACATGTTTCACTCTTTGAAATCATGCTTCCAAAAAATTAACAATAGACAACTAAAAATCACCTCGGTGCAAAGCCCTGGTGCCTGACTTCTGTGCTGTTTTGTCTATTCTGGTGTTTGTATGAAGCAGATCCCCTGTGGCTGAAGCTTGGGAGTTGGCAGAAAACTGCTGACCTTCCACCAAGGGCACATGAAATGGTCCTGGTGGGCGACTTTGAGGAGCTCTGGGCACAGAGGACCCGTCTGCAGACTGCAGCATCTCAGTGTTGGCTGATGCAATTTGGCTGCTTTGGCACCAACGAGGACATTGGTTGAGAAGCTGGTGGGGTAGCAGCCTCTCCCATGGTGCCGCTGCCACTCTCATGGGCTCAGCTCACAGCACTGGGCTTTGCCTGGGAACAGAATGATTTGAGGCTCTTGATGCTCCTTTCTGTAGTCTTCCTCATAGCTTTAAAGCCAGAGTAGCTGCCTCAGCCTGAGCTCCCAGCGAGGCTGTCAGCTGCCACTCTTGGCTCCACGGCTGAGTCCCCCTCCCTGCAGTGTTCACAGAGCTGACCATTTGGCCGCCGATTGACTGCAGTGTTGTGATGGCCCGCACGAAGACTCCACACAAGTTGGAGTTGGGCTCTGTGCTATGGTGCTAAGGCTCACTGGCAGGCAACCAAGTGCACCTAGAAGTGCTTGGTGTATATCTATCAGTCATCTTCTGTACGCTGGGCCCTCTTAAAGTCCACATCTGTGTCCCTGCTGCAGAGTAAGGATGCGAGCTTGCCCTCCATTGAGATGCTTGCTCAGCTGTCCTATCCCCTTGGCCTTGCTCCAGTTATCTAGTACTTGGTGTTCCACCTTGTGCAGACCCATCTAACCTCTGTCTGAACTCGGATGCCAGTCGCTGAGCTGGTGCCTGTAAGGGTAAGGTTGACTGATGCTTCTTCATCGTGCCTCCTTCCTAGGGCTGTTGGAGCTGTAATGAAAGAGTCGGACAGTTAGTGGCAAGGATAAGCACAGGCAGCTGAATGGCTACTGAAGTGGCCGCTTAAAAAAAAAAGTTAATTATTATTTAAATAGGGAGAGACTACAAAATGCTGTGGTACAGAGGGATCTGGGGGTCCTTGCACATGAAACACAAAAAGTTAGCATGCAGGTACAGCAAGTAATCAGAAAGTCAAATGGAATGTCGGCTTTTATTGCAAGGAGGATGGAGTATAAAAGTAGGGAAGTCCTGCTCCAACTGTATCGGGCTTTCCTGAGACCACACCTGGAGTACTGCGTTCAGTTTTGGTCTCCGTATTTCAGGAAGGATATACTTGCATTGGAGGCAGTTCAGAGAAGGTTCACGAGTTTAATTCCTGAGATTGAAGGGGTTGTCTTATGAAGGCAGATTGGGCCTATACTCATTGGAGTTTAGAAGAATGAGAGGGGATCTTATTGAAATGTATAAGATTCTGAGTGGGTTTGACAGGTTAGATGTAGAGAAGATGTTTCCCCTCGTGCGGGAATCTAGAACTAGGGGGCATAGTTTCAGAATAAGGGATCGTCCATTTAAAATGGAAATGAGGAGAAATTTCTTCTCTCGGGGTTGCATTTAGGGTTAGGGTTGGAATTCTCTACCCCAGAGAGCTGTGGAGGCTGGGTCATTGAATATATTTAAGGTGGAGATAGACAGATTTTTGAATGATAAGGGAGTCGAGGGTTATGGGAAGCGGGCAGGAAAGTGGAGTTGAGGCCAAAATCAGATGATATTGAATGGCGGAGCAGGCTCAAGGGGCCATATGGCTTACTCCTGCTCCTATTTCTTATGTTCTTATGAAAGCAGCTGCACTTTATCATGCAGTGCGCGTGTAATGTTACATTGCAGTGTGAAGGGAAAAAGTGGGTAAGATGTGCAGAAACCCCACGGGTTGTGTCCTCCAGCCTCGCCAGTTGGTGTGGGCCTGACTCGCTCCCTGCCCACGATGTTCAGGACATGGATATATACTCGCTGTCCTCCTGTGCATGCCTGCTCCCAGGTATTGTGTGTTAACCTATCCTGGAAGATAAAAGGGCGTGTGTTAATGGTAGCCTGGTAAGGTGTACACATACTGGTTGGATATACATTTGAAAAGGAGAAACAATGCATGGTTGTGGGGAAAGAGCAGGGGAGTGGCACTAATTGGATGGCTCTTTCAACGAGCCAGCACAAGCACAATGGCCTCTTTCTGTACTGTTTGATTCTATGTCTTGATGATGATGTACTCATGGTAGAATAGTATGGATATTGTGTGGCGCGGTGATGGGCATAATAGTGAGGAGGGTATCAGGCGCGGAATGTGAGTCGAAGCAGAAGGAGGTGGACTTAAGTATGCTGCCGTGATTGGAGGAGAGTGAAAGGAAGCAGGGTAGGGAAGGCTTGTGAATGAGGCTACAGGTGGTACAGAGTTGAGGAGAGAATAATGCGCAATATGAGTGAGAAGTAATATCTTAGCACCTCTGGTGAGGTCATTAAACTTGTTTCAACATTGCAACACAGCCCTCCTCTGCCACCTCTTGCCACTGCTGCCTGATTGCCTTGAGACCCGGCCCCTGGCGGGAATAACACCTCACTCCAGTGGACCACCTCCACCAAGACTCCCAATGAGCATCTGAGAATCTGGGAGCCCTCCCAGCAGTTGTTTCTGACTTTTTTTAGTCTGTACAGCACTTGGCAGTGTACAGCAGCCAGAGTACACCTCCCCTTTAAGAGGTACAGGTTACCTTTAATTGACATCAGGGATGCCCGATATTCCTGTCCTTCTCCCCATTAGGTGAGCTGTCAATGGACAGTACGAGTGGCAAGGGTAGTCCACTAATCAGGCATGAGGGCCAATTTTTCAATTTAATGACACCCATATGATTGGCTTCTTGTTGTAGGTGCAGTGCCGATTCAGCGACCGAAACTGGGTGCAGACCAATTTCTCCCCCTAGGAGTGTCGCTAAGCCTAACTGCGCATTCATCCCCCAGTTGGGCCAAACCTGAGGTTCACGTTCCACAGCTCTGCCAAACCCCAGGTTCCCCCCGGCAATGCCAGATCAAAGAGGTGGGTTTTACTGAGGGTCTTAAAGGGTCACCCCTCCTAATATCCCCATTTTTGACTCTTGTCCATTTTTTCCTAATGCCTTACGAAGTGCCTTGTGGCATTTTTGTACATTATAGGGCCGCGCCTAGAACGGCGCAGCCCCGACCTGGACGCCCGTTTTTCGCGCCACAATGTGCGCTGAAAAAAAACTTACAGATTCTCCGGCTCCCTGCTGGTCCTCTGGAGTCAGGCGCGGCGCAGCAGGAGCTGTAGGGGGCGGAGCTACAGTGGGCGCGCATGTGCAGTAGTTCCAGGCGCCCAAAACTGTGTCGGAGGGGCCCGAAGCACACAGCCCCTAGCCCTGGCCGAAAGGCCTCACTGGGACTGCGTGCATAAGGCTGCCTCCCACGCCCAACTCCTGCTTCCTCCCGACCTGATTCGACTCCCGCTTCCCCCCCGGACCCCGACACCGACCCGATTCCCGCTTCCTCCCCCGCCCCTGCCCCCGGACCGGACCCCCCGGATGGGACCCGGCCCGCGCGCCCCCCCCCGCTGCCATCCGACCTGACCTCACTCTCCCTCCCTCCCGACCTGACCCGCGCTCCCGACCCCGGACCTGACCTGACCCAACGCCACCTACCTGTAAATCTGGTGCTGGGGACGGGCCCTGCCCGAAGTCTTGGGCCCGGCCCGTTCAGCCTTCTCTCCCCCTTCTCCTTTCCCCCCCCTTCTCCTTTCCCCCCCCTTCTCCTTTCCCCCCCTTCTCCTTTCCCCCCCCCTTCTCCTTTCCCCCCCCTTCTCCTTTCCCCCCCCCTTCTCCTTTCCCCCCCTTCTCCTTTCCCCCCCTTCTCCTTTCCCCCCCTTCTCCTTTCCCCCCCCTTCTCCTTTCACCCCCCTTCTCCTTTCACCCCCCTTCTCCTTTCACCCCCCTTCTCCTTTCACCCCCCTTCTCCTTTCCCCCCCCCTTCTCCTTCCCCCCCTTCTCCTTCCCCCCCTTCTCCTTCCCCCCCCCCTTCTCCTTCCCCCCCCCGTCTCCTTCCCCCCCCCCGTCTCCTTCCCCCCCCCGTCTCCTTCCCCCCCGTCTCCTTCCCCCCCACCTCCTTTCCTTTCCCCCCTCTCCCTACCATTCTCCCCCCTTCTCCTCTCCCACCTCATTCCCCTTCTCCCCCCTCTTTCCCCTTCTCCCTCCCTCTTCCCCCTCCCCTCCTCCCTCCTCCTCACCCCCCCTCCTCCCTCCTACTCACCCCCTCCCCTTCTCCTCCTCCCCCCCTTCCCCTCTTCCTCCTCCTCCCCCCTTCCCTTCTCCTCCTCCCCCCTTCCTTTTCTCCTCCCCCCCCTTCTCCTCCCCCCCTTTCCCTTTCCCCTCCTCCTCCCCCTTCCTCTTCTCCTCCTCCCCCCCTTCCTCTTCTCCTCCTCCCCCCTTCCTCTTCTCCTCCTCCCCCCCTTCCCCTTCTCCTCCTCCCCCCCTTCCCCTTCTCCTCCTCCCCCCCTTCCCCTTCTCCCTCTCCCCCCCCTTTCCCTTCTCTTCCTCACCCCCTTCCCCTTCTCCTCCTCCTCCCCCTTCCCCTTCTCTTCCTCCCCCCCCTTCCCCCTCCCTCTCCCTCTACCCACCTCCTCCCCCTCCCCTCGCTGTCAGAAACACACACTGACAGACAGAGAGTGAGAGACACACAAAGACAGACAGACAGAGAGATAGAGACACTGACAGAGACACACTTGGGCGGGGGGGGGGGATCCCAGCACGCTGTTGGAGGGCTCCCGGTGCTGCAGTCGGTAAATAGAAAATGTTTTATTTATTGATTTAAAAAAAAATCTTACTAATTTTTTTTGATTGATTTATTGATGTTTTATCATTTATTATTGATGATGGCTCTATTTGTAAAACTTAAGTATTTAATGTTTGTAAACTTCCCTTTAAACCCCCCTCCCCCTCATTCCCTACGCCTGATTTGTAACCTACGCCTGATTTTCTAAAGTGTAGACAAGGTTTTTTCAAGCGTACAAAAATCTTCACTTACTCCATTCTAAGTTAGTTTGGAGTAAGTTTTCATTGCCGAAACTTTGAAAATAGGCGTAAGTGGCCGGACACACCCCCTTTTGAAAAAAAAATTCTGTTCCAAAGTGAAACTGTTCTAACTGACCAGAACTGGAGCAAATTAAATGCCGAGAATTTGAATTTCTAAGATACTCCGTTCTACACCAGTTGCTCCAAAAAATCAGGAGCAACTGAGGCCGAAACTTGGGCCCATAGTTTCTATATAAATGCAGGCTATTTAAGTGTTGTTGCTTTTACTTTAATGTGAGCACGCAAAAATTATTTTGGGGAGAAATTGGCCTTGTTTGTGCTTCCCATTATAGCGCCTCTGGAGGGCGATAATGGGGTGCTAACGGCATACCAACCGGGCGTTCCGAAATTACTGATGCCCATGAACTTGCACTAAAACTTACCGTCTCGACCTCTTGCGCCCTGGAGATTGTAACATCATCCGGTGCACAGTACCCCGTTGTCGCCCCGGATCTGCAGCTTCGCCGGGCGTCAACAACGGCAGCTGTCTGAGGCGTTGTGACCGCGGCTGTCCGCTTGGGGAACGGTAATTAAAGGCATTGGTGGTCAGGTAGGCCAAACTTTTTGTTATGTCTTGAATTAAAAAGTCAGATTAGATACTGCAAGCTCAAAGTAAGGTGTGACCGTAGTCTTTTATTACAGATCTCAGAGTGCCTCTCCAGCCTGTGAGGCCTCCTTATATACAGGTGCTCCCAAGGGATTGTGGGATCCCTTGGGACTCCAGGGGATAAGCCCTCTGGTGGTTAGACATGGTATTTATAGGTTTACACACATAACACTTTTATTATCACCCCACATTACAACACTGACTGCACTCCAAAAGTACATCATTGGTTGTAAAGCGCTTTGAGATGTCCGGTGGTTGTGAAAGGCGCTATATAAATGCAAGTCTTCCTAAGCTGTTTATTGAATTTTTTTCCATGCTGCGATTGATCAGCCCCGCACTCTCAAAGTGTTTGGGCTGCTCCTCGCCAACCATTCCCAGCCTTACCTTGAAATGACCTCAGCAATGGCCCTTCCCTTTAGGGAGGGAAGGAGCCTGTGAATCTGGCAGCGCTGCATGAAACATTGTGCAGTGCTCTGCCACTACCACCCCTCTTGCTCCATTTAGCACTCTCAGGAAAGTGGCAGCGCTTGATTTAACGCTTCACTTCCCTCCTGGAGCGCTAAGCCAGAAGCTCGCGTCGCATTCACTTGTATAGCGCCCGGCCATACTTTTACATTCCCACAAAAGCTATCGCCCCAAACAGGGCGCCACACAATTTCTAGCCCTTAAAATCCACCTTGCACCACAAGAGCGGACTGGTATGTTAATCAGCTCACCTGAGAGGTAATGAGCAGCCACTGAAACTGTTACCCTTAACAATCTGCATCAGTAGGGAATAAAAATGGAAAATGCTAAAAAGATTCAGCAGGTCAGGCAGCATCTGTAGAGAGAGAAACGTGTTCAATGGGCCGAATTTTAACAGCTCGAAACGGGTGGGTGTGGTTTGGGATATATGTTAAAATTTTCCAACTCTGAACCCCGACCGCACCCCACCTCCAACCCGCCCACTTCCAGGTTTAACGGAGGAGGGACAAGGGGATCAGTCCCCCGTGCTCCTGCGGTTTGCTCCTGTGGCCTGCTTCCGAGTCCTTCCCGCCCGACGGGAAGCCAAGCCTGTCAATCAGGCTGGCTTCTGGGCGGGGAGCCTGTCGATGACATGCTGTGGGACTTCTGTGTTTCCCGCCCAAAACTCCGCCTCGCTGCCTATGTAACTCATCCCTGTTAATATCCAGGCCAATGTTTCAGGTTGATGACCTTTCATTCGAACATACTTTGTGTGTATTTACAATCGAGGTTGGGAGGAACTAAAGTCACACATACACAGCATGAGGTGCAGAAATGGGAAGAGAAGTCATTGCAGGATGTTTCTCTGGCTACATTCTGTTAATAAGACATTTTAGATTGATGGAGGATTTGATATGACTGGCTTTCGTTTTAAAGATTTGCCTACAGAGGCAAGAAATTAGCCTGGAATAAATGTTCCTATAATTAGATGTGACAGCCGCAAATACATGTACAGCCGCAAATACATGTACTGTTTTTATTAAATGGTGGACACAATGTGAATGATAGGTCTACATTTCATACACTTCTAGTTACAGATAACAATCAAAATACAACATTAACCTGGCTTCCTCCATCGCAGATGTAGCAATCAGGGAAATTCTCAAAGGGAGCATTAATAATGGGATCAGAATCAATAAAAAAAAAAGCCTGATGCTTGCTGTTAGCTAACAGGAGCAACAGCCACACTGGATTCTGGCACTGGGCCAGCTCCTTAACCTTTGAGCACTGAATTTCCATTGAAGCTCTCCGAGACACACATCTTCTATATCCTGCAGCATCTGTGAAATGTTTTTGTAGCTCTTGATTTGTCATGTGGACTTTTCGTGTTGTCTCAAAGTGTTAGCGTTGTGAAAGCTTTATTTGTTGGACATGTATATGGACTGTACGTTAGGATCAAAAACTCATATTAGCCTCTGTCTCTGTTCTCTTCGCCAGACTTATGAAGCTGAATTTTAATTTCCCTTTCTCGCTCTTGCGATCTCTGTCTCTGTCACTTACGATCATTTTCAGTCTTTCTGTCTCTCTCTTTCTCCCCTCTCTCTTGTCTCTCTCTCTCTCTCTACTAATTTCAAACTCAAAGACTTGCAATGCATTGAAGATCTGAAAATTAGGTGTATTATCGTCCTACTGAACAGGCATTTAAAGGCAAATTATTCACTTTGTTGAAGGATTCAAATACCTTCGATATTCAACATTCAAATAAGTTGTTAGGGAAGGCAATTGAAGCAGTTTGTATAAATGGGTTCCTGGAGAGAAATGGGTTTGAGGGTTACTGGGGGAAGGTGGATAGATCTGTGAGATAGGGGGATGTTTGCTGGACCTAACAGTATTGCCTATTTCTAAATATTCTTTCATTATTATAAAAAAAACTATTCCATAGAAACAAAACATGGCTTGCAATGAAAAAGCAAAATATGACCCCATGGGCTAGAAATTGCGAAGTGCCCCAATTGGGACGACAACTTTTCAGGGAGGGCAAAAGTATCGCTGGGCGGTAAAGATTTGATTCTGCCGGGAACTTCCACTTTAGCGCTCCAAGAGGGAAGTGGAGCGTTAAATCAAGCGCTCCCACTTCCCTTAGAGCGCAAAAGGGAGTGAGAGGGGTGGTGTCGCTGAACAACGTTTGGGGCAGCGCTGCTGTCTTTACAGGCTCCTTCCCTCCCTTAAAGGGAAGGGTCAGTGTTGCATTGAATGAATCTTCAGGCTGTGTGTCTGTTGGGCCACGGCACCTGCGCTACGTGCATAGTAGCCCCAAGCACTCAGAGTGCAGGGCTGAGCAATCGCAGGGGCAAAATAAAGCAAGAGGCATCCGAATGGGGACATTTATAAATTCTGCCCTACCTGACTACCACTGCCTTTAATTAGTGCTCCCCAGTTGGCCAGCCGAGGTGGCAACGCCTTCTGCAGCTGCTGCTGTTGTCGCCCGGCGATGCTGCAGGGGGCGGAAGCGAATGTTGAATGTTACAGGGGCGGTAATGGGGCGCTGCTCGCCGGATGACGTCACGATCTATGGGGTGCAAGAGATTGAGGCGGTAAGTCTTAGTGCCAGTGCAAAATCGCCAGAGAAGTTCGTGGGCGACGGTGATTTTGCCGCGCCTGGTCGGTAACCCCTTAGCGTCCCGTTATCTTCCCCCCGCAGGTGCTAACGGGAGATGCAAACCAGGCCAATTTCTCACCCCATAAGTCTATTGTGGTGCAGAAATAATAATATTCTAAATAGTGACACAGATTTTTCATTAAGCTTTCATTTGCATTTTGCTTTCCATTGTCAACTATTGGCTGTAGTTCAACATCACAAAAAAACTCTGACATAAACCCTACAGGGTATTTGGAGGTGAGCAGATGGACAGCATGTTATCAAGTAATTGTTGGGATTTTAATCACATTTTGGGATACAGATGGCATGTGCTCTGTCTAATGTGATACAAAGCATACAGACCAGGAAGGATCCAAGTTCAGTCCTATGTTGGGTTACTTGATCCCAGCTAAGGTGACAGTGAAATGCTACAATTTGCTTCAACTTGCCTGAGCTAGATCGGAAAGACAAACTTCAGTATGTGTTCCAGCTCTAGATTGCTTTCCAGTGACTCTTGGAGGAAAGTACACACGTGTGAACTTTGGGTTCGAACAGGACCAAACTTGATTTTGGCATCCACAACTGAAACTCTTACTGTTTGGGTTCACATATTAAAGAATAGTCACTCGAGCGAGAACTGAGGGTGCTGGTAGATGTACTGTAGTTCTAGCTGGCGTCTTCAAGACAAGTGGGGAGAAACTTGGTGGGGACAAAAATGAAAAAACCATATAGAGGTACTGCCTAACACCACACAACAGATTCCAGCATATATATCATTGAAGCGTTTTTGTCAGAGATATGGAATTGAGCATGGAAATCTAATTCACAGTCAAGTGATTTCTTTCATACCACTATCCAACATTGGAAGCACGTGTTGTAAACTTTAAAGATTGTAACAGCATCCAGTGTACTGTCTAACCCTGGATATGTGGCGGTTATGGTACTGGAATAATGACACTGGAGTGTGGGTAGGTACATCAGGAGCAACGAGGTCAGGGCGCAGGAGCGGCGAGTGATCGTGAAGTGATGTGATCGGGGTCCAGGACAGGCGTGAGTTTGGGGCCCAGAAGAGGTGAGGGCCCGAGGTCAGCACGGGCCAGCCCACACTGCGATATGTGTGCGCGCTCGGTCTGTGCAGCAGAGCCGGTCTCCAGTCGTCTTGGTTAATCCTTGCCACTGGACCAAGACCTAGCCCTGTCAATCCCGTGTGGTGGCTGGTATGCAATGGCCACCACACGTTTTTTTTTAAATCCACGCTAGGCATCTTCCAGCCTTCAAGATGTAGCTCGAGACTTGGAACATTAGGTCCTTCACTGAAACACTTATGAACTCATCCCCTTTTGGTGTAGAAGCAAGTCATCCTCGAGTCGAGGGACTGCCAATGATGATGATGAATAATAACATGGAGATTGTGAGCTCAAATCCCAGCATGGCATGCTGTGAAATTAAAATCAATAA
This sequence comes from Pristiophorus japonicus, assembly GCF_044704955.1. NCBI lineage: Eukaryota > Metazoa > Chordata > Chondrichthyes > Pristiophoridae > Pristiophorus > Pristiophorus japonicus. The sequence continues at coordinate 501,016,502 of NC_091977.1, read as the reverse complement.
ATCTGCTATATTGTGGGCTAGCACCTGAGAAATGACAATGAAAGTTGCTGTTTTATTGTGAAAACCCAACTGATTCACTAATGCCTTACAGGTAAGGGACCCTGCCACCTGGTCTGGCCAACATTTGACTCCATTTCCACAGTATGTGGATAACTCTTCATGCTCTCGTGAAAACTAGGGATGGACAATAAGTTACCATCCCAAGAACAAATAAAAAGAATGAAATACTAATACTAGAAAAAGTAGCCATAAAAAATGTCAGATTATTGTTAAAAACCCACAGATCTCCTCCAGAATGTCATCCATTCTGGCCGGCGTGTGACTCCTGTCTCTCAACGCCCTCGAGAAAAGCTTCGCTCAAGTTTGCTCCAAGAAGGAATTTTAAAAAATTGTTTACCACGAGACTTACCGTCAGCAAAACCTCCACCATCAATATCCTGGGGGGTGGTCACCACTGATCAGAAACTTAACTGGACCAGCCACATAAATAATGTTGCTACAAGAGTAGGTCAGAGACTGGGTATTCTACAGCGAGTGCTTCACCTCCTGACTCCCCCAAAGCCTTTCCACCATCTACAAGGCACAAGTCAGGAGCATGATAGAATCAGGGGGAAAACTCCTCATTAGCTGGAGTCACACCTAGCACAAAGGAAGATGGTTGTGGTGGTTGGAGGTCAATCATCACAGCCCCAGGACATCACTGCAGGAGTTCCTCAGGGCAGTGTTCGAGGCCCAACCATCTTCAGCTGTTTCATCAATGATCTTCCCTCCATCATTAGGTCAGAAGTGGGGATGTTCGCTGATGATTGCACAGTGTTCAGTGCCACTTGCAACTCTTCAGATAATGGAGCAGTCAATGCCTGCATGCAACAAGACCTGGACGACATTCAGGCTTGGGCTGATAATTGTCAAGTAACATTTGCATCACACAAGTGCCAGGCAATGACTATCTCCAACAAGTGAGAGTCTAACCATCGCCCCTTGACATTCAACGGCATTACCATCGCCGAATCCCCCACCATCAACATCCTGGGAGTCACCATTGACCAGAAACTTACTGGACCAGTCACATAAATACTGTGGCAACAAGATCGGGTATCTTACGGCGAGTGTCTCATCTTCTGACTTCCCAAAGCCTTTCTATCATCTACAAGGCACAAATCAGGAATGTGATGGAATACTCTCCAATTGCCTGGATGAGTGCAGTTCCAACAATACTCGAAGCTCGACAACATCCAAGTCAAAGCGGCCCGCTTGTTTGGCACCCCATTCACCACCTTAAACATCCCTCCATCACCGACGTACCATGGCCGCAGTATGTACCATCTACAAGATGCACTGCAGCAACTCACCAAGGCTTTTTTGACAGCACCCTGCCAAACCTGCGACTTCGACCACCTGGAACGACAAGGGCAGCAGGCACATGGGAACACCATCACCTGAGAGTTCCCCTCCAAGTTACACACAATCCTGACTTGGAAATATATCGCCGTTCCTTCATAGTCACTGGGTCAAAATCCTGGAACTCACTCCCTAACAGCACTGTGGGAATACCTTCACCACATGGTCTGCAGCAGTTCAAGAAGATGACTCACCACCACCTTCAAAAGGGCAATTAGAGATGGGCAATTAACGCTGGCCTTGCCAGCAACACCCATATCCCGTGAACGAATACAAAAAAAACAAACTTGAAAAGAAAGAACCTGCGTTTATATAGTGCCTTTCACAACCTCAGGATGTTCCAAACGATTTACAGCCAATAAAGTACCTTTGAAAGGTATTCATTGTTGTAACGTAGGAACAAAGCAGCCAACTTTCCCAAAGCAGGACCCACAAAGGGCAATGGGATAAAGACCAGATAATCTGTTTTAGTGATGTTGGTTGAGGGATAAATATTGGCCAGGACACCTGGGCGAACTCCCCGGCTTTTCTTCCAAAAAGTGCCATGGGATCTTTCACGCCCGCCTGAGAAGGCAGATGGGGCCTCAGTTTAACACCTCCAACAGTGCAGCACTCCCTCAGCACGGCACCGAAGTGTCAGTCTCGATTTTGTGCTCAAGTCTCTGGCGTGGTACTTGAACTTTCTACCGTTCTAGATTCAGAGGACTAGAATTTCCTATCAGCCCGCCAGCGCCTGATCACCGCCCAAAAGACCGCAAAGACGGGGAAGATTATCGCCGGCAAAAACTCCCCCCACCCCCCCCCCCCCCCCCAATATAAAAAAATTCGCCAAGTGAAAAACATGGGCTTTGCACCCCTATTCTAGATGAAAAAGTGCAATTTAGGATCGATTGGGCGGTTCGTAAACAAAATGGGCGAAAAATTTAAAAATCAACCCTGAGGCTACAGGTTGGGCCTAATACCAGAAAAACAATCCAAATAATTTTTCAAAAAACATCAACTAAAAAAAATCAAAACAACATTCCCAAGACACTTTTAAACTAAATCACCAACACATTTTTAAAATAATTAGTAAAAAAACAATTACTAACCTTTTTCTTGCAGAGGTACTCACCTACCGCCCAGTTCCGCTGATTCTCATGGGCATATTTTAAAACTTACCTACGGGTCCCCACCCAGCCAAATATCGCGCCGGGGGATCTCCGAACAGTGCATGCCAGCGGTCCTCTCCCCAGCGATACCTCAACCGCCAGCGTCATAGGGAATTTTTCACTCACCTGATTACTGCCCAGAAACCGGGCGGTAAGCCATTGAAAATTCCATCCCAGAGTGTGCTACCCACTGAGCCAAGACTGAGACCTGATAATAAAAACACTATACTCTCCACTGCGCTTTGACTCTGGATTTCCGGTACAACTTCTCTTAATGTTAATGAGAGGTGAAGCAGCTTTGCATCGATGCTACAGTTGTAAAAGTAGCCTTAGATTCAGGGAAGTTTACACTTGAATTACATTAGAGTTGGAAATGATGCAGAGTCTGATCCTTGTTAAATCAACTGAACCCCATCCACCACCTTTGTGCACTCTCTTTTAGCACACTTCTATTTGTTGCTGGAAAATGTTTTGTTCTTATGTTCTATTGTTGTTAGGCATCCTAATAATCATTGGCCCAGAATTTGCTGGAGAGTGGCATCACATGGTTACCCCGTCAGTTGGATTTGTTTCCTCAAAAAAAATTTTCATTGCAAATTGTTCAAACTGCGAATTAATAACGGGTAACGGGGCACCTGGGACCTTGATGAATGATGGGTCCAACAGTCTATCTTCCTAAGCAATTAAATTTAAGGATGGAGAAAGAAACAGAGGCACGATGGAAAAGGAAACTAGGTGAATTAGAAGTCAATGTAAGAAAAAAATTAAAATTGAAGAAACCTCGAGGAACAATTCACTAGTTGTAGGAGCGAGACGTCACAGTTTCAGCCGTTCTCTTTCTGGGCTTCCGAGGTTGAGTGGAACATAAATTAACTATTAACAGGGTCCTTATGATTTTACATACCAGCCGAGTGTAACTTAACAGCCGCTTAACTGAAAGTTTTTGGAGTGTGACCCTCCCCGCCCACCTTTAACCCGGGGGCACTTGTTTACAGATACAACAACAATAGTTGTAATTTAACAGCACAAATGCAGCAATTTCTTGAAACTCATGGGGAGGTTGACGGTGAGTTCCATTGTTTGTGAGGCAGAGTGCTAATTGTGGAGCGGCGCAAATCGTCTGGCAATTTGTGGTGATTTGTAAGTCACAGCATATCTCATCCTTGCCACAAATTGCTGTGTTTTTTTTTACTCACTAATAAATGCGTGCTCATTTAACACGCTGTTATTTACCAGCAAATTCTGGGCCATTATCGGCAGTGAATGATTTAAACAAACCAACTCTGCTTGTTATGGTTTTGTGCAACTTTATATTCAGCAGCTCCATGCTCACTCACAAACTCCATCTTGTAGACTGTCTTCTCCAAACTGTATTTAAGAAGTTGTTACTTCATTGTAACACTGACATTTAAGGGAATATCTTTCCATGCTAATACTCAAACTGATATCTTATAACCAATAATGCTTGAAGGGTCTCTCAATCCAACATTGAGTTTTTAAAAAAATAACTTCCATTTCTTATTTTTTGTCCAAGTAAATTCACAAACTGGTTCCCCATATCAGTCAAATGTGCCCAGTAAGATTAATGGCTTTACAAATGTGATTGTTCTGTGCTAGGTTGGTCATCTTAGCCAGGACAACAGTAAGTATGCTTAAACAAAACCTCTCTGTCCTTCATGTAGGGAGGGGAATATTGGCCAGTAGTCTACTCCTGATCACTATTCAGTCACCCCTTTTGGAAATTGTGTACATATGAACATAGGTCACTGAGAGGATTGGGCTTGCCTGTGATGCAACTTGTGGTTAGACATCCTGCTAGTGGCCATGGCTAATGGTAATTTATGCCGGTGGAGCAGTTCCTTAACAGACAACTAACCTTCAGGGGAGGGAACAAATAAACTCCATGTATTTATGTTTTTAATTTTCCCCTATATAGCATTACTCAGTAGCTTTTTGTTGAGCACTGCAATCTCACTATCTGCCTACCTATTATCTCTTTCTATCTATCTGCTGATGGCAGCAGGATCCCAGAGTTGATGGGTTAGGGATGGAAGCTCCGAGGCATTTGGAGCAGCAGTTCTACTGCAGACCACGGGCGAAGGCTGTATGAATACCATTGCATATTGAAGTTGCATCTTGCTCTAAAAGGCCAAGTCTTCAATAACTTTAATCACAATGCTCGTTAGTTACAGTAATGCAATCAGTTTGAAGCAAGTGTGACATTTATTGCTGCGGTTTGATCAGAGAAAGTGACCTGAGTTCAAATCAATCCTCTTAGTTAAATTATTTCTGCTTTGGGTAGTACTTATGTATGTTGTTGGCTAATGGCCATATTTTCCATTGGAATAATGAAATGTGAGCCACAAAATGGCTCAACCATGCATTACACTCGATGTATATTATTGGTGTTGTGAAACACGTTGGGACTATCAAATGTAGTGCTTGATTTATATTTATGAAAAGTAATAATGGCCCTCAAGTAAGTACTTGGAGAAACAGTTTAGCGGAAGAGATGCAGAAAGGTGAGTAGTATGGGAGGATTTTTTTGTTGATCGTATGATAATTGTTAGATGATTGAAATTGTTAACGTAAAACAAAGTTTTAAAATTCCTCTGATGGTCCTGGGTTTCATTCCACAATCTGTGCTGAGTTAGCTGATCTTATTCAAGATAACAATACCTAGATTGGAAACTGTCTTTTTTTTGAATGGGGTTTCTTTCCTGATAGCTACCCTGCTGGAAAATGAGTACATGTCTGTCTGTGCTGCATAGACTTTGGTTAAGGATGGGATTGGGCTAAACTTTGATACTTTCCTCCCCCTCTTTCATGATCGAATACCCGTGTTGACATTCACTGTCCAGGCCAATTGGGTGAGGTTCAAGATGACCCAGTATATCAGCCTTTTGAGGAGAGGAGTAGGGGATAATCGCTGCTGACTGCCACACACTAGCACCTTGCACTTACAGCGTAGGCTGGGATATGCTGTGCTGTTTTGTGCCTTCCTCCATTCTCATTATTGTGAGATTCAATAGATATCTTTCCAGTCCATCTGTACAATGTCTTGTATGGCTATAGGTAGCCCCTTTCCTTCCTCGCTCTACTATAGCTCGATCCAGTTCCATCATCCAGGTTTCTCCTTCCATGCATTTCTCTCTTCCATCTTAGTTTTAATTATTTTGTTGCCTCCTGAAATGCCAATGCAGATGCAGAAGCATTTCTCTTTCCACATCAATGATTGAATATACTCTTTTGAATAACTCATTCAGAGAGTCCTTCTTAGCCTAAGTGGCCCAATACCCCAGCACATGAAGCTTTGCACACTAAGCCGCCAAGGCTGCCAGCGCCATTGCTAATTTTTCTGTTTTATTTTTTTCTTTATTGCTGAAATGTTAACTTATTTTCCTGCGGTTATTTTCCTCTGTATTCGTCCCTCCCAAACCATAGTATCCCTCCTCTACCACGGCTTCGGTGCCTCCCTGAAACCGCTAAGTTTGGGCTCAAAGGTTTACCGCGTTAGTGCTGCAGCAATCAGCTCGGCAGAGCGGCAGGAGGAAGGTTTGCAGCTCGCCACGGCGACTCCTCACAGGATGAACTGTTGATCGGCTCGGATGCCTTTCACAGGCACAGCGACTCTGCTTTCATCACTTGTTGCTTCATCGGTTGACTGCACCGAGTAGAGCCAATGGAACACTCCCTCAGTACAGCTCTGGAATGTCGGCCAAGATTATGAGCACAAATTCCTGGAATCACACTTGAAGCCGTTGCATTCTGGGAACGGTAGCATAGTGATTGTGTTTCTGGATTAGTAATCCAATGGCCTGGACTCTTGATTTGGAGATATGAGTTCAAATCCCACCATGGCAGCTGAGGAGTTTAAATTCAGTTAATTAACTAAAAATCTGGATTAAAAAGCTAGTATCAGTAATAGTGACCAGATTGTTGTAAAAAAAAAATGATCTGGTTCACTAATATCCTTTTAGTGAAGGAAATCTGCTTTCCTACCTGGTCTGGCCTATGTGACTCCAGACCCACACAATGTGGTTGGTTCTTAACTGCCTTCTGAAATGGCCTAGCAAGCAGTTGTTAAGAAGGCAGCTCACCACCACCTTCTCGAGGGCAATTCTGGATGGGCAATAAATGCTGGCCTTGTGAGTGATGCCCACATCCCATGAATGAGTTTTAAAAAAAAAAAAATTCTGATCCAGAGCTCAGAATGCCACCAACTCAACGAAACTGTAATTGAGAGCATTCCTGCTTCTCCGGGCCCTACTAAAAATAACACAGTTTATCTTTCCAGGGCCGCTCTCCAACATTAAAACCGGTCGGGGAGCACATGACCCACGCTCTGACCAATTTTTTTCTTAAAATGTCAATCATGGTCCTGCGCATGTCATCGGACCCCGATTTGCATATTCAAAAAGGACTCACTGTCTGAAACATTTGGGCACCCAGTGGTATCCGCTTGTACAAATGGTGACAGCCAGAGCAACAGTGTGAAGGGAGTCTACCAAGCCCAATTTGAAGCCGCTGGCACCGATTTTGACAAGTTTAAATCTGCCCCAATGTGTCACCTGCCCCTGCAAATGAAACCTGGCATCCCCTAATCTGAGTTATAACCCTTTATAATCGGTTTTCTTCTGCAGGTCGTATTTCTATTCACAGCTGGTATTCTCAAGAGGAATTCTAATTCTAATCTATTGACCTACTATGGTAAAGATTAAAAGGGAAACAAAGGAAATAAATATGTAATGCCACAAAATTGCCCAATTGACCTTATTCTGTCATGATTATACAAAGTACAGTGAAATGGCATGATGATGCACAGTCTGTCAGCAGTGTCTGCTTACTGTCACTGCATACATTCAGTTTGTTCCGTTCTACCTGTGGAGATAGAATCAGAGAATAGATACAGCACAGAAGGAGGCCATTCGGCCCGTCGAGTCTGTACCAGCTCTCGGCAAGAACATTGCAGCTAGTCCCACTACCCCTGCCCTTGCCCTGTAGCCCTGCAAATTTATTTCCTTCAGGTACTTATCCAAATTCCTTTTGAACGCCACAATTGAATTTGCCTCCACCACTCTTTCAGGCAGTGCATTCCAGATTCTAACCACTCGCTGCATAAAAAAGTTTTCCTCATGTTGCCTTTGGTTCTTTTGCCAATCACCTTAAATCTGTGTCCTCTGGTTCTCGACTCTGCCCAGATCCTCATGATTTTGAATACTTCTATCCAATCTCCTCTCAACCTTCTCTGCTCTGAGGAACCCCAGATGTTCATTGACAGCAATGTTGCAAGTCATCTTCTGGAAAAATTATGAAACAAACGGCTCTGGAAACTTTAATGACTATTTATTTACTGTGCTACAATTTCTACAGGTGCCTTTGAGCACTAAAGAAATTGGGATTCCAGATAATTAGCTCCCTGTTACATTACAATTCAGGCAAGTAACTAGGTAAATAGTTCATCCTTGTGATTACACATTGTGTAATATATATTCAAATATCCTTCCTCAGGAAGTCTTGTTCTCAAGTCTTCCCTCACAAAAATTACAATTACTGCACCATTTGTGCAAGTCACTGATTTTTCCTCTCACAAATCACAGCATAATTGATTCATCCAGCTCAGAAGAAGACCATTGGACCCACTGTGCCTGCACAGAGCTATCCAATTAGTTCCACTCCCCTGCGCTTTCCCCATAGCCATGCAGATTTTTGTTTACAGGTATATATCTAATTCCCTTTTGAAAGTTATTATTGAATCTGCTTTCACCAGTACATTCCAGATCATCATAACTCGCTGCATAAAAAAATTCTCCTCTCTTTCCCCCACCCCTCCCACCCGGCTTCTCCAATTACCTAAGATGATACATTCTGCTTCCCTTCTTGTGACAATGCTGCATTTGAACACCATATTTATAGAGATGCAATAGAATAACTGCAAATGCTTGAAATCAGAAATGCAAACAGAAACTATCGTAAAGGCATAGCAGGCCTGTCGGCATCTGACAGCGCAAGTTAAGTGAATGTTACTTATAGAGGACCACTTCTTCGGAATGGAGGAAGGGTCCCATTCCAAAAGGCGAGCCTGTCTTTTTTTGGTGCTGACTGGCCTACGATGTATTATGGTTCTTAATTGTTCAAGCTTTCTGTCCTGTGCTGCTATGATTAAGTCTTCTCAGTTAGATGCCATTTAAAGCTGTAATACAGTAAAACCACCATCCAATTTGTCGTGTCAAACTCAGCAGGTAAAAATAAATTGGGAAGCAAATCTAATTTATTTTTAAATAGGATTCAATGAAAATGAAGCTTGAAATAAAGCCTAAAAATGGTGTAAATACAAACAAAGACCATGTGAAAATAAAAGACAAGTTAACATTTTAGCTGGAGATGCTACATCAGAACAGATCATAAAGGAACTGTCACATAGCAGGATGTATTCACAATGAGGTGAACCCTAGTACTTATATAATTTGCCTCTAGTCAGGACCTCACTCCTTTCTGATGCCAACTTCAAATAAATTGTCAGAAACATGCTGATACTAACAAAAACATGAAACTGGTTATTTAACAGTTACATCCTGGGACATATAACGTATTGTCAGATGTTCAGACCCAACCTGCTGGGTGCCATCTTAACACAGGCTGCACTCAGTAAATGGTTCAGTAAGCCAATTTAAATCAATTGTATTTTATGCACAGCAAATCCTAAGTTATTAATTGTGGACCTTTGGCTTGCATTGAGTTGGCTAAAGTCTGCTGGGATTGCAGCCGTGCTACACATATTGGCGCCCGTTATCCCGGCGGTGGGTGGGAATGGGGGGGCGCGCGGGGATGATGGAGGAGTCGAGAATGCATGTTATAAATGTTCTGGGTATCAACCCGTTAGCCTGGCCCATTCCCAGAATTTGCAGATAAAGGGATCATTTCAAATACAGCTTTTAAAAAAAAATTCAACTAATGTCTTCCCTTCTAAAACATATTGTGAATTTTGCTCCCACGTCCTATCCATCTTCAGCAGAAAAAAATTCTCCAACCTTGCCCTTTGCTCTTTAGTTGATCTTAAATTTATCCCATGTAGTTAGCGACTCACCAACCAGTTTTATACCGATCGACATTATCGAAACCTGTCATTGTTTTAATTACCTCTATTAGATCTTCACTTAACTTTCTTGTTCCACAAGAACTTGCTTTAATATAATGCATTTAAATCTAGGAAATCATCCCAAGGTGCTTCACAGTTGTATTATCTGACAAAATTCGAGACCGAGCCATATAAGGAGCGATTCGGACAGATGACAAGGTAGGCTTTAAGGAGCATCTTAGGAGAGATCTAGTACGGAGGCGAAGAGGTTTAGGGAGGGAATTCCAGAGCTTAAGGCCTAGACAGCTGAAGACATGGTCACCAATGGTGGCGGCAGTGAAAGTCAGGCATGCAAAAGAGGCCAGAATTGGAGGAATGCAGAGTTTTCTGAGCTTTGTGGGGCTGAAGGAGGTTACAGAGATGGGAAGGGGTGAGGCCATGGAGAAATTTGAACATGAGGATGAGAATTTCAAAATCGAGGCGTTTGTGGGTTGGGAGCCAAAGTAGGTCAGCGATCATAGGGGTGATGAGTGAACGGCACTTGGTGTGAGTTAGGATATGGGTAGCTGAGTTTTGGATGAGTTCAAGTTTATGGAGGCTGGCTGGGAGAACAGTGGAGATAACAGAAGTATGGAAAAGGGTTGCCAAGGCAGGTGTAGAGGCGGGCAATATTACAAAGGTGGAAGTAGATGGTCTTGGTGATGGAGAGGATATGGGATTGGAAGTTCATCTCTAGGTCAAATAGGACGCTGAGATTGCAAACAGTCTGGTTTAACCAGAGACAGTGGCCAAGGAGATGGATGGAATTGGCGGTTAGGGCAGGGGCCAAAGACAATGGCTTTAGTCTTCCCAATATTTAATTGGAGGAATTTTCTGCTCATCTAATACTGGTTGTCGGGCAATCATTGTGAAAAATCATCGGCAGTGGAAGGATCGATACAGGTGATGGTGAGATAGAGTTGGGTGCTGGCCAGGTATGAAATCTGACATGTTTTCGAATGATGTTGCCGAGGGGTGGAATATAAATAACAAATAGGAGCGGGCCAATTATAGAACCTCGGGGGACTCCAAAGGTAATGGTGCTGGAGTGGTGAACAAAGCCATTGCAGGAGACTCTCTGGCTATGACTGGAGTGATAAGAATGCAACCAGGCGAGGGCAATCCACTCAACTCGACAACGGAGGAGACATATTAGAGGAGGATGATATGGTCAAATCGTGTCAAAGCCTATATAAAAGTTGGAAAGGATGAGGAGGGGTTGTACACCATGCTCACAGTTACTTCGGGGCCACGCTTACAAGTTATTTAAGGGAAGAACTGGGTTGGATATTCTTTTCCCAGAAAATAATGGATCTGTGGAACCGGCTGCTGGCTTGCGCAGTGGACCTTGATATGCTATATTCTCCTCTCTCTCTCTCTCTCTCTCTCTCTCTCTCTCTCTCTCTCTCTCTCTCTCTCTCGAGAGAGAGAGAGAGAGCTGGATCTGTTTCTAGCTGAGGCAGAGATGGAAACATAGACATAGAAACATAGAAAATAGGTGCAGGAGTAGGCCATTCGGCCCTTCGAGCCTGCACCACCATTCAATAAGATCATGGCTGATCATTCACCTCAGTACCCCTTTCCTGCTTTCTCTCCATACCCCTTGATCCCTTTAGCTGTAAGGGCCATATCTAACTCCCTCTTGAATATATCCAATGAACTGGCAACAACAACTCTCTGCGGTAGGGAATTCCACAGGTTAACAACTCTCTGAGTGAAGAAGTTTTTCCTCATCTCAGTCCTAAATGGCTTACCCCTTATCCTTAGACGATGTCCCCTGGTTCTGAACTTCCCCAACATCGGGAACGTTCTTCCTGCATCCAACCTGTCCAGTCCCGTCAGAATTTTTTTGTTTCTATGAGATCCCCTCTCGTCCTTCAAAATCCAGTGAATACAGGCCCAGTCGATCCAGGCTCTCCTCATATGTCAGTCCTGTCATCCCGGGAATCAGTCTGGTGAACCTTCGCTGCACTCCCTCAATAGCAAGAACGTCCTTCCTCAGATTAGGAGACCACTGAACACAATATTCCAGGTGAGGCCTCACTAAGGCCCTGTACAACTGCAGTAAGACCTCCCTGCTCCAATACTCAAATCCCCTAGCTATGAAGGCCAACATACCATTTGCTGCCTTCACCACCTGCTGTACCTGCATGCCAACTTTCAATGACTGATGTACCATGACACCCAGGTCTCGTTGCACCTCCCCTTTTCCTAATCTGCCGCCATTCAGATAATATTCTGCCTTCGTGTTTTTGCCCCAAAGTGGAATACCTCACATTTATCCACATTATACTGCATCTGCCATGCATTTACCCACTAACTAACCTGTCCAAGTCACCCTGCAGCCTCTTGGCGTCCTCCATACAGCTCACACTGCCACCCAGCTTAGTGTCATCTGCAAACTTGGAGATATTACACTCAATTCCTTCATCTAAATCGTTAATGTATATTGTAAATAGCTGGGGTCACAGCACTGAGCCCTGCGGCACCCACTAGTCACTGCCTGCCATTCTGAAAAGGACCTGTTTATCCCGACTCTCTGCTTCCTGTCTGCTAACCAGTTTTCTATTCACGTCAGTACATTACCCCCAATACCATGTGCTTTAATTTTGCACACCAATCTCTTGTGTGGGACCTTGTCAAAAGCTTTTTGAAAGCCCAAATACACCACATCCACTGGTTCTCCCTTGTCCACTCTACCAGTTACATCCTCAAATATTCTAGAAGATTTGTCAAGCATGATTTCCCTTTCATAAATCCATGCTGACTTGGACCGATCTTGTCATTGCTTTCCAAATGTCGCTATTTCATCTTTAATAATTGATTCCAACATTTTCTCCACTACTAATGTCATGCTAACCAATCTATAATGACCCGTTTTCTCTCTTCCTCCTTTTTTAAACAGTGGTGTTACATTAGTTACTCTCTAGTTCATAGGAACTGATCCAGAATCGCTAGACTGTTGGAAAATGATCACCAATGCATCCACTATTTCTAGGACCACTTCCTTAAGTACTCTGGGATGCAGACTATCAGGCCCTGGGGATTTATCGGCCTTCAATCCCATCAATTTCCCTAACACAATTTCCCAATAACTAAGGATTTCCTTCAGTTCCTCCTTCTCACTCGACCCTCGGTTCCCTAGTATTTCCAGAAGGTTATTTGTGTCTTCCTTCGTGAAGACAGAATCAAAGTATTTGTTTAACTGGTCCGCCACTTCTTTGTTCCCCATTATAAATTCACCTGAATCTGACTGCAAGGGATCTACGTTTGCCTTCACTAATCTTTTTCTCTTCACATATCTATAGAAGCTTTAAAGTCAGTTTTTATGTTCCCAGCAAGCTTCCTCTCATACTGTACTTCCCCCCCCCCCCACTCCTAATTAAACCCTTTGTCCTTCTCTGCTGACTTATAAAATTCTCCCAGTCCTCAGGTTTGCTGCTTTTTCTGGCCAATTTATATGCCTCTTTTTTGGAGTTAACACTATCCTTAATTTCCCTTGTTAGCCACGGTTGAGCTACCTTCCCCGTTTTATTTTTACTCCAGATAGAGATGTAGAATTGTTGAAGTTCATCCATGTGAACTTTAAATGTTTGCCATTGCATATCCACCGTCAACCCTTTGGGCCCAAGTTTCCACATGATTTGCGCCTGAATTTTAGGAGCAACTGGTGAAGAACGGACTATCTTAGAAATCGCAATTCTCCACATTTTTTTTTTCTGCAGTTCCAGCCAGTTAGAACAGTTTCACTTTGGAACAGAATTTTTTCTTCAAAAGGGGGCGTGTCCGACCACTGACGCCTGATTTCAAAGTTTCCACAGTGAAAACGTACTCCAAACTAACTTAGAATGGAGCAAGTGAAGATTTTTGTAGAACTGAAAAAACCTTGTCTACACATTAAAAAATCAGGCGCAGGTTACAAATTAGGCGTCCAGAACGAGGTGGGGGGAGAGGGGGGAGGAAGGGAAGTCATTAAATTCTGTAATAAATCCTTATTTATACTTATACAAATATTATACAAATAAATCCAACCTGAATAAAAATTTATAAGCAAAGAAAAGATTAAATAAACCATTTTCCTACCTGTGTGAAAGTGCTTCACCCAGGGAGAATGCTGCAGTCAGCCTCACAAGTTGAGGCAACCGTTCGTTCCCGCGGGGGGGGAAGGAGGAAGCCGTTCGTTCCTGCGGGCGGGGGGGGGCGGAGGGAAACGGCTGCCTCAACTTTCTGAGGCTTCCTGCAGCCTTCTGACTGCTGCAAGAAGCCTCAGTGCTGATGTGCTGATGGCAATGTGCTTTTATTAAAAAATGTTCAAAAATTAAACAGTTACAAAGAACTACAAAAATGGCCGAGTGCCAGTGTTTCCTTCACACTGCGCGTGCGCGAACGCTCCAACGCGCACGCACAGGGTTGCCGGCAGGAAAAAAACTAATTTAAATGGTACCCGCCCCTGCCACTTACAAAATTGGCACACGTGTAGGCTCCACCCCCCTGGGCGCCGCGCCAAGCAGACAAGGAGCTGCAAAGCGCTCCAGAATCACGCGTTTTTTTTCCGGCGCCGTTTTCGGCGCGAAAAACGGGCGCCCAGATCGGAGGGGCGCCCGTTTTTTATCGTGTGGAAACTTGGGCCCTTTAAGTATCCTTTGCCAGTCTATTCTAGCCAATTCACATTTCATACCATCAAAGTTATCTTTCCTTAAGTTCAGGACACCTTGTATAAGAGGTATGTACCCTGTAATATAACCTGGACTAGTTTTGTTCGCTTAAAGGGGCTGGAGATGAATTTTTCTGATTTGATCAGTTAGCCTGGGTTTCTATGATTTTTGTGCCTCTCCCAGGGGATTTCATGGCTCTAGGTGGGTCATCATCATCATCATAGGCAGTCCCTTGGAATCGAGGAAGACTTGCTTTCACTCTTAAAAATGAGTCCTTAGGTGACTGTACAGTCCAATACGAGAACCACAGTCCCTGTCACAGGTGGGACAGATAGTCGTTGAGGGAAAGTGTGGGTGGGACTGGTTTGCCGCACGCTCTTTCCGCTTGATCTCGGCGATGAGACTCGAGGTGCTCAGCGCCCTCCCGGATGCACTTTCTCCACTTCGGGCAGACTTTGACCAGGGACTCCCAGGTGTCAGTCGGAAGTGTCTGCATCACAACTGTATTGTATAGGCTTGATTGACCAGTGAATTATTTTTGCAAGTTCAACCACTTTCTTCAGTATTCCTTCATTATCTATAATTATACAATCAAATTGTTCCATCTCTTCTTTTATCCTTTCTGATTACAACATTGTTTTTGAAAACCAAGGAAAACTACTCCGCCATTGCTTCATCCTTCCAAAGATTCCTTTTTTCATCTCAATTCAGCCTAGTCTGTAATTTTTTTTACTTTTTAGACTGTCTCAAGCCCTGCACTTTAGCACATACACTAAGTGGACAATTAGTGCACTACTGAGCGAGTGCTGCATTGATAGAGTAACACACTGTCAGAGAGGCCGTGCTTCGATAAGATGTTAAACATCTACTGTTATGTTTGGGTGGACATTATATAACCTATGTCACTACTGCAACAAAAGTTCTCCCAATGTCCTTCGGATGTTGCTGTTGCAGAATGCAATGGCAGCCTTGTTTGCTAAAATAACAACAGATAATTCATTCCAGAAGCAATTCACTGTGTGAAGGTTTGAGATGTGATAATAAGTTGCTATCTAAGTGCAAGTCCGTAATCTTTCCATTATGCTGTGGTGCCAGGCAACCCTGAGGGTAATACAATGCTCCTTTTGTAAGCATATGTCATTTACATCCTCTGAATGATGAGGCTGTTTGGATTGTTCCCAGCTTACCATTTTATCTAATTTTATCTAAATTCTGATCTTTGATTGAAGCATTTTATCAAGTACTATACATAACATAAGAAATAGGAGCAGGAGTAGGCCATTCAGCCCCTCGAGTCTGCGCCACCATTCAATAAGATCATGGCTGATCTTCTACCTCAACTCCACTTTCCTGCACTATCCCCATATCCCTTGATTCATTTAATATCCAAAAATCTATCGATCTCTGTCTTGAATATACTCAAAGACTGAGGGGCCGAAATTCACCATCCCTGAAGGAACGGCTACAGCGGGGTTTGGACTGCCGATCGAAAAAAATTGATCGCCCGACTCGGTTGGGCACTTTTCCCTCACCGGGCCATATTCGGCTCCGGGAGGTGGGGAAGGGAGGTGGTGTTTGAGCAGGGCTCACTTCCGCTGGAAACGGTGGGGTGAAGCCACTGTAAAGGTAAGTTTCCAGTGTTGAGGTCTGCAGCTTGCGGGCCGCTAGAAAGCGGCCAGGACAGGGATTTCCAGCTCGAAAAAGGTAAGAGTTCTTCAGGCAGTGCCCCCACGAGGTATTCGAGTCGGTACTCGAAAGCAACACCATTGGAGTATTACCCTTTGGGAGGGAAATAGTTTTATTAATTTTATTGTTTTTATGTCAGATTGCATCATCCACAGTATTTAGGTTTTCGTGAGTTTTATTAATTGTTTTGGCTCCATTGAACCCGCTGAGTGCTACTCTGAGGTTTGCACATACTTTTGTATAACTTTCAAGTCTGTCTACAGTGGAGGCCTGTGGGCTGCAGAGATCTGCTTGGCGGGGTTCACCCTGGTAGGAGTGTTGGGAGGGTAACACCTCATACACCTGCTCAGAAGTAGGGCAGCACGCAGGAGTAGGCATCGCTGTCAGCACCGTGCAGAGAGGCCAGACCAGTGTGCCCGCCATCATGACCGGCCTGAATCAGGATTGCGGTTGGCTGTTTGGGGACAAGGGATATCCCCTGTCCACTTGGCTGTTCACTCCACTGTGGAACTCCAGGTCAGCGCCAGAGCATGCATACAGCGACGCTCATTGTGCCACTGGGTGCATCATCGAGCAATGCATAGGCATCATTAACTAGAGGTACTGGTGTGTAAGAATTCGGCGAAAACACTTTTTGGACCGTTTGGACTTTGCTTAGACATTTTCACTGTACAGCAGAAGAGCTTGCTGGCACAGATCCAAACATGTTTAACTTGAATATACATCAGCTGGGCGGGAATGAGAATGGCTGAACGCAGGAACATCATGGTTGATGAGCGCCTTTTGTCATGGAATGGGAACCCATCAGTGAGACATTAAATAAAGTGGACGGGGTTTCAGGCCATCGAAAGACAAAGGAAAGATATTTTGACCACAGACTCATCGGAGCCACATATCAAGGGACGCCCAGTTGACAAAGGAGCAGGCACAGACTTGAGTTTATTTTTCAGTTGGAAAGCCTCAGGAAGGACAGTTGGACTTTTAGCAGTCTTGCAGGTATAAGAGAATGGCAGTTGGAAGCCATCTCTCTCTCTCCCCTCTTCTACGCCTGCTTGCAATTCAGAAGGACTGGGATGGAGAGAAGGAACACCAGAGTGCCTTGCTACTTCGACTGGGAAGAGGACCTTGTGACATGGACTTGAATACCACAGATTGGTACGGACCCAGAAGATATGCCTCATCGGGAGAAGCATCGAGTAAGCCAGAGGGGTAATTGGTGAGCATTTATCCCAGCCCACGCATCTTTAAGACCACCGCATAGTTCGAAAGGGTGTCGTGTGCCCCAACCAAGCCTTAGGGGTTTTAGTGGGGAGGTTTTTTGCAAAGGTCTTCAGTGCATACACATTCTGTTGGACAGATTTCAGTGGTGCAATTTTATATCCAAGCATGGGTGGTTTAGACGTGGGTACTTTGCTTTAGGGGCCTGCTTAGACAGGCCAGACTGTGAGTTGTACTGTGTTTGTTTGTATTACACTACCAGGGTGTTTTTATTGGGTGCAGGTATGTTTTAACTTGAATAAAAGCATTGTGAAGGTTGAAACCAAAAATATCTGTATGACTGTATATTACTGTTCACTACTATAATTCCGGAGTCTAGAACTATTGTAAGAGGGGTGATTCGAAACCATCAGGGGCAAAACCACTTACAGGTGCCTGGACTGCTCTGGTGGCACCTTGCAGTACTCTCTTCAACGGGTCTCCATCATCGTCATGGTCTGCTGCATGCTGCACAACCTGACCACCATGAGGGGACAGCTGCTGGAGGTTGAGTCAGCAGTACAACCTGAGGAGGAGGAGGATCCCCGTCGCCCCACAGCTAGGAGACATCGACCCATCGTCACCCTGGAAGTGCTGGGTGCAGATTGGCCAGCATCCTCCTGGGTGGCTGCGTGTTCTCATATATGGAGGTGCCTGACATCTCCCCTGCAATCTCACTCCATGCATTTTATACGGCCTGTCTGCCAGGTCTCCCCATATCAGGAAACAGTATTCTTCTTCTGTCCTCCACACCGTCCATCAGTGTCTCCAGCTCCATATCAGTGAACCTGTTGGCTCTCCTTGCACCTCTTACACCAGCCATCCTTCCAAACTCCTCCCTCCCCCCCCCCCCCCCCCCCCCAGCCAAGGCCTGGAAGCAGCTGGCTCCTTAGAAACCCTTACCTACATGCTGAAATTCTCAGTGGTGAGAACGCTCAAATTAAGTCATCCGCACTGCTGAAAAAAGCACTTTGGAAGGGTTCCTTAGTGCTAGAAGCCATTTGTTCACTTTTGGAGCTGAATATGGGGTGGCCCCAAAAAGGCTTTCCAGCAGAACAGAATTTCGGGCCCCTACAGTTTAGGTCTCCTTATTTAAGGAGGGATGTTCTTGCATTGGAGGCAGTTCAGAGAAGGTTCACTAGGTTGATTCCTGGGATGAAGGGGATGTCTTCTGAGGAAAGGTTGAGCAGGTTGGGCCTGTGCTCATTGGAGTTTAGAAGAATGAGAGGTGATCTTATTGAAACATATAAGATTCTGAGGGTGTTTGACGTTAGATGCAGAGAGGATGTTTCCCCTCGTGGGGGAATCTAGAACTTGGGGGCATAGTTTCAGAATAAGGGGTCGCCCATTTAAGACAGAGATGAGGAGGAATTTCTTCTTCGAGGGTCGTGAATCTTTGGAATTCTCTACCCCAGAGAGCTGTGGAGGCTGAGATATTGAATATATTCAAGGCTGAGATAGACAGATTTTTGAATGATAAGGGAGTCAAGGGTTATGGGGAGCGGGCAGAAAAGTGGAATTGAGGCCAAGATCAGATCAGCCATGATCTTGAATGACGGAACAGGCTCGAGGGGCCAGATGGCCTACTCCTGCTTCTATTTCTTATGTTCTTGTATCCCAGCTAGGTTACCGCCCCTAATCGGGATGAGGGCCAATTTCTAGCCCCAAAACTGTACACAATACTCCAGATGCAGTCTCACCAGGGCCCTATATAATTGCAGTAAGACATCTTTACTCTTCTACTCAAATCCTCTTGGAATAAAGGCCAACATACCATTTGCTTTCTTAATTGCTTGCTGTACCTGCATGTTAACTTTCAGTGATTCGTGTACAAGGACACCTAGGTCACTTTGAACACCAACATTTCCCAACTGCTCACCATTTAAAAAATAGTCTAATTTCTATTTTGCCTACCAAAGTGGATAACTTTACATTTCTCCACATAATATTCAATTTGCCATGTTCTTGTCCCACTCACTTAGTCTGTTTATATCCCCTTGAAGCCTCTTTGCATCCTCCTCACAACTTACATTCCCACCTAGCTTTGTAATATTCCCACCGACTCTTCTAATTTATTTCCTCTTCAATCCCCTCCTCTAACTTTTATATCTGGCAGAGCTGTTAGGGTAGCTCAGTTGTTTGTATTTGTGCCAGTCAGAATTTGGCCAATTTTTTACGGTTCTATGCTGGAGAAATGGAGGGAGATTATGTTCTGGCATTTTGTGCCTGGAGTACATTGACACTTGGGTGGGCAGGTCTTGTCTTTAGGGAAGACACATATACATATACATATACCTGTAGAGTGCAAATCAAATCATGGCACCCAAAACAAGAGGATTGTGATTCAGTCTATAAGAGCTAGTTACAGCTCACTTGTGTAGGTAACCTCCTGAGATATGTAAGTGACCTAGAGGCTGAAAACTGGGGATACAATTAAGGTAAATTCACCAATCCTGTTCAGAGTAAGGTCAGAGAATCAGCCCGACAGTATTCCAGAAGTGTTCTCCCTTTGAGTGTGGCTCCTTGCTGGCAGTGCAGAATCGGTGCATTTAAAATAATAGGTACATTCTTAAAATACCTTTCTTCTCTCTTTAAAATGTTGACTTGTGCCGCGATACAGTTCTGTGGCTGCCAGCTTATTATCCAGTATCCTTGCAAGTTCTTCATTCTTCATCTGTGATCCTAGATAATGTGTGTCCCAGATGATTTGACTGTGGGGCATCACAGCCTAGAAGTATCCAGTGCAAATAAAGGAGGCCGAGCAGTGCCCTAGCTGAGATCAGCTGAATGAAAAACTGAGTCCCCAGTACAAATCCTTGAGGAACACCACTTGTTGCATCCCACCATTTCGCGGCCGGGAAGGGATTTCTGCACCGGGTGCAGGAAGTCCCACCCGGACGAGGTTACTGCCCCGAAATGGGGCATAACACAATTTTTCCCCCTAGAGCATTATTAATTCCAGAGTGTGGCACTGAGATAATTAATGGCATGGAAGCCAGTGTTTAGGCGAAATGGGTGCAGGGAATAGGCAGTCAGCGAATCTGAGAATTCAAGGTAGAGGTTGTCATGTATCTCACATTACTGTATATAACATTATCTCTTACCATGCTATACATGACTGTAACTGGATATGACCTGCAACAATAAACATACCTTACCACCAGGGGTGCACTTGCAGGAGACACTCCATACCTGTCCCACTGTGGTATATAAAGGGAGGTCTCAGGCAAGTGCAGCACTGGAGAGCTGGAATTAAAGGTGCAGGTCCTGAGTGGCCTTGACTTCAGCATGTATCTCGTGTAAATCAGTACATTAGAGTCAGGACTTAACAGTGGCGACGAGTTACGGGATCACAGAATCCTCAGAATGGCTACCAACAGCTCAGATGAGCAATACAATGCTGGAGACAATTGGGATGACTTTATAGAAAGGCTCCAGCAAAGCTTTGTGACCAAAGGCTGGCTGGGCGACAATAAGGCAGACAAGAGAAGAGCCCATCTCTTGACCAGCTGTGGCTCGAAAACATACGCTTTAATGAAAGACCTGCTGGCACCCGAGAAACTAGCAAGCAAGTCGTTTGAGGAGTTGAGCACACTGGTGAGAGACCACCTGAAGCCAGCGAGCAGCCTACACCTGGCCAGACACAGGTTCTACAATGACAGACGCTGTGTGGGCCAACGCATACCCGACTTCGTGGCGGAACTTCGGAGGCTGGCTAGTTTATGTGAGTTCCCCGATGAACTAAGGAGAGAAGTACTGAGAGACTTTTTTATTGAAGGAATAGGCCACGCAGGCATATTCCGAAAGCTTATAGAGACCAAGAACTTGACCCTAGAGGCAGCAGCACTGGTCGCACAGACGTTCTTCGCAGGCGAAGAAGAAACGAGGCTGATCTATACTTCGGGTACGACAACCAACGAGGCATCGGAACAAGGGGTTCACATTGTGAAACAAACCGCTACCCCCACACACAGACAAAGGCAGGAGAGCAGGCCTTCAACAGCAGACAGTGGTGCCAGAAGCCATCAAAATCAAGGGCCACATGAATGGCCGATCACACCTCATCAACCCACAATGCGAGCAATCAACAACAGATTGAGAGAAGCTCAAGGGAGATCAGCCAAACGTAGCTCATCCTTCGGAAACAATGGAAGCGGTCTGTGTTGGAGATGTGGGGGAAGGCACTCAACCAGGGTATGTCGATTTCAGCATGCTGTTTGCAGAAACTGCAACTACACAGGGCATCTGGCTCGCATGTGCAGAAAAACAGCAGCTTGACTGGTATACGAATCGGATGGGTTGGAAAGCGGACCAGAAGACTGTTGGAACAGTGCACGGGACGCCGAAGTACAGCGGGTTAATACGATCAATGTCCACTGTTCTTACATCAAGACGCCTCCAATTATGATGAGGGTTCTACTCAACGGGATACCAGTCAACATGGAACTGGACACGGGGACCAGTCAATCCCTCATAAGGTAACCCCCTCATGAGGTGGTTAACTTATGATGATAGATTGAGTAGACTGGGTCTTTACTCGTTCCGAAGGATGAGGGGTGATCTTATAGAAACATTTAAAATAATGAAAGGGATAGACAAGAAAGAGGCAGAGATGTTGTTTCCACTGGTAGGGGAGACTAGAACTAGGGGGCACAGCCTCAAAATACGGGGGAGCCAATTTAAAACTGAGTTGAGAAGGAATTTCTTCTCCCAGAGGGTTGTGAATCTGTGGAATTCTGTGCTTAGGGAAGCAGTTGAGGCTAGCTCATTGAATGTATTCAAGTCACAGATAGATAGATTTTTAACCAATAAGGGAATTAATTGTTATGGGGAGCGGGCGGGTAAGTGGAGCGGAGTCCACGGCCAGATCAGCCATGATCTTGTTGAGTGGCGGAGCAGGCTCGAGGGGCGAGATGGCCTACTCCTGTTCCTAATTCTTATGTTCTTATGTTCAACAATTTGAACAGCTGTGGCCGCACAAGGCCAAAACTCACAAAGATCGACACCAAACTAAGGACCAATAATGAAAGAAATCGTCCCAGTCCTTGGCAGCGCCATGCTCTCAGTCACACACAAAGGGATGGTGAACCGACTTTCCCTGTGGATTGTCCCCGGGGATCTCCCAGCCCTGTTGGGGAGAAGCTGGCTAGCAAAACTTAATTGGAAATGGGATGATGTTCACGCCATATCGTCAGAAGAATGGATCTCCTGCTCAACAGTTCTAAGCCGTTTTGAACATCTCTTTCAGCCAGGTGTGGGCGCCTTCAAAGGGGCTAAAGTTAGAATCTACATCACACAGAATGCCAGACCGGTCCATCACAAGGCTAGAGCTGTGCCTTATGTGATGAGGGAAAAGATTGAAAACGAACTGGACCGGCTTCTGCGGGAAGGCATTATCTCACCTGTGGAATTCAGCGACTGGCAAGCCCCATCGTCCCCGTCATGAAGCCTGATGGATCCGTGCGAATCTGTGAGGATTACAAGTCTACCATAAACAGAGTCTCCCTACAGGACCAATACCCGCTGCCCAGAGCGAAGGACCTATTTGCCACGTTGGCTGGAGGAAAACTTTTCTCAAAACTTGACCTCACATCTGCGTATATGACGCAAGAACTGACCGAAGAGTCTAAGCTACTCACCACCATCAACACACATCGAGGCCTGTTTGTGTACAATCGATGCCCATTCGGCATCAGGTCGGCAGCTGCTATATTCCAGCGCAACATGGAGAGTCTGCTCAAGTCCATCCCGGGGACGGTTGTATTTCAAGATGATCTTCTCATCACGGGCAGGGACACCAACTCTCATCTCCGCAATCTTGAAGTACTAAGTCGATTGGATCGGGTAGGCCTAAGAGTTAAGAAATCCAAGTGTCTGTTTCTCGCGCCTGAGGTTGAATTTTTGGGCAGAAGGATTGCGCTGATGGAATCCATCCAACCGAATCCAAAACCGAAGCGATTCGCCTGGCACCCAGGCCCCGGAATGTCTCGGAACTGCGCGCCTTTCTCAGGCTACTCAATTACTTTGGGAACTTTATGCAGAACTTGAGCACGCTGCTGGAGCTTCTCCACGTGCTACTCAGAAAGGGATGCGATTGGTTTTGGGGGGACGCCCAAGAACGCGCCTTCAATAAGGCATGCAACCTTCTATGTTCCAAGAGTGTTTTAGCCTTTTCTAACCCAGGTAAAAAGTTAATCCTTACATGTGGTGCGTCAGCGTACGGGGTCGTGTGCGTTTTGCAGCATGTCAATGATGCGGGTAAATTGCAGCCCGTTGCTTATGCCTCCAGGTCACTTTCGCGGGCGGAGTGCAGGTACGGTATGGTTGAGAAGGAGGCGCTCGCGTGCGTGTATGGTGTCAAAAAGATGCACCAATACCTTTTCGGGGACAAGTTTACATTAGAAACCGACCACAAACGCCTCACGTCCCTACTATCCGAGTGCAAGGCAATGAATGCCAATGCCTCGGCGCCCATTCAGCGGTGGGCACTCATGCTGGCGGCTTATGACTACACGATTAGGCACAGACAACTGTGCCGACGCGCTTAGCAGGCTACCCCTGGCGACCACAGAAGGGTCCAACGAACAGGCCTGTGAGATGGTCATGGCAATCAATGCCTTTGAATCCACAGGTTCGCCCATGACGGCTCGCCAAATCAGAGCCTGGACGACCAGCGACCCCACATTATCTCTAGTTAAAAGATGCGTTTTAACTGGTGACTGGGCAGAGGCTCGCGATGCTTGCCCCGAGGAAGTCAAACCCTTCCATAGGTGCATGCATGAACTCTCACTACAGGCAGACTGCCTGATGTGGGGCAGCCGAGTAGTTATGCCCTTACGAGGCAGGGAGGCGTCTGTCCGGGAGCTCCATCGCGAACACGGGGATCGTCCTCATGAAAGCCGTAGCCAGATCTCATGTCTGGTGGCCTGGCATTGACGCGGACTTGGAGCTCTGCGTCCGTCGGTGCACCATTTGTGCCCAACTCAGTAATGCCCCCAGGGAGGCCCCCCTAAGCCCCTAGGCCTGGCCCACCAAACCATGATCGCGGGTGCATGTCGTCTATGCGGGCCCATTCATGGGCAAAATGTTCCTCGTAGTCGTTGATGCATTTTCAAAATGGATCGAGTGTAGCATTTTAAACTCGAGCATCACCTCCACCACTGTGGAGAGCCTTAAAACCATGTTTGCAACGCACAGCATTCCTGACATATTGGTCAGTGATAATGGTCCGTGCTTCACCAGCGCAGAATTTCACGATTTTATAGTTGACCACGGTATAAATCACGTTAAGACGGCACCTTTCAAGCCGATCTTCAATGGCCAGGCGGAGCGAGCAGTGCAGATCATTAAACAAGGCATGCTCAGAATCCAAGGTCCCATGCTGCAGAGCCGCCTGTCGCGACTGCTGCTGGCATACAGATCTCGTCCGCATTCGTTGACTGGGGTTCCCCCCGCGCAACTATTGATGAAACAAACCTTAAAGACCAGGCTCTCGTTAATCCTCCCAGACATGCATGAAATTGTTGAGGCTAAGCCTCAAAAGCTAACTGAGTACCATGACCGAAATTCGAGGGGGAGGTGGAATGAGATAGGGGACAAAGTGTTTGTGCTAAACTATGGCCGGGGTCCCAAATGGCTTACAGGGACAGTAACAGACAAAGAGGGAAACAGGCTACTGGTTGTACAAATGGACAATGGCCAAACCTGCCGGAAGCATGTAGACCAAGTAAAAAATAGATTCACTGATAACACTGAAGAACCAGAGGCAGACTACAATGTGGAACTCACACCACACCTGGTGGATAGACAGGTGGAATAACCTGAGGAAAGGGCAGTCTCAACAGACAGCCCAGGCGAGATACAGCAATCACAACGAACGAAAAACAGACATCAAGGCAAACAACTGAACCACAACTAAGACGCTCCACGCGAGAGCGGAGACCACCTGAGAGACTGAATCTATAAAGGCAATAAGACCTTGGGGGAGGGTGATATCATGTATCTCACATTACTGTATATAACTGTATCTTACCATGCTGTACATGACTAACTGGCTATGACCTGTAACAATAAGCATACCTTACCACCAGGGGTGCACTTGCAGGAGACACTCCATACCTGTCCTACTGAGGTATATAAAGGGAGGTCTCAGGCAAGTGCAGGACTGGAGAGCTGGAATTAAAGGTGCAGATCCTGAGTAACCTTGACTTCAGCATGTCTCTCGTGTAAGTCAGTACATTCGAGTCAGGACTTAACAGAGGTAGGGGTGAGGCCATGAAGGGATTTAAACACTAGGATTGCAGGAGCCAATATAGGGCAGCATTGATGGGCAAGAAGAACTTGGTGCAGGATAGGATATGGATGGGAGAGACTTGGATGAGCTGAAGTTTATCGAGGATGGAAGATGGGAGGCTGGTCAGGAGAACATTGGAATAGTTGAGTATGAATGTGACAAAGGCATGGATGAGGGTTTTAGTAGCAAATTGGCTAAGGTAGGGTTGGATGTGGCTAATGCTACAGAGGTGGCAGTCGGCACTTCCTGTGATTGAGAGGCTATGGTGTTGGTGTTCAGCTCGGGTTTATTAAGATACTAAGGTTATAGACAGTCTGGTTCAGCCTGAAACAGTGGCGGAGGAAGGGAATGGAGTCAGTGTCAAGCGTGCAGAGTTTCTGGCGCTGGAGAGGTCGAGCTGAATGACATCAACGTATATGTGGAAGCTCACACTGGATCAATTCATGATGTCATTAAGGGGCAATATGTAGATGAGAAGAGGAGGGAAACAAATGGATCTTTGGGCACTCCCGAGGTGATGATGTAGGGTGAGGTCAGGGGTTAGGGTGAGATACTTTGACTACAATCGGATGGGTAAGGGCAATCCTGTGCATCTGGTTCATGGAGGAGAGGCATTGGAGGGGAATGATTTGTTGGGCCATGTCAAAAGTTGCAGAGAGGTTGAGGAGTACAAAGAGGGATAATCTTTGTCGCAGAAAATTATGTTTGGGACTTCAGTTCGGACTATTTCAGTGCTGTGGTAGAGGAGAAAACTCAATTAGAAAGATTTAAAAAGAGTTATGGACGAGATGGGCACTGACTTGGGAGGCAACAACATCGTTAAGAAAAGGGGGTTAGAGATGAGATAGTTTACAAGAATAGAAGAGTTGGTGATTGATTCTTGAGGAGGGAATTGATGATGGTGGTTTTGAGCAGGAGGGGCAATGGTGCTTGAGGAGAGGAACCCATTTACAATGTCAGCCAGGATGGGGACCAGGAAAGGAATTTGGATAGCCAAAAGCTTATTGGGAATGCGGTTGAGGGAGCAAGAGATTGGTCTTATGACGGAGATGAGCTTGGAGAGCTGATGAAGAAGAATTCAGTTAGATATAGCCATTATCCTCTATTTATTAATTCCTGTGCTGCAGCCTACTTGGAAACACGTAATGCAATCTGATAGAGCTACTGTTGTTTTTCAGCAGTCACCTAGACCCCCTGACTTGCCCTAAAATATTTTCATTGCTACACCCATGATTTACTGTAACCTTGAAGGCTAAGGCTCAAGAGCTTGAGAGAGGCTGTGGATGGCATAATTACAAAGCATCTCTTTCATTGATACAGAACAGTGCCTGCGAGCTTTCATCATAGTTCAGAGAAATGGATTGCTGTTGAACCCTAATTACAATTACTGAGGCAGACTGAAGATTGCTGTAGATAGTTTTAAAAATTGCTGCAATATTCCACATAACCTGGGGCTCAGTGCAAAATTCATCTAAACCACTTGCGTATAAAATGGTGAAAATGAGTCACTTCTATTGAGAGCAATTTTGTTGCAGGGCCTGTACTCGGCATCTTGGTAACTTTAGTATTTTACTGTTTTGCTGATATGAGTTTGGGGCAGAATAGATCCAGGAAATTGAGGACTGAGAAGAGAGCTGGTGGGATAGAATTGGAAAATAGCAAAGTGCAAGTGGAGGGAAAGGATAGAATCAGGCACTAAAGAAGTACGGAGCTGGGAGCCTATGAAAGTGGGAATCAGTGGGAGAAAAAGTGAGGTGAAGTAATAGAGTGGGAGATGACGACTTTAGAAGTGGCACTTAGCAAGTGGAAAACTGGGAGATGACATGGGTAATCAACCAATGAAGAAAGAAATAAATAGAAAAAGAAAATACTTAAATAGGAATCAAAAAGTGGAAACTATTGAAGAGACAAAAGAGCCAACAAATGAAAAAGCAAAACCAAGCAGCTGAGTAAAATGGAGGTGAGTTGAGAAGTAAAGTAAAAAGGGAATAACTAGAGAAAACAAGAATAAAAGAATGGGACAACTTAGTTGCAGAAGTTTTTTTCTTAACAATTTTTCATTATAAAATGGGATCTACAGAGACAGTCTTCATTGTGGATAGATGCTGTCCTGTCTGCCAATTACTGTCTCTTTCAACAGAAAGCAGAACAGATTTATGTTTATGCAGTACCAGTCACACAGAATGCCTTGTCTTTGCACAAGATGTTCTCAACACGATTCCCAATTTTGAACACTAATGTCATTAACTGTATTTGAAAGGCAAAGGAAATCTTAACAGATTATATTTCAGAGCAACTTCCGAAAAATGGATTGTTACAAGAACCATCAGTGCGTGTAAGTACCATCACTATCCTTTAAGGATCTTGTCTCTTTGAACCACAGACCATTTACAGAGAAGGAAAACAACTTTAGATTGTTTTTGCTTTGGCAAACAGGAGGCGTATTATGCAGGCTAACTGGTTTCAATAGGTGTAAGAGCAATGATGGAGGAGCTGAATGTGAGATGAATTCAAACATCTGAGCGTGTTGCATCCAGTGAAGGTAAATGGTGACTATCTATCTTTATGCCACGCATTTGCTCCTTAGCTCAGTTGAATTGTCACAGAATAGCCTTGTGACTGCGTCCACTGTCAGACTAACCAACAATTTCCTGCAATTTTCTCCACCCTTCTACTTCTAATTGCTGGTTACTGAGCTATTTATTTCCTGTCTGATGGGATGAATCAGTTGCCTGGAATCCTTTCTGTGAAATCCTGATGCTAGTAATGCAATCGGGTGTCCATAAAACCGTTGAAAAAATACCAAAAGAAATTTTCCCAAAAGCTCTGGACAAATCACCAACACCAAAGTTGAAGCAATTTTTCTTAAAAGACAGCACATAACTCTCTTGTTTCTGTCCTGGAGCATGGTGTGGATTGTAGTACAGATCATAGAAACATAGCAACATAGAAAATAGGTGCAGGAGTCGGCCATTCGTCCCTTCTAGCCTGCACCGCCATTCAATGAGTTCATGGCTGAACATGCAACTTCAGTACCCCATTCCTGCTTTCTCGCCATACCACTTGATCCCCCTAGTAGTAAGGACTTCATCTAACTCCTTTTTGAATATATTTAGTGAATTGGCCTCAACAACTTTCTGTGGTCGAGAATTCCACAGGTTCACCACTCTCTGGGTGAAGAAGTTTCTCCTCATCTCGGTCCTAAATGGCTTACCCCTTATCCTTAGACTGTGTACCCTGGTTCTGGACTTCCCCAACATTGGGAACATTCTTCCTGCATCTAACCTGTCTAAACCCGTCAGAATTTTAAACGTTTCTATGAGGTCCCCTCTCATTCTTCTGCACTCCAGTGAATTGTTGAGGGCTGCCATTTCACTCTCTGAAATGCAGAACAGATTTGAAATCCATATTTTTTTTGCATTTTTGAAGGGTTATATGGTCATGGGTCTAATGTTGGTACCAGCTTCATGACCATGAATAAATTCTCACACACAGGCTATGCAAGAAACCTCAACAGTGATTTTTTCGATGACTTTAAAAAAAAAAAGATTAAATAAGGGAAGATAGACTATGAAAGTAAACTAGCACGAAATATGAACACAGATAGCAAGGTGTAGGGTGTGAGGACTCGCCTACAGAGTCAAAAATATCGAGAGTAAAAGGGGCCAAAATTGCCCCGCGCTGGATTTGCAGCACATCATTCGAATTTGTGGGTCGGGTTGCGCCAGCGCTGACCCACTGGGCCATCGGGGAGGGTGTCGGCCGGGCCTATGGCCCTGCGCCCAAGAGGGGGCGGCCCGGCCGAACCAGCAGCCGCAGTCAGCCGACACAATAGAGATGGCGGCTGCCGCGGAGGCACCTTCCCTTTAAGGGTGGTCGAGGCATGAAGCCACTGACAGCTTCTCACACCGAGAAGCTGTCGGTGGTATCGCCCCGCGCAGACCTCACTCCCGCAGAGCAATTTCCTCTGTGGGGCGCAATGGGGTCGGCGCAGAACGATAAGCGGATGGCCCGCACGGTGATGAAGTCATCGGCGTGGCACAGGGCAAAATCCTTTTCGCCGGGGGAAATTTCGGTGGAGTGCTCTGCGAAGCGCCCAGGCGAAAACCCTTTAGTGCATCCTTATCGGTGGGTATAGTTTTGTCGCAAATCATAACGTAGGGTAGAA
Organism: Pristiophorus japonicus; assembly: GCF_044704955.1. NCBI lineage: Eukaryota > Metazoa > Chordata > Chondrichthyes > Pristiophoridae > Pristiophorus > Pristiophorus japonicus. Next base: position 500,986,774 of record NC_091977.1, on the reverse strand, counting down.
TAGGTCTAGAAAGCAATTAGAAACTTATCTATCTCTCTCTCTGTCAAAAAAGCAAGACACAGTATTAGCGTTCCCTGCTTTGGCTCTCCTTGTCGGAGCACCCTGTGTCAGTGTAGGAGCTCCCGGTGTCTTTGTATCAACCTAACTCCGTTGGGTTAAGAACTGAATTTTTTTTAGGAATAGGAAAATAAGGTTGAACAAGCTTGTCCCTATTTCATACATTAACTTCTTTATTTGACATTTAAAATTAATCTGAGAACAGTCTTAGCTATACAGGGTTAGAACTAGGGCAAGAAGAGGAAAAACAAATAGATATGCAAATTTTCCACAGTGAAGAACGAGATATGCTGAGGACACCAAAGGAAAGGAAAGACCCTGAGTACTAATGGAACTTCATGATGGGCTCTTAAAGGAGGTGGAAAATGAAGTTGTCATACCTTGATGGATATTTGAAGGGAATTGTGTCAAAAGACTGGAGAGAAGCAAATGTTGTGCTGCTTTGTGAAAATGGACAGAAGGATAACCCAGGGATCTATAGACCTGAGAGCTTGACATCATTTATGGGTAAAATGATAGAACACATCCTCAGAGAATAGTGAGGCGTCAGGAGAAACATAGTCAAAGGTTGTAGATCTTGCTTGACAAATCTATTTAAGTATTTTAAGGATATAACAGTTAATGAGGGGCTAACTAAGTAGATTTAAGACTTCAGCAAAGTCTTTGATGTGGTATTATATAGGAGGTTGCTAAACAGGGTAGAAAGAGACAAGCTTTTGAAGTGGGTAACTGAGTCAGATGATATAAAGATAGTCATTAAGGGAGCAGCATCAATATGGAAAGGGATGACGAGCGCTCAATCAGAGAGGTTGGTTCTGAGGTCATTTTTGGTTTTTAGCTATATTAATGATTTGGCGGAGTCAACGGTAACAAAAATGTTCAAGTTTGCAAAGTATATAAAATTTGGAAGGATTTAAATGGCAGGAACAAGTGGACAGTTGAAGAGAATCTAAATGGGTATTGATCTGAAAACTAGGAAATGTTGTATAATGTAAAACAAATACAGTTATGAAGCGGCTAAGTGAAACAAATAGTAAGAGTTCAAAGTAAATGGGAACAGTGGACAGCTAATTATACAGGAGAGAGATCTAGCAGTTTAATGGCAATACCCTTAAACCACCAGTGCATGCACTGGTGGAGAAACAATGCAAACAGGATTGTAGGTTGTATAGCTTTAGCAATTGAGAAGAAATCCTATGAAATGATGATAAATAATTTGTACAGTGGCCTGGCCAGATGGATTTCCCCAGTGATTGACATTTTTTTGTCTTAAATTTAAAAATCCAAGTTTCCCCAAAGATTATGCACCAGCGTAACTCAGTTACGATTTTTTTAGGATAGTTTTTTTTTACTTCAAAGGGGGCATGACCCCCCAGCTGCCGTGTGGATTTTAACTCCTGACTCCGGATCGTTAGTCCAGGCTCTGAATTACGAGTCCTGTAACATAACCACTGTGCCACCGTTCCGTTAATGTTGCAAATCTTTTCACTTTGTCTGACTTCAGATCATGGTTGCAAGACAATTCAGATAAGGATTAGGTTCAGTTGCAGAAGCTCCTTTCACTTTGTCGAATACCATAGGACTGTACAAGATAAGGATGGCTCTACTTTAAGTCTAATCCTTGGCACTTCTTAGAACATAAGAAATAGGAGCAGGAGTAGGCTATATGCCCCTCGAGCCTGCTCCGCCTACATTGGTCAGACAACATAATCTGCCATTCAATCTAGAAAAGCCTGGTTGGATACAGCTCCGGCTACATTTGAGAACCAGAAGCTATCTGCGGAAGATTTGTTACCCTACCTTGTGTGCGCATCTTAGATTTTATTCTTTCTGTTTTCCCAGGGTTCAGCTGAATTGTTGCAAACCCTATTTTTAGGATTCTTTTAGGTTACTTCTGCAGAGCGCATGAGCACAGAGCCGAATCACACCTCAATGGAATATTTTATGTTGAAAATCAATCTGCACTGTCGAATTTCCCTGTGTACAATGGAGAAATATAAAATAGAAAGACTTGCATGTATATAGTGCCTTTCCTGACCTCAGAACATCCCAAAGCGCTTTACAGCTAACCTAATACATTTGAAGTGTAGTCACTGTTGTAATGTAGGAAACACGGCTGCCAATCTGCGCACAGCAAGGTCACACAAACAGCACTGTGAAAATGATCAGATAATCTGGTTTGGTGATGTTGGTTGAGGGATCAATATTGGCCAGAACTTTCTTGCTCCTCTTCGAATAGTGCCATGGAATCCTTTACGTTTACCTGAGAGGGTTTAACAGCTCACTTGAAAGACGGCACTTCCAACAGTGCTGCACTAGATTATGTGTCAGCCTAGATTATGTGCTCGAGCATTTTTCCTGTGTTGTGACATTGGTTTTGAATCTTCAGAACCTCAATTTACATGTAGCTATTGATCATGCAGAATCCCAGTTGGCCCTGAAATAATACAATACTTGTCCATCCACTGTAATTGCTCGATGGGGATATTAAGTTCCTTGAATACAGCACAGTTTTGGCTGGTATAATAAGAATTCCCATCGCTTTTGTTATTTTATTCGTGTTCTGCTCTAACTCATTCATTCCAGGTCCTTAAAACTGCGTGGAACGTTTTACCTCCCTCAGTCTTGCCGTTCTCTTTCAAACTTCATCTTGCACAATCTACATGTTTTGTCATTTATTGTTATTATTTCCTGATTTACTCCATGCTTGCTTTTTATTTTATTTTAACTTAAAAATAAAAATTTGTTGATCTAGGAAATCAATTCATACAAAAGATAGGCACAGCATAAAATGAGCGATTTGAAATATCAGACAAAGCTCGAAACAATGAAAGGCCTGTCAAGCCTCTTCTGCCATTTTGTTAGCTCTGGCAACTCTGTTACATTTTGGGCCCAAGTTTCGGCTCGAGTTGACCCTATTTTTTTGGAGCAACCAGTTCAGTATGGAGTAGCTTAGAAATCGCAATTCTCGGCATTTAGTTCTAGTTCGTTAGAATAGTTTCGTTTTAGTACAGTTTTTTTTTCAAAAGTCACTTCCGCCTGTTTTGCAAGTTTAGGCAGCGGGCTCCGCCACCGAGGAGGTGATCGGGCGGGGCCCGCCGTCAAGGAGCTGCTGGTCGGGCGGGCCCCGCCACCGAGGAGGTGTTCGGGCGGGGCCCGCCACCAAGGAGCTGCTGGTCGGGCGGGGCCCGCCACCAAGGAGCTGCTGGTCGGGCGGGCCCCGCCACCGAGGAGGTAAGGGCAGGCAGGCCACTCGGCCCAACATAGGGGCGACGTCCCTTCGGCCAGGGATAGGGTAGCCCAGAGACAGGATGCGCTGGGAGGGCCAGGAGCTGCTGCGCATGTGCACAGCTGCCGGCACTCTTTTTTTTTTCTCTTTTTGGCGCAGGGCTGTAGTTCCGCCCCCAGCGGCTTGTGCTGCGCTGCGTTGACTGTGAAACAGGCCTGCTGGACTCGGAGAATCGCGAGGTAAGTTTTAGGCACCTTTTTTATTCTTAAAAAATAGACAGGCCTCTCGGAGTGCACCGTTCTGGGAGGACATCCGAAACTTGGGCCCATTAATCCCAATTCTCTGCCTTCTCTCTATAGGATCAATTTTAACTCCCAGGCGGGAGCATGGCCTGTCTGGGAGTGGCGAGGGAAAGCGCAGCTGATTTTAACGGCTGCCCGACATCCTGACCAAAATGGCTGGGAGGTCGGTGCCATTAAAACCAGGTGACAGGAGACCACCAGAAGGAATGGTTTTCCACACTATGGTAAGTGGACAGGAAGGGTTTGGGAAAGGGTCACAATCGAGGGAGGGGGAGGGAAGCCAGGAGCAAGGGAGGCCCAATGTTTCCCTTGAGGGCTGGGAGAAGCACTCCTGAATTTATGAAGAAGTGTGCGATTTCACTTCTTTAATTTGCCTTTCTTTGCTATGTGCAGAATATTGCATGTGTGTTTGTGAATACAGTGAAGTAGGGACTATCAGGTAGAAGAATGCTTCGCAAACTGGCTACAAAATAGAAAACCGAGAGCAGGGGTTAAAGGTAGTTACTCGGATTGACAAAAGGCAGGATGTGGTGTTCCACAAGTTTAGTTGCTGGGATCACTGTTCACCAGTTACATAAATCGGCATGCAGTTCTACACCGCCGATCAGAGTGGAGATGGGCGACAGAATGGGCCACGATTGTCAACCGTTGGACGTGGTTGCAAGCTCAGGTCTCCGTACTGGAATACCGAATAAGGCAGCAGACAGACATATACAGACAGATCCGTGCTCACAAGGCAGGTGCAGAGGTTGACACTGGAGCAAAAGTTTATTATTTTTCCCCATTAAAGGAGAACTCCAGCTACTTAAATGGTTGTACACGTCAGTACTTGTTCAGAAATTTAGATGTGTGTTGTGGCAAGGGTATGCTGTTCTCCTTTACCCAGTATATTCCAGGCACGACATTCACTGTTTTTAGGCACCACTTTAATCTCATGTCTGCAGGAGGGAGATGGAAATGCCCTTATACATGCAGAGCAGGTCTCCAGTCGTCCTGGTTAACCCTTGCCACTGGCTAAAGGCCTAGCTCTGTCAAGCCCGTGTGGCGGCTGATGTGCAACGGTCACCACACGTTAAAAAAATTCACGCAAAGGCATCTTCCACCCCTGGAGTTCAGGACTGGAACATCGGTCCTCCATTGAAACATCAGCGAACTCATCCCTTCTGGTGTGGAAGCAAGTCATTCTCGTTCGAGGGACTGCCTATGATGAGGATGATGAAATGATTTGGACTCGGGAATCAGAAGCACAATTAAAAAATTTGCGGATGGCACCAAGTTGGGAATGTAGTTAACACAAAGGAGGACTGCGATAAATACAGGAAAACAATGGGGGGAAATCTTGGGGGGGTGGGGGGCGGTCAGCGTGTGTGTTCGGGGGTGGGTTGGGTGGGAAAAAATGTTTTAGACAGTGGGTTAGGACCCCGCTGTCAACCCGACCGCCATGCGCCTTTCCCAGATGTCAGGTCTGTCAGCGCTGAACAAACAAAACACACAGTGGCGGAGGAGGCAATTCAGGACATTATGACCTTGTTCAGTGGTGGGGTCATGGACCAGGGGGAGACAGGAGGAGGTGTCAGAGTTGGTGATCAGCCTCTGCAAGGTAGAGGTCGGATCGCCAAACAACAACAGCGCCACTATAAGCCCAGTGACTCCCACAGCGACCAGGACTACTCTTCCTCCCACCCCACATCTTGAAAGGACTCTATTCCATTCACCCAGTTTCTCCATCTCCGTCGTATCTGCTCTGACAACGCCGCCTTCCACACTATTGCCTTGGACATGTGGATTCACCTCTGCCGTGGTTAACATGGCTCTCGACTGTGTTTGTTCTATTTCCGCATCTCTGCTCTCACCCCTTCCTCCTCCCTCCCCCTCAGAACCATGACAAGGTTCCCCTTGTCTTCACCTTTTACCCCACTAATCTCCACACTCAACGGATGATCCTCCGCTATTTCCGCCACCTCCAACGTGATGCCACCACCAATCACACCTGCACCTCCCCTCCCCTCTCAGCAGTCCGAAGGGACCGCACCCTCCACGCCACCCTGGTCCATTCCGCCGTCACCCCCAGCACCCCATCCCCTTCCCACGACATCTTCCCGTGCAAGTACAGGAGATTCAACACCTGCCCTTTTACCTCCTCCCTTTCCACTATCCACGGCCCCAAATACTGCTTCCAGATGAAACAGCGGGTATGATGATGTCACTTGATCACACGTCATCCGCCTGTTTCTTTAAAGGTACCATGCGCAAATTGATTTCGACATTTGTGCTGTTGGTATTCGACAGCATTGAGGTGCTGCAAACACTGACAAACACTGCAGAGAAATGCACGGCTGCACCCAAGCTCTCCCGTGACTCCCTCCGGAGATGTCGGAGTAGGAGTGGAGAGGGAAATTAAAGTGACAGGTGACCGGAAGCTCAGGGTCACGCTTACGGACGGAACGGAGATGCTCCGCAGAGCGGTCATCCAATCTGCGTTTGGTCTCCCCAATGTAGAGGAGACCACATCGTGAGCAGTGAATACAGTATACTAAATTGAAAGAAGTACAAGTAAATCGCTGGAAGGGAAGGGAATCTCACTGTGTGCTGTGACTCCGGAGGGAGTCACGGGAGAGCCTAGGTGCAACCGTGCATTTCTCTGCAGTGTTTGTCATTGTTTGCAGCACCTCAATGCCGTAGAACACCAACAGCACAAATGTTGAAATCAATTTGCGCATGGTATCTTTAAGGAAACTGGCTGATGACATGTCATCAAATGACATCATCGCACCCGGATCTGTCAGTTGACTGAAAAAAGCATTGGGCTTGGTCAGACCGTCCAATCAGGGCAAAATCATTTTAGACAGTGGGCTGGAGCCAGCAGAGGGGGCCAGGACCCGCCACCGATGTCGCCCGCCAAGGATCCGCCAAGGTAGGGGAAATCGCAGCCAATAATAAACTTGCAGAACGGGAGTATAAGTGGCCCTTCCCTTTAACTGAATGGGAGATTGTAGCATGTCAGTGCTATGCGGAGCTTCTGCATAACACTGACCTCTTTAGCACGGCACTGCGCCCGGAAGCACCCCTCCAACGAGGTGGAGTGCCTAAGACAGCGCTCTGCCTCATTGGTGGGCACTAAGCCCAATTGCACCCTGGGGGCGGTACTTTCGGCGCAGGCTGTAAAAGTCTCAGGCCCGGAAGATTACTGACCCCAAATGGGACGCGGTGTAATTTTGGCCCCTAAATGTAGAGGGACAAAGAGATCTGGGGATAAAGATTTACAAAATAGTCCATTTTAAAAAAAAAACTAAGCACTGGGGTTTATTTCTGGAGGGACTGAATTTAAAAAAACAGATAAGTTATGTTGGAATTCTAATTGTGGTTAGACCACACTTGGAGTACTGTGAACAATTTTGGTCTCCATGTTATAAAAATGATATAGAGGCATTGGAGAAGGTGAAAAAAAGATTTACTGGAATGATACCAGAACTAAGAGGTTATACCTATCAGGAAAGTCTGAACAGGCTGGGGCTCTTTTCTTTAGAAAAGAAAAAACTGAGGGTGATCTGACAGAAGGCTTTAAGATTCTGAAAGGGTTTAACAAGGTCGAGAAGGTGTTTCCACTTGCAGGCGAGAACAGAATAGGGGCCATCAATTTAAGATAGTCACTAATAAATCAATGAGGGAATTTAGGAGTAAGTTCTTTACCCAGAGTGGTTAGAATGTGGAACTCGCTACCACAAGGAGTAGTTGAGGTGATGACCATACATGCATTTAAGGGAAAGCTAGTAAGCACATGAGGGAGAAAGGAATAGAAGGATATAGAAATATAGAAACAGAAAATAGGTGCAGGAATAGGCCCTTCGAGCCTGCACCGCCATTCAATAAGATCATGGCTGATCATTCACCTCAGTACTCTTTTCCTACTTTCTCTCCATACCCCTTGATCCCATTAGCCATAAGGGCCATATCTAACTCCCTCTTGAATATATCCAATGAACTGACATCAACAACTCTCTGCGGCAGGGAATTCCACAGGTTAACAACTCTCTGAGTGAAGAAGTTTCTCCTCATCTCAGTCCTAAATGTCTTACCCCTTATCCTAAGACTGTGTCCCCTAGTTCTGGACTTCCCCAACATTGGGAACATTCTACCCGCATCTAGCCTGTCCAATCCCATCAGAATGTTCCTATGAGATCCCCCCTCATTCTTCTAAATTGCAGTGAGTATAAGCCCAGTCAATTCAATCTTTCTTCATGTGTCAGTCCTGCCATCCCGGGAATCAGTCTGGTGAACTTTCGCTGCACTCCCTCAATAGCAAGAATGTCTTTCCTCAAATTAGGAGACCAAAACTGTGCACAATATTCAAGGTGTGGCCTCACCAAGGCCCTGTACAATTGCAATAAGATCTCCCTGCTCCTATACTCAAATCCTCTAGCTATGAAGACCAACATGCCATTTGCCGCCTTCACCACCTGCTATACCTGCATGCCAACTTTCAATGACTGATGTACCATGACACCTGTAAGGGGTGGTCACGGGGGTCAGGTTCACCTCTGACCTACTTGAGCGGTTCGAATCGCTCCCACTTCCTTGGGTTCTGGACTCTATTCATTTGGGGATGTGATAAAGTGCAACAGACCACTGGTTTGGTGCAAAAGAACTTTGATTATATTTCCTTATCCTTAACAAATTGTCACACTTATAATTACATTAATAAAGAACAGTACATCACACATTCAAAGGGGTTGCAGTGAAAATTACATCTCCCACCACCCAAATACCTAATACTGGTTAGGTTAGACTCCAGGGCAGACAGGGACTATGCTTACCAATACTTTCTGGTCAGTTAGCGGTAGTTCACGGTTTCGGGGTTCGTTAGATTCTGTAGGTTCTGCTTGCCGTACCCCAAATGTTGGAGAGGACTTCTTTCTGCGCAATCTTCAGTTGGGTTGAGTCTGCTGATGCGGTAGGGCGCGTTTTGGATTTGAGGGGTAAGTACCCGTTTTCTTTCATTAGGAATAGGTTTCAAAGTACTTTTAAGTAACGTTTTCACCTGTTGGTAGTCAGGCCTAGATTGTAGAGTGGAAACTTTAGATTCTTTGGTTTCTGCCTTGCGAAGTTTTGTTTCGAGGTTGGTCGATCGCGGTGGTTTTAGTGATGCCACGTTGGCTGTGGTTGGTTGCTGCCGTGATGGTGACGTTCTTCCTTCCTTTTCAATTTCAGGACGTCAAGGCTGGAGAAGTTAGTTTACAACTGTCGCGTTGGTTTCTCTCCCTTCTTGATGGCATAGGCGTAGTATGGCATATCCTTTGTTAAAACGGGGGCCAGTTATACTGTAGGAACTGTCCTAATCTTCGCACCAAATCAGACCAAAATTCTTTGTTTAATTTTGGCGGGCTCGACATTTCTTTGTAATATTTTGGCGGGCTTGTTAAAAGTTAATATGTCTTGGGTGGGTTGATCTTCTAAATCTGTTTGTTAATGGAAATATTAGCTTGGTAATCGCAATGTTCTTTGTGCTTGGTTTTTGCATGTAGGCTGGAGTGGGCCTTTTGTTTTTATGCATAGGCTGAAAATGGCTTTCCAGGTTCACGTTGATGGCTGGCCATCTCTGAGATGATTGTTGCAATGTTAATGTCTCTTGTCGAGAAAGCTTTTCAAGTATCCATTTTCCAAACAATTTACTTTAGTCTCAATGCTCCAGATAGTTTCAATAATGAAACTGGCTTCTTTAGTTCTCTAGACCTGCCCACAGAATCCCAAATTCGATTAAAGTTCGTAGATTCTTCTATGAGCATTTTAGTTAGGACTTCAAACTTTCTGGTTGATAGTTCCAAATTAAATTTCCTTTCCAATGAGTCCAAACACTGGGGGGTTGCGGGGGGGGGGGGGGCGGGGGGCAGGTTCCCACGAAGTTTGCCCTTCTCTTACACACCCAGGTCTCGTTGCACCTCCCCTTTTCCTAACCTTCCTGTTTTTGCCACCAAAGTGGATAACCTCAAATTTATCTACATTATACTGCATCTGCCATGCATTTGTCCACTCACCTAACCTGTCCAAGTCACCCTGCAGCCTCTTGGCATCCTCCTCACAGCTCACACCGCCACCCAGCTTAGTGTCATCTGCAAATTTGGAGATATTACATTTAATTCCTTCGTCTAAATCATTAATGTATATTGTAAATAGCTGGGGTCCCAGCACTGAAGCTTGTGGTACCCTACTAGTCACTGCCTGCCATTCTGAAAAGGACCCGTTTATCCCGGCTCTCTGCTTCCTGTCTGCCAACCAGTTCTCTATCCACGCCACTACATTACCCCCAATACCATGTGCTTTAATTTTGCACACTAATCTCTTGTGCGGGACCTTGTCAAAAGCCTTTTGAAAGTCCAAATACACCACATCCACTGGTCCGCCCTTGTCCACTCTGCTAGTTACATCCTCAAAAAATTCTAGAAGATTTGTCAAGCATGATTTCCTTTTCATAAATCCATGCTGACTTGCATTTATATAGCGCCTTTCACAATCTCAGCCAATGAAATACTTTTGAAGTGTAGTGTTAAATTGTAGGAAATGTGGCAGCCAATTTGTGATGATGACCAGATAATTTATTTTAGTGATGTTCACTGAGGGATAAATATTGACCAAGACAACGGAGGTAAACCCCCTGCTCTTCAAAGAATTTCCATGTAACCTGTTACGTCCACCTGAAAGAGCAGGTAAATGGCCTCGGTTTAACATCTCACCCCCCAAAGAGATGGCACCTCCAACAGTGCAGCACTCCCTCAGTACTGCACTGGAGTGCCAGACTAGATTTTTATGCTCTAGTCTCTGGAGTGGGACTTGAACCCACAACCTTCTGATTCAGATGCGAGAGCGCTACCAACTGAGCCATAGCGAACTGGGTTGATGGGATGAGATGAAGAAGGGTGGGAGGAGGCTCGTGTGGAGCATGAACACTTGCATGGACCTATTGGGCCGAATGACTTGTTTCCGTGCTGTATGTTTGTTATGCGTTGTAACAAAATGGGAAATAAATAAAGAGAAAGCAGCACCGACGGTTTGTGTGTATAAGTAACGAGAAGGATAATCGAAACAGAATAACTTAGTTTCGGTGGGCCATGTTGAAGACTGTACATTCTGTCCATAACCTGCTGAGATAAGTCATTGGGAAATATCTGTAGGAGGTTCAATTGTAAATCTATTCTGACAGCAGTGTGACTCACTGCAATTATTCTGGCAGTTAAGGAGCATTCTGAACATGTTAGCTTTTAATATTGGACTTGCCTACACTGCGAAGCAGAGTTTCAGATGTATGCATCTAGCTGCTCATACACCAGGGGTATAAAATATCCAGAGGACAAGGATTTTGAATTGAATATATTTGGGGGTGAGAGCAGAGAGCCAATTTAGGCAAACGAGAATAGGGGTAATGAGCGAATTGGATTTATCCCGGGGCAGGATGTGTGGCAGAGTTTTGGAAATGTTGGGATTTATGGAGGATGGGAGATCAAAATTGGGAAGGACAAAGCTATGAGCTTCAACTCGCACAACACACTGCCTCTAATTCCATCACCCTACCAACTCAATGTCTCGGATAAACCAGGCAGTTCACAACCTTGGCTTCTTATATGATCCCATGCTTAGTTTCCAACTGCATATTACCCACCTTCACCCCCTACCTTAGCCCATTTGCTGCTGAAACCCTCATCCAGACTTGACAATTCTAATGCTCTCCTGGCTGACATCCCATCCTCAATGGTAAGACAGAGGAAACCGGGGTTAGTATGTACTAAGCAAGGAGATCTTCCTGTGCTGAATGGTATATACTTTAATGCAAGGAGTAAAGCGAATAAGGCGGATGAGCTAAGAGCACAGGTAGACACTTGTGAGTATGACATTATAGCCATTACAGAAACATGGCTGAAAGAGGGGCAGGTTTGGCAGATCAATATTCCTGGCTACAGGATTTTTAGACAAGATAGAGAGGGAGGTAAAAAGGGGTGACGGGGGGGGGCGGAGTTGCAGTACTGATTAAAGAAACTATTACAGCGGTGAGGAGGGATGATATGTTAGAGGGATCATCAAATGATGCCATATGGGTCGAATTGAAAAATAAAACAGGGGCAATCACACTGCTGGGCGTGTATTATAGACCCCCAAACAGTGGGAGGGAGATAGAGGAGCAAATATCTAGGCAAATTGCTGTGAAGTCCAAAAACCATAGGGTAGTAATAGTAGGGGATTTTAACTATCCAAATATTGATTGGGACAAATTAAGTGTGAGGGGTATAGAGGGTGCGGAATTCTTGAAATGCATTCAAGAGAACTTTTTTAGTCAGTATGTAGCGAGCCCAACACGAGAGAGGGCTGTCTTGAATTTAGTTTTGGGGAATGAAGCTGGGAATGAAGAGGTATTAGTGGGAGAGCACTTGGGTGCCAGTGACCATAATTCAGTCAGATTCAAGTTGGTTATGGATAAGGACAAGAAAATAGGCCTGGAATAAAAGTTCCGAATTGGGGAAAAGTTAATTTTGCAAAGTTAAGGAGTGATTTGGCCATAGTGGACTGGAAACAGCTACTTGTGGGTAAATCCGTGTCGAAATAGTGGGAGGCATTTAAGGAGGAGATCCGGAAGGCTGAGGCCAACCATGTGCCCTTAAAGAATAAGGCTGGGAAAAATAATTCTGGAGCCCCCTGGATGTCTAGAGACTAACAGGGAAGGATTCAGAAAAAAAGGGATGCTTATGTCATATATCAACGGCTAAATAGTATAGAATCTTTGGAGGAATATAGAAAGTTAAGAGGCAAAATTAAAAAGGATATTAGGAATGCTAAGAGTGAGCACGAGAAATTCTTACGCTAAAGAGTCAGCAGTTTCGCCCGTCTGATCTGAGCTACTGATCTGTGGGGCTGAGACAGATTTGGTCAACTTGCTGAGTGCCACCTCTTCTTCGTCTTCGAAAGGCAAGGAACTGATTGATGTCAAAGAAGCCTGAATTTCACTAGGCAGACTGGTGCCACTTTCAGTCTGACCACCCTCCAGTGAATTCCTATTGACTGCTTGCGCTCGAACTATCTGCTGTACAAGGTCCCGGTCACTAGATAAATCCAGAGGTTTACGCATCTCTGACCAAGCCACTGAACTGGGTTCACTCTCTATTCCTGCCCACACTGCGACATGTGTGCGCACTATGTCCGTGCAGCAGTGCAGGTCTCCAGTCGTCCTGGTTAATCCTTGCCACTAGATAAAGGCCTAGCTCTGTCAAGCCCATGTGGTGGCTGATGTGCAACGGTCACCACACGTTAATAAAATCCACACTCAGGCATCTTCCATCCCCTCAACTGGAGTTCAGGACTGGAACATCGGGTCCTTCATTGAAACATCTGTGAACTCTCGTAGAAGCAAGTCATCCTCATTCGAGGGACTGCCTATGATGATGATGATGATGACGCTGATGATATTCTGGATGAAATAAATATAGTGAGAGGAAGTATTAAGGGGTTTAGCAGCTTTGAAAGTAGATAAGTCCCCAGGCCCGGATGAACTGCATCCCAGGCTGTTGAGCGAAGTAAAAGAGGATATAGCAATGGCCTTGACCATCATTTTCCAGTCCTCTTTGGATCTGGGCATGGTGCCGGAGGATTGGAGGACTGCTAATGTTGTACCCTTGTTTAAGAAGGGAGAACGGGATAGGCCGAGTAATTACAGGTCTGTCAGCCTAACCTCAGTGGTGGGAAAATTATTGGAAAAAATCCTGAAAGACAGGATAAATCTACATTTGAAAAGGCAAGGATTAATTAGGGACAGTCAGCATGGATTTGTTAAGGGAAGATTGTATCTGACTAACCTGATTTAATTTTTTGAGGAGGTAACCAAGAGGGTGGATAAGGGTAGTGTGTATGATGTAATTTATATGGACATTAGCAAAGCTTTTGATAAGGTCCCACATGGTAGACTGGTCATGAAGGTTAAAGCCCATGGGATATAGGGCAAAGTGGCTAGTTGGATCCAAAATTGGCTTGGAGGTAGGAAGCAAAGGGTGATGGATGTTTTTGTGACTGGAAGGATGTTTCCAGTGGGGTTCCGCAGGGCTCAGTACTGGGACCCTTGCTTTTTGTGGTCTATATCAATGATTTAGATTTGAATATAGGGAGTATGATTAAGAAGTTTGCAGACGACACTAAATTGGCTGCGTGGTTGATAATGAAATGAAGAGGAAAGTCATGGGCTGCAGGAGGCTATCAATCTACTGGTCAGGTGGGCAGAGCAGTGGAAAATGGAATTTAATTCAGAGAAGTGTGAGGTGATGCACTTTGGAAGGGCTAATAAGGAAAGGGTATACACATTAGGCAGTAGGCCACTTAATAGTGTAGATGAACAAAGGAACCTTGAAGTGCTTGTCCACAGATCCCTGAAAGTAGTAGGCCAGGTGGATAAGTGGTTAAGAAGGCATACGGAATGCTTGCCTTTATTGGCCGAGGCATAGAATATAAGAGCAGGGAGGTTATGCTTAAATTGTATAATACTTTGGTTAGGCCCCAGCTGGAGTATTGTGTGCAGTTCTGGTCACATTGTTATCGGAAGGAAGTGATTGCAGAGGAGATTTACTAAGATGCTGCCTGGAATGAAGAATCTTCGTTATGAGGACAGATTGGATAGGCTGGGTTTGTTCTCATTGGAACAGAGGAGGTTGAGAGGAGACCTCATTCAGGTGTACAAAATATTGAGGGGTCTGGACATAGTGGAGGGGTCTATTACGAGGGGGCATAGTTTTAAGGTGGTTGGTGGAAGGTTTAGAGGCAATTTGAGGGGGGGCTTCTTTACGCAGAGGATTGTGGGGATCTGGAACTTGCTGTCTGAAAGAGTGATGGATGCAGAAACCCTCCGCACTTTTAAGGGATGGTTGATGGGCACTTAAAGTGCAGTAACCTGCAGGGTTACAGACCTAGAGCTGGTAATTGGGATTAGACTGGTTGACCTTTTGTTGGACGGCGCAGATGTAATGGTAAGTACTGCAGGGAATTGAATACGGCCAGGGTGATCTCCTGGACTCGTTTCGATCACCTGGATGGGTTGGAAAGGAATTTTCCCAGATTTTTTCTCGCTAAATTGGCCTGGGTTTTTATCTGGTTTTTGCCTCACCCAGGAGATCACACGGCTCCTGTTGGGGTGGAGTGTTGAATGTTTCAGTATAAGGGGTGTTGCAGTTGTATGAGGCGGATTGGTTGGCTGGGCGCTCTTTGCCTTTCTGTCATTGTTCATGGGTTTATATGTAACCTTTAGGGCTGCTGACCAAGGGCCGTGTTGCTCTTTGTCGGCCGACGCGGACACGATGGGCCGAAATGGCCGCCTTCTGCGCTGTAAATTTCTATGTTTCTTCTTTGTTTCTATCTCCTTCAGTCTTATGTTTCTTCCTGAGCGATCTATTCCTCTGACTCTGGCTTTCAGTGCATCACCTCTCCATTGGACCCACCATTGATGGCAGAGCCTTCAACTGTTTTGCTCCTCCTACTCTTTGCAGCTCTCTCTCTGCATGTTTCCACCTCTGTCTCTCTCCCGCCACCTTTAAAACCATTTCAAGGTCTTTTTGACAGATCCTTTGGTCCCCAATCTCTTTCCCGCCTTTATCTCAACTTTCATTTTACATATTTGGTGGTGTCTGAATATTAAAAAAGTCCTAATGTGCTTATATAAATTAAAGTTGTTGTCATCATTATTGTGAAAATATGGAATGTGTTATATAACTGCAAATACTTTCTTTCTTCACATATTAAATGAACATGTTAAATTTCTGGAAGTCAACATAAAATTCAGCCCAAGTTTGAAAAAATTGCACTTCGGCAGAAAAAAAATCGAAGAGCAAGTTATTATTTAATGGAGAAAAATTGCAAAGTGCTGCAGTACAGCAGGACCTCAGGGTCCTGGTGCATGAAACACAAAAGGTTAGTATGCAGGTACAGCAAATGATCAGGAAGGCCAATGGAATCTTGGCCTTTATTGCAAAGGGGATAGAGTATAAAAGCAGGGAAGTCTTGCTACAGTTACACAGGGTATTGGTGAGGCCACACCTAGAATATTGCATAGCTTTGGTTTCCATATTTAAGAAAGGATATACCTGCTTTGGAGGCAGTTCAGAGAAGGTTCACTAGGTTAATTCCAGAGATGAAGGGGTTGACTTATGAGGAAAGGTTGAGTAGGTTGGTCCTCTACTCATTGGAATTCAGAAGAATGAGAGATGATCTTATCGAAACCTATAAGATTATGAGGGGGCTTGACAAGGTGAATGCAGAGAGGATGTTTCCACTGATAGGGGAGACTAGAACTAGGGGACATAATCTTTGAATAAGGGGCCGCCCATTTAAAACTGAGATGAAGAGTAATTTCTTCTTGGGGGGGGGGGCGGGGGCGGTTGTAAATCTGTGAAATTTGCTGCCTCAGAGAGCTGTGGAGGCTGGGTCATTGAATAAATTTAAGACAGAAATAGACAGTTTCTTAACCTAAAAGAGATTATGGGGAGAAGGCAGAGAAGTGGACCCGAGTCTATGATCAGATCAGCCATGATCATATTAAATGACGGAGCAGGCTCGAGGGGCCCTATAGCCTACTCCTGTTCCTATTTCTTATGTTCTTAAATTCAGTTGAAGAATAGGAAAATGTTGATCTTCTGTTATATTCAAGGTACAAAGAAAAATTAGAATATTGGAAATGTAAATTGCAAATATAAAAGGCCTGGAAGCTTACAGTATGTCTATCGGCACCTGACAGGTAGATTGAAGAGGCTGCATAAAACAAACAAGGGAAAGGAGAGCTATAAGCCACTTGTTATTTATTGAGCGATCCTCGACTGAGCAATTGTAGGAAGGTCCATTGTCATATTAAGCCAAGGAAACAACAGCTTGATTGATGAGACTTTGGCTGAAATTGCCCCTTTTTATAGCCCCGTTAGCATCTTCGGGGGGAAATAAAGTATTTGCTTGGGTGAGGAAGGTGCTACCGCCTCCCGAGGATATTTTACTGGAGGTTTGAGGGGGACGGCACTATCCCGGTAGCGGCGCGTCCTACAATTAGTGCCTCGGGCCGGCACAGAACGGCCGGTGATGTCATTGCTATGCTCGCCAACCCCATGCTGGCCCCTTTGCGCCACGGGCAGATGTCAACGGCAGGTTTGTGGTCGTGAAGCTGCCGGACATCCGCCGCCGGTGCGCCCCTTAAAGGGGAGGCTCTTAGCGCCCTGGGCCGCCATTTTATTTTGTCGGCCGACTCTTGCGTCGGCCCGCCAATAGCAGCCTTCGTGTTTTGGGTGCGGGCCTGCTGGCTCGGTCGATCATGTCCCTGGTGGCCCAGGGTCTGGCCACTAAAGGGCCAGCTGCCCCCCCCTTTAATTGAAGGGGAGGAGTGTTGTAGTGCATCAGCGTTACCCGGAACATCCGTGTTAGCGCTGGCCTTCTCAGCGTGGCGCTGGACCCAGCACCGTGCTGCTATCCCGGGAGCGCCCTCCAAGGATGCGGGGAGCTGGAGACAGCACTCCGCTTCCTTTGAGGTGCACAATGCCCAATTCCGCGTCGGGACGGTACATCCTGGTTGGGCGATAAAAGTCCCGATCCCAGAAGGTTGCCGCCCCCAATCGGGGCAAGGAGCAATTTCGCCCCCCCAAAGTGTGTTATGATTTGGCAAAGTGACCAACCCCTCCCCCCAAAACACGAGGGCCTACTCAAATCTTTCAGAAGTTGGATGTGAAGTTTTTGAGATGAAATTCTCCAGTGCCATGCTCCTAGTGGGGAAATGTACTTAAATTGAGTATGGTTTGGAGCATTGGTGCTGCATTGTTGTACTATCTCTGACCTGCGCTCCCTTTGAGCGTGGAATTGTGGAATCAGTGAATTTACTCTGTACTGTCTTAGATTTAGTCAAAGTGGTATAAGCAACAAATGAAGTCTTATTACATTTTATTACTTATTAACTTCTCAGTACTCTGCTTTTGGGGGTCATTGTTCTTGGATGCAGGTATTATCTTCATGGTGTGCTTGATAGTACAGTAATGGCTCAGAACTGTAAAAGATGCACTTTAATTGAATAAGCTCTGGTGCTGCAGGCATAGTACAGTGCTGCCTCATCTCATTATCATTCTAGCTTTGTATTAATAAATTGCTTTACTTTCTAAAATATATTGTGTACTCAATATTCAAAACAAGACTAAATTTGCTTTTGGCCCACAGTTATTTCATGCGTGGACTTTTTTGAGATTAAGCAATCAAAATGGTGAGAGGTCACGTGGCTTTGACAATAACATTCAGTAGTTACAATTTCCTTTTTTGAAGCAGCTTTGCACACAGTAATTGCTATTCTAAGGATGTTTACTTTTGTATGGAAATCTGTACCTATAATTGCGTTTTGTTTAAAAGTGAATTTATTGTCAGTTTTATTTTTATACTGGAGTGTATTTTTTGGTGAGAATGTAACCATTTCAAGGAATACCATCAAGTCAATTTACTGAGAGATGGTGGGGCCGAAATTCAGGGTCTCACAAAGACCCGTTACTGCCCATTTACGGCGGCCATGCGGCGGAATCCTGTGGCCGCCGCTTTGTGATCAAATGGCCGCCTCAAACCAAATTCAGGTCGGGGATTTTTCGGCCTGGACCCGATTCCACCCCGATGATGATGGCCGCTGCAAGCGCATCATCAGAACTCGCACTACCGCTCTCCCTCACCTGAAAAATAAACTGTCAGAAATTTATCTCACAAAATCGTTCCCCCACCGCGCGGTGCCACCGACAGCTTTTTCCGTCGGTGCACCTTATCTGGAGTGTGTGTGGCCCGGCAGTGCGACGGCTTTTCAAGGGGAGGGCCCACTGCCGTGGCCACCATGTATTTTTGCCGGCCGACTTCACGATCGACTGTCAAGACAGTGGCCACGGGTTCAGCCGGCAGCCTGGCACCCCCTCTTGGGTTACAGGCCGCTGGCCCGGCCGAAACCCTCCCTGGTGGCCCAGTGGCCGAAGATAAAAAATGACTGATGCTCTCCCCTTTAACGGAGGGGAGAGAGCGTGGTGACGCACATGCGTTGTGTCGTCGCCACCACTCCACCGCTGATTGATGGCAGCGGAGTCCCGGTCCCGACCCAAATTCAGCCCCTCAGTCTGCCTTCCTGTCTATCTCCCGTCCCCACTATCACCGACTCCCGGTGGGACTTTGAAAAAATTTCAAAGTCCTGAAAATCGCCTCATGGATCCCAATGGTAAAACCAGGTAGGAAACTCATAGGTGCGGCAGCTTTCTGGCGTATCTGAATTTCGGCCCCGGTGTCTAGAACTATGAGTTGCGGTGGTTCTGTCACTGATGTGCGGTGAGGATACTGCCTAACGGTGAAATACAGTCACTTACCTAGTTAATGTGAAAACATTGGTAGTGTGTGTCTTTCCCCATTGCTGTAAAAGGAATGTATAACAGAAGTTATTTGTACTGGTCCTCTGTCTTTGGGATCGGGATTGGGAGCAGAGAAGGGAGTGGGGGAATGTTCCCTGAAGTGAACAGTTAGCTAGAGATGAATGGTGAAGACAGATGAATATTCTGATGTTTTGCTTGATTACCTCTGGAGATCATGGAATATTTATACAAAACTTCCCTCTGGCGATTAATGGGTGGGGTATGTTATAAAAATCTGTGGAAGGAATAGGCTTGGTTGGCTATCTTTCATGCTTTCTTATCTGCTTTCCACGGTCAAAATGTTCTCCATAGTGTAATGTAGGATCATAGATCCCTGTTATTAGCTATCTTGAAAAAGCTGCAGGAAGATAAACGATAGTAGCCTCGGTGGGGGGGAGGGGGGGGGGGGGTGGTGTGAAGTACTGTCTGATTTTTATTTTCCCTTCTGTCACCGTTCTGCTCTGCTTGACAGTGCATCACGATAGCACAACCAACGGAGGTTGCAAGGACCATATTCTGTTGCTCTGTAACACATCCCATTGGTGTGCCATTTCATTGTCACTGACCCAATGTGAATGTGTTTGAAGTTTGGGTTGTCTTCCTTTTAACCTTGTTAAAGAATTTGACATGGTCAACCTTCTGGGATTTTCTGCAGATTCCGTGACAGATGCTGTATATACAAAGGATGACAAATAAAGTTGCTATGGTGATACAGAAGGCTCTTGACACTGATTAAACTAAAATAGAATTCCTATAGAACACGTCAACAAGACATCATGTAACTGTAATAATTTTTTGAAGTGAAGGGCAACAAGTCTGCCCCTATTTAATAGGCTAACTCTTCCTACCGCCTACTCACTAAAATTGTCAATCCTTTCTTTCTCCAATAATGCATCGAATTGATCCCGAACCCAATTTATACCGTTGTTTCAGTGTTCACAATTCTATTACACTTCCTGTGAAACAGCCGTACGTGACTTCCCTTCTTATTCTTCACTTAAGTTTTAACTTGTCCTCTGGTCTTTGAACCTCTCACCATAGCGCATCATTTGTCCAGATCAGTTTTCTTAATTCCCTTCTTAATTACAAAACAATTACAGTCAGATCATATCAGTCATATCAAGCACAAATCCCAATTTCTTTGTCCTTTCCAAATATTTTTTATTTGTAATAAAAAAAGAATTTGCATTTATGTAGCACCATTTCTGTCCAATGCAGTAATTGTTATGTAGGCAGACATAGCAATTTTGCACACAGCAAGATCCCACAATCGGGGATCCGAGCCCTACCCTCCCCCAGGATCCAAACCCCACCCTCCCCCGGATTCATTGTTGGAAGGTATTTTTATCACAACCCTGCATTAGCGAGGCTATATCCTTTCACTCCCGGCCAGATCTAGAATCTGTCCATTTCTATTATGAATTCTTCAGCCAAGTCTATAATCACGAATGCCATGGTCTATAACACTTCATTGTGTGAAGCAATCATTTTTTTAAGTCTTCAGTTTGAGGTTCCCTGACTTGTAATTATCACCCCAAGGACTTCATGTCTTCCATAGCAGTATCCTTTATGATTTAAAAAAAACATTTGGTTCAAGTGTCTTTTTCATTGCGAGGGAATTTGAGTACAGGGGTAGGGAGGTGTTACTACAGTTGTACAGGGCCTTGGTGAGGCCACACCTGGAGTATTGTGTACAGTTTTGGTCTCCTAACTTGAGGAAGGACATTCTTGCTATTGAGGGAGTGCAGCGAAGGTTCACCAGACTGATTCCCGGGATGGCGGGACTGACAACTGGGCTTGTATTCACTAGAGTTCAGAAGAATGAGAGGGGATCTCATAGAAACATTTAAAATTCTGAGGGTTTAGACAGGTTAGATGCAGGAAGAATGTTCCCAATGTTGGGGAAGTCCAGAACCAGGTGTCACAGTCTAAGGATAAGAGGTAAGTCATTTAGGACCGAGATGAGGAGAAACTTCTTCACCCAGAGAGTGGCGAACCTGTGGAATTCTCTACCACAGGAAGTTGTTGAAGCCAATTCACTAAATATATTCAAAAAGGAGTTAGATGTAGTACTTGCTACTCGGGGGATCAAGGAGTATGGCGAGAAAGCAGGAATGGGGTACTGAAGTTGCATGTTCAGCCATGAACTCATTGAATGGTGGTGCCGAATGGCCTACTCCTCCACCTATTTTCTATGTTTCTATATAGAAACTCATTGACTTGTGCCTTATTGTGGCGTTTGGTATAAGTTCAGTCAGTTATTGCTCAGCCTTGCTAATTACATAAAATTGTCAACCATGCAAACACTTCCAGGGTAGAGGATACAGTGAATGTATTTTACTTGACTATGAGTACAACATTACAGTAATATTAATATACCCTTTCCAGTACCTCTGTCTTTCATGTAGAAAGTTGTCCAAACCATTAGGAACAGGAGTAGGCCCTTCTAGCCTGTTCTGCCAGTCAGTTAGATCATGGCTGATCTGTATCTTAACTTCATTTACACGGCTTGGTTCTGTAACCCTTAATAACCTTGCCAAACAAAAATCTATCAATCTCACTTTTTCAATTAATCCAGCCTCAACAGCTTTTGTTTTTTTTTAGGGGCGGGGGTGGGGGGGGAAGAGAGGAGAGAGTTCCAGATTTCCACTATCCTTTGTGTTAAGAAGTGATTTCTGACATCACCCATGAACAGCCAAGCTCTAATTTTAAGGATCATTCTTCTACTAAGCCCCACTATTTTGATTGCGATTGTTAAGCTTACTGTGATTTATGACCTGTTGATAGTTATTACCGTTTTAAATACCGCACCGCATCTGTGCTGTGCATCATAATATTATGACATTGGTCATTGTAAGGTCACTTTGGAAAAATGTCGGGTCCTCCGAATGTAAGCCCTTACAGAGCTATACTTTGTGTCTATTTCATATTACTTTTTTCTGTTATCTGTAATTTTCTGTGCTGCTGAATTATAAATTGCATCGAAGCCCACAGTGTAAAGAGCACTGTGAGATGATGCATAACCAAATGAATTGGGAAGGAACAAGCATTGCTTTGGGAATCAGAATCCCAGAGAAGCAGCACTAATGGAATCAATTTTGTCTGGTGACCTCAATGAATAGATCTATAAATGATGCTACTAATTTTAGGGTCACTGATATGATTGCAATGCTCAGCTAATATCATGAGTGAGTGAATGAATATTAAGATAAAGGCTCCTTTGCTGTAAGGTTTGCTTCAGTACTGATGGATTTCCTACCCACAGCGTGCTCTTCTGATTTGCCAAATAACCTTGAACTATTTAAGAGATATATGCAGATCTATTGGGGTCTGCCAGCTAGCCTCCCCCTCCACTTGCCAAGGCTTTATTCTGACTTGAGCTATAGTATAGTTCTGTGGGCATTGGTCATCTTTTGTTAACTTGCTAACATGGCCATGTTCCCACCTGTGACTTTAGCGTGAACAAGTTATTAAACCATGGAGGACTTCACAGCAAAGTCCGATCCTGTTGTCACCCAATGTTCACTTTGCAGTAGCAGTCCCCGGTTAGCTGTCAAATCTCTCCTAGCTTGCTATCTGGGCTACTGAGACTAATTTAGTGTCTGCACTGTCACTCTGTCAGAGATGAGCTAACTCAGCATAGGCAACAGGATGAGAGAAGATACAGGTACAATACGACAGTTTGGTAATGCACACTTCCCCTTTAATAGCACTGCTGACATTGATGCGACAGTGTCGAAGGCAGTAGCTCTATCTACATCAGAAGAACTATATTGCAATTCAGATCAAATCTGGGAGCTTCCCGACACAATTTCACACTGAGCCAAATAGATGTTCTACCACTCATTCTTATTAGCATATTACCATGATTTGTGCTTTAAACCATGATTTATAGGCAGCCATTTTGTGATGTTAATTTGTTTGATTAACATTGCTGTGTTTGTGATGTGATAATGGAACTTCATGGTGCCCTTTCAGGCTAGCAACAAAATATCTTTTGCCAGGTATTTATAAAGCATACCACTAGGTCTCCTGTGGTGTTGTCCATGGAAGTTCAAATCAAAGCAAATTCTCCTCAAAAGCATTAAAAGTGAAAGAGCATCGTTGAGAACGATCTATAATCAGAGGTGCAAAAAGTTACCACAAATCAGCAAATTAAATGTGTAAGTCACACATACACAAAAAACATGTAACAGTGAATCATTTTGCTGTGTTCGCCCTGGCTCAGTGTTTCTGAGTCAGAAGTTGTGCGTTCATCCCACTCCAGAGACTTGAGCACAAAAATTTAGGCTGAGATGCCAGTGCAGTACTGAGGGAGTGCTGCATTGTTGAAGGTGCTATCTTTTGGATGGGATGTTAAACTGAGGCCCCGTCTGCGCTCTCAGGTAGATGTAAAAGATCCCATGGCACTAATTCGAAGAAGAGCAGGGGAGTTCTCTGGGTGTCCTGGCCAATATTTACTCCTCAACTAACATCATTAAAACGGATTATCTGGTCATTTACACAATTTGTGGAAGCTTGCTGTGCACAAATTGGCTGCCCTGTTTCTTACATTACAACGGTGACTACACTTCAAAAGTACTTCATTGGCTATAAGCTCTTTGGGACATCCTGAGGTCTTGAGAGGCACTGTATAAATGCAAGTCCTTCTTTCTTTTACGTAAAGATAGAACAGGGGCAAACTGAAGCTAGGGAAGAAGAAAATGGTAGGCAGCTGTTCCAAACTTACTGATGTCCAGAATGAAGGTTAGGGATGTTGGTAGTGCCCTGGGGCTGTGATACTCTCAATATTGGTGCAGTAGTTTTGGGAATCTGGAACTTCTGATGCTTCATCTCTTGGTTGAAGTGTAGAGCTGCAGATATGACTGGGGGCCAGTGAAACCTGTAGCTGCTCACTAAATAATTGTTCAGCTAGCGGCGTGACAGAATGGTGATGTACAAATAAGGAGTGCATGACATACAGAACAAATTTAATATGATACAGATTTAACATTCTAAGAGAGTGACAAAGCCCCCCCGTCCACTACCTTAAACATTCACTCCCTCCACCATCGTCACACCATGGCTGCAGTGTGTACCATCTACAAGATACTCTGCAGAAACTTGCCAAGGCTTCTTCGACAGCCCCTTCTAATCCCCTGAATTCTACCGCCTAGAACAGTGGTTCTCAACCTTTTTGTGTCCGCGGCACACTTTCGAATACTAGAATATTTGGTGGGAAGGGGTTAAAAGGTGACCACAAGTTTTTTTAAAAAAAGCAAGTTTCAGAAAATGTAAAAAACATTTTATTAATCACAGTATATGAAGATATACAACATTGTACACATGTATGTTATTAATTATTTTTTATTCTGAAAGTAACAAAATAATAAGCTATAATAATAATTCCTCATTAATTATAGATTAGTATTTTAATGTGACACTTGAGCCTGACGTTTTTTAGTTATGTCACTAATACTAGGGCGTATAACCGATAAGGCGACTCTTATTTTGTGTTCAAGTTCGCTAAGTTTTTCCCGTTTTTTGCATTTGATGTTCGTAAGAGTTGAGAATCCTAATTCGCAGAGATATGATGTTGAAAACTGCATCAAAATTATCAAGGCTTTTTTTTGATATTGCAGGATATTCTTCTTCAATAGAAATCCAGAACACATCAAGAGACATCTGAATGTTTCATTTTAAGACCGCGATCTGTAAAAATAGAAGTCAATTCTTCTTCTTGCAATGTAAAATCAAAATCTGACGTACTAATTGGAGAAAATGGATTTCTTACCCAATCATACTTCTCTACATCCAAAGATGGAAAATATTTTTTGATATTGTCTTCCAGTGATGCCAAGTGCTCTATCACGATAATATTGTGATTTGGTATCTGTTTGGTATCTATAAGTGGGAGAGTTGGGGGGGGGGGGGCGGTGGGGGGTGTCGAGTACTCAAAGGAAACAAATTTTGCCAAAGGATTTTGTTCTGAGCATGGACATTTAAATTGTTTGTGTGTGTGTTGTCTCTTGTCATTATTACTTATACAACTCTAGAACATAGTTTTTTTGATAATAGAGATAAATAGATAGTTATTTGTCAATATTGGCAATGTTTACTACAGCAGTAGCGTCATACCTATATAGGTAGATGACATATGTGTCTGTCTCTCTCTCTCTCTCTCTCTCTCTCCCCTTCCCCTTCTGTTTCAGAGTTAAATGGTTTGTGTTTCATTATGAAATCAGCTAAAGTCCACCATACTTTTACACAATTTGGCGGCACACCTGTGAAGGGTTCACGGCACACCAATGTGCCGTGAAACACCGGTTGGGGCCCTAGAAGGACAAGGACCACAAGCAAATGGGAACACAACCACCTGCAAGTTCCCCTCCAAGTCGCACAGTATTCTGACTTGGAAATATATTGCTGTTCCTTCATCGTCGCTGGGTCAAAATCCTAAAACTCCCTCCCTCACAGCACTGTGGGAGAACCTTCACCACAGGGACTGCAGCGGTTGAAGAAGGCGGTTTACAGCCACCTTCTCAAGGTCAGTTAGGGATGGGCAATAACTGTTGGCCTTGCTTGTGGCGCCCACATCCCATGAATTAATTTTAAAAAGATACACCATTAAGGATTATGTGCCAATTCAGTAACGTACAATACAGGAGCCACTGACAGACAACAATTTACTTATTTTATTACATATTACATCTAATCAATTTTATTCCTCTTCCAAGACTCACGCGCACAGAGCAGACTGTGAATATTCTGATGAATGGCTACCAGCATAGTTTTAAATTTAAAAAAATCTATTTTTCCTTTCTCATTTTCCCCATGATTCAGAATGCAGTGACTCACGCTAAATTGGGTACTAGTGGTCCTCCAATGCTTAAACCAGTGTAAGCCTGGGTCTCAATTTGATCATGTTGGTACCATTGTTCAGCTAACATCATCCTTAATTGGCATTCACAAATGGGCACTTCGAGCAGGCATTGTCATACGATTGCCAAGAGAAGGAACTGTCACTATTGTTCTCCTATTCCTGCTCTTTTCCACCTGCCCACCATTCACCAACCCCAATCAATAACTGATTTTAGTGCCTCAGCTACAGAACTGGACAGAACATAGACCAAGGATCATACTTGTGATCTTGCCAGTCTGTGGCTCAGTGCTACATTGTATGGCTTCCCTGCTAATACTCTCACCTCTGGGTAAGAAGGCCCCATTCCACGACTTGAATGCGCAGTCCAGTGTAATACTAAAAGGGTGCTGCATTGTTGAAGATGTCATCCTTCAGCTGCGATCTTAAACCAAAGTTTAAACTTCCCATGGAACTATTCAAAGCGCTGACATGGATGTTAGCATTCCACCCTCAACCAACACTATCAAAAGCAGAATAACTGGTTCTAGTCAACATTCATCTCTTAACCATCACCACCAAAAAAGCAGAATAACTGGTTAGTCATGTTTACGTAATGTTGCTGGATTGGAATGGTTGACGCACCTGCATTTCAGAAGCAATTCATCGCGTAAAAGGCTTTGAGACGTTTTGATGATGTGATAAAATGCGATGTAAATGCAAGTATTGTTTTTCTTTTGTGATGTATTTATCCAGTGAGCTACTGGGGTGTGAGGGATGCTGACTGTTATCAACCTGCTGTTGGTAGGCTTGAAGCTCTAATGTTGCTTTGCTTTCTGTTTCAAAAACAGAGATCAAGACAAGGCCAGTTGGGCATAAACATGACCTTAATGAAGCACAATTTTTGGAGTTTGCCAAACAACATTTTGTGGCACTATTTTGGATAGCTCTACCAAAGAGCCGGCTCAGACACGATGGGCTGAATGGCTCCTTCTGTGGTGTATCATTCTATGATTCTATATTTTTTAAATTGAACCTTATGCCTAACTGCAGTTTACAACTTCATTGGACTCCAGTATAACTAGACTTCATGCCAAAATAATACTACCAAAAGTCTGGATGGAAGAATTTCAATATTTGCTATTGGCTCTCCCCTGGTATTGATTACTGAGTGCAAGAGCCGTTTTTATAAAACTACTAATTTACCATGAGTGAAAGTTAAATTGGGTGCTTTTTTTACAGACTGTGTTATTTGGTTTTGAGTAGTGGAGAAGTGATATTGAAGCAGCAAAGAGGAAGAATGGATGGAACTTTTCAGAGGTTGTGTTTTTTTAATTATTTATTCATTCATGGGATGTGGACGTCACCAGCAAAGCCAGTGTTTATTGCCCATCCCAATACAACTGAGTGGCTTGCTAGGCTATTTCAGAGGGCAGTTATAAGTCAACCACATTGCTGTATGTTTGGAATATCTCCTGTGCTTTCTCCATCCACCACCTGTTCTTTAAGTCCCAGGTCTTTTGTTGGACCTCAGCCTTCAGCCGTCTGTAATGCTGCCTTGCTGCTCCCGAGTTGGGTTGTTGTTTAAGGCTCAGAAATGCCCTGTGCTTGCGGTCTATTAACTCTTGGATCTCCTGGTCATTCGCATCAAACCAGTCCTGGTGTTTCCTGGTTTAGTGACCGAGCATCTCCACTGGTTATGGAGGCCTGGAGGGCAGACCAAGGGTGTCCCACCCATCCTTTCCCTCAATGACTATCTGTCCCATCTGTGACGGGGACTGTGGTTCTCGTATTGGGCTGTTCAGCCACCTAAGGACTCTAAAAATGAGTGGAAGCAAGTCTTCCTCGATTCCGAGGGACTGCCGATGATGATGACGTTTGGAGTCCTATATAGGTCAGACCAGCTAAAGGACATTAGTGAACCAGATGAGTTTTTATGACAGTTTCATGGTCACCATTACTGATATTAACTTATTTATTCCAGATTTTATTTAATTGAATTTAAATTCCCCAGCTGCCGTGGTGGGATTTGATCTCATGACTCCGGCTCATTATTCCAGGCTCTGAATTACTAGTCCAATATCATAACTCCTATGGTGCCGTAATCCTATGTGGGGGGAGTAGGCAGTAAAATGGAAGTTTGGGTTGAGGCGGAGCGGTGGAAAGTTCAAAGATGAAAGAAGATAAAAAGTTGAGGGTTAAAGAGAGCTTGGAGGGGAGTGCTACGGCGGAGGTGCTAAGGTTTAACAGCAATCGGGGGATGGTCTTCGAGCTTGGCAGCACTGAGGGAGGTGGTTCTGAAGTTTGCAATACAGTTGTACATCTCCAGTCCGGCACCCTTGGGATTTGACTGATGCCGGACCAGAGAGTTTTCTGTACCTTGGGAGGTTACAACGACCCTAGCGTTGTCAGCAGTACCCTAGCCTTACCGGGTATTGCTGACAACGCTGCTGACAACGATCCGGCCGCGTTCTGCACATGCGCTGCGCAGAACCCTACTGTGCAGCATTTCTCTGGCCCAGCTTCGGTGCCTCAGTCAGCTGCCTCGCTCGTCGCTCCCTCTCCCCACCGACCCGACCTCGGAGGGAACACCGGAGGCAGCGGGGGGAAGAGGAGCAGCCAGCCCCAGGACACAGCACGCGTCGCGACCCCCTGCCGGGAATGATGCCGGACCAAGGAGTCCCGGACTGGAGAGGTACAGCCTGTAATTCACAGGAGGCCCTGGGATATTGAGGCACTGGGACGGCATCTTGATGTTTTTTCGCAAGGGGCAGGGTTGTGAGCTTTGGTAGTATTGAAGGACTGGTCCTGGGGTTTGGTAGAACAAGGGTAGGAATCATGGGGTTTCAATACTGGGAGGAATAGACCTGTCATTTGTGGCTGTGATTCTTCCCACTTAACTGCAGATAATTTTGCAAGTCAAGGGGAGGGTGGTGTTAGCTGGGCAAGGTGTGAAACCTATCAGTGCTCTGTGCACACTTTGAGGTTTAAACAGGCTTGATGATCTCAAGAATCTTTTCTCAATCCACGTTTCCTATATTCTTAACTCGTGCTGCAGATAACCTCGTTCAGGAAACTGACCCCATTAATTGGGCAGCAAGAACCCCAGATATGTTAATTGGTGTCAGCATTTACCCCTACATTACTACAGTGACTACATTTAAAAGTGATTAATTGGTTGTGAAGCACTTTGGGAAGCCTTGAGGATGTAGAAGTTGCTATATAAATGAAAATTATTTGTTCTTTTCTTTCAAATGCTAAATGCATGTATGTTGCTTTTCATTTTTGAGAAAGAAATTGGTAAGCTGGGTGGAAAGCAAATTGTGAGGAGGACACAAAAAATCTGCAAAGAAATGTCGACAGAAATTTGGCAGATGGAGTATAATGTGGGAAAATGTGAGGTTATCCACTCTTGCTTTTCTATTTTTACT
Organism: Pristiophorus japonicus; assembly: GCF_044704955.1. NCBI lineage: Eukaryota > Metazoa > Chordata > Chondrichthyes > Pristiophoridae > Pristiophorus > Pristiophorus japonicus. Next base: position 500,957,507 of record NC_091977.1, on the reverse strand, counting down.
GCCAATTATAATTTAAATGGAGAAAAATTGCAAAGTGCTTCAGTACAGAGGGACCTGGGGGTCCTTGTGCATGAAACACAAAAAGTTAGTATGCAGGTACAGCAAGTAATCAGGAAGGCAAATGGAATGTTGGCCTTTATTACAAGGGGGATAGAGTATAAAAGCAGAGAAGTCCTGCTACAACTGTACAGGGTATTGGTAAGGCCACATCTAGAGTACTGCATACACTTTTGGTCTCCGTATTTAAAGAAAGATATACTTGCATTGGAGGCTGTTCAGAGAAGGTTCACTAGGTTGATTCCTGAGTTGAGGGGGTTGACTTATGAAGATAGGCTGAGTAGGTTGGGCCTATACTCATTAGAGTTCAGAAGAATGAGAGGTAATCTTATCGAAACATATAAGATAATGAGGGGACTCGACAAAGTGGATATTTCCATTCATAGGAGAAACTAAAACTAGGGGACATAGTCTCAGAATAAGGGGCCGCTCATTTAAAACTGAGATGAGAAGGAATTTCTTCTCAGAGGGTTGTAAATCTATGGAATTCTCTGCCCCAGAGAGTTGTGGAGGCTGGGTCATTGAATATATTTAAGGCAGAGATAGACAAATTTTTAAGAGATAAGGGAATAAAGGGTTAAAGGGCAGGGAAGTGGAGCTGAGTCCATGAATAGATCAGCCATGATCTTATTAAATGGTGGAGCAGGCTTGAGGGGCCTAATGGCCTACTTCTGTTCCTATTTCTTACGTTCTTAAATTATCCCCAAACTCCATGATGGTTGGCCATCCTGGCTTTCAATATTGTGTATTTTTTATCTCCCAAATTTCCACCTTGCAGATCTTTCCAATTTCAGGGTAATAACCTCGTAGCTAAGCAATTGCTCACTCACCTGCATTGTTTACCATGCAACCATTTATCTCATTACTTAGTTTACTGATATATGTTGTATCAAATAGAATAAATTGAATGCTTGTGTTAACCTTCAGGCCCAGGTGGAGTTAAGAATGTGAATCACTGACCATCCAGCCTCATGTGTGACATGCCCAAGTTTTTTTTGACTTCAACTACAGAGGGAAAGTTAAAAATTCATGTTTGCCTGGGAAAGGGTCTGATCACTCATAGGAACAAGAGTATGCCCATTCAATCCCTCGAGCCTGTTCCATCATTCAATTAGATCATGGCCAATCTGTACCTGAACTCCATTTACTGGTATTTGCTCCATATACCTTGATACTCTAGTCTAATAAAAATCAGTTGCCCTCAGTCTTGAAAATTTCAAGTGTCCCAGCATCCACAGACTTCTGGGAGATTTCCAGATTCCCACTAGTCTTTATGTTTCCTGATTTCACTCCTAAATGACCTAGCTTTAATGTTAAGATTACATCCTCATGTTCTGGACTCCCCCACCAGAGGAAATAGTTCTTTTGTATCTACCCTATCAAATCCCCTTTTTATTTTAAAGACATTATTAGATCACCCACCCTTTCATCCGGTAAATGCAAGGAAATACAAATCAATTTGATGCAACCTGTCCTCCTGTTTTAACCTTTTAACAGGTCTAAGCATTTTATGTTCAAGGCTGTGCTCATGCTATCTAAGATCTAACTATATAATAGCGTAATCTAGGGCTGTAACAACTTTGTGATCTGAACTGATTTTCTATCTTTCGTACATGCCCTTATGTCTGCCCTGCTGTAATCTTGATCCACCTCTCACTTGTGGGACCCTCATGATTCTGTCATTCACCTGCTGTCAGCAAGCAGCCTCTGGACCACGTGACTTTCCAGTACGCCCTGCCCGGAATGGGTGGGAAATCGGCCGGTGGGATTTAAATTCTTCATCAACATCATCATCATCATCATTATTATAGGCAGTCCCTCGGAATCGAGGAAGATTTGCTTTCACTTCCGAAGTGAGTTCTTTGGTGGCTGAACAGTCCAATACGAGAGCCACAGACTCTGTCACAGGTGGGACAGATAGTCGATGAGGGAAGGCTCGTTCCGCTGCCTGCGCTTGATTTCTTCACGCTCTCGGCGTTGAGACTCGAAGTGCTCAGCGCCTTCCCGGATGCACTTTCTCCACTTAGGGCGGTCTTTGGCTAGGGATTCCCAGGTGTCAGTGGGGATGTCAGAATTTATCAGGGAGGCTTTGAGGGTGTCCTTGCAACGCTTCCGCTGCCCACCTTTAACTCGTTTGCCGTGAAGGAGTTCCGTGTAGAGCACTTGTTTTGGGAGTCTCGTGTCTGGCATGCAAACTATGTGGCCTACCCAGCAGAGCTGATCGAGTGTGGTCAGTGCTTCAATGCTGGGGATGTTAGCCTGGACGAGGACGCTGATGTTGGTGCGCTTGTCCTCCCAGGGGATTTGTAGGATCTTGCGGAGACATTGTTGGTGATATTTCTCCAGCGACTTGAGGTGTCTACTGTACATGGTCCATGTCTCTGACCCTTACAGGAGGGCGGGTATTACTACAGCCCTGTAGACCATGAGCTTGGTGGCAGTTTTGAGGGCCTGGTCTTCAAACGCACCTTTCCTCAGGCGTCCGAAGGCTGCACTGGCGCACCGGAGGCGGTATTGGATCTTGTCATCGATGCCTGCTCTTGTTGACTAGAGGTTCCCGAGATATGGGAAGTGGTCCATGGTATCCAGGGCTGTGCCGTGGATCTTGATGACTGGGGGGGGGGGGGGGCAGTGCTGTGCGGCGAGGACAGGCTGGTGGAGGACCTTTGTCTTATGGATGTTTAGCGTAAGGCTCATGCTTTAGTACGCCTCAGTAAATACATCGACTATGTTGTGAAATTCAGCCTCTGTATGTGCGCAGACGCAGGCGTCGCCCACGTACTGTAGCTCGACGACAGAGGTTGGGGTGGTAATGGACCTGGCCTGGAGATGGCGAAGGTTAAACAAGTTCCCACTGGTTCTGTAGTTTAGTTCCATTCCAGCGGGGAGCTTGTTGACTGTGAGGTGGAGCATGGCGGCGAGAAAGATTGAGAAGTGGGTTTAGGAGATGACGCAGCCCTGTTTGACCCTGGTCCGGACGTGGATTGGATCTGTGATGGATCCATTGGTAAGGATCACGGCGTGCATATCGTCGTGGAGCAGGTGCAGGATGTTGACGAACCTCTGGGGGCATCCGAAACGGAGGAGGACGCTCCATAGACCCTCGCGGTTGACAGTGTCAAAGGCCTTTGTAAGGTCGAAGAAGGCCATGTATAAAGGCTGGCGCTGTGCCCTGTATTTTTCCTGTAGCTATCGCGCTGCAAAAATCATGTCCGTTGTGTCCCATAGGGGACGAAATCCGCACTGCGACTCCGGGAGGAGCTCCTCGGCCACAGGGAGAAGACGGTTGAGGAGGACTCTAGCAACGACTTTCCCAGTGGCTGATAGTATGGAGATTCCTCTGTAGTTGCTGCAGTCGGACTTGTCCCCCTTTTTAAAGATGGTCACGATTACTGTATCTCTGAGATCCCCCGGCATGCTCTCCTCTCTCCAGATTTTTTTCTTTAATTTCAAAATCTACTTTATTCATCTAAAAATTTGCACAATACATTCGAAAGCAGTTCAGTACATTTGGATGCGGTCAGCAATTCCATACATTACTGCAGTTCCATTCAATGCATTTCTTTACTTTACATTTCAAGGTACAATTCATACAATCCAGGATACATTGTGGTACGTTCATCAAGTTACATTACATATTCCCTCCAGATAAGAGAGATGAGGTTGTGTATTCGCGCTAGCAGTGCCTCTCCGCCATACTTCAATGCCTCAGCAGGGATTCCATCCTCACCCTTTTAAATTACTCTGACCACTGCTCACCTGCCTAAAACTGGGCCCCAAGTTAAAATTGAGGTCATGGGACTCTTTCTTTGTTCCAGATTGTCAGCGTAACTGTTGCAATGCCAGGTTCATTTACATATCGATCCTCGTTCTGTCTCAGTGGATCCATGCTGCAAGAGGACATCGAATCTCGGTAAATTCCTTTTTAAATTAAAATCAGCGCCTTTCATATCCAAGTCATTTCTGCGAAGAAAAAAGTGATAAAATATCATAAAACCTGACAATGGACATTAAGGCTGCTGCTTAAAGCTTTGTGAAGAGAAAAAAAGGGAGGAATGTCGATTGTTCGCGGTTAAATACTCTAAAGCTTCTGTGGGCTTCAAGTTATCAGCAATTTCTTGACTATTTTGACATCCAACTCTTCTCCAATCCAAGCAAAGCAATTTTGGGACCGAAATTTAACCCGCCGGAAATGGGTCACGTGTTTGCAGTGTTTTGGCCGCCGCAATGGATGCAGCGGTCCATCTTGCGAAATTCAGCTCTTTGTCGTTTTTTTTCGAGCGAGGCAGAAGTCGGGGCCGGAATGGAGTGACCATCCTAATGGGGGCAAAAGTGGAGGTGGGACAGAGACTCCGCCGCTGTCAGTCATTAGCGCCGGGCTGATGACGTCATCGTGCTGGCGCGTCAAAACGTCGCTTCTACTTCAGTTAAAGGGGAGGGCCGCTGCGAGCCCTGCATCTTTTTAACGGCCGGGCCAGCAGCCTGGCACCCAAGAGGGCGTGCCAGACTGCCTGTTGGAGGCCCGGCCGAACCCGGGGGTATAATTGTCGGGCTGACCTAGCAGTCGGCCAACAAAAAGAAATAAGATGCCGGCTGCAGCACCCTCCCATTTAATGGCGGCCGCGCCACCATTTCAAACACAGTGCACCGACAGGAAAAGCTGTTGGGGGCACCGGCCGGCGGCCAGAAGACTTTCTCAGCTGAATTTCACTTCCGGGACAGGACATGGAAACATAGCAAATAGGTGCAGGAGTTCGGGCCTTCGAGCCTGCACCACCATTCAATAAGATCATGGCTGATCATTCACCTCAGTACCCCTTTCCTGCTTTCTCTCCATACCCCTTGATCCCTTTAGCTGTAAGGGCCATATCTAACTCCCTCTTGAATATATCCAATCAACTGGCATCAACAACTCTCTGCGGTAGGGAATGCCATAGGTTAACAACTCCCTGAGTGAAAAGTTTCTCCTGATCTCAGTCCTAAATGGCTTACCCCTTATCCTTAGATTGCGTCCCCTGGTTCTGGACTTCCCCAACATCGGGAACGTTCTTCCCACATCTAACCTGTCCAGTCCCGTCAGAATTTCATGTGTTTCTATGAGATCCCCTCTCATCCTTCTAAACTCCAGTGAATACAGGCCCAGTCGATCCAGTCTCTCTTCATATTAGCAGTGCGCGCTTTGATGATGCACTTAGGATGCTTTGACAGCAGCGGAGCAGAAGTGGGGGGAGCGGGGTGGATATAGTCACTGTTGGAAAAACCCCCCCGAGGAGAATTTTGTGAGCGGTGGCCATTCGACGAAAAATCGGCAGCTATTTGACACCGCTGCGTGGCCGGCCTTATCGGAGGCTGAATTTTGGCCCGTTTGTTTCTTGTTCAGCAATCAACTTTCTATCCATTCTGCCAAATTTCCTCATGCTATATGCCTGAATTTACTTACCAAACCTCTTCTGAGATACCTTATTGAACACCTTCTAAAAAAAATTGATATACACATCAGTCATTATGGACTCAATTTTCCCCAAAGCTGTTTTTTGGCAAACTTGAAGAATGATGTCCATTTTTTGGGGGCCCATATACAGCAAAAAAAATCATCCAAGTTTCCCCGCTCATTCCAGGTATGGCCTCACCAATAATCTGTATAACTGTAGCAAGACTTCCCTGCTTTTATACTCCATCCCCTTTGCAATAAAGGCCAAAATACCAATGCCTTCCTGATCACTTGATGTACCTGCATACTATCCTTTTGTGTTTCATGCACCAGTACCCCCATGTCCCGCTATACTGCGGCACTTTGCAATCTTTCTTCATTTAAATAATAACTTCCTCTTTGATTTTTTTCTGTTAAAGTGCATGACCTCACATTTTCCAACATTATACTCCATCTGCCAAATTTTTGCCCACTCACTTAGCCTGTCTATGTCCTTTTGCAGATTTTTTGTATCCTCCTCATATTGGTTTTCCTCCCATCTTTGTATCATCAGCAAACTTGGCTACGTTACACTCAGTCCCTTCTTCCAAGTCGTTAATATAGATTGTAAATAGTTGGGGGTCCCAGCACTGATCCCTGCGGCACTCCACGAGTTGCTGGTTGCCTACCCGAGAATGAACCATTTATCCCTACTCTCTGTTTTTTGTTAGTTAGCCAATCCTCGATCCATGCTAATATGTTACCCCCAACCCCGTGAACTCTTATCTTGTGCAGTAACCTTTTATGTGGCACCTTGTCAAATGCCTTCTGGAAGTCCAAATACACCACATCCACTGGTTCCCTTTTATCCACCCTGTTCGTTACATCCTCAAAGAATTCCAGCAAATTTGTCAAGCATGAATTCCCCTTCATAAATCCATGCTGACTCTGCCTGACCGAATTTTGCTTTTCTAAATGTCCTGCTACTGCTTCTTTAATAATGGATTCCAACATTTTCCCAAACACAGGTGTTAGGCTAACTGGTCTATAGTTTCCTGCTTTTTGTCTGCCTCCTTTTTTAAGTAGGCTCATTATATTTGCAGTTTTCCAATCTGCTGGGACCTCCCCAGAATCCAGGGAATTTTGATAAATTACAACCAATGCATCCACAATCCCTACCGCTACTTCTCTTAAGACCCTAGGATACAAGCCATCAGGTCCAGGGGATTTATTTGCCTTTCGTCCCATTATCTTATTGAGTACCAGCTTCTTAGTGATTGTGATTGTGTTAAGTTCCTCCTCCCCCTGCTATAGCCCTATAGACCTACCTACTCCATGGCTATTCTCTTACTTTTTACATGCTTATCCAGGCCCTTCTCTAGCTTTTTTCATATTCCCTTTTAGCCCTTCTCGTCCCCCTACTGCACGTTCTGCATTACTCATGATTATCTTTGTGTTGTTAGACCTAAATTATTTAGGGCTCCTTATTTAGGGATTGCCTCCCTATTTAGTTTCAATTTAGATTTAATCTTTCTATCCACAAAGCTCGATTGTTGATGCAACCCGTTTTTGCCATAGGAATCTATTTGTTTTGTACTCTCTGATCTCTCTACCCATTTGTTAACTTTTCTGCCCTGTTCTCTTGGTCCAGATCCCTTCTTACCTCGTTTACCCTCTTTGGCTTTTTTCAGTTGAGCACTCTTATCTTTTATTCTTTATTATCATTTTTATTATTATATTGAGCCTAACTATGTTGTAGTCACTGTTTCCCAGTTCTTACATGGCTTGACAGGGTAGATGCAGGGAGGATGTTTCCCTTGGCTGGTGAATCTAGAACCAGGGATCACAGTCTCAGAATAAGGAGTTGGCCATTAAGGACTGAGATGAGGAGACATTTCTTCACTCAGTGGGTGGTGAATCTTTGGCATTCTCTATCCCAGAGAATTGTGGAGGATCAATCGTTGAATATATTTAAGGCAGAGATCGATAGATTTTTGGATATTAAGGGAATCAAGGGAAATGGGGATAGTGCAGGTAAGTGGAGTTGAGGTAGAAGATCAGCCATGATATTGAATGGCGGAGCAGGCTCGAGTGGCCGAATGGCCTACTCCTGCTCCTAATTCTTAGGTTCTTATGATCTTATGTCCTACTTTAATGTCAGTTACTCGACTGCATTTCCCAGAGCTTAACCAAGAAATGCTTCTTGTCTTGTTAAACTAGAAAGATCCTGATCTTGGCAGCAGTTCTGGATGCATTCTAAAAGGCAGTCCCAACTTTGATTGCATGCAATAAATCTTTATTTCACTTTATTTTGAATAGTTCAAATTGGCCAATATTGTTGCCGTGTTGTTCTTCCATATCTCTGCCTGCAGATCTCTCCCTGCTGTCTCATATCCACTGTTTGGTGGCCTGTATTGCACACCCAGAATTGTACCATTTTTCTATTATTCCTTAGCTCAATTCATATGGATTTTATCTTAACACAAACCTTTAGGGCATCCTTACATTCTAGCGGTGATAGAATCCTTCAGCGACATTGCTACCCCAGCTGCCTTTTTCTTTTGTTATCTCTCCTGGAAACGTTATGACCAGGCGTATTAAGCCACATATCATCATAGGCAGTCCCTCGAAGCGAGGATGACTTGCTTCCACAGCAAAAAGGGATGAGTTCAAGATGTTTCAATGAAGGACCTAATATTCCAGATCCCGAACTACATCTTGAAGGGTGGATGCCTGTGCTTGGATTTTTTTAACGTGTGGTGGCTGTTGCACACCAGCCACCACACGGGCTTGACAGAGCTAGGTCTTGGTCCAGTGGCAAGGATCTGTTATATGCATTGTATCATATCCCTCCATATTTATTCATGCTTCAAACTCTGCAATTTTGGTTTGACTGATTTGTGTATTCACATACAAACCATTCAATCCTGACTTTTTTTTGGAAGATTGACCCTTATTCATTTTCCTGAATATGTCATTTAATTTTTTGAAGTCCCTTGCCTCTTCTGCACCGTGTTTTTACCTCTCAATGCTTCATTGCCTTTTTCTTTGGCTTTCTCTTCTGTTAATATATTCTCACTATTTATTTCAGCCAAGCCTTCTCCCCAACCAACAGCTTTAGTAATCTTGTCGGCTAAAGTCGATATATGAAACTACATTAAAAGATATGATGCTAGACAAGTAATGGATGGAATTTTAAAAATTAATACATAAATTACAACAAATATACATTTGTTTAAGGGACAAAATCCCCACAGGAAAAGTGGCTAACAAGAGAAGTTAAAGATAGTATTAGATCAAAGGAAGAGGCTTATAATGTTGCCAAAAGAGTAGTAAGCTTGCGGATTGGAAGGATTTTAGAATTCAGCAAAGGAGGACCAAGAAATTGATTTAAAAAAAAAGGAAAATAGAATATCAGAGTAAGCCAGTGAGAGACATAAAAAACAGACTGTAAAAGCTCCAATAAGTATGTAAAAAGGTAAAGATTAGCGAAAGTAAACATGGGTCCCTTACAAGCTGAGACAGGAGAAATTATAATGACGATTAAGGAAATGGCAGAGAAATTAAACAAATACTTTGGGATGGAAGTTTGGTTGGAGGCGCCTTAGGGTGTTAATAGTGGCAGGTCGGTAAATCTTGCACCGGAAAATGGTTTATGATGATAGCCAAAAAATGTGGTTGCTGTGCCCTGAGAGTGGAGTGGAGCGCTAAGGGAGGTGTTCACACCTCTCTCAGGACGCTAGGCCGGGTGAGCAACTGAAACTCCATTGCTAAAGAGCCGACATTGTAGCGCCCCAAGAGAGGGTTCCCTGGAGAAAAGAAATCGGGACAAAAAACATTCCTGATAAATTATTCCCCCCAAATACAGGTGAATCGCAAAAATAAATCCGTAAAATATTAATTTAACTTGCCTTTTCCAATCATTCCTTCCCATAGCACCCCCGGACAGCTCTGCATGGCAGCTTTCAAAGGCGCTGTCACCACGGGGTGCTATGGGTGCCGCTACAACCTAATATCGAAACGCTGTTGAAACCGGGGGCATTGCACACTGGCTCGACACTCCTGGCTGGTACTGGTCAGGACCGCCGGCATCGGCACAATGAATGTGCCGAGCGGCGCGAATGCTGGTGCTCATGGCTCCAACCCTTTTAGCGCCCCTGTTCTGTCCCTTTCCAGGGGCACTAAGCGACTGAATTTCTATCCCTTTGTGTCTGTCCTCACTGAAGAAGATGCAAAATGCTTTCTGGAAATAGTGGAGAATCAAGGGTCTGGCGAAAATGAGGAACTGAAATAAATTAGTACTTAAAAAAAAAGTACTGGAGAAATTAATGAGACTGAAACCTGATACTGATGGCCGACATCCTAGGGTTTTAAAAGAGCTGGCTATGTAGAGATAGTGGATGCATTGGTTGTCATCTTCCAAAACTCCATGGATTCGAGAACTGTTCCCGCAGATTGGAAGATAGCAAATGTAACCCCATTATTTAAGAAAGGTGGGAGAGAGAAAACCAGAAACTACAGACCAGTTAGCCTGACGTCAGTAGTCGGGAAAATACTAGAATCTATTATTAAGGACCTTGTAACATGGCTCTTAGAAAATAATAATAGGATTGGGCAGTGTCAACACGGATTTATGAAAGGGAAATCTGCTTGAGTTTTTTGAGGTTGTAACTAGCAGAATAGATAAGGGGCAACCAGTGGATGTATATTTGGATTTTCAGAAGGCACTCGATAAGGTGCTGCACAAGAGGTTATTGAACAAAATTAGGGCTCATGAGATTGAGGATAATATGCTAGCATGGATTGAGGTTTGGTTAACGGACAGAAAACAGAGAGTAGGAATTAACGAGTCATTTTAGGCTTGGCAGACTGGTGGGCTACCGCAAGGATCAATGCTTGGGCCTCAGCTATTCATAATCTATATCAATGTTTTGGATGAGGGGACCAAATGTAATATATCCAAGTTTGCTGATGATACAAAGCTAGGTGGGAATGTAAATTGTGAGGAGGATGCAAAGAGGCTTCAAGGGGATATAGACAGGCTAAGTGAGTGGGCAAGAACATCGCAAATGGAATATGATATGGAGATATGTGAAGTTATCCATTTTGGTGGGAAAAATAGAAAAGCAGATTTTCTTTTTTAAATGGTGAGAGAATGGAAAATGTTGGTGTTCGAGGGACCTGGTATCCATGTACACGAATCACTGAAAGTTAACATGCAAGGTACAACAAACAATTAGGAAAGTGAATGGTATGTTGGCCTTTATTACGAGGATTTAAATATAAGAGTAAAGACTTACAATTATATAGGGCCCTGGTGAGACCATACCTGGAGTATTGTATACAGTTTTGGTCTCCATACGTAAGGAAGGATATATTTGACAGAGGGAGTGCAACAAAGGTTCACCAGACTGATTCCTAGGATGGGGGGGATTGTGCTATGAGGAGAGACTGAGTAGACCAGGTCTATATTCAGAAATAGGAGCAGGAGTAAGCCATTCACACTCTCAATAAGATCATGGCTGATCTTCTACCTCAACTTGACTTTCCTGCAGTATCTCCATATCCCTTGATTCCTTTAGGGAAACTCATTTCCTAGAGTTTAGAAGAATGAGAGGTCATCTCATTAAAACATCAAAATTCTTACAGGGTTTGTCAGGGTAGATGTAGGGAGGATGTTTTCCCTGGCTGTGGAGTCTAGAACCAGGGGTCACAGTCCTAGAATAAGGGGTCGACCATTTAGGACTGAAATGAGGAGAAATCTCTTCAGTCAGAGGGTGGTGAATCTTTGGAATTCTCTACCCCAGAGGGCTGTGAAGGCTCAGTTGTTGAATATATTTAAGACAGATATTGATAGATTTTTGGATATTGAGGGAATCAAGGGATATGGGGATAGTGCAGGAAAGTTTATTGAGTTCGATGATCAGCCATGATTTTATTGAATGGCGGAGCAGGCTCGAATGGCCCACTCCTGCTCCTATTTCCTATGTTCTTATGTTGTGCCTCTCTAGTTTCATAGCTAGACTTTCTCCAAACCCCTACCGTTTGGATTTTAAAAAATTATTATTATTCTGAATGATTTAAAAATACACCTACCAGCTCCCATAATGCCCCATTTGGCAAATTGAAGTGTGGAAAGGAACCATATAAAGCAAAAGACTCAGGTCTAATTTCTGGGCAGTGTTAAGTTGGATCATCTTAATTGAGACAACAGTATGGCACCACAATTGGCATCAACCATTTTGGGTTAGGGAGGTGAAAATCGACCAGTGTTTCTGCTCCCAATCGCTATGCAGTGACTGCTGCTGAAAATGAGTTGCCTTGAACTTCAAGTGAAGGCCTATTAGGGTAAAATAGTATGCCAACCCTTACTATTTATGGTGACCTGTGCAAAATGACCACACGGGTAAGGTATAGGAGGCGATTGGTGCCAATGAAATTGTACTGCAGCATATGAGCCAGTGTCTTCAGGAGAGAAGAAGAGAAAACTGACAAATGAAAGCACTTTCCCAAATCCCGCTAAGGGAAGGCATCTGGTGTCGCAGTAATCAAATGATATGCTTGTTTTGCAGTGCCTTTCCTGCGATCACGGTGAGTTTTTTGTCAGAACATTTTCAGTTATCGAAATGTAAAATCTCCACGCTCTGCAGCAGAATTAAATGCATCATAATTAAATTATGTATTCTTTTCTAGTATGTTCTTACAAACCAAGCCAGCTTTCTGCTGATTCGAGGTTGTTATTTACACTTGCAGTGCTTAAAGTGTGTAGGCAGAGAACTGCGGAAGCAAAATATCCTCTCACTGTTGACTTCACAATATTACAGTGACATGATTTATTGCCAGCCTTAAGACCCACTGGGAAAAAAAAGAGTCGGTACCAAATTAACCTTTCCCTCCCCCACCCTGGCGTCTTATTGCTATTTATCTTAATCAGTTCAGAGGACATACTGGACACCGACTTTCATTCAGCTCCTCCCTTCTCCCACCACCACCAGGAGGAATGGGTCGATCTTAATGAAGTCCCACAATTTTGTCCACCAGGGTGAGTTGGAACTGCAATGCATCTGTCTTTCCAGCTCCAGTATGGGTGAAGTAAAACACTCGTGTATAGAGGAGTGATTCATTCATTGATGGCTGGTGGTCTTCATATTCGAGTCCTGTTTGAGGCAATAAGTCCAGGAACTATTACAGTGTGTCAGCATCCTGTGGATACATTAAATGCATCATGTATCTTTTAATGTTAACATACTGTAGGAGCTGTAATGTTTATGGATGCTTTTAATATACTGAATTGATGTGCTTTCAAAGTGGTAAGCTATTTTATTACTTTGGCTGAATCGGAATTCACTTTTCTTTGAAGGCAATGCATAGTAAGCAGATTAGAAGCTACGGGATTGTGCTGAGGCCAACATCTTTGTTGCTCAATTCATAGCCTACATACCATTATCCTTAAAATGATTCATTTACAGTGATGTACCCCTTTTGCCAGCCCATGCATGTTTTAGTTAAGATCCTTTTGAAGAAGTGACTCTACACAACACAGCACAATATGCGTGCGGATTTTCTCTTTGTCCACAGTATTATAATGTTTCCTCAATTTTCGCAACCCCCCAAATCTTCTATTTTTCTCACCTTTTTCTTCCTGATCCAAGAAAGACAGTGGTCCTATTTCAGGCACAGTCTTCACTTTAGGTTATTCTTGAAATGTTTTCTGTGACTGTCTATGGTGCTTCCTGTTATCAGCTGCCTGTAGAATACTGCGTTGAAAAGTTATTGCATTCAGGCGAATATAGGGAAATGACAAGAAAATGGAGTAGGGAGTGAAGATCGAATAAAAGCACAATGGGCAAATAGTCTCCTCCTATACAGTACATTTTGTGATGCTTGCCCGACTGAAGCTTTGCTTGCGTAACCATTACTTTGATGCCGGTCATGTTAGCGTGCTGCAACCACTTGTCACTCTGTATTTCCGCAATATATTAGTGATAGATTATATCTTTCTTTTCTGTAATATTTCTGTTTGTTTCACATACCAAAGGTAGAGCCCTGGCTATGCAGCATATGTGTGTACATTGCATCCAAGCAGGCCACATTGACCTTTTTGATGTGGCTGTTGGAATTAGGACATATTTCTTCTGACTTTCTGCTTCATTATCCCCAATAACAAAGTTCAAGTGGAGCGTAATGGAATATAAATGTGAGCAGAGATAATTTATGGTTGACGTCTGCCCATATTATGCAAAATTCTTATTTCTGTTTGTCATTATGACAGGAGCAGGGAAATCCTGCTAGAAACAGGCGGTGTCTTCTTAATAATATTACGGTGCAGTGGAATAAGTCATTAACGTGCCCATGCAAAACGAGCAACCAGATTGCCAGGAAGTTATTGGATGTGGAAGTAATGATTTAAAGGGGAAGACAAAGTACTGTTTTGGAAGGATGATTTGTGATCAGTTTTGTGCATTTGTTTTTTTTAAAAACCTTTATCTTCTGCCACAGCTCTGGCACTGCCATATTTCACGTTTGACTTTATGGGCTCAATTTTGGCCAGGTGTTCCGTTTTTTTTGGAGTAGGCTGCTTTTTCTGTCGTAACTTAAAAATTCCCAGTTTCCCCAATCAATTTGCACCAGCGTAACTCACTTAATTAAGTTTTTTTTAGGTTAGTTTTTTTTCTCAAAAGGGGGCGTTACCAGCCAACTATGTCAGTTCTGCCCATTTAGGCAACTTTGGCCAGCTAATAGTTACTCCATTTCTACTTAGGCTAACACATGTGGCCACTTCAGAAAACCCTTGAGGAGAGATAAAGAAATCTGCGCAGGTAGTTACATCGGAGGCCTGGGCTAGGGGCGGGAAGTGGAGAGAACCTGGAACTAAACCAACCAAGCCTTACTCTTAGCAATGTTTGCAAACAAAAATTACTAACAATTCTATAAGAAATAAAAAATTAAAGTCCCACCTTCATCTTCAAACTGCAATTCACCTTTCTGCACTTGGTCCGGGAAGGCAGCGGGCTGGTGCGGGAGGCCACTCGGCCTGAGCTAGGGGCTGGACAACGCACTGGGAGGCCACTCGGCCTGAGCTAAGGGCTGGACAATGCACTGGGAGGCCACTCGGCCTGAGCTAGGGGCTGGACAATGCACTGGGAGGCCACTCAGCCTGAGCTAGGGGCGGGAGCGAGTGAACTGGCCGGCATCGGGATTCAAAGGAGAGGCTGCAAGCAAATCAACGGAGAGTTGGCGGTGCAGGGGGGGGAAGAGGGAGTTGGCATAACTTCCTTGCTTTTGTACTCTATGCCTCTATTAATAAAGCCAAGGATCCCATATCCTTTTTTTTAACAGCCTTCTCAACTTGTCGTGTCACCTTCAAAGATTTGTGTACGTACAACAACAACTTGTATTTATATAGCGCCTTTAACGTAGTTAAATGCCCTAAGGCGCTTCACAGGAATGTTATAAGACAAATCAAATAAATTTGCCACTGAGCCACATAAGAAGAAATTACAGCAGATGACCAAAAACTTGGTCAAAGAGGTAGATTTTAAGGAGCATCTTAAAGGAGGAAAGAGAGGTGGTTTAGGGAGAGAGTTCCAGAGCTTGGGGCCTGGGCAGCTGGAGGCACGGCTACAATAGTTGAGCAGTTATAATCAAGGATGCTCAAGAGGGAAGAATTTGAGGAGCGCAGACATCTCGGGGCAGGGGGGAGGGCGTTGTGAGGCTGAAGGAGATTACAGAGATAGGGAGGGGTGAGGCTATGGAGGGATTTGTAAACAAGTATGAGAATTTTGAAATCGAGGGGATACTTGGGGGACACCAGAGGTAACGATGCGAGAGTGGAAAGAGAAGCCTTTGCAGGTGATTTTCTGACTACGATTAGATAGATAAGAATGAAACCAGGCGAGTGCAGTCCCACCGAGCTGGACGGTGTTGGAGAGGCATTTGAGGAGGATGGAGTGGTCAGCTGTGTCAAAGGCTGCAGACAGGACAAGGAGGTGTAGCTTACCTTTGTCACAGTCACAAAGGATGTCATTTGTGACTTTGATGAGAGCCGTTTTGGTACTTTGGCAGGGGCAGAAGCCAGATTGAAAGGATTCAAACATGGAGTTCCAGGAACGATAGGCATGGATTTGGGAGGCGACAACATGTTCAACATGAATACACCCCCAAGAGCTGTTGCTGCATCACCTATAAAATTGTACCATTTTATTTATATTGGCTCTCATCCCTCTTCCTCCCAAAATGTATCACTTCACACTTCCCTGCATTAAATTTCATATCTGTTGAATCTCGTTCAATTTACTGATGAGACCACTAGCATGATGGATAGAGGAGTGTTTATGGCTATTGTCTATGTGGACTTCCAGAAGACATTTGGAAAGGTTCTGCACAAGAGATTATTAGCAAAAATGCAAACTTAAGCGTGTGACATGGGTGGGTAATTGGCAGCTAGTACGGAGATAAAGTGCAGGGATAAAGGGAATGATTAGCAGGATGTGACAAGTGATGTGCACCGGGCACCTGTACTAGGTCTCGGCTTTCCACCATTTCTATTAATGACTTGGATGCAGTAATAAAGAGTTGTATATCCAGGTTTGCAGAGGATGTTAAGTTAGGAGGCAAAGTTACGTTGTGGAGATGGGAATGATGGTTACAAAAGGACATAGACAGATTAAGTGTGTTTGGCAAAACTGTGGCAAATGAAGTTTAATATGGGGAGGTGTGAGATCATCATCCACTTTGGATCCAAGAAAGACCTTTGGTAATATTTTCTTAACGGTGAGAGACCTGGAGCTATGGAGGAGATAAAGACAGGCTAAGTGAGTGGGTAAGAACATGGCAAATGGAGTACCTGTATAATGTGGAAAAATATGAAGTTATCCACTTTGATAGGAAAAATAGAAAACCAGAGTATTTTTTAAATGGTGAGAGATTGGGAAATGTTGATGTTCAGAGGGACCTGGGTGTCCTTGGACATGAATCACTGAAAGTTAACATGCAGGTACAACAAGCAATTAAGAAAGCAAATGGTATGTTGGTCTTTATTACAAGAGGATTTGAGTAGAAGAGTAAAGACGTCTGACTGCAATTATATAAGGCCCTGGTGAGACCACACTTGGAGTATTGTGTACAATTTTGGTCTCCTTACCTAAGGAAGGCTATACTTGCCATTGAGGGAGTGCAATGAAGGTTCACCAGACTGATTCCTGGGATGGTGGGATTGCTCTATGAGAAGAGAATTGAGTAGACGAGAGCTTTATTCTCGAGTTTAGAAGAATGAGAGCTGATCTCATTGAAATACACAAAATTCTTACATGGCTTGACAGGTAGATGAAGGGAGGATGTTTCCCCTGGCTGGGGAGTCTGGAACCAGGGGTCACAGGCTCAGAATAAGGGGTCGGCCATTTAGAGAGGAGAAATCTCTTCACTGAGGATTGTGAATCTCGGAATTCTTTACCCCAAAGGGCTATGGAAGCTCAGTCGTTGACTATATTTAAGACGGAAATGGCTAGATTTTTGGATATTAAATGAATCAAGCGATATGGGGATAGTGCAGGCAAGTGGAGTTGAGGGAGAAGATCAGCCATGATTTCATTGAATGGTGGAGCAGGCTCGAGGAGCCAAATGGCATACTCCTGCTCCTATTTCTTATTTTCTTATGTTCAAAGAGATTGGGTGTCCGTGTACACAGATCGCTAAAAGCTATTACACAAGTACAAAAAGTAATCAAAAAGATGAATTGAATGCAGACCTTTATCTGAAGAGATCTGGAATACAAAAGTGAGGAAGTGATGATTCAGTTGTACTGCATTCAATTTGGAACACTAAGGGGCCAAATTTTCCCCTTTTTTATAGCCCCGTTAGCACCTCCGGGGGTGCTAAAGGAGCGCAATGATGTTTTTGCCCGGGAGAAGGGGACAATACCGCCTTCCGGGAATTGCCCTGAAAGTTTGGGGGCTGCTGCCTCAGCAGCGCCATGCCGCGCCCCACCCTGTAATTTTTGCCCCGGGCCGGTGCACAATCGACGATGATGTTATGACCGTGGGCACCGACCCCTTTACGCCCCGTGGGGGAAATTGCCCCTTAATGGGGAGGTCTGCAGCGCCCCGGGCCGCCATTTTAATTTGTTGGACGATTCTTGCGTTGACCCGACAATGATGGCCCACGTGTCGACTGGGCCGCCATCATGTAGCCCGGCACTCCATTTTGGGTGCGGGGCTAGTGGCCCGGCCGATCACATCCCTGCTGGCCACAAAAGGGCCTTCAGAGTGCGCATCAGCCCTCCCCTTTAATTGAAGTGGAGGGGTGTTGTCGAGTGTCAGCACTATGTGGATGCCTCCTCAGCAAATTGCTGCCGCCCCGGGAGTGCCCTCCAAGGAAGGAGACACTTCCTTTGAGGGAGGCACGGCCCAATTCCGCGTCGGGGGCGGGACTTCCGGACCGGGCGATAAAAGTTTCGGCCCTGGACGTTTACTGCCCCCGCTCGGAGTGAGGGGCAATTTTGCCCCCTAAACCTCAGAAAAGATATATTGACCTTGGAGGGTCATTGGAGAGGGTACAGCGTAGTTTCACCAAAATTCTAAAAGGTCTTAAAGGGTTACATTTTGATGATCAGTTGGATGAACTTGGCTTGTATTCCCTTGAGTTTAGATGGTTTAGGGATGATATCATAAGAACAAAAGAAATAGGAGCAGGAGTAGGCCATTTGGCCCCTCGAGCCTATTCCGCTATTTAATAAGATTACGGCTGATCTGATCTTGGGCTCAGCTCCACTTCCCCACCTGCTCCCCATGACCCTTCATCCCTTATCGTAAAAAAAATATGTCTATCTCCACCTTACATATGTTCAATGACCCAGCCTCCACAGCTCTTTGGGGTAGAGTGTTCCACAGATTTACGACGCACTGAGAGAAGAAATTCCTCCTCATCTCAGTTCTAAAAGGGCGACCCCTTATTCTTAAACTATGCCTCCTAGTTCTCGATTCCCCCACGATTGGAAATAATTAAGGTGTTTAAAATGATACGGCAGATGCAGTGGGAGAATCCAGAATAAGGGGGCATAATCTTGCAAGTAGAGCTTCACATAAAGGGTAGCGGACTTCTGGAATTATATGCCTCAAAAGGCCGTGGATGTTGGGTCAATTGAAATTTGCAAGACTGAGTACTCGCCCAGCTTATTCCAAAGGTTATGGTTTACCCCCACTGCAGGACTTCACTACATCATCTCGGCTGACAGTTAACTGCAGTACTGAGAGAGTGCTACATTGTTGGAGGTGCTGTCGGGTTCCCAACTCCCCCGCGAACTCTCTCGAAACCAGCGGTTTGTCTCTCGAGCAATGCCGCTGGCTACCCAGGAGAAAAGTTTGTGCGGAGATGACCTACCTTTTGTTGCATGTTATTTTATTTAGACAGGGAGATTCAAAGGTCGCAGGGCTGACGTTTTTAAATGGTGCAGCAGCCAATCAGCCTTCAGGGTGCACTTCCGGAGTTCCGGAAGTTTCATTTGGAAGAGCTGCTGCCTGGGAATGCCTGGACCAGTTACAGCACTGGTCCTGTCCAACAGGTACGATGTACTCGCTACTGTCCGCGTTGGGGGGGGGGGCGGGGGGGAATAGCCAAATAGAAATATGGTAGTGATAGATGACTCTATAATTAGGGGGATAGATAGCATCCTCTGCAGCCAAGAATGAGAATCCTGAAGGGTGTGTTGCCTACCTGCTGCCAAGATAAGGGATATCTCATGGTGGCTGGAGAGGAACTTGGAAAACAATGGGTAAGTTCAGGAGTTGGGCTCCAAATTAAAAAGCAGGACCTCGCGCGCAATAATCTCTGGATTATTGCCCGAGCCACGTGCAAATTGACATAGAAACCGACAGATCAGGACAATTAACACGTGGCTAAAGGGTTGGTGTGGGAAAGAGGGGTTCCTTTTCATGGGACACTGGCACAGTTCTGGGACAGGAAGGAGCTGTACCGATGGGATGGGACCTGTGTGCTAGTGGAAAGGGTAAGTTGGGAGGTGGCAAAAGCTTTAAACTAGTAAGATGGGGGGTGGGGTGGCGGGGGGGGGGGAGGGGGGTGGCGGAGGGATCTACAAGAAATGTAACCAGCTTAAATATAAACAAAATAGGGAAAGAGGACATAGGAAAAAAATAAAGTAAGGGAGGACATTGATAACATGGGAATAAATTAAGTTATAGAACAGGAGTCTAAAAAGATGGTTAAACATAAAGTGAGAGGAATTAAAATTGAGTTGAACTGTCTGTAATGCAATGCACACAGTACCCGTAAGAAAACAGGATTGCTGGAGACAATCGTGCATTGTGAGGAACCAGACATAGTAAGGATTACTGAGACATGGCTAAAGAAAAATCAGGACTGGGAATTAAACATTGCAGGGTTTAATATATTTTGAAAAGAGAGAGAGGGGAAAAAGTGGAGGTGGAGTAGCTGTACTTGTTAGGGATAACATAATGGCAGTCGAAAAAAGGTATCAACAAGAGAAAAATAGAATCCATGTGGATAGAGATAGAAGATAATAAAGGATTAATCACATTAATAGGTGTAGTCTACAGGTCACCTAATAGTGGAATGGAGGTGGAGGAAGATATATGCAGAAAAATTAGGGAAATGAGTAAAAAACTTAGAATAATAATCATAGGGATTTCAACTACCCTGATATTAATTGAACAGAAGATGTAGGTAAAGGGGATAAGGGAATGGAGTTCCTGTAATGTGTATAGGACTCCTTTCTAAACCAATATGTAAAAAGCCCAACAAGGGAGGATTCGCTATTGGATCTAGTAATGGGGAATGAACCAGAGCAGATGAGAGAAGTTAAAGTAGGGGAACATCTGGGCAATAGTGACCATAATATACGTTTTAGATGATAATTGGGAACGACATAAGTTGATAAACTAGGAGAATAGATTGGGAGAAAAGCTGATTTTGAGGGGCTGAGAATAGAACTACGGAAAATAAAATGGGCAATAATATTGTCAAAAAAACAATGTAGAGCAAGCAATGGGAAACATTTAAAATGGTATTCAACAGAGTGCAGGAAAATACATTTTGCTAAAAGGAAAGAACAAATTAAGCACTATTGAGACTCCATGAATGAATAAAGCCATAAGGGAACAATTGAGGGTAAGGAAAGAGACATTCATGAAGTACATAGACAGTAGGGGAGTATATGATAAGGGAGAATACGAAAAGATTAGGAGAAAAGTCAAAAAACAATTCGGAAGGCAAAGAGGAACTAAGAAATTTAATTATCAAGGAACATAAAACAAAAGAGTAAAATATTTTACAGGCACATCAATAAAAAAAAGAAGGTTGGGAATAGGGCCATTAAGGGATAGACAGGGTAATATCACAGCTAACGATAGAGAGATGGCAGAAATATTAAATAATTATTTACCAGAGAGATAGAACAGGTGGACATGACATTGGATGATGAGATTAGTAATGAATTAAGTACATTTAAAATAAAAAGGGGGATATATTAAATAACCTAATCAAACTCAAAGAGGATAAAACCCCTGGTCCGGATAGATTGCATCGACACATTTTAAAAGAATCTAGGGAAGAGATAACAGAGGCATTACTACACATATTTAATAATTAGTTGGAAAAGGTGTCGTGCCAGAGGACTGGCGGATAGCTGACATAATACCTATATTTAAGAAGGTGGATAGAACATGTCCAGGGAATTGTGGACCAGTCAGTTTAACATCGGTGATAGGAAAAATAATGGAATCCCTACTAAAGTAGAAAATAGAATAACATTTAGAAACCAAAAATATAATAACGAATAGTCAGCATGGATTTCAAAAGAGAAACTCTTGCTTGACCAAACTCATTTCATTTTTTGGGGTGATGGAGAGAGTAAACAAAGGTAATGCAGTAGATGTAATTTATCTAGATTTTCAAAAGACCTTCGATAAGGTACCCCCTAATATAGACTGATGAACAAGGCCAGAGAATGCGGACTCAGGGGACAAGTAGTAGAATGGATAGCTAGCTGGCTTCAAGACAGAAAGCGGAGAGTAGGGGTAAAAGGTAGCATTTCACAGTGGCAGAAGGTGGGTAGTGGTGTTCCACAAGGATCAGTGCTGGGCCCATTGTTGTTCACAATTTATATTAATGATTTAGATTTTGGAATCAAAAACACAATTTCTAAATTTGTGAATGACACCAAATTGGGGCGATCGTCAATACTGAGGATGACAGCAGCAAATCAAAGGAGGACATTAATAAACTTGCAGAATGGGCATATTATTGGCAAATGAAGTTTAACATAGATAAATGTGAGGTATTACATTTTGGTAGGAAGAATAAGGAGGTCATTTATTACTTGGAGACTGAGAGTCTAGGTAGGGTAGAGGAACAGTGGGATCTCAGAGTCCAAATACACAAATCGCTAAAAGTTGCAACACAGGTTAGCAAGGCCATAAAAAATGAACCAAGTACTAGGTATAGAATTGCAAAGTAGAAAAGTTATGCTAACCCTGTATCGAACCTTGGTTAGACCACACTGAGTACTGCGTACAGATCTGGTCACCGTATTATAAAAAGGATATAGAGGCACTGGATAGGGTGCAGAGAAGATTTACAGGGATGATACCAGAAATGCGAGAGTATACATATCAGGAAAGGATGAAGAGGCTGGGTCTCTTTTCTCTTTAAAAAAAAAAGAAGGCTGAGGGGTTACCTAATATAGAGGTCTTTAAAATTATGAAAGGTTTTGATAGAGAAAATGGCCCCAAGTTTCCACACGCGGCAAAACAGGCGCCCCTCCGAGCTGGGTGCCCGTTTTTCGCGCCGAAAACGCCGCCTGAAAAAAAACGCGCTATTCTCCATCGCCCTGCAGGTCCTCTGGCCCTCGGAGCAGCGCAGCAGGAGCTGTAGGGGGGCGGAGCCAGGTCCCTGCGCTGAAAACAGTGCCGGGATCTCTGCACATGCGCGCTACAGTGGGCACGCAAGTGCAGTATCTCCAGGCGCCCGAAACTGTGTGGGAGGGGCCCGAAGCACGCAACCCCTAGCCCTGGCCGAATGGCCTCACTGGGGCTGCGTGAATAAGGCTCCTCCTGCGGCAAGCTCCTGCTTCCTCCCGACTCCCGCTCCTGCTCCCCCCCCACCCCGGACCCGACCCGACCCGACTGCCGCTCCCGCTCCCCCCCGACTGGACCCGACCCGACCCTACTCCCGCTACCCCCTGACTGGACCCGACCCGACTCCCGCTCCCTCTCCCGCTCCCCCCTGACTGGACCCGACCCGACTCCCGCTCCCGCTCCCCCCCGACTGGACCCGACCCGATTCCCGCTCCCGCTCCCCCCGACTGGACCCGACCCGACTCCCGCTCCCGCTCCCGCTCCCCCCCGACTGGACCCGACCCGACTCCCGCTCCCGCTCCCCCCTGACTGGACCCGACCCGATTCCCGCTCCCGCTCCCCCCGACTGGACCCGACCCGACTCCCGCTCCCGCTCCCCCCCGACTGGACCTGACCCGACTGCCGCTCCCGCTCCCCCCCGACTGGACCTGACCCGACTCCCGCTCCCGCTCCCCCCTGACTGGACCCGACCCGATTCCCGCTCCCGCTCCCCCCGACTGGACCCGACCCGACTCCCGCTCCCGCTCCCGCTCCCCCCTGACTGGACCCTACCCGATTCCCGCTCCCGCTCCCCCCGACTGGACCCGACCCGACTCCCGCTCCCGCTCCCGCTCCCCCCCGACTGGACCCGACCCGACTCCCGCTCCCGCTCCCCCCTGACTGGACCCGACCCGATTCCCGCTCCCGCTCCCCCCGACTGGACCCGACCCGACTCCCGCTCCCGCTCCCCCCCGACTGGACCTGACCCGACTCCCGCTCCCGCTCCCGCTCCCCCCCGACTGGACCTGACCCGACTCCCGCTCCCGCTCCCCCCCGACTGGACCCGACCCGACTCCCGCTCCTGCTCCCCCCCGACTGGACCTGACCCGACTCCCGCTCCCGCTCCCGCTCCCCCACGACTGGACCTGACCCGACTCCCGCTCCCGCTCCCGCTCCCCCCTGACTGGACCCGACCCGACCCGACTGCCGCTCCCGCTCCCCCCCGACTGGACCCGACCCTACTCCCGCTCCCGCTCCCCCCGACTGGACCCGACCCGACCCTACTCCCGCTCCCCCCGACTGGACCCGACCCGACTCCCGCTCCCGCTCCCCCCCCGACTGGACCCGACCCGACTCCCGCTCCTGCTCCCCCCCGACTGGACCCGACCCGACTCCCGCTCCCGCTACCCCCCGACTGGACCCGACCCGACCCGACTCCCGCTCCCGCTCCCCCCGACTGGAACCGACCCGACCCGACTCCCGCTCCCGCTCCCCCCCGACTGGACCCGACCCGACTCCCGCTCCCGCTCCCCCCTGACTGGACCCGACCCGACCCGACTGCCGCTCCCGCTCCCCCCCGACTGGACCCGTCCCTACTCCCGCTCCCGCTCCCCCCGACTGGACCCGACCCGAATCCCGCTCCCGCTCCCCCGCGACTGGACCCGACCCGACCCTACTCCCGCTCCCCCCGACTGGACCCGACCCGACTCCCGCTCCCGCTCCCCCCCCGACTGGACCCGACCCGACTCCCGCTCCTGCTCCCCCCCGACTGGACCCGACCCGACTCCCGCTCCCGCTCCCCCCCGACTGGACCCGACCCGACCCGACTCCCGCTCCCGCTCCCCCCCGACTGGACCCGACCCGACCCTACTCCCGCTCCCCCCCGACTGGACCCGACCCGACCCTACTCCCGCTCCCTCTCCCGCTCCCCCCCGACTGGACCCGACCCTACTCCCGCTCCCGCTCCCCCCCGACTGGACCCGACCCGACTGCCGCTCCCTCTCCCGCTCCCCCCTGACTGGACCCGACCCGACTGCCGCTCCCTCTCCCGCTCCCCCCCCGACTGGACCCGACCCGACTGCCGCTCCCGCTCCCCCCCGACTGGACCCGACCCGACTCCCGCTCCCTCTCCCGCTCCCCCCCGACCCGACTCCCGCTCCCGCTCCCCCCTGACTGGACCCGACCCGACTCCCGCTCCCGCTCCCCCCCGACTGGACCCGACCCGACCCGACTCCCGCTCCCCCCCGACTGGACCCGACCCAACTGCCGCTCCCTCTCCCGCTCCCCCCCGACTGGACCCGACCCGACTCCCGCTCCCGCTCCCCCCTGACTGGACCCGACCCGACCCGACTCCCGCTCCCTCTCCCCCCCGACTGGACCCGACCCGACTCCCGCTCCCTCTCCCGCTCCCCCCCGACTGGACCCAACCCGACTCCCGCTCCCGCTCCCCCCCGACTGGACCCGACCCGACCCTACTCCCGCTCCCTCTCCCGCTCCCCCCTGACTGGACCCGACCCGACTCCCGCTCCCGCTCCCGGACTGCATCCGACCTGACCTCCCTTTCCCCGACCTGACCTCCCCCCTCCCTCCCTCCCTCCCCCCCCCACCGACCCAAATCGAACCTCCCCGACGCGACCCGACCCAATGCCACCTACCTGTAAATCTGGTGCAGGGGACGGGCCCTGCCCGAAATCTCGGGCCCGGCCCGTTCAGCCTTCGGTCCCGACGGCAAACCGCTGCCTTTCACACAGGTAGGGACATGGTTTATTTAAATACGTATTTTTATCATAAAAACCCTGTCTACTAAGGTAAGTTTATTTTAAACCCGATTAAAACACATTTAAAAAAAATATATATCTTTTCTTTGCTTATAAATTTTTATTCAGGTTGGATTTATTTGTATAATATTTGTATAAGTATAACTGAGGATTTATTGCAGAATTTAATGACTTCCCTTCCCCCCTTCCCCCCTTCCCCCCCTCCCCCACCTCGTTCCCGACGCCTAATTTGTAACCTGCGCCTGATTTTTTAATGTGTGGACAAGGTTTTTTCAAGCGTACAAAAATCTTCACTTACTCCATTCTAAGTTAGTTTGGAGTACGTTTTCACTTGTGGAAACTTTGAAATCAGGCGTCAGTGGCTGGACACGCCCCCTTTTGAAAAAAAAATTCTCTTCCAAAGTGAAACTGTTCTACCTGACTAGAACTGCAGAAAACTAAATGTGGAGAATTCCGATTTCTAAGATACTCCGTTCTACACCAGTTGCTCCTAAAAATCAGGAGCAAATCATGTGGAAACTTGGGGCCCACGTTTCCACATGGGGAAGAGCATAACTAAAGGCCATCAATATAAGATAGTCACCAAGAAATCCAATAGGGAATTCAAAAGAAAATTCTTTACCCAAAGAGTGGTGAGAATGTGGAACTCACTACCACAGGGAATGGTTGAAGTGAATAGTGGCCCTGAAATTTCGGTCTTGCCGTGTCCGTACGTAGTGCGCACGGACCCGGTGAGGCCTCGCAAAAGGCACTTTTTGGCGGCAATGTTTGTGCGCTGAAAACTAGCTTTTCCGATCTGTCAAGATTTCTCTTGGCAGATCCTCTGCATCCCCGGGAGAAAGACAACCACGCGGGCGAGATTGGACTATTTGCCCAACTCATGCCCAGCGAATGTCCTTCAAACTTTTACGCCTGGTAAAAGCAGGCGCATAGCTTACTTTTACCAGTGTAAGAGTTTTAACTCATATAAAAATAAAATTTAAATACGTATTTTTATCATAAAAACCCTGTCTACTAAGGTAAGTTTATTTTAAACCCGATTAAAACACATTTAAAAAAAATATATATCTTTTTTTCAAAAATATTAACTTTAATTTCAATTAATTTTAAATATGTGTGGTGTTTATTTTTATTATGTTGTGTTTGGGTGTTTTAGGGGGTTATTCTCATCGATAGTAATGGGAATTCGTAAAATCGGAGTACCCATTACTATCAATGAGAATACTGCAGAGTGATTGGTTGGCCCACGTGACTCCAGCTTCTCCGTCCGTATCTAGAAGACGTGGACGTGTTGCGAAGTGCGTGGAAAGAAGGCCTTCAACTGGAATCCAATGAGCCTCCGGGACCACCAGGTACATTCGTAGAGAAATTTTGGGTCGGAGGCGTTCATCCGAAGGAAGCCTCCGGCTGGAATTTCAGGGCAGTATTTAAGGGGAGGCTAGACAAGCATATGAGGGAGAAGGGAATAGAATTTATGCTGATAGATTTAGATGAGGAAAGACGGGAGGAGGCTCGAGTGGAGCATAAATACCGGCATGGACTGGTTGGGGTCGAATGACCTGTTTCTGTGCTGATATCCTATGTAATCCTATGTAATGTAGTGGAGCTGCTGTGGATCAGAAGAGGACAGACTGGAAGCAATTCGAGTTTGTGTCCAATAACAAGCAATTGTTTGAAATGAATCACTGCCTTACTCAACATTTAATTAGTTTCACTCAGGTGCACCTTGCCTTATAAAACCATGGAGCAGCTTATTCTTGGAGTTTCACTTGCCAGGGTTTCAGATTAAATTTACATTTTCTGAATGCAACGCTAAAGGTACAAAGCTGAAAGGAGCTGCATAACTTGTTTGCCAACGAAAACTTATGCGCTTAATTGGAATACATTTGTTTTGGGAACTGGGGGCCTCAGGAGTCCGGAAACTGGATGCCCTGGGAGAGGAGGGACAGGGCGAGCTCAGTATTCCGGCTTCGGGGAGAGAGGCAGATGGGATTGCAGAATAGATTGCCAGGGAGAGGTGGAGACTGCAAAATGGGAGCTCGGGGGAAGAGAGGGAAACTGGGGGTTCAGGGGAAGATAATGGGATTGGGAGTCGGGATGGAGAGATGGAGACTGGGGCTGGGGGATAGGGGCTTGAGCGGGGTTGGTAGCGGGTGGGGGCAGAGAGGGAGACTGGTGAATAGGTTGGACAGGGAATTAATATGATTTGCAGAGCCCAGAATATTGCAGCATGTTGAGTGGGAGCAGCACCATGAGAGGAGCAGCCAGTAAAAAGGTGAATGAAAGCTGGAGGCTGACCAGACCTTGTGCAATGCAGGGGGATTCTGGCTGTAGTTTCAGGGTGAGTATCAGTGAGTTATAGGATTACTACTAGTTACAGGTAGGATAATTAGTGTTACACCTATTGCTATCAGTGAATTATTGTATTACAGTAGGTAATGAGGGAAATCTTGAGGTTTATGAGTACCTGTATTACTATTAGTTATAGGTGCACTTTGAGTGTGTCACTATTAGTTATTGGTGGAATCAAAGTTCCTCCCAGCTCTGGTTCCCCCCTACAAATCCCTCTCCTGCCCTCTGTTACCCGTCTTCACCTGCTTCTGGTTCTCCGAACTTCTTGCGCAAAACGACAAGTAAAGTTACTCAACTACAGGGGACCCAGCCTCTGTAAGGTAAATGCAGTAACCTTTGCAGATGGCACAGGATCAGATACAACAGATCAGATGTCACATGTTCAGATGTTATGTGGTCAGGGTGTCACGTGATCAAACCTACAGGATTGCCTCCAACCAGCGTTGGCAATCCTAAGATGTTGGCCTAGAATTTGGGAAAGGCCCATTTTTAGGCAAAGAATAGCTGTGCCAGAAACTAGACGGCCAAGGTTTGCTTGAAGTGGGGATTCGTGCCTCATTTCAATAATTGAGGTGAGCTGCCAGTGCCTATTGCGCCTCCAGAGGGAGCTTGCTGCTTTGCTCTGCTCTAATTTGGACCAGCTACCTCAATAGCAGTGGTCCTCAGCTATGTCCTCGGATGGGGAGTAAGTAAAAATGTATATTTTGGTGATGGCATCTGTAAGGTTCGAAAATCCACAGCCGCATTTTATTGGAACACCCTAAGGACAAGAAAACTAAGAATGGGATCGTCCTATACATTTTAAATGAACATTTTTGGCCAAGTAAAATCCTCAGACCAGGCAGGCTGGGAAACGTGTGGGCGGATACAGACATTGTGGAGTTTGGCTCACAAGCGAGACAGAGGCACTGGCCAATGAGGGAAAAGTGCATTCTGGCAGGCCAATCAGGGATCGAGTCGGGCCTGAAGCGGGGAAATCCTCAACCAATGGGGACTACCCGGCCCAGTTCGAAAATATGACTCACCCCTAATCAAATTCTGAATGTGGACCATCAGCTACCTGATTAATATGGACAGTGGACAATAGTCCTGAGATCACTGTGGTGATGGCCCATCAAAGGGGAGGCCCAAACCGATTGACTCCCAGGACTGTTACAATGGACCAGTAGACTTTGAGGTACCAATGTGCACTGAAACAATACCCCTGTCCTCACACCTACTTGTACCTGTGACATCTTCTGATTAAATATTCAAAACTATCTCCCCGCCCAAACTTACACAATAGACCACCAACTGAGTTTGGGCGCGAAAAGGCCAGAACTAAATTGGCTACAAATATAGAACCTACAGAACCACTGAGAGGGGAGAAGCAGCTGGAGCAGTAGGAGAAGGAGTCGAGGAGCAGTAGCATGCACAGACAGACAGAAACCGAGAGAGAACGGAGACGGACTGTTACTGGCTGGGAAACCTACCATCGGACGGGCCCTGGACTCGACTTGTGTGCAGAATATACAACCCAACGACCGAGAGGCCCAACATTGTCTCAAGAAGCCGAGCCGCACACCGAACAACGCTCTGAGGCCAACCAGCTGAAGAACCGGAGACCGAAGTAACTGGGAGAGGCAACATTCACTCCAGCTACCCCGTAAACCAACCATCCTAAGGCTAAAAAAATAACTGTCAAAAGGGATCGTAAGTATTATCCTGGGGTTTCTTTTCCCAACTGTCAGCCGAGGTCAGTCAGGTATAAAGGGGGGTGGGGGTGGTGTTGGAAATGTCTTGTAAAGATAAAATTGTGTAAGGTTTTCGTTGTCTGTTTTTTCCCTTAGATTTTCATAGTTTATAAGTGTGTGTCAGATATGTGTTTTGATGAAGTTTGACCTTGTTGGAAACTTACCGTGGTTAATAAATTGGACTTGCCCATTTTTTTCGTTCCAAGGACCACTTGTCTCTGAGTGTTTTGTTTTCCCTTGTGGAAGCTCATAATCCACCAAAATTTTGAGGTTAGAACCAGATAGGGGTGCGAGGGCGCTTCGAAACCACCAGTTTAGTGATCAGCGAGCCATAAGCTGCTGGACGTCCCCTAGAAGGGGCAGAGAGGCCCAATACACCAACAGCCACCAAAGACCCCCGTAATTGGGTAGAGCAAAAACCCCCTACACATCTAATCATCATCCGAAAGAGTGTGTTTACATTCTTTCAGAGTTGCATCCATTGTGACCGTTTGTCTCAGAACATTTTATCGTGTTGAGTTGAATATTAATTATGTAGCTATTTACAATTCATAGTAGGCAATTAGCTTCTTTAAAGACTCCTTTCTTTTCTTTATCTGTGACCCGAAATTAATTCAGTTATCAATGCAGAATCTGATGTGCAATTTGTGTTTTTGTGTCCTAACAAAAAAAACAGGAGTATGTCTGATGCATCAATGCATGTGTTTGCAATTGTTGCATCAGTTTAGTTTATATACTGTGTGTTAAGGTAATTTAATGAAGTGCACCATTGCCTGAGTTGGTAAATGCACTGTCCTATGACATACTGAGCCAGCAGGGTGATAGTTGTGATCACAGTCTGTGCTGAATTAGCTGATCTAAGCCCAAGTTAGAAATAAAGGTTTTACATATTGGCTTCAATACCCCAGGGCAAGCAAAAGGGATGGGCAAAATCAGCCAGGGTTTCTGCACTTGCTTGATATCTGATGAAAGTACTTGGGCTGGATTTTGGGCTTTTTGGATTTCGGGGCGTTATTCGCGGCGGGATATTAAAGTTAGCACCTGAAAATATTTGTGCCTCCGACTGCAAGTTTCGGTGAAAATGTATGCTGGAGGAGCGTTGGCGTTAAGTCAGGTGTTACACAACGGACTTTGTGTGCCTGAGCCGAAACTTGCGGCGGTAAACAAGTTTCATTGTTGTTTAGAGCCCTGCAACATAACGTTGTACATTGTATGTTTTTTTTTTGGTGGAGGTGTTTTTGTGACTTTGTTGCAGCAAAATTTATGATTTATCATTTGCCATTCGTATCTTTTGCATCATTCCAACGTTCACTGGAGATGTGCCTTTATGGGGGCACATAGCGTGTCCAGTATTAGCTCCATCCCTCAGTTTCCTCCATTTAGGAGAGTCGGTCCATTATGAGCTGGCGACGTGCGACTCTTGGTCCAGCAGCATCTCCACGCTGCCTCTCCCGTGGATGGGGTGGCTATCCAATGGAGGCCTCGCCAGGCTCCTCTTTGTCATCCTCCGCCCCCTGAGGTGGGCCTGCAATCCCCACTGGCAATGCTTAGCCCCTCATGATGGCTAAGCTGTGCAACCTGCAGCACACTGCAATTAATTTGGAAACCTGTTGAGGGGAGTATTGAAGGCTGCCTCCAGAGCGGTGCAGGTATGGGTACGCCCGTAGGAGATGGCATATCTCTGTCAGCACTTCCTTTCGGAAGTGCAGCCTTCTCACACACTGCTCATCAGAGAGCTGTAGATCTGAGCGTTGGTGCCTGTAAACCCGTGGGGGGTAATCCCTCCTCCCCGGACGTCTTCGACCTCTCATCATCCTTGGGTCGATAAGACCAAGTGTCCTTCCTCTAGCTTGAAACCGCCTGGCAATAGCATGTAGCATGATACGTTGGCGAACTAGTAAATCCCCCATTAAATTTTCTCACTGAAGTTGTAAGGGCACAGTAATGGCAGATAAAAGTAAAGTTTGCAAGTTGGAGCTTCACACAGCATTATGTGCGTAACCATTGTAGTGAATATGACCTACGATGTAGGATCCTCATCCCTCTATTTAAAAATGCTGCCAATATTGCCTGCCACACCCTGGGACTGCCTATTTTTTTCAGGCGTTTCCAGGGTTGGGAGTTAAATGAGGCATTCAGGCCAAATGTTCAATCCGGGGCGCTAACACAGCGTTGCACAAAGATTGACTTCATTGTCACGCTAAAAATGGAGGGCATGGCGGTAAGTTTTTGTACCGGCGCAAATCAATAGCTGAATCTTCCGTCCGGGCGGTAAATCCTGGATGCCCGGCATAACGTCCAAAACAGCATTTAATGCCCCGCTGGGGCGCTAACCGAGGCGCAAATGAGCCGAAAATCCAGCCTCTTGTATGTGAACATTGACTGAAGGATTGATAAGGCTATACCACAAAGCC
Organism: Pristiophorus japonicus; assembly: GCF_044704955.1. Taxonomy (NCBI): domain Eukaryota; kingdom Metazoa; phylum Chordata; class Chondrichthyes; family Pristiophoridae; genus Pristiophorus; species Pristiophorus japonicus. The sequence goes on along the minus strand of NC_091977.1, from coordinate 500,925,896 downwards.
TCCTGTTATAGAATATCATGCTGACCCTCTCCATCTCGGCTCTCACATGAAGAATGGCTACTTCTTGAGCTACAGAAATGTTTCTGGTTCCCATGGAACGGTACTGTAGCTTTGAGAGGAGAAAAGGTTCGGGGTACTTAACTAAAACAGGTGTATTGGAGATTGGCTTTACATAGACAGTGCTCAAGTGTCTTAGCAACAGAAGGTTGGTTGGCTTAAGTAAGAGAGCATAGTGTGTTTTGAGGAAAGAATTGAAAAACAATGGTTACCATTACAGTGATGAAATGGAGTGCGGTGATATAAGGAATACTTTAATTGTTTTATAACTGCATTATTTTGTAATGTCACTGAAGCAATTCCTTCTTGTGAATTAATTTGCTCTTTGGTTTCTTTGCTTCCAGGTGATGCACTGGGATAGATCATGTCTGAAGTACAAGGAACTGTTGAGTTTTCAGTCGAGCTGCACAAATTTTACAATGTGGACCTCTTTCAGCGAGGGTGAGACTCATTTTCATGCTGCATTTCCTTGTTTAGGACTGTTTTTCATTGTATACCATTAGCAAGGCACCCCAAAGTACCCACGTGCTGAATATACCGTTGGCATATAATGTGAATACATATTGGGCTGGATTTTTGGCTTTCTCCGTTTTGGGGAGAAAACGTAAGTGATACGTGAAAATTACTGCCCAATTAATGTCAGCAATTAATTGCCTAACTTTCGGCACTTGGGGTCTGCGCCAGTAGCACAGCGCAAAGGGAGGCGTTTTACTTTTACACGAGGTGCTAAGTTGGATCCTCAGCAACTTAAGTGCAGGGCTGGGAGCGCATCGAAAGAGACCTTGGGAGGGGACAAAAATAAATTCAAAAAACTTTCAAAAAACATTGCCAACACCCTTACATAAGAACATAAGAAATACGAGCAGGAGTAGGCCACCTGGCCCCTCGAGCTTGCTCCGCCATTCAATAAGATCATGGCTGATCTGATCATGGACTCAGCTCCATTTCCCTGCCCACACCCCATAACCCCTTATCCCCTTATCGCTTAAGAAACTGTCTATTTGTGTATTAAGCTTATTCAGTGTCCCCGCTTCCACAGCTCTCTGAGGCAGCGAATTCCACAGATTTACAACCCTGTGAGAGAAGAAATTTCTCCTCATCTCCTTATTCTAAGATCATGCCCTCTAGTTCTAGTCTCCCCCATCAGTGGAAACATCCTCTCTGCACGGGCGGGCGGGTAAGTGGAGCGGAGTCCACGGCCAGATCGGCCATGATCTTTTTGAATGGCGGACGGGCTCGAGGGGCTAGATGGCCTACTCCTGTTCCTAATTCTTATGTTCTTGTGCATCCACCTTGTCAAGCCCCCTCATAATCTTATACGTTTCGATAAAATCACCTCTCATTCTTTTGAATTCCAATGAGTAGAGGCCCAACCTACTCAACCTTCCCTCATGTCAACCCTCTCATCTCCAGAATCAACCTAGTGATCCTTCTCTGAACTGCCTCCAAAGCAAGTATATCCTTTCGTAAATATGGAAACCAAAACTGCACGCAGTATTTCAGCTGTGGCCTCACCAATACCCTGTATAGCTGTAGCAAAACTTCCCTGTTTTTATACTCCATCCCCTTTGCAATAAAGGCCAAGATTCCATTGGCCTTCCTGATCACTTGCTGTACCTGCATACTATCTTTTTGTGTTTCATGCACAAGTACCCCCAGGTCCCGTTGTACTGCAATCTTTCTCCATTTAAATAATAACTTGCTCTTTGATATTTTCTGCCAAAGTGCATGACCTCACACTTTCGAACATTATACTGCATCTGCCAAATTATTGCCCACTCACACAGCCTGTCTATGTCTTTTTGCATATTTTTTGTGTCCTCCTCACACATTGCTTTTCCTCCATCTTTGTATCGTCAGCAAACTTTGCTATGTTACACTCAGTTCCTTCTTCCAAGTCGTTAATATAGATTGTAAATAGTTGGGGTCCCATCACTGATCCCTGCGGTACCCGACTAGTTATGGTTGCCAACCAGAGAATGAACCATTTATCCCGACCTGACAAATTGCTGCAAAATATAAATAAATAAAAACTTTAACTTACCTTTTTTTCCATTTTTCAAACTTACCGCTGCTGGCAGGGCTGGACTGCCGTGTTTTTCCCTGGTGGTCTCCTTGGCGTGGTGTACGGATCGAGTGATTGCTAAAACTCGGATGGTAACGCACTCAGAGTCTTTACACCTCGGTGCAGCTCTCCCTGGCGGTGCTTCCAAGCGCCGCCGCAAAAACTGAGCCAAAGATTGCGACCGGGCGAAAAACAGCTGAGCGCCCCACTTTTCAACATGGTGAAAACCTGGTCACAGACCACCCGAAAATCCAGCCAATTGTGGGGTTCAGTGGTGCTGGCCATTCTCATGGATGCAGAGAGGATGTTTCCACTGATGGGAAGGTGAGAATTAGAGGGCATGATCTTAGAATAAGTGGCCGCCCATTTAAAACTGAGATGAGGAGAAATTTCTTCTCTGAGGGTTGTAAATCTGTGGAATTCGCTGCCTCAGAGAGCTGTGGAAGCAGGGACATTGAATAAATTTAAGACAGAAATACACAGTTTCTTAAACGATAAGGGATTATGTGGAGTGGGCAGGGAAGTGGAGCTGAGTCCATGATCATATCAGCCATGATCTTATTGAATGGCGGAGCAGGCTTAAGGGGCCGTATGATCTACTCCTGTTTCTATTTCTTATGTTCTTATAAACAGACTTGTGTTCAGCATTGTATCCTTACTGCTTATTATCTAATAATACAATGGCATAATCCACATGTGTAACGATAGGATCCCTTGTGATTTCAACTGGGTATTGTGTATTTCAACGGTGCTTTGACAGGCACCTCCAGTTTTTCAGTAGAGAGACTGCAAACACTTTAGTGAAACAAGGTCAGGTACGAATTGTTAAACTGCTTTAATTTATAATCAATCCGTGAATATACATAGTGACAGTTATAATCAAATCTCACCTTAAGTAACTTTAGAACACTCAGAAAATAATAAATGTACATCACACAATAAGCTGGCTCACTTAACTTTTCCTGGCCAGCCCTTCCCAGAACTACCTGATTGAATGACCTTCACACAGAACATTCTGTCCTTTTTCTCCGTGTTTTTATGAAGTTGCAAGGCAAGTTTGTCTCTTTTTCGTCTTTCCCGCATACTGACTCAATAAAACCAGCAACAGCTTTCCTCCCATCTATATTTTGAAGTCTGGGCTTCAAAAAACCATCTTCAGTTTTTTATAAAGTGAATAAGAGCCATTCTGGCTTGATGAGTCAATTGCGCATTGGTGTCAGTTTTAACTGCCCCCGACTGGTGCAATCCGGACGGGGGCACAGTTCAAATGAGTTCAGTCACGTAACCTCTTTGATCCCTCCATTTTCCCGCCATGTCCTGATCTTAACCTGCTCCTTTGAGCAGGTGAGCGAGACACCCACAGGAAGGCCGCGGGGTCCTTCTTTAAATATGCAGATCGGGTCCAGCGATGACATCATCGGATCCCGATCTGTAATTTTAGTCCGAGACCCGAGAGGGGCAACAGTGATGGCTTCCTCGTCAGACTTTACCTGCCAGGAGCCTGATCATGGGCTAGAGGATGCCCATCAGGGAAGTATGAACATTTTTATTTTAGATTTGTCAGGAGGAACAGGAATATCGCCTAGAAACCAATTTATGCCAATGTTGAAACTAAACTGGTAAAAGTACACCGGTATTGATTGAAATGTTGGCATTGGCAGCTGATATCAAGGACAGTGATGGTTCCAATTCTGCCATTGTCACTAATTTCTTTATTTACGGCGTATGCCGGGAACAAAGACATCTTTTAAAGATGCAAGAGTGGGAATAGACATCCATTGTTAGCATCAGGGGCTTTCAATTCTGTTCCAGCACGATGATGTGCAGAGCAAAGCTTCCTCTATTCTGCCCAACAATATGCCTTGGCCTCAACTGCAGGAGCGTGTCACCCACTGCACCAGTGTGACATGAGAAATGGGAACATAAGAAATAGGAGCAGGAATTGGCCATTTGGCTCCTCGAGCCTGCTCTGCCATTTAATAAGATCATGACATTTTTCTCTTTCTGACGTAAACCATCCCTGCAGTCTCAGATGTCAAATTATCAGCTTTGGACCAACTGACTATGAATTTGGGATGGTCTTGTGCTTTGGAAACTGAATTAAGTTTTCCTAAACTCCTTTTGCATAGAGACACAGGCAGCAGAAAGAGGACATTTTCATTATCTGCTCCATATGCACAGATTGCATTTGAGCCCAGCTCCCTGAGCTCATCATCATCATAGGCAGTCCCTTGAAATCGAGAAAGACCGGCTTCCATTCTAGAAGTGAGTTCTTAAATGACTGTACAGCCCAATACGGGAATTACAGTCTCTGTCACAGGTGGGACAGACAGTCGTTGAAGGAAAGGGTGGGTGGGAAGTCTGGTTTGCCGCACGCTCCTTCAGCTGCCTGTGCTTATTTTCTGCATGCTCTCGGCAACGAGACTCGAGGTACTCAGCACCCTCCCGGATCTCTTCCTTCACTTAGGGCAGTCTTTGGCCAGGGATTCCCAGGTGTCGGTGGGGATGTTGCATTTTATCAAGGAGGCTTTGAAGGTGTCCTTGAAACATTTCCTCTGCCCACCTGGGGCTTGCTTGCCATGTAGGAGTTCCAAGTAGAGTGCTTGCTCTGGGAGTCTTGTGTCAGGCATGCGAACTATGTGGCCCGCCCAACAGAGCTGGTCGAGTGTGGTCAGTGCTTTGATGCTGGGAATGCTGGCTGAGCGAGGACACTAGCATTTGTGTGTCTGTCCTCCCAGGGGATTTGCAGGATCTTGTGGAGACAACGTTGTTGGTATTTCTTCAGCGATTTGAGGTGTCTACTGTATATGGTCCACGTCTCTGAGCCATACAGGAGGGCAGGTATCACTACAGCCCTGTAGATCATAAGCTTGGTGCCAGATTTGAGGGCCTGATCTTCAAACACTCTCTTGGACAGTGTCCAACATACTGCACTGTAAAGATTATTTTACTCAGTTGGGCAGTGTCCAATATACTGTACCATTGCAACTATTTTACTCAGTTGGACAGTGTCCAACACACTGCACCATGAAGACTATTTCACTCTGTTGTTGCTGATAAATGGGCCTTTTGTTATTTATTTGCAGATTATTGGTATCTTTTGTTTTTATTTAAAAAATAACAAATCATAAAACATAGCTAGAGCTCTATGAGATAGAGAATTTCCTGTTGGCAGGAGATCTAGCCCATTGTGTCAGGAGTAATATAATGGTGCATAATTTTTCTAAAGTTGGACTAGGTTTGGGCCATCCATCCAAAAAACCCAGAGTATGCTCTGAAATCATCAACTGTAATGATACTGCTTTAATCTGGCAGAGTCAGCATGGTTTTATGAAAGGGAAATCATGTTTGACAAATTTGCTGGAGTTCTTTGAGGATGTAACGAGCAGGATGGCTAAGGGGGAACCAGTGGATGTGGTATATTTGGATTTTCAGAAGGCATTCGATAAGGTGCCACGTAAAAGGTTACTGCACAAGATAACATTTTATGGGTTGGGAATAATATATTAGCATGGATAGAGGATTGGCTAACTGACAGAAAATAGAGAGTTGGGATAAATGGTTCATTTTCCGGTTGGCAAACAGTGACTAGTGGGGTGCCGCAGGGATCGGTGCTGGGTCCTCAACTATTTACAATCCAGATTAATGACTTGGATGAAAGGACCGAGTGTAATGATGATTTTGCTGATGATACAAAGATGGGTGGGAAAGCAAATTATGAGGAGGAGACACAAAATCTGTAAAGGAATATAGACAGGCTAAGTGAGTGGGCAAAAATTTGGCAGATAGAGTATAATGTAGCAAAATGTGAGGTTATCCACTTTGGCAGAAAATATATAAAAGCAAATTATGATTTAAATGGAGAAATATTGCAAAGTGCTGCAGTACAGAGGGACCTTGGGGACCTTGTGCATGAAACACAAACGTTAGTATGCAGGCACAGCAAGTAATCAGGAAGGCGAAATGGAATGTTGGCCTTTATTGTAAGGGGGATAGAGTATAAAAGCAGAGCAGTCCTGCTACAACTGTACAGGGTATTGGTGAGGCCACACTTAGAGTACTGCATACAGTTTTGGTCTCCGTATTTACGGAAGGATATATTTGCATTGGAGGCTGTTCAGAGAAGGTTCACTTGGTTGATTCCGGAGATGAAGGGTTTGACTTATGAAGATAGGTTGGGCCTATATACATTGGAGTTCAGAAGAATGAGAGGTGATCTTATTGAAACGTGTAAGATAATGAGGGGGCTCGACAAGGTGGATGCAGAGAGGATATTTCCACTCATAGGGGAAACTAAAACTAGGGGACATAGTCTCAGAATAAGGGGCTGCCCATTTAAAACTGAGATGAAGAGGAATTTGTTCTGAGGGTTTTAAATCTGTGGAATTCTCTGCCCCTGAGAACTGTGGAGGCTGGGTCATTGAATACATTTAAGGTGGAGATAGACAGATATTTGATCGATAAGGGAATAAAGGGTTATGGAGAGCATGCAGAGAATTGGAGCTGAGTCCATGATCAGATCAGCCATGATCTTATTAAATGGTGGAGCAGGCTCAAGGGGCCAGGTGGTCTACTCCTGCTCCTATTTCTTATGTAATGGTTGTGGTTTCTTCTTTGTTAATTTGGTTACCATCAATCAAACTGTTCTAGACAGCAAAAATGAATTTCGGCTGTAGTATAAAAATGGGAGTAACTATTTGTTTTTTCTGCACATGCGTCTGTCAAGCTCTGCTCCCCGATGCCTCCCACCCAAACTGGAAGTGCTGGACTGGAAGTGCTTCCCCCCTCTCATTCCATGTGGCCGAGAGTGGCGGCGGGCGGTCTGAGAAGCAGCTGACGGCTGAGAAGTGGTGGTGGATGGGGGGCCGAGAGGGAGGTGGAAGGGAGATGGAGACTGGGGGAGGGAGAGGGGTTGGGGTGGGGAGAGAGGGATCTCAGAGAAGATGGATCATGTTCTTCCAACCCGCTAGAAGGGACATCGTTGGAGTGGATGAATTCTAGAAGTCACGACACTGTCACTATTCACCTCATACCCAATAAACCTGTTAATAATCCGTATACAATGCCCCATCTATGGTGGGGGTGGGGGGGTAAGGTCATGCAATTGCACTGGTGTAAGGATGGACTTTGGCTGGGAGAGGATGCACTTGCACTAGGGTACAGGACTTTGGCTGGCCCTTGGTGGCTTCTGTGGAGATCTAACCTCTGTGGCTTCTGGAAGTCAAAGTGGATCGAGTTACAATTTGCAAAGTCAGTGAGACTTTGGGATGCACGGTTCCAGTTACACATTCCAGAGAAACGTCAGGGTGTGGCTTATCCTCCAAGGGAATCGATCATTGACAAAGGCCGGACCAGGGCGGCCATTTTCACAGTACAAATAAGCACATCCTATAAAAATGGCTGGTGTAAACATTAAGGTTGTACAAGTAAAACACAAATTATGGTGGGCTGTGGTATCACCATTTGCATTTTAATGACTGAATCTCATCAGATCTTTTCTATGGTTAAATGTAGTATCTTTGACTGATGGTCAGCTGATGACATTTCTGGTCTTCATAGCTAAGGAATCATTGTAGTTCACACATCATTAAATTGTGATGCTACACATCACAGGCTCCTTACAATGCATAAGTGAGTTTATACAGCGAGTAGCTGTGTCATATATATAGTAAAAGGGCCCAGGTTTGAAGTAGCTGTTCTCATTAGGAATGGCGGAGGGGTGCTACAATAGAGCTCAATGCTTTGAGTTAGGAAAGAGAAAACTGGACAGGTCTTGGGCGGCTGATAGTTCCGAAGTGGATTCATTGTGGCTGTGTAGGACATCAAAGATGTCTGCCCACTGGCACCGATATAGGTAAACTTCTGCCTAAATCATTCCTTTACCTTCTACCTGCCTTACTTTTTCAAATTCTTCTGTTCTTAAAATGTATTTTCATTTCCTCACTTAGATCTTCATATATCACTGCACAGTTTGTACTTCAATCCAGCTTTTCAAAATAATCTGACTGCTGGGCATTCAAGCCATTATCTCCTCTCTGTGACAGCATTAATGCATTTCTAATTTGTGATTCCAACTTCTCTTTTCTCCTCGACCCTTTTGTTGTGTTGAGTCCCATTTGGAAACATGCTTCTTTTTTGAGCTGCGTATTTCTGGCATTCTCTGTTTTTAATTTTAGATTTCAAGTGTTTGCTGTTTTCTTTGTTGTTGTTCCCTGCCCTAAGGGCCAACATCAACTACTGGAAGTGCACATGAGCTGAAGGAAGCCCTTTTGTTGCATGCATCGGAGTTCAGAACTCCTGTGCTTTTCTGAGGTTTTGCATTGTGCTTAAGGTTTATTGTTTAGGTAGGTTAGGAGCTTTACTTGTATCTAATCCATGGGCAGGGGGTGGTTTAGGCTTGCACTGAGTCTCAATGGAAGAAAATGTTTCATTCTCAGAATGAATTCCCTCATAGAATCATAGAATTGTATTGCACAGAAGGAGGCCATTCGATCCATCGTGCCTGTGCCTGCTCTTTGGTAGAGCTAACCACTTAATAGCAGTCCCCTGCTCTTTCGCTGTAGCCCTGTAAATTTTTTCCCTTTAATTATTTATCCAATTCTCTTTTGAATGTTACTGTTGAATCTGCTTCCCACACCCTGTCAGGCAGTGCATTCCTCATCTTAACAAGTACAAAAAATTTATTTCCAGCACCTCCGAAAAATTCTCCAAAGCAATTCCGCAACTTTGTCAAATGTAATGTTAAAGTGAAATGCTGGTCTGCTGCAGCTACTTTAGTGTGGAGAACTTGAAATGTTAAATTGCATGTGCCACGAAAGATAAGGGTGTAGTTTGTGAGCCACAACTAACATTAGGAATGTACGTCTGAATACGCAGAACTGGACCTGTTTGCCTTTCTGTTCTTACAGACTGTTTACCATTGACGGTAAAATTATTCATATTCATTATGAGGACCTCCTGTAATTTAATGATGGAGTGAGGAGAGAGAATAATGAATGTATCTGTCACTAGCTATCGGGTAGATCATGCTTTGTTTCTCCCTCAACGCTTTCCCAATTCAATTGCTGCTCACATTAGCATTTAATTCCTGAAGGAAGCCAATTTGAGATATGAAATGTTCTGACACAGGAGCCTGAATGCCCTAGCAGTGTTGGGTGATTTAACTGTTGGTACAGTGAGAAGGGCTGTTTAGATATTTTAACAATTTATTTTTTCTGGCCAGTTATATCTCCTCCTCAACAATACTCTATCCAGTACCTTGACCAAGTAGCCATTCTTTGGGTTGGAAATTGGGTATCGGCTGCTTTGAGATGGTAATGGCGCCGGGACGCTACCTTTAGCACCGGGCGATATCGACCGCCTCAAAGTGCGATATTCAGTTGTATCGCCACAAGAGGAGAGTGGAGCGCTAAGAGAAGCGTTCCGCACTCTTAGGGCGCTAACAGAGCGATAGCCACGGAGGCCTACTCAATTTTTTGTCGCTAGGATGCCGGCATCCTAGAAGGCTGGAATAAACATCCTCGTGAAAATTTCAATAAACTTCCCCACGACTGCAAAAAATAAATAGAAGTAGAAAAACTGAAATGCCATCACTTACCTTGCACGCCGATGATATTGGCCTGGGATCAACTGCTTTCCCCTGCTGGTCTCTGCGCCAGCTGCTACCGCAGGCAAAAGAGTAAATTTTCCAAACGCGCGACTACGGGGGCGTTGCACACTCGGTGACGTTACCGAGTGGGCGGGACTAGCGAGCGCAGTGCAGACTATCAGCGGCGCTGCTAAACCTTCATGGAAGGTCGCGGCAGGAGTTGATAGCATGGCGCTCGGGCAGTAGGTGTTTAGCGGCCCCTTAGCGCCCCCTCTCTGGTGCTGATGGTGGCGCTAAACAACCGAATTTCTAGCCCACTGTACATTGCTGACATATAAGGCTACTGTCAGCAGTTTAAAAAAAGTCCTTGAGAGCTGTTTGATTGCCATAAACACATGTATGGTTTAGAATCATGGAATCAGAAACTTACAGCACGGAAGGAGGCTATTTGAGCCCATCGTGTCCGTGCCGACCTTTTGTTTTTTATTGATTGCTATTGTCCTTCAGGGAACATGCTACATCTTCCTGGTTTGCCCTGTAAGGGACTTGAGTCTACACTAGGTCCTTGCTAGGTCGGGCTGGGAGTCAGGCTTATTGCCCTCGAAAGCCACTGGAGTAGTACAAACAATCACTACAGCACCAAAGGCAGCAAGAAAGAGTTTTAAGATCATTTCTCATCAATATTAAAGTTGTACAGCTTGTATAAATTCTCCTCACATGTTTCAATCGAACAAACGCTCCCCAAAGATTCCGGTTCAAAATAATTGATTTGAAAGAAACAGGCTGATAAGTCATAAGAACATAAGAAATAGGAGTAGGAGAAGGCCAACTGGCCCCTTGAGTCTGGTCCGCCAGTTAATAAGATTATGGCTGATCTGATCATGGATTCAGCTCCACTTCCCTGTCTGCTCCCCATAACCCTATATTCCCTTATCGCTTAAAATTCAGCCAATCTTGGGCAGAGAATTTCACAGAATTACAACCCTCTGAGAGAAGAAATTCCTCCTCAACTAGTTTTAAATGGGCGGCCCCTTATTCTGAGACTATGCCCCCGAGTTCTAATTTCACCTATGTGTAGAAATATCCTCACTGCATCCACCTTGTCGAGCTCCCTCATTATCTTATGTTTCGATAAGATCACCTCTCATTCTTCTGAACTCCAATGAGTATAGGCCCAACCTACTCAGCCGATCTTCATAAGTCAACCCTCATCTCAGGAATCAAACTAGTGAATCTTCTCTGAACAGCCTCCAATGCAAGTATATCCTTTCTAAATACGGAGACCAAAACTGTACGCAGTATTCCACATGTGGCCTCACTAATAACCTGTACAGTTGTAGTAGGACTTCCCTGCATTTATACACCATCCCCCTTGCAATAAAGGCCAACATTCCATTTGCCTTCCTGATTACTTGCATCTGCATACTAACTTTTTGTGTTTCATGCACAAGGACCCCCAGGTCCCTCTGTACTACAGCACTTGCAATTTTTCTCCATTTAAAAAATAATTTGCTTTTCTATTCTTTCTGCCAAAGTGAATAACCTCACATTTTCCCTCATTATACTCCATCTACCAACTTTTTCCCAACTCATTTAGCCTGTTTATATCCTTTTGCAGATTGTTTGTGTCCTCCTCACAATTTGCATTCCTATCCATCTTTGTATCATCAGTAAACTTGTCTACATTACACTCTGTCCCTTCATCCAAGTCATTAATGTAGATTGTAAATAGTTGAGGCCTCAGCACCGCTCCCTGCTGCACCCCACTAATTACTGTTTGCCAACCGGAAAGTGACCCATTTATCCCAACTCTCTGTTTTCTATTAGTTAGTCAATCCTCTATCCATGCTAAAATATTACCCCCAACCCCATGAACTTTTATCTTGTGCAATAACCTTTTATGTGGCACCTTATAGAATGCTTTCTGGAAATTCAAATAGACTGCATCCACTAGTTCCCCCTTGTCCACCCTGCTCGTTACATCCTCAAAGAACTCCAGCACATTTGTCAAACGTGATTTCCCTTTCATAAAACCATGCTGACTCTGCTTGATTGAACTTTTCCAAATGTCCTGCTACTGCTTCCTTAATAATGGACACCAGCATTTTCCCAACTACAGATGTTAGGCTGTTATATTTGTTATTTTCCAGTCCACTGGGACTTCCCCAGAATCTAAGGAATTTTGGTAGATTACATCCAATGCATCCACTATCTCTATAGCCACTTCTTTTAAGACCCTAGAATGCAAGCCATCAGGTCTAGGAGACATGTCCGCCTTTATTACCATTATTTTACCTAGTACTACTTCTTTAGTGTTAGTGATTGTTTTAAATTCTTCCCTCCTTATAGCTTCTTGATTATCCACTATTGGGATATTTGTTCAAAGTCTCTGCCATTTCCCTGTTCCCCATTATTAATTGCCCCATCTCATCCTCTAAGGGACCAACATTTACTTTAGCCACTCTTTTCCTTTTTATATATCTGTAGAAACTCTTACTATCTGTTTTTATATTTCATGCTAGTTTACTTTCATAATCTATCTTCCCTTTCCTTATAAACATTTCCCAATCCTCTGGCCTCCCACTAGCTTTGGCCACATTGTATGCTATTGTTTTCAATTTGATGTCCTTCTTTATTTCCTTAGTTAGCCACGGAACGTTATTCCTTCTCATTGGGATATATTTTTGTTCAGAGTTATGAAATATTTCCTTAAAATGTCCACCACTGCTCATCAACTGTCCCACACTTTAATCTATTTTCTCAATCAACTTTAGCCAACTCTACCTTCATACCTATGTAGTCTCCTTTATCTAAGCTGGTTCGAGATCCAACTTTCTCACCCTCTAACTGTATTTGAAATTCAAACATGCTGTGGTCACTCCTTCCAAGCGGATCATTTACTCGGAGATCGTTTATTAATCCTGTCTCATTACACAGGACCAGATCTAAGGTAGCCTGCACCCTGTTCAAGGAAACTATCCCGGATGCAATCTGTGAACTCTTCCTCAAGACTACCCTGGTCAATTTGATTTGTCCAATCAATATGGAGCTTAAAATCGCCCATGATTATTGCCATTCCTTTTTCACAAGCTTCAATTATTTCTTGATTTATACTCCGTCTAACAGTGTAGCTGCGTTAGGAGACCTAGAGACTACACCCACCAGTGACCTTTTTCCACTTATTATTCCATATCTCCACCCAAACTGATTCAACATCTTGCTTTTTTGAGCCAATATCGTTTCGCACTGATCTCATCCTTTACTAACAGAGCTACCCCACCTCCTTTTCCTTTCTGTCGGTCCTTCCGAATGTTCAAATAAACTGAATATTTAGAAGTATGACATACTTCTGGCTGCTTGGTCAGTGGAGATATTAAGCCATTTAAAATAAATGGGTTATTACACTTGCATTAAACTCGCAGTCAGAAGATTATCATATGAAAACATTGAAATATTCGACGGCTAAAACGCTAACAGTAATGTCTAGGCTATAGTTGCTGAAACGTATGGGTGATCATGTTGAAGCGAATGCACCATTGCTAGTGTTAATACATCATGGGTTTTCAGGCACGAAAGTTGCTTTCTAAATTGTGGGAGTCACAATCTTGTGCTCAGTGGAATCTCAGTTTGCAGGTGTTCAGATTTTATTGCATTAAGGTTTTGCAGATAAAAAGAAAACCTAATTGATTTTTTAAAAAAGTAATGCATCAGGAGGTATTTGATTTGACTAGCTGAGGCACGTTAATGAATTTATTTAAAGTGCACTGTTCTATTTTGGCAAGATTGTATTTTGCTGTGGGCTGTGGACGCTTGATTATCTGTGAATTTTGTACTCATAAACTCCTAATGCATTATTCATGAATAAACTGCAAATATGCCTTCCTGTATGCTTTTTTCCCCTCCTTCCATCCTCTGTGTGCTGAAATCAAGCTTCAACACAGTCTCAATTTTCCTAGCACTTCAAGGCTGCAGGAGCATTCGCAGCTACAGTGTTGGTGCAATTTCCTTTGGTTTTGTATCAATACTGCAATTATAGTGTAAATTCAGCCTGAATTTGGAGTCAGGGCCCGATTGCCATTGGAACGATGAGGATATCAGACGAGATCATCTTATTTTGTATCGCATAAGAGTCAATTTTGGCCTTGATGCCTGATTCACACAAGTTTAGCATTCTTACAAAGACTAAACTATTTTGCACTGTCACTCATTTTAAAATGTGAATGTGCACTAGTCTTCCCTTCCTCTTATAAGTTACAAGCTTCTCACCCAAATTTGGCTTCAACTAAAAAATGTAATTTTGATGTAATATGGCCCTTTTTGATTTTTGTCTTGGGTTTCTCTGCCCTCCACTTTTACTTTTCTTCTTTCTATCTTTTGCTTCTGCCCCCATTCTACTTCCCCCTGTCTCCCTGCATAGGTTCCCATCCCCCTGCCATATTAGTTTAACCCCCTCCCCAACAGCACTAGCAAACACTCCCCCTCGGACATTGGTTCAGGTCCTGCCCAGGTGCAGACCGTTTGTACTGGTCCCACCTCCTGCAGAACCGGTTTCAATGTCCCGGGAATTTGAATCCCTCCCTTTTGCACCATTTCTCAAGCCACGTATTCACCTGAGCTATCCTGCAATTCCTACTCTGACTAGCACGTGGCACTGGTAGCAATCCTGCGATTACTACCTTTGAGGTCCTACTTTTTAATTTAACTCCTAGCTCCCTAAATTCAGCTTGTTGGACCTCATCCCGTTTTTTACCTATATCATTGGTACCTATATGCACCACTTCAACTGGCTGTTCACACTCCCCATCCAAAATGTCCTGCAGTCGCCCCGAGACATCCTTGACCCTTACACCAGGGAGGCAACATACCATCGGGAGTCTCGATTGCAGCCTCAGAAATGTCTCTCTATTCCCTTTACAATAGAATCCCCTACCACTATAGCTCTCCCACTTTTTTTTGCCCTCCTGTGCAGCAGAGCCACCAACAGAGCCACCCCATGGTGCCATGAACTTGGCTGCTGCTGCCCTCCCCTGGTGAGTCATCCCCTCCAACAGCACCCAAGGTGATGTATCTGTTTTGGAGGGGGATGACCGCAGGGCACCCCTGCACTACCTTCCTCTGCTCTGCCTGATGATCACCCATTCCCTATCTACCTGAGTAACCTTTATCTGCGGTGTGACCAACTCACTAAATGTGCTATTCACGACATCCTCAGCATCGCGGATGCTCCAGAGTGAATCCATGCGCAGCTCCAGTGCCGCAATGCGGTCTGTCAGGAGCTGCAGCTGGATACGCTTCCCGCACATGCAGTCGTCAGGGACACTGGGATCATCCCTGGCTTCCCACATAGCACAGGAGGAGCATGATATGGGTCTGTGCTCTCCTGCCATGACTTAGCCCTTAATTAATGTAATTTGGCAACCATGTCAAAGGTTACCTACTGATAAAGGAAAAGAAAAAGAAAAAAAACTACTCACCAATCACTTACCCCCTTGGCAGTGACGTCACACTTCGATTTCTTTTTACTTCTTTTTTACCTTCTCTCCCTGCACCCACTGGCCTCCTCGAACTCCAGCTGCTCCGACGATGTTGGTCCTTTTATAAGCCTCCCCCGTACTCCCGCGCCGACTCCTCAAACTCCTGCTCCATGGCTCTGTTAAACTGAAACATTACTTTCTCTTATTTGTATTCCAGCTCCCTTGAGATATAGGCCACCACTCCAGTAGCCTTTTAGATTATGTTTTATTTCTGTGCAATGGATTTTTAGTGATTTGTGCATTTGCACACTCAAATCCCTTCACGCATTCACAGTTCCTAGTGACTCGCCATTGAGAAAATATTCCGATTGTCTTTCTTGGATCCAAAGTGGACGACTTCACACTTTGCCATAATTTTGCCAAACACATTTAATTTGTCTATTCCTTTTGTAACTATTGTACCCATTGACACAAATTACTGTGCCTCCTAACTTAGGGCTCAATTTTGGCCCAGCCCGTTTTTCAGCGCACTTACCAGAGATGCGGCGCTTTCACCGTTCCGAAGTGCGGCGAAAAATTTCCTTCCCACTTTCACCGCTGTCCGACCTCCTCACTGTGGTCGCGCAGCGCGGCTAATCGAGTCGGGGTGGACCCAGCGTCCTGCGTCTGCACATGCGCAGTGGAGTGTCCGCGCATGTGCAGTAGCTCCTCGCCCCCCGGCCTGTCCGTGTGCTTGCTGCAGCCGCTGTGTGGGACCCGATGCCGGCCAAATGTTGTGAGTAGGGGTATAGAGTGGCAATTGCACGGACTGCTTAGTTCCACTTGGTTGGAAAATGCCTATTTATGGATTTAAATTGGAAAATACATTGCTTATTGGTGTGCATTAACAGGTGATGCAGTCAATTTAAGTAGCATGTTTCTTTAGATACCCACGTTGAAAAGCCTTGATTGTGGAAAATGGGGATTTTTAAGTTACGTCAGAAAAACCAAGTTACTCCAAAAAAAAACGGAGCAACTCCTGGCCAAGATTGGTGTCTTATGAAAACTTGGATATACAGCTCTTTCTTACTTCATCCAAGTCATTAATATATATGGTGTAAAGGTAAGACCCCAGTACAGGTCCCCGGTGAACATCACCTGCTAATCTTCCTTTTATCCCTGCACTTAGTCTCCTAGCTCCCACCCAATTACCAACCTAAGTCACACGGTTTCATCCAATTCCATGCTTTTTTATTTTTGCGAATAAGCTTTTACCTTATCAGATGTCTTCTGGAAGTCTATATCGGCAACATCCATAGACACACCTCTATCCACTAGATTAGTCACAAATGACCTACTCGTGGCAAGTCCATGCTGATCAGCTCGTACTTGTCCAAGTGCCTAGTCATTCTGTCCCTGATGAAGAATCCAGAATTTTTCAAAACCCGCCATGGTCTCCCCGCAACCTATCTCTGTAATCTCCTCCAGTCTGGGAAGCAAACTAATAAAACTGAAGGCTGACAAGTCCCCTGGACCTGATGGCTTGCTTCCTAGGGTCTTAAAAGAAGTGGCTGCAGAGATAGTGGATGCATTGGTTGTAATCTACCAAATGAAATGGAAATCGTGTTTGACAAATTTATTAGAATTCTTTGAGGATGCAACGAGCAGGGTAGATAAAGGGGAACCAGTAGATGTAGTCTATTTGGATTTCCAAAAGGCATTCAGTAAGGTGCCACATAAAAGGTTATTACATAAGATAAGAGGTCATGGTGTTGGGGGTAATATATTAGCATGGATAGAGGATTGGCTAATTAACAGAAAACAGAGTTGGGATAAATGGGTCATTTTCAGATTTGCAAACTGGTGGGGTGCTGCAGGAAT
The DNA here is from genome assembly GCF_044704955.1 of Pristiophorus japonicus. NCBI lineage: Eukaryota > Metazoa > Chordata > Chondrichthyes > Pristiophoridae > Pristiophorus > Pristiophorus japonicus. The sequence goes on along the minus strand of NC_091977.1, from coordinate 500,908,852 downwards.
CAGTGTTGGGGCCTCAACTATTTACAATCTATATTGATGACAGATGAAGGGATCAAGTGTATTGTAGCCAAATTTGATTATAATACAAAGATAGGTGGGAAAACAAGACGTGAGGAGGATGCAAAGAGTCTGCAAGGTTAAGTGAGTGGGCAAAAATTTGGCAGATGGAATATAGAACATAAGAACATAAGAATTAGGAACAGGAGTAGGCCATCTAGCCCCTCGAGCCTGCCCCGCCATTCAATAAGATCATGGCTGATCTGGTCGTGGACTCAGCTCCACTTACCCGCCCTCTCCCCGTAACCCTTAATTCCCTTATTGGTTAAAAATCTATCTATCTTTGACTTGAAAACATTCAATGAGCTAGCCTCAACTGCTTCCTTGGGCAGAGAATTCCACAGATTCACAACCCTCTGGGAGAAGAAATTCCTTCTCAACTCGGTTTTAAATTGGCTCCCCCTTATTTTGAGGCTGTGCCCCCTAGTTCTAGTCTCCCCAACCAGTGGAAACAACCTCTCTGCCTCTATCTTGTCTATTCCTTTCATTATTTTAAATATTTCTACAAGATCACCCCTCATCCTTCTGAACTCCAAGGAGTAAAGACCCAGTCTACTCAATCTATCATCATAAGGTAACCCCCTCATCTCCGGAATCAGCCTAGTGAATCGTCTCTGTACCCCCTCCAAAGCCAGTATATCCTTCCTTAAGTAAGGCGACCAAAACTGCACGCAGTACTCCAGGTGCGGCCTCACCAATACCCTATACAGTTACAGAAGGACCTCTCTGCTTTTGTACTCCATCCCTTTCGCAATGAAGGCCAACATTCCATTCACCTTCCTGATTACCTGCTGCACCTGCAAACTAACCTTTTAGTATAGTGGTGTGTATCCCCGCCTGTCACGCGGGTGACCGGGGTTCAATTCCCCGACGGGGAGGCAGTTGTTTCAAATTGTAGAATTTTGGGCACCGGAGGGACTGGAGTGCATCATCACGCCCGGCAACCAAATTTTAATTTGATTTTACGTTTTAAAGTTTAATTTGTTTTAATTGCCGGTGCTTTTAGTGTCCCCCTTCCCTTTTATAGGGGGCACTGGGGAAAAATTGTGATTTTAGTGCCCAAAAAAAAAGAAAAACACAAAAAAAAACAAAAAAAGGAAAAAAAAGGGCCTTGTAAATGTCTGGTGTGTCACCCAGGTAGGGTGGCATGGTTTAATGTCTTTTGTTTTTGCAGATAAACTCCAAAAAGAGTTTCATGCACAAGGACCCCCAGGTCTCTTTGCACCACAGCATGTTGTAATTTCTCCCCATTCAAATAATATTCCCTTTTACTGCTTTTTTTCCCCAAGGTGGATGACCTCACACTTTCCGACATTGTATTCCATCTGCCAAACCTTAGCCCATTCGCTTAACCTATCCAAATCTCCTTGCAGTCTCTCTGAGTCCTCTACACAACCCACTTTCCCACTAATCTTAGTGTCATCTGCAAATTTTGTTGCACTACACTCTGTCCCCTCTTCCAGGTCATCCATGTATATTGTAAACAGTTGTGGTCCCAGCACTGATCCCTGTGGCACACCACTAACCACTGATTTCCAACCGGAAAAGGACCCATTTATCCCAACTCTCTGCTTTCTGTTCGCCAGCCAATTCTCTATCCATGCTAATACATTTCCTCTGACTCTGCGTACCTTTATCTTCTGCAGTAACCTTTTGTGTGGCACCTTATCGAATGCCTTTTGGAAATCTAAATACACCACATCCATCGGTATACCTCTATCCACCATGCTCGTTATATCCTCAAAGAATTCCAGTAAGTTAGTTAAACATGATTTCCCTTTCATGAATCCATGCTGCGTCTGCTTGATTGCACTATTCCTATCCAGATGTCCCGCTATTTCTTCCTTAATGATAGTTTCAAGCATTTTCCCCACTACAGATGTTAAACTAACTGGCCTTTCGTTACCTGCCTTTTGCCTGACCCCTTTTTTAAACAGAGGCATTACATTAGCTGCTTTCCAATCCGCTGGTACCTCCCCAGAGTCCAGAGAATTTTGGTAGATTGTAACGAATGCATCTGCTATAACTTCAGCCATCTCTTTTAATACCCTGGGATGTATTTCATCAGGATCAGGGGACTTGTCTACCTTCAGTCCCATTAGCCTGTCCAGCACTACCCCCCTAGTGATAGTGATTGTCTCTAATATGGGAAAATATGAGTTTATCCACTTTGGTAGGAAGAATAGAAAAGCAAAATATTGTTTAAATCGAGAGAAACTACAGAATGCTGCGGTACAGAGGGATCTGGGTGTCCTCGTACATGAAACACAAAAAGTTAGCATGTAGATACAGCAAGTAATTAGGAAGGCAAATGGAATGTTGGCCTTTATTGCAAGGGGGATAGAGTATAAAAGTAGGGAAGTCTTGCAACAACTGTACGGAGCGTTGGTGAGCCAACAACTAGGGGCCAAAATTCACTGTCCCCGTGGGGTTTGGGTGGCCGATTGAAAAAAAATCGATCGGTCACCGCGACTGGCTGATTTTCCCTCCCCGAGCCATCTTCAGCTCGGGGGGCGGGTGGCGGGGGGGGGGGGATTTGAATGGTGCGCACTTCCGCCAGAAATGGCATGGTGAAGCCGCTGTAAAGATAGGTTTCCAGCATTGAGCTCAGCGGCCAAGACAGGGATTTTCAGCAACAAAAAGGTAGGACTTGTTCAGGCAGTGCCCCCTCAAAGTATTCGAGTTGGTGCTCGAACGCGACACCGCTGGAGTTTTGCCGCGATCGAGGCCCTTTGGAAGGGAAATAGTTTTATTAATTTTAGAGTTTTTATTTCGGATTCCATCATCCACAGTATTTAGCTTTTCATATAGTTTTATTAATTGTTTTGGCTCCATTAAACCTGCTGCGTGCTGCTCCGAGATTTGTACATACTTTTGTACAACGTTCAGGTCTGACTCTTTAGTGGAGGCCTGTGGGCTGCAGAGACCCGCTTGGCAGGGTTCACCCTGAGGATGGGAGGTGTGTTGGGAGGGCGACACCTGGTACACCTGCTCAGAAGCAGGGTGGCACGCAGGAGAAGGCGTCGTCATCGGCACCATTCAGAGAGGCAGCGGGCAAGGGAGGCAGCAGCCATGATGCATTCATTCTGTGCCAGACCAGTGTGCCCGCTGTCTTGACCGGCCTGAATCAGGATTGCGGTTGGCTGCTTGGGGACAAGGGATATCCCCTGTCCACTTGGCTGCTCACTAATGTGGACCCCCAGGACAGCGCCAGAGCATGCATACAATGACGCTTATTGTGCCACCAGGTGCATCGAGCAGTGCATAGGCATCCTTAAGCAGAGGTTCCGGTGCCTGCACCGCTCTGGTGACACCTTGCTGTACTCTCCTCAATGGGTCTCCATAATCGTCGTGGTCTGCTGCATGCTGCACAACCTGGCCATCATGAGGGGTCAGCCACGGAGGTTGAGCCAGCAGTACCACCTGAAGAGGTGCAGGAAGAGGAAGAGGATCCCCGTCGCTCCAGAGCTAGGAGGCGTCGACCCATCGCCACCCTGGAAGGACCGGGTGCGGATTGGCCAGCACCCTCCTGTGAGGGTGCATTCTCACATATATGGAGGTGCCTCACACCTCCCCTGCAATCTCCCTCCATGCATTATGTACTGGCGGTCTGCCAGGTCTCCCCACATCAGGAAACAGTATTCTTCTTCTGTCCTCCACACCGTCCATCAGTGTCTCCAGCTCCATATCCGTGAACTTGTTGGCTCTCCTTGCACCTTGCATCTCTTGCACCAGCCATCCTTCCAACCTCCTTCCAAGCTGCTTCCCCCCCCGCCCCCCCAAGGTGCCACTTAAAAAGGCCAGGGAGTATCTTGCTCGTTAGAAACCCTTATCTGCATGCTGAATTTCTCAGTGGTGATAACGCTCAAATTAAGATTGCCACACTGATGGAAAAAGCACTTTGGAAGGGTTCATTAGTGCTGGAACCCATTTGTTCACTTTTGGAGCTGAATATGGGGTGGCCCAGCCACGAAAACATTTTGGCGCTAATGGCCCCAAAAAGTTGGCGGGAACACCAGCTTTCCAGCGGTACTGAATTTCGGGCCCCGAGAGTATTGCGTACAGTTTTGGTCTCCTTATTTAAGGAGGGATGTTCTTGTATTGGAGGCAGTTCAGAGAAGGTTCACTAGGTTGATTCCTGGGACGAAGAGGTTGTCTTCTGAGGAAAGGTTGAGCAGGTTGGGCCTGTGCTCGTTAGAGTTTAGAAGGATGCGAGATGATCTTATTGAAACATATAAGATTCTGAGGGGCTTGACGGTAGATGCTGATATGATGTTTCCCCTCACGGAGGAATCTAGAACTAGGGGGCATAGTTTCAGAATAAGGGTTCGCCCATTTAAGATGGAGGTGAGGAGAAATTTCTTATCTGAGGGTCACGAATCTTTGGCATTCTCTACCCCAGAGAGCTTTGGGGATCAAGGGGTATGGCGAGAAAGCAGGAAGAGGGGGTACTGAAGTTGCATGTTCAGCCATGAACTCATTGAATGGCGGTGCAGGCTAGAAGGGCTGAATGGCCTACTCCTGCACCTATTTTCTATGTTTCTAATGAGGCTGAGAAATTGAATATATTCAAGGCTGAGATAGACAGATCCTTGAACTATAGGGGAGTCAAGGGTTATGGGGAGCGGGCAGAAAAGTGGAGTTGAGGCCAAGATCAGACCAGTCATGATCTTCTTGAATGGCGGAGCAGTCTCAAGGGGCCGTATGGCCTGCTCCTGTTCCTATTGCTTATGTTCTTGTATCCCATCACATACTCGCTCTATCCATTCCAAGCAACAGTCGAGAGACATTTATCTCATAGGGAATTAGAGAGCGCAGCTGATGGTGACATATGAGGGAGAAAATGCAAGCACAAGAGTCCTCAGACGAATATCCTGGCCTTTGCTGCTCAGAGGCTTTACATTTAAAAAGGCGATGCTTGCAGTGCCTCAAATTTTGGTGCAGTTATTGTGGGCCACATTGTGGATACCATCTGTGACTCCTTGAAGCTTGGAAAATCTTTGGGAAATCCTGCCATTTTTCAAATTGCTGTGCTCTGTTTTGTTTCATTGGTTATGCATGGGGAAACTGATTAAATTGCCAGCTGTAGAGAACACTGAAAGTGGGATATGTTTGACGCAACTAAATGGAACAGTTTTTACACTTATCTGTTGTTGAATTCCTTGAAGGCCGCTGAAGAATTTTGAGCAGGTCCCACACAATGACTGCCACGCTCATCGCTAAGTAATTTTGGAAATGGGTCCTTGATTCGGAGTTTGGTTCCCCCCTGAACGTATTAAAGTTGCCTAATGTTTGAGGGTGCCTAAAATATTGCACCCTCGAATTTAGCAGTGGGACCGATACCATTGCAGATTGGACACGGGCCATCCCACTGCTAAATTGGTATGCTTTGTGCCTGTTTTACGCCTGGAAAACATGCGCAACTGATACCAATTTCCACTCTATTGCGAGTAACAGGATAATGATGGAAAAAGGGGTCAATGACATTACCTTGTTGATACTGTCTCATTTGATTGTGCCAGCTCAAAAATGGGGTGGTCTCCGCCATCTGCTAGAAAGGATGGCAGAAAATTGGACAGCTGCTAAAATCAGATGGAAACTCTCTCAATAGAATATCCTCCTTCCACCCGATCATCGTCCAAAATATGGACGGAAAGTTGCTGGAAATCGACGCTGAAGAATGGCCTCTTTGGTGAGCTACCAAAGGGCACAGTGCAACTGAAAAATTGGACCCTGCCATGACTTCAGGAAAAGAAAAAACTGGAGAGGAAAGAATAAAATCTTCCCTGTCAGCAATTACGTACTGGTAAAAGCCAAATCCATCTTCAATGCTTCAATGAAAATAACTGGAGAAAATGAAATGGAATGCCACATCATGCAGACCTTAAGATATTAGATTGCAGGATTTAGATTGATTGCTTTTAAACCGCATTACTATTGCACTGTAGCCAGCAAGCTTTTTGTCAGTTTCATTTGCCATTTTTTAAAATTCTAAATCAATGTCTCATCTCTTTGTACTTAATTAAATGGTAGCTATTACCGCAGCGTGCAGTGAGAGTTCGCTGGCCTCAGCCAGTTGTGGCCCTAAGACTGGCCCCAATGTCCTTGGGCTAGGGAGAGCAATGATAAATCATGTTTCCTGATTGCCATCCACTGATCTCTTCTGAAAAATAAATGTGTATAGAGATTGATTGAAGCCAAGATGGACTTGGCTGCAACACCTTTCACCGTTGAATAGCCTGGAGAAATTCACCGTCTAGGCTTGCATATGATGAATGGCTAATTGGGTCTAAATTACTGTGCGTCTACCTCTTGTACAGTACAGAACACTTTGAATCTCTTCCTATCATTTTGGAATCTGTTGACGGTTACATCTCTGTGAAAGTGGTTCTAGAATTGAACCTTTGATCTTTTTTTGTCCTCTTTGTCTTCTTGGGACTGTTGTGATGAGGAAATGGAAGGCTGCTGGCAGCTTCAGAACCATATCCTGCAGGAGGCTCAGAGAGGAGGAAACAAAACTAATTGTTTTTAGATTGCATTTTAAATAAATGCATGTTTTATCTTCATTATTTTTCTGCTACTGTATTGTTTTTAGTCTGGCAGTGTCTGTCATGCTTGAGTGATCTCTCCAGCTGTTTATAAGAACATAAGAATGAGAAGTCGGTCCCTTGTGCCTGCTCTGCCATTAAATAAGATCATGTCTGATCTTCGACCTCATCTGAACTTTCCTGTTCTATCCCCCTATCCCTTGATTCCCTTAGAGTCCAATGCCTAGAAATTGGCCTCCTCACCACCTCCCGGCGACGCGGGTGGAAAACAGGGCACTAACTGGGTTTCGACCGGGCGTGACAATAACATCGACATCCGCCATATTCGGGGGGTTTGCGGGGGCAATGCGGCATTGTGCCATGATCTCCTTCGCCCAGAGATCGTGACGTCATCGCCGTGTGCATCGCCCCGGTAGTGCCCTGGACCCGAGCTTGGGTTCCTCCCCCTGCAGCATCACCGTGCAAAAACACCGGCAGCTGCAGGTGTGTACCATCGCTGCAGTAACTCGCCAAGGCTTCTTCGACAGCACCTCCTAAACCCACGACCTCTACCAGCACAAGGGCAGCAGGCGCCTGGGAACTCCACCACCTGCAAGCTCCCCGCCAAGTTACACACCATCCTGACATGGAAATATATCGCCGTTCCTTCATCGTTGCTGGGTCAAAATCCTGGAACTCCCTCCCTAACAGCATTGTACCTTTACTACAGGGACTGCAGTGGTTCAAGAGAGCAGCTCACCACCACCTTCTCGAGGGCAATTAGGGATGGAGTAATAAATGCCAGCGATGCCCACATCCCAGGACAAATAAAATAAAAGAAGATACCCCAGAAATAAAAACAGCGAGGAAAGCAACGGGAAACTAACCCCAGCTGTTCTTCCCCAGTAATTGGCTTAAAAATCTCTTGTGTGAGACTTGAGTTTGGACCTACCCTAAGGCAGATCACTACAGACAGACTCCGTAGTGTTTTATAGATTCTGCTTGTTGTGCTTTCATGTGGTTTTATAGATTGCAGTTTGGCATGTTGATTGGAGATGAAAAGAAAAGCAGAAAATATTGAAGATGCAAAGAATGCCAATCAGAATATGAAAAGGTAAAGATAGGCCAGGTTAACCTTGCCCAAAACTAGCGTGCTCAGGTTGCAGAAATGTCTTTTATAAGGCTGGCCAAAACACTTCAGGCCTTCTGCAGAAAATAAGGAGGGAATATCTACCAACCAATTTCACAAATAGGCAGCTTAGTGTTTGCTGTATTTTGATAGCATCAGTTTTGGGCAAACTCTTAGTACCCATAATTCAAGATCAAAATATAAATGCAAGGGTCAATCCTCATACAACCAGCATAGATTCATCAAAGTCAAGTTGTGTTTGACAACTTGAATTGAGTTTTTTAAGGCAGTGACTGGACAGACTGGAAATGCAGTTGATGTATTGCACATAGATTTTCAGAAAGTGCTCGATAAGGCGTTTCACAAGAGATTTGTTAGAAAAATTCAGAGATATTGTATAAGAGAAATGTGGAAGTTGATTGATTGGACAGTGTTTAGGGTAAATCGTTGCTCAGTCGGGAGAAGAGTTGGAAGTACTCTATCTCAGCAGACAGTTCTTGTTTCAATTGTGTTCTTGAAACGTATAGCTGTTTTGGAACAGGGAACAAAATCTCAAAACCTGCTCAAGGCACAGAATTTTGCACCCAGGTTTGCGGCTCGGTCAGCAAAATTGATCAGCTGGGCCCTGAGTGTGGGGCGGAGCACTAAGGGAGGCGTTACACACCTCTTTAAGGGCGCTAGATCGGCTGAGCAAGTTAAAATCCTGAACTTAACAGTCGGCTTCGGAGCGCTCTAAGAGAGGTCTGGGGCGAAAAAAAACCTGAAAAAATTACCAAAAACATTTCCAATAAATAACTCTCTCCACCACAACATAAATCGCAAAAAAAAATCAAACTTGCCTGCGGTTGACATTACTTACCTCATTATGGCCGCTACTGCTGGGACCACAGGTGAGCCTGGCCTTGCTGGGCTGTTGAGCTTAATGGGTTCGATTTCCTGGTCCGGGGTGGTGTCGTTGATCCTTTGGGTGTGTGTTGTGGGCTCAAAAAAGGTGGTGTCTGCTGTGGGTTGTTCAGGGCAGTCTGTGAACCACAGCCTCGTTTGGTCCAGGTGCTTTCTGCAAATTTGTCCATTGTCTAGTTTGACTACAAACACCCTACTCCTTTAGCTATCACCCGTGCCTGCGATCCACTTGGGACCATGTCCCTAGTTTAGCACATACACAGGGTCATTCAGATCAATTTCCCGTGACACAGTGGCGCGACCATCGTTTACATTTTGTTGTTGCTGCCTGCTCTCTACCTGATCATGCAGGTTGGGGTGAACCAGTGAGAATCTGATTTTAAGTGTCCTTTTCAAGAGTAGTTCAGCCGGGGGCACCCCTGTGAGTGAGTGGGGTCTCGTGTGGTAGCTGAGCAGTACTCTGGACAGGCGGGTTTGGCGTGAGCCTTCTGTGACTCGTTTGAGGCTCTGTTTGATTGTACTGCCCGCTCTGCCTGCCCATTGGAGACTGGTTTAAACGGGGCCGCAGTGACATGTTTGATCCCATTGCAGGTCATGAATTCTTTAAATTCGTCACTGGTGAAACATGGTCCATTGTCACTGACTAGCATGTCAGGCAGGCCGTGGGTGGCAAACATGGCCCTCAGGCTTTCAATGGTGGCGGTGCTTCCCGACATTATTTCACATTCAATCCATTTTGAAAAAGCATCCACCACCACCAGGAACATTTTACCGAGAAATGGGCCCGCATAGATGACATGGATCCTCGACCATGGTCTGGAGGACCAGGACCACAAACTTAGTGGTGCCTCTCTGGGCGCATTGCCCAACTGAGCACACACGCTGCATTGCCGTACACAGGACTCTTAAGTCAGAGTCGATACCGGGCCATCACACGTGGGATCTGGCTATTGCTTTCATCATTACTATACCCGGGTGTGTGCTGTGGAGATCCGAGATGAACGTCTCCCTGCCCTTTTTGGGTAGCACTTCGCGGTTACCCCACAACAGGCAGGCTGCCTGATTGGACAGCTCGTCCTTTTGCTGCTGGAACGGCTTGATTAGCTCTTGCATTTCAACGGAGATGCTGGCCCAGCTCCCATGCAGTACACAGTTTTTTTACTACGGACAGCAGAGGATCTTGGCTGGTTCAAGTCCTAATCTGGCGGGCCGTGACAGGTGATTTATCATTTTCAAACGCTTCCATGACGATCAACAAGTCTGCGGGCTGCGCCACCATCAACAAGTTTGCAGGCTGCGCCATTTCCATCTTCGTAGTGGGCAATGGTAGCCGACTGAGAGCATCCGCACAGTTCTCGGTGCCTGGCCTGTGGCAGATGGTATAGTTATACACTGATAGCGCGAGTGCCCACCTTTGTATGCGGGTTGAGGCATAAGTATTTATCCCCTTGTTTTCAGCGAACAGGGATGAGAAGGGCTTGTGATCGGATTCCAGCTCAAATTTGATGCATTTTCTTTACCCTGAACGCAGACGCTAATGCCTCTTTCTCAATCATGCTGTAGGCCCTCTCGGCCTTGGACAAGCTCCTGGAGGCATAGGCGACAGGTTGCAACTTCCCTGCAATGTTAGCTTGTTGTAATACACAACCGACTCCATACGACGATGAATCATATGCAAACACAAGTCTTTACACGGGTTATACAATACAAGCAACTTGTTGGAGCATAAAATGTTTCTGGCTTTCTCAAAAGCAATTACTTTATGCAATAAAACATGTAGGGGCACTGAAAGAGTGCTTAACCCTGGTAGAAAGTCACCAAAATAGTTGAGCAGTCCCAGGAATGACCGCAGCTCCGTGACGTTCTGTGGCCTAGGCGCGTTCCTGATAATCTGTGTCTTGGCGTCTATGGGCCGAATGCCGTCCGCCGCGATCTTTCTCCCCAAAAACTCCACTTCTGCTGCCATGAAGACGCATTTCGACCTCTTCCGCTGCAACCCTACGCGATCCAGTCGCTGGAGGACCTCCTCCAGCTTTTGAAGGTGCTCGACGGTGTCCCGACCCGTGACCAATATGTCGTCCTGAAAAATCACCGACTTGAGTAGGCTCTCCATGTTTCTCTGGAAGATCGCTGCAGCCAATCGAATTCCAAACGGGCATCTGTTGTAGATGAACAGTCCTTTGTGCATGTTGATGCAGGTGAGGCCCTTTGAAGACTCCTCCAGCTCCTGTGTCTTGTAGGCCGAAGTCAGGTCGAGCTTAGTGAACGTCTTGTCTCCTGCCAGCGTCGCAAATAGGTCGTCTGCCTTAGGTAGCGGGTATTGGTCCTGTAGCGAGAAATGATTAATAGTTACTTTATAATCGCCGCAAATCCTGACCGTGCCATTACTTTTGAGTACTGGCACAATCGGACTGGCCCACTCGCTGAATTCCACTGGGGAGATGATGCCCTCGCGTTGCAGCCTGTCCAGCTCGATTTCCACTCCTTCATCATGTGAGGTACCGCTCGCACCTTGTGATGAATGGGTCGTGCCTCTGGGACCAAGTGGATCCGCACCTTCGCCCCGGAAAAGTTTCCAATGCCTGGCTCAAAAATGGAAGGAAATTTGTTAAGAACCTGGGTACACGATGCCTCATTGACATGTGATAGCGCTCGGATATCATCCCAGTTCCAACGGATTTTGCCCAGTCAGCTCCTTCCAAGCAGTGTGGGGCCATCGCCCGGGACAATCCAGAGTGGCAGTTCGTGCACCGTGCCCTCGTAGGTGACCTTGACCATGGCGCTGCCCAGGACAGTGATAAGCTCTTTGGTGTACGTTCTCAGTTTTGTGCGGATGGAGCTCAGGGCTGCTCTGACTGTCTTGTTGCACCACAGTCTCTCAAACATCTTTTTACTCATGATGGATTGGCTAGTGCCAGTGTCCAGTTCCATGGCTTTGGGTAAGCCATTCAATTTTACATTTAGCATTATAGGTGGACATTTCGTCGAAAATGTGTGCACCCAGTGTACTTCAGCATCTGCCTCCTCTCTCTCAGGCTCGAAATTGCTTTGATCCACCATAGAAACATAGAAAATAGGTGCAGGAGCAGGCCATTCAGCCCTTCTAGCCTGCACCGCCATTCAATGAGTTCATGGCTGAACATGAAACTTCAGTACCCCCTTCCTGCTTTCTCGCCATAACCCTTGATCCCCCGAGTAGTAAGGACTTCATCTAACTCCCTTTTGAATATATTTAGTGAATTGGCCTCAACTACTTTCTGTGGTAGAGAATTCCACAGGTTCACCACTCTCTGGGTGAAGAAGTTTCTCCTCATCTCGGTCCTAAATGGCTTACCCCTTATCCTCAGACTGTGACCCCTGGTTCTGGACTTCCCCAACATTGGGAACATTCTTTCTGCATCTAACCTGTCTAAACCCGTCAGAATTTTAAACGTTTCTATGAGATCCCCTCTCATTCTTCTGAACTCCAGTGAATACAAGCCCAGTTGATCCAATCTTTCTTGATAGGTCAGTCCCGCCATCCCGGGAATCAGTCTGGTGAACCTTCGCTGCACTCCCTCAATAGCAAGAATGTCCTTCCTCAAGTTAGGAGACCAAAACTGTACACAATACTCCAGGTGTGGCCTCACCAAGGCCCTGTACAACTGTAGCAACACCTCCCTGCCCCTGTATTCAAATCCCCTCGCTATGAAGGCCAACATGCCATTTGCTTTCTTAACCGCCTGCTGTACCTGCATGCTAACCTTCAATGACTGATGTACCATGACACCCAGGTCTCGTTGCACCTTTCCTTTTCCTAATCTGTCACCATTCAGATAATAGTCTGTCTCTCTGTTTTTACCACCAAAGTGGATAACCTCACATTTATCCACATTATACTTCATCTGCCATGCATTTGCCCACTCACCTAACCTATCCAAGTCACTCTGCAGTCTAATAGCATCCTCCTCGCAGCTCACACTGCCACCCAACTTAGTATCATCCGCAAATTTGGAGATACTGCATTTAATCCCCTCGTCTAAATCATTAATGTACAATGTAAACAGCTGGGGCCCCAGCACAGAACCTTGCGGCACTCCACTAGTCACTGCCTGCCATTCTGAAAAGTACCCGTTTACTCCTACTCTTTGCTTCCTGTCTGACAACCAGTTCTCAATCCACGTCAGCACACTGCCCCCAATCCCATGTGCTTTAACTTTGCACATTAATCTCTTGTGTGGACCAATCTTCCTCTGCCACATGGTGGTTAGCAGGTTTTGCAGAGCTTGCAGCTCGTCTGCAAGCTCATTGGAGTTGCCCCATTGTTCCACAGCTCTTGCAAACATACCCTTTGAAGCGGCATGAATAGGTTGAATGGAAGCCTCCACAACGCCAACAAGGTGTGAATTGCCCTGCATTCATCCTTTGTTGCAGACTCTGAGTCATCTGGGTCATCTGAGGCCTGCTGGCAGTTGCAGACTCGTGGTTTCTGCCCTGTACATTTCTGTAAACACAGTTTGTAAAAAAGCTCGCAAACACAGTTTCAGTTAATTTATGAACATTGCTAGCACTTGTGTGCTGAGAGATTTGTTTGGTGTTATCACTGGTGGACATAAACGCCTGTGCTATCGCAATGGCCTTACTGAGGGTCGGTGTCCCTACAGTCAAAGGTTTTCATAGGTTGGTCTCGTGGCCAATGCCCAGTACAAAAAAGTCTCTGAGCATTTGCTCCAGGTAGCCATCAAACTCACATTGTCCTGCAAGTCGCCTAAGCTCGGCGACGTAACTCGCCACTTCCTAACCTTCAGATCGCTGGTACATACAGAACCGATACCTCGTCATTCGTACGCTCTCCCTCGGGTTAAGATGCTCCCGAACCAGTGTACACAGCTCCTCATCCGACTTATCTGTGTGTTTCACCGGTGCCAGAAGATTCTTCAATAGGCTGTATGTTGGTGCCCCGCAGACCGTGAGGAGGAACGCTCTCCTTTTTGCAGCGCTTCCTTCTTCGTCCAGCTCATTGGCTACAAAGTACTGATCTAGCCATTCGACATAGGCTTCCCAGTCCTCACCCTCCGAGAACTTCTCCAGGATGCCCACAGTTTGCTGCTTCTTTGCGTTGGATTCATATACTCGTCGCCAGTTATTGTGTTCCTGACACAGATGAGACTGCACACAGGGAGGTTAAAGTAACAGTGACCTCAGTCTTTATTAAGACACTCGAGTGAGGAACAGGCCTTGGGGACCGGCTTATATACCGTGCTCCCAAGGGATGCTGGGATCCCTTGGGACTTCAGGGGATGTGCTCCCTGGTGGCGGAACATGGGAGTGTATGCTTTACAGATACACAACACTTACTTTGAGCTTGCAGTATCTAGTCTCACTCTTTATTCAAGGCATAACAATTGGCGACGAGATACAGATGACCAACCCCACCACAACAATGCAGAGCACTGTGCACATTTGGAGAAATTTTCGGAGGGAGATGATTGGGAAATCTGCGTGGAGCAAATCGACCAATACTTCGTGGCCAACGGGCTGGAAGGAGAAGCGAACGCTGCCAAACGAAGGGCGATCCTCCTCACCGTTTACAGGGCACCAACGTATGGCCCCATGAAAAACCTGCTCACTCCAGCGAAATCCACAGACAAGTCATACAATGAGTTGTGCACACTGGTCCGGGTGTATCGAAACCCGAAGGAATGTGTTCTGATGGCGAGGTATCGGTTCTACACGTACAAGAGGTCAGAAGGCCAAGAAGTGGTGAGCTTCGTCGCCAAGCTAAGGCGCCTTGCAGGACATTGCGAGTTTGAAGGACACTTGGAGCACATGGACAGTGACTTCTTGGTACTTGGCATTGCCCATAAAGTAATACTTCGCAAACTTTTGACTGTAGAGACCCCCACCTTGAATAAAGCCATCGTGACAGCCCAGGCGTTTATAGCCACCAGTGACAATACCAAACAAATTTCTCAGCACACTAGTGCTGCTGTAAGTACTGTGAACAGAGTAACGTTGTTTTCGAATCGAAATGTACAGGGCAGGACATGCATGCCTGCAGCTGCATGTCTGCAGATTACTGAGTCCACCATCAAGGATGGTGAATACAAGGCCATCAACACCTTGTTGGTGCTGCAGGGGTGATCATCATTTACATTCATGCCGCTTCAAAGGATACGTTTGCTAGGGCTGTGGAACAATGGGACTCCTCCAACGCATGTGCAGGCGAGCTGCAAACTACCATGTTGCAGAGGAGGACAGATTCACGGTGGATCATGACGAACCAGAGCCTCAGACCAAGGAGGCAGGGGTATATGGGGCGCACACATTTACCACAAAGTGCCCCCTGATAATGCTGAAGGTTGAATTAAATGGACTCCTGGTGTCCATGGAACAGGACATGGGCGCAAGCCAGTCCATAATGAGCAAAAAGACTTTTGATAAATTGTTGTGCAGCAAGGCTTCAAGGCCAGTCCTGACTCCCATTCGTACTAGACTGAGATGATACACAAAGGAACTCATTCCTGTAATTGGCAGTGCTACTGTAAAGGTCTCCTATGATGGAGTAGTGCACGAGTTACCACTCTGGGTGGTACCGGGCGATGGCCCCGCACTGTTCGGCAGAAGCTGGCTGGGAAAGATACGCTGAAACTGGGACGACGTCCGAGCACTTTCGTCCGTCGATGATGCCTCATGTGGCCAGGTCCTAAGCAAGTTCCCCTCACTGTTCGAACCAGGCATCGGGAAGTTCCAAGGAGCAAAAGTGCAGATCCATTTGATTCCGGGACCGCGACCCATCCATCACAAGGCGAGAGCGGTACCTTACATGATGAGAGAAAGGGTGGAGATCGAGCTGGACAGGCTGCAACGAGAGGGCATCATTTCGCTGATCGAATTCAATGAGTGGGCCAGTCCGATTGTTCCAGTCCTCAAGGGAGACGGCACCGTCAGAATCTGTGGTGATTACAAAGTAACTATCAATCGTTTCTCACTGCAGGATCAATACCCGCTACCAAAGGCAGAAGACCTATTTGCGATGCTGGCGGGAGGGAAAACGTTCACGAAGCTGTACTTGACCTCGGTCTACATGACACAGGAGCTGGAGGAATCATCGAAAGGTCTCACCTGCATCAACACGCACAAAGGTCTCTTCATTTACAACAGATGCCCTTTCGGGATTCAATCGGCCGTGGCGACATTCCAGAGGAACATGGAAAGCTTGCTGAAGTCGGTCCCGCGCACCGTGGTCTTCCAGGACGACGTCTTGGTTACAGGTCAGGACACCGTCGAGCATCTGCAGAACCTGGAGGAAGTTCTTAGTCGGCTTAATGGTGTGGGGCTCAGGTTAAAACGCTCGAAGTGTGTTTTCCTGGTGCCTGAAGTGGAGTTCCTGGCGAGAAGAATCGTGACGGACGGCATCTTGCCCACCGATTCAAAGACGGAGGCAGTCGAGAACACACCGAGACTACAGAACGTAACGGAGCTGTGGTCGTTTCGAGGATTCCTGAACTATTTTGGTAACTTCTTACCAGGCCTTAGCACATTGTTAGAACCCCTGCACTCTTTATTGCACAAGGGAAATGAATGGGTATGGGGTAAAAGCCAAGAGATTTAATAGAGGTTTATTTTTAATTATGAAGGGTTTTGGTAGAGTGAGGAGGGAAAGACTATTTACTCTGAAGAAAATATTGAAAATGCAAAGAATTTTAATCAGTATATGAAAGAGAAAAGATAGGCTTTTTCATCTTCCAACTAATGAGTATCCTCTTTGGGTGTTAGTGGATGGGGTGGAAGTGTTAAGTCTGGTCTCTGTAGGGTCAGATTGTGCACAAGGTCTCTTTGGGCAGTCCCTTGGAGTTGAGGATGACAGATGCACAAGATAGCACACTTGGCAATGTGAGATCAGAACCAATTCAACTCTCCATGGTGATGATCCAAAATCAGAACCACGCAGGTCTGGAGCACAAAAGGAACACTATTGATGATTGACTAGCCAGCTTGGCTCATTAATGGGACCTGGAAAAGTAAACACGGGGGATGGGGAGGAGCGGGGCGACACTTCCCACTCTGTTATCCTGCAAGGCAATGCCCTGACAATTAGGGTGATCTGAGGTGACAAAGCAGCTGGAAGTTTGCCACTACTCGGTGGTATTAGTTGATTAATATTCAGCGATACTCCGTGCACAAAGAGGGCTTTCTAAGCCTTTTGCTCATCTGTACCTAGGTTCTCATAAATCAACTAAGCGGTATGTGCCCCTTTGAGGAACATGCATACACTCCATGTTGGGCACACAGGGACTATCTTTCTTGTTTTAGATGGAGAGGGAGGGAATTTGAAAGTCAAAAAAGTACATCTGACGTGGCTCCAAAATAGAAGGGAACACAGATTGGCACCTATTGAAAATCAATTGGAAAATAGAGCAGACAGGCAAGGTCTGATGTCGGTGAAGTCAGGCTGAACCCTGTTCCTGAAATTTACTTTGAGCATGATTGGAACAGTGTTGGAAACCAAAGATTGCCTGAGTAGCCATTCTTTGTGTGTAAGTTTGAACAGCGAGTGTTAGCAGATTATTTAACTTGTGGACAGCATTCCAGCCGAATGCTCTCTCTTTCTCACCCAATGTTCACACACAAACCTTGCAGCAGATATCATTAGCTCGCAGTCGAGAGTGGGAACCCTAATCAGGTTTATTTTGCTCTCTAGCCACGCTTACATCCAATTGCTGTCACTGAGATCAGCTAATTCAGCATAGACTGTGAATTAAATGGGGAACATGCTGTTCCATATACCCCGCTATTCCGAGGTTTGTGTTTGCTGCAGTGCTGCTGATCAATCCTATATGTGATCTCTGCCTGCACAGCCCAATAACTAATTATACAGTAGTGTAACCTTAACAACAGGATCCCTTTGTGAGCTGGACTGAATATTGTGTATTTCATGTTTACCCTCACTTACAGTTTCCCAATCTTTCTGAAGGCGGACTGAACAGTGCAATGAGGCGAGGCTGGATGCAAATCTTTGGGTTGCTTCATTTCATAGACAGCAACTTGAAAGTACAGCGTAACTGATGTCATCAAATCACACCTTGATTGCACTAACTATCCGTGAGAATAATAAAAATATGGCACACTGGCAGGCTCACTTAATTTTTTTCTGGTCAGCTGTTTGATTCTTACCGGGTTAAGATGTGTGAGCATCTCTTCACTAGGGCCAGCTTTGTTTCCTAGCCGGCTGATTGCCCTTGTGTCCCTTGTCATTTTTTTTTTCTAGTCAGAGGGAGGACAGTCTTCCTGATTTTTTTTTCCCATCCAATAATTCACCAGTAAACCAGTCTGCTTAAAATAGAATTATATAGAAATTATCCCAGAGTACTTAAGGAAGTGGCCCTAGAAATAGTAGATGCATTGGTGGTCATTTTCCAACATTCCATGGACTCTGGATCAGTTCCTATGGATTGGAGGGTAGCTAATGTAACCCCACTTTTTAAAAAAGGAGGGAGAGAGAAAACAGGGAATTATAGACCGGTTAGCCTGACAAAGGTAGTGGGGAAAATGCTGGAATCAATTATTAAAGATATAATAGCAGTGCATTTGGAAAGCAGTGACAAGATTGGTCCAAGTCAGCATGCATTTATGAAAGGAAAATCATGCTTGCCAAATCTTCTAGAATTTTTTGAGGATGTAACGAGTAGAGTGGATAAGGAGAACCAGTGGATGTGGTATATTTGGACTTTCAAAAGGCTTTTGACAAGGTCCCACACAAAAGATTAGTGTGAAAAATTAATTCACGTGGGATTGGGGATAATGTATTGACGTTGATAGAGAACTGGTTGACAGACAGGAAGCAAAGAGTGGGAATAAACGGGTCCTTTTCAGAATGGCAGGCAGTGACGAGTGGGGTACCGCAAGGTTCAATGCTGGGACCCCAGCTCTTTACAATATATACATTAATGATTTAGACAAAGGAATTGAATGTAATATCTCCAAGTTTGTAGATGACACTAAGCTGGGTGGCGGTGTGAGCTGTGAGGAGGATGCTAAGAGGCTGCAGGGTAACTTGGACAGGTTAGGTGAGTGGGCAAATGCATGGCAGATGCAGTATAATGTGGATAAATGTGAGGTTATCCACTTTGGTGGCAAAAACAGGAAGACAGATTATTATCTGAATGGTGACAGATTAGTAAAAGGGGAGGTGCAATGAGACCTGGGTGTCATGGTACATCAGTCATTGAAAGTAGACATGCAGGTACAGCAGGCAGTAAAGAAAGCAAATGGCATGTTGGCCTTCATAGCGAGAGGATTTGAGTATAGGTGCAGGGAGGTCTTACTGCAGTTGTACAGGGCCTTGGTGAGACCACACCTTGAGTATTGTGTGCAGTTTTGGTCTCCTAACCTGAGGAAGGACATTCTTGTTATTGAGTGAGTGCAGCGAAGGTTCACCAGACTGATTCCTGGGATGGCAGGACTGACATATGAAGAAAGACTGGATCGACCAGGCTTAGATTCACTGGAATTTAGAAGAATGAGAGGGGATCTCATAGATGCATATAAAATTCTGATGGGATTGGACAGGTTAGATGCAGGAAGAATGTTCCCAATATTGGGGAAGTCCAGAACCAGTGGTCACAGTCTAAGGATAAGGGGTAAGCCATCTCGGACTGAGATGAGGAGAAACTTTTTCACCCAGAGAATTGTGAACCTATGGAATTCTCTACCAAGTTGTTGAGTCCAGTTCATTGGATATTTTGAAAAGGGAGTTAGAACTGGCCCTTACGGCTAAAGGGATTAAGAGGTATGGAGAGAAGGCAGGAGTGGGGCACTGAAGTTGCATGATCAGCCATGATCATATTGAATGGTGGTGCAGGCTCGAAGGGCCGAATGGCCTGCTCCTGCACCTATTTTCTCTGTTTCCATAACACAGAAACTGGCCATTCAATCCAACTAGTTTGTTTTGATGTTTATTCTCCACATGAGCAGTGGTTCTAATTATTAATGTCTGCCTTGTTCCCATATCCCTTTATTCCCCTTTAACTCAATGACCTATTTATCTTCTTCTTAAATGTTGACATGTTTACTGCTTGTTGTCAAGAGTAACAGAGGAATATAGAGTTTTTTTAGCCCGGGAAAAAAATTATACATTCGTTTTTGCCTGCAATGAATTTGAGCCCCTCTCGGGATCTGATTTCATACAGCACCATTTTCCTGCATTTGGAAAGAAGATCAGGTAACTCAAAAATGAGTAGTTTGATGATGCAGAGCTTGCTTTTAATGGCCTGCAAATTTTAAGAAGAAAGGATAGTCGAAGTTACACAATTTTTTTAGGTTTTATGGAAGAATAAGTGTAGGGGATTGTGCAATGAGTCTTGATTTCAACACAGTCAGAATGTAATAAGGGGGAAAATCATGTAGGATGGCATATTGGAGGAAAGCTCAGAGGAGTTCTAGCCATAGTAATATGAATAAAACAGAGATAAAATAGGTTATGACAAAGAGTAGGAGGTTGGATACTAAAGGCGTAAGAATCGTGACTCTGATATACCATCAATATAAACGTGTTCTGCAGTGATTCCCAGAACATGTTTCACAATTAAACCATAAGATATGCTGCCAAAGCATTGGGTTTCTCTAATCTTTCTTTCCTGTCTGTCCTCCAGGTACTACCAGGTGCGTACAGCACTAAAAATCCCCCCCCGAATTCCTCACAGGCTGACGGCAACACTGACCGGACCCACAGGTAAGAAAACAGGTTGTAGAATGCTGAACTGATATTGGCGAATTACTGCCTCATACGCAAGAAACACAGCCAGAAATTTATTGTGAGAACTTTCTCTGCTGCTGGGATGTTCTGGGGATGTTTAGATATAATTTCAAACAATCCACTACAATTTTCTCAACCCTTCTCTTACAGCCAGTGATTCATGCTGGGGTTTGGTGCCACAATGGTGCCCTCTACCTTGCCTGAAAAGCCATTCTTTGTGTGTGACCAAGCTATTCATCCCATCGTCACCTGATGCCTACGCATGTGCACTTCCCAGTAGGAGTCACAGGACAGCGTTCAAGAGCACAAACCATGGCCTGAGGTGGCTGAGCTCAATTGTAGTGTTGTAGCAGTTAACCTCGCTGAGCTGAGCTGAGCTAACTCGGCACTGATCCGAGCTGTCAGTCAAACACTACGGTTAGGACCACGGTTTGCAGTCAGTGTCTTGCACTGATCTGGCCACCAGCAAGCCTGCCCAGCAGATGCTGCAGTAAGCAAGAGTACATTTTGTGCCGGAAAGCATCTGGAATCCATCCTTGGTTAATGCGAGTGCACAGCATGGAGCCACAAAGCTGCTGTGGCTTCAGCAAGGTGCTGAGTGTTCTGGTACGTACACAATGAATTAAAAGCTAAGACTGGCGGGTGGAATGCACAGCAAATGCATCATTGGAAGGCAGTTGCACCTGAAGGTAGCATTTGTAATTCAGTGGGCATTCTTGTAATTCGTTGAGCAAGCGGGAAGCTTTGAATACTTTTAATTAGACTTTACACAGTGTGCTGATGTGCATTGAGCCTGCCGTGATTGTCCTGTAACATCCTCCTGCAGTGACTTGATCGTGGCTGACAGCCAGCTGTTAGAATTAATTTGTGGCAGGAAACATTACAAATGTTTACCCGTAACCTGCTGCGTAAAATGAGAGTAACATTGCGGAACTGGCAGAAGAACAAATGTAACGGTGTCACATTAAGAATGTTTTGGACAAAATAAACAGATATGGTAGGGAGACAAAAGACAGAACATAGTAAAAGGATTTGTGGATATTTACAAAGAATTATATTGAATATACAGCACAGAAACTGGCCATTCAGCCCAATCAGTCCATGCCGGCGTTTATGCTCCATCCAAGCCTCCTCCCATCCTTCCTCATCTAACTTAATCAGCCGAACCCTTTATTCCCTTCTCCCTCATATGCTTATCTAGCTAGATGCACCTTTAAATGCTCTTCCCCACAAGTGGAAACACTCTAAGACTGCCGCTAATTTATACTGCAGACTGCCATTCCGCACCTTTGCAGCCACAAGAGCTCTGTGCGTGCGTGCTTGAGCACTTGCATAGACCTCTGCACCTGGCTGAATTACACCCTGCAACTGTTGACCCAAACATCAGGCTTCACCCCAGCCTTGGAAATCACAAATGATGAGGAACTCAGCTGCTTTGAAGTTAGACTGAAATAGGTGAAATAACATTTCTAAACGTTTCTTTTGATTGAAGAATTTAGATTTGCATAAGGACCATATCACACGATACTTCTGTGCCTTTTGTAACAATTTACTTTTTTTTCAAGTTACCTCTGTAATTTGTTCTGCGCCCACCATTGCTGCTGAGATTGCAGCTGGTGTTGCTCCAATAATGGGGGGTTAGGAGAAATGTTCGCATGTTGTTAGGACATGGAAACAGTGGTGGAAGCAGAACTCAAACAGCTTTCAAAAGGGAAGTGGATAAATATTTGGCAAAAAGTGTAGAGGAATGAGACTAAGTGGATAGTTCTTTGAGAGCTGGCACAGTCACGATGAGCTGAATGGCTTGTGTCAAGTATTGATGCTTGGGGTCACTAGACACCAGGGAGCGCCACTATTGGAGGTCATTGGGCTGCACGCGCGTGTGCGCGGGCCCTGGTATATAAGTGCTGGTGCCATGTCTTTGGGCGTGAATATAGTGGACAAGGTTTACACCTGAGTGAGTTTACAGTAACAAGTCTTTTGAGTCGTTATATACGTAACAGCTTGTAAAAAAGGAACGGCAATAATCATGGGTGATTTTAACCTTCATATTGTTTGGACAAAGCAAATTGGCCAGGGTAGCCTTGAGGAGGAGTTCATAGAGTGTATCGGGATAGTTTCCTTGAACAGTACACTGCGGAACCAACCAGGGAGCAGTCTATCTTAGATCTAGTACTGTGAAATGATGCAGGATTAATAAATTATCTCGTAGTTAAAAGATCCTCTATGAATGAGTGATCATAATATGGTTGAATTTCAAATTCAGTTGGATGGTGAGGAACTTGGTTCTCAAACCAGGGTCCTAAGCTTAAATAAAGGAGATTACAAAGGTATGAGGGCAGAGTTGGCTAAAGTGGACTGGGAAAATAGATTAAAGTATGGGACGGTTGATGAGCAGTGGCAGATATTTAAGGAGATATTTCATAACTCGCAACAAAAATATATCCCAATGAGAAGGAAAGACTGTAAGAGGATAACTATCCATGGCTAACTAAGGAAATAAGGGACGGTATCAAATTGAAAACAAGGGCATACAATGTGGCCAAGACTAGTGAGAGGCCAGAGGCTTGGGAAATTTTTCAAAGCCCACAGAGAATGACTAAAAAAATGATTGAGAGGGAAGATAGATTATGAAAGTAAACTAGCACGAAATATAAAAACAGATAGTAAGAGTTTCTATAGGTACATAAAAAGGAAAAGAGTGGCTAAAGTAAATGTTGGTCCCCTGCTCCTATTTCTTAAGTTCTTATATTCTTCTGGTTAAGCGCACAAACTCTGAATCCTGTAAGTGTAAATACCCTGATATTGAGAGTTTAATTGCTATTTGGCAGGTAAAGTCTGCAGTTGAGAAGGTGTAAATTCCCAGTTCAAGGCCAGAATAAGGCAGCATGAAATGACTGCTTTTCATTCTCTTTTCTTAATATAAACTTTTTACACTTCAAAGTATGACGCATTAAGGTGTGGTGCTCTCAAACCTTTATTATAGGTAAATGGAACTTAGATACTTAATAAGGACTGAAGGAGTAGCAGTAACTGGACAAAAAAGAAAACCCTCTGCATTCTCAGTGTTCTAAATGTTAGCTGAATGTAGCAATTGGGCATTACTGGAAGCTTACTTACCTTGAAATTGTATCCTTTCAATATCAATACAATAATGTTAGTGTGAAATTTCTTTGCCCGCTACTTTAATAGGAAGCGGGATGAATGGGTGCGTAGGGTAAGCTCGAATGCAAGGCTGAAGAGATTTCAACTCCTAGGCCTCAATTTTATAATGCATATCGAACTTCCTCCCACCCCAGCAGGAACCACTGCCTAGCTGGTGGGCAGTCAGCGATCGTGGTTGTGGGAGGAAGGGAAGCCTGGGGCAGGCGAACACTCTTGCTCTTCATGGCCCACAAGGAAACCGTACAAATTTGTATTTTAGCTGGGCCTCTTCTGGTCCTTAATCAGCTTCCGGCAGGTTAGGCCCGGTGGGGAAGTCACTACTGCTTCCTCACTCAAGCATCAGGCTAATATTGCAGTCAGGCCCCGATGACACCATCTGCATATTAGCAGCAGTAGCAGCAAACATTGTGCTTTTAAAATCCAAAGCCTGCTGTCCAAATCGCAGATGTTCACTCACTGGGAGACATGTTATGGAGCAACATGAGACCCAGCCAGCTCGCGGGTCGTGAAAACTTCTAACAGTCCTTCGTTTTTTTTTTCTTTCTGCTGATTACGACAACGACAAAGATTTGATTTACAATACTATTTTTCTTTCCATTGATTTCTACATAAATTACATTCTTAGCTTGGACGTACAATGTTTTATGTCCCTCTGTCATGAGACTTCTGTATTTTTGTATATTTGTTCAGGCATATTGTTCACTGTGGCCAAAAATCATACAATGACACAGCGTAGAAGGAGGCCATTCATCCCATTGTGCCTGTGCCAGCACTTTGAAAGAGCTATCCAATTAGTCCCACTCACCTACTTTGCCCCATAGCCCCTGAAAAATGTCCCCATTCAAGTATTTAAAGGGTTCAAATACCAGGGGATGCATATTAAAATTTAGGAGTAATAAGAGAAGTCAGGCAGTACTTTTGTACTGAAAAGGTAATGCAGCTGTTGATTAAATTATATGGGGAGGCTAAAAAAGCAAACAGTATGGCCAATATTTCATCTACTGGATCAGAAGTGAGGCAGGTGATGTCAGTGGCAGTTTCCAACCTTGCAGCTATTTCCATGCCGGCTTCCCCCATGACTTTCTGCTGATTGGGCTTGTTAAGCCTGTCCAGCGAGATTCCCAGCCAATTAAAAGGAAGTGGGTCTGATAGCATCATTTGATGACGTGTCATCAGCCGGTTTCCTTAAAGGGTCATGGCCAAATTGATTTTGACAGTTGTGCTGTCAGTGTTCTACTGCATTGAGCTGCTGCAAACACTGACAGAGGTGCACAAAGGTGCACGGCTGCACCCCAGGCTCTCCTATGACTTTCTCCATATGCTTATGGAGGCAGTCACAGCACGCAGGGAGGTTCTCTTTCCTTCCAATGCACAGAAGAGACCTCCCCAGGACACCAACACAGCCTGGTTGCTCATTGTACAAGAGGGCACAAGCAGAGATGTCGTCAGGAGGACCTGTCTGCAGTGGCACAAACCTTTCAATTATCTCAGTCGATCACGAAACGTTATTGCAAAGCCACACTCAACCTCATCCTGCTGTGCCACTCATCACATCCCCGTCACTCTGCCTTCCCTACCCTACCCTACACATTATTACTCACCAATTTACCTTGCAACTCCACCCATCTCTCTCTCTCTATCTACATTATCACATCCCCATTTCACTATCCACGCGTCACACTCACCCTCATCCTCGTCCAATCATATCAACTAACAACACACAAGAGTAGGCACTTGGGTGTTTTATCCAATGTTCATGTAAAGTTTCTGATAAAGGTTTCAATGTTTGACAAAAATTTTCAAGACTTTGTCTTCTTGGATGATCTGTGCACCTTTTGAAGTGGTTGAGTGAGTTGCAGTGAATGGTGCGAGATAATGGTACACCCCGCAATGGTGATGAGTGTGAGAGGAATGGCTTGGGCATTGCAGGGATGCTTTATGGTGTGGGGTGGTGCCAACCTAGTGCATCATGTGGCAGCCAGGGTGCACAGCGTCAAGTGAAGTAAATCTGGCCATGGTGAGGCCATCCCTGGCAGCAATGTGATCAGGTGCTGATGCCCTGCATCCTGTGCAGCAATAGTTGATTGCGGAGAAGGTTGTTGTTGGTGCTGCTGGTGTGCCTGGTGTTGGGGATGATTGTGGTGGGATTCTGAGGACCAAGGTGAGATTTTTTTCAAAGGCACCGATGCTGATGGAATAGATGGCAGCTGAATTTGAGATCTGTCAATGGTGAGAGAGGTTGTTCCAAGGAGATGACAGTGGATAGAGAGTTTACTCCAAAAACTTCCAACCTGCATAAAGCGCAAGTGTATTCCAAATCCTGAAGGTTCCAGTCTCTATGATTGGAAAGTGAAGAGCTGTGAAATGGTAGGTTTTATACCACATTTGCAGCTGTCAACTGTTCGGATGAATGCATACTCATTGAAAACCCGATCTACTTACCTGACGTGATCCCCGAGCGCCATGAACTTCGTCAAAAAGCTGGAAAAATGGTAAGTAGAGAGTAAAATTGTCTTCAATTGTCTTTTAACTAGCTCTTAATGATGTATGTTGCCTCCCCCGCCGTTTGGAGACTAGCGTGGAGGTGGGTTGACAGCAGGCTCCCGACCCGCTGTCAATCATTTCCATTTTGACAGCTGACGCAATTCCAAACCCGTCCTCTTAGCGCCAGCCAAATTCCGGTCTATAAGTGGGTTCAAGAGAAAATTGTAGTTATTTGGAGAGCTAACTGATATGAGAAGATGGATATAAGGGGTTAATCTATTAAAAAAGGGCAACTTGTTGGGCTTGTTGGTCTTTTCCTATTCCTCTATATCCTGGTGTTGAAATTGGGCCATGTGCATGCTTGTTTTTTTGAAAAGCAAGTTTTGTAGATGATAACATAATCAGTGATCCAAAATGCTCTTCAGTTTACTCATGAATAAGGCCTTAAAGCTGTCATAACCAATTAGTCTCATGTGGGAGGAGAAAATCAGTCATGCCTCTTACCCTTGAGCCCTATTCAATAATTCCTACCTGAAATTGCATGCGTGTTGGTAAGACGGGACTGGACTCAGTTGTGAAGATTTTGATAGAATGAGCAGGAAAAGTCTATTTCATCTGGTTGCAGAGTGAGTCAATAGTGAACAAGACAGTTGTTTGAGCATCGAGCGTTTTGCCACTGGGACTAATTGAGGCAGTGTCCATTGCATTCTTTAAGAGAAATTGGATAAATATTCTAAGCAGATGAAGATACAGGATTATGGGGAGAGAATGGAGCATCGGAATTGTTTGAGCAAAGAATTGGCACAAATGCAGTTGGGCTGAAAAGCCGCCTTCTGAGCTGTAAAGTTCTGTGCTTTTATATCGTCTTTTAATTCATATCCTGATGTTTATACTGTTAAATCTGTTTCCATTGCCCTATCCATTTACGAGAAAAAGGATTTAGCAGCATTAATGTCAGGATTCAACCGATGAACCCTGGGATCTGAATCTAATTTTGGAAAAAAAATTATAAAAGCAGCATTCGGCTCCACCCGCCACGGCGCAGCCTTGGACAACGTGGACCATTTTCCATATCTCGGGAGCCTACTATCAACAAGTGTAGACATAGACGACGAGGTCCCAACACCGCCTCCAGTGTGATATCAGAGCCTTCGGTCACCTGAGGAAGAGAGTGTTTGAAGACCAGGACCTCAAATCTGGCACCAAGCTTATGGTCTACAGGGCAGTAGTGATACCCACCCTCATGTATGGCTCAGTAGACACCTCAAATCGCTGGAGAAGTACCACCAGCGCTGCCTCCGCAAGATCCTGCAAATCCACTGGGAGGATAGATGCACCAACGACAGTGTTCTCGTTCAGACCAGCATCGAAGCACTGACCACACTCGACCAGCTCCGTTGGGTGGGCCACATTGTCCGCATGACCGACACAGGACTCCCAAAGCAAGCGCTCTACTCGGAACTCCTACACGGCAAGCGAGCCCCAGATGGGCAGAGGAAACGTTTGAAACCTCCTTAATAAAGTACAACACCCCACTGCCACCTGGGAATCCCTGGCCCAAGACCGCTCTAAGTGGAGGAAGAGCATCCGGGAAGGCGCTGAACACCTCGACATGCAGAAACCAAGCGCAGACAACGTCGGGAGCTTGCGGCAAACCAGACTCCCCACCCACCCTTTCCTTCAATGACTGTCTCCCTTGTGACAGAGACTGTAATTCCCGTATTGGACTGTACAGTCATCTGAGAACTCACTTTTAGAGTGGAAGCAAGTCTTCCTCGATTTCAAGGGAATGCCTATGATGATGATGTATATCTCTGTTTGGTAAATTTCAGAACATTTTCCATCCTTAGGAGTTCTACATTAATTGTACTTCTAGCTAGATCTTTCATCCTCCGTAAACTTGAACTCATCCAAAAGTCTGCTGTCTATTCTGACCAAGTCCCGTGCACCGATCACCTCTATACTCGCTGACCTATATTGGCATGCAATTGTGACCATGCCTTCAACTGTCTGTCTAGGCCCTAAGCTCTGGAATTCCCTCTCTAAACTCTCTAACTCCTTTCCTTGAAGACACTCCTGAAAATCTAACTCTTTGACCAAGCCTTGGTCATTTGTCCAAATATCTGGTCATTATCACATTGCTGTTTGTGGGAGCTTGCTGTGCGCAATTGGCTGCTGCATTTCCTACATTGGCTGTAAAGTGCTTTGGGACGCCCGCAGGTTGTGAAAGGAGCTATATAAATGCAAGCTTTTCTTCTTTTTACCTAATTTTCTCAATTTAAACGGTGTTGAGGTGGAGCTCAACAGCAGTTTGCCTGAGAACCATTTCATTACAAAATACTATCTCTTAATTCTCTTGCCAATTTTCTCCTCTTCTGTCTCCAATCCTGAAGGCATTGAGTCATGCTGTGGCATGATTCCATGGGCGTGGGTGTACTCCGGAATTTGGCTATTTGACAGTGGCTGACTTACCTCACTCCTTATCCACATTTGTACTTCTAGCAGGGGTCACTGGTTAGAAATCATGACTGGAACCCTTGCAATTTTGCTTCCTTAAACTGAGCAAACTGAGGTTAATTGTAATGCCTTCGGGCCCAAGTTTCCCGAAAGAAGATAAATGGCGTTCACTTACCTGTACGCCCGTTTTTTTTCGGCCCCTCAGCGCTGAAAATAAAAATGTTATCGCACCACATGCGCCTCTCTGGCGCCGGCGTGACCGATCCAAATCTGCAGGGCGGAGTCTCCAATGCGCGCTTGAAAAAGAAACAGGCACCAAATCGCGCATGCGCATCGCACTCAAAAGAAAAAATTAACCCACTGGGCATGCGCGTTGTGCATACGCACCAAAAAAAAATACACATTTGGACATGCGCAATCGAAAGTATTAAAAAAACCAGCATGTGTGGGGACTGTGGATCACCATTGAGTGGCAGAGGTAGATTTGTAGATAGGAAATACAGCTTCGTTCACGAGATGGCTGCAATGGAAGGGCGCAGTGAAGGCGAAAGGGCCAGGACGGAGAAGGGGAAACCGTAAGGGCGAAGAGATTTCATGTGGAAGAAATTGAACGCCTGGTAGACTTCATCGAGAGTAGATGGGGAATTCTTGAGAACAAGAGGAGCTTCGGTAAAAATAAGCTTAAACCATCAGAACTTGCAAAAGTTTGGGACCAGGTCGCAGTCGAGTTTAATGGAATGTCCATGACCCCGAAAACCGGTGCGCAGCTGAAAAAGAAGTGGCAGGACCTCTGACAAGCAGTGACTGTAAGTAATACGTTAAAATTACATTTATTTGGGCTTTTGTATATTTATGCATTGCAATAACATCTGTAAATGTGATCCGTGTGTGTGTGTGTGTGTGTGTGTGTGCGTGTGCGTTCAGAAGGACCCTCTCTCAAATGTTCCATTTGCATCTTTGTAGAAGATGGTGTCACACATCAACCGAGAATGGTCACAAACTAGAGGAGGTCTGCCAAGTAGGCTGCAACTAACAGCCGTGGAGCAGAGGATAGCGTCAATGATTAAATGTCACAGAAAACGACCAACAATCAATGCGGAAGCTGGGCCCAGTTTTCCATTCGAGGGTAAGCCCTGCAAATTGCACAGTCCAGGTTGGCTAAATGTTACGTCATGCATGTGCTTCCTATGCTTCTTCCTCAATGATGCTAACCAAGCATCTATCTATCGTTTCAGAGGTTGAGCATCAGGAGGAGACAGAAGGTGCACCTGAAGTTGAAGGAGAGAATGTTCAAGGAAACGCCACGCCAGATATTCCAACTCAGGACCATAATGGGCAGCAAGTCATAAGTCATAGATGACAAGATGGTTATCCTGGATTGGAGGTGCTGAACCCCTCGAGGATTCCAAGCCCTTTCATGAGTGAGAGGACTTTTCTAGGTGTGACGTCTGAGGCTGCGGGTACATGTGTGTCGCAGCAAGCCACACCTGCGGGACATCATAGGAGGGCGAACTCCTGACCTGATGCAGAAACACTGGACTCTGAGAACATAGGATATTTTGTGGGATGAGCGGGGAGGACATCCAACAATTTCAATTGCTCCTGAAAGCCTTTGGTGGGGTGAGGGCAGAATTGGGGGAACTGTCATTACAGGTTGAAAGACTTTCGGGTCGGTTGAACGAAGTAGTATCAGCAATAGGAGAGCTCTTCCAAGCTGTCCTTAATGGGAGGGGTGCTTTCCATCTGTGCCAAATTCAATGGTTAATCCTGAGGCTGAGGTTGACGACGAAGAGAACCCAGGCATTCCACTATAACACATTTTGGCTCTGTCCCTGTTGCAGCTGAGCATCAAGAAAGGCCGCGCCATAAAAGAAACAGATTACAGCTGGGGGTACGGGTGCCAAGGAAGCAGAAGTCTGCAACTACGGGCACACGCAGGGGTAGTGCCATCGACTGGGGCAGGATTGGCGCACAGTGCTAATGAAGAGTATAGATGTCTTGTTTGTTCTTTGGTTGCTTTAGTTGATTGTTCGTTGTAAAGTTTGCCACGGTTTTGAATAAAGTTTTAAAGTTATGAAGGTTTAAACAGAAGTGAAGTCAAGCTAATTACAACTGTGCTGTACAAATGTTTAATAAACATTTTAATTTTGGACATTTAACCTGACTCCTGCACTATAGACCAGTTAGCCTACCATCTGTGGTTGGGAAAATGTTGGAGTCCATTAGTAAAGAAGCAGTAGCAGGACACTTGGAAAAGCAAAATTCGGTCAGGCAGATTGAGCATGGATTTATGAAGGGGAAGTCATGTATGATAAATTTGCTGGAATTCTTTGAGGATGTAACGAACAGGATGGATAAAGGGGAACCAGTGGATGTGGTGTATTTGGACTTCCAGAGGGCATTTGACAAGCTGCCACATAAAAGGTTACTGCACAAGATAAAAGTTCACGGGGTTGGGGGTAATATATTAGCATGGACAGAGGATTGACCAACTGACAGAAAACAGAGTGTCGGGATAAATGGTTCATTCTTGGGTTGGCAACCAGTAACTAGTGGGGTACCGCAGGGATCAGCGCTGGGACCCCCAACTATTTACAATCTATATTAACGACTTGGAAGAAGGGACTGAGTGTAACGTAGCCAAGTTTGCTGACCATACAAAGATGGGAGGAAAAGCAATGTGTGAGGAGGACACAAAAAATCTGCAAAAGGACATAGACAGGCTAAGTGAGTGGGCAAAAATTTGGCAGATGGAGTATAATGTTGGAAAGTGTGAGGTCATGCACTTTGGCAGAAAAAAATCAAAGAGCAAGTTATTATTTAAATGGAGAAAGATTGCAAAGTGCCGCAGTACAGCGGGACCTGGGGGTACTTGTGCCTGAAACACAAAAAGGATAGTATGCAGCTAAAGCAAGTGATCAGGAAGGCCAATGGAATCCTGTCCTTTATTGCAAAAAGCATGAAGTATAAAAGCAGGGAAATCTTGCTACAGCTATACAGGGTATTGGTGAGGCCACACCTGGAATACTGCATGCAATTTTGGTTTCCATATTTACGAAAGGATATACTTGCTTTGGAGGCAGTTCAGAAAAGGTTCACTCGGTTGATTCCAGGGATGAGGAGGTTGACTTAGGAAGAAAGGTTGTGTAGGTTGGGCCTCTACTCATTGGAATTCAGAAGAATGAGAGGTGATCTTATCGAAACATGTAAGACTATGAGGGGGTTTGATAAGATGGATGCAGCGAAGATGTTTCCACTGATGGGGGAGACTAGAATTAGAGGGCATGATCTTAGAATAAGGGGCCGCTCAGTTAAAACAGAGATGAGGAGAAATTTCTTCTCTCGGAGGGTTGTAAATCTGTGGAATTCGTTGCCTCAGAGAGCTGTGGAAGCTGGGACATTGAATACATTTACGACAGAAATAGACAGTTTCTTAAACGATAAGGGGTTATGGGGAGCGGGCAGGGAAGTGGACCTGAGTCCATGATCGGATCAGCCACGATCGTATTAAATGGCGGATCAGGCTCGAGGGGCCGTATGGCCTACTCCTACTCCTATTTCTGATGTTCTGATGTTCTTATATTCATGTTTTAATGCTGCACTAATAATTACAGGATAACCGGACTCAAAATGTAAAATGGCTTCACCCATTGCAACCTATTGGTTTAAATGATACAGGGGCAGGTTCCAGTTCTAAGGTGATCATGGATCCTGCCTTGTTCTGGGTCACTGATATATGCAACGAAGTACCATGGTGCATATGTCAGTGACCCTCACCCAGTCTCGATCCATGAACAACTTCGTCCTATTGTCCACCTAAGCACTCCAACACTCTGAAACTCCATTAAAATATACAAGATTCGTGGTGGGAGTATTTAGTAAACATAACAATGTCCATCTAAGCACTCCAACACTCCTTTGAAACATAAACGATTTGTGGCGGTAACATTTAATATAAATTATGTATTTTCCACCTATCCACTCCAATACTTCATAAAAACATAAAAGATTTGTGGTGGGATTCTTCTTTTTTTCAATGTAATGTTCCACCTTTAATAGCGATCAATGCTGCTTGCCTTTGAGCCAGGAGTGTCTTGCACTGACTTTTGTGTGGAGACCTTCGGCCTGGGCTGGCGGAGGACCTTTGGCTGGGGGCTAGCAGTGGCTGCATTCGATGTCCAAGAGAGTGGGGAGAAGACTGCACTGGAGCCCAAAAGAAAAATGAATTTGATTGGTATGCTGATTCTTCATTTTTGGGTGTTTCAAAAGGTTTCCCTTAACTATTTGGAGAACATCGATGGAAAAAGGTAAAGATTTTTTTTTTTTGCCATCATTCTTTTTTCATCGCAGGAGCATCAGTATTGGTAAGTTTCTATTTATTTTTTATTTTATACCTGCTTATAGTTAATATTTGGTTTTTAAATTACATTAAAATGTATTTGTAAGATACAGGGAGTCTCTTTGGCCAGGGATAGGAGCGGGCCAGCACAGATTCTCTAACAGCAGGTAAGAGTTTTTCCAACGGTGTTTCTAGGGTCTCTGCGCCAATTTAAAACATTTTGTAGGTGGGGAAAGTTTGCCTTATGTGAGGAAATGGCACAGAACCAGCTTATACAGGTACACTAGCACCAAACATTCTGGCGCTGGTAGTAGACGCCGGCGCCCCGACGTTGGCGAATCTTTGGACTGAGCTTTGGCGCCAAAAAATTCACTGGGCGCCGAAATAACACCACCCAGTGATGGGCAAAATTGAGGCATTTGGGCTGTCCCAGTTGAGATGAACTCATTTAATACAGATCAGGGATTAAGCCTGAAGTTTTTTTCTCATCCATGTGGCTCACTGAACTATCTGAACCGAGGAAGCATTTTTACCTTTTTGAATTCAAGTCATCATGTACATTAATGGGAATTAACATTCTTTTTTATTCTCAGAATCTGTGTGGTGGAACTAGTGTTTATTTTTGGATTAAGCAGGCTCGAAATACAGCGCATTGATTTTATTTAAATTGGATCTGTGCTCAAGAAATCTCTTTTCTGTTTTGAGTCATCACCATAGGCGGTCCCTCGAACGAGAATGACTTGCTTCCACATGAGTTCACAGATGTTTCAATGAAGGACCCGATGTCCCAGTCCTGAACTCCTGTTGAGGGGGTGGAAGATGCCTGTGTGTGGATTTTTTTAATGTCTGGTGACCGTTGCACATCAGCCACCACATGGGCTCGACAGTGCTAGGCCTTTATCCAGTGACAAGGGTTGAACCAGGACGACTGGAGACCTGCTCTGCTGCACGGACCTAGTGCGCACACATATCGCAGTGTGGCCTGGCCTGTGCTGCCCCTGGGCCCACGCCTCTTCTGGGCCCCGTACCCTCATTCGCCGCATCTTCGTCCATGATGTTCCAGGGCCTGGCGCTCCAGCTCTATTTATAGCCCCGACCTGTGGTGGTGTTCTCACACAGGTCGGAGCGGCCCACGATGGGCCGGGCCCTGGAACATCTGTTTTTGAGTAGTCAAAAATTGATTTGATCCACTTATACTGATGTGGTTGCTCATAGAATATAGAAATTTACAGCATGGAAGGAGGACATTTTGGCCCATCATGCCCGTGCCGGCCAACAAAGAGCTATCCAGCCTAATCCCACTCTCGAACTCTTGGTCCGTAGCCCTGTAGGTTACAGTACTTCAAGTGCACATCCAAGAATCTTTTAAATGTGGTGAGGGTTCCTGCCTCTACCACATAGAAACATAGAAAATAGGTGCAGGAGTAGGCCATTCGGCCCTTCTAGCCTGCACCGCCATTCAATGAGTTCATGGCTGAACATGAAACTTCAGTACCCCATTCCTGCTTTCTCGCCATACCCCTTGATCCCCCTAGCAGTAAGGACCTCATCTAACTCCTTTTTGAATATATTTAGTGAATTGGCCTCAACAACTTTCTGTGGTAGAGAATTCCACAGGTTCACCACTCTCTGGGTGAAGAAGTTCCTCCGCATCTCGGTCCTAAATGGCTTACCCCTTATCCTTAGACTGTGACCCCTGGTTCTGGACTTCCCCAACATTGGGAACATTCTTCCTGCATCTAACATATCTAACCCCGTCAGAATTTTATATGTTTCTATGAGGTCCCCTCTCATTCTTCTGAACTCCAGTGAATACAATAGTGCAGACATTTCAAATGCCGGTGGACACCATTTGTCATAACTAATTAAGATGTTTTTGTTCCATCATCATTAAGGAGGAGATCAGTGCAGAGAGGAACTAATTTAATGTGACGTTTTCCTGTTGTCGACTGAGATAGAAAAAGTCTCGTGTTTCATACCATGTAGTTGAAATTTGATTCTCCTGGGCCTTAAATTTGCGGTCGGAGGATTCTCACGGGCGGATGTCTCCAACCAGCAAAAACATAGCGAACTTAACTGATGGTCGCGGAGGTTAGGACACTTGCTCCCTTGGGCCTCTATGCTTAGGCCGCGTAAGCCTAAGGGGCATATCCCAGGGATGCATGCGGTTCTCGAGTGCTCCTGGGATCAGCT
This sequence comes from Pristiophorus japonicus, assembly GCF_044704955.1. Lineage (NCBI taxonomy): Eukaryota > Metazoa > Chordata > Chondrichthyes > Pristiophoridae > Pristiophorus > Pristiophorus japonicus. The sequence continues at coordinate 500,873,861 of NC_091977.1, read as the reverse complement.
GGGACGGTCCAACCAATGAAAGAAGGGGAGCCCCATTCATATTTATGAGGATTCTAGACTCCTCATAAGGATGAATGGGAATACCCCCAAAATAAATGTACACTTCAAATTTACATATTTTAAAGAGACTAAAATTAAACTTTTTTAAATGTATAAATTATTGAAAAACATTTATTTTCTGTTCTTTAAAAGTCTTACGCTAGTAAAAGCTGGTCTTATGCTTGCTTTTACCAGGCAGAAGAATCTCAAGGGCGTTCATTGGGCAAATAGCCCAACTCTCCGTCCGCGGGTGACCTTTTCCCGGAAATGTGTGTGATCTGTCAAGAAGATCTGAGTGTTAGCGCATGTTTAATCCCGAGTGCGCACCAGTTAAGGACCGCAAATTAAGGCCCATTGTTATTTTCCCTGAGAATTACTAGTTTGGATCTCAAATTTTCACTGGCAGCTACTGGCGACAGTTTGTCTCTGAGCTGAGCTTCCGATCCCATATCCTGCTCATCACAAAGACTGCCTACTTCTACCTCCATATCATTGCTTGTCTCTGGCCTTGCCTCAGCTTATCTACAGCTGAAACCCTCATTCATGCTTTTGTTATCTATAGATTCAATGCTCTCCTGGCCGGCCTCCGCCCTTCACCCTCCATATACTTCAGTTCATCCAAAACTCAGCTGCCCGTATCCTGTCTCGCACCAATTACTCATTACTCATGATCCGCTCATCTACATTGGTGCCCAGTCCACCAATGCTTCAATTTTAAAAATTCTCATGTTCGTGTAAAACCCTCCCTATCTTGGTGATCTCTTCCAGCCCTAGAACCCTCCAAGAACTCTGCGTTCCTTCAACTTTGGCCTCTTGCGCATCCCACATTCCCTTTGCTCAATTGATGGCTTGCCTTCAGCTATCTAGGCCCTAAGTTCTGGAATTCCCTTCCTAAACCTCCGCGTTTCCACCTCTCTTTCCTCCCTCAAGGTCATCCCAAAATTTACCCCTTTCCCCAACCTTTTAGTCACCTGTCCTAATATCTCCTTCTCTGGTTCAGTGTCAATTTATTATTTGTTACAAAGAAAAAAAGAACGCCTTGCATTTATATCGCTCCCTTCATGACTTCATGAATACCCAAAGTAGTTTACAGCTAACGAAGTACTTTTGGAGTGTCCTCTCTGTTCCAATGTAGGAAACGCAGCAACCAATATGTGCACAGCAAGCTTCCACAAACAGCAATGTCACAATAATCAGATAATTTGTTTTTGTTATGTCGATTGAGGGATAAATATTGTCCAGGACACCAGGGATCACTCCCTTGCTCTTCTTCGAAATAGTGCCATGGGATCTTTTATGTCAACCTTAGGGAGTCGACGGGGCCTCGGTTTAACGTCTCATCTGAAAGATGGCACCTCCGACAGTGCAGCACCCCCTCAGCACTGCACTGGAGTGTCAGCCTAGATTTTTGTGCTCGAGTCCCACAACCTTCTTGCTCAGAGGCAAGGGTGCTACCCACTGAGCCACAGCTGACACTATATAAATCCAAGGGGGCGATTTTTTTCCTGGCTCCTTTAGGTGCTAAAGAACCTCCGAGTTGCTAAGATGGGGTCCTGAGTTGCAACACCTGGTTAACGCAAGATGCCATCTTGGTAAAGAAGTTGAAGCGTGCACTTGGACTGGATGCTCGGAGGTTCGTTAAGGGGATGATTGCCACTTAAGTTGCCTGCGAGCACATTTTGGTGCTTAGTGCTAAAACTAATGCGCTCTCCTAACAGCCACCAGCCGAACAGGAGGAAACAAGTTGTTGCTGAGGATTCGAATGCTACTAAAAGGCACACTCAGCTTTCGCTGTTCACTTGCTGCTGGAGATTTGAAGAGTACTTTTGCAATCCATTGGGAGACTTTCTGGGACAGTTTGTCAGCACTTCATCAACGCTCTTACCAATATTTATTCTGAAAATTCTCTGAGGACTTCATCGAAAAAGAATAAGTGCTGTGCTACTCTAGCTTATTGGTCATCGGAAGAAAGGGAGTGATTGGTCATGGGCATTTGTTAGGGGTTCCCCTTTGGTCTGCATGAGAAATGGGAGGAGGACATGAGGCCAAGCAGAGCAGCACCACCTGCTGCACGAGAGGGGAGTTGGAGGGCGAGGTGGACTTCTTCCCCCTGCGGGTACAGGACATCCCTCCTCCTCTGGATCTCCTCCACCAGGTCCTCTGGTGTTGCGTCCGAGAACCTGTGCGCTCTTTCCCTCGGTCACTCAGCCATCTTGAAACGTGCTGTTGTGTGTCAGTCAGCACACTCCATACTTTCAGTGGAAGTGGGTGCATGGAGCCAACATATACTGCTCCATGAAAATTGTTTCCAAACAGCGCTTGAGCGCTGAATGTGCAGATTGAGGATTCTAGGACTAGAGGAATAGTCTAAAAATTAGAGCCAGACATTTCAGGAGTGAAATTAGGAAACACATCTACACACAAAGGCCCCAAGGGAATAATAGAGGCATGTGAAAAAGGAACGGCAGTAATCATGGGGGATTTTAACCTACATATCGATTGGTCAAATCAAATCGCACGGGGTAGCCTGGAGGAAGAATTCATAGAATGCATACGGGATTGTTTCTCAGAACAGTATGTTACAGAACCTACAAGGGAGAAAGCTATCTTAGATCTGGTCCTGTGTAATGAGACAGGAATAATAAACGATCTCCTAGTAAAAGATCCTCTCGGAATGAGTGATCACAGTATGGTTGAATTTGTAATACAGATTGAGGGTGAGGAAGTAGTGTCTTAAACGAGCATACTATGCTTAAACAAAGGGGACTACAGTGGGATGAGGGCAGAGTTGGCTAAAGTAGACTGGGAACACAGACTAAACGGTGGCACAATTGAGGAACAGAGGAGGACTTTTAAGGAGCTCTTTCATAGTGCTCAACAAAAATATATTCCAGTGAAAAAGAAGGGCGGTAAGAAAAGGGATAACCAGCCGTGGATAACCAAGGAAATAAAGGAGAGTATCAAATTAAAAACCAATGCGTATAAGGTGGCCAAAGTTAGTGGGAAACTAGAAGATTGGGAAAATTTTAAACGACAGCAAAGAATGAATAAGAAAGCAATAAAGAAAGGAAAGATAGATTACGAAAGTAAACTTGCACAAAACATAAAAACAGATAGTAAAAGCTTTTCCCGATATATAAAACGGAAGAGAGTGACTAAAGTAAATGTTGGTTCCTTAGAAGATGAGAAGGGGGATTTAATAATGGGAAATGTGGAAAAGGCTGAGACGTTAAACAATTATTTTGCTTCGGTCTTCACAGTGGAAGACACAAAAACCATGCCAAAAATTGCTGGTCAGGGGAATGTGGGAAGGGAGGACCTTGAGACAATCACTATCACTAGGGAGGTAGTGCTGGACAGGCTAATGGAAATGCATCCCAGGGTATTAAAAGAGATGGCAGAAGTTATAGCAGATGCATTTGTTATAATCTACCAAAATTCTCTGGACTCTGGGGAGGTACCAGCGGATTGGAAAGCAGCTAATGTGACGCCTCTGTTTAAAAAAGAGGGCAGACAAAGGGCAGTTAACTATAGGCCGGTTAGTTTAACATCTGTAGTGGGGAAAATGCTTGAAGCTATCATTAAGGAAGAAATAGCGGGACATCTAGATAGGAATAGTGCAATCAAGCAGACGCAACATGGATTCATGAAGGGGAAATCATGTTTAACTAATTTACTGGAATTCTTTGAGGATATATGGTGGATAGAGGTGTACCGATGGATGTGGTGTATTTAGATTTCCAAAAGGCATTCGATAAGGTGCCGCACAAAAGGTTACTGCAGAAGATAAAGGTACGCGGCGTCAGAGGAAATGTATTAGCATGGATAGAGAATTGGCTGGCTAACAGAAAGCAGAGAGTCAGGATAAATAGGTCCTTTTCGGGTTGGAAATCGGTGGTTAGTGGTGTGCCACAGAGATCGGTGCTGGGACCACAACTGTTTACAATATACATAGATGACCTGGAAGAGGGGACAGAGTGTAGTGTAACAACATTGCAGATGACACAAAGATTAGTGAGAAAGCGGGTTGTGTAGAGGACACAGAGAGGCTGCAAAGAGATAGGTTAAACGAATGGGCTAAGGTTTGACAGATGGAATACAATGTCGGAAAATGTGAGGTCATCCACCTTGGTGAAAAAAACCAGTAAAAAGGAATATTATTTGAATGGGGAGAAATTACAACATGCTGCGGTGCAGAGGGACCTGGGGGTCCTTGTGCCTGAAACTGTTTTTGGAGTTCACCTGCAAAAACATAAAACATTAAACGGTGCCACCCGACCTGGGTGACACTCCAGACATTTACAAGGCCCTTCTTTTTCCCCCTTTTTTTTTTGTGTTTTTCTTTTTTTGTTTTTTTTTTTGGGCACTAAAATCACAATTTTCCCCAGTGCCCCCTATAAAAGGGAAGGGGGACACTAAAAGCACCGGCAATTAAAACAAATTAAACTTAAAAACGTAAAATCAAATTAAAATTTGGTTGCCGGGCGTGATGATGCACTCCAGTCCCTCCGGTGCCCACCTCTCGCGGAAGGCCGCGAGCGTACCGGTGGACACCGCGTGCTCCATCTCCAAGGACACCCTGGACCGGATGTAAGAGCGGAAGAGAGGCAGGCAGTCAGGTTGAACGACCCCCTCGACCGCCCGCTGCCTGGACCGGCTGATGGCACCCTTGGCCGTGCCCAGGAGCAGTCCTACGAGGAGGCCTTCGGACCTACCTTCTCCCCTCCGCACAGGGTGCCCAAAGATCAGGAGAGTGGGACTGAAGTGCAGCCAGAATTTCAGGAGCAGCCCCTTCAAATAATGGAACAGGGGCTGCAACCTCGTGCACTCAATAAAAACATGGAACACGGACTCCTCCAGACCGCAGAAATTGCAGGCGGCCTGGGAGTCCGTGAACCGGCTTAAAAATTTATTGCACGGCACTGCTCCGTGCACCACCCTCCAGGCCAAGTTCCCGATGAATAGTGGGAGGACCCCTGCATAGAGTGCCCTCCATCGGGGACCCCCGCCTCCTCCGGACGGCAAGATGGTACGCCATGGCGTGTCTGGACGGCCGGCGAGGATGGCAAAGTTGAGAGTGTGCAGGAGCAGCCCGTACAGGAAACCCCTCCGCGCGGAACTGAAAGGCACGGAGGGGATTTCCCCGAGGCGGCTCAAGTTGTGAGGCGCCGGCCCCCGAGGGAGGTTCCGGGGTTTGGCGCCGATGAGGAATTCCGTCCGGACGGGGGTCAGTTCGGACGGGATCTCCCCACGTGCTTGAGCCTCCTCGATGCACCTAACGGAGTCAGGGCCCAGAGCTGTTTTTAGCGACTCGATGGCATCGGCCGCGTGGCGGACGTTTGCAGAATTTAGGCGCCGCGCCAGCGTGTCTGGCGCCATCCAGCCCGCTCCTTCGCCATCGAGCAGGTCCCTGACCCTGGTCACCTCACCAGCCACAGCCCTCCATCGGGGACCCCCGCCTCCTCCGGACGGCAAGATGGTACGCCATGGCGTGTCCGGACAGCCGGCGAGGATGGCAAAGTTGAGGGTGTGCAGGAGCAGCCCGTACAGGAAACCCCTCCGCGCGGAACTGAAAGGCACGGAGGGGATTTCCCCGAGGCGGCTCAAGTTGTGAGGCGCCGGCTCCTTGTGCCTGAATCCCAAAAAGTTAGTTTGCAGGTGCAGCAGGTAATCAGGAAGGCGAATGGAATGTTGGCCTTCATTGCGAGAGGGATGGAGTACAAAAGCAGGGAGGTCCTGCTGAAACTGACCAGCGTATTGGTGAGGCCGCATCTGGAGTACTGCGTACAGTTTTGGTCACCTTACTTATGAACGATATACTAGCCTTGGAGGGGGTACAGAGACGATTCACGAGGCTGATTCGGAGATGAGGGAGTTACCTTATGATGATAGTTTGAGTAGACTGGGTCTTTACTCGTTGGAGTTCAGAAGGATGAGGGGTGATCATATAGAATCATTTAAAATAATGAAAGGGATAGACAAGATAGAGGCAGAGAGGTTGTTTCCACTGGTCGGGGAGACTAGAACTAGGGGGCACAGCCTCAAAATATGGGGGAGCCAATTTAAGATCGAGTTGAGAAGGAATTTCTTCTCCCAGAGGGTTGTGAATCTGTGGAATTATCTGCCCAAGGAAGCAGTTGAGGCTAGCTCATTGAATGTATTCAAATCACAGATAGATTTTTAACCAATAAGGGAATTAAGGGTTATGGGGATCGGGCGGGTAAGTGGAGCTGAGTCCACGGCCAGATCAGCCATGATCTTTTTGAATGGCGGAGCAGGCTCGAGGGGCTAGATGGCCTACTCCTGTTCCTAATTCTTATGTTCTTACGTTCTTATGTTCTAAGTTTCCCCGCCCCTTTTTTCAGTGCACTTACCCGTGGTGCGCCGACTTTCTTTCCAGTATCGGCGCCGAAAATGTAGCTGCTGATTCTCCCCACTCCGTGGACCGTCAGAGGGTCTGGCGCGGCGTGGCAATCACAGTGGGAGGCCTGCGTCGAGAACAGTGCTGGCAGCTGTGCGCGTGCGCTGTGGAGTCTGTGCGCGTGCGCAGTGGAGTTTGCGAGCATGCGCAGTAGCTCCTTGCCCTCCCAGCATGTCCCGACGCTCGCTGCCCCTATCCTTGGCCGAAGGGACGACCCGATGCTCGCCGCCCCATCCCGGCCGAGTGGCCTGCCGCACAGGCCGGTCGCTGCCTTCCCGCGCTCACTTAGACTCTAGTTCATTGTTGTAGCCTCTCGCACCCCCATTGCCTGCGTTCTCTGCTGCCAGTGCTGCCCCTCCCATTCAAGTGGCGCAGTGTGTGCATGGTGTGTTCCGAGGGAAGCTTGCTGGGGAGCCCGGGGGAGCAGGAGCTGGGGGAGCCCGGGTGGGGCGCGGCTTGAGTCCGGGCCACCAGATCAACACCAGGAGTCATACAGCATGTTTGCGGGGGAATCCTTCGAGACACGACACTGGGAGGATGAAGCTACTGGTTTGTGTCGCTGATCACGTCTATGACAAGAAATTTCAAAGCATTAATGCCTAAAGACAATATCTCTTTTGGACTTTATAAATCGAGTTCAAGACTCAAGCCACTCTGAGGGCCACAAGGAACAGGTTCGTGCGGGGAGACTTTTGATCGGGATGGGGGGAGGGAGAAAGAGTTTTGATGGGGGGTGGCGGGGTGCGGGGGGGGAGGAGGAGACTTTCTTTAAATTATTTAGAAAAAGAACAAGCTGCTCGAATTAGAAAAGTTGTCCCTAGACTTTCTGCTGATAAGACCAGTAAGAAAGGCAGTCAGCACCATCAAAATCCAACTTCTGATATAAATGCTATTTAAAAAGTGCATATTTTATGAAGCTTTATACAGTGGAATGTGTAAATTATGCAAAAGTTACAGTACAAGATCTGTATTAGTTGTTGTGAAGTTGTTTATTGGGAAGATTGAAGCCATTGTTTTCAGTCCCCACCACAAACTCCGTTCTCTAGACACTGACTCCATCCCTCTCCCCAACTCCTGTCTGAGGCTGAACAAGACTGTTTCCAACCTTGGTGTCATATTTGACCCTGAAATGAGCTTTTGACCACATATTTCCATTTCCGTAACATCGCTCATCTCTGCCTTTGCCTCACCTCATCCGATGCTGAAGCCCTCATACTTGCCTTTGTTACCTCTAGACTTGACAATTCCAATGTACTCCTGGCTGGCCTCCCACATTCTACCCTACATAAACTAGAGCTGATCCAAAACTTGGCTGCCCGTGTCCTAATTCGCACCAAGACTCACTCATCCATCACCCCTGTGCTCGCTGACCTACATTGGCTTCTAGTTAAGCAACACCTCGATTTCAAAATTCTCATCCTTATTTTCAAATCCCTTCATGGCCTCGGCCCTCCTTAGCTCTGTAACCTCCTCAAGCCCCACAACCCCCGGAGATGTCTGCGCTCCTTTAATTTTGCCCTCCTGAGCATCCCTGATTGTAATCGCTCAACCATTGGTAGCCGTGCCTTCTGTTGCCTAACCCCCAAGTTCAGGAACTCCCAGCCTAAACCTCTCCGCCTCTCTACCTCTCTTTCCTCCTTCAAGATGCTCCTTAAAACATGCATCTTTGACTAAGCTTTTTTGGTCACCTGCACTAATTTCTACTTATGCGGCTCACTGTCGAATTTTTATCACATAATACTCCGATAAAGCGCCTTGGGACGTTTCACTACAATAAAGGCGCTATATAAATACAAGTTACTTTTGTTACTTTTACTCTTTCACCTAAATAATGCCAAGGTGTTGTTATTTTGAAACCCAAGCAATCAGCAATTCAGTAGAATTTGATGATCGTCGCATCATTTCAGTTTGTTTGTTAATCAGGAGCAGATAGACTGCAGACCGAATGGGCACTACTGTGTCTCTTAAGTCAGATATATTACAATGCTACTAACATGGAGCATTTGTAACTGTGCTCAGTTAGAGGAGCAGTTCGGGTGGCATATTTGGCAGCAGCGATGCTTTTGTAAGGATGGGAAAAATCTGCGAGGTGCCTGCTCCTGATTGCTGTCTGTTGGAAGTGAGTGTGGGTGGACACCTGTGATCAAATAGCTTCCAAACACTGCCAAGGCTCAAAGATGAAGAATAGGGGTAGTATTGGAGACCTGTTGGTTCAAGGGAACAGTACTCCAACATCTCTCTGGACATTGAAGAGAAAAGAAAATACACACCCATACATTATATACACATATATATGTGCATGAGTGAAATACCTCTTTAAATAGTGTGCGTTATTTTGCTGTGGAATCTGTGTAGCATTATGACTTGTTCTTAAATTCTGTGTCTCACATTACATAAAACCACTTATTAAAATATACTGCCCATAAGGCAGTGGTTGACAGTGGTAATGGTATCTACAGGAACAGGGGAAATTGACAAATTGATAAAATAAAACTTCTTGTTACTGACAAAAGTACCAATGTCTGGAAGTATGCTGAAGGCCATAAATATCCTGGGATCCAAATAACATTGGTAAACCACTCTAGCTTTGCTTTTAGATTTAAACAAAGCCCCGTGGGTTTGCAAATATAATGCAACTGACCATTCCCTGTACAGCAAAGAACCTGGAGTTGTGCTGTGATCATACTTGAAGCACTCTGCTGGTGTAGTCAATTACCTGCACATGTTCTCTTCCTGCTGCTTGTAGCTCTTGGGGTTTTGGTTTTGGTTTTGGTCTCCAAGTACACTTCAGTTTCCTAAATGCAAACTTGTTTCCAGGAGCTGCAACTATCTGCGATGTAAATCATGGTCTTTGGACCTTTAGACTAATGTTAGCTTTGGAAAAGAAATTACCATTATGTCTCAATTATTGAGCACTTGATTTGTAACTTAGCGCAGTTGCAATCTGTTATCACTGGTAGCAGATCCCCGTGCAACTGCTCACTTGTGTATTCAGCTGCAATTTGAAATATTGAATTTGTGTGGATGCAAATACACTGGAAGAAAAAGAGTTTGTATTCCATTTTCTCTGTTTTCCCCACATGTGTGCTTAGCTAATTCTTCTCTACGGTTAATATTCATGACTGTCTCTCACTGCCTTACTCCAGGTACTAGGCAGCTAGAGCATTGGATCCAAGGAGAACCTGCCCGCCCTGGGAAAACAGTATAGAGAGATCCTGTGAATATTCGGGGAGGGCGAAGGGTGCAGTTGTACACTGCCAGTTGAACACACACAGCCTCAAGAGGTGCTTTTACCGATACCTAATTGACGGTACTGACACACACAATCTTACCAATCTTTGATTAGCTGACAGCAGTACGGAACCAATTTCTCTTGGGTCTCTCCATCTGCTGCTAATGCTACCACTTCCCACAATGGCCTCTAAACATGCACTTGCATCCTGACCGAAAATTATATTATGGTGCTAGCCATGCAGGTTCAATTTGATGCAGTAAAGTGTGAGGTGGCACACTTTGGGATAAATAAACAAGGAACAAGCAGATACACGTAATGGAAAGATGCTCAAGGGTGTGGAGGAACAGGGAGACCCATGGGTGCAAATACATAATTCCCTGATTGTTCAACTGCAGGTAACTAAAGCCGCAAATTCCACTCGAAGCGCTTCCACTTCTCACCCGCTGCCCACTTCTCAGTCACATGTGGCCTCGTCTCCCACTGAGTCTGCCCCTGCACAGGTTCAGGTGGAGCAGTCTTTGGTGAGGCCTGTAATGTATGCACCTGTGAGGATGCTCACAGGTTTGCATAGCTGTTGAGATGGAGCGAGAGTTGGGCACCGGAGGGACAGGAGTGCATCGTCACCCCCGGGAACAGAATCTTAATTTAATTTGGCAAAGTTCCCAGTTAATTTGTTAATTTGAGGGTTCTAATGTGCTTACAAAAAGGGGGCCCTTGATTTAAAGTTATTTGAAAATAGTTGTATAGCTGTTGAGTGGGAGTGGCTTAGCCAGTCACGTGATGTTCAGAAGACTCCATAAAACCCCAACCAGTTGGGTTCAGGGAATCCACGATGAGGCAGGTATTTGTGAGCCTGGTGGATGAACTGGTAATGTGCAGTGTGATTGTTAAACCTTTTGCTAATAAACCAACTTGTTCTGAATACCAATGTGTTGCTATGAATTCGCTATGAATTATTAAGTAAAGAACCCATGAAGCAAATACATTAGAGCCCTCACGGTCTCCAATACCCAGAGGACGTTGGCCAAGAGCATCTCAGCAGTCAGAGCAGGGATGTGAGCAGCCAGCTTGCCTCTACCCCTGCTGAAGCCACACAGGTTGCATCTTGTAGAAGCAATGCTCCTGATAAGCTGTGCAGCTGTTTGCCAGTCCCGTGCAGCCCGCCACTGGCTTTTTTAATATTAATTTCCGCGCATGCGCAAAACTGTAAATGAGCCAAGTTGCATTGGGTATCTCTTGTCGCCTAGCATCCAACCCTTAAGTCTACTTCCAGGTACCGAAGAGATCGGGGACCCTGGACTGCCACAGGATGAAAGCATCATGGCAGCTGCCCGGAAATCTTGCGGACACCGACATAAACATAGGTTTCTGGTTGCACGCCGGCTACACATTAATGGGGTGGATGCCCTTGCAGTTTACAAATACTCCGTTGTTCTGGTGTGCCCGGCTTACCCCAATTGTGCACTCGATGGCGCTCTGCACAGAGTTGCAAAACTGAGCGCCCGCTCATTCTGACTGGCATAATCACTGGCAAAGTTGACATAATTGCCAGCTTTGGCAGACAAGCCATCAGTGACCTGTCTTGTGTATTTGTGGGTGGCCAACTGGGAGATCCTGGATATGTCTGCGGCAGAGCCCTGGATGGATCCGGGGCAAAAATGTTGAGGGTGGTGGTGTCTTTGACAACCTTTGGTAACGCGTGGCCATCAGGTCCAGCAGGCAGCAAGTCTTCTTTTAAGAGGCTGCAGATGTCTGCCACCACCACATGTGGCATCCTGAGCCTCCTGAGACTCTGGTGTTCAGACATGTCAAGGAAACTCAGCCTCTGCCTGTAGACCCTCTGTCTTAAGTATTGCCTCCGCGAGCTGCATCTCTCTGCTGGTTACCTCTCTGCTGGTTACCTCTGTGTTGCTGCCCTCTCTGCTGCTGCCTTCTCTCCTGTGAAGCTGCAGATCTGTGAGCAGGCTGCTGCGGGTGCTGTTACTGGTGGTGTCGCTGGTCACCTTGGTTCTCATCTGAGGTCCAATCTAAGGCAGCATAAGTGGCACCCATCCTGGTGTGATGGAGCAAACCGACAAAGTGTAGGAAGTAACTTCTCAGCAAAAGTCTTGTGAACAAATCCTTTCCCACAAGCAGGAAAGAAAGCAGCTGTGAATACTTATTGGCATATTTCCTTGAGATTGATTCAGCCCCCTCAATTGCCATTGAGTACTCACCTTGCTTTCACTGACGAGATTCAGGAAGCCCGGGAAACCTGTGGTCCGACATTAAAGCCAAAAGTATGTGTTGATATCGTTCTAATTGAGCGATTAACATACATTAATTGACAACCTGCCTCTCCCGAGGGGATTGCACGCACGCGGCCTAACACACTCGAGCTAAATGTGGAGGTTGGCGGGTTGGAGCCGGCTTTCTGACGCGCTGACTTTTGTCCTGGTTTTAACCCCCCCACCAACACCTTATACCCACCTCGAAGTCACACACTTCATCGTCACTGGGTCAAAATCTTGGAACTCCCTCCCTAACAGCACTGTGGGAGTACCTTCACCACACGGACTGCAGAGGTTCAAGAAAACAGCTCATCACCACCTTCTCAAGATACTTAGGGATGGGCAATAAATGCCGGCCTTGCCAGCGACACCCACATCCCATGAACAATTTTTTTTTTAAAGTGCTCTTAAAGGTTAACACTTTGCCCAAAATCATAGCCTCGCAGCCTCATGAAAATATTGAAATGGTGGAGCTGTGTCCCAGTGCTCCCACATTTCCCATCCCGCCTCTGTTATAACCGGAAGTGGGTGGGCTCGGGGCGGGTTGGTTTTGGGGGGGGGTTCAAAATTCCGCCCATACATTTTTTTAAAAAAAAGGAAGTTGCGAATAAGAAGGAAAGTCAGGGAAAGATTTGTTCTTAATGTAAACTGGTCTGTGGTACATTGGTATATTAGTGAAGGACATTGAAACAACAGGTTCAAGAGGAAACCTGGATGTGTTCCTTGAGAGAGAGAGAGGAATGAGTGAGTGATAAGAAGGTGGGTTGACAATGTTAATCCATCAAAAAGGAATGGGTTTATTGGGCTTTCTCTGTCCTTAAAAACCATATGCAGAACTCTCGTGCCTATGATTGCAATGGAGGAAAGGCTAAAATAGGCTTAGCATCAAAGTGTTGTCAGGACAATTTATTCTATATTTTTTATCTTGGTGTTCCTGGGATGAGAGGATTTTCCTATGAGGGGAGATTGAGTAGACTAGGCCTATATTCCCTAGAGTTTAGAAGAATGAGAGGCAATCTAATTGAAACATATAATTCTTAAAGGGGCTTGACAGGGTAATGCTGAGAAAACACAGTCTCAGAATAAGGGGTCGGTAATTTAGGACTGAGATGAGGAGAAATTTCTTCACTGAGTGTTATGAATCTTTGGAATTCTCCACCCCAGAGAGCTGTAGATGCTCAGACATTGAGTATGTTCAAGACAGAGGTCGATCATTTTTTGGGAACGAAGTGAATGTGGGGAATATGGGGACAGTGCGGGAAGGTAGAGTTTCATGTAGAAGATCAGCCATGATCTTGTTGAATGGTGGAACAGACTCGAATGGCCAAATGGCCGACTCCAGCTCCTATTTCTTATGAAACTCCAAAAATTGGGCCACAATAAGTACCAGATAATTAGAACAAATAAGCTTTTATGTAACACATCCTTAAGACATTCCAGAGCATTTCACATCCCATGAATTACGTTTTGAAGTGTCGTTAATGTTGTTATATGAACAATGACGGATAGGTAAAGACCCTCTGGTCCATCCAGCCTGTCACACAATTGCGATACCTTGTGTATCACAATATACATACACCCCACCTCACCCCAAAACCATCTGATCTTCTGGGAGAGGGCAAAAATCCAGATTTAAAAACCCAGGCCAATTTGGGGGAGCAAATCTTGGAAATTCCTCTCAGACCCATCTATGTGATAGAAACTAGTCCAGGAGACCTCTCTGGCTCCGAATTCCCTGATGTACCTACCTTTTGTAAGATGTGGAGTTGATGGCCGTCCCAACCAGAAACGGGTCCAGCTCTCGCTTGAAGGAATTCAGTGAATCGCGTCCACCGCACGAGACAGCAGCCTGTTCCAGAGGTCCACTATTCTCTGGGAAAAGTACCACCTCCTAGAGTTGTAGGCTAACACATTGGCTAATTTGTGCATAGAATGTTCCAACAAGCAGCAAATGAGATGAGTTACCAATTAAACTGTGGTGGTTGATTCAGGGATTAATGGCCGGGGTGTGTGGAGAGGCCTACAAAAGGCCACAAGATAAGGAGTCGGGCAGCGTCAGTGAGAGGCGACAGTCCGGGGTGCGTGGATAGGGAATGGAAGGCCAACAGGAAGAGCAGTGTAAGGAAGGTAGTGCAGGGATCCCCTGCGGTCATCCCCCTGCAAAACAGATACACCGCTTTGAGTACTGTTGAGGGGGATGACTCATCAGGGGGGAGCAGCAGCAGCCAAGTTCATGGCACCGTGGCTGGTTCTGCTGCACAGGAGGGCAGGAAAAAGAGTGGGAGAGTGATAGTGATAGGGGATTCGATTGTAAGGGGAATAGATAGGCGTTTCTGCGGCCGCAACTGAGACTCCAGGATGGTATGTTGCCTCCCTGGTGCAAGGGTCAAGGATGTCTCGGAGCGGGTGCAGGACATTCTGAAAAGGGAGGGCGAACATCCAGTTGTCGTGGTGCTCATTGGTACTAACGATATCGGTAAAAAACGGGATGAGGTCCGACGAGATGAATTTAAAGAGCTAGGAGCTAAATTAAAACGTAGGACCTCAAAAGTAGTAATCTCGGGATTGCTACCAGTGCCACATGCGAGTCAGAGTAGGAATCGCAAGATAGCTCGGATGAATACGTGGCTTGAGCAGTGGTGCAGCAGGGAGGGATTCAAATTCCTGGGGCATTGGAACCGGTTCTGGGGGAGGTGGGACCAGTACAAACCGGACGATCTGCACCTAGGCAGGACTGGAACCAATGTCCGAGGATGAGTGTTTGCTCGTGCTGTTGGGGAGGAGTTAAACTAATATGACAGGGGAATGGGAACCAATGCAGGGAGGCAGAGGGAAACAAAATGGAGACAGAAGCAAAAGACAGAAATGAGATGAGTAAAAGTGGAGGGCAGAGAAACCCAAGGCAGAAAACAAAAAGGGCCACTTTGCAGCAAAATTCTAAAGGGTTTAAGTGTGTTAAAAAGGCAAGCCTGAAGGCTCTGTGCCTCAATGCGAGGAGTATTCGGAATAAGGTGGACGAATTAACTGCGCAGATAGCAGTTAACGGATACGATGTGGTTGGCATCACGGAGACATGGCTCCAGGGTGACCAAGGCTGGGAACTCAACATCCAAGAGTATTCAAGATTTAGGAAGGATAGACAGAAAGGAAAAGGAGGCGGGGTGGCGTTGCTGGTGAAAGAGGAAATTAATGCAATTGTAAGAAAAGACATTAGCTTGGATGATGTGGAAATTGTATGGGGGAGCTACGGAATACCAAAGGGCAGAAAACGCTAGTGGGAGTTGTGTACAGACCTGCAATGAGTAGTAGTGATGTTGGGGAGGGCATCAAACAGGAAATTAGGGGTGCATGCAATAAAGGTGCTGCAGTTATCATGGGTGACTTTAATATGTATATAGATTGGGCTAACCAAACTGGAAACAATACGATGGAAGAGGATTTCCTGGAGTGCATACGGGATGGTTTTCTTGACCAATATGTCGAGGAACCAACTAGGGGTGAGGCCATCTTAGACTGGGTGTTGTGTAATGAGAGAGGATTCATTAGCAATCTCGTGCGAGGCCCCTTGGGGAAGAGTTACCATAATATGGTGGAATTCTACATTAGGATGAAGAATGAAACAATTAATTCAGAGACCATGGTCCAGAACTTAAAGAAGGGTAACTTTGAAGGTATGATGGTATGAGGCGTGAATTGGCTAAGATAGATTGGCGAATGATACTTAAGGGGTAGACAGTGGATGGGCAATGGCAGACATTTAGAGACCGCATGGATGAACTATAACAATTGTACATCCCTGTCTGGCGTAAAAATAAAAAAGGGAAGGTGGCTCAACCGTGGCTATCAAGAGAAATCAGGGATAGTATTAAAGCCAAGGAAGTGGCATACAAATTGGTCAGAAATAGCAGCGAACCCGGGGACTGGGAGAAATTTAGAACTTAGCAAAGGAGGATAAAGGATTTGATTTGGGCAGGGAAAATAGAGTACGAGAGGAAGCTTGCAGGGAACATTAAAATGGACTGCAAAAGCTTCCATAGATATGTAAAGAGAAAAAGGTTCGTGAAGACAAACGTACGTCCCCTGCAGTCAGAATCAGGGGAAATCATAACTGGGAACAAAGAAATGGCAGACCAATTGAACAAATACTTTGGTTCGGTATTCACTCAGGAGGACACAAACAAACTTCCGGATATAAAAGGGGTCAGAGGGTCGAGTAAGAAGGAAGAACTGAGGGAAATCCTTATTATTCGGGAAATTGTGTTGGGGAAATTGATCGAATTGAAGGCCGATAAATCCCGAGGGCCTGATGGTCTGCATCCCTGAGTACTTAAGGAAGTGGCCTTGGAAATAGCGGATGCATTGACAGTCATTTTCCAACATTCCATAGACTCTGGATCAGTTCCTATGGAGTGGAGGGTAGCCAATGTAACCTCACTTTTTAAAAAAGGAGGGAGAGAGAAAACAGGGAATTACAGACCGGTCAGCCTGACATTGGTTATGGGTAAAATGATGGAATCAATTATTAAGGATATCATAGCAGCGAATTTGGAAAGAGGTGACATGATAGGTCCAAGTCAGCATGGATTTGTGAAAGGGAAATCATGCTTGACAAATCTTGTGGAATTTTTTGAGGATGTTTCCAGTAGAGTTGTCAAGGGAGAACCAGTTGATGTGGTGTATTTGGACTTTCAGAAGGCTTTCGACAAAGTCCCACGCAAGAGATTAGTGTACAAAGTTAACGCACATGGGATTGTGTTGACATGGATTGAAAACTGGTTGTCAGACAGGAAGCAAAGAGTAGGAGTAAATGGGTACTTTTCAGAATGGCAGGAAGTGACTAGTGGGGTACCGCAAGGTTCTGTGCTGGGGCCCCAGCTGTTTACATTGTACATTAATGATTTAGACGAGGGGATTAAATGTAGTATCTCCAAATTGTGAGCTGCGAAGAGGATGCTATGAGGCTGCAGAGTGACTTGGATAGGTTAGGTGAGTGGGCAAATGCATGGCAGATGAAGTATAATGTGGAAAAATGTGAGGTTATCCACTTTGGTGGTAAAAACAGAGAGACAGACTATTATCTGAATGGTGACAGATTAGGAAAAGGGGAGGTGCAACGAGACCTGGGTGTCATGGTACATCAGTCATTGAAGGTTGGCATGCAGGTACAGCAAGCGGTTAAGAAAGCAAATTGCATGTTGGCCTTCATAGCGAGCGGATTTGAGAATAGGAGCAGGGAGGTCTTACTGCAGTTGTACAGAGCCTTGGTGAGGCCACAGCTGGAGTATTGTGTACAGTTTTGGTCTCCTAACTTGAGGAAGGACATTCTTGCTATTGAGGGAGTGCAGCGAAGGTTCACCAGACTGATTCCCGGGATGGCGGGACTGACATATCAAGAAAGACTGGATCAACTGGGCTTGTATTCACTGGAGTTCAGAAGAATGAGAGGGGATTTCATAGAAACGTTTAAAATTCTGATGGGTTTAGACAGATTAGATGCAGGAAGAACGTTCCCAATGTTGGGGAAGTCCAGAACCAGGGCTCACAGTCTAAGGATAAGGGGTAAGCCATTTAGGACCGAGATGAGAAGAAACTTCTTCACCCAGAGAGTGGTGTACCTGTGGAATTCTCTACCACAGAAAGTTGTTGAGGCCAGTTCACTAAATATATTCAAAAAGGAGTTAGATATAGTCCTTACTACTAGGGGGATCAAGGGGTATGGCGAGAAAGCAGGAATGGTGTACTGAAGTTGCATGTTCAGCCATGAACTCATTGAATGGCGGTGCAGGCTCGAAGGCCGAATTGCCTACTCCTGTACCTATTTTCTATGTTTCTATGACATCGCAAGTACTTCCTGCTCTTAGAATAATTGCATGGGATCTTTTCAACCCACTAGAGCAAACAGTCACTGCTTCTGTTAACCTTTCATCTCGAATCCTCTGACAATATAGCACTCCCTCAGAACCGCATTGAAATGCCAGTTTAGATTGAATGTTGAAGGCCTGGAGTGAATTCGTATTGAGTTGTACTTCTCCATGTGCAGCAGTTGGCTTTCGTACCAATGGGCTCAAGCCCAGATTAAAGGAAAGTAGAATATTAATTCTGGTCACGGCTTATTTGGTAGCACAGATCACCGAGCAGAATGATTGGCTTCTGGAGACAGAAGGTATGTAGGAATGGGCCGGATTATCCCTTAGATTCAGAATTAAAGCACAGGAGTCCATTTGGATCTCCGAAAGAGCTATTAGCTTAATCCTTAATCTATCCCCAGATATAGGATATAGGACATGTCCTGTCCTATCGTCAGAGCTTTGAATTAGCTTTTTTTTCCAAATGTTTATCCACTTCATTTGTATCAGCTATAATGGATTCTGCTGCCACCATTTTTTCTGTTGGGACATTTCACATCTGAACAACCCTCTGTGCTTCAAAATAAGTTGTCCTAACCACATTCTTCATTCTTTTGGTGATGATAAATTTATGATGACACAGTTTCTGACTGAGCAGTGGAAATAATTATTCCCTATTTACCTTGTCAAACCCCTTGTACTTTTGAGCATGTCTATCTGATCTCCTGTTAACCAACGTTCTCTTCTTTTCCAATGAACGTGCCCCCACTTTTTCCAGAGTTGTGAACTGTTGCTGAGGACAGACAGGAGTTAGGAGAGAATCCTCGCCACTCCTGCTGTACTTGCCTGCGCTCCAATCAGCGACCTGGTTTTGGGTAATGTCAAATCCAGTCGCTCTCTTCACATCCATCGCCCTCCTGCAGCTGCTCGCGCTGCATCTTGTAGCAGGAGTGGCGAGGTTGGGGCGAAGGAGCGGTGCAGACAGGGCGAAGTAGCAGCGAGAGTTTGTAGAGCAACGCGATTGGGGCCCAGAAGAGGCGAGGGCCCAGGGGCAGCACGGGCCAGCCCACACAGTGATATGTGTGCGCACTAGCTCCGTGCAGCAGAGCTGGTCTCCAGTCGTCTTGCCACTGGACCAAGACCTAGCTCTGTCAAGCCCGTGTGGTGGCTGGTGTGCAATAACCACCACATGTTAAAAAAATTCACACACGGGCATCTTGCACTCTTCAAGATGTAGTTCGGGATCTGGAATATTAGGTCCTTCATTGGAACACGTGCGAACTCATCCCTTTTTGGCGTGGAAGCAAGTCATCCTCAATTCGAGGGACTGCCTATGATGATAATGATGATAATGAGAGAATCCACCTCAGGAAAGGTATATTGGCCTTGGCGGCAGTGGGTGTTGGGGGGAGGGGAGTGGGGTGGGGCGGGAGGCTGGGGAGGTAGTAGCAGTAAAGATTCACCAGAACTATACCAGGGCTTAAGGGCAAAATTATGAGGACAAGTTGCAGAAACTTGGCTTATTTTCTCTTGCGTATAGAAGATTAAGAAGTGATCAAATTTAGATGTTGAAAATGATAAAAGGATTCAACAGGGTGGAGAAAGAATTTGGGAGAAAAACTCGGGCTGGACGCAAACTACTTTTCGCCCGGGCGTTGCGCTGCTAACAACCGCAGGAGTTTAACAGCGACGGTAACCAATAACGTGGAATGTGGGAAGGGAGGACCTTGAGACAATCACTATCACTAGGGAGGTAGTGCTGTACAGGCTAATGGGACTCAAGGTAGACAAGTCCCCTGGTCCTGATGAAATGCATCCCAGGGTATTAAAAGGGATGGCGGAAGTTATAGCAGATGCATTCGTTGTAATCTACCAAAATTCTCTGGACTCTGGGGAGGTACCAGTGGATTGGAAAGCAGCTAATGTAACGCCTCTGTTTAAAAAAGAGGGCAGACTAAAGGCAGGTAACTATCGGCCAGTTAGTTTAACATCTGTAGTGGGGAAAATGCTTGAAGCTATCATTAAGGAAGAAATAGCGGGACATCTAGATAGGAATAGTGCAATCAAGGAGACGCAACATGGATTCATGAAGGGGAAATCATGTTTAACTAATTTACTGGAATTCTTTGAGGATATAACGAGCATGGTGGATAGAGGTGTACCGATGGATGTGGTGCATTTAGATTTCCAAAAGGCATTCGATAAGGTGTCACACAAAAGGTTACTGCAGAAGATAAAGGTACGCGGAGCCAGAGGAAATGTATTAGCATGGATAGAGAATCGGCTGCCTAAGAGAAAGAAGAGAGTCGGGATAAATGGGTCCTTTTCGGGTTGGAAATCGGTGGTTAGTGGTGTGCCACAGGGATTGGTGCTGGGACCACAACTGTTTACAATATACATAGATAACCTGGAAGAGGGGACAGAGTTGTAGTGTAACAAAATTTTCAGATGACACAAAGATTAGTGGGAGAGCGGGTTGGATAGAGGACACAGAGAGGCTGCAAAGAGATTGAGATAGGTTAAGCGAATGGGCTAAGGTTTGGCAGATGGAATACAATGTCGGAAAATGTGAGGTCATCAAAAAAAACAGTAAAAGGGAATATTATTTGAATGGGGAGAAATTACAACATGCTGCGGTGCAGAGGGACCTGGGGGGGTCCTTGTGCATGAAACTCTTTTGAGTTAAACTGCAAAAACATAAAACATGTATCCGTGCCACCCGACCTGGATGACACACACAAGACATTTACAAGGCCCCTTTTTTATTTATTTTTTTTTTTGTGGTTTTTTTTTTTTTTGGGGCACTAAAATCAAATTTTTCCTTTTTCCAGTGCCCCCTATAAAAGGAGAGGGGGACACTAAAAGCACCGGCAATTAAAACAAATTAAACTTTAAAACGTAAAATCAAATTAAAATTTGGTTGCCGGGCGTGATGATGCACTCCAGTCCCTCCGGTGCCCACCTCTCGCGGAAGGCCGCGAGCGTACCGGTGGACACCGCGTGCTCCATCTCCAAGGACACCCTGGACCGGATGTAAGAGCGGAAGAGAGGCAGGCAGTCAGGTTGAACGACCCCCTCGACCGCCCGCTGCCTGGACCGGCTGATGGCACCCTTGGCCGTGCCCAGGAGCAGTCCTACGAGGAGGCCCTCGGACCTACCCGCTCCCCTCCGCTCAGGGTGCCCAAAGATCAGGAGTGTGGGACTGAAGTGCAGCCAGAATTTCAGGAGCAGCCCCTTCAAATAATGGAACAGGGGCTGCAACCTCGTACACTCAATAAAAACATGGAACACGGACTCCTCCAGACCGCAGAAATTGCAGGCGGCCTGGGAGTCCGTGAACCGGCTTAAAAATTTATTGCACGGCACTGCTCCGTGCACCACCCTCCAGGCCAAGTCCCCGATGAATAGTGGGAGGACCCCTGCGTAGAGTGCCCTCCATCGGGGACCCCCGCCTCCTCCGGACGGCAAGATGGTACGCCATGGCGTGTCCGGACGGCCGGCGAGGATGGCAAAGTTGAGGGTGTGCAGGAGCAGCCCGTACAGGAAACCCCTCCGCGCGGAACTGAAAGGCACGGAGGGGATTTCCCCGAGGCGGCTCAAGTTGTGAGGCGCCGGCCCCCGAGGGAGGTTCCGGGGTTTGGCGCCGATGAGGAATTCCGTCCGGACGGGGGTCAGTTCGGACGGGATCTCCCCACGTGCTTGAGCCTCCTCGATACACCTAACGGAGTCAGGGCCCAGAGCTGTTTTTAGCGACTCGATGGCATCGGCCGCGCGGCGGACGTTGGCAGAATTTAGGCGCCGCGCCAGCGTGACTGGCGCCATCCAGCCCGCTCCTCCGCCATCGAGCAGGTCCCTGACCCTGGTCACCTCACCAGCCACAGCCCTCTCTTCCGACCGCCACATGAAGCCTCGGCCGTGGAGGTACGGATTCCCGAGCAGCGGCTCCTGCAGGACGGCCGCCACTCCAGCCGGTGGAGAGCTGCGCTTGGTGGAGACTTTGTTCCAGACCCTGATGAGTTCCCTGTAAAAGACAGGCAGCTCCCGGAGGGCGGTCCTGGCACCCCCCAAGTTCACAAACAGGAGCTGCGTGTCATAATTGAGGTCGAGCTGCTGGCGGAAGAAATACCTCGCCAGAGCACACCACCTAGGAGGGGGCTCGACGTAAAGGTATCTCTGCAGGGTCTGAAGACGGAAAGTCGCGAGCTGGGCGCTGACGCACACCAACGACTGACCGCCCTCCTCAAGCGGGAGACTCAAAACCGCGGCAGAGACCCAGTGCTTCCTGTTGTTCCAGAAGAAGTCCACCAGCTTCTTCTGTATCTTGGCGACAAACGCAGGGGGAGGGGTCAAAGTGACCAGCCGGTACCACAGCATTGCGGCCACCAGCTGGTTTATGACTAGCGCTCGACCCCTGTAGGACAGCACTCGGAGCAGTCCTGTCCAGCGCCCTAGGCGAGCGGCGACCTTGGCCTCCAGCTCCTGCCAGTTCGCCGGCCAGGTTCCCTCGTCGGGGCTAAGGTAGACTCCCAGATAGAGGAGATGGGTCGTGCTCCAGGCAAAAGGCCTGAGCTCCTCCGGCAGGGAGTCCACCCGCCACTGACCCACCAGGAGTCCGGAACATTTCTCCCAGTTGATCCTGGCGGAGGACGCGGCCGAGTAAATCTCCTGGCACTCACGCATCCTCCGCAGGTCAGCGGGATCCTCTACCGCGAGGAGCACGTCATCGGCGTAAGCCGAGAGGACGACCTCCACGCCCGGCCCTTGCAGAGCCAGTCCCGTCAACCTCGTCCGCAAGAGGCGCAGGAAAGGCTCCACGCAAACGGCGTATAACTGGCCGGACATGGGGCATCCCTGGCGCACCCCTCTCCTAAAGCGAAGGGGCGCCGTCAAGGACCCGTTAACCTTAATCAGACACTCCGCGGCGGCGTACAAAAGTCGGATCCGGGCGACGAAATGCGTCCCGAACCCGAAAGCGCGCAGAGTTCCGAGCAGATAGTCGTGATCCACCCTGTCGAACGCCTTCTCTTGGTCGAGGGATAGGAAGGCGACCGACAGACCAGCCTCCTGGGAGCAATGGATGAGGTCCCGGACCAGATGGATGTTGTCGTGGATCGTCCGGCCCGGGACCGTGTATGACTGGTCGGGGTGGATCATGTGGTCCAGCACGGCACCAAGGCGAGCAGACATCGCCCTGGCGAAAATTTTGTAGTCCGTGCTGAGGAGGGAGACCGGGCGCCAGTTCTTAAGGAGGCGGAGATCGCCCTTCTTAGGCAGCAGGACGATGACTGCCCTGCGCCAAGATCCTTGTGCATGAATCCCAAAAAAGTTAGTTTGCAGGTGCAGCAGGTAATCAGGAAGGCGAATGGAATGTTGGCCTTCATTGCGAGAGGGATGGAGTACAAAAGCAGGGAGGTCCTGCTGCAACTGTACAGGGTATTGGTGAGGCCGCACCTGGAGTACTGCGTGCAGTTTTGGTCACCTTACCTAAGGAAGGATATACGAGCCTTGGAAGGGGGTACAGAGTCGATTCACTAGGCTGATTCCGGAGATGAGGGGGTTACCTTATGATGATAGATTGAGTAGACTGGGTCTTTACTCGTTGGAGTTCAGAAGGATGAGGGGTGATCTTAGAGAAACATTTAAAATAATGAAAGGGATAGACAAAATAGAGGCAGAGAGGGTGTTTCCACTGGTCGGGGAGACTAGAACTAGGGGGCACAGCCTCAAAATATGGGGGAGCCAATTTAAAACCGAGTTGCGAAGGAATTTCTTCTCCCAGAGGGTTGTGAATCTGTGGAATTCTCTGCCCAAGGAAGCAGTTGAGGCTAGCTCATTGAATGTATTCAAATCACAGATAGATAGATTTTTAACCAATAAGGGAATTGAGGGTTATGGGGAGCGGGCAGATCAGCCATGATCTTGTTGAATGGTGGAGCAGGCTCGAGGGGCTAGATGGCCTACTCCTGTTCCTAATTCTTGTGTTCTTATTATGTTCCTATGTCCTGCTCCTACTGGTAGCGCCCCGTGCCGCTGCACCGATGATGACATCATCAACGTGTGCAGCAACCCATTTGCGCCCGGAGTGAACATTCGGTCGTGCCCTGTGAAGCTGCCACGGGACGAAAATTAAAAGGGAGATGTGGCAACAAAAAAAAAATGGCCCACATGTTTGTAGATCGCGGGGGTCCGTGCCGCGATCTTGCAGCCCGACATTCCGCTTTTGTGCCGGGCTGCTGCCACGGCACCCGCTCCCTGTTGGTCCAGTGATGGCCCCGTTTCCCGCCCGCAGAGTCAGCTGCTTGGACCTCCCCTTTAATGGAAGGGGAGGGCCCTGTCTTCATGCCAGTGTTATGCGGCCCACCACGTAGTGCTGCAAACCCCATGTGGCTTTGCGCCCCGGTCCCTCCCCCGAGAGGAACTGCAGCAGGATATTTTGCGTTGCACTTCCTCTCGGGTGCGGTAAGCTCAATTTCGCTCCCGGGGTGGGACTTCACCCCCTTTATCTATTTCCTCAACTGGGGGAATCCGGAACAAGAGGGAAGCAGTTCTTCACACAATCTGGAACTCTTTCCTCCAAGAGACAATGGGTGCGAGGCAAATTGGAGCTTTCAAGACTGAGATCAGTCGATTTTTGTTAGGTGTGGGTATTAAGGGATATGAGTCAAAGGCAGGTAAATGGGGTTGAATTACAGATCAGGCATGATCTAACTGAAAGACGGAACAGTCTCTAGGGGCTGAATGGCCTACTGTTCCGTTATTCCAGAAAAGATCATTTGAACTACACACATCTATTGCACTGGTAAAATGAATTGATCTGTTTCATTGTGGTTACTTTTCACTAATAATGCACATTAATATGAGCTGTTTGTTAATCATATGAAATTGCTTGAGTGAATAAAGGTTTTACTGAAAACCAAAATGATCCTGTTGCTGCAGAATAGCCAAAACCTGCCACGTCACAGCTGCTGTCTCTTACAATGATTTTGGAATCACTGTGACAGTTCCTGTCAAAAGGCTTCACCAAATAATATCCTCCTTTTTGTTTCAAATCCATTTTCTTTTGAAGTATAATATCAGCAATCCCAGTTTCAAGGATGCATCAAATATCTGTATCCATTTCAATTGGACAGCTGCACTAGGGTGACATAGGTTTTGGAATATTCCTGAACTGCAATGTAATTTCACTAAGTTCTAATGAACGATCTTTCTATTAGCCTATCTTTTGTCTTTTCAAATACTGATTGATCTGTTGTACCGTTCTGTGACTTCTATTTAACTCTACAGCACTGAAAGTGTTTGAAAGTCCTCTTTATTCTTCCAGCTACACATCTTTCTGCTTGTAAAATGTTAATTTATCTTCTGTTTTATCAAGTTCTGCGCCAAAGAATATATACATTTCCAGAGGGCAGTCCATAACGGCAATGATCCTGGGAGCCGAAATTGGGCCCCGCCCCAAACGGGGCACATTCACCATATTTAACGTTTTTCTCCGCCCCAATCCATGGGGCAGAGATCCGACAGAAATTCAGGTCTTTGAAATGTTTTTCCCAGCAGGTCCGGTGTTTTGGGTGGGTGCAGGGTGGAAGTGGCCTTCGGTCGGGTCGGCCACCTGTCCCAGTCATCAGCGGCTTTAGTTCGGTCCACTGGGCCATCGGGGAGGGTTTCGGACGGGCCAGTGGCCTGGCACCCAACATGGGTGCGCCGCCCAGGCACCGACTGGTGGTCGATCCGCTTCCGCGGGGCAATTTCCCGTGCGGAACGGAAAGGGGGACGCCGGCAATCGGTGGGGGATCAGTGTGTGCCCGACGGGGCGGGAGCACGGGCGACACGGTAGCGATTACCGCTGCAAAGCCCAGATAGGGCAATTTAAAAGTTGGTCCTTACTCCGTCCCGACTAGGCGGGGAGTCATTGAGGTGTTCACGGCTCTTAAAGAAAACGGCATTTTTGGCCCCCTAGACTCCAGGGATAGGTATCCTGCCATGGAATCATTCCTCACCCTGCTTTTATCAGTGGACTGAAGTCGGGACAAGTACAATGGTCGCGATTTCCCCGACCTGGGTGGGTCTGTTGCACCCAGGGTTGGTGGTGGGTCCCGGCCTTGCTGCTGGCTCCATCACGACCTCCAACATGACTTTCCCCTGATTGGGCTTATTAAGCCTGCCCAGCGCATTTCCCAGCCTGTTGAAGGAAACAGGTCATTTGATGACAAGTCATCAGCCGATATCTTTAAAGGGACCATGCGCAAATTTACTTTGACATTTGTGCTATTTGTGCAACTTTGGCACATTTACACAATAAATAGTGTGCAATTTTTGAAACTTTTAAAAACAATACCCCGAAACGATGCACTTAACGCACATCACATGGGCCTTTTGAGGTGCTACAAACACTGACAGAGGTGCACAAAGGTGCACAACTGCACCCAGGCTCTCCCATGACTCACTCCATATGCTTATTGCAGGAGTTCTCTTCCCTTCCAATGGGCGGAAGGGACCTCTCCAGCCTAGTTGCACATTGCACAGGCGGGCACAAGCAGGGATGTCATCAAGAGGACCAGGCTGCAGTGGTGAAAACTGTTCAATGATCTCAGTAGATCACGAAACGTTACTGTAAAGTCACACTCAACCTCATCCTGCTGTGCCACCCATCACATCCCCATCGACCTGCCTTCCCTACCCTACTCCTGTACATCCTTACACCAACTTACCTTAGACCTCCACCCATCCCCCTCTATCTACATTATAACTTCCCGATCTCAGTAGCCATCCCTCACACCCATCCTCATCCTAGTCTATCCATATCAACTAACAGCACACAAGGGTAGGCACATGTGAAGTTCCTGTTAATGTGCTGTCAAACATTAAAATCTTTATTTTCAACACTTTCCATTCTTGGACAGATTTGTCTGGCTTAGTGCATTGCAGTGAATGGTGAGACATCACAGTACCCCCCGCAATGCTGATGAGTGTGAAACGAATGGCTTGGCCATTGTCGGCATGCTTCTTGTTGTTGGTATGGGGTGGTCACAACCTGGCGCATCATTCGGCAGCCAGGGTGTACAGCGTCTAGTTAAGTAAATGTGGCCATGCTGAGGCTATCCCTGGCGTCCCGGGCAGCAATATGGTTGCGTGCTGATGTCCCCTGTCCTGTACACCATCAGGTGATTGCGGAGAAGTTTGGTGTGTTTGTTGGTGCTGCTGATGGGCCTGCTGCTACTGATGTTGTAGTTGATCGTGGTGGGATTCCGAGGACCAAAGTGAGACAGTATAAACCGTACCCATTCTGATGTAATGGTGGCAGGTGAACTTGAGATGACAGAAGCGATCTGTCAATGGTGAGAGAGGTTGTTCCAATGAGGTGACACTGAATAGAGAGTTTGCTCTAAACACTTGCAGTCTGCATAAAACTCAATCTGACTTCCAACAGTAAACAACAGCTTCTGAGCTTGGAAAGTGAACAGCTGTGAGATGGGAGCATTTATAGCTCACTTTCAGCTGTCAAGTAATGAGATGATTCCATGGCCATTCAACTCCTGCCCTGCTTACGTGACATGATCCCCGAGGAGCGTGGACCCCATTGAGCGACCTGCTAAACTCTGAAGGTGATCTGAAAATAGTTCTTAATCCTCTATTAACAAGGTCATAAATACCTGAATTGCCACCCCCTTTGCTGCGTGCCGGGTCTGCTGAGCGTTGACAGACCCGACATTGGGGAAGGCACGTGGTGGCAGGTTGACAGCAGGGTCCTGACACGCTGTCAAAAGTTTTTTTTCCCCATCCGACCTGCCATCGATTGCACGCGCTGACCCCCCCTGGAAAATTCCCCCCAGAGTCTTTACTCCAATATCAGTCTTCCTATAGTTATAGGTACAGTGAATGATGTGTATGTATCCTGATATCAGCTTTTAGTGTCAGTGTACATACAAGAATGATGTGCACTGTGAATCACCATATAGGCCCCGAGTTTCATGCCGCGGCAAAAACGGCGCACCTCCGAGCTGGGCGCCTGTTTTACGTGCCGAAAACTGCGCCTAAAAAAAAATCCGATTTTCTCGAGCTTCTTGGAGCTCGTTGTCTGCTTGGCGCGGCGCGCTCTTCGCAGCAGGGGGCGGAGCCTAACACTTGCGCCGATTTTCTAAGCAGCAGGGGGCGGGTACAATTTAAATTAGCCTTCGTGGTGCCGGCAACCCTGCGCGTGCGCGTTGGAGCGTGCGCGCACGCGCAGTCTCACACAAACATTGGCACTCGGCCATTTTTAAAAATACTGCAGAAAAAGTGAAGATTTGTTTCTTGGACCCCTGCAAAGGCTTGTAATTTAATTTTTTTTGATATTTCTGTGTGTGAGGGAGTGCTTTTAGCAGCACTGCTGAATAAATCACCTGCTGAAATCAGTGAGTTCAGCTTTTCACTGCTAAACTTGCAGAACCGGTGCTGCATTGGTGCATGCAAAGTAAGGACTGTGTGTTTGGAGAAATAAGAGTGCCAATTCAACTTTGCAATAATACGTGGTATTGACAATGCAGCACCCATTCTGCAAATTTAAATATAATACTGTCGATGTGGCTGCCTCTCCCTGTCCAAATGGCCTCAGTCGCCCTCACAGCTCGAAGGCTGCTGCTGTATCTTCGGCTGCCGGCCAGCCACTGACGCCGCTGATATCCTATGGCCGAATGGCCTCACGTCCGTCTGCTGCTGATTCTTTGGCTGCCGGCCAGCCACTGACGCCGCCCCTAAATCGTGGCCGAATGGCCTCAAGAACCTTAATGAGCTGCGTGTGTCCTGCGTTGATTCTTCGGCTGCTGGCCAGCCACTGACGCCGCTGCTATCTCATGGCCGAATGGCCTCACATCAGTCCGCTGATTCTTTGGCTGCTGGCCAGCCACTGACGCCACTGATATCTCATGGCCGAATGGCCTCGGGTCCGTCCGGTGCTGCTTCTTCGCGGCCAGCCATGAAGAGAATGAAGGCCTGCCTCAAGCACTGCAGCTCAGCTCGAAGCTTGCTGCCACTGCCGTCGAGACACTGACGCCACACCGCTGCCTGTCTCCAACATGAAAGGCCTGCTTGAAGCACTTTCACACAGGTAGGAACATGGTTTATTTAATCTTTTCTTTGCTTAAAAATTTTTATTCAGGTTGGATTTATTTGTATAATATTTGTATAAGTATAACTAAGGATTTATTGTAGAATTTAATGACTTCCCTTCACCCCCCCACCTCGTTAACTACGCCAGTTTGTAACCTACGCCTGATTTTCTAAAGTGTAGACAAGGTTTTTTTGAGCGTACAAAAATCTTCACTTACTCCATTCTAAGTTAGTTTGGAGTAAGTTTTCACTCACAAAACTTTGAAATCAGGCGTAAGTGGCCGGACACGCCCCCTTTTGAAAAAAAAAATTCTGTTCCAAAGTGAAACTGTTCTACCTGACTAGAACTGGAGCAAACTAAATGTGGAGAATTCAGATTTCTAAGATACTCTGTTCTACACCAGTTGCTCCTAAAAAAATCAGGAGCAAATCATGTGGAAACTTGGGGCCATAGTGTTTATGTTTAGAAAAGTGCTCTCTGAATTGGATGCACTTGCAGTTTAAAAATATTGATTAATGGAGAATGTCAGCAGTAGAAGCTCTTCGGGCCCGCTGGCCCGTCGACTCTTTGGGGCCTGCCTCGGGCCGCTGACCTCTCTCTTTCCCCCCGACCTCAGGTGACCTCTTTCCTCTACCCCCCCCCCCACCTCCCCCGCCGATGACCTCCCCTCATCCGGCACAGGTTAGGGCCCGAGGGTGCCGGATAAGGGAGGTATAACCTGTATCAGTAAAAGTGACCATAAAGCTGTCGGATTGTCGTACAAAACCCAACTGGTTCACTAATATCCTTCAGATAAGGATATTTGCTGTCCTTACCCAGTCTGTCCTATATGTGACTCCAGTCCCACACCGACACGGTTGACACTTAAATACCCTCTGAAGTGTCCTAGAAAGCCACTCAGTTGTATCAAACCACTACAAACAATACAGGCTGCAGTGGTTTAAGAAGGCGGCACACCAGCAGCTTCTCAGAGAAACTAGGGATCGGCAACAAATGCCGGCCTTACCAGCGCTGCACGCATCTCAAGAGAGAATTTTTAAAAATTCTGTACGTAGAATTGAAATGATTCTTTACGGGTGTTGTAGATTTAGATTATTCTAAAATTAGTGTTATCTCACAATCCAAAATACCATCAAATATCCTCTGTTAAAGTCTATAGATCACATCTTGTAAAATTAAGAGTGGCGTTTTACCGCAGTGCTAGGATAGTGCTGCCTCCATCTCTTGCTTTCTTGCTCTCCAATGAGAAAAAAACAATAGAAAACACCTGCAAATATCACACTATGAAGAAGGAACCAAATAAAGAAAAAGGGAGACATAGAAGGGCAGCAGAAAGAATAAAGATTAGCAAGTAATGAGCGAGCAATGAGCGAGTAATGGAACAATACTATTTGCCTGTCCCCTGAAGCTTCTTTGACAGCTTGTACCGTTTAGCTGCGTTTATATGCTGGAGTTAGAGGATGCCTCTGGGTGTCTGGCTTGCAACTAAAAATGTCACTTCAGCTATTTGTCTAAAGTTGACAGCTGTGCGTTCAGGCAATCTCTCTTTGTCTTTCTTTGATTTTGTTAATATTACTATGTGCTCATCATTTTTTTTGTGCTCATCAAAATGAGGGATCTTAGTGGGGGAGAATGGGATGCTACGCATTTCAGGAACCCTGTAGTGTCCTTACACCTTGCTATGGAATCACACGAGGCATGTACTGCAGACAAGGTCACTATATGACCTGAACCTTTATTCCCGGGACCAAGAAGTGCTGACCCTGCGTGGGACCTCTTATATACCTGGGTGACCAGGTGAGGAGTGTCTCCCACAAGTTCACCCCCTGTGGTCAAGGTGTGCATTACTCAGGTGTATACAGTGTACAGTGTTGTTACATAAAGGTTACAGTTGTGTGAAGGTTACAAACATGACATCACCTCCCCCCAACGTCTTTGGGTCAAAGATTGAGTCTTTCAGGCGGTCGACGCTCTCTCGTGGAGCGCCGCAGTTGGGGCTCTGGTGGTTGGGCCTTGGCATGCGTTTCTGTCACCTGAGGTGATTCCGGCCTGTCCGGGCTGGCTGCAGGGACTGTGCATGCTGGTGAATGTTCTTGTTGCTCGTTCACTGGCAGTGGTGTGGGTGACATCTCATGATCTTCCTCGGGTTCCTCAGTGTCCATGCTGAACCTTTTCTTTACTTGGTCCAGATGTTTACGGCATATCTGCCCATTGTTAAGTCTGACCACTATGAACCCTATTCCCCTCTTTGCCAATTACAGTACCCTCAAGCCACTTGGGTCCCAAAGCATGATTGAGAACGAATACAGGGCCATCAATTTCTATGCATCTCCCCACTGAGTTACGGTCATGGCACTCATTTTGGGACTGGCGCTTGCCGTCAACAATGTCTGACATGTCTGGGTGAATGAGGGACAGCCACGTTTTAAGTTCCACGGGCGGTATCTATAGGCCAGCAGGAGGCGCGATAGGTGGTACTGAAGGGAGGGTCCT
Source organism: Pristiophorus japonicus (assembly GCF_044704955.1). Lineage (NCBI taxonomy): Eukaryota > Metazoa > Chordata > Chondrichthyes > Pristiophoridae > Pristiophorus > Pristiophorus japonicus. The sequence goes on along the minus strand of NC_091977.1, from coordinate 500,842,471 downwards.
TGAATCCGGAGCATGCACTGTTTTACGATTTGAACCGCACGTTCCGCCTGGCCATTGGAAGCCGGCTTGAACGGTGCTGTCCTGACGTGTTTGATACCATTACCCGACATAAACTCCTGGAATTCATAGCTCGTGAAACACAGGCCATTATCGCTAACCAGGATGTCCGGCAAGCCGTGGGTTGCAAAGACCGTACGCAGACTTTCCACGGTGGTGAATGTCGTGCACGAATTCAATATGATGCACTCAATCCATTTCGAGTATGCATCGACAACGATAAGGAACATTTTTCCCATGAACGGGCCCGTGTAGCCTACGTGAATACGTGACCATGACCTGGTGAGCCAAGGCCACGGGCTGAGTGGGGCCACCCTGGGGGCATTTCCTAGCTGAGAACACGTCGTGCACCTGCGAACCCAGTGTTCCAGGTCTGAGTCAATTCCCGGCCACCATACATGTGACCGGGCAATGGCCTTCATTAGCACGATGCCTGGGTGCTCACTGTGGAGTTCCCTGATGAATGCTTCCCTTCATTTCTGGGGCATGACTACCCGGCTGCTCCATAGCAGGCAGTCGGCTTGGATGGAGAGCTCATCCATCCGTCTGTGAAACGGCCTGACCTCCTCAGGACACGCTCCGTGTGCGGGCGCCCAATCCCCAGTCAGGACACATTTCTTTATCGGGGATAGGAGGGGATCTCTGTTGGTCCAGATTTTGATCTGGCGGGCTATGATGGGGGAGCCTGCGGTGTCGAAAGCCTCAACGGCCATGACCATCTCCACGCTATGCTCCGACGCCCCTCGGCGTCAGCGCAAATTTCGGTGCCTGGCCGGTGCCGTATGATGTAGTCATACGCAGCCAGTGTGAGAGCCCATCGCTGTATGCGAGCTGACGCATTGGCATTGACAGCCTTGCCAACAGGGATGTTAACGGTTTGTGGTCCGTTTCTAACTCGAACCTTCTGCCGAAAAGGTACTGGTGCATCTTTTTCACCCCGTAGACACATGCGAGTGCTTCCTTTTCAACCATCCCATATCCCCGTTCTGTCTGGGAGAGCGACCTGGAGGCATAAGCCACAGGTTGGAATTGGCCCTCATCATTACTCTGCTGCAACACGCACCCAACCCCATAGGATGATGCATCACACGTTAAAACCAGTTTCTTACAAGGGTTGTACAAGGTCAACAGCTTGTTAGAACAAAGCAGATTCTGTGCCCGATTGAAAAGCCCGTTCTTGACAGTCCCCCAAAAACCATGCACAACCCTTACGCAGGAGCACGTGCAGTGGCTCTAACAATGTGCTTAAGTTCGGTAGAGAATTCCAGAAGTAATTCAATAGTCCCAGAAATGACCGCAACTCCGATGTGTAGCCGGGCCTGGGCGCACGACGGATCGCCTCTGTTTTGGATTCGGTAGGCTGGATCCCGTCTGCGGCAACCCTCTTGCCCAAAAACTCGACCACTGGGGCCAAAAACACACACTTGGACTTCTTTAGTCGCAGGCCTACCCGGTCCAGTCAGCGTAGCACCTCCTCCAGGTTGTGGAGGTGTTCCTCGGTGTCTCGACCCGTGATAAGCATGTCATCTTGGAATACGATTGTTCCGTGGATGGATTTGAGCAAGCTTTCCATGTTCCTCTGGAAGATAGCGGCCGCTGAACGAATGCCAAATGGACACCTGTTGTAAACGAATAGCCCCTTGTGTGTAGTGATGGTGGTCAGAAGCTTGGATTCATCAGCCAGTTCCTGAGTCATGTAGGCTGAAGTGAGGTCCAACTTGGTGAACAGCTTGCCACCTGCCAGCGTGGAAAAAAGATCCTCCGCTCTCGGAATCGGGTATTGGTCCTGTAGTGACACTCGGTTGATGGTGACCTTGTAGTTGCCACAAATCCTGACCGAGCCATCCGCTTTGAGAACAGGAATGATGGGGCTTGCCCAGTCACTGAATTCAACTGTCAAGATTATGCCCTCTCTTAGCAGCCTGTCCAACTCACTCTCAATTCTCTCACGCATCACATACAGCACGGCTCTGGCTTTGTGGTGCACCGGACTGGCGTCCGGGGTGATGCGTATCACTACTTTGGTGCTCTTAAAAGTCCCGACACCTGGTTGAAAAAGTGGCTTGAATTTCTGTAGCGCCTGTGAGCATGAACTTCGCTCCACAGATGAAATGGCGTGCACATCCCCCCATTTCTAGTTCATCTCGGCTAGCCAGCTCCTCCACAAGAGCGCGGACCATTCTCGGGGACAATCCAGAGTGGCAGTCGGTTCTCCGATCCATTGTGTGTGACCACCAAGTTTGCACTGCCTAGTACTAGGATGATCTCTCTGGTGTATGTCCCTAGCTGCGTGTCAATGCGTTCCAATTTTGGCCTGTTAGCTTTGAGTGGCCATAGTTTATCAAATTGTTGGGCACTTATAAGTGACTGGCTAGCTCCTGTGTCCAGCTCCATGCGTACCGGGGATACCATTTAATCGAACTTTCATCATCATAGGTAGCGTTTCGATCTACGAGCTGTGGACGTCTGCCACATGAATCCTCTGGACTTCAGCGTCCATGGCTTTGCCCCAAGCATCACCCTGCCTTGCAGACCCTCGTCTGGCTCCTCTGCCTCGTAAACTAGCCTCGCTACGGGTTTTCTGCACATTCTGGCCAGATGCCCACTGAAGTTACAGTTTCTACACATAAATCGTTGAAACCTACAGATTTTCGCAGCATGTCTGCCACCGCACCTCCAGCATGAGTTGAGATTGTTGTGAACAAAGGAACTGTTAGCAGGCATTCCTCTCTGATTGTCTCTCTGATTACTCCTGAGCACTCTGTTGCTGAGTGTCAATGGTCCCATCCCGAGACGCATTGTCCCTGTGATGGCGTGAATTGCCAATCCCCCTGCCATTGTCTCTGTTGCTGGCCTACCCTAGAGCCTGTTGCTGCCTGGGCAGTGTCGAATTGCCCTTGCCTGCCTGCGGGGTTCTGTGTCTCGTTTACAATGTTAACTCCCTGGTCCATCGCCACGTTGGAACCAGGGCTGCGCGCGTAAATTATCTTGATCTCCTCTTCCCCTGCCATGAAGGTCTGAACTATCAGGGTTGCCCTTTCCAAAGTCAAGTCCTTGGTCTCAATAAGCTTCCTGAAAATCCCGGCATGACCAATGCCCTCAATGAAGAAATCCCTTAATATCTCCCCCCTGCAGGCGTCTGTGAACTTAGAGGCTGGCCAAACGCCGAAGGTCCGTAACGAAGTCCGATATGCTTTGTCCCTCCTGATGCCGGTGTTTATAGAACCGGTGCCGGGCCATTTGTATACTGCTCGCCGGTTTGAGGTGCTCACTGATCAGAGTGCTGAGCTCTTCAATGGATTTGTCCGCCGGCTTCTCGGGTGCGAGCAGGTCTTTCATCAGCGCATACGTCTTGGATCCACAGCTGGTCAGTAGATGCGCCCTCCGTTTGCCAGCCGCTTCCTCACCCAGCCAGTCCTTCGTGACAAAGCTCTGTTGGAGCCTCTCAATGAAATCGTCCCACTCCACACCAACACAGTACCGTTCCTCTGTGCTACCGGTGGCCATCCTCATGGGTCGTTGATTCCTGTTTCTTGTCACCAAATGTAGTGTCCTTACACCTTACTATGGAATCACACGAGGCATGTACTGCAGACAAGGTCACTACGTGACCTGAACCTTTATTCCCAGGACCAAGAAGTGCTGACCCTGCGTGGGACCTCCCTTTATATACCTGGGTGACCAGGTGAGGAGTGTCTCCCACAAGTTCACCCCCTGTGGTCATGGTGTGCATTACTCAGGTGTATACAGTGTACAGTGTTGTTACATAAAGGTTACAGTTGTGTGAAGGTTACAAACATGACAAACCCAGTGTCAGCAAATGCTGCTAGGTCAAGAGTCAGGCCAGACGTAGAGTAAAGCTCCCTCTAATCTGCCCAACAATATGTCCTAATCTCAGAACAGTATCTTCTGCTGAAGCAGGCACCAAGGACATTTTTCCATTCTACATCTGTCAGCTCTCTGAGTGAGATTTCCAATTGCTGCCAAATTAAGCCAGGAAACTCACTTCACATAGAAGGAGGAGACTTTCACACAATCAGTCTTGATTGGATTTGAACCTAGGGCTGGAATTTTCCCCTAAAAAAAACGGTGGGTTTGGAGCATGGAGCAGTTAAAGTGTAAAAAAAAATGAGATTCCCAACTTGATCCCTCCTCCAACCAACTCACTTCCGGTTTCCCCAGAGGCGGGATGGGGCGACCAACCTGCACCCAGGGGGCATTACCTCAATTTAAATATTGTAATGAGGCTGGAAATCTCTCTTTCACTGTCCATTTTGTGTTTAACTGCATTTGTGAAACCCGGCAGTTAAACAGAGGCGGGGACAGCTGTATTCAGGAGGTAAGTGGCTTTATACCTACCTCCTGGATGCAGGGTCCCCAAACATACCCACCCCCCCACAATCAGAGACCTCTCCCAAGAGGCCTCTGATTGCCTTCCCAGGACTTCCCCTCACCTCTTCCCCCAGCGATAATGATGAGGCTGACCACAATCCTCCGGTGTCCAGCCCCGATCCTCACGCTCCCTGACCCCTGCTGATCTTTTCCACCCTCCCAATCCCCGGTCGACCCCTACCGAAACTCTCCCCCAGACCGACCCCTGGCTTCTGAGGCCTACCCACTCGCAGCCAGCCAGCCTGTCAATCTGGCTTGAGGCTTCACATTCAAACCATATCCTGCCGTTAAAGTGGGCAGGGCCTGTGAGAAACCCGGGCTCCTGGATTTCCGTCTCTGAGCCCTCCTGCCCCCAACACGCCTTCCTTGAGAAAATTCCATCCAAGGTGAAGGGTCAGTTTTTACCTCACCCTGCTACCTAGTTCCCCTAATAACTGCTTCTCTGAGCACCCCTCTATTGTTCCAAATACTGCATTCTTCACTCTCTTGCTTGACTTTGGCTCCTCTCTCAATTGGGCCGAAAATTCCGGCCTAGCCGGGTCCATACGAAGTGCGCACGCACCCGGTGAGACCTCGCAATAGCCGGTTCTCGGGGCGCAGTGCGCAAGCGCCGAGAAGCGGCTTTTCCGATCTGTCACAATTTCTTAGAAAAATTCTACGCATCCCCGGGAGAAGGACATCCACGCAGGAGAGATTGGGCTATTAGCCCAACTCATGCCCAGCGAATGTCCTTCAAACTTTTACACCTGGTAAAAGCAGGCATATAGCTTATATTTACCAGCATAACACTTGTAAAACATAGAAAAATTAAATTCATTTTTACATTAAAAACCCTGTCCATTAAGGTTCGTTTATTTTTAACACTATTAAAACACATTAAAACATTTCCCCCAAATATTTTTTTTTGTAAAGCATGTAATTACATTTAATTTAAATTAATTTTAAATATGTGAGTTTTAAAAAATATTATTGTGCTGTGTTTCGGTGTTTTAGGGGGTTATTGTCATTGATAGTAATGGGAGCTCATACAAATAGAGCTTCCATTATTATCATTGAGAATATTGCATAGTGATTGGTGGTCCAGGCCTACGTGACTGCAGCAGTACGTACGTAGCTGAAAGATATCTTCCCATGCGCTGCGCAGCGAATCTAGGCTTCCTACCGGGATCCTACACTCCTCCGGGACCACCAGGTACTTTCGTAGATTTTTTTCGGGTCGGAGGCATTTCTACGAAGGAAGCCTCCGGCTGGAATTTTCCCTCCAATGTTTCTTCTCCTAACCTTTTCAACATTGTTATTGTTTTCCACTATGGATTTCTTGAAAACAAAATAGAACTAATTATGATTTGGAAATAAACTGAAGTGTTGGCCACAGAGTATTTGCCATTCAATTTGAAAATCAATCTTGAGCTTTTTAAGACCAGTTAAATACTGCAAGTGAGATTTTATTTACTGTGTTACTCTGTAAAATCTCTTGCATATACCATTTCATCATATGTGATTTAGTTTATGAAGGTAATATCTCTGTTTAATGTTCGACAGGTAGAATAAATACTGACAATATTTCCCAATAATGAAATAATACTCACTAAACCTACAGTGATTTCGAAGCTTTATGATGCTATCTGAACAGCTCTATGAGATGTTAATCCCAGATACACATTGGTGCACAACTGGTTTAGCCATCTATCTGGCAGGTTCACATCATGGGACCCTGGCTGTGACTGCTGCCGCCAAGTTCCCCCTCCCGTCCGCTGGCCATGTAGTGTGGTGGGACTCCAGGAACATTTATTTTAAATGAGGCACCACCTCACCGGATTCTCTGGGTGCACCGCCAACTTTGCAGCTCACGAGCACCCTTCCTTTCCTGCCTTTTATAGTCGGGGCCTACATTTTAGAAGTGCTTCATTAGCTAGGAAGTGCTTTTGGGATGTCCTGTGCTTGTGTAAGGTGCTATATTAATGCAGGTTTTTCACATTCCAGCCTTAGTGTACTCTCTCAGGTGTCCATTATTCTGTAAAGGGGTACAGTAGCATTGTGGTTATCAAGGGAGTCCAGGGTTATGGGGAGCGGGCGGGGAAGTGGAGATGAGGCCAAGATAAGATCAGCCATGATCCTATTGAATGGCGGAGCAGGCTCGAGAGGCCAAATGGCCTACTCCTGCTATTTCTTATGTTCTTATGTGATTATGTTACTGGAGTAGTAATCCAGAGGCCTAGACTAATGATCTGGAGACATGAGTTCATATCCCATCATGGTGGGGAATTTAAATTAGTTAATTAAATACAAAGCTCGTGTCAGTAATGGAACTACCGGATTGACGTAAAACCCCATCTCGTTCACTAATGTCTTTTAGAGAAGGAAATCTGTTGACCTTACCTGGCCAATATGTGACTCGCAGCAATGGTTGACTCTTAACTACCCTCTACAAGCCACTCAATTGTACCAAACCGCTACAAAGAAGTATCGTGGACTGCAGTGGTTCAAGAAGGCTGCTCACTACCACTTTCCCAAGGGCAATTAGGAATGGGCAATAAATGTCAGCCTTGCCAGCGGCGCTCACATCCCGTGAACAAATTTTTAAAACATCTTTAGATTCCTTGATTTCAAATTATAGCTCATTCTCGGGTGGCTGTTATATTCTATACATAAACTAGCTGAAGCCCTCAAGTAAGTCCTGCTTTATAATTGCTCAGATGCCTATTGATCTGTTGGTCACGTTTTATGATTTAAGATTTCCAGAACAGAGTGCTAAATTATAAGATTTACCCATTATTTTAATACATAGCAAAATTCAACTGAAACCCTCAATAAAATTACAGCTTTGTAGCTCACACACAGCTACCCATTATTCCCTAACCAGTGTTGTAGCTTTTGTTTCAAATTACTTTCCACATACATACAAGGGTAAATACAGTGATCCTGTACTCCCACACGCTAACGGAATACAGTTCGAACAATCAGCATTGTAGTCCTGTCTCCGGTCTACATTCCTATTGGGTGTGCAAGATCAGCAAATTTACCTTTTGATATATCGTGCGCCATTAAAATCTGACAAGCCAGTTAGAAAGAAGAATATGTTAAAGGATTGCATGGGAAGTTATAATTAAGCAATTACCTATCACTTTTATTTATATGTAGAAAAAGACCCGTGAAGTACATTCTGAACCCTCTTCTGGAGAATATCATCAACAACTTGCATTTATATAGCACCTTTAACGTAGTAAAAGGTCCCAAGGCTCTCCACAGGCGTATTATAAGTCCAAAAAAAATTGACACTAAGCTGCATAAGGAGAAGTTAGGGCAGGTGACCAAAAGTTTGGTCAAAGAGGTAGGTTTTAAGGAGCATCTCTTCCCTACACCCACTCCCTAACTCCCAGCCACCAATAGTTGAATGATTATAATCAGGGATGCTGAAGAGGGCCGAATTAGAGGAGCGCAGATATCTCGGGAGGGTGGGGGGGGAGGGGCTGCTGGAGGAGATTACAGGGATAGGGAGGGGCGAGGACATGGAGAAATTTGAAAACAAATGAGAATTTTGAAATCGCGCGTTGCTTAACTGAGAGTCAGTGTAGGTCAGCGAGCACAGGGGTGCTGAGTGAACGGGACTCGATGCGAGTTAGGACACGGGCAGCTGCGTTTTGGATCGTATCAAGTTTACATGGGGCAGAATGTGGGAGGCCAAGCAGGAGTGCATTGGAATAGTCAAGTCTCGAGGTAACAATACAATAAAATGATTCACCACCAGATAGAAGATGAAACTATAATGTGATTGGAATTGTTCATAAATAAATAAATAAATAAAGAAAGATAGATTACGAAAGTAAACTTGCGCAAAACATAAAAACAGATAGTAAAACCTTTTACCGATATATAAAACGGAAAAGAGTGACGAAAGTAAATGTTGGTCCCTTAGAAGATGAGAAGGGGGATTTAATAATGGGAAATGTGGAAATGGCTGGACCTTAAACAATTATTTTGCTTCGGTCTTCACAGTGGAAGACATCAAAACCATGCCAAAAATTGCTGGTCACGGGAATGTGGGAAGGGAGGACCTTGAGATAATCACTATCACTAGGGGGGTAGTAGATAGACAAGTCCCCTGGTCCTGATGAAATGCATCCCAGGGTATTAAAAGAGATGGCGGAAGTTATAGCAGATGCATTCGTTATAATCTACCAAAATTCTCTGGACTCTGGGGAGGTACCAGCAGATTGGAAAGCTGCTAATGTAATGCCTCTGTTTAAAAAAGGGGCAAACAAAAGGCAGTTAACTATAGGCCGGTTAGTTTAACATCTGTAGTGGGGAAAATGCTTGAAGCTATCATTAAGGAAGAAATAGCGGGACATCTAGATAGGAATAGTGCAATCAAGCAGACGCAACATGGATTCATGAAGGGGAAATCATGTTTAACTAATTTACTGGAATTCTTTGAGGATATAACGAACATGGTGGATAGAGGTGTACTGATGGATGTGGTGTATTTAGATTTCCAAAAGGCATTCGATAAGGTGCCACACAAAAGGTTACTGCAGAAGATAAAGGTACGCGGAGCCAGAGGAAATGTATTAGCATGGATCGAGAATTGGCTAGCTAACAGAAAGCAGAGAGTCGGGATAAATAGGTCCTTTTCGGCTTGGAAATCGGTGGTTAGTGGTGTGCCACAGGGATTGGTGCTGGGACCACAACTGTTTACAATATACATAGATGACCTGGAAGAGGGGACGGAGTGTAGTGTAACAACATTTTCAGATGAACAAAGATTAGTGGGAAAGTGTGTTGTGTAGAGGACACAGAGAGGCTGCAAAGAGATTTAGATAGGTTAAGCGAATGGGCTAAGGTTTGGCAGATGGAATACAATGTCGGAAAATGTGAGGTCATCCACTTTGGAAAAAAAAACAGTAAAAGGGAATATTATTTGAATGGGGAGAAATTACAACATGCTGCGGTGCAGAGGGACCTGGGGGTCCTTGTGCATGAATCCCAAAAAGTTAGTTTGCAGGTGCAGCAGGTAATCAGGAAGGCGAATGGAATGTTGGCCTTCATTGCGAGAGGGATGGAGTACAAAAGCAGGGAGGTCCTGCTGCAACTGTACAGGGTATTGGTGAGGCTGCACCTGGAGTACTGCATGCAGTTTTGGTCAACTTACTTAAGGAAGGATATACTAGCTTTGGAGGGGGTGCAGAGACGATTCACTAGGCTGATTCCGGAGATGAGGGGTTACCTTATGATGATAGATTGAGTAGACTGGGTCTTTACTCGTTGGAGTTCAGAGGGATGAAGGGTGATCTTATCAAAACATTTAAAATAATGAAAGGGATAGACAAGATAGAGGCAGAGAGGTTGTTTCCACCGGTCGGGGAGACTAGAACTAGGGGGCACAGCCTCAAAATATGGGGGAGCCAATTTAAAACCGAGTTGAGAAGGAATTTCTTCTCCCAAAGGGTTGTGAATCTGTGGAATTCGCTGCCCAAGGAAGCACTTGAGGCTAGCTCATTGAATATATTCAAATCACAGAGATAGATAGATAGGGAATTAAGGGTTACGGGGAGCAGGCGGGTAAGTGGAACTGAGTCCATTGCCAGATCAGCCATGATCTTGTTGAATGGTGGAGCAGGCTCGAGGAGCTAGATGGCCTACTCCTGTTCCTAATTCTTATGTTCTTATGTTCTTTCGAGGCAATTGGTCATTTGTTTATCGCTGGTTCAGTGTCTACATTCAGTTCACTGAGATGAAAAGAAAAATCAAGAACAATGGAAATTTGAAATAAAAAGAGAAAATGCAGGAAACGCACATCAGATCAATCAACATCTTGGTAAAAAGCAAGGTTAGCGTTTTGAAGGGCACCCTTCATCCGAGGTGTGGCAGCTAACTTCATCACAGAGCAGTGATTGAAACTGGGGCTTCAATATTAACTGGGATGTGTGTTCGAGATAGGTGGGGTGCGGGCGGGAGGAAGACTCTCCCGGGGATCACAGCTTATGTTTCGGACTACTTTAACCACTGGGTCTCATTTAAATACTGGAGCACTGTCTCCCACTCAGGACTGACATCAAGATCGCTGGGAGTCTTCGGACACCGGGGAGCCAAAAGAATAGTCTTCGGCACAATCTCAGCGCTGGGCAAGGGCTTTGGCAGCCGATGTCCGCTTACAGACGAAGAGGCAAGGTCAATCCTGGGGAGGCCCAAGTACTCCTTGGAGGGCTTGGGGGGAAGCACTGCAGGGCTTTCTCATAACAATCATTTTTAAACTCACCTAGGCCTCTTCTATCCAATTGGCATCTCCCGTCATGGTTTGGCTGTCGGGTTTGACCGGTGGGTTTGGCCGGTGGGCCACCACTTGACTCATAGATAAAGTCATGTTGCCGCACGGTAGACGTCATCAGGCTGTGACTTTTTGAATTTAAATGAGGCCTCTGCCTGTCTATAGTGGGAGCCTCAGCCGACTTGAAAAGCAAAGATGAAATGGCGCTGCACAGGAACGGAGTGACCTCAGATTGGAACCATAGATTACAGGGAGGTCTCAGATTTGATCTGTGCTCTGTGTTGAATTATCTACTCTCAACTGGGGAAGCGGCAGAGAAATTGGTCTAAATGCTCATTGATTAGAGGGCTGAATTGGCCAAGTTTCCCACTTCTGATTGCTAACTAGTGACTGCTGCTGAACTGCAATGTGTGGATGTTGTATCTGAACAGGATTGGGCTCAATTACGACATTCCTTGTAGTCAAGTAGCCTGCCACATTCTCTACTTAGCCTCATGAATAAAGAATAGCCATCTATGTAATGCCTGTGAACCTATGTCCCACCTTCAAGAAAGATGGAGATGGCAGAAGATTGTTGGAAAAAAATAGGATGAAAAATTCAATAGAAGCAGCTCAAAGAAGTTATAAAGGGGGTCATTTTATTGAAAGGGTGAAAACAGGCGCTAACTGTGTGCTGTGCTAATAAAACACGCATGTTTGAGGGTCTGGTTTTAGCATGCAATTTTGATCCTAATTGCTGATTACCATAATTTGAATTTGCCCGGAGATGCTAAAACAGACTCCTGTAGGTTTAGCACTCAGGCGCTAAGGAGAACACAATTTTTTTTGGAGCATTATATGTTGGCTCCATTCACCCACTTCCAGTGAAGATCTGGAATGTGCTGGCACGTTTCAGGATGGCTCGGGGACCGAGTGAGAGGGCGCACAGGTTCTTGGACGCAACACTGGAGGTCCTGATGGAGGAGGATCAAAGGAGGAGGGATGTCCTGTACCTGCAGTCCACCTTGCCCTCCTGTCCCTCTCTCCTGCAGCAGCCGGTGCTGCTGTACCTGGCCTCATAGAAACATAGAAATTTACAGCACTGAAGGAGGAGGTCATTTCGGCCCATCGTGCCCATGCCGACAGAGAAAGAGCCACACAGCCCTCGGTCAGCAGTCCTGAAGGTTACATATAAACCTATGAACAACGGCGGAAAGGTAAAGAGCGTCCGGCCCAACCAGTCTGCCCCACACAACTGTGCTACCCCATGCATCGCAACATTTTACACCCCACCCCAACCGGAGCCACACGATCTCCTGGGAGAGGCAAAAAACCATCTCCCATTCCTCCTGCAGACCCAGGAGGCCCCTGGCAAAGTGCCCATGACCAAGCACTCCCTTTTTCCTCGGGACCTCTAAGGTAAAGTTGCACAGCTCTTACTCGTTTTGGATGGTCATTGGAGAATTTTTTAAGTAAATGTTGATAGTGTTCGTGACGTCTTGGCAAAGTGTCCCAGAAAGTCTCCCGATGTGTTTCAAAAGTCCTCTTCAAACCTCCAGCAACAAGTAAACAGTAATAGGTGATATATCTTTAAGTAGCGCTCAAAACACCTCTAACGACTCGTTTACTCCCAATCAGCTAGTCGCTGTTAGGAGAGGGCATTGGTTCAAGCGCTAGCCACCAAAATGGCTGCAATCTCCTTTATATGCGGTAGCAGGCAAGTTAAGTGCTTAATGATCCTCCAGGCGGCCGTTCCTAGAGCAAGCTTCAACTCTTTTACCAAGTTGGTGTCTTATGCTAAACGCAGGCTGAACCATTGCTTCAACATAAGAACACATCTTGGCCACCTTAAAGGCTCTTTAGCCCCTAAAGTATCTGTGAAAAATCGCCCCCAAATTATCCACACGAGCCAGGATCACTGGATGGCCATCTGGAGCTAGATCCCTGGCCCATGTGTTCACTTCCTAGTCCAGAGGGGCACGCAGGAGAAGGCTGTGCTGTCTCCAACGGCTCCAGAAGCAGCGGGCAAGGGACACAGCACACATGGCTGCTGAACATGCAGAAGACCATGGATATGGCGACAGACCTCAACCCAGAGAGGTGACCCAGGAAGGACCTGCCGTCAGGAGGAGGGTCATGTACACTAACCCCCAGCACCAGATAGTGGGCGAAATCGAGAGAAGGCAGGATGCACAGGAGGCAGATGCTTGCCAGCTGCAGGCTGCAGAGGGTGAGGAGCAGCAAGAGCATGAGGAAGAAGGCAATGAAGGAGCTGCCGTAGGACGACGCATAGATGTGGGGGGAGAAGGCCCTATCGTGCAAGGGTCTACAGACAGCAATTTTTGTACATGGACCTGATGGATGACCAATTTCTCTGTAGACTTCAATTCTGGAAGAACATCATGAGGGAGCTAAGCAGTCTCCTGCAACCAGACCTCCAGCCTTTGATGAGGCTGAGAACAGATCGGACTGTTGCAACCAAAGTGACCATAGCACTCAATTTCCATGCCACTGGATCTTTCTACGCTGCTACAGCAGACATATCGAACATTTTGCAGTTCACTGCACATAGCTCCATCCATCAAGTAATAGATGCTCTGTATGAGGAGGAGGAATTACATTTCCTTCCCAATGAGCAGGGAGAAGCTGTTGGAGCGGCAGACTGGATTTGTGTGAATTGCGGGGTTTTCCAGCATTCAGGGTGCCATAGACTGCACCCATGTTGCATTGAGAGCATAGAACAATCCTGAGATGTTCAGAAACCGCAAGGGATTCCACTCCCTCAATGTCCAACTGGTTCCGTTGCTTGGACCGCTCTGGTGGAGTGTTGCAGTACTCGCCTGAGCGGGTCTCCCTATTCGTGGTCATGTACTGCATGCTTCACAACCTGGCAATCATGAGGGCGCAACCATTGGAGGACGAGGCAGCAGTACCACCTGAGGAGGAGGACCAGGAGGAGGAGGCGCAGGAGCATGATGCCCACGAGGAGGAAGAGGAGGAGACACCGGAGGAGGACCAGGATGCGGGTCGCAGGAGGTGGCGTCGCCATCCAAACCCTGCAAGGGAAGTGCAGGACCATCTTGTTACTGCTCGTTTCCGATAAGTTCATGCCCACTTCACCCTTCATCTTTGCATCTCCATGGCCAACCCAGTGAGCCCTTTCACACATCATTGGCCACAGTGAAATGAGAGACCTGCACAGATATGGGAACACAAAATAAAGATTTATTATACAAGAAAGAAAGGTGCAAAAAACAAACACACAATCATTTATCACCCTTGTGCATCTCCTTATAACCCCTCTTAGGCAAGCCTAATCTCGAATTACGTCACAATCTTCATCATCACAGGCAGTCCCTCGAACGAGGATGACTTGCTTCCACATGAGTTCACAGATGTTTCAATGAAGGACCCGATATTCCAGTCCTGAACTCCAATTGAAGGAGTGGAAAATGCCTGTGCGTGGATTTTTTTAATGTGTGGTGACCGTTGCACATCACCCACCACACGGGCTTGACAGAGCTAGGCCTTTATCCAGCGGCGAGGGTTAACCAGGACGATTGGCGACCTGCTCTGCTGCACGGACCGAGTGCGCACACATATCGCAGTGTGGGCTGGCCCATGCTGCCCCTGGGTCCACGCCTCCTCTGGGCCCCGTACCCTCATTTGCCACACCTCCGCCACGATCCCTCGCTGCTCCTTCGCCACAAAACGTCACAGTGTCTCTGCTGTGGCTGCATCATGGGTCTGGGTAGGCTGCTGTGTTTCAGGTGTCGAAACTACAGATGTCCTTCTGGAAGGGCCGGCTGCACACTGGGCAGCAGCACCTCGATGCGTTCAGTCGGTCTTGGCTGGGGCGATTCCATGCTTGTCGGCAATGGCGGGGTGACAGATCTGGGCTCAGGACTGCTGTGATCCCGAGAGAGCATATCGTTATCCTGGTCCGAGGAACCTGCGCCACACCCCTGGGGCAGCACCCCACCACCGCCACCAATCTGAGGGAGCACAGGTGGGGGGGTGGGTGGGGTGGCACCACACTGAAAGGTCCTCCATGGCCCGTGGTAGACCTAGCCGCGATGGCAACACTCAGATCTCGCGTGGCATCCAGCTGAGACTCAATGCTGTCGTCCTGGCTTTGGCTCACACTCGGGGTCTCCTCTGCAATCATAAATGGCACAAGGGCTTCCGTGAGGGTGAGGAAGGGCATTGCACCATGCAGCCTGCAACTTGCACACAATCATAAGCAAATGCACAGCAGGGAGAGATGGCATTAAAAGAAGGCCTTCACTTACCCATGCTGCCCCCAGCGGGATCCACATGACAGGCAGCCACAGGGAAGGCAACATGTGGGCCCACTAACGTCTGGACCCTTTCTTCCAGATGAGTGAGCGTGTTGGATCTCTGGCTCCCCACCACCAGTCCTGTGTTGCTCCATACGGTTGTGAAAAACCTTCGCCTGCAAAGCAAATAATGCTTGCTGAATAGCAGTGTCTTGAGGCCTCGTCAATGAGTTAAAGTGTGGGTCCATTACATGTAGCTGTAATTCTGACATAAAAGGGAGCCTCCATTGCGAGAACACACATACACACGCATATATATAATACACAGGCCTCACAATTAAATGTTGCTTCAGTGACTATATAGTGTATGTTGGAAATAAGAGAAGGTGAAGGAGAGGCTCACAGATGGAAGGTGAGGAGTTGGGGGAACATGTACTCCCTTTCATCAGTCGAATTATGTCGTTGAGCCATTTACAACATTGGGTGGCGGTGCGGTCATGAATGGAGGTCCCTGAGACCTCCACAGCGATCTCCCTCCAGGCATTAACGAACACAGCGCAAGTCGGTCTGCCTGTGTCGGGGTAAAGAACACGCGTCCGCCCCTCCACAGCCTCGATCAGGGTCTCGAGTTTCGCATCAGAAAATCTGGTGGCCCTCCTTGCTCTTCCTGGACTTGCCTTACATTTGCAAGAAACTGATTCCCTGCTCAGGACTGAGCGGCAAACCCTGCCCTTTAAGAAAGGCCAGGGAGCAGCTGGCTCGCTTGCAACAAAATCAGCACCAGCTGAATTTCTCAGCCCAGTCGGCCACTCCACACCCACACCGCTGCAAACAGCCCATTCCCACCACCAAGACCGCACCGCTCCTTTTTTTTTTATAGCAAAATTGCTGAACTTCGAATGAACAGCAAAAAGCGGTAGGTGCACTCCGTTTCAGACAGAGGTGAATTTCTACCCCGCTAAGTCTAATTGCGACTCTTGCTGAATTCAGCTAAGTCATTCAATAATAAAGATCCACCATGAGCTCGAGTATATCAGATGATCCCCAAACCTACAAGGACATCAGGAGCATTTTACTTTTTAATGTAAAGTAACACACGAACCTTGATGAAATGTTATATTCATGAGGAATTAACAGCAATGTTACAACTTGCAGAATTACCTTTAAAGACATGGAGGAAGAATTTTTCTTTACTGCTGGCAGCTTTCATGAAAGATATTGACCAGATTTTCTGCCATTCACTAAGGAAGACACAAATAACCTTCCGGAAATACTAGGGGACCGAGGGTCTGGCGAGAAGGAGGAACGGAAGGAAATCCTTATTAGTCAGAAAATTATGTTTGGAAAATTGATGGGATTGAAGGCCGATAAATCCCTAGGGCCTGATAGTCTGCATCCCAGAGTACTTAAGGAAGTGGCCCTAGAAATAGTGGATGCATTGGAGGTCATTTTCCAACATTCTATAGATTCTGGATCAGTTCCTATGGACTGGAGGGTAGCTAATGTAACCCCACTTTTTAAAAAAGGAGGGAGAGAGAAAACAAGGAATTATAGACTGGTTAGCCTGACATCAGTGGTGGGGAAAATGTTGGAATCAATTATTAAAGATGTAATTGCAGCGCATTTGGAAAGCAGTGACAGGATCGGTCCAAGTCAGCATAGATTTCTGAAAGGGAAATCGTGCTTGACAAATCTTCGAGAGTTTTTTGAGGATGTAACTAGAAGAGTAGATAAGGGAGAACCAGTGGATGTGGTGTATTTGGACTTTCAAAAGACTTTTGACAAGGTCCCACACAAGAGATTAGTGTGCAAAATTAAAGCACATGGTATTGGGGGTAATGTACTGACGTGGATAGAGAACTGGTTGGCAGACAGGAAGAAAAGAGTAGGAATAAACGGGTCCTTTTCAGAATGACAGGCAGTGACCAGTGGGGTACCATAAGGTTCAGTGCTGGGACCCCAGCTATTTACAACATACATTAATGGTTTAGACGAAGGAATTGAATGTAATATCTCCAAATTTGCAGATGACACTAAGCTGGGTGGCAGTGTGAGCTGTGAGGAGGATGCTAAAAGGCTGCAGGGTGACTTTGACAGGTTAGGTGAGTGGGCAGATACATGGCAGATGCAGTATAATGTAGATTAATGTGAGATTATCCACGTTGGTAGTAAAAACAGGAAGGCAGATTATTATCTGAATGGTGACAGATTAGTAAAAGGGGAGGTGCAACGAGACCTGGGTGTCATGGTACATTAGTCATTGAAAGTTGGCATGCAGGTACAGCAGGCGGTGAAGAAGGCAAATGGTATGTTGGCCTTCATAGCAAGAGGATTTGAGTATAGGAACAGGGAGGTCTTACAGTTGTACAGAGCCTTAGTGAGGCCACACCTTGAACATTGTATGCAGTTTTGGTCTCATAATCTGAGGAAGGACATTCTTGCTATTGAGGGAGTGCAGCGAAGGTTCACCAGGCTGATTCCCGGGATGACAGGACTGACATATGAAGAAAATTGGATCGACTAGGCTTATAGTCAGTGGAATTTAGAAGAATGAGAGGGGATCTCATAGAAACATATAAAATTCTGACAGGATTGGACATGTTAGATGCAGGAAGAATGTTCCTGATGTTGGGGAAGTCCAGAACCAGGGGACACAGTCTAAGGATAAGGGGTAAGCCATTTAGGACCGAGATGAGGAAAAACTTCTTCACTCAGAGAGTTGTGAGCATGTGGAATTGTCTACCACAGAAAGTTGTTGAGACCAGTTCGTTAGATATATTCAAAAGGGCATTAGATGTGGCCCTTAAGGCTAAAGGGATCATGGGGTATGAAGAGAAAGCAGAAATGGGATACTGCAGTGCATGATCAGCCATGATCATATTGAACATAAGAACATAAGAATTAGGAGCAGGAGTAGGTCATCTAGCCCCTCGAGCCTGCTCCGCCATTCAAAAAGATCATGGTTGATCTGGCCGTGGACTCAGCTCCACTTACCCGCCCGCTCCCCATAACCCTTAATTCCCTTATTGGTTAAAAATCTATCTATCTGTGATTTGAATATATTCAATGAGCTAGCCTCAAAAGCTTCCTTGGGCAGAGAATTCCACAGATTCACAACCCTCTGGGAGAAGAAATTTGTTCTCAACTCGGTCTTAAATTGGCTCCCCCGTATTTTGAGGCTGTGCCCCCTAGTTCTAGTCTCGCCGACCAGTGGAAACAACCTCTCTGCCTCTATCTTGTCTAACTCTTTCATTATTTTAAATGTTTATATAAGATCACCCCTCATCCTTCTGAACTCCAACGAGTAAAGACCCAGTCTACTCAATCTATCATCATAAGTAACCCCCTTATCTCCGGAATCAGCCTAGTGAATCGTCTCTGTACCCACTCCAAGGCTAGTATATCCTTCCTTAAGTAAGGTGACCAAAATTGCACGCAGTACTCCAGGTGCGACCTGACCAATACCCTGAACAATTGCAGCAGGACCCCCCTGCTTTTGTACTCCATCCCTCTCGCAATGAAGGCCAACATTCCATTCGCCTTCCTGATTACCTGCTGCACCTGCAAACTAACTTTTTGGGATTCATGCACAAGGACCCCAGGTCCCTCTGCACCGCAGCATGTTGTAATTTCTCCCCATTCAAATAATATTCCCTTTTACTGTTTTTTTTTCCAAGGTGGATGACCTCACATTTTCCGACATTGTATTCCATCTGCCAAACCTTAGCCCATTCGCTTAACCTATCTAAATCTCTTTGCAGCCTCTCTGTGTCCTCTACACAACCCACTTTCCCACTAATCTTTGTGTCATCTGAAAATTTTGTTACACTACACTCCGTCCCCTCTTCCAGGTCATCTATGTATTTTGTAAACAGTTGTGGTCCTAGCACCGATCCCTGTGGCACGCCACTAACCACCTATTTCCAAGCCGAAAAGGACCTATTTATCCCGACTCTCTGCTTTCTGTTAGCCAGCCAATTCTCGATCCATGCTGATACATTTCCTCTGACTCCGCGTACCTTTATCTTCTGCAGTAACTTTTTGTGTGGCACCTTATCGAATGCCTTTTGGAAATCTAAATACACCACATCCATTGGTACACCTCTATCCACCATGCTCGTTATATCTTCAAAGAATTCCAGTAAATTAGTTAAACATGATTTCCCCTTCGTGAATCCATGTTGCGTCTGCTTGATTGCACTATTCCTATCTTGATATCCCGCTATTTCTTCCTTAATGATAACTTCAAGCATTTTCCCCACCACAGATGTTAAACTAACCGGCCTATAGTTACCTGCCTTTTGTCTGCCCCCTTTTTTAAACAGAGGCGTTACATTAGCTGCTTTCCAATCTGCTGGTACCTCCCCAGAGTCCAGAGAATTTTGGTAGATTATAACGAATGCATCTGCTATAACTTCCGCCATCTCTTTTAATACCCTGGGATGCATTTCATCAGGACCAGGGGACTTGTCTACCTTGAGTCCCATTAGCCTGTCCAGCACTACCTCCCGAGTGATAGTGATTGTCTCAAGGTCCTCCCTTCCCACATTCCCGTGCCCAGCAATTTTTGGCATGGTTTTTGTGTCTTCCACTGTGAAGACCGAAGCAAAATAATTGTTTAAGGTCCAGCCATTTCCACATTTCCCATTATTAAATCCCCCTTCTCATCTTCTAAGGGACCAACATTTACTTTCGTCACTCTCTTCCGTTTTATATATCGGTAAAAGCTTTTACTATCTGTTTTTATGTTTTGCGCAAGTTTACTTTCATAATCTATCTTTCCTTTCTTTATTGCTTTCTTAGTCATTCTTTGCTGTCGTTTAAAATTTTCCCAATCTTACTAGTTTCCCACTAACCTTGGCCACCTTATACGCATTGGTTTTTAATTTGATACTCTCCTTTATTTCCTTGGTTATCCACGGCTGGTTATCCCTTCTCTTACCGCCCTTCTTTTTCACTGGAATATATTTTTGTTGAGCACTATGAAAGAGCTCCTTAAAAGTCCTCCTCTGTTCCTCAATTGTGCCACCGTTTAGTCTGTGTTCCCAGTCTACTTTAGCTAACTCTGCCCTCATCCCACTGTGGTCCCCTTTGTTTAAGCATAGTACGCTCATTTGAGACACTACTTCCTCACCCTCAATCTATATTACAAATTCAACCATACTGTGATAACTCATTCCGAGAGGATCTTTTACGAGGAGATCGTTTATTATTCCTGTCTCATTACACAGGACCAGATCTAAGATAGCTTGCTCCCTTGTAGGTTCCGTAACATACTGTTTTAAGAAACAATCCCGTCAGCATTCTATGAATTCCTCCTCCAGGCTACCCCGTGCGATTTGATTTGATCAATCGATATGTAGGTTAAAATCCCCCATGATTACTGCCGTTCCTTTTTCACATGCCTCTATTATTCCCTTGATTATTGTCCGCCCCATCGTGAAGTTATTATTTGGGGGCCTATAAACTACGCCCACCAGTGACTTTTTCCCCTTACTATCTCTAATCTCCACCCACAATGATTCAACATTTGTTCATTAGAGCCAATATCATCTCTCACAACTGCCCTGATATCATTCTTTATTAACAGAGCTACCCCACCTCCTTTCCCTTCTTGTCTATCCTTCCGAATTGTCAGATGCCCCTGTATGTTTAATTCCCAATCTTGGCCACCCTGCAACCACATTTCTGTAATGGCCACCAAATCATACCCATTTGTAATGATTTGTGCCGTCAACTCATTTATTTTATTTCGAATGCCGCGTGCGTTTAGGTAGAGTGTTTTAATACTAGTTTTTAAACCATGATTTTTAGTTTTGACCCCTCCTGCAGCCCCTTTATATTCATACATATTGTCCCTTCCTATCACCTTGTGGTTTACACTTACCCCAGTGCGGGTAAGTGGAGCTGAGTCCACGGCCAGATCAGCCATGATCTTGTTGAATGGCGGAGCAGGCTCGAGGGGCTAGATGGCCTACTCCTGTTCCTAATTCTTATCTTCTTATGTACTCTGCTCTGTTTCCTCCTGCCTTTTGCATTCTTTCTTGGGGTCCTGTTCATCTGCGCTCTCACTCACTCTAACTAGCTCAGAGCCCTCTCCTGGGTTCCGAATACTCCTCGCATTGAGGCACCGAGCTTTCAGGCTTGCCATTTTATTACACTTTGACCCTTTAGAATTTTGCTGTACATTGGCCATTTTTGTTTTTTGCCTTGCGTTTCTCTGCCCTCCACTTTTACTCATCTCCTTTCTGTCTTTTGCTTCTGTCTCCATTTTGTTTCCCTCTGTCTCCCTGCATTGATTCTCATCCCCCTGCCATATTAGTTTAACTCCTCCCCAACAGCACTAGCAAACACTCCCCCGAGGACATTGGTTCCGGTCCTGCCCAGGTGAATGTTGGTGCAGGCTCAAAGAGCTGAATGGCCTACTCCTGCAGCTATTTTCCATGTTTCTGTGAATGCATACAAGAGTCTAGGCCATTTATGTTGAGCATTCTTTAGAATATAATAAATTTTTTATGGTGATTTGTAGGAAAATAGAATTATTTCTGACCCAGATGTACTAATTTGAAACAGTAGCCCATTTCGAAATTGTTCCGTTCATACTGTTTTACTCTCGAATAAACTCCCCCGCCAAGTGTTTTTAATCAGGTACTGTCGCTCTGCTATGCTTCAAATAATGTAACCTGGGAACAAGGGCCAACAGGCTCAATCACTGAGTATATTCAAGACAGAGATTGATAGATTTTTGGATATTAAGGGAATCAAGGGATATGGGGATAGTGCAGGAAAGTGGGAGTCAACGTTGAAGATCAGCCATGATCTTATTGAATGTTGGAGCAGGCTCGAGGGGCCGAATGGTCTACTCCTGCTCTTATTTCTTATGTTCTTATTTAACAAATGTCAGCAGGTTGTGGATTCAAATCCCACTCCAGGATTTCAGTGTCTAACCTAGGCTAAACCCTAATGCAGTATTGAAGCAGTGCTTCATTGTAAGAGCTGCTTTCCTTTGAATGAGAGATTAAAATGAGGCCTGTAGTGCTGACCAATGTTCCTCCATCAACCAACACCACCAAGAACAGTTTAACTGTTGATTTACCTAATTGCTGTTTTGGGGGATCTTGAAGTTCACAGTGGCTGCTATGTTCACCTACATAGCAAGTGGCTGCACTTCAAAAATGATTCATTATACATGAAGTGTTTTTGGGATGTCCTCAGAGATATGATAAGGTGCTATATAAATGTAAGTTTTTTTTTGGTTGAAATTACAAGCCATTTTAATCTTGAACTGTTAATTTTTTGCTGCAGAGAGAGATAATGTAAAAAGGCTGGAAAATAAACAGCAATTATTTAGTGCTAAAACAGACTCATACATAATTCAAGTGATGATGCTTCAAGAATAGACATCTAGTGACATTTTAAAGTATTATATTGTTAGAACATTCTAATGTACATTTAAGTGCATCTCTTAAACTGTGCTGTTTAATATCTATGCAGAATAGGAATCACCTTCACATAGCGAGTGATATTATGCAAGGTCATACCTTGTGTCTATGAGCTAATACAGCCATAAATTGCTAATGCCATCAGGAGTCACTAAAGGCAAACATTAATTAAATTAACAGCACTGTACTTATGGAAATCCAATTTCAGCTTGTGATCACTGTGGTGCAGACATGCTGTACATTGTGACTGCAGTGGAAAATTCAGCAGGTTTTTAATTATTAATTCTTAGGATGTAGGCGTCACTGGCAAGTCTGGCACTTATTGCCCATCAATAGTTGCCCTTGAGAAGATTCTTGATGTGCTGCAGTCCGTGTGGTGAAGGTACTCCCATAATGCTATTAGTTAGGGAGTTCCAGGATTTTGACAGCAACAATGAAGGAATGGCAACACATGTCCAAGTCGGGATGGTGTGTGTCCTGGAGGGGAACGGATGGTGATGCTTCCATGCACCTTCTGCCGTTGTCGTTCTAGATGGTGGAGGTCACAAGTTTTGAAGATGCTACCAAAAAAGCCTTGGCGAATTGCTGCAGTGCCTCCTGTAGATCGTACATGTTGCCGTCACAGTACATCGGTGGTGGAGGCAGTGAATGTTTAAGCTAGTGGATGGGGTGCTGATCAAGCAGACTGTTTTGTCCTTTATAGTGTCGAGCTTCTCAAGTGCTGTTGCAGCTTCACCACCCAAGCAAGCGAAGAGTATTCCATAACCCAGAAAATGCTGGAAATCTCAGCAGGTCAGGCAGCATCTGTGGAGAGGAAGCAGAGTTAACGTTTCGGGTTCCTGACCCTTCGTCAGTACTGGAGAGTGTTTGGAAAGAACAGATTCTTAACAAGCACTGAAAGGGGGAGGGGAAGAAAGAACAAAAGGGAAAGGTCTGATAGTTTGGAAGGCAGGAGAGATTAGAGAGACAAAAGGGATGATGGCCCAAATTTAAATGGTAATGCCAGGAGTTAGTTGGTCATTATCCTGCCATTCAAACCGTATCTTGACTAATGTTTTTCTAACTCCACAGATGCTGCCTGATCCGCTGAGATTTCCAGCATTTTCTGTTTTTATTCCAGATTCCAGCATCCGCAGTATTTTGCTTTTGTATTCCATAACACTCCTGACTTGTGGAGTGAATTTGATAGTCAGGTGGTGAGCCACTCACCACAGAATACCCATTCTTTGAACTGTTCTAGTAGCCACAGCATTTATGTGATTTGTCCAGTTAAATTTCTGACCAATGGTGACCCCGTGAATTTTGATGGTGGGAGACGAGGTGATCTAATTGAAACATATCAAATTCTTAAGGGGCTTGATGGGGTTAATGCTGAGAAGATGTTTCCCCTGGCTGGGGAATTTAAAGCATGGCGTCACAGTCTCAGAATAAGGGGTCGGCCAATTAGCACAGAGATATAATAAAATCATTCCATACATAGAAACATAGAAATTTACAGCGTAGAAGGAGGCTATTTAGGCCCATTGTGTCCGTGCCGGCCGACATGAGCCGCACGGCCCTTGGTCAGCAGCCCGAAAGGTTACATATAAACCTATGAACAATGACGGAAAGGCAAAGAGCACCCAGCCCAACCAGTCCACCTCACACAACTGCGACATCCCTTATACTGAAACATTCTACACTCCACCCCAACCGGAGCCTTCCACATCTGTAGGTAAAATATGATCATTGTGAACAAACCTAAACTTTCCATGATCAAACATCTTGACCAAATATGTGCAAGGGCCACATATCTCCACTACTCTTCCTGGTAACCACTTTAACCATTTATGGTAATGGCTCTTCACTCGAACCATCGGATTCAATTTCACACTTCTCTCTCACTCTACCTCTGTCTTAATTGTTTCTCTTCTACTGACTGTGCCAAGTTTGGCTTCAACAACGAGAATCTGGTTTGTGGCTGTCATTTCAGAATTGTTCTGCTAGTAGTTGTATGAGGAGTATTATGATAAGTAATCAGAAAATTTGCCAATTTGTGGTCAAAAGACAACTGCCATTTCCTTGGATTTGAAACCAACATTTGCTTGATGAGGGCACGTTTTACAATTTGTTCTGTGCGCTCTGCTGCACCATTTGATGCACGGTGGTACAGTGGAACTTTGGTATGTAGCACACCATTTCTGCTTGTGAACTGTGCAAATTCTTCTGAACAAAATGGTGGCCCATTATTCGACCCAATTTCTTCTGGGAGGCCATCTGAAGAAAACAATCTTTGCAAATTGTCAAGTGTTTTACTTGTGATTCAACCTCTACCCACTTCGAATGGCTATTTATCACTATGAACAATTGCTGCCCCTCTGACTCAGCAAAATCTGTACGTAACCTTTGTCACACTCTGGGAGGCCATTTCTATGGCTATAATGGTACTGATGGTGGTTTCTTGCATACCGATTGACATGTTGTATACTGACTAATGATGTACTCTATACCTTTATCGAAAAATGACCACCATAAGTAACTGCATACAAAACTCTTGGTCAAGCACATTCCCAGATGCAGGTCATGAAGATCTCCGAATAATTTGGACCTGAACTTATTAGGTATAACTACTCTTGCATCCCACATAATACAATCTTTATTCACTAATAATTCATTCCTACGAACAAAGTATGGATGAATATCTTTCTTTGATACCTGGTTTATCCAGCCATTTGCTAAGTAATCATACACCTTTGACATGTCTGGGTCACGTTTGGTATCACCTACCAATCTTTTCAGCTGCGACTGACAGCTCATCAATGTACGAAAAATAGAACACTTCTTCCCTATTGGGTGTAACTTGTGATAGAGATGGCAACCTGGACATAGCATCAACATTACTGTGATCAACGTTACTTAGATCTACCTTAGCGATAATGTTCCCACTTTCTAGTATTTTGAGTTCTTGCTCAACTTTCTCCTTGAGTACGTATGGTACATAAGAACATAAGAGATAGGAGCAGGAGTAGGCCATACGGCCCCTCGAGCCTGCTCCGCCATTTAATACGATCATGGCTGATCTAATCATGGACTCAGGTCCATTTCCCTGCCCGCTCTCCACAACCCCTTATTCCCTTATCGTTTAAAAAACTGTCTATTTCTGTCTTAAATTTATTCAATGTCCCAGCTTCCACAGCTCTCTGAGGCAGTGAATTCCACAGATCCACAACCCTCTGAGAGAAGAAATACTTCTCATCTCAGTTTTAAATGGGCGGCCCCTTATTCTAAGATTATGCTCTCTAGTTCAAGTCTCCCCTATCAGCGGAAACATTCTCTCTGCATCCACCTTGTCATGCCCCCTCATAATCTTATACGTTTCGATAAGATCACCTCTCATTCTTCTGAATTCCAATGAGTAGAGGCCCAACCTACTCAACCTTTCCTCATAAGTCAACTCCCTCATCTCTGGAATCAACCTTGTGAACCTTCTCTGAACTGCCTCCAAAGCAAGTATATCCTTTCGTAAATATGGAAACCAAAACTGCACGCAGTATTCCAGGTGTGGCCTCACCAATACCCTGTACAATTGTAGCCAGAATTCTCTGCTTTTATACTCCATCCCATTTGCAATAAAGGCCAAGATTCCATTGGCCTTCCTGATCACTTGCTGTACCTGCATACTAACCTTTTGTGTTATATGCGCAAGTACTCCCAGGTCCCGCTGTACTGCAGCATTTTGCAATTTTTTTCCATTTAAATAATAACTTGCTCTTTGATTTTTTTCTGCCAAAGTGCATGACCTCACACTTTCCAACATTATACTCCATCTGCCAAATTTTTGCCCACTCACTTAGCCTGTCTATGTCCTTTTGCAGATTTTGTATGTCCTCCTCACACATTGCTTTTCCTTCCATCTTTGTATCGTCAGCAAACTTGGCTACGTTACACTCAGTCCCTTCCTCCAAGTCGTTAATATAGTTTGTAAATAGTTGGAGTCCCAGCACTGATCCCTGCGACACCCCACTGGTTACTGATTGCCAACCCAAGAATGAACCATTTATCCCTACTCTCTGTTTTCTGTTCTTAGCCAATCCTCTATCCATGCTAATATATTACCCCAACCCTGTGAACTTTTATCTTGTGCAGTAACCTTTTATGTGGCACAGGATGAGGCTTGCAGTAAACTGGTCTAGCGTCCTTCAGCACTCTGACACACGCCTTGATGTCTTGGATCGGACTGCTTGTTTCGCGGAACACCTTCGGATATTGCTTGATGACGTCAGCTTTCGATGCAAATTTCGTTTGCACACGTAAAACCTCATTCCAATCCAGCTAAAGTGATCCCAACCAATTTCTGCCTATCAAGGCAGGATTGTCTCTTGCCACTACTTTGAGAGGCAAGCTCTGAAACTGATCCTTGCATTTAACCGGTATGGTGATGCGTCCTACAACAGGGATTTCTTCTCCTGAGCAGCCTTTCAATTTCTCCAGTCGAAAATCACACAATTTGTCGAGAGGCTCACGCAACCTCTCTGGCTTCAGGTGTGGTACTGGAGGACTGCTAATGTGGTACCTTTGTTTAAAAAGGGAGAAAGTGATTGACCATTATTAAGGAAGCAGCAGCGGGACATTTGGAAAAGCATGAGTCAATCAAGCAGAGACAGCATGGTTTTATGAAAGGGAAATCATGTTTGACAAATTTGTTGCCATTATTTGAAGATATAACAAGCATGGTGGATAAGGGGGAACCAGTGGATGTGGTGTATTTGGATTTCCAGAAGGCATTCGATAAGGTGCCGCATAAGAGGTTACTGCACAAGATAAAAGCTCACAGGGTTGGGGTAATATATTAGCATGGATAGAGGATTGGTTAACTCACTGAAAACAGAGAGACAGGATAAATGAATCATTTTCAGATTGGCAAACAGTGACTAGTGGGGTGCCGCAGGGATCGGTGCTGGGTCCTCAACTATTTACAATCTATATTAGTGACTTGGATGAAGGGACCGAGTGTAATGTAACCAAGTTTCCTGATGATAAAACGATGGGTGGGAAAGCAAATTGTGATGAGGACACAAAAAATCTGCAAAGGAATATAGACAAGCTAAGTGAGTGGGCAAAAATTTGGCAGATGGAGTATAATGTGGGAAAATGTGAGGTTATCCACTTTTTGGCAGAAATAATAGAAAAACAAATTATAATTTAAATAGAGAAAAATTGCAAAGTGCTGCAGACAGAGGGTGCCCTTGTGTGTGAAACACAAAACGTTAGTATACAGGTACAACAAGTAATCAGGAAGGCAAATGGAATGTTGGCCTTTATTTCAATGGGGATAGAGTATAAAAGCAGAGAAGTCCTGCTACAACTGTACAAGGTATTGGTGAGGCGACACCTGGAGTACTGCATACAGTTTTGGTCTCCATATTTAAGGAAGGATATACTTGCATTGGAGACTATTCAGAGAAGGTTCACTAGGTTGATTCCGGAGATGGGGGAGTTAACTTATGAGGATAGGTTGAGTAGGTTGGGCCTATACACATTGGAGTTCAGAAGAATGAGAGATGATCTTATTGAAACATATAAGATAATGAGGAGGCTCGACAAGGTGAATGCAGAGGGAATATTTCCTCTCATAAGGTTAACTAAAACTAGGGGACATAGTCTCAGAATAAGGGGCCGCCCATTTAAAACTGAGATGAGGAGACATTTCTTCTGAGGGTTGTAAATCTATGGAATTCTCTGCCCCAGAGAGCTGTGGAGGCTGGGTCGTTGAATATATTTAAGGTGGAGATGGACAGATTTTTGAGCGATAAGGGAGTAAAGGGTTATGGGGAGCGGGCAGGGAAGTGGAGCTGAGTTCATGATCAGATCAGCCATGATCTTATTGAATGGCGGAGCTGGCTCGAGGGGCCAAGTGGCCTACTCCTGCTCCTATTTCTTATGTTCTTATGTAGACCGAGTAATTACAGGTCAGTCAGCCTAACCTCGATGGTGGGAAAACTATTGGAAAGAATTCTGAGGGACAGGATAAATCTTCATTCAGAAAGACACGGATTAATCAAGGATAGTCAACACTGATTTGTTCAGGGAAAGTCGTGTCTAACAAACTTGATTGAATTTTTTGAGGAGGTAACAAGGAGGGCAGTGTATTTGATGTGGTGATTCTGGATTTTAGCAAGGCTTTTGCTGAGGTTCCACATGGCAGATTGGTGACAAAAGTAAAAGCCCATGGGTTCCAGGGCAAAGTGGCAACTTGGATCCAAAATTAGCTGAGGCAGGAAGCAGAGGGTAATAGGTGTTTATGTGACTGGAAGACTGTTTCCAGTGGGGTCCGCAGGATTCAGTATTGGGTCCCTTGCTTTTTGTAATGTATATCAATGATCTCTAGACTTGAATATAGGGGGTATGATTAAGAAGTTTGCAGATGATACTATAAATTGGCTGCGTGGTTGATAATGAAGAAGAAAGTTGTAGACTGCAGGAAGATATCAATAAACTGGTCATGTGGGCAGAACAGTGGCAAATTAAATTAAATCTGGAGAAGTGTGGGGTAATGCATTTAGGGAGGGCTAACAAGGAAAGGGAATATACATTAAATGGTAGGACATTGAGTAGTGTAAAGGAACAAAGGGACTTTGGCGTGCAGGTCTACAGATCCCTGAAGATAGCAGGCCAAGTAGATAACGTGGTTAAAAAGGCATACGGAATGCTTGCCTTTATTAGCTGAGGCATAGAATACAAGAGTAGGGGGGTTTTGCTTGAATTGTATAAAATATTAGTGAGGCCACAGCTTGAGTACTGCGGCAGTTCTGGTCACCACATTAGAGGAAAGATGTGATTGCACTAGAGAGGGTACAGAGGAGCTAGAGAGGGTACAGAGGAGCCTTACGAGGATGTTGCCAGGAGTGAAGAATCTAAGCTATGAGGACAGATTAGATAGGCTGAATTTGTTTTCATTGTAACAGAGGAGGCTGAGTGGAGACCTCATTGAGGTGTATAAAATTATGAGGGGCCTAGATAAAGTGGATAGAAAGGGCCTATTTCCCTTAATCGAGGAGGGCAAAAACCAGGAGGTATAGATTTTCTGGGCCCAAGTTTCGAGCCGCGCCTAGAACGGCGCAGTCCCGACCTGGATGCCCGTTTTTCGCGCCACAAAGTGTGCCTAAAAAAAACTTCCAGATTCTCCAGCTCCCTGCAGGTCGTTTGCAGCTCGGCGCAGCGCAGCAGGAGCTGTAGGGGGCGGAGCCAGGTCCCTGCGCTGAAAACAGTGCCGGGACCTCTGCACATGCGTGCTACAGTGGGCGCGCATGTGCAGTAGCTCCAGGCGCCCAAAACTGTGTGGGAGGGGCCGAAGCACGCAGCCCCTAGCCCTGGCCGAATAGCCTCACTGGGGCTGTGTGAATAAGGCTCCTCCCACTGCTAGCTCCTGCTTCCTCCCGACCCGACCTGACTCCCACTTCTACCCCGCCCCTGGACCGGACCCGACCCCGACTCCCGCTTCCCCCGCCCCCAGACCCGACCCGACTCCCGCTTCCCCCGCCCGGATCCGACACCGGCACCGACCCGACTCCCGCTCCCCCCCCCCCCGCCCCCCCCGACTGGACCCGACCTGACCTCCCTCCCCCTGACCTCCCTCTCCCTCCCTCCCCCCGACCCGAACCGAACTGACCTCCCTCCCACCACCCTCCAACCCCGACCCGCGCTCCCCCCGACCCGACCCGACCCAACGCCACCTACCTGTAATTCGGCCCTGCCCGAAGTCTTGGGTCCTGCCCGAAGTCTCGGGCCCGGCCCGTTCAGCCTCCCTCCTCCTTCTCCTTTCCCCCCCCCCCATCTCCTTTCTTCCCCCCATCTCCTTTCCCCCCCTCTCCTTTCCCCCCCTTTTTCTTTCCCCCCCTTTTTCTTTCCCCCCTCATTTCCTCCTCCCCCCTCCCCCTTCTCCCCATCCCTCCCCCTTCTCCCCCATCCCTCCCCCTTCCCCCCCCTCTGCTCCCCCCTCTCTCTCCCTCTACCCCCCTCCTCCCCCTCCCCTTGCTGTCAGAAACACAGACACTGACAGACAGAGAATGAGAGACACACACACACACACAGACAGAGAGATAGAGACACTGACAAAGACACACTGAGGGGGGGGGGGGGGGCATCCCAGCATGCTGTTGGAGGGCTCCCGGTGCTGCAGTCGGTAAGTAGAAAATGTTTTATTTATTGATTTTTTTAAAATTAGTTCTTATTAATTTTTTTTGATTGATTTTTTGGTTGATTTATTGATGTTTTTATCATTTATTATTGATGATGGCTCTTTATTTGTAAAACTGAAATGTTTAATGTTTGTAAACTTGCCTTTAAACCCCCCCCCCCACCATTTCCTACGCCTGATTTGTAACCTACGCCTGATTTTCTAAAGCGTAGACAAGGTTTTTTCGAGCGTACAAAAATCTTCACTTACTCCATTCTAAGTTAGTTTGGAGTAAGTTTTCACTCACGAAACTTTGAAAACAGGCGTAAGTGGCCGGAAACGCCCCCTTTTGAAAAAAACATTCTGTTCCAAAGTGAAACTGTTCTAACTGACTAGAACTGCAGCAAACTAAATGGCGAGAATTCCGATTTCTAAGATACTCTGTTCTACACCAGTTGCTCCTAAAAATCAGGAGCAAGTCATGGTGAAACTTGGGGCCAAAGTAATTAGTGGAAGGTTTAGAGGGGATTTGAGGGGAAATGTCTTAACCAAGTGGGTGGTCGGGGTGGTAGAGGCAGAAACCCTCACCACATTTTAAAAGTACTTGGATGTGCACTTGAAGTTCTGTGATCTACAGGGCTATGGACCAAGAGTTGGAATGTGGAATTAGGCTGCATAGCTCTTTGTTGGCCAGCATGGACACGATGGGCCGAAATGTCCTCCTTCTGTGTTGTAACTTTCTATGATTCTATATAGTGATTTGATACTCCCATGGATGCACCAGTGTCGGTTTCCATGGGTATCCTGGTTCCTGCAACATCTACTTGGATGACGATACATCACGAATCGTTGTTATATATCCTCGTGCTCCTGATGACATGTATCACCAGAACCTCCTCATCCTGTTGCTTCCCTTCAATTCTGGTGATTTCTACTTATAGCATTGAAAGTTGACTTACTCTTCAATCGGCATGCATTTGCAAGATGCTCAGTTTTCTTGCAGTAGAAACACTCTGCCTTCACATATGGACAGCTTTGAGCGAGGTGTTGTCCCAGACATCGATGGCACAAGTTTAATATACTGCTACCTTGGCCAGTTGCTGAGGCCTTGGGGCCCAACTGCCTTTTACTTTTAACCTGCAGATGATTCACCTCGGTTGTCTGATGGCTGGAAATGGTGCGAAATTCTTGGGAGTATTGGTCGGCCATGTCCCTCGACACAGCTGTCTGACAAGCGAAATCAAAAGTCAAGTTAGGGGTTGTCAACAACTTTCTTCTGATTCCTTCATTTTTCATTCCACAAACAAAACAGTCTTGCTGTGCTCTGTTCTGAAAGCTTCCGAAATGACAGTGAATGGATAGCTTTTTTAATGCTACAATGTACTCACTGATACCCTCATCAGTTAATTGATTTCATTTTCCAAAATGATAACTTTCAGCAATTTCCAGGGGCTCAGGACTATAGTGCTGTTTCTCTGTCAGTGGTATGTCCTTTGGCTTGATGGAAACAAGCAAATTTTTCAGAGTTTCATACATCTCACTCAAGAAAATAGCCCGTTTCCTTTCTAAAACCACCTGGTTACAGTTTTCAGCATCGGGGACTTTGACGATACTATTAGTGGTGAAAAACATTTCGAGCCGCTCCACATACGCTCTGAAAGTCTTTCGATCATGATGGAACTCACCCAAGTGCCCTATTATTCCCATAGACATGGCCCTCTGGACTCTGGCAATGTCAACAGTTCAGCCAAGTGTGCTTGTAATTTACCGTGGATTTTTAGCTGTTCTGCAAAACAAGGAACCTCTTAAAGTCTCTCTGGCATTTGGCTGGATTATCCACCAACAAAAATTTCAGCTCAGGAATCCGATTATCCTATCCTCATCGGCAATGTGATATATTCTTACGACATCACTGACAAACACGCTCTACATGATGGCTCCAATACAGAAACTGTCATCATATGACTTTGTCACATGACCCTTTATTGTATTTAAATCAGTGGTTGCATTACCGCAGTAGTCCATTAGGGGGAGCTCTATTACACCCATGAATCTTCTTCCACCACCCTTTCAGGTAATGCAACCAAGTTGATGGTCACCCTCTGGTAGCTTGCCCAAAGAGCCTCAATGTTGAGTATTGGTAGACTGCTCAAATGTGTAAAGCATCACAGCATAGCTGAGCCTGATCACGTGCAATACAATGTCCACATGCACGCATACTTTCTGGAAAAGATAACTGGATTATGATCAAGAGCTTCAGCACTGGCTGATATTTAGTTTTCTAACCTAATGCCCAGAACCAAATGTAACATCACAACTGTGGCCACAGCTGTTTGAGCGCAATTTAGATATTGAATCTGGGAGTTTCTGAACTGTAGGCTCAACACAACACTGTTTTGATTTTAAATTGCAAATGGTGCAGATGATTAGCCAACGTTGCTACCAGGATTTTGGTAAAGCATATGGTCGGTGCATAATACTTTGCATCCTCATATGTGGTGAGTAAACAGTCAGCAATCTTGGGTTGTGTCTGGAGAGAGAGTATCTTGAGTTGTATAACACCAAGGTGAAACACTGGTTGGTTACAGGTCACCTGTGCTGTAACGCTCTGTGCTTCTGTATCGTCTTTTAATTCATATTCTGGGAGCCAAGCTCCTGGTGTTTATGCTATTAAATCTGTTTCCATTGCCCCAATAGTCTGCCAAAAAAAGGATTTGGCAAGATAAATGCCGGGATTCAGCCAATGAATCCTGGGCTTCTAGGTCAAATTAAAAGAACCGTACTAAAGCAGCTTTTGTCTCTACCCTGTATGTCTCTATTTCAAAAATTTCCCATTCTTAGGAGTTCAACTTTAATTGTACTACTAGCGAGATCTTCCATCCTCGGCAAACTTCAGTTCATCCAAAACTCTGCTGCCTGTATCCTGACTCGAACCAAGTTCCGTTCAATCATCACTCCTGTGTTCACTGACCTATATTGGCATGCATCCCTGGCCGTGCCTTCAGCTGGCAAGGCCTTTGGTTCTGGAATTCCCTCCCTAAATCTTGCTACCTCTTTCTCTTTTTAGTCGCTCCTGAAATCCTATGTCTTTGACCAAACTTTTGATCACCTGTCTTAATAGCTTCTTATGTGGCTCGGTGTCAAATTTTGTCCAGTAATGCTCCTGTGAAGTGCTTTGGGAGGTTTTACTACGTAAAGGCATTATATAAGTGCAAGTTGTTGTTGTTGCCGCTGCTACCTCCGAGACAAATTTAAGATAAATAAGAGCATCAGACAAGAAATGTATTGTGTTTAGCTATCTCAGTCCCACTCCTAATGAGCGTGGGGCCACAGCCTTCAACTGACCTAAATGAGGCATCAATTGCATTCGAGGCTACAGGATGCTGTCGTAAATGGAACAAAGAATGAAACTGGTGCTGTCACAGTTGATTTTCTGAGGTTGTGTAACTTGGGACTAAGGTAGATTGTTGGTGCAGAGTATAGGGGGTTTTACTCGCCATCTGACTGTGCTGTCTGTGACCTAGGAACCGCTTGAGACTTGTGCAGCATGCCCAAAGTGGATGTTCCATTCACAAACACTATCATTTATTGATGAGCATAAATTTCAAGTCTAAAAAAGAGCATTAAATATATTAGCACCAATTAGATTGGTATGGAAAGTTTGTTTTGCAGTTGGGGTTCCTTTAGGGACAGGTAATGGCCATTAAATATGTTTAACTAGTTCTTCTTTCTACTTTCTCCACACACTGTTGGAACCAAGCCTAACTTGCTAAGTTCTGGAGAAATCACATTGAGCTATCAAAACGCAAATGCAAAACATTACTGATGATGCATGTGACCTACTCACATGTCATCTCACATGTCATATGAAGCCCCAAGGTCTTTGCTGTTGTGTCAGTTAACTTTTCTCCAGCAAGCACTAATTTGTTCTTTGCCTCTCTCCATTAACCTCTAGTCACTAAGGTTTAATAAGAAGTCTCCAGCGTCTCCAGAAGTAGAACTGATTCTCATATATTTAGTCTGGTTTGTTGCAGTTTATCTATTTCTATTCTAGGAACCTAAGGTTGTTAAACAAAAACCTTCAGAAAATGTCTTATTTAGCTAACCTTTTCAGTATCCTGCTCCAACCTACCATAAAGATTTTCAATATTAATCATTTTTATGCAACCCTTTTATATAAAAAAAAAAATCCCTGTCCAACCCTCAACAAAGTATTTGCACGTGTGAAATTGATGAGTTACGCATGGGTCGTATTTGCTTTGAAAAGATTAGGCAGAAGCAGATTCCAACATTGTCAATTTAAAAGACTGATTGAAGAAATAAATTGATAATTTCCATTCTGATGAAATAGTGCAGCAAAAATAAATTCAAGACCACTGTCAAAGCTTATCCTTTTTGGAACAAATATTAAAGGCAAATCATGGCCTTTAAAAGGCTACAGATTTTATAGACAACATCTTTATGCATTTCCTCTCCCTCCCTTTCTGCCTGAAACACACACACTCAACACCCAACACACACCCCCAACACACACACCACACAACACACACACGAAACACACTGTTTTCTTCCTTCTACTCTTGTAGCTGGTATATTTTCCAAAATCTTAGGCAGACTTCAGTACCTTGCTCAAGCCCCACTTTTCACGTGTCAGTCCAGATGGTGTGTGCTGGCAGGATGTTATAATAACCTTGCTTGCTTTCCACACAAGAATAATTCCAATCAGAGACACTGGAAGTGGAATTTTAGTTAACTTTTCCCTTCCTGACCTGACACAGAGGTACGAATGCTAATTATAGTGTCACGGCTGCTTTCCTGACTGAGATTAGCTAAATCCGGATTGCATTTTTTGTCTGTCTATAAAACATCCAGGCTCCTTTAACAGATTTTTGGCATGAGAGTGCTTTTGGCATGAAAGCATTTGTACCTGCAATTTTCTGCACACTGAGTTCCCATTCCTAGCTGTACCTTCAGGGCAAGGTATCAAACAGAGACTAGAAGTTTCCCTATAGGCCAAGAGGGGAAGGAGAATCAGAGTGCGCAACAAGAGAGTTACTGTTGTGTATCTTCTAGCAGATGGTTTAACAATAGTGTTAGCAGTGGCTTGGCAGGAGATCATCCATCCTTCAGGCCAGGAATACTTGGTACGCAGTTGGGAAGATCTAAAAAAAGAGTGAATTTTGAACAAGAATCATATAAAAATCCAGGCACTAAAATTACACCATGGATTCGAGCATAGAAACACTTAAACGAACACCTTTGTCTAAAATTCCTCGCTCCACTTACTAAAGTGAAGGGATTAACACCTCCACTGAAATAAAGGTGGGAAGAATTAATATTGAACTCATTACAGTGAAAAAAACACTGTATTTTCTTCAATTTATTTCTGGTAAACTGCTTGATGTGCTGCTCAACAGACTATTTTGCTCCTTGACAATTTTTTTTTCATTAGTTGGACTAAAAATCACTCATCATTTTATATTACTGCCCTGCTGATGTTCTCCCTTAGTTTCCTGGAGCTGGTGACTCACACAAGGGTTCAATGTGTACTCTTTTTACTGATGCATGTTCAGTCCCAGTTGACGAGTGAAGGATACATCTTATTTGCTCTTCATAGCTCAGCTGGCAGATTCACTCCTGTGTAACTGAGGCACACAGAATCAGCTTGTGCCTGGTTCGATTCCTGCTCTGCTCGAGTGAGACTTGTGTGTGTGATCCCAGACAGTGGGTGTTGGAAAGTTATTTGAAAGCAGGAAGTGGGGAATACAGGAACATGACAAAATAGGAACAGTAGGCCATTCAGCCCCTCGAGCCTGTTCTGCCATTCAATTAGATCATGGCTGATCTGCGACCTAACTCCATATACCTGCCTGTGGCTCATATCCCTTCCAGAACAATTGATCTAGCATCAATTGCCGTTTGCGGAAGAGAGTTCCAATCTTCTACTACCCTTTATGTGTAGAAGTGTATCCTAATTTCACTCCTAGGTCTGGCTCTAATTTGGAGACTATGCCCCGAGTCCTAGAATCCCCAACCAACAGAAATAGTTTCTCTCTACCTATCCCATCTGTTCCCCTTAATATCTTGAAAACTTTGATCAGTTCACCCCTTCGCCTTTTAAATTCTAGGGAATACAACCCTAATTTGTGTAATTTCTCCTTGTAACTTAACCCTTGAAGTCCTGGTGTCATTCTGGTAAACCTACGCTGCATTTCCTCCAAGGCCAATAATGTGGTGCCCAGAACTGCTCTCAATACTCCAGGTGTGGTCTAACCAGGGTTTTGTACACCTGCAGCATAACTTCTACCTCCTTGTATTCTTGTCCTCTAGATATAAAGGCCAGCCTCCCATTAGCTGCAGGCTGCAGGAAGATATAAATGTACTGGTGAGGTGGGCAGAACAGTGGCAATGGAATTCAATCCGGATAAGTGTGAGGTAATGCATTTGTGGAGGTCTAACAAGGCAAGGGAATACACATTAAATGGTACGACACTGAAAAGTGTAGAGGAACAAAGGAACCTTGGAGTGCTTGTCCACAGATCCCTGAAGGTAGCAGGCCAGGTAGATGAGGTGGTTAAGAAGGCATATGGAATACTTGCCTTTTTTAGTCGAGGCATAGAACACAAGAGCAAGGACGTTATGTTTGAACTGCATAAAACACTGGTTAGGCCACATCTGGAGTACTGTGTGCAGTTCTGGTCACCACATTACAGGAAAGATGTGATTGCACTGGAAAGGGCGCAGAGGAGATTTACAAGAATGTTGTTGGGACTGGAGAATTTTGACTGTGAGGAAAGATTGCAGATGCTGGGTCTGTTTTCTTTGGAACAAAGGAGGCTAAGGGGAGACCTGATTGACGTGTATAAAATTATGAGAGGCCTGGATAGATTGTATAGGAAGGACCTGTTTCTCTGGGCAGAGGAGTCAACAACCAAGGGGCATAGATTTAAAGTAATTGGGGAGAGGCTTAGAGGAGACATGAGGGGAAATTTCTTCACCCAGAGGGTGGTAGGGGTCTGGAACTCACTACCTGAAAGGATGGTAGAGGCAGGAATCCTCACCACATTTAAAAGATACTTGGGTGAGCACTTAAAGTGCCGTAACCTACAGGGCTACGGACCAAGAGCTGAAAAGTGGGATTAGGCTGGATAGCTCTTGGTCGGCCAGCGTGAACACGATGGGCAGAAATGGCCTCCTTCCCTGTTTAAATTTCTGAGCTTTTATGATTTGCCTTTTTGATTATGTTCTGTACCTGTTCACGACATTTTAATGATTTATGTATCTGGACCCTCAAGTCACTTTGGACCTCCACTGTTTGTAGCCTTTCACCATTTATCCTTTTTAAGTCCAAAGTGGATGACCTCACACTTGCCTACATTAAAATCAATTTTCCGCATTTTTGCCCATTTACTCAATCTGTCGATATCCCTTTGTAATTTTATCATAGAAGTTTACAGCACGGAAGGAGGCCATTTCAGCCCATCATGTCCATGAAGGCCAACAAGAGGCTTTCCAGCCTAATACCGGAAATACTAGGGGACCGAGGGTCTAGCGTGAAGGAGGAACTGAAGGAAATCCTTTTTAGTCAGGAAATTGTGTTAGGGAAATTGATGGGATTGAAGGCCGATAAATCCCCAGGGCCTGATTGTCTGCATCCCAGAGTACATAAGGAAGTGGCCCTAGAAATAGTGGATGCATTGGTGGTCATTTTCCAACATTCTATAGACTCTGGATCAGTTCCTATGACTGGAGGGTAGCTAATGTACACCACTTTTTAAAAAAGGAGGGAGAGAGAAAACAGGGAATTCCCCACCGGTTAGCCTGTGGTGGGGAAAATGTTGGAATCAATTATTAAAGATGCAATAGCAGCGCATTTGGAAAGCAATGACAGGATCGGTCCAAGTCCAAGTCAGCATGGATTTATGAAAGGGAAATCATGCTTGACAAATCTTATAGAATTTTGGGGGGATGTAACTAATAGAGTGGACAAGAAGGAACCAATGGATGTGGTATATTTGGACTTTCAAAAGTCTTTTGACAAGGTCCCACACAAGAGATTGGTGTGCAAAATTAAAGCACATGGTATTGGGGGTAATGTATTGACGTGGATAGAGAACTGGTTGGCAGACAGGAAGCAGAGAATCGGGATAAACAGGTACTTTTCAGAATGGCAAGCAGTGACTGGTGGAGTGCTGCATGGCTCAGTGCTGGGACCCCAGCTCTTTACAATATACACTAACACTCAATTCTTTCATCTAAATCGTAATATCTCCAAGTTTGCAGATGACACTAAACTGGGTGGCAGTGTGAGCTGTGAGGAGGATGCTAATTGGCTGCAGGGTGACTTGGACAGGTTAGGTGAGTGGGCAAATGCATGGCAGATGCAGTATAATGTGGATAAATGTGAGGTTATCCATTTTGGGGGCTAAAACACGAAGGCAGAATATTATCTGGATGGCGGCAGATTAGGAAAAGAGGAGGTGCACCGAGACCTGGGTGTCATGGTTCATCAGTCACTGAAAGTTGGCATGCAGGTACAGCAGGTGTTGAAGAAGGCAAATGGTATGTTGGCCTTCATAGCTAGGGGATTTGCGTATAGGAGCAGGGAGGTCTTACTGCAGTTGTACAGGGCCTTAGTGAGGCCTCACCTGGAATATTGTGTTCAGTTTTGGTCTCCTAATCTGAGGAAGGACATTCTTGCTATTGAGGGAGTGCAGCGAAGGTTCACCAGACTGATTCCAGGGATGGCTGGACTGTCATACGAGGAGAGACTGGATCAACTGGGCTTTTATTCACTGGAGTTTAGAATGATGAGAGGGGATCTTATAGAAACGTATAAGATTCTGACGGGACTAGACAGGTTAGATGCGGGATGAATGTTCCCGATGTTAGTGAAGTCCAGAACCAGGGGACATAGGCTTAGGATAAGGGGTAGGCCATTTAGGACTGAGATGAGGAGAAACTTCTTCACTCAGAGAGTTGTTAACCTGTGGAATTCCCTGCCACAGAGAGTTGTTGATGCCAGTTCATTGGATATATTCAAGAGGGAGTTAGATATGGCCCTTACGGCTAAGGGGATCAAGGGGTATGGAGAGAAAGCAGGAAAGGGGTACTGAGGGAATGATCAGCCATGATCTTATTGAATGGCGGTGCAGGCTCGAAGGGCCGAATGGCCTACTCCTGCACCTATTTTCTATGTTTCTATTCCATAAAATAAATCCAGAACCGCTCCCTCCCATGTTGGACTTGCTACATACTGGCTAAAAAAATTCTCTTGAATGCACGTCTGCCATTTCCTTACTATGATTGATAATATCACCGCTTTCAGTTTTTAAGGGGCCAACATTGCTCCTGATTACCCTCTTTTTCCGAAGAGAATTTTATGTTAAATTTGCGTTGAATTTGATGTCCCTTGCAAGTTTCCTTTTATACTCCTGTTTTGCATCTCTTACTCTATGTTTTGTGACCCTTTGGTGTTCTTTGTATCTTTCCCATTCGCCAGGATCTGTACTATTCTTTGCCTTTTTGGAAACATCAAAACCAAAACCATTTCTGTTCTCATTTGACGTCCATACAATTGCACCTTTCAGCACAGGTCACTGGATAATGATCAGCAACAGAAACCCCAAGCATTTACCCCCTCCCTAACCCAGAAATGGTGTAGCCAATTATTTTGTCCACACAGTTGCCCCCGTTGAGAGCTAATTTGGCGCAGAGCAGGGATCGAACCAAGTAGATTCCTCGTCTGTAGGCCTCAGTTTCACAGAAAGGAGCTAATAAAGAGGGATATTTGAATCGTCTCCTGGGATTAAACATCCATCAAGCAAAAAAAGAATGAAACAACATAAGAAGGATTTGTTGACATGATTCATATGTGGTTGAATCTTTTCACATTACCATGACTTCAGGGTGATTGTAACCGCATTGCTTGATCCCTCTCTGACAGGCATCTTCACTGCGCCTGATAAGATCATAAAAGCAGTAAATCATCACAGACACAACAGAAAATTGTTAGTGAGATGTGGAAGAATTAGCACAGCAGTAATCTCCGTGTTCCACTGAGTCTGATAATGGCTGTGATTCCTCCACCTGCCTGGACCTGAGTTTTTTTTGGGGGGGAGGGTGGTGAGGGGGTGGGCGAGAAGTTGTGTTCTGACATTTTGAAATATATATTGATTATTTATCCTCTTTCACAGGCAGTTGCTATTTTATTAATTTTTTTTGTGTTTGAACTTTGTGCTTATCAAGGTGAGGGATGTTTGTGCGGGGGAATGGAACATTTGCACTGTTGGCTTCAATCAATTCCAGGTCCGATATATTGCAAGTTAGAGCAGCGTAAAACTGCCTCTACTCTTCTGCAACATTGCACCCAAGCTGCAATCTTAGAAAAGCACGCCCTATTGCGCAGTGTGACTTCTTTCCATTTTGCACCTTGACCATCCTGTAGCCTCTCTGAGTAAGAATGCATCAGTGCTGAATTCTGCACAGTTTCAGCAAAAGGTAATCAGGAAGGCGAATGGAATGTTGGCCTTCATTGCGAGAGGGATGGAGTGCAAAAGCAGGGAGGTCCTTCTGCAACTGTATAGGGTATTGCTGAGGCCGCACCTGGAGTACTGAGTGCAGTTTTGGTCACCTTATTAAGGAAGGATATACTAGCCTTGGAGGGGGTACAGAGACGATTTACTAGGCTGATTCCGGAGATGAGGGGGTTACCTTATGATGATAGATTGAGTAGACTGGGTCTTTACTCGTTGGAGTTCAGAAGGATGAGGGGTGATCTTATAGAAACATTTAAAATAATGAAAGGGACAGACAAGATAGAGGCAGAGAGACTAGAACTAGGGGGCACAGCCTCAAAATACGGGGGAGCCAATTTAAAACCGAGTTGAGAAGGAATTTCTTCTCCCAGAGGGTTGTGAATCTGTGGAATTCTCTGCCCAAGGAAGCAGTTGAGGCTAGCTCATTGAATGTATTCAAGTCACAGATAGATAGATTTTTAACCAATAAGGGAATTAAGGGTTATGGGGAGCGGGCGGGTAAGTGGAGCTGAGTCCACAGCCAGATCAGCCATGATCTTGTTGAATGGCGGAGCAGGCTCGAGGGGCTAGTTGGCCTACTCCTGTTCCTAATTCTTATGTTCTTATGTTCTTAT
Source organism: Pristiophorus japonicus (assembly GCF_044704955.1). Taxonomy (NCBI): domain Eukaryota; kingdom Metazoa; phylum Chordata; class Chondrichthyes; family Pristiophoridae; genus Pristiophorus; species Pristiophorus japonicus. Next base: position 500,800,749 of record NC_091977.1, on the reverse strand, counting down.
TTAATTTCCTCCCCCGCAAACTACACGCTTATTTTGCACCATAATATACGAGGGACTAATTCCTATAGGATTTGATTATAATCTAAAGAGTGTGTTGGCTTGATAACTCATCATTGACAAACTTGCGAATGACTTGTACTCGCCTTGATGAGTGGGCTGTAAATCTGATGTCATTGGTCTTCATTTTATTTTGTGTCTGTCCCCACCGACTCCAGGGAATCCCTGACCCACGACCGCCCAAAGTGGAGGAAGAGCACCCGGGTGGGCGCTGAGCACCTCGAGTCCCGTCGCCGAGAATAAGCAGAAACCAAGCGTCAACCCAAGCTCCCCGACCACCCTTTCTTTCAACCACTGTCTGCCCCACCTGTGACAGAGACTGTAGGTCCCGCATTAGATTCCTCACTCAGTCACCTGAGAACTCATTATTAGAGTGGAAGCAAGTCATCCTCAACTCCGAGAGACTACCTATGATGATGATGTTTCTTCAATGCTTTGGAAACAAACCATAAAGAGCAGTGAGGGGCATATGATGTGGGTTCAGATGTTTAGACTTCAAGCCGTCTATTCAAGCAAATTTTTATAGGCAAATAGTTTCAATGATTAGTATTTGAGGTTGTCTTAATGGAATATGACAGATATTCAATGGCCATCATCATGTGTGATATTTCTTAAAACACATCAGAAATCTCAATCATATCATGCTATTTCTCTTTTACACAATTCTTGTCAAGGCAGATTAGTGTGAGACCTTGCAAAATACCTTAAACTTTGTCAAATTAGAGATTGAGTTTTTTTAAAGAAAATAGTGTTCATTTTTTTATTTTCCTCTCTTTTCCAGTTTCTATCTATATTCAACACCATCCCCAGTCGAGAGGTCAGCTGATGACCTACTCAGCCCTACTCTATAATGGGGCCACTCGAAGGTACACACAACTGCCATTCTATGGCTCACTTTGTCAATGCTGGAGAACCCAAAATAATTTTTTGGAACCCCCCTGTGACAGTAGATTTTTTTTTAAATCGAATAACCTAAGTGAATGCCCATGTAGTAGGCCACAAGCAATGCTGAAAAGTTTTATGGAGAATATTGGCAAGTATTGATTAGATAATGCACAGATTGTATGAGGAAGGAACGACTGAAAATAGTAAGGAGTTTTGGTAAGTGTAGGGGGTATAGAGTTGCAGCAGGCAAAGAGCAGACAGATAGGTGGTCACTAACTGGTATGCTGAAGGTAGTGAACTAATCTGACGTATGGTCCAGGTTATCAGGCTCATCAGTATTAGGAGGGTCTGCGGAATCTGATTGTATGTAACACTTGCTTATGTATGTAAGCACACTTATAACACTTAAAGCCTGATGGTTAATGAACCATCCTTAACCGTAGTAACATATAACAAAGACAGTAGAGGTCAGCAGTTAAGATACATAACATTTTGACTAGAGTTCTCTCAGGGAAGAGATAAGAAAGCTGGTGTTTGTGAACAGAGTTTTTTCACATGTCATGGGGACTAAGGTAAAGTTCACATCAGTGAACAACACAATTAACATATGATGGGAGATGGACAGTTGGGAAACACCACTTAGCCAGTCTGATAAGAGACAACTAATCAATGTAACTTGGCTGATGAGCAGTAAACCAACCGGTGCTTTAGTGGGAAAGGCACACACTTCGGTTTGTTGTATAATTATGGGTGAGAACCATTGTTCTGGGAAGGTTCACGTTTGAACTCTTCCCGTGCATACGCTCGAATAAACCGGTTAAACCGAAGGTTTCGTCTGAGTGATTCCATGGTCGTTATACGAACGGGCGGGTGTTGATTCCTTATATCAGGGAGACCACCTTGAATGAGAGAAGTCTTTTAACCCCTACAGTAAGGAATAGTTATGAAATACAGAATTAGAGCAGGAAACTATGTGATGAGTTTTGGTTTCAACTCAGTGAAGAGCAGAAGTATGCAGTACAGATTTACACGAGGCACATGCTGAAGTCAAGATCACTCTGGACCTGCACCTTTATTTCACAGCTCTCGAGTGCCACACTTGTCTGAGACCTGCCTTTATATACCTGTGTGGAACAGGTATGCAGTGTCTCCTGCAAGTGCACCCCTGGTGGTAAAGTATGCTTGTGATTACAAGTCATATCTAGTTACAGTCATGTATAGCATGGTAAGATTCAGTTATTTACAGTAGTGTGAGATACATGACATCACCCTCCCCCAAGGTCTTATTGTCTTTATAGATTCAGTCTCTCAGGTGGTCTAAGCTCTCGCGTGGAGCGTCTCAGTTGTGGTTCAGTTGTTTGCCTTGGTGCCTGTTTTTCTTTCGGTGTGATTGCTGATATCTCATCTGGGCTGTCTGTTGAGACTGCCCTTTCCTCAGGTTGTTCCCTCTGTCTGTCCACCAGGTGTGGTGTGAGTTCCACATTGTAGTCTGCCTCTGGTTCTGCAGTGTTGTTGGTGAATCTACTTTTTACTTGGTCTACATGCCTCCGGCAGGTTTGGCCATTGTCCATCTGTACAGCCAGTAGCCTGTTTCCTTCCTTGCCTGTTACTGTCCCAGCAAGCCATTTGGGACACCTGCCATAGTTTAGCACAAACACTTTGTCCCCTATCTCATTCCACCTTCCCCTCGAATTTCGGTCATGGTACTCAGTTAGCTTCCGGCGCTTTGCCTCAACAATTTCATGCATGTCTGGAAGGATTAACGAGAGCCTAGTCTTTAAGGTCCGTTTCATCAATAGTTGCGAGATCTGTATGCCAGTAGCAGTTGCGACAGGCGGCTCTGCAGCGTAGGACCTTGGATTTTTAGCATGCCTTGTTTAACGATTTGCACTGCTCGCTCCGCCTGGCCATTGGAGGCCGGCTTGAACGGTGCCGTCTTAACGTGATTTATGCCGTGGTCAGCTATAAAATCTTGGAATTCTGCGCTGGTGAAGCATGGACCATTATCACTGACCAATATGTCAGGAATTCCGTGCGTTGCGAACATGGTTCCAAGGCTCTCCACAGTGGTGGAGGTGGTGCTCGAGTTTAAAATGGTGCACTTGATCCACTTTGAAAATGCATCGACGACGACGAAGAACATTTTGCCCATGAATGGGCCCGCATAGTCTACATGCACCTACGACCACGTTTTGGTGGGCCAGGGCCAGGGGCTTAGGGGGGCCTCCCTCGGGTCATTACTGAGTTGGGCACAAATGGTGCACCGCCGGACGCAGAGCTCCAAGTCCGCATCAATGCCAGGCCACCAGACGTGGGATCTGGCTATGGCCTTCATAAGGACGATCCCCGGGTGCTCGCGGTGGAGCTCCCGGACAAACGCCTCTCTGCCTAACTACTCAGCTACCCCACATCAGGCAGTCTGCCGGTAGTGATAGTTCATGCATGCGCCTATGGAAAGGTTTGATCTCCTCGGGCAGGCATCGCGAGCCTCTGCCCAGTCACCAGTTAAAACACATCTTTTGCCTAAGGATAACGTGGGGTCGCTTGTCGTCCAGGCTCTGATTTGGCGAGCCGTCATGAGCGAACCTGTGGATTCAAAGACATCGATTGCCATGACCATCTCACAGTCCTGTTCGTCGGACCCTTCCGTGGTCGCCAGGGGTAGCCTGCTAAGCGCGTCGGCATAGTTGTCTGTGCCTTATTGTGTAGTCTAAGACGCTAGCATGAGTGCCCAACGCTGAATGCGCGCCAAGGCGTTAGCGTTTATTGCCTTGCACTTGGATGGCAGGGACGTGAGGGGTTTGTGGTCGGTTTCTAACGCGAACTTGGCCCCGAAAAGGTATTGGTGCATCTTTTTGACACCGTACACGCATGTGAGCGCCTCCTTCTCGACCATACCGTACCCACGCTCCGCCCGCGAAAGTGACCTGGAGGCATAAGCAATAGGTTGTAATTTACCCACATCATTGACATGCTGTAAAACGCACCCGTACGCTGACGCATCACATGTAAGAACTAGCTTTTTACCTGGGTCAAAAAGGCTAAAACACTGTTGGAACATAGAAGGTTGCGTGCCTTATTGAAGGCGCATTCTTGGGCATTCCCCCAAAACCAATCGCACCCCTTTCTGAGTAGCACGTGGAGAGGCTCCAGCAGTGTGCTCAAGTTCTGCATAAAGTTCCCAAAATAATTGAGTAGTCCGAGAAAGGTGCTCAGTTCCGAGACATTCCGGGGCCTGGGTGCCAGACGAATTGCTTCGGTTTTGGATTCTGTTGGGCTGATTCCATCAGCGGCAATCCTTCTGCAGAAAAATTCAACCTCGGGCGCGAAAAACAGACACTTGGATTTCTTAACTGTTAGGCCTACCCGATCCAATCGACTTAGTACTTCCTCCAAATTGCGGAAATGGGAGTTGGTGTCCCTGCCCGTGATGAGTATGTCATCTTGAAACACAAACGATGCCGAATAGGCATCGATTGAAGATAAAAAGGCCTCGATGTGTGTTGATGGTGGTGAGTAGCTTAGACTCTTCGGTCAGTTCTTGCGTCATATACGCAGATGTGAGATCTAGTTTCGAGAAAAGTTTTCCTCCAGCCAATGTGGCAAATAGGTCCTCCGCTCTGGGCAGCGGGTATTGGTCCTGTAGGAAAACTCTGTTTATGGTAGACTTGTAATCCCCACAGATTTGTATGGATCCATCAGGCTTCATGATGGGGACGATGGGACTTGTCCAGTCGCCAAATTTCACGGGTGAGATAATGCCTTCCCGCAGAAGCCGGTCCAGTTCGTGTTCAATTTTTTCCCTCATCACATAAGGCACAGCTCTGGCCTTGTGATGGACTGGCCTGGCATTCTGTGTGATGTAGATTTTAACTTTAGCCCCTTTGAAGGTGCCCACACCTGGCTGAAAGAGATATTCAAAATGACTTAGAACTGTTGAGCAGGAGGTCCGTTCCTCTGACGACATGGCGTGAACATCATCCCATTTCCAATTTAATTTTGCCAGCCAGCTTCTCCCCAACAGAGCTGGGAGATCTCCAGGGACAATCCACAGGGGAAGTCGGTTCACTGTCCCTTTGTGTGTGACTGAGAACGTAGAACATAAGAATTAGGAACAGGAGTAGGCCATCTAGCCCCTCGAGCCTGCTCCGCCATTCAACAAGATCATGGCTGATCTGGCCGTGGACTCAGTTCCACTTACCCGCCCGTTCCCCATAACCCTTAATTCCCTTATTGGTTAAAAATCTATCTATCTGTGATTTGAATACATTCAATGAGCTAGCCTCAACTGCTTCCCTGGGCAGAGAATTCCACAGATTCATAACCCTCTGGGAGAAGAAATTCCTTCTCAACTCGGTTTTAAATTGGCTCCCCCGTATTTTGAGGCTGTGCCCCCTAGTTCTAGTCTCCCCGACCAGTGGAAACCTCTCTGCCTCTATCTTGTCTATCCCTTTCATTATTTTAAATGTTTCTCTAAGATCACCCCACATCCTTCTGAACTCCAACGAGTAAAGACCCAGTCTACTCAATCTGTCATCATAAGGTAACCCCCTCATCTCCGGAATCAGCCTGGTGAATTGTCTCTGTACCCCCTCCAAGGCTAGTATATCCTTCCTTAATAAGGTGACCAAAACTGCATGCAGTACTCCAGGTGCGGCCTTACCAATACCCTATACAGTTACAGAAGGACCTCCCTGCTTTTGTACTCCATCCCTCTCGCAATGAAGGCCAACATTCCATTCGCCTTCCTGATTACCTGCTGCACCTGCAAACTAACTTTTTGGGATTCAGGCACAAGGACCCCCAGGTCCCTCTGCACCGCAGCATGTTGTAATTTCTCCCCATTCAAATAATATTCCCTTTTACTGTTTTTTTTTCCCAAGTTGGATGACCTCACATTTTCTGACATTGTATTCCATCTGCCAAACCTTAGCCCATTCGCTTAACCTATCTCAATCTCTTTGCAGCCTCTCTGTAGCCTCTACACAACCCGCTTCCCCACTAATCTTTGTGCCATCTGCAAATTTTGTAACACTACACTCTGTCCCCTCTTCCAGGTCATCTATGTATATTGTAAACAGTTGTGGTCCCAGCACCGATTCCTGTGGCTAACCACTAACCACCGATTTCCAACCCAAAAAGGACCCATTTATCCCGACTCTCTGCTTTCTGTTAGCCAGCCAATTCTCCATCCATGCTAATACATTTCCTCTGACTCCGCTTACCTTTATCTTCTGCAGTAACCTTTTGTGTGGCACCTTATCAAATGCCTTTTGGAAATCTAAATACACCACTTCCATCGGTACACCTCTATCCAAGGACTGGGACGATTTCTTTGGTATAGGTCCTTAGTTTGGTGTCGATCTTTGTGAGTTTTGGTCTGTTGCTTTTGTGCGGCCACAGCTGTTCAAATTGTTGGACGCTCATGAGAGATTGACTAGCTCCCGTGTCCAGTTCCATGTTGACGGGTATCCCGTTGGGTAGGACCCTCATCATTATTGGAGGTGTCTTGTAAGAACAGTGGACATTGATCATGTTGACCCGCTGTACCCCAGCATCCCGGGCATTGTCCCCACCGTCTTCTGGTCCGCTTTCCGACCCTTCCGATTCGTATACCAGTCGAGCTGCTGTTTTTCTGCACATGCGAGCCAGATGCCCTGTATAGTTGCAGTTTCTGCAAACAGCATGGTGAAATTGACACCCCCTTGTTGAGTGCCTTCCAGCACAGAGTGCTTCCATTGTTTCCGAAGGATGAGCTGCGTCAGGCTGATCTCTTTTGAGCTTCTCTCAGTCTGTAGTTGATTGCTCGCATTGTGGGTTGATGAGGTGTGAACGGCCGTTCCTGTGGCCCTTGATGGCTTCTGGTGCCACTGCCTGCTGTTGAAGGCCTACTCTCCTGCCTTTGTCTGTGTGTGGGGGTAGCGGCTCGTTTCACGCTGTGAACCCCTTGTTCCGATCTTTCGTTAGTTGTTGTACCCGAAGTATAGATCAACCTCATTTCTTCTTCTCCTACCAAGAATGTCTGTGCGACCAGTGCTGCCGCCTCTAGGGTCAAGTTCTTGGTCTCTATAAGCTTTCGGAATATACCTGCGTGGCCTATTCCTTCAATAAAAAAGTCTCTCAGTACTTCTCTCCTTAGTTCATCGGAGAACTCATATAAACTAGCCAGCCTCCGAAGTTCCGCCACAAAGTCGGGTATGCTTTGGCCCACACAGCGTCTGTAGTTGTAGAACCTGTGTCTGGCCATGTGTAGGCTGCTCACTGGCTTCAGGTGGTCTCTCACCAGTGTGCTCAACTCCTCAAACGACTTGCTTGCTGGTTTCTCGGGTGCCAGCAGGTCTTTCATGAAAGTGTATGTTTTCGAGCCACAGCTGGTCAAGAGATGGGCTCATCTCTTGTCTGCCTTATCGTCGCCCAACCAGTCTTTGGTTACAAAGCTTTTCTGGAGCCTTTCTATAAAGTCCTCCCAATTGTCTCTAGCATCGTATTTCTCATCTGAGCCGTTGGTATCCATTCTGTGGATTCTGTGATCCCGTAACTCATCTCCACTGTAAAGTCCTGACCCTGCAGTACAGACTTACACGAGGCACATGCTGAAGTCAAGATCATTCTGGACCTGCACCTTTATTTCACAGCTCTCGAGTGCCACACTTGCCTGAGACCCGCCTTTATATACCTGTGTGGAACAGGTATACAGTGTCTCCTGCAAGTGCACCACTGGTGGTAAAGTATGCTTGTGGTTACAGGTCATATCTAGTTACAGTCATGTATAGCATGGTAAGGTACAGTTATATACAGTAGTGTGAGATACATGACAACATTAGTTATAGAATGTAAGCATTATTGAGGGAAGGTGCCCACATCCCACTACTTTGTACCACGTATTCCAGTGGTGTCTTATCACCCTAGTCATTTTATGGCAGTTTATCTTTAATCTCTTTGTGGGCAATATGGTTATTTTGAATGGTATCTACTAGAATAGCACCAGCTTTATTGAGCTTTTGTCACATCTGTACGTCTTTGGCTTGAGCTCAAGGAGATAGTACTGTCTTCACAATAAGCTAATCTCTATCTGCAAATAGATTTTTTTTAAAACTTGTTCAGGGGATGTGAGCGTTGCCGGCAGGGTCAACATTTAGTGCCCATCCATAATTTCCCTTGAGAAGGGGGTGGTGAGCCATCTTCTTGAACCGCTGCAGTCCGTGTGGTGAAGGTACTCCCACAGTGCTGTTAAGGAGGGAGTTCCAGGATTTTGACCCAGCAACGATGAAGGAACGGCGATATAATTCCAAGTCAGGATGGTGTGTGACTTGGAAGAGAATTTGGAGGTGGTGGTGTTCCCATGCGCCTTCTGCCCTTGTCCTTCTAGGTGGTAGAGGTTGCGGTTTTGGGAGGTGCTGCCGAAGAAGCCTAGGCGAGTTGCTGCAGTGCATCTTGTAGCTGGTACACACTGCAGCCAAAGTCAGCTGGTGGTGGAGGGATGGACTTCTAATCAAGTGGGCTGCTTTGTCCTGGATGGTGTCGAGCTTCTTGAGTGTTATTGGAGTTGCACTCATCCAGGCAAGTGGAATAATATATTCTGTGGCAGAGTGATAGGTTTTTAGATTTACTAGAGTCAGTTAGCAGGATAGGAAGCTGTATTAAAGACTGTATTTAAACAAATAATTGATTTTCATGTAGAAAAAAAAGAACACATGGCAATAAATCTAACCCTAACTACTGCTGACCATTGAACACTAATGTTTGTTTTGCATTTGAACAGAATCTTATTTGCTGTATCTTGATGCCAGTGCCTATTGTAGTACTGAGTGCTACAGATCAGGAAGGTCTCGAGCTTGGTCTCTGCTTTGTGCTGAGTTGAATGAATTTCAGTTAGTGTTGGTAAGGGCATTAGAGTTTGCCTGGAATGGGAGGCAATCAAACTAAGTTGCTTTCTGGTGGATCCGGATAGCTGTGAATGTCCCTTCCATCACCCAGATTGAGTTGTCTGCCAACATTCAATGTCACCACTCACACATACTGGAGGGCTGCCAGCACTCGTGGAACTACATGAGAGAGCACCTTCAGGGCAGGGGAGACAATTGGCCAGGACCAATAGGCGGAAAGATGATAGTAATTACCTAGCTCCCCCACCCAGTCTCCCTGGGTTCCAACACTCTTGAAATGGTGTACAGATGTTTGGAAACATTTGATGTTTGAGGTACAGGAAAATTTCAATTAATTAAGTCCTTTGGTCTTAAATGGAAAATAAAACCACATTTGCATACGTTAACAGTGCAGACACCTTAAACTTCTAATTGGGAATAAAATATATTGGAAGGCTACTAGCTGCGCTTTGTTTGTTCAGTCCCTAGGTCTTTGCAAGAAACCTGATTACATTTTGTATATTACTGCAGAAGTAAACATGTTGTAGTCCATTGAATTGTTCAATCATTAATTGCATCAAAAGCACGAATAGCAATCTCACTGAATGCATAGTGTTACTGTAGTGCATGCAATAATATGAGGTTTCTGAAGTGTTATTTGAAAAAATAAATTCTTTACCAAGCTGAATAGTAAGTTTTAGTAGTTAAACATAGGGGCCAAAATTCAAGCAGGCCAGAAAGCTGGCGCACCAACGATTTTTTTTACCTGTTCTTACCGCCGGGTACGATGAGACGGCCTTCCGATCGATTTTCTCCAGTTGAACTTTTTTTCGCATCGGACCGGAAGTCAGTCATAGTGGGGACGGAAGTGCGGTGGTGATTCCTGGTGAGGGGTGGAGTTGGGGTGGGACCCAGTATCCGCCTCTGTCACTCAGCGGCAGAGTGGTGGTGATGTCACTGTGCGTGTACGTCACCACGTCTCTCCCCTCATTTAAAGGGGAGAGAATTGGCAATTCTGTCGGTTCGGGCCACTGGGCCATCAGGGAGGGTTTCAGCCAGGAGTGCCAGGTTGCATGTTGGCGACCCGGCCGAACCTGGGGCACTAATTGGCCAGCCGATCGGGAAGTCGGCCGGCAAAAATAAAAGCATGGCGGCTGCGGCAATGTGCCCTTCCCTTGAAGGGCTGCTGCGCTGCCGTGGCCCACAGACAAGAAACAAGGTGCACCGACAGAAAAAGCTGTCGGGGGCACCGCATGGCAGATCAACGATTTTTGCAGGTAAATTTGGGGCGGAGTGTGCTGGAGATGCAGGAGATCGGCGGCGCGTGCTTTGATGACACGCTTGCGGCAGTCGGCAGCAGCGGGGCGGAAGTGGGGACAGGTCGAAAAATCGGCGAGCTAAATTTGGGTCGGGGCGACCCATCGACTGCAACACGGCAGCCACTCGATTCCGCCACATGGCTGCCGCAAAACGGCGGTGATGGGCCTTATCCGGATCCTGAATTTCGGCCCCATAATGTTTTGTGCAGAGATCTCATTTTTATTTTTGAGGGAGGCGGCGATAGATTTAACATTTTCTCCTCATCTTAATCGCTCCCGAATTCGAACATCTTCTCCAGCCGAAGCATATTGGCAGGCCTCTGCCAGGCTTCCCATGGGGAGGTGAACAAGCTCAACCTAGTGATCACATTCCCTTCAACTTTTTCTCTGTCACTGGCCTTTGCTCAGCCCCTGACCTCGCAGGCATGGTCGGGATGGGGATTCACAAGTGTAAACAGTTTGTCAGCTTGAATCACTTGTTGGTAGTCAAGCTTTTGGGTAATAATTTTGTACATTTGAGCCTCACTCCAGGACTTGAGAAGATGATCTAGGCAGAAATCGTAAAGCAACACTTGTGGGAGTGCTGCATTATTGGAGGTGCTGTCGTTCAGATGAACTGATCTGTTGAGGTCCTGTCGGTCTGTTCAAGGAGATATTATGGGGCCGAAATTGACCTTCGCCCCAAATGGGAGCGTACCTTTCGAAATAAATGATTGGCCTCTTTAAGTGTTTTAATTTGTCTGGGTGGTGTTTGGGGTGGCCGAGGGGTGGAAGTGGGTCGCGAGCGGGGCAGAAGGTGGGCAGTGTCGATCAGCGCCGCGCTGAGCACGTCATCACGACACAGATGTGCCGTGCTAACGCGTAGCGATGTCCCTCCCCCTTCAGTTAAAGGGGAGGGCCACTGCGAGCTCTGCAGCCACTATAATGGCACCCACTGGGCCACCAGGGATGGTTTCTGCCGGGCCAGTGACCCGGGACCTTGGGCGGGAAGGGATCGGCACCGGGCAGTAAAGGGTTGGCATGTGCCTAACGGGACGGGAACACGGGCGGGACAGAAACCCATTTCTGCTGTTCCCAGCCCGGGGTCAATTTCTGATGGGTCGGCCCATCTGCCTGCCCCCGGTCGAAAAGGTCTTACTGCCCTATTGCCGCCTCTTAGCCCCACCTGAGTGTGCTAGCGTTAAAACTTTCAGCAATGTTTCTTTTCTAAATTTTCACGTTGTGCTTCTTCTGATGGTATGACTGAACTCAAGAACACATGATATGAGTAATCACAGATGTGAACCCACAGCCTGCTGCTCTGTGCCGTAACATATTTGAATGACAGTGAGTCACATCACGTTGGACTTGTTTTTTTTTGCAAAAGAAGGTCTCCGAAATGATCTAAATAAAGTTTTTGAGTTTACGAAGGTAATTCACAAAATTTCAAGTGAATTACTCAATAAAATGAGGTATTCAAATACCAAGGGACGCAGGTTTAAAATTCGGTAGGTAGGAATTAGAAGGCAAGTCAGGCAGATCTTTTTCACCCAAAAGTTGATGGAGTTGCAGAATACGTTACTGCGAAAGTAGTCATATTTATATAGCACTCGTCGTGTAAAATAATGTTTGAATTTGAGTGAGAGGGAGGGGAGATGAGATTCCAATGGTGCACCTCGGAAGCATCGTTTTTTACGGAGACCTTTTGAAGGTGGGGAGAAAAGTAAAAAGCATCGTGGTTTACTGAGAGAATTTCGGAGGGCAGGGGTGTAATAGCAGTAAGATCCGTCTCTAATAGTGGAATAGGGAGCCAGCATTAATTCAAAGTCACAGGAATATAGGCAGCGGGTTGGGATATATGACCCAGTGAGCAGTTAGGCAGATCAGTGGAGTCAAAACCTTAATACATCTGGATGGATGATGGTGAAACCTGAACAGGTGTCTTCAGCTTTGCTGGTGTTCGGCTGTAGGAAATATTGATTTGACCAGCACTTGGGGCTGGATTTTTGGCTGAGATGATGTTCCGAGTAGAACGCTTGCTTTGGGAGTCTCGTGTCTGGCATACGAACGATGTGGCCTGCCCAGTGGAGCTGATCAAGTGCTTCAATGCTGGGGATGTTGGTCTGGTCAACGACGCTAATGTTGGTGCGTCTGTCCTCCTTGGGGATTTGTAGGATCTTGCAAGACATCGTTGCCGGTATTTCTCCAGAGACTTGAGGTGTCTACAGTACATGGTTCATGTCTCTGAGCCATACAGGAGGGTGGGTATTACTACAGCCCTGTAGACCATGAGCTTGGTGGCAGTCACTCTTGCCCTTCCCTGGCCACTTACTCAGGTTGAATCAGACTGTTTGAAACCTTGGTGTCCTGTTTTACTCCGAGCTGAGTTTCTGACCCCATGTTCTCTCCATCACAAAGACCACCTACTTCCAACTATGTAAATCACCAACTCCACACCTCCCTCAGCCCATCCGCCACTGAAATTTTAATTTATGTTCCTGTCACCTCCAGTACTCTACAGGCCAGAGTTCCATGCTCCACCCTCTGCAAATATCAGCTCATCCATAACTCTGCAGCGCATTCCCTATCCCACACCAAGTCTACTCATTGCCCCATCCTTGCTGATCTACATTGCATCCTGGTACCCCAACACTTCAATTTTAAAATTCTTATCCTCGTATTTAAAACCTGCCATAGCTTGCCCTCTGTAACCTTCTTCACCACTGCAAATTCTTTGTTCTTCTGAATCAGGTCTCTTGGGCATTCCTTCCCCCACTTTTCCTCTCACCATTGGTGTCTGTGTCGTCAGCCACAAGGCCACGTGCTCGAGAATTCCGTGAACGTCTCTGCTTCTCGACATTTCTCTCTCTCAAGCTTCCGATCAGTTCTCTTTCATTAGATTGGCATCTGTTTTTCTTTCAGTCTTTGTTTTTCTACATTAAAGATGCTCCATAAGTTGTTGTAGCACTATGGTAGCATAGTGGTTATATTACGAGACTAATAATCCACAGGCCTGGACTAATAATCCGGAGACGTGAGTTTAAATCCCACCATGGCAACTGGGGAAATTTAAATTGTTAATTAAATAAATTTGGAATTAAAAAGCTAGTATCAGTAATGGAGTCCATGAAACTACCGAATTGTTGTAAAAACCCATCTGGTTCACTAATGTCATTTCGGTATATCTACCTGGTTTGGCCTATATGTGATTCCATACCCCCATACCCACAGCAATGTGGTTGACTCTTAACTACCCTCTGAAATGGCCGAGCAAGCCACTCAGTTGTACTAAACTGCTATGACAAAGTCAGCACTGTGGGAGTACCTTCACCACAGGAACTGCAGCGGATGGGCAATAAATGCCGACCTTGGCAGCGATGCCCATGGACGAATAAATACAAAAAAAGTAGTCGTAGTAGGAGTAGCAGTATTATAGCAACAGTCAATGGTGGTGACACAGAGGTAGAGTTGGATTTATCTTGCATGTGGAAGCTGACCTTGTGGTTGCCAAGGGGTGACAAAGATGATAAATAGGAGCTGGGCAAGGATAGAATCCGGGGCTACATTGCAGATGACAATGACAGGGTGAAAAGCCATTTGAGCAGATCCAAGGACTGCATTGGGACAGATGGGAGTGGGGCCACAAGAGTGCGGTACCATGAGGTGGACTCAAGTAGTGTTAGTTGATAGCGTTGAAGGTGTCAGAGAGCTTGAGGAAGGTATGATCACAATCACACTGGAAGCCATTGTTTACTCTGATCAGGGTGATCTCACTGTTGTGGCCTTGTCAGAACTTGGGTTGAAGTGTCTGGAATAGGGAATGGCTAGTGAGGTGACCGGGAGGCTCGGGGAAAGCCACTGAAGCAGACAGTCCAAAAAGAGAGAAGGAATTGAGAAATATGGTGAGAAAGTGGTAGATAATACTGATCTCTGAAAAGAGGTTTGAGCTTATTGTGTGTTATGGTCTTTTCTTGTTTCGAAGAATTCTTTTATTTAGGGTGCGCTAGTAATTTAAAAAAAAAATTGTAATCAGAATTGTGTTACACAATTATTTTGAACGGTAAAAGTATTTTTTTCTGTGTGTACTTAGTAGTTGTTTGTTTTTTTTTGCAGGTGATTCAGTCCCCAGCCCACCCTTCATTCATGACAACACAGTTTACAGCAGGATATTCCAGATCCTGTACAGAAATGAAGATATCGTAGTGAACGATCCCAGCCTTTTCAGAGTTCACCTCTTATTGGATGGAGACAGGGTGAGTTATTTTATTGAGTACTGTGTCCCGAGGGCAACGACACTGCACAGGAAAGGATACATTTATTGCTCATAGGGGGAAGTTGCATTTGAAAGGAGCATGGGTCAGATCTTCAGTACCACTGTATTGTAGCCCAGTTCAGACCTGTGCTTCCATCTGCTCGTGGAATCAGATTGCAGAATTCACCTTATAATCTTTTCTCTTCACAGTTGTCTCCACAAATAAATGGCAAACCTGCATTCAGAATGTCTTGTTTGATTAGCTCCCTCTTATTGTAAATGTTGGGAACATAACACGTGTTAAATGTTACCTTCAGAAGAAACGCACACACAAAAACCAGATCAATAGAATACAATTGGCCAGTTTAATGGACTGTTAAATACTGAGCAAACCGATCAAATAAATGAGGGAAAGCTCTGTGTACAGGAAGTAGTCAATAGTTATTATACCGACAGTCTTCATCACTTTTCTGTCTTTGATCAGTTTACTTGCCATCAAGTTCTCAACATATTTCCTCTGCGCCTACAGCATCACTAATTAGGAAAGAGGTTGAGAGGAGAATGATCAAAACAGTCACGGTCAAGATAGGATAGTATGCGTTTTTATGTAAAAAATTGAGAAGAAAATATAGGCCTGATTCAGGGATCCTGGATTTTTAAAAAAGCCACCAGGGCCACTGAGCAAAGCCCAAATTACACACTGGCAGCATGATGCGTTGAGCTTGCTGGATGATGGTACAGATAATGCCTATCGATATTATACACTCACAGCACTGCTTGAGCCTTTTAATGGAAGCAAGATGAAGCGTCCTTCACAGAATATCATGAGCATTCAGCCTTTAAAGAGCCGCTGCTCATAATTAAAGGCAAGTGGCTGTATATGGGGTTACATATGTTACAGCCTTTTTTAAGGAGTGGGGATGGGGGGTGGGAAGTAATAACCAAGAACAAAGAGACGAATATTCAAACCAGAGTCTGTGAGCAAATGCTCTGACTCCTGTTTGATGCTGGCAAAATGGATGATAGAATCAAGCGATATGGGGATAGGGCGGGAAAGTGGAGTTGAGGTCGAAGATCCCGCCATGATCTTATTGAATGGCGGAGCAGGCTTGAAGGGCCGTATGGCCTACTCCTGCTCTTATTTCTTATGTTCTTATGAGCTGTTGCATGAGGAGAGTGCAAGTATGCTGCACTCTCTAGGTTTCCCTCTCTTCACACCCTCCTCCTGCATGCCAACCTGTGGAGTCACAGAGACAAGGGCCTGGATTTTCCGGGGCCTATGACCATGTGCACACAGCGTATGTAGTCGTAAGTAGCCCGCAAGTTCTGATCAGTCAAGTTTCGTCTTGACTGATCGTACCAATCTGCAGGAAATGGACGTTTGCTGGCGCAGAGTTGGGCTATTTGCTGCGTACGGCCTTCTTTTAACAAATTAATGGTTTAAATACATATTAAAATACATTTTTTTTAATGATTAGTTTAGGTTATTTTTGGCCCCCTGAAAAACGTTTACATTTATTTTTCAAAGAATTAAATTTTTGTTTTAAAGGTAAATATAATTAAATTGTACTTTAATTTTGAACATGTGATGATTTATTTTTATTTAAGTGCTGTGAAATGTATTTTTTAGGGGATGCCTAATTATGCTTATGGGGATTCCGTACGTAAATTGAATCACCATTAGCACAATGGGAACCTCCCTTTGTAATTGGTTGGGCCGGCCCATGTGATCCCAGGGATGCTTGCAAGCTGCATGCGCTCCTGGAATACGTGGGTCTTTACGCAAGCATATGCCTGCAGGCCCAGAAGTGCGAGTCTTCAAATGTTATGGAGGCACTAGATAGGTGCGTACTTTCCGTGCGGTTCAGAGACATTCACCCGCGGGAAGCCTCCGACTTCAATTTCCAGCCCAAAGTAGATTCTGCAAACACTATATTTAGAATTTGCGTGCATCGAATTTCTTCACCAACCATTATATGGTAAGCATTATGCATATATAATATTATCTATATATTATCTATATATTATATACATATATATATTATATATATTTCCGAATGCAAAAAACAATTTTAAGTAATCAGTTATTAAAAAAATTGATTAAACAATTGTTCTGCTAAAAATTATTTTTTGCAATTCTATCCAGTATTTTTAAATAACACTTTAAAAGCAGCATGAAAATTGCTTCAATAAAGAAATTAAATTAAAAAGGCAATAATTTTATTAGCGTGATAGCCTGTCGGAATGCTTTTGAGTCATCTGCTACCTCAGGTGAATCAAAAAGACTGATTACAACAGTTCCATTTTAAATACTGGGAGGTTTCATGAGATTTCTTCTTCCGCCTCCTCCGCACCTACTTCCATCCTGTGGAGAAACTCCTCTGCTTGGCTTCTTCATGATGACAGATTTTCAAATGTATTCCGTTTGTTTAGGAATCAATTAAAATAGGATATACATCAAAAAAAGCAAAAATAAAACTGTGACATTTGCAGACATAAGAACATAAGAACTAGGAGCAGGAGTAGGCCATTTGGCCCCTCGAACCTGCTCCACCATTCAATAAGATCATGGCTGATCTGATCCTGGCCTCAACTCGACTTCCCCACCTGCTCCCCATAATCCTTGAATCCCTTATCATTCAAAAATCTGTCCATCCCCACCTTAAATATATTCAAAGACACAGCCTCCACAGCTCTCTGGGGTAGAGAATTACAAAGATTCATGACCCTCCAGTTGCAGTTTGCCAACCTGAAAATGACTCATTTATCCCGACTCTCTGTTTTCTGTTAGTTAGCCAATTCACTATCCATGCTACTTTATTACCCCCACCCCGAGAACTCTTATCTTGTGCAGTAATCTTTTGTGTGGCACCTTATTGAATGCCTTCTGGAAATACAAATATACGACATCAACTGGTTCTCCTTTATCCACCCTGCTCGTTACTTCTTCAGAGAACTGCCGCAAATTTGTCAAACATGATTTCCCTTTCATAAAATCATGCTGACTCTGCTTGACTTCATTATAGAAACATAGAAACATAGAAAATAGATGCAGGAGTAGGCAATACGGCCCTTCGAGCCTGCATCACAATTCAATAAGATCATGACTGATCATTCACCCTTTCCTGCTTTCTCACCATACCCCTTGATCCCTTTAGCCATAAGGGCCATATCTAACTCCCTCTTGAATATATCTAATGAACTGGCATCAACAACTCTCTGTGGTAGAGAATTCCACAGGTTAACAACTCTCTGAGTGAAGAAGTTTCTCCTCATCTCGGTCCTAAATGGCTTACCCCTTATCCTTAGACTGTGACCCCTGGTTCTGGACTTCCCCAACATTGCCCACTAACCTAACCTGTCCAAGTCACCCTGCAGCCTCTTAGCATCCTCCTCAAAGCTCACACCACCACCCAGCTTAGTGTCATCTGCAAACTTGGAGATATTACACTCAATTCCTTGTCAAAAGCCTGATGGTCTGCATCTCAGAGTACTTAAGGAAGTGGCCCTAGAAATAGTGGATGCATTGGTGATCATTTTCCAACAGTTGATCGACTCTGGATCAGTTCCTATGGACTAGAGGGTAGCTAATGTAACACCACTTTTTAAAAAAGGAGGGAGAGAGAAAACGGGTAATTATAGACCGGTTAGCCTGACATCAGTAGTGGGGAAAATGTTGGAATCAATTATTAAAGATGAAATAGCAGCGCATTTGGAAAGCAGTGACAGGATCAGTCCAAGTCAGCATGGATTTATGAAAGGGAAATCATGCTTGACAAATCTAGAATTTTTTGAGGATGTAACTAGCAGAGTGGACATAAGAACATAAGAATTAGGAACAGGAGTAGGCCATCTAGCCCCTCGAGCCTGCTCCACCATTCAACAAGATCATGGCTGATCTGGCCGTGGACTCAGCTCCACTTACCCGCCTGCTCCCCATAACCCTTAATTCCCATATTGGTTAAAAATCTATCTATCTGTGATTTGAATACATTCAATGAGCCAGCCTCAACTGCTTCCTTGGGCAGAGAATTCCACAGATTCACAACCCTCTGGGAGAAGAAATTCCTTCTCAACTCGGTTTTAAATTGGCTCCCCCGTATTTTGAGGCTGTGCCCCCTAGTTCTAGTCTCCTCGACCAGTGGAAACAACCTCTCTGCCTCTATCTTGTCTATCCCTTTCATTATTTTAAATGTTTCTATAAGATCACCCCTCATCCTTCTGAACTCCAACGAGTAAAGACCCAGTCTACTCAATCTATCATCATAAGGTAACCCCCTCATCTCCGGAATCAGCCTAGTGAATCGTCTCTGTACCCCCTCCAAAGCCAGTATATCCTTCCTTAAGTAAGGCGACCAAAACTGCACGCAGTACTCCAGGTGCGGCCTCACCAATACCCTATACAGTTGCAGCAAGACCTTCCTGCTTTTGTACTCCATCCCTCTCGCAATGAAGGCCAACATTCCATTCGCCTTCCTGATTACCTGCTGCACCTGCAAACTAACTTTTTGGGATTCATGCACAAGGAGACCCATCTCCTCTATCTGGGAGTCTACCTTAGCCCCGACGAGGAAGCCTGGCCGGCGAACTGGCAGGAGCTGGAGGCCAAGGTCGCCGCTCGCCTAGGGCGCTGGACAGGACTGCTCCGAGTGCTGTCCTACAGGGGTCGAGCGCTAGTCATAAACCAGCTGGTGGCCGCAATGCTGTGGTACCGGCTGGTCACTTTGACCCCTCCCCCTGCGTTTGTCGCCAAGATACAGAAGAAGCTGGTGGACTTCTTCTGGAACAACAGGAAGCACTGGGTCTCTGTCGCGGTCTTGAGTCTCCCGCTTGAGGAGGGCGGTCAGTCGTTGGTGTGCGTCAGCGCCCAGCTCGCGACTTTCCGTCTTCAGACCCTGCAGAGATACCTTTACGTCGAGCCCCCTCCTAGGTGGTGTGCTCTGGCGAGGTATTTCTTCCGCCAGCAGCTCGACCTCAATTATGACACGCAGCTCCTGTTTGTGAACTTGGGGGGTGCCAGGACCGCCCTCCGGGAGCTGCCTGTCTTTTACAGGGAACTCATCAGGGTCTGGAACAAAGTCTCCACCAAGCGCAGCTCTCCGCCGGCTGGAGTGGCGGCCGTCCTGCAGGAACCGCTGCTCGGGAATCCGTACCTCCACGGCCGAGGCTTCATGTGGCGGTCGGAAGAGAGGGCTGTGGCTGGTGAGGTGACCAGGGTCAGGGACCTGCTCGATGGCGGAGGAGCGGGCTGGATGGCGCCAGTCACGCTGGCGCGGCGCCTAAATTCTGCCAACGTCCGCCGCGCGGCCGATGCCATCGAGTCGCTAAAAACAGCTCTGGGCCCTGACTCCGTTAGGTGTATCGAGGAGGCTCAAGCACGTGGGGAGATCCCGTCCGAACTGACCCCCGTCCGGACGGAATTCCTCATCGGCGCCAAACCCCGGAACCTCCCTCGGGGGCCGGCGCCTCACAACTTGAGCCGCCTCGGGGAAATCCCCTCCGTGCCTTTCAGTTCCGCGCGGAGGGGTTTCCTGTACGGGCTGCTCCTGCACACCCTCAACTTTGCCATCCTCGCCGGCCGTCCGGACACGCCATGGCGTACCATCTTGCCGTCCGGAGGAGGCGGGGGTCCCCGATGGAGGGCACTCTACGCAGGGGTCCTCCCACTATTCATCGGGGACTTGGCCTGGAGGGTGGTGCACGGAGCAGTGCCGTGCAACAAATTTTTAAGCCGGTTCACGGACACCCAGGCCGCCTGCAATTTCTGCGGTCTGGAGGAGTCCGTGTTCCATGTTTTTATTGAGTGCACGAGGTTGCAGCCCCTGTTCCATTATTTGAAGGGGCTGCTCCTGAAATTCTGGCTGCACTTCAGTCCCACCCTCCTGATCTTTGGGCACCCTGTGCGGAGGGGAGCGGGTAGGTCCGAAGGCCTCCTCGTAGGACTGCTCCTGGGCACGGCCAAGGGTGCCATCAGCCGGTCCAGGCAGCGGGCGGTCGAGGGGGTCGTTCAACCTGACTGCCTGCCTCTCTTCCGCTCTTACATCCGGTCCAGGGTGTCCTTGGAGATGGAGCACGCGGTGTCCACCGGTACGCTCGCGGCCTTCCGCGAGAGGTGGGCACCGGAGGGACTGGAGTGCATCATCACGCCCGGCAACCAAATTTTAATTTGATTTTACGTTTTAAAGTTAATTTGTTTTAATTGCCGGTGCTTTTAGTGTCCCCTTCCCTTTTATAGGGGGCACTGGGGAAAAATTGTGATTTTAGTGCCCAAAAAAAAAACCAAAAAAAAGAAAAACACAAAAAAAAAAAAAAGGGGGGGAAAAAAAGGGCCTTGTAAATGTCTGGAGTGTCACCCAGGTTGGGTGGCACCGTTATTGTTTTATGTTTTCACAGGTAGACTCTAAAAGAGTTTCATGCACAAGGACCCGCAGGTCCCTCTGCACCACAGCATGTTGTAATTTCTCCCCATTCAAATAGTATTCCCTTTTTTTGTTTTTTTTCCCAAGGTGGATGACCTCACACTTTCCGACATTGTATTCCATCTGCCAAACATTAGCCCATTCGCTTAACCTATCTAAATCTCTTTGCAGCCTCTCTGTGTCCTCTACACAACCCGCTTTCCCACTAATCTTTGTGTCAAGGGAGAACCAGTGGATGTGGTGTATTTGGACTTTCAAAAGGCTTTTGACAAGGTCCCACACAAGAGATTGGTGTGCAAAATTAAAGCACATGGCATTGGGGGTAATGTACTTACGTGGATAGAGAACTGGTTGGCAGACAGGAAGCAGAGAGTTGGGATAAACGGGTCGTTTTCAGAATGGCAGGCAGTGACTAGTGGGGTGCTGCAGGGCTCAGTGCTGGGACAGCAGCTCTTTACAATATACATCAATGACTTAGATGAAGGAATTGAGTGTAATATCTCCAAGTTTGCAGATGACACTAAGCTGGGTGGTGGAGTGAGCTGTGAGGAGGATGCTAAGAGGCTGCAGGGTGACTTGGACAAGTTAGTTGACTGGGCAAATGCATGGCAGATGCAGTATAATGTGGATAAATGTGAGGTTATCCACTTTGGTGGCAAAAACATGAAGTCAGAATATTTTCTGAATAGCGGCAGATTAGGAAAAGGGGAGATGCAACGAGACATGGGTGTCATGGTACATCAGTCATTGAAAGTTGGCATACAGGTACAGCAGGCGGTGACGAAGGCAAATGGTATGTTGGCCTTCATAGCTGGGGGATTTGAGTATAGGAGCAAGAAGGTCTCACTGCAGTTGTACAGGACCTTGGTGAGGCCTCACCTGGAATACTGTGTTCAGTTTTGGTCTCCTAAACTGAGGAAGGACGTTCTTGCTATTGAGTGAGTGCAGCGACGATTCATCAGACTGATTCCCGGGATGGCAGGACTGACATATGAGGAGAGACTGGATCAACTGGGCCTGTATTCACTGGAGTTTAGAAGATTGAGAGGGGATCTCATCGAAATGTAAAAAATTCTGATGGTACTGAACAGGTTCGATGCAGGAATAATGTTCCCTATGTTGGGGAAGTCCAGAACCAGGGGTCACAGTCTAAGGATAAGGAGTAAGCCATTTGGGACCGAGATGAGGAGAAACTTCTTCACTTAGAGAGTTGTTAACCTGTGGAATTCTCTACCACAGAAAGTTGTTGATGCCAGTTCATTAGATATATTCAAGACAGAGTTAGATATGGCCCTTAAGGCTAAAGGGATCAAGGGGTACTGAGGTGAATGATCAGCCATGATCTTATTGAATGGTGGTGCAGGCTCGAAGGGCCGAATGGCCTACTCCTGCACCTATTTTCTATGTTTCATCTCTCTGATCCCATTTACCCTATGCAAATTTGCTCTTGGCTCAGGTAGTAATCCAGAGATTATTACCTTTGTGGTTCTGCTTTTTAATTTAGTCCGTAGCTGCTCATACTCCCTCAGCAGAACCTCTTTCTTTGTTCTACGCATGTCGTTGTTACCTACGTGGACCATGACAACTGGATTTTCTCCCTCCCACTCCAAGTTTGTCTCCAGCCTAGAGGAGATGTCCTTAACCCTGGCACCGGGCAGGCAACGCAGCCTTTGGAACTCATGCTCTCGGCTGCAGATAACAGTATCTATCCCCTTAACTATACCGTCCCCTACCACTATCACATTTCTTTTTACTCCCCCCATTTGAATGGCCCCCTGGTACCACGGTTCTGTGGTCAGTTTGCTCATCCTCCTTGCAGTCCTTGCTCTCATCCGCACAGGGAGCAAGAATCTCGTGCCTGTTAGACAATGGCAAGGGCTGAGTCTTCTCCATGACTATCTCCTTGGTCCCCACACCCTCCTGGCCCTGACCACGGATCAAAGGATCAAATTTGAATTAATTAACCTCAGGGGTATGACTGCCTCCTGGAATGCAGCGTCCAGGTAACTCTCCCCCTCCCTGATGTGTCGCAGTGACTGCAGCTTGGCCTCCAGCTCATCAACATGGAGCCGCAGTTCCTCGAGCTGCAGACACTTACTGCAGGTGTGGCCGTCATGGACTTCAATGGTGTCCACCAGCCCCCATATGCAGCATGCAGCTAAGTAGTCAGAACATTCACATTTAGGCCCGTAATTTGCGGTCAGTGGCAAAGCAAAGACGGTCGCCACTGGCCTCAAAGACAGCTGCCTTCAGAGATCTCGTGATCTCTGTCGTGAGAAGTTTCCCTTTCTCGATGTGCAATTGATTGTAGCGCAGTGAAATGGGAATTCCCAGCGAGGACCTACAGGGATGTCAACCAGCTGTCTAAGCAGCCAATCATATTGAAGAAT
This sequence comes from Pristiophorus japonicus, assembly GCF_044704955.1. Taxonomy (NCBI): domain Eukaryota; kingdom Metazoa; phylum Chordata; class Chondrichthyes; family Pristiophoridae; genus Pristiophorus; species Pristiophorus japonicus. Next base: position 500,777,583 of record NC_091977.1, on the reverse strand, counting down.
TCTCACAGACATCAAACCAGGAAATGAAAAGCAGCTTTTATCCTCATCTTTTCAAAATGTAACCTAAAGCAAAATAAAGATTGGGACTTTCACATGGAGATAAGGCAGAAGTTGAAATATCATGAACAAACTTTGAAAAATGTTCTTTTAAAGATTTTTTTAAAATTGTAACTTTTATCATAACGGAGAAATTTGAAACTCCACAAATTAAAAAAATAGTTTTTCAGGGCTACAGCGGTTGTTTAGGAGTCAATACCTTGTTACAAACCCCAACTACACCTATTCCAACAAGGCTTAACATTTAATGGGGTTCTTATCACCTATATGAGCACACAAAAACCCAAGTTTTCTTTAGATCTGCTGATTTCACTGATTACAGCGATTGCCACCTGTAGGGCCCAAGTTTCGAGCCGCGCCTAGAACGGCGCAGTCTCGACCTGGACGCCCGTTTTTCGCGCCACAAAGTGCGCCTAAAAAAACCCTCCGTATTCTCCACCTCCCTGCAGGTCCTCTGGCCCTCGGCGCAGCGCAGCAGGAGCTGCAGGGGGCGGAGCCAGGTCCCTGCGCCGAAAACAGTGCCGGGACCTCTGCACATGCGCGCTACAGTGGGCACGCAAGTGCAGTAGCTCCAGGTGCCCGAAACTGTGTGGGAGGGGCCCGAAGCACGCAGCCCCTAGCCCTGGCTGAATGGCCTCACTGGGGCTGCGTGAATAAGGCTCCTCCAACGGCCAGCTCCTGCTTCCTCCCGACCAGACTCCCGCATCCCGCCCCCCGCCCCTGCCGGACCCGACACCTGCTCCCTCCCCCCCGCCCCGCCCCCAGGACCGGACCCGACACCCGCTCCCCCCCCCCGCCCCCGCCCCCAGGACCGGACCCGACACCCGCTCCCCCTACCCCGACTCCGGACCGGACCCGACACCCGTTCTCTCCGCCGCCCCCCCCCCAGGACCGGACCCGACACCCGCTCCTCCCCCCGGCCCCCATACCGGAACCGACACCCGCTCCCCCTACCCCGACTCCGGACCGGATCCGACACCCGCTCCCCCCCCCCCTCCCGCCCCCGGACCGGACCCGACACCCGCTCTCCCCCCGCAACCCCCGCCTCTGGACTGGATCCGACCTGACCTCCCTCCCCTCGACCTGACCTCCCTCTATCTCCCTCCCTCCCCCCGCCCCGCCCCCACCCCTGGACCGGACCCGACACCAGGTCCCGGCCCGTTCAGCCTCCCTCCCCCTTCTCCTTCCCTCCCACCCCCCCCATTCTTCTTCCCCCCCCAATCTCCTTCCCCCCCCCCCAATCTCCTTCCTCCCCCCCCCAATCTCCTTCCTCCCCCCCCAATCTCCTCCCCCCCCAATCTCCTTCCCCCCCCAATCTCCTTCCCCCCCAATCTCCTTCCCCCCCCAATCTCCTTCCCCCCCCAATCTCCTCCCCCCCCCAATCTCCTCCCCCCCCCAATCTCCTCCCCCCCCAAATCTCCTCCCCCCCCAATCTCCTCCCCCCCCCCAATTTCCTTCTCCCCCCCCCATCTCCTTCTCCCCCCCCAATCTCCTCCCCCCCCAATCTCCTTCCCCCACGATCTCCTTCCCCCCCCAATCTCCTTCCCCCCCCAATCTCCTTCCCCCTCCCCCCAATCTCCTTCCACCTCCCCCCAATCTCCTTCCCCCTCCCCCCAATCTCCTTCTCCCCCCCAGTCTCCTTCTCCCCCCCAATCTCCTTCTCCCCCCCAATCTCCTTCTCCCCCCATCTCCCTTCTCCCCCCATCTCCCTTCTCCCCCCTTCTCCCCCCTCCCCCCTTCTCCCCCATCCCTACCCCTTCTCCCCCATCCCTACCCCTTCTCCCCATCCCTCCCCCCTTCTCCCCCATCCCTCCCCCCTTCTCCCCCATCCCTCCCCCCTTCTCCCCCATCTCTCCCCCCTTCTCCCCCTTCCCCTTCTCCCCCATACCTTCCCCTTCTCCCCCATCCCTTCCCCTTCTCCCCCATCCCTTCCCCTTCTCCCCCATCCCTTCCCCTTCTCCCCCATCCCTTCCCCTTCTCCCCCATCCCTTCCCCTTCTCCCCCATCCCTTCCCCTTCTCCCCATCCCTTCCCCTTCTCCCCCATCCCTCCCCCTTCTCCCCCTCCCCCTTCTCCCCCATCCCTCCCCCTTCCCTCCCTCTGCTCCCCTCCCCTCGCTGTCAGAAACACAGACACTGACAGACAGAGAATGAGAGACACACAGACAGACAGAGAGATAGAGACACTGACAGAGACACACTGAGGGGGGCATCCCAGCACGCTGTTGGAGGGCTCCCGGTGCTGCAGTCGGTAAGTAGAAAATGTTTTTTTTATTGATTTAAAAAAAATATATTAATTTTTTTTGATTGATTTATTGGTTGGTTTATTGATGTATTTATCATTTATTATTGATGATGGCTCTTTATTTGTAAAACTGAAGTGTTTAATGTTTGTAAACTTCCCTTTAAACACCCCCCCCCCCCAATTCCCTACGCCTGATTTGTAACCTAAGCCTGATTTTCTAAAGTGTAGACAAGGTTTTTTCGAGCATACAAAAATCTTCACTTACTCCATTCTAAGTTAGTTTGGAGTACGTTTTCACTCACGAAACTTTGAAATCAGGCGTAAGTGGCCGGTCACGCCCCCTTTTGAAAAAGAAATTCTGTTCCAAAGTGAAACTGTTCTAACTGACTAGAACTGGAGCAAACTAAATGACGAGAATTCCGATTTCTAAGATACTCCGTTCTACACCAGTTGCTCCTAAAAATCAGGAGCAAATCATGTGGAAACTTGGGGCCATAGGGAGGGTGGTCTACAACACAACCTGTGTTGGAGCAGTGAATGAGTTACCACAACTTCAGGATTTTCACGTCTCGATGCACATGAGCTAAACCCTGAAGTTACGGTCAGTTTCAGAGAGGTAATAAGGGCGAACACTGATTGTTCGCCATCATTACCCACCGTAAAATCTGGACCATGATGTCTCACTTTGGGAAAATCTGTAGAAGCTGGGCAAAGAGCAGCCCAGAGAAAATATCTGAGAGTTATTCAGTGAAACATATATCCTGGTGATGCATCGAGGGAGTTGTTAAACCAGTTGATATCATAGAATCATAGAATGGTTCCAGCACGGAAGAAGGCCATTCGGCCCATCAAGCCCATGCCGACTCTCTGCAAGTACACTTCAGCTAGTCCCACTCCCCCACCCTTTCTCCATAGCCCTGCAATTTTTTTTCCTGTAGCTACTTATCCAACTTCCTTTTGAAAGCCTTGATTGAGTCTGACTCCACCACTCTTTCAGGCATTGCAGATCCTAACCACTTGCTGCGTAAAAACATTTTTTATGTCGCCTTTGGTTCGTTTCCCAATCACCTTAAATCTGTGTCCTCTGGTTCTCGACCCTTCTACCAATGGGAACAGTTTCTCTCTACTCTGTCCAGACCCCCCGTGTTTATGAACACCTCTATCAAATCTCTCAATCTTCTCTGCTCTAAGGAGAACAACCCCAGCTTCTCCAGTCCATCCATGTAACTGAAGTCCCTCATCCCTGGCACCACTGTATAACTTCCTCCAGTCCGAAAAACAACCGTTCACCACTACTCTCTGTTTCCTGTCACTTAGCCAATTCCGTATCCATGCTGTCACTGTTCCTTTTATTCTATGGGCTTCAACATTGCTGGCAAGCCTATTACGTGGCACTTTGTCACATGCCTTTTGGAAATCCATGTACACCACGTCAACGTCATTGCCTTTACTAACCCTCTCTGTTACTTCATCAAAAAACTCGATCAAGTTGGTTAAACACGATTTGCCTTTAACAAATCTGTGCTGGCTTTACTTAAATAATCCACACTTGTCCAAGTGACTGTTAATTTTGTCCCTGATTATTGTTTCTCAAAGCTTCCCCACTACCGAAACTGACTAGCCTATAGTTGCAGGGTTTATCTTTACGCCCTTTTTTGAACAAGGGTATAACATTTGCAATTCTCCAGTGTCTGGTACCACCCCCTTTCCAAGGAGGATTGGAAGATTATGGCCAGTACCTCCGTGATTTCTTGCTTCAATTCCTTCACTGTGCTAAGTTACATCCCATCTGGTCCTGGTGATTTATCTACTTCAAGAACAGCCAACCTTTCTAGTACCTCCTCTTTTATCAATTTTTATCCCATCCAGTATTTCATCTACCTCCTCCTTCACTATGTCTATGGCAGCATCTTCCTTGTTGAAGACACATGCAAAGTATTCATTCACCTCTGCTTCCATGCCTAGGTCTCCTTTTTGGTCCCTAATCGGTCCCATTTCTCCTCTTACTTCCCGTTTACTATTTGTATGCCTGGAGAAGTCTTTGGATGACCTTTTATGTTAGCTGTCATTCTATTCTCATCCCCTCTCTTTGCCCCTTTTATTTTCTTTTTCACTTCTCCTCTCACCTTTCTATATTTAGCCTGATTCTCAGATGTACTCTCGACCTGACATCTGTTATATGCGCTCTTTTTCTGCTTCATCTGACTCTCTCTTTCCTCATCCAGGGAACTCTGACTTTAGAAACATATAAAATTCTGACGGGACTGGACAGGTTAGATGCAGGAAGAATGTTCCCGATGATGGGGAAGTCCAGAAGCAGGGGACATAGTCTAAGAATATGGGGTAAGCCATTTAGGACCGAGATGAGGAGAAACTTCTTCATTCAGAGAGTTGTTAACCTGTGGAATTCCCTACCGCAGAGAGTTGTTGATGCCAGTTCATTGGATATATTCAAGAGGGAGTTAGATATGGCCCTTGCAGCTAAAGGGATCAAGGGGTATGGAGAGAAAGCAGGAAAGGGGTACTGAGGTGAATGATCAGCCATGATCTTATTGAATGGTGGTGCAGGCTCGAATGGCCGAATAGCCTACTCCTGCACCTATTTTCTATGTTTCCGCTGCCCCCGGACTATCCGCCTACCCCCGGTTGGAAAGAACTTACTGCCCTGTTACAGCCTCTTGATGTCGCTAAAGGGCAGCATGTAGATGAGAAATAGGAGCCGGGGAAAAGACTGAACCTGGCTCCTCAAAAGCTTCTGCCTGCAGCACGCGCCGTTTCTCAAAGGGCGACACAATCTGATCACTGCTCTGGCAATTTTTGTGGAGAAATAGTCTAACTTTACACTTTGAGGCTAAGGTCAGGAAAGCTGGCAGGTAATAACTAGTCTTCCTCTCCTTTTTGTAAATGCTTTTGTTTTAAAAGAATGCTCAATTGGAATGTGTTCGTGACGATGCAAAATCTGACAACACACTTGAAAACTTTTAATGTATATGCATCTCCTATAGAGTTGCATATGTTAAATCAGGTGATGCACTCTTTCACAATGACTGAAGAGTTATGCCTACGTAATACATAATGCTAAAGTGTATCTTTGTATAAGCTGGTCTGTCCTTTTAAGTCCAGAAAGTCCAATTTGTATAAGTAAGTGCATAGGTCACTTTGCATTTAATTATGATTTAGTCAGGGAACTTTGCAGATTTGAATTTGCTTATTGGTTTCGGTTTGCAGCTCGGTATTTTCTGGTTGTTTTGTGTGTATAATAACGTGTACTGCCTGGAGTGTGTGATGTCTACCTGCACTCATTTGTTTTTAATATAAAACCTGCTCCAGTTGCAGCTCCAAAGTGGCATAAACCACCAGAGTAAATTTAATACACCATCAAGCATAACTTGCTTAATTTCGTAAATAAACATTCAAGACTTTTGGAAGCATTAAACATTAACAAGGATATGAAATCAAAGTTTATTTGTATCCAAAAAAATCTCCTTTCTTCATTTAGCCTGGTCAGTATTGGCTAGGAGGCATAAATGGATTATATTTATATCACACCTGATAAATGCTGTCACTCTAGGTACAGTCAAGAACAGTGAGTCGGTTATCGCAGGATAAAGGAACATTTAAAAGAAAAGGTGAACAGATTGTGATTTCTTTTCCAGTTTTAATTAAACAAGCTCTTCCCATGTAGTCAAGTATCTTTATAAACACAAATCAAATTCATTTCTCATCTTGAAAATTTACAGACACATTTTCTGCAAGGTTTTTTTGGGGCCTTTATGAAACAAATTGACCAAATTTGTGGGTACGGTAGCATAGTGGTTATATTACTGAACTAGTAATCCAGAGGCCTGGACTAATTATCCGGAGACACGAGTTCAAATCCTACCACAGCAGCCGGAAGAATTTAAATTCCGTTAATTAAATAAATATGGACTAAAAAGCTAATGTAAGTAATGGTGACCACGAGGGCCCAAATTTGCCCAGGAGTTGCTCCGTTTTTTTTGGAGCAACTTGATTTTTCTGGAGTATCTTAAAAATCCCCAATCAGCACATTTCATTTGCTCCAGTGCAAATGAGTTAGTTAGAATTTTTTTTAGTTTTGTTTTTTTTTTCAAAAGAGGGCGTTACAAAGAAACATGGAAACCTAGAAAATAGGTGCAGGAGTAGGCCATTCGTCCCTTCGAGCCTGCACCGCCATTCAATGAGTTCATGGCTGAACATGCAACTTCAGTACCCTATTCCTGCTTTCTCGCCATACCCCTTGATCCTCCTAGTAGTAAGGACTACATCGAACTCCTTTTTGAATATATTCAGTGAATGGGCCTCAACAACTTTCTGTGGTAGAGAATTCCAAGGTTCGCCACTCTCTGGGTGAAGAAGTTTCTCCTCATCTCGGTCCTAAATGGCTTACCCCTTATCCTTAGACTGTGACCCCTGGTTCTGGACTTCCCCAACATTGGGAACATTCTTCCTGCATCTAACCTGTCTAAACCTGTCAGAATTTTAAACGTTTCTATGAGATCCCCTCTCATTCTTCTGAACTCCAGTCAATACAAGCCCAGTTGATCCAGTCTTTCTTGATTTGTCAGTCCCGCCATCCTGGGAATCAGTCTGGTGAACCTTCGCTGCACTCCCTCAATAGCAAGAATGTCCTTCCTCAAGTTAGGTGACCAAAACTGCACACAATACCCCAGGTGTGGCCTCACCAAGGCCCTGTACAACTGTAGTAACACTTCCATGCCCCTGTACTCAAATCCCCTCGCTATGAAGGCCAACATAACATATGCTTTCTTAACCGCCTGCTACACCTGCATGCCAACCTTTCTTGACTGATGTACCATAACACCCAGGTCTCGTTGCACCTCCCCTTTTCCTAATCTGTCACCATTCAGATAATAGACTGTGTCTCTGTTTTTACCACCAAAGTGGATAACCTCACATTTATCCATATTATACTTCATCTGCCATGCATTTGCCCACTCACCTAACCTATCCAAGTCACTCTGCAGCCTCATAGCATCCTCCTCACAGCTCACACTGCCACCCAACTTAGTGTCATCCGCAAATTTTGAGATACTACATTTAATCCCCTCGTCTAAATCATTAATGTACAATGTAAACAGCTGGGGCCCCAGCACAGAACCTTGTGGTACCCCACTAGTCACTGCCTGCCATTCTGAAAAGTACCCATTTACTTCTACTCTGATTCCTGTCTGCCAACCAGTTCTCAATCCACGTCAGCACACTATCTCCAATTCTATGTGCTTTAACTTTGCACATTAATCTCTTGTTTGGGACCTTGTTGAAAGCCTTCTGAAAGTCCAAATACACCACATCAACTGGTTCTCCCTTGTCCACTCTACTGGAAACATCCTCAAAAAATTCCAGAAGATTTGTCAAGCATGATTTCCCTTTCACAAATCCATGCTAACTTGGACCTATCATGTCACCTCTTTCCAAATTCGCTGCTATGATATCCTTAATAATTGATTCCATCATTTTACCCATAACCAATGTCAGGCTGACCGGTCTATAATTCCCTGTTTTCTCTCTCCCTCCTTTTTTAAAAAGTGGGGTTACATTGGCTACCCTCCACTCCATAGGAACTGATCCAGAGTCTATGGAATGTTGGAAAATGACTGTCAATGACTGTTTCCAAGGCCACCTCCTAAAGTACTCTGGGATGCAGACCATCAGGCCCTGGAGATTTATCGGCCTTCAATCCCATCAATTTCCCCAACACAATTTCCCAACTAATAAGGATTTCCCTCAGTTCCTCCTTCTTACTAGACCCTCTGACCCTTTTTATATCCGGAAGGTTGTTTGTGTCCTCATTGAATACCGAACGATAATACTTGTTCAATTGGTCTGCCATTTCTTTGTTCCCTGTTATGACTTCCCCTGATTCTGACTGCAGGGGACCTACGTTTGTCTTTACTAACTTTTTTCTCTTTACATATCTATAGAAGCTTTTCCAGTCCGTTTTAATGTTCCCTGCAAGCTTCCTCTCGTACTCTATTTTCCCTGCCCGAATCAAACCCTTTGTCCTCCTTTGCTGAGTACTAAATTTCTCCCTGTCTCCGGGTTCGCTGATATTTCTGGCCAATTTGTATGCCACTTCCTTGGCATTAATACAATCCTTGATTTCCTTGGATAGCCACGGTTGAGCCACCTTCCCTTTTTTATTTTTACGCCAAACAGGGATGTACAATTGTTGTAGTTCATCCCTGCGGTCTCTAAATGTTTGCCAATGTCCATCCACTGTCACCCCTTTAAGTATCATTCGCCAATCTATCCTAGCCAATTTACGCCTCATACCTTCTAAGTTACCCTTCTTTAAGTTCTGGACCATGGTCTCTGAATTAACTGTTTCATTCTCCATCCTAATGTAGAATTCCACCATATTATGGTCACTCTTCCCCAAGGGGCCTCGCACAACGAGATTGCTAATTAATCCTCTCTCATTACAAAACACCCAGTCTAAGATGGCCTCCCCCCTAGTTGGTTCCTCGACATATTGGTCTCGAAAACCATCCCTTATGCACGCCAGGAAATCCTCCTCCACCGTATTGTTTCCAGTTTGGTTAGCCCAATCTATATGCATATTAAAGTCACCCATGATAACTGCTGCACCTTTATTGCATGCACCCCTAATTTCCTGTTTGATGCCCCCCCCCCCCAACATCACTACTACTGTTTGGAGGTCTGTATACAACTCCCACTAACGTTTTTTGCCCTTTGGTGTTCTGCAGCTCTACCCATATAGATTCCACATCATCCAAGCTAATGTCCTTCCTAACTATTGCATTAATCTCCACTAACCAGCAATGCTACCCCACCTCCTTTTCCTTTTATTCTATCCTTCCTGAATGTTGAATACCCTTGGATGTTGAGTTCCCAGCCCTGATTATCCTGGAGCCACGTCTCTGTAATCCCAATCACATCACATCTGTTAACATCTATTTTCACAGTTAATTCATCCACCTTATTACGGCTACTCCTTGCATTAAGACACAAAGCTTTCAGGCTTGTTTTTTTTAACACCCTTTGTCCTTTTAGAATTATGATGTGGTATGGCCCTTTTTGTTTACTCGGCCTTCCACTATTGCTTTTTACCTTTCTACCATCTGTTTCTGACTCCATATTACTTTGCCCTGTCTCGCTGCATAGGTTCCCATCCCCCTGCCATATTAGTTTAAACACTCCCGAATTGCATGAGCAAATGTTACCCCCAGGACATCAGTTCCAGTCCTGCCCAAGTGCAGACCGTCCCTTTTGTACTGGTCCCACTTCCCCCAGAACTGGTTCCAATGTCCCAGGAATTTGAATCCCTCCCTCTTGCACCACTGCTCAAGCCACGTATTTATTCTAACTATCCTGCTCCCTCTACTCTGATTAGCACGTGGCACTGGTAGCAATCCAGAGATTACTACCTTTCAGGTCCTACTTTTTAATTTAACTCCTAGCTCCCTAAATTCAGCTTGTTGGACCTCTTCCCGCTTTTTACCTATATCATTGGTACCTCCATGTCCCACGACAACTGGCTGTTCACCCTCCCTCTCCAGAATGCTCTGCAGCCGCTCTGAGACCCTTGCACCAGGGAGGCAACATACCATCCTGGAGTCTCGGTTGCGGCCACAGAAACTCCTATCTATTCCTCTTACAATAGAGTCCCCTATCACTATAGCTCTCCCACTCTTTTTCCCGCCCTTCTGTGCAGCAGAGGCACCCATGGTGCCTTGAACCTGGCTGCTGGTGCCTTCCCCTGGTAAGTCATCTCCCCCAACAATATCCAAAACGGTATATCTGTTTTGGAGGGAGATGACCGCAGGGGACTCCTGCACTACCTTCCTGCTCTTGCCTTGTTTCTTGGTCACCCATTCACTATCTGTCCAAACCCTTACCTGCAGTCAACTCACTAAATGTGCTATCCACAACATTCTCAGCATCGCGCATGCTCCAGAATGAGTCCATCTGCAGCTCCAGTGCCGTCATGCAGTCTGTCAGGAGCTGCAGCTGGACACACTTCCCGCGCACATAGTAGTCCCTGACTTCCCACGTAGCACAGGAGGAGCATGACACAGGTCCGAGATCTCCTGCCATGACTTAACCCTTAAATTAATTTACTGAGTAAAATTTACTTAAACACCAAACAGCTACTTAGTAGTTCGTTGCCAATTAAACCAATCTAAAAGTCCATCTAAAAGAGAGTCATACTTACCAGTTGAACAGCTAATCACTTACCAGCTTGGCTGTGACGTAACCTCTCGATTTCGCACCACTCTATCTTTGTTTGCAGCTGGTTGGGCTGGTCTCTGGGCCTCCATCTCCTACTCTCACACTCCTTATCAGCTGCTCACGTGTCAGCACTGGTAGGAAAAACAAGACAAAACAGAACCTGCCACCCCCACTTGCCCTTAAAACTCACCCACTTACCAAACTCACGAATGCCACTCTTTGCTGCTGCACTCCATGCTCTGCACGAGCTGCCTCTTTTTACCAGCCACTTATGCCTGTTTTGGCCATTTAAGCCAGTTTGCACAGCTAATAGTTGCTCCAAACTAACTTAGGCCAGCGTATGTGGCCACTTGTGGCTGCACAGAAAACCCTTGCGGAGAGTTAAGAAATCAGCGCAGGTAGCCAGAGATGGCCGGGGGCGGGGGGAAAGGCAGAGAGGACCTTGCAAAGCACTAAACACCTTCAAAACAACATTCAAGAAGCATAAAAATGATCAATAAACATAAATAAATAATAAAAAATAAAACTTAAGTCCTATCTTCATAATTCGGCCCAGGAATTCAATGGGCCGGCCGGTGCGGGAGTCCACTCGGCCGGGGATAGGGGCGAGAGAACTCACTGGATGGAGAACGCACCGGCAAGCCCTTCAGCCAGGGCTGGGGTGGGAGAATGCACCGGGAAGCCCATTCCAGCCACGGCTGCACCAGACAGTGAGAAATGGCCGATCGAAGTTTTCCTCCCGCTGTCTGGCTGGCTGCTTGCTGCTCCATTTTTAACTGGCCAGCTCAGGTGGTTTCCGAAGAAAGGTGCTCGGCTTGCCAGCACCCCCTTTCATCCAGCAACAATGACTGCCCGGCATCGGGTCCCACGCTCCAGAGGAGCTACTGCGCAGGCGTGACACCTCCAGTGCACATGCATTGAGCTGCCGGCACTCTTTTGAGCACAGGGCCCTAGCTCCACCCCCCACGATGCACCAAGCACGGGGACAGAGTGGGGAGAATAAGGCGATATCTTTTTGGCGCCGTTTTGAGAGTAGAAAGTGGCCGCATCTCACGTAAGTGCACCGAAAAAAACGGAGGGCCAAATTTGGGCCCCATGAAACTACCGGTTGAGGTAATAATCCAACTGGTTCACTAAAGTCCTTTTAGGGAAGGAAATCTGCCATCCTTACCCAGTCTGGCCTATTCATGACTCCAGACCCACAGCAACGTGGTAGACTCTGCACCACCTTTTCAAGGGCAATTAGGGATGGGCAATAAATCTGTTTGATACTGTGCATGCGCACTTGATCCGGCCACACATGCGCAGTGCAATATATGAGGAAGCTGGAAATAGGGCCAAAACACTTTGGTGAGCCTCGAGCTGCTGCCATTGCTGCTCAAGCCTGAGCTTGGTACTATGGCTTTTGGATTATCTTTCAAAAATCAATGACGATACTGAAGGAGTCCTCGGGACTTTTGCCGAGAATACCGATATTATCTACACAAACATTTTTTTGGCCTTCAGAAAGAGGGGGTGAGAGAGAAAGGAGAGCGGAGGGGGGAGAGAAAGGGGATCGGGGGAGAGAGACAAAGAGAGAGAGCGAGAGAGCGTATCGGAGTGGGGGGGAGAGAGGGAGCGGGGAGAGAGAGAGAGGATTGGAGTGGGGAGAGAGTGGGCAGAGAGAGGTGATCGGATGGGAGAGAAAGGGGATCAGAGGGTGGAGGGGAGGGGAGAGAGTGGGAGAAGGTCAGATGGGAGGGGAGGTGGGTAAAGAGCACGGAGGGCACTGTGAGGATGGGGGAAGAACATGATCCTGGTTTAAGGGGGGGTAGGGGGGTTGAGATGGAAGTGAGAATGTGATCAAGATGGTAAGATGGATCCCGTTCTTCCAACCTCGCCCCCTTTACACCCGCACCACGTTCTTTCTCCTCCCCTAGACCTGGTTGATTTCACTGAAAGCTGTCACTATTCACTCCACACCCAGTAACCCTGATAACAATCCGTGACTCTCACACAATGCCCCATCTACCATCTATTGGAGGGAGGGGGATATGGGGAAAATGTCAGGAACCTGTTGGGGTGGGGGGGGTGGGGGGAGATGGTCAGGAACCCGGGGGAGGGGAAGGAACTTGGGCAGGGAACGGACAAGAATCCGAGCAGGAGCAACTTGTGCAGGGTGAGGTGGTCAGGAACCCGGGGTGGTCAGTTCAAGAACTTGGACGGGGGCTATTGGGGAAGAAGGTCAGTAACCCAGTTGGGGGTGGGGAGGGGAAGAGGTCAGGAATTGGGTGGGGAAGGAGGTAAAGAACTTTGCAGGGGTGGGCGGGGGGGGCGCGCAGGGAAGGTCAGGAACCTGGGAAGGCGGGATGATCAGGAACTCGGTATCGTGGGGGTGGCGCGGGGGGAGGGGGAGGTGGCAGGGGGGAGGTCATGCACTTGGACGGTGGATGGGGGGCAGGGGGGGTTGTTGCTGGGACAATATCTTAACCCATGAGGGTGAGCCCTGTCTGTTTCCAAGTGAGCTCTGTTCTGTCTGGAGTAAGCAGTCAAAATGTCTCGAATTACACAGGGAATGTCTCTAACTACTCAGGGCAGTGTCCTAGGGTTAGCCATCTTCAGCTGCTTCATCAATGAACTAACCTCCATTATAAGGTCAGAAGTGGGGATGTTCACTGATGATTGCACAGTGTTCAGTTCCATTCGCAACTACTCAGAAAATGAAGCAATCCATGCCCACATACAACAAGACCTGGACAACATTCAGGCTTGGGCTGATAAGTGGCAAATAACATTCCCGCCACTCAAGTGCCAGGCAATGACCATCCCCAACAAGTAAGAGTCTAACCACCTCCCCTTGATATTCAACGACATTACCATTGCCGAATTCCCCACCATTGATCAGAGACATAACTGTATCTGCCACATAAATACTGTGGCTACAAACGCAGGTCAGAGGCTGGGTATTCTGCAGCGAGTGTCTCACCTCCTGACTCCCCAAAGCCTTTCCACCATCTACAAGGACTCTCCACTTGCCTGGATGAGTGCAGCTCCAACAACACTTAAGAAGCTCCGCATCATCCAGGACAAAGCAGCCTGCTTGATTGACATCACCGTCAAAATTCACTACCTCCACCAGCGGCACTCTGTGGCTGCAGTGTGTACCATGTATAAGATACACTGCAGCAACTCGCCACAACTTCTTCAGCAGTATTTCCCAAACCCACGACCTCTACCTCCCAGAAGGACCAGGGCAGCAGGCGAATGGGAGCACCATCACCTACAAGTTAACCTCCAATTTGCACACCATCCTGACTTGGAAATACACTGCCGTTCTTCATTGTCGCTGGGTCAAAATCCTGAAACTCCCTCCCTAACAGCACTGTGGGAGTACTTACATCACAGGACTGCAGCGGTTCAAGAAGGCGGCTCACCACCAACTTCTCAAGGGCAAATAGGGATGCACAATAAATGCTGTAGTTGCCAGCGATGCCACATCCCGAAACAAATTTTAAAAAATACTTTGCAAAGTAACTCATTACGTAGGCAGGGAGGATCGAATTACACATTCCAGAGAAACTGCTGGGCGTCTCTTGTGCTCCAAGGGGACCAATCAGAACTTTGGTGTTGCTAATAGACACGTCCGTAAATGCTGGCCTTGCCAGCGACACCCACATCCCGTGAATGAATTATTAAAAATGTTCTTCTCGTATGGATTTCTCAACAGCTAACAATAATTTTTTTTGACTGATCCTGCTCTCACACCTAGACTTTTAAACCATTCCTTCTCTGCATCAATTTTATTTTTTATTTCTCTCGAAGGTATCGATAGTATTCTGCTGCTTATTTCTCAAAGCTACCCTCTCTTACTCCTCCTAAACTCAAAGTACACCATTCTACAAACTCTTCCTTTTCCCTACACTCCAAGAGTTAATCAGGTTCTTTGTCCTGGGAGGAAATGAAACATAGAAACATTGAAACATCTAAAATAGGTGCAGGAGTAGGCCATTCGGCCCTTCTAGCCTGCACCGCCATTCAATGAGTTCATGGCTGAACATGCAACTTCAGTACCCCATTCCTGCTTTCCCGCCATACCCCTTGATCCCCCTAGTAGTAAGGACTACATCTAACTCCTTCTTGAATATATTTAGTGAATTGGCCTCAACAACTTTCTGTGGTAGAGAATTCCACAGGTTCACCACTCTCTGGGTGAAGAAGTTTCTCCTCATCTTGGTCCTAAATGGCTCACCCCTTATCCTTAAACTGTGACCCCTGGTTCTGGACTTCCCCAACATTGGGAACATTCTTCCTGCATCTACCCTGTCTAAACCCGTCAGAATTTTAAACGTTTCGATGAGATCCCCTCTCATTCGTCTGAACTCCAGTGAATACAAGCCCAGTTGATCCAGTCTTTCTTGATATGTCAGACCCGCCATCCCGGGAATCAGTCTGGTGAACCTTCGCTGCACTCCCTCAATAGCAAGAATGTCCTTCCTTAAGTTAGGAGACCAAAACTGTACACAATACTCCAGGTGTGGCCTCACCAAGGCCCTGTACAACTATAGTAACACCTCCCTGCCCCTGTACTCAAATCCCCTCGCTGTGAAGGCCAACATACCATTTGCTTTCTTAACCGCCTGCTGTACCTGCATGCCAACCTTCAATGACTGATGTACCATGACACCCAGGTCTCTTTGCACCTCCCCTTTTCCTAATCTGTCACCATTCAGATAATAGTCTGTCTCTCTGTTTTTACCACCAAAGTGGATAACCTCACATTTATCCACATTATACTTCATCTGCCATGCATTTGCCCACTCAACTAACCTATCCAAGTCACTCTGCAGCCTCAGAGCATCCTCCTCGCAGCTCACACTGCCACCCAACTTAGTGTCATCCGCAAATTTTGAGATACTACATTTAATCCCCTCGTCTAAATCATTAATGTACAATGTAAACAGCTGGGGCCCCAGCACAGAACCTTGTGGTACCCCACTAGTCACTGTCTGCCATTCTGAAAAGTACCCATTTACTCCTACTCTTTGCTTCCTGTCTGCTAACCAGTTCTCAATCCACGTCAGCACACTACCCCCAATCTCATGTGCTTTAACTTTGCACATTAATCTATTTTGTGTGGAACCTTGTCGAAAGCCTTCTGAAAGTCCAAATACACCACATCAACTGGTTCTCCCTTGTCCACTCTACTGGAAACATCCTCAAAAAAACTCCAGAAGATTTGTCAAGCATGATTTCCCTTTCACAAATCCATGCTGACTTGGACCTATCATGTCACCTCTTTCCAAATTCGCTGCTATGACATCCTTAATAATTGATTCCATCATTTTACCCACGACCGATGTCAGGCTGACCGGTCTATAATTCCCTGTTTTCTCTCTCCCTCCTTTTTTAAAAAGTGGCGTTACATTGGCTACCCTCCACTCCATCGGAACTGATCCAGAGTCTATGGAATGTTGGAAAATGACTGTCAATGCATCCACTATTTCCAAGGCCACCTCCTAAAGTACTCTGGGATGCAGACCATCAGGCCCTGGGGATTTATCGGCCTTCAGTCCCATCAATTTCCCCAATTCAATTTCCCGACTAATAACAATTTCCCTCAGTTCCTCCTCCTTACCAGACCCTCTGACCCCCTTTATATCCAGAAGGTTGTTTGTGTCCTCCTTAGTGAATACCGAACCAAAGTACTTGTTCAATTGGTCTGCCATTTCTTTGTTCCCAGTTATGACTTCCTCTGATTCTGACTGCAGGGGACCTACGTTTGTCTATACTAACCTTTTTCTCTTTACATATCTATAGAAGCTTTTGCAGTCCATTTTAATGTTCCCTGCAAGCTTCCTCTTGTACTCTATTTTCCCTGCCCTAATCAAACCCTTTGTCCTCCTCTACTGAGTTCTAAATTTCTCCCAGTGCCCGGGTTCGCTGCTATTTCTGGCCAATTTGTATGCCACTTCCTTGGCTTCAATACTATCCCTGATTTCCCTTGATAACCACGGTTGAGCCACCTTCCCTTTTTTATTTTTACGCCAGACAGGGATGTACAATTGTTGTAGTTCATCCATGCGGTCTCTAAATGTCTGCCATTGCCCATCCACTGGCAACCCCTTAAGCATCATTCGCAATTCTATCCTAGCCAATTCATGCCTCATACCTTCAAAGTTACCCTTCTTTAAGTTCTGGTCCATGGTCTCTGAATTAACTGTTTCATTCTCCATCCTAATGTAGAATTCCACCATATTATGGTCACTCTTCCCCACGGGTCCTCGCACAACGAGATTGCTAATTAATCCTCTCTCATTACACAACACCCAATCTAAGATGGCCTCCCCCCTAGTTGGTTCCTCGACATATTGGTCTAAAAAACCATCTCTTATGTACTCCAGGAAATCCTCCTCCACCGTATTGCTTCCAGTTTGGTTAGCCCAATCTATATGCATGTTAAAGTCACCAATGATAACTGCTGCACCTTTATTGCATGCACCCCTAATTTCCTGTTTGATGCCCTCCCCAACATCACTGCTGCTGTTTGGTGGTCTGTACAGAACTCCCACTAGTGTTTTCTGCCCCTTGGTATTCCGTAGCTCCCCCATACCGATTCCACATCATCCAAGCTAATGTCTTTCCTTACAATTGGCTTAATTTCCTCTTTCACCAGCAACGCCACCCCGCCTCCTTTTCCTTTCTGTCTATCCTTCCTAAATGTTGAATACCCTTGGATGTTGAGTTCCCAGCCTTGGTTACCCTGGAGCCATGTCTCCGTGATGCCAACCACATCGTATCCGTTAACTGCTATCTGCACAGTTAATTCGTCCACCTTATTCTGAATACTCCTCGCATTGAGGCACAGAGCCTTCAGGCTTGCCTTTTTAACACACTTAGACCCTTTAGAATTTTGCTACAAAGTGGCCCTTTTTGTTTTTTGCCTTGGGTTTCTCTGTCCTCCACTTTTACTCATTTCCTTTCTGTCTTTTGCTTCTGTCTCCAATTTGTTTCCCTCTGTCTCCCTGCATTGGTTCCCATCCCCCTGCCATATTTAATTAACTTCTCCCCAACAGCACTAGCAAACACTCCTCCTAGGACATTGGTTCCGGTCCTGCCTAGGTGCAGACCGTCCGGTTTGTACTGGTCCCACCTCCCCCAGAACCGGTTCCAATGCCCCAGGAATTTGAATCCCTCCCTGCTGCACCACTGCTCAAGCCACATATTCATCTGAGCTATCTTGTGACTCCTACTCTGACTAGCACGTGGCACTGGTAGCAATCCTGAGATTACTACCTTTGAGGTCCTACTTTTTAATTTAGCTCCTAGCTCCTTAAATTCGTCTTGTATGACCTCATCCCGTTTTTTACCTATATCGTTGGTACCAATGTGCACCACGACAACTGGCTGTTCTCCCTCCCTTTTCAGAATTTCCTGCACCCGCTCCGAGACATCCATGACCCTTGCACCAGTGAGGCAACATACTATCCTGGAGTCTCGGTTGCAGCTGCAGAATCGCCAATCTATTCCCCTTACAATTGAATCCCCTATCACTATCGGTCTCCCACTCTTTTTCCTGCACTCCTGTGCAGCAGAACCAGCCACGGTGCCATGAACTTGGCTGCTGCTGCTCCCTCCGATGAGTCATCCCTCTCAACAGTACTCAAAGCGGTGTATCTGTTTTGCAGGAGGATGACCGCAGGGGATCCCTGCACTACCTTCCTTGCACTGCTCTTCCTGTTGGTCTTCCATTCCCTCTCTGGCTGTGGACCCTTTACCTGCAGTAAGACCAACTCACTAAACGTGCTATTCATGTCATTCTCAGCATCGTGGATGCTCCAGAGTAAATCCACCCTCAGCTCCAATTCCGCAACGCAGTCCGTCAGGAGCTGGAGGCGGATACACTTCCCGCACACGTAGTCCTCAGGGACACCGGAGGCGTCCCTGATTTCCCACATAGTACAGGAGGAGCATAACACGTGTCCGAGCTCTCCTGCCATGACTTAACCCTTAGATTAACTTAAATTGGCAACAACAGTGTTAAAAGTTACTCACTGATATAGAAGAGAAAAAAGAAAAAACTACTCACCAATCACCAGCCAATCACTTACCCCCTTGGCTGTGACGTCACTTTTCTATTTCTTTCCACTTTTTTGCCTTCTCCCTGTAGCTGCACAAGCACGCCTCTCCACACACCTCCTCGACGCTGCTCCCGACTCAGCGACACACCGCCCGACCTCGCAGCCTTTTATATTCTTCTTATAAGCTATCTTGTCTGGTTATGGTTCTCCTGAAAACTGGTAAAATGGACTCTTCTGTATGGTTTTCTTTCAAATCTGCTGCTTGACCATTATACATTATGTGGGTTGATTTGAACACTAAAACATCTTAACGGTTTGCAGGCTTTGTTTCTTATCTCTGCAACTCTCAGCATTAGTTCTTCTTATCAGTTACTTCAGCTTTTATAGCTTACGGAGGCTCCAATTTTCTTGCTGACACAAACGCTGCTCTCGCCAGGCATTCTGGACTGTAAGCAAAGACCATCATGCATCCTGATTTTGGTCAAACTGATAGTTCTCTTTTCTATTATCAAGAAATCGAGGGTTTCAAATCCATTATTTTAATCTCCTTTAAAACAAGTATCACAAGTCCAGAATGAAAAGTACAAAATCCTTCACTACCTCTTTCTCTTGCTACAATCAACAGACTTTTAAACTTAAAGGTTAATCGATCCTAACTAGTGCTTCATGTCTGGGAAATTCCTCGAAGTGCAACCAGCTCTGCCACCGTAACATCACTGGAAATGCAGCAGAAACCCCATTCACGCACATAATGAGATTGCTGTGATGCTTCTAATGAATTTATGCTGGCAGAGCATAACAACAACAACAACTTGTATTTATATAGCACCTTTAACGTGTAAAACGTCACAAGGAGTTTCACAGGAGTATTATGAGACAAAACATTTGACACCGAGCCACATAAGGAGAAATTAAGGCAGGTGACCAAAAGCTTGGTCAAAAAGGTAGATTTTAAGGAGCGTCTTAAAAGAGGAAAGCGAGGTAGAAAGGCGGAGAGGTTTAGGCAGGGAATTCCAGGGCTTAGGGCCTTGGCAACAGAAGGCACGGTCACCAATGGTTGAGTGATTATAATCAGGGCAATTGTAAGCAGCTCCGAGTAATTTTCTGGCCCATGTCTTTAAAGCCAGGTCATGGGGGAAAGGGTTGTTTGCTACTTACCCACACTCGTATCCATATTAATGAATTGATAACAACTCAAATTTAATTATGTTAAAGAGAAATTATATTCTACCAAATCATCTCATAATCAGAAAGATTGCAAAGAGGACAATAAGCTGTTGTTTACTGTTGCAGCTACCTTTGTTTGCATATTTAATCCTTTCAAGTCACAGGGAAGGGGCTCAGAGCAGACATCATTGATTAAATCTTGTTTTCAATCACATTATAAATACTCTCAAGGTTATTTTCCTTGCCTCACATCGAGGCAGTCCCTAGTATGGGTTTCTGCTTGTGTTTTCTCACAGCAAACACTGTTCACTTGCTGTGTGGGTCACATGGACAAGAACGTGCAAGCGACTGCCCGGGGGTATTCATCTTGGTAAAGCATTGTACTACCCGACCATTCTGGTCTTTGTTGCAGATACTTTACTGCAATAGGAGTGCCAACTTCCAGTCGATCATCGATAAATACCTTGTGAGTAATGGTCGACAGGGCTGTAGTGATACCCGCCCTCCTCGATGGCTCAGAGACATGGACCATACACAGTAGACAAATCGCTGGAGAAATACCACCAACGATGCCTCCATAAGATCCTGCATATCCCCTGGGAGGACAGACACACCAACGTCAATGCTCTCGATTAGGCCAACATCCCCAGCATCGAAGCACTGACCACACCGTTGGGCTGGCCACATTGTCCGTATGCCGGGCACAAGACTCCCAAAGCAAGCGCTCTACTCGGAACTCCTACACGGCAAGCAAGCTCCAGGTGGGCAGAGGAAACATTTCAAGGACACCGTCAAAGCCTCCTTGATAAAGTGCAACATCCCCACCGATACCTGGGAGTCCCTGGCCAAAGGCTGAAGTGGAGGAAGAGCATCCGGGAGGGCGCTGAGCACCTCGAGTCTCGTCGCCGAGAGCATGCAGAAAACTAGTGCATGCAGCAGAAGGAGCGTGCGGCAATCCAGACTCCCCACCCACCCTTTCCTCCGGAATTGGACTGTTCAGTCACCTGAGAACTCACTCTTGGAGTGGAAGCAAGTCTTCCTCAATTTTGAGGGACTGCTTATGATGATGACTGAACGGTATCTCATATACTGAATTTGTTGCCAAAAATGTGTCAACCGTCTGCATAAAAATTGCCATTGCAAAAAAAAGCAAATTAATTATCGGAACAGTCAGGAAGATTCAGAACAGCAGTAGCAAAATACTAATTAAATCGTTTTTTTTTTATATACTATAAAATGTTGCTCAGAATAGAATATGGAAGTGGAACAGTATAGCGTTGGAAATCCAATTAGAGAAAGTCAAAATCATCACAATGGAAGGACTGATTGCAAAAATTTCTGCACTGTCCTGTCACCATTTGACAATTTGATGTTATTTCAGTGATCTGCTTGATTTATGATTATGACTATTCTAATACACAAGTGTGGAGTCATGGGAAAAGAACATGAAGTTATCACATTGATCAACTTCGTGCTCAGTGCAATTTTCCTCATAATGTCCTTGCTGATGGTCAGACCGTCTCCTCTGCAGTTCCCATCGCAATATGAAATCAAAAGTTGTGTCTAAAGGGTGGCATTGCAATGTTGGGTATGGCCTAGCTCTGAAACTCATCAGCTACCAGGAAATTACATGCAAACTTTACAGCTTGTACATTTTAATTATTTTTTTTTAATTTCTTGGAATTGTTTTGGAAGCAACTATAGTTACAGCAATAATGGCATAACATGTGGTTAGTAAAACGGGATGCACCAGGATGATGACGCTATGGTAACAAAGAACTGGGTTGTGTTTTCGGTAAAAATACTGTTTTTGGATTTTTTCATTCCAAGTTTGAATCTAGATTAAATGTGTGAAAAAAGATCCTTCTCAATGGCTTTAAATTTTCTCGGCCATGAATATATGCCTTAAATGAAAGAATTCTCATCCTTGTTTTCAAATCCCTCCATGGCCTCGTCCTTCCCTATCTCTGTAATCTCCTCCAGCCCCACAATCCCCCGAGATGTCTGTGCTCCTCTAATTCTGCCCTCTTGAGCATCCCTGATTATAACTGCTCAACTATTGGTGGCCGTGCCTTCTGTTGTCTAGGCCCCAAGCTCGGGAACTCCCTGCCTGAAGCTCTCTGCCTCTCTACCTCTCTTTCCTCCTTCAAGACGCTCCTTAAAACATACCTCTTTGACCAAGCTTTTGGTCACCTGCGCTAATTTGAACTTATACGGCTCGGTGTCAATTTTTTAAATCTCATGGGACATTTCACTGCGTTAAAGGCTCTATATAAATACAAGTTGTTGTTGTTGTTGAATTCGGCGAAAACTCGAAAGCAAAAACTTAAACATTTGGACATTGTTTGGACACATTTTCTCTTACTGCAGAGAGCAGACAGCACTGACCTGGGGCAGGTCCAAACATATTTAACTTGAATACACGTCAGCTGGGCGGGAATGAGAATGGCTGAAAGCAGGAACATCAAGGTTGATGGGCGCCTTTTGTCATGGAATGGGAACTCATCAGTGAGACATTAAGTAAAGTGGCTGGGGCTTCAGTCCATCCAAAGACAAAGGAAAGCTTTTTGAGCACAAACTCGTCGGAGCCACACATCGAGCTACAGCCCAGTTGACAAAGGAACAAGCCAGAGAGACTTGATTTTGCATTTTCAGTTGGACAGCCTCAGGGGAAGGACAGTTGGATTTTTGGCATGAATAGGAGCATTTTTGCAAGTATAAGAGGTGCAGTTTTGGCTGCCACCTCGCTCTCTCGCCCCTCTTCTACGCCTGCTTGCAATGCATAAGGACTGAGCACTCCGTCTGGGACGGAGAGAAGAAACCCCAGAGAGCCTTGCTACTTCGACTGGGAAGCTGACCTTGAGACTGGACTTGAAGGCCCAGAAGATACGCCTCATCGGGAGAAGCAGCGAGCAAGCCAGAGGGGTAATTGGTGAGCATTTATCCCAGCCCACACATCTTTAAGACCACTGCATAGTGTGAAAGGGTGTCGTGTGTCCCAACCAAGCCTTAGAGGATTTAGCGGGGAGGTTTTTTGCAAGGATTATAAGTGTACACACATTCTATTGGACAGATCCAGTGGTGCAATTTTGAATCCGAGCAGGGGTAGTTTAGACGTGGGTACTTCGCGTTTGGGGCCTGTTTAGACAGGCTAGACAGTGTGTTGTACTGTGTCACTACCAGGGTGTGTTTTTACTGGGTGCAGGTGTATTTAAACTTGAATAAAAGCATTGTGACGGTGGAGGTGGTGTTGAACCTCGTCGGCGATGTCTGCCCTTGCTGATAATAGGCTCCCGAGATATGTCCAGTGCCGCGCTGTGGATCTTGATGACTGGGAGGGCAGTGCTGTGTGGCGGGGTCAGGTTGGTGGAGGACCTTTGTCTTATGGATGTTTAGTGTAAGGCCCACGCTTTCGTACGCCTCGGTGAAGATGTTGACGATGACTTGGAGTTCAGCTCTGTGCACAGACGCTAGCGTCGTCCGTGTACTGCAGTTCAACGACAGAGGATGGAACGGTCTTGGATCTGGCCTGGAGATGACAAAGGTTGAACAGGTTCCCACTGGTTCTATAGTTTAGTTCCACTTCAGCAGGGAGCTTGTTGAGTATAAGGTGGAGCATTGCAGCGAGGAAGATCGAGAAGAGGGTTGGCGCGATGACACAGCCTTGCTTGACCCCGGTTCGGACGTTGATTGGGTCTGTGATGGATCCGTAGGTCAGATTCATGGCTTGCATGCCATCGTGGAGCAAGCGGAGGATGGCGACAAACTTTTGGGAACAGCAGAAACTGAGGAGGACGCTCCATAGTCAACTTTAACAGTGTCAAAGGCCTTTGTAAGGTCAAAGAATCAAAGGGTTGGTGCTGTTCCCTGCAATTCTCGTGCAGTTGGCGCGCCGTAAGGATCATTTCCGTTGTGCCCATAGTGGACGAAATCCGCACTGGGACTCTGGGAGGAGCTCCTCAGCCGCAGGGAGAAGACGGTTGAGGAGAATTCTGGCGAAGGCTTTCCTAGTGGTTGACAACAGGGAGATTCCTGTGTTGTTGCCGCAGTCGGACTTGTCCCCTTTTTTAAAGATGGTCACGATTACTGCATCTGTGGATCTCCCGGCATGCTTTCCTCCTTCCAGATGAGAGAGATGAGGTCATGCATTCGTGCCAATAGTGCCTCTCCGCCATACTTGAGTGCCTCAGCGGGGATTCCATCCGCTCCCGATGCCTTGTTGTTCTTGAGCTGGCAGATGGCCTTTTCTACCTCGTGCAGGGCTGGGGTTTTGCTGAGATGGTGGCAGGTAGCATGCTGCGGGATGGAGTCGAGAACACTCATGTCAAAGGCAGAATCTCGATTAAGAAGATCTTCGAAGGGCTCCTTCCAGCGGGTCCTGACTGCCTCGGTGTCCTTGATGAGTGTCTCCCTATTCTTGGCCAGCAGTGGGCCTTGCGTGCTTGGGCCGTAGGTGGACTTGACTGCGGTGAAGAATCCTCGCATCTCATGGCTGTCGGCCAGCTGCTGAATCTCCTGTGCTTTCTCCACCCACCATCTATTCTTTAGGTCGCGGGTTTTTTGTTGGACCTCGGCCTTAAGCCGCCTGTAAAGCTGCTTTGCTGCTCCTGAGTTGAGTTGTTTTCGGTTCAGAAATGCCCTGCACTCGTGATTTATTAGCTCTTGGATCTCCTGGTCCTGATGGTTCCTGGTTGCGTGACCGAATGGCTCTTCGCAGGCACTGGATGTAGTGGCCTGGAGGGCAGACCAGGCGCTGTGGGCACTCTGCGTCTCGGGGTCATCAAGGGTCGCCAGGTTAGCAATGAGGCGCTGGCTTTATAGGGCTCTCTTAGCTGGGTCTTTGGGGTCAAGTTTCGGCCTGAGTTGCTCCTATTTTTTTGGAGCAACTGGTTGAGAATGGAGTATCTTAGAAATTGCAATTCTCGGCATTTAGTTTGCTCCAGTTCTAGTCAGTTAGAACAGTTTCATTTTGGAACAGATTTTTTTGAATTCAAAAGGGGCTATGTCCGGCCACTTACGCCTGTTTTGAATGTTTAGGCAGCGAACGCTTACTCCAAACTAACTTAGAATGGAGTAAGTATAGATTTTTGTATGCTCAGAAAAACCTTGCCTACACTTTAGAAATTGGGCGTAGGTTACAAATCGGGCGTAGGGAACGAGGTGGGGGGGGGGGGGGTGAAGGGAAGTAATTAAATTCTGCAAGCATTCAACAGTCTTACTTATACAAATAAAGAGCCATCCTGAATAAAAAATTATAAACAAAGCAAATATAAAATATTGAATATTCCTACCTGTGTGAAGCAGCAGCAGCCTTCGAGCTGCGGTGCTTCAGGCAGGCCTTCCTTCCATGTAGGGGACAGGGTCGGCGTCAGTGGCTCGACAACAGCTGAAGACACAGCAAGCAGCCTTCGAGCTGCGAGGGAGGCTGAGGCCATTCGGCCAGGGGATAGGGGCGGCGGCAGTGGCTGACGGCGGCTGAAGACACAGCAAGCAAGCAGCCTTCGAGCTGCGAGGGAGGCTGAGGCCATTCGGCTAGGGGATAGGGGCGGTGGCAGTGGCTGACGGTGGCTGAAGACACAGCAAGCAGCCTTCGAGCTGCGAGGGTAACTGAGGCAATTTGGCCAGGGGACAGGAGCTGCGTCAGTGGCTGACGGCGGCTGAAGACACAGCAAGCAGCCTTCGAGCTGCGAGGGAGGCTGAGGCCATTCGGCCAGGGGACAGGGTAGGCGTGCAAAGCATCGGGAGGGAGAGGCATCCAGCTAGCCACTTTGAAACTTAAATTTGTAATTGCAGAATGGGTGCTGCATTGTCAACATCACGGATTATGCAATGGTTCGCCAGCAATTCACTGCATAGGAAAGAATTGATTAGAGCTCACCGCACCAGGAACGTCATAGCCCGTAGGCTGATGGGCAGGAGACCTTACCCATGTCGGCAATATCGAGCCAGGCGCTTGTACCTGGACATGAGCGAGACTGGTTGTGTCAAAAGGCTGCGTTTCCGCAGAGAAGTTGTCGTTGAGATCTGTGATATGCTGAGAGCAGATTTGCAGCCCAGAAGCAGAACGCCAACTGCCTTGTCTGTTGAAGTGAAGGTTGTAGTGTCTCTGCACCTTGTTACAAACTCACACGAGGCATGGAAATATCCGACACGGTCACTCTGTGACCTTCACCTTTATTGCCAGGACTGAAGAGTCCTGATCCTGGGTGGGACCTCCCCTTTTATACCTGGAAGCCCAGGTGAGGAGCTCACTCCCTGTAGTCAGGGTGTGCATTACAAGGGTACAGGTACAGTATGCATGAGTTACAGTTACATACTTATTGCAAGATGGTGAAATACATGACAAAGGTAACAGCTGCACTTGCCTTCTATGCCTTGGGATCGTTTCAGGCTACAACTAGAGATGCGTGCGCCATCTCTCAACGTGCAATACATGCCTGCGTTTACCAGGTCACGGCTGCACTGTATGCGTGGAGGAATGACTTCATCAATTTCCCAATGACCGCACAAGCGATCCATGAGAGGGCTGTGGACTTCTTCAGGATTGCTGGCTTCCCAAAGGTACAGGGCTGCATGGATTGTACCCACATAGCCTTGCGAGCACCTGTGGAGGATTCCGAGCAGTACAGAAATAGAAAAGGTTTCCACTCCATCAATGTGCAGCTCGTATGTGACGACAAGCAGCGCATCATGTCAGTCGATGCGAGATACCCTGGCAGTACCCATGATGCGTTCATCCTACGCGAC
Source organism: Pristiophorus japonicus (assembly GCF_044704955.1). Classification (NCBI taxonomy): domain Eukaryota; kingdom Metazoa; phylum Chordata; class Chondrichthyes; family Pristiophoridae; genus Pristiophorus; species Pristiophorus japonicus. The sequence continues at coordinate 500,751,077 of NC_091977.1, read as the reverse complement.
AGCGTTTTATCTGACATGTTTGGGCAGCAGTCAGAAGGGCAGAACTGGCTACTGGGAGACAACGGGTACGGCCTGACCACCTGGCTCATGACGCCCCTACGTGTGATACGGACAGAAGCTGACCGTCAATACAACATGGCGCACATTGCGACGCGCAGCATCATTGAGAGGACCATTGGCATATTGAAACAGCAATTCCGATGCCTGGACCATTCCGGAGGCCACTTGCAATACTCTCCTCAAATTGTCGGTCACACTGTGTGCTGCGTGCTCCATAACTTAGCTATCATGAGGCAGCAGGAGCTCATAGTGGAACCAGAAGACCCACATGAGGGACCAGTGCCTGATGATAGTAATTTGGAAGAGCAGGATGAGGATGATGACGACGATCAGGAAAGCATGCAAGTGCCTGATGCCGGAGCACGAGGTCGGAGGAGGGCTGTCCAGCGTGCTTCTTTAACGATTGCTCGAGCCCTGCGAAAGCAGCTCATCCGTGAACGCTTCAATTGCTGATGCCTGAGGGCTCTGCGACCACTGTTGCGCATGGACATTCTTTGGAGTTGTTCCTACGTTGTGTTGTGTTAATGGAACATGAAACAGTTTTAATGAAAAAATATTTTATTGAAAAGTTAACGTCACTCTAATAAAATATTTGGTGTATCAAACTATACTTTTTAATATGACTCTTGAAGATCACTTAAAAACTTGTAAAGTTACAAAACAGTTTCACATTGAAAATTCTTACTCTCTTAAGATCACTTAGACTTCAGGATCACTTTTTAGGTGCAAAATTAAATAAGATACAAAAAGTGAGAGCATTTACACTAAGATCACTTAAAAACCCTAAGATCACTTATAAGTTGTAAAGTTACAAAATTTACAAAAACATTTCAATTTGAAAAACGCTACTACAGCTACATCAAGAACAAGAACAAAAGCAGCAAAGAAAGGCTGCAACCATGTCTCATCCATATCTCAGTGAATGTTCACTTCTTCATGGGGATGTCGTTTGATTGGCCGGGCTGTGTGCCCTTATTGCAGCAGCTACCTCCATGTGCCACCACTTGCATGCCCTCCCTGATGGCCTATGCCGTCGATTGCACTACCTCGGACATTCCCTCCCCAAGTTCCCTACTGCTATTTCTCCCGTCAGGACTGTCACTTCTTCATCCACTGCACTGACGCTACCAATGAGTGATCGGGTAAGCTCATTGGTCTCCATACCCAATGCCACAACCTGAGCCACATCTGTTGCACACTGCATCTCAGGAGAGCGTGTCTCCAATCTCCTTCTCCTCTGCCTGGGTCTGACTCGTGGCACCACTACACTGGGAGGCGCGGGCAGCGACGGTGGGACGCTCGGTGTTCTAAACGGCACCACTACACAGGGAGGTGTGGGCTGGGACGGTGGGATGCTTGGTGTTCCAGACGGCAGTACTAGAGAGAGAGGCGCGGGCTGGGACGGTGGGGCGCTCGGTGTTCCAGACGGCAGCACTTGAGTGCGAGCCGTGGGCTGGGATGGTGGGTGAATGAGTGTAAACTGCTCCATGATATCACCAGCACCACTGGGACCCGCAACGTCGGAATCAAAACCATGGAAGGTGGAACCAGAACCTATGCAAAGGGTTGAAACTCTGGTGCCCCTTAATGGGGGCTCATAAACATTAATTTGGAAGCTCTCCCCGTAGACATTTCAGTCATTGCCGCCATCATCCAGTCTGGATCGTCTGCATCTGGTTGTACTGGTTCTTGTTCTGGATCCTCAGGGTTGACAGCAGCAGCAGCATCATCATCATCATGTTCTGCAAAATATATCAGAACTGTCAAATATTTAACAGCAAGGGAGGAGGCAGGATGGGTGGCATGAGTACTCTCACACATAGCAGGCCAGGCAGCAGGTTGATTTGAAGGGCCACGATGCATTTTCAGGACTTACCCTCTTCCTCGCGTGTGGGCCCAGCTTGTGCTGTACTGATTGCTTTTCTCCATGTACGACTCATCATAGCAGCTACCCTCTGTTCCAAGGGTGTCAGTGGATGCAGATTGGGCACGCCTCCTCCTGTTCGAGTTGCTTCCCTTTTGTTGTGGGCCAATTTCTTCTGCAAAGCATAAAATATAACTTTTTACAGAGTGCGTCTTTCTGCAGGGTGGGACATACAGATAGTCACATTACAATTACGATTACATTAAAAAATGAAAATATTACTTGACCAAGGTCGTGCTATTTCTTTTTACACTGGCTTCCAGATCTCCTGGTATACACCACTGCGCAGTAATCTTCTGCAACTTGGTTCCAGCATTTCTTCATTTCTTTAGGCGGCACTTTTATGTGACCTCTGTTGCTGGTATCTAGCTCTTGCCATCTCTGCACAATGACGTTGACTAATAGCTCCACTTCCTCATGCAAGAAATTCTTTGTTCTTGGTGGACGTTGTTCCATTGCTGTATTGAATTGATACTCTTTTATTTTTCAAAACACACAGTCCTTATTTTGCATGCACCTATGCAGCACCTGTTCTGGAAGTTCAGCAGCGAAAAGCAGCACTCACTGATTTCAGCAGGTGATTTCTTCAACAGTGCTGCTAAAAGCACTCCTTCAGACACCAAAAAATCACCAAAATTCAATCCCAAGCCTTTCCAGAGGTCCTCGAGACAAATCAACAAGTTCCTTTAAAAATGGCCAAGTACCGATGTTTATGGGCTACTGCACGTGTGCGCACGCTCCAACGCGCACGCGCAGGGCTGCCGGCACGACGTTCTCTCATTTGACTTAGCCCCGCCCCCTTCACTTGCAGAATCGGCGCGACTCTTTGGCTCCGCCCCCCGCTGATGTCTACGCGCCGCTCCGAGGGACCTGCAGGGAGCCTGAGAATTGCAAGGTACATTTTTGTCGTGCTTTTAGACGTGAAAAACGGGCGTGCCTGTCGGGGCTGCGCCATTCTAGGCCCGGCCCAAAACTTGACCCCTTTGATTTTTCTGTGGCACATCTTGGATATCTTGGTCTCCAAGATAGCAGATGGGATAGCAGCTCCCGAGTGAGCTCTCCCCGAACAAACCTTCCTCTGGCCATCTGCTGCCATCCTTCAACTCTCTCTCCCTCAACAGTTCAGTATTACCTCTGAGAACGCAGAAAGTTGCTATTTGCCATTCCTCACTGTGTTGTAGAAATGTAGGAGGCAATACCTCATTGGAAAGCTACACAAGCAACACGGTCCCAATTGTAGCTGAAAAATGTCAGCACTCAGTCCTCCTCTTGCTGTTGTTCTGTCTTGATTCATCTTGCAATTTGCACTTTATTAATCAATCAATTCCATTTGCATGAGATTAGAGCATCTTGGGGGAAACATTTTTTACCCCAGTTTTGTCTTCCCCACTCTTATAGGCACTGAGGCTGATTTTTCCATGCTTCCGATCAGTTGCACCCTGGAATTTTCTGGGGCATTCCCAATCCTTTCTATTTTGATGGCCAGTGGGGCATCCATTTTGAAGGGTGCCCAGAAGAAGTGGGCCTCAGGCTCTGTGTGCTGCCTCTCTCCAATTAGAGAGAGGTAAACGGCAAACAAACAAGACCCAAAGTGAGTCCCTTTTTGTTAAGTCCTGTCCCCTCAGTACAGATTCACACGAGGCATGTAGTGAAGTCAAGGTCACTCTGGACCTGCATTTAGTTCCCAAAGTAATTGAGTAGCCCGAGAAAGGCGCGCAGTTCTGAGACATTCCGGGGCCTGGGTGCCAGACGAATTGCTTAGGTTTTGGACTCTGTTGGGCAGATTCCATCAGCGGCAATCCTTCTGCCCAAAAATTCAACCTCGGGTGCAAGAAACAGGCACTTGGATTTCTTGACTCGTAGGCCTACCCGATCCAACCGCTTTAGTAATTCCTCCAAATTACGGAGATGGGACTCGGTGTCCCTGCCTGTGATAAGTATCTCGTCTTGAAATACAACCGACCCCGGGATGGACTTGAGCAGACTCTCCATGTTGCGCTGGAATATGGCAGCTGCCGACCTGATGCCGAATGGGCATCGATTGTACATGAAAAGGCCTCGATGTGTGTTGATGGTGGTGAGTAGCTTGGATTCCTCGGTCAATTCTTGTGTCATTACGTAGATGTGAGGTCTAGTTTTGAGAAAAGTTTACCTCCAGCCAATGTGGCAAATAAATCCTCCGCTCTGGGCAGCGGGGACTGGTCCTGTAGGGAGACACTGTTTATGGTAGATTTGTAGACCCCATAGATTCGTACGGATCCATCAGGCTTCATGACTGGGACGATGGGACTTGCCCAGTAGCTAAATTCCACGGGTGATATAATGCCTTGCCGCAGAAGCCTGTCTAGTTCGTGTTCAATCTTTTCCCTCATCACATAGGGTACAGCTCTGGCCTTGTGATGGACCAGTCTAGCATCCTGTGTGATGTAGATTTTGACTTTGGCCCCTTTGAAAGTGCCCACACCTGGCTGAAAGAGATGTTCAAATCGCTTTATAACTGTTGAGCAGGAGGTCCGTTCCTCTAATGACATGGCTTGGACATCATCCCATTTCCAGTTTAGTTTTGCCAGCCAGCTTCTCCCCAGCAGTGCTGGGGGGTCTCCGGGGACAATCCACAGGGGAAGTCAGTTCACTGTCCCTTTGTGTGTGACAGAGAGCATGGCGCTGCCGAGGACTGGTACGGTTTCTTTGGTATAGGTCCTTAGTTTGGTGTCGACCCTTGTGAGTTTTGGTCTGTCTCTTTTATGCGGCCACAGTTGTTCAAATTGTTGAGTGCCCATGAGAGATTGACTCGCTCCCGTATCCAGCTCCATGTTGACAGATATCCCGTTGAGTAGGACCCTCATTATTATAGGAGGTGTCCTATTGTAGGAGCAGCGGTCATTGATCGTGTTGACCCGCTGTACATCGGTGTCCCGGGGACTGTCCCCACTGTCTTCTGGTCCGCTTTCCGACCCATCCGATTTGTATACCAGCTGAGCTGTTTTTTTTGCACATGCGGGCCAAATGCCTTGTATATTCACAGTTCCTGCAAACAGCCTGCTGAAATCGACATCCCCTTGACGATTGCCCACCCCCACACCTCCAGCAGAGAATGCGTCCATTGTTCCCAGAGAATGAGCTGGGTCTGGCTGATCTCTCTTGAGCTTCTCTCAGTTTGTAGTTGATTGCTCGCATTGTGGATTGATGAGGTGTGAACGGCCGTTCCTGTGGCCCTTGATGGCATCTGGAGCCACTGCCTGCTGTTGAGAGCCTGTTCTCCCGGTTTTGTCTGTGTGTGGGGGTAGCAGCTTGTTTAATGCTGTGAACTTCTTGTTCTGATATTTCGTTATTTGTCGTACCTGCATTGTAAATCAATCTCGTTTCTTCTTCCCCTACCAAGAATGTATGTGCAACCAGTGTTGCTGCCTCTAAGGTCAGGTTCTTGGCCTCAATGAGTTTTCGGAATATGCCTGCGTGGCCTATTTGTTCAATGAAAAAGTCTCTCAGCATTTCTCTCCTCAGTTCATCGGAGAACTCACATAAACTAGCCAACCTCCGAAGTTCCGCCACAAAGTCTCTGGGTATGTTCTGGCCCACACGGCATCTGTAGTTTTGGAACCTGTGTCTGGCCATGTGTAGGCTGCTCGCTGGCTTCAGGTGGTCTCTTACCAGTGTGCTCAATTCTTCAAACGACTTGCTTGCTGGTTTCTCGGGTGCCAGCAGATCCTTCATTAAAGCGTATGTTTTCGAGCCACAGCTGGTCAAGAGATGGGCTCTTCTCTTGTCTGCTTTGTCGTCTCCTAACCAGTCTTTGGTTGCAAAGCTTTGCTGGAGCCTTTCTATAAAGTCCTCCCAATTGTCTCCAGCATTGTACTTTTCATCTGATCCATTGTTCGGCATTCTGTGGATTCTGTAATCCCGTAACTCGTCGCCACTGTAAAGTCCTGTCCCCTCAGTACAGATTCACATGAGGCATGTAGTGAAGTCAAGGTCACTCTGGAGCTGCACCTTTATTTCACAGCTATGGAATGCTGCACTTGCCTGAGACTGTCCTTATATAGCTGTCTCTTGCAAGTGCACCCCTGGTGGTAAGGCATGCTGGTGGTTACAGGTCATATCTTATTACAGTCATGTATCGCATGTTAGGATACAGTTATATATAATAATGTAAGATACATGACACTTTTTTTCCTCCAGGCTTGCAGCAGTAGTTCATTTTTCTCCCCTGTTTCCAGGCGTGAGGATTTGCCAGGATGTATAGCCGATGCAAATGAATTGAACATCGAAAGACAGGCAGGTTCAGGGCATTGCAGGTGCAGTGCGCTTAAAGTCCGCTTTGCTTGCCTGCACCTAGGCATAGGAAAATTGTCACAACAGGATAGAGTTCCACCTGTACAGTATCCCATCTGGTATCTCGCTCAACTAGCCCTTCAGGATATGTGAGCCCAGACAGTGGCTGCATGCTGGCTATTTGATAATGTTGAGCAACAAAACTGACCCCAATTCTATCCTTGACTAATGTCCACGGACACTTGAAATTTCGGATGGGATACTGGGATAAAGAGCACTGTGCCCTTAAGCAGGATTTCTTAGCACTAATGATGGGATTCTATTTCTACCCATACATGGGGCGCAAGAACAGAGAAGCCTCGGGGTGCTTGTGCACAAATGCAGTTAATAAAGTATATGGGATCCTGGGCTTTAATTAGAGGCAGAGAGTACAAAAGCCAGAAAGTTATGCCAAACCTATATAAAACTCTAGTTTGGATCCAGCTGGAATATTGTGTCCAATTCTGTGCACCACTCTTTAACTTTAGGAAGGATGTGAAGGCTTTGGAGAGGGTACAGAAGAGAGTTACTAGAATGAGTGATTATAGTTACATGGAAAGACTGGAGAAGCTGGGTTTGTTCTCCTGTGGGCAGAAAAGGCAAAGAGGGGAATTGATAGAAGTGTTTAAAATCATGAAGGAATTCGGTAAAGTAAATAAAGAGAATTGTTTCCAATGGCTGAAATGCCGATAATGAGAAGACACAGATTTAAGGCGATTGGTAAAAGACCCAGAAGTGACATGAGGAATAACTTTTGTAATCAAAGCATGGTTAGAATTTGGAATGCATTGCGTGAAGGTGGTGGGTACAGATTCAAAGGGAATTGGATAAATACTTGTCGGAGAAATAATTGCAGGTATATGGGGAAAGAGCGGGGAGTGGGACTAACTGAATTGTTCTTTGAAAGAGCCGGCACAGACTCGATGGGCCGAATCTCGTTCTGTGCTGTATGATTCTATGGAAGTATTTTTTTTTTCCTTTTTCTGTTACACTTACGGGATGAATGATGGTTGGCCTGAAGGAAATAGATAACTTGTAGCCAGGCCTGTGTCATTTTATAACTGGCTGCGAGTTTTGAGTAAGATCTGCCCCTTCCCATATTAGTAACTTACTACATGGAGAATAGTGAATGTGGGCCTGCATTCTAATGCATATAGTGTGATTAATGTGACTCTACCATGGCCAACGTGGCATCAATTGAGTTACCTTCACTCCATTAAAAGCCTACTTTGAAAACTCTGTTCAATATTCATCAGGAAATGCTTATTCTGCAGATGCTACATGGAAGGTTGCACTCTCCCTTCCTCAAGCATTTATTACAGCTGTCGAACCAAAGTTTTTCATGGATACCACATGAGCAATACTAAATGAGCTGTGAAAGGTACAGGCCACGATTATCTCCATGTCTGCTGTTGTGCAACCCTTTTGGATAACTAGCAGTCTTGTTAGACTACAAAAAGTTAAGACTGTTGATTAAACACTTATAAAAGAAGCTGAAGAAACATTTGACTTAAAATTGGAATAGTGAATGCAGGGATAAATATAGACTGAGATGATCAAATAATCCCTGAGATACAACGGTTCCTGTGTTGTGGCAGGAAGGGGAGTACAACTTGCCAGTGTTGAATAATGAGAAATGAGATAAAGCAGTAATATTTGGGAATCAAGCAGCATTGACACAAAGCTTCTCTTCAGAACATTCAGTGGGTGGGGTTGAGGAGCTTGTAAGAGCTTTTTGATGTAGTCTGAGAAAGCATTGGGAATTATAAGGCAACTATTATAAGGAATATTTTCCTATAGCAACATAATTATTTTTGATATTGACAGTAATGCCATAGCTGACTGGAAACACAAACATAGAAACATAGAAAATAGGTGCAGGAGTAGGCCATTTGGCCCTTCGAGCCTGCACTGCCATTCAATAAGATCATGGCTGATCATTCACCTCAGTACCCCTTTCCTACTTTCTCTCCATACACCTTGATCCCTTTAGCTGTAAGGACCATATCTAACTCCCTCTTGAATATATCCAATGAACTGGCATCAACAACTCTCTGCGGCAGGGAATTCCACAGATTAACAACTCTCTGTGAAGAAGTTTCTCCTCAGCTCAGTCCTAAATGGCCTACCCCTTATCCTAAGACTGTGTCCCCTGGTTCTGGACTTCCCCAACATCGAGAACATTCTTCCCGCATCTAACCTGTTCAGTCCCGTCAGAATCTTATATGTTTCAATGAGATCCCCTTTCATCCTTCTAAACTCCAATGTATAAAGGCCCAGTTTATCCAGTCTCTCCTCATATGTCAGTCCAGCCATCCCTCGAATCAGTCTGGTGAACCTTCGCTGCACTCCCTCAATAGCAAGAACGTCTTTCCTCAGATTAGGAGACCAAAACTGAACACAATATTCCAGGTGGGGCCTCACCAAGGCCCTGTACAACTGCAGTAAGACCTCCCTGCTCCTGTACTCAAATCCCTGAGCTATGAAGGCCAACATACCATTTGCCTTCTTCACCGCCTGCTGTACCTGCATGTCAACTTTCAAGGACAGATGAACCATGACACCCAGGTCTCGTTGCACCTCCCCTTTTCCTAATCTGCCACCATTCAGATAATATTCTGCCTTCGTGTTTTTGCCCCCGAAGTGGATAACCTCACATTTATCCACATTATACTGTATCTGCCATGTATTTGCCCATTCGCCTAACCTGTCCAAGTCACCCTGCAGTCTCTTAGGGTCCTCCTCACAGCTCACACGCCACCCAGTTTCGTGTCATCTGCAAACTTGGAGATATTACACTCAATTCCTTCATCTAAATCATTAATGTATATTGTAAAGAGCTGGGGTTCCAGCACCGAGCCCTGCGGCACTCCACTAGTCACTGCCTGCCATCCTGAAAAGGACCCGTTTATCCCGACTCTCTGCTTCCTGTCTGCCAACCAGTTCTCTGTCCACGTCAGTACATTACCCACAATACCATGTGCTTTGATTTTGCACACCAATCTCTTGTGTGGGACCTTGTCAAAGCCTTTTGAAAGTCCAAATACACCACATCCACTGGTTCTCCATTGTCCACTCTACTAGCTACATCCTCAAAAAAATTCCAGAAGATTTGTCAAGCATGATTTCCCCTTCATAAATCCATGGTGACTTGGACCGATCCTGTCACTGCTTTCCAAATGCGCTGCTATTTCATCCTTAATGATTGATTTCAACATTTTCCCCACTACTGATGTCAGGCTAACCGGTCTATAATTACCCGTTTTCTCTCTCCCTCCTTTTTTAAAAAGTGGTGTTACATTAGCAACCCTCCAGTCCATAGGTACTGATCCAGAGTCGATCAACTGCTGGAAAATTATCACCAATGCATCCACTATTTCTAGGGCCACTTCCTTAAGTCCTCTGGGATGTAGACTATCAGGCCCTGGGGATTTATCGGCCTACAATCCCATCAATTTTCCTAACACAATTTCCTGCCTAATAAGGATATTCTTCAGTTCCTCCTTCTCACTCGACCCTCGGTCCCCTAGTACATCTGGAAGGTTATTTGTGTCTGCCTTTGTGAAGACAGAACCAAAGTACTTGTTCAATTGGTCTGCCATTTCTTTGTTCTCCATTATAAATTCACCCGAATCCGACTGCAAGGGACCTACGTTTGTCTTCACTAATCTTTTTCTCTTCACATATCTATTGAAGCTTTTGCAGTCAGTTTTTATGTTTCTGGCAAGCTTCCTCTCGTACTCTGTTTTCCCCTTCTTAATTAAACCCTTTCTCCTCCTCTCCTCCTCCGGTTTGCTGCTTTTACTGGCTAATTTGTATGCCTCTTCCTTGGATTTAATACTATCCTTAATTTCCCTTGTTAGCCACGGTTGAACCACCTTACCCGTTTTATTTTTACTCCAGACAGGGATGTACAATTGTTGAAGTTTGTCCATATGACCTTTAAAGGTTTGCCATTGCCTATCCACCGTCATGCCTTTAAATATCATTTGCCAGTCTAATCTAGCCAATTTGCGCCTCATACCGTCTAAGTTACCTTTCCTTAAGTTCAGGACCCTAGTTTCTGAATTAACTTTGTCACTCTCCATCTTAATAAAGAATTCTACCATATTATGGTCACTCTTCCCCAAGGGGCCTCGCACAACAAGATTGTTAATTAGTCCCTTCTCATTACAAGCTAAAACAGTAAAGAAAAGGGGTTTTCATTTCACATGTTTCTAATTGCCTGCATAACAGTCACCACACTTCAAAAAGTAATTCTTTGTGTAAAATGGCTTTGAGATATTTTTAACGTGGCTGGCATATTAATGCTAGTATTATTTGTTATTTTGTACTATTAATTCTTGAATTACTGCTCATTCAATAGAATGGTTTTCAGAAATTACATTCATCTGGATTGTATCCCATGAGTAATTGTGCCAGCATTTGCATCGCTGCCTTCAGGTGCCTCAGTGGTAGTATTCTCGCCTCTGAGTCAGAAGATTATGGGGCCGAAATTTCCCACTGCTGGAAACGGGGCAGTCCCACCCCGTTTCTTGTGTTTTCACTGCCGCGGTAGGTGAGGTGGCCTCTTGAGCGAAATTCCGCTCTTTGGCTTTTTTTCCCCGGCGGAACGGAAGTTGCTCATAATGGGGGTGGTAATGCAGCGGTGAGCACAGTAGAAGGGCGGAAGTTGGGGCGGGGGTGTAATGGCCGCCGCCGTCAGTCATCAGCGTAGTGCTTATGATGTCATCACGGCGCCGCATCACCAAGGCTCTCCCCTTCACTTAAAGGGGATAGCCTGCGCGATTTTTAAAATCGGTCCACTGGGCCACCAGGGAGGGTTTCGGCTGGGCCAGGGGCCGGGCTCCCAAGAGGGGGTACCAGGCTGGCTGTTGGCAGCCCGGCCAAACCTGGGAGCATAATTGTTGGCCCGACATGGCAGTCGGCCGACAAAAAAAACATGGCGGCAGCGGCAGTGCGTCCTCTTTTAATGGGAGCCGCACCGCCATTTTAGAAGGTCACAGCCTCACTGCACCATCTCAAAAAAGCAAGTTTTGGCACCGCCCAGCTGGAGGAAGATTTTCTCGGCGGAATTTCGCCGTCGGGAGGGAACATTGGCGGTGTGCACTCTGATGACGTATTTGGATGGATCGGTAGCAGTGGAACGGTGGGGGGAGGGGGGAGCGGGTCACCGCTGGGATACTGCAGGAACGGAATTTTGATAATGGCGGCCATTGCACTCCGCAGTGTGGTCACCGATTTCCGGTGGTCACAGGCCTGAAGGAAAGGGGAAAATCTGGCCCCCATAGGTTCAAGCCCCACTCCAGAGACTTGATTGTTATGGGTATGAACTTTAAATGTGGTGTTAAACTGAGGCCCCATCTGCCCCCTCATCTGAACATAAAAGATCCTACTGCACATTTTGAAGAACAGCAGAGGAGTTCTCCTGGTGTCCTGGTCAACATTTATCCCTCGTTCAATACCACAAAAAGTAGATATTCTAATAATTTATTCCATTGCTGTTTATGGGATCTTGCTGTGTCCAAATTGGCTGCATGGTTTCACTACATTACAACAGTGACTGCACTTCTAAACCACGTCTATCAAATACATCTTGCAAGATGTTGATCCTTGGGGCTGTGACGTATTCTACCAACAGTAGATTTTCTTGTTAAAGGAGTAAGATAATCTTCTTCGTGTATTGGATGGGCACTTGTCATCTACCTTCTTAATCTCGACGTGGCGCAAGATTTATCAAGCACTGAACTGCTCAATTTTGTGATCACAATAACTACTACCTGCATTTATATTGCACATTTAACATAGAAAAATATTCCAAGGTGTTTCACAGAGAGGTAACCAGACAAAAAAGGATGCTCCGCCAAAGAAGGAGAAATTAGGAGGGTTGACCAAAAGCTTGTTCAAAGTGTTGGGTTTTAAGGAGGTCTTAATGGAGGAAAGGGAGGTGGAGAGGCTGAAAGATTTAGGGAGAACAAGATTGAAATCCCTCAATTTCCGAAGCACAAAAATCCATCAAAGAATGTTTAGGGGAGGAGGAAGGAGGACAAAGTAGCATTGCCTCATAAATGCACAGGAAAGCTTTTAAAGAAGGGTATCTTGAATGGTTTAGGTCATTGAGTGATGAGATTCACAGAGATCAATCAGTTCTTATTCAGGGAAAAAACAGGAATCAATTCAAGTGTTTTAAAATTAATTGGAATCAATCAAATAGAAACTGTGATGTTCTTTCAGAAAAAGTGCAATGAGAAGTTGGAGGGGAAAGCAGTATGATTGGTTTGGAAGTCATGAATTAGATGTTATTGAAGAAACTATCCTCTGTACCTAAATAATCTCACAGGTGGGACCTCGTCTATAAAGTTCCAGAGATAGGTACTACACCTATCCAGTAGGACTTACTCCATAATATTAATATTGAAGGGACACACAGGTAATCCAGTGCCTCAACTTTTGCCTCTACAGTCGCAAATGTACAAAGCTTCACAGAGAAAGTCAAGCAAGCCTTTGCTTTTGTATTAACATTACCGATGCTGAGTTAGTAGTTGCAGGATTCAAGCCCTGCTCCAGACAATGCTGGCAAGTGGAGACCGGACGTTTGGCTCTGAATTGTTAGTTGACATCCAGAGTGATGCTCGTGATTGGTGGGCACTAATGCCCCCTCCTCTCCCCACCCACATCATGTGGATTGTGGGATCCCATAAAACCCTCCGTCCATATAGGACTAATCAGCCAATTGGCTGGTATAAGGTTGGTTATGGCTTTCTATCTGTATGTTTTTATTACCACACTGGCATTTATCCATTATGCTTTATTTTTAAAATAACCGCCAAGAGTTCCTCAAAGTAGAGATAGCCTTTGGGTAGTTACTTTTGCTCTACTGTGTGGAGCTTAATGCTATGACTTTAATGAATCAGTAAAATCTCACTTTGAGTATAACCTATATGCTTCTCCATCAGTTTTATATTCCTTTTCATATTATCTTACTGTAAAAATAAGATAGGACTTTTCTAAATCTGTATTCGTTTTATAGGTCACGCTGTATTCAGATACCCACCATAATGGCGGGGGCCCCTAGTAGATAGTGGAAATTAGCAGATAATCAAGGCTCCCTGAATTTAATCTTAAACGCTATGTGCAGCGTTACCTGAGCACAGAAATGAAGTCACGTACAATACAAATAAAATTAATGCATTTTATTCAACAAGGAGATGAAATGTAAACAACAAAATAAATATTATGTAATTTTAACACTTTGCATAAGGTTTCATGATATAAAATTTCTGGCTGATAATTGCAGTGTGGATGATGGAGGTTTCACTGTATGTGTCGTCATCATAGGCAGACACTCGAAATCAAAGAAGACTTGCTTCCACTCTTAAAATGAGTTCTCAGGTGACTGTGTGGGACAGACAGTCATTGAAGGAAAGGATGGGTATGTGTATGTATAGCTGAATGGTCCAAGCTTATTGTCTACAGGGCTGTAGTGATACCTGTCCTCCTGTCTGGCTCAGAGACATGGACCAAATACAGTAGACACCTCAAATTGCTGGAGAAATACCACCAATGCTGTCTCCGCAAGATCCTGCAAATCCCCTGGGAGGATAGACGCACCAACGTCAGCAGAGGAGGACAAAGGGTTTAATTAGGAGGGGGAAAATAGAGTATCAGAGAAAGTTTGCCAGGAACATAAAAACTGACTGCAAAAGCTTCTATAGATATGTGAAGAGAAAAAGATTAGTGAAGACAAATGTAGGTCCCTTGTAGTCAGATTCAGGTGAATTTATAATGGGGAACAAAGAAATGTTAGACCAGTTGAACAAATACTTTGGTTCTGTCTTCTCAAAGGAAGACACAAACAACCTTTCGGAAATACTAGGGGACCGAGGGTCGAGTGAGAAGGAGGAACTGAAGGAAATCCTTATTAGGCGGGAAATTGTGTTTGAGAAATTGATGGGATTGAAGGCCGATAAATCCCAGGGACCTGATTGTCTGCATCCCAGAGTACTTAAGGAAGTGGCCCTAGAAATAATGGATGTATTGGTGATCATTTTCCAATAGTCTAGCGACTCTGGATCAGTTCCTATGGACTGGAGGATAGCTAATGTAACACCACTTTTTAAAAAAGGAGGGAGAGAGAAAATGGGTAATTATAGACTGATTACCCTGACATCAGTCGTGGGGAAAATGTTGGAATCAATTATTAAAGATGAAATAGCAGTGCATTTGGAAAGCAGTGACAGGATCGGACCAAGTCAGCATGGATTTATGAAAGGAAAATCATGCTTGACAAATCTTCTCGAATTGTTTTAGGATGTAACTTGTAGAGTGGACAAGGGAGAACCAGTGGATGTGGTGTATATGGACTTTCAAAAGGCTTTTGATAAGGTCCCACACAAGGGATTGGTGTGCAAAATTAAAGCACATGGTATTGGGGGTAATGTACTGACGTGGATAGAAAATTGGTTGGCAGACAGGAAGCAGAGAGTCGGGATAAACGGGTCATTTTCAGAATGGCAGGCAGTGACTAGTGGGGTGCCGCAGGGCTCACTGCTGGGACCCCAGCTATTTACAATATACATCAATGATTTAGATGAAAGAATTGAGTATAATATTTCCAAGTTTGCAGATGACACTAAGCTGGGTGGCGGTGTGAGCTGTGAGGAGGACGTTAAGAGGCTGCAGGGTACCTTGGACAGGTTAGGTGAGTGGGCAAATGCATGGCAGATGCAGTATAATGTGGATAAATGTGAGGTTATCCACTTTGGGGGCAAAAACACGAAGGCAGAATATAATCTGAATGGCGGCAGATTAGGTAAAGGGGAGGTGCAACGAGACCTGGGTGTCATGATACATCAGTCATTGAAAGTTGACATGCAGGTACAGCAGGCGGTGAAGAAGGCAAATGGTATGTTGACCTTCATAGCTAGGAGATTTGAGTATAGGAGCAGGGAGGTCTTACTGCAGTTGTACAGGACCTTGTTGAGGCCTCACCTGGAATATTGAGTTGAGTTTTGGTCTCCTAATCTGAGGAAGGATGTTCTTGCTATTGAGGGAGTGCAGCGAAGGTTCACCAGACTGATTCCAGGGATGGCTGGACTGACATATGAGGAGAGACTGGATCGACTGGGCCTGTATTCACTGGAGTTTAGAAGGATGAGAGGGGATCTCATAGAAACATATAAAATTCTGACGGGACTGGACAGGTTAGATGCAGGAAGAATGTTCCCGATGTTGGGGAAATCCAGAACCAGGGGACACAGTCTAAGGATAAGGGCTAAGCCATTTAGGACTGAAATGAGGAGAAACATCTTCACTCAGAGAATTGTTAACCTATGGAATTCCCTGCCGCAGAGAGTTGTTGATGCCAGCTCATTGGATATATTCAGGAGTGAGTTTAGATATGGTCCTTATGGCTAAATAGATCAAAGGATATGGAGAGAAAGCAGGAAAGAGGTACTGAGGTGAATGATCAGCCATGATCTTACTGAATGGTGGTGCAGGCTCGAAGGGCCGAATAGCCTACTCCTGCACCTATTTTCTATATTTCTATGTTTCTTGATCAGACCAACATCCCCAGCATCGAAGCACTGATGATGATGACACTCGACCAGCTCCGTTGGGCGGGCCACATCGTCCACATGCCCGAGACAAGACTCCCAAAGCAAGCGCTCTACTCGGAACTCCTACACGGCAAGCAAGCCCCAGGTGGGCAGAGGAAATGTTTGAAGGACGCCCTCAAAGCCCCTTAATAAAGTGCAACATCCCCACCGACACCTGGGAATCCCTGGCCAAAGACCACCCTAAGTGGAGGAAGAGCATCCGGGAGGGCGCTGAGCACCTCGAGTCTCGTCGCCTAGACCATGCAGAAAACAAGCGCAGGCAGCGGAAGGAGCGTGCGGCAAACCAAACTCCCCACCCACCCTTTCCTTCAACGACTGTGACACGTGTGACAGAGACTGTAATTCCTGTATTGGACTGTACAGTCACCTGAGAACTCACTTTTCGAGTGGAAGCAAGTCTTCCTCGATTTCGAGGGACTGCCTATGATGATGATGATGATGCTGAGCTTTATTGTGAAGGGTGCATTATACTGGTAACAAGCCTACTTAAGTGCCAATCTAGAATCCTTTAATTTCACTCTCGAGTAGTTTCTTATTACGAATGTGGACAGTTTTGAGTTTTTCTATCCAGATTTTTTAAAATTTACTGAAAAGTAAAAATTGACTGGCATTCTTAATAGTAGTATCCATATTCAACATTGAAACAGACTTGATTAGAGACTATACCTTCACCAGCATTCAGCTCCCATAAGTAATCACCTACTTCCAATGAACTGAAGCAAAACCTTGTGCTCATTTATTCTAGGTTAGCATGCCCTTGGAGAACTATCGGCCTTCACTACTGATTTCCACTACATGCCCATGTCACTTCACAAGATGATTAATATCAGTCATACTCGTCAATTTGTAGTAGATTATACTACCAAATGTACATATTAAGATGCAGATACATTTGCTGCAGCAAGCAGTAACAGCAGGCCAGTTCACAGTGCTTTTCAAACTGTCCTTGAATGAGTCAGTTGATCTCCTTTGAATATCTTTGCAGATCTTTTAAACAAAGAGTAGACAAATATTTTTCAGAAAGTGAGTGACTGCCTGATCCTGACTGGTTATGGTTTTTCTTGGAATTACGTAGACATTCCTACGACACAATCATATTTTACCTCTATGTAGATTGCAGTCTGATAATAACCATAACTAGTGTATCAAATGGGTACAGTAGCATAGTAGTTATGTGACTGGACTAGTAATTCAGAAGCCTAGACTAATGATCTGGAGACGTGTTCTCAAATCCCACCATGGTTGCTGGGGAATTTCAATTCAGTTAATTAAATAAATGTGGAATTAAAAAGCTAGTACCAGCAATTAAATTATCGGATTGTCGGAAAAACCCAACTGGTTCACGAATGCTCTTTGGGGAAGGAAATCTGCTGTCCTTACCCGGTCTGACCTATAGGTGACTCTTAACTGCCCCCTGAAATGGCCTAGCAAGCCATTCAAATGTACCAAACTGCTACGACAAAGTCAGCACTGTGTGGGAGCACCTTCGCTGCAAGGACTGCAGCGGTTCAAGAAGCCAGCTCACTACCACCTTTTCAAGGGCACTTAGAGGTGGGCAGTAAATGAACGAATAAATGAATAAATAAATGTGAACAAATAAATTTAAAAATGTATCTTATGAAATTTAGTATTGTCTTTGCAAAGTCAATTTGCAAGACAGGGGCAGTTTACTGGAAAAATAAACAGCACGTTGCATGACACATAGAAAGGCATGCCAATGGCCACCTTCAGCATGCTGTAAATACTCAGGTTATAATTATGAAGAATATAAGAAATAGGAGCACGAGTAGGCCTTTTGGCCCCTCGAGCTTGCTTCGCCATTCAATAAGATCATGGCTGATCTGATCATGGACTGTGCTCCACTTCCCTGCCCGCTCCCCATAACCCTTTGCTCCCTTATCGCTCAAAAATCTGTCTATCTCCACCTTAAATATATTCAATGACCCAGCCTCCACAGCTCTCTACGGCAGAGAATTCCATATATTTTCAATCCTCTGAGAATACATTTCTCCTCATCTCAATTTTAAATGGGCGGCCCCTTATTCTGAGACTATGTTTTAGTTTCCCCTATGAGTGGAAATATCCCCTCTGCATCCACCTTGTCGAGCCCTCTCATTACCTTATATGTTTCAATAAGATCATGTCTCATTCTTCTGAACTCCAATGTGTATAGATCCAATCTACTCTTCATAAGTCAACCACCTCATCTCTGGAATCAACCTAGTGAGCCTTCTCTGAATAGCTTCCAATGCAAGTATATCCTTCCTTAAATATGGATACCAAAACTGCATGCAGTACTCCAGGTGTAGCCTTCGCAATACCTTGTACAGTTGTAGCAGGACTTCTCTGCATTTATACTCTATCCCCCTTGCAATAAAGGCTAACATTCCATTTGCCTTCCTGATTACTTACAGTACCTGCATACTAACTTTTTGTGTTTCATGCACAAGGACCCCCCAGGTTCCTCTGTACTGTAGCACTTTGCAATTTTTCTCCATTTAAATTATTGTTTGCTTTTCTATTTTTTCTGCCAAAGTGGATAACCTCACAATTTCCCACATTATACTCCATCTGCCAAATTTTTGCCCACTCACTTAGCCTGTCTATATCTCTTTGCAGATTATTTGTGTTCTCACAATTTCTTTTCCCACCCAACTTTGTATCACCTGCAAACTTGGCGACATTACACTCGGTCCCTTCATACAAGTCATTAATATAGATTGTAAATAGTTGAGGACCCAGCACCGATCCTTGCGGCACCCCAGTAATCACTGTTTGCCAACCAGAAAATGACCCATTTATCCTGACTCTCTGTTTTCTGTTAGTTAGCCAATCCTCTATCCCTGCTAATATATTACCCCCAACCCCGTGAGCTCTTATCTTGTGCAGTAATCTCTTATGTGGCACCTTATCGAATGCCTTTTGGAAATCCAAATACGCCACATCCACTGGATCCCCCTTATCCACCCTGCTCATTACATCCTCAAAGAACTCCAGCAAATTTTCCAAACAGGATTTCCCTTTCATAAAACCATGCTGACTCTGCTTGATTGAATCAGGCTTTTCCAAATGTCCCACTACTGCTTCCTTAATAATGGACCCCAACATTTTCCCAACAACAGATGTTAGGCTAACAGGTCAATAGTTTAATGCTTTTTGTCTGCTTACTTTTTAAAATAGAGGCATTACATTTGCAGTTTTCCAATCCACCCTGAATCCAGGGAATTTTGGTAGATAACAACCAATGCATCCACTGTCTCTGCAGCCTCTTCTTTTAAGACCCTAGGATGTAATCCATCAGGTCCAGGGGACTTGTCCGCCTTTAGTCCCATTATTTTTACCAAGTATTACTTCATTAGTGATAGTGATTGTATTAAGTTCCTCCCTCCCTATAGCCCCATGGGATGTTTTTAGTGTCTTCTACCGTGAGGACCGATACAAAATATTTGTTCAACGTCTCTGCCATTTCCTGTTCTCCATTGTGAATTCCCCAGTCTCATCCACTAGGGGACCAACATTTACTTTAGCCACTCTTTTCCCTTTTTATGTACCTGTAAAAACTTTTGCTATCTGTTTTTATATTTTGTGCTCGTTTACTTTCATAATCTATCTTCCCTCTCTTTATCATTATTGTTGCTTAATAGCCAGTGATGCTGATTGATTGTTTCAAGCACTTGGGCATGCTCGGTGACTATTTTCCCAAATGCTTACCCCTGTTGTAATCAACAGTATTGGATTGATTAGGTTCTTTCTTATATACGTGAGACACATCCAAAAGAACAGGAGCCAAATTCCCAGCATACAGTTTGGAAAGCCATTGTGAGGATGATCTCTTTCTCAAAACTGTAAGGGGTTTTCACAGGGTTGTTGTGCCTTGGATGTCTCTCTCTGGGCTTCTACCCTCACAGCTTATGCCTGGCCTGTGAGGTACCCTGAGTGCTGCAAGAGCACCCCTGGAGAGACTGTGTCCACAGCTTATGAAGGGGGTTTTGAGACTCGTGCGTCCCCACAGCTTATGCCTAGCCTGTGAGGCACCTGTGAGTGTCAAACACTCCTAACCCCTTCTTCCCTAGCCTGTGACACACAGTTGAGCGTTTTCGAGGTGCTCCTAGCTTCCCTTACACTGTTCTGACATAAGACTCACGATCAGGAGATGTAATACAATAGAACTGAGACAAGGTGATTCCAAGAGGAACTTTAAGCTTCCAATTTATTTGACAAGGTGCATCTCAACAAACAGCAATACACCAACAAAACAATCCCCCTAAATCCCACTAAACGGACACAACGAAAATCTTTACACCAGTTTAGCAGTACAATGCCCAACCTCCCACCTTTCCTGGCCTAACTGAGTTGGGAGTTCTGGGGACCAGAGGTTATACTCACTACTGTGCCTTCTGCAGTCTGGTGGTTTGTTTCTTCTATCTTCAGTGTCTTTGGACACTGGTTTTCCTTCCGTGTCGAGAGGCCTGTGGTTGTGGTTTTTTTTTTTTTATAAATTCGTAGCCAATCGTTTCCAATTCTTTGTCAAGTCACAAACGCCAGAGGTCACCCTGCACCAGTCAAGGATCACTCTGCGCCAATGCTCTTAGCCAAAAGGCCTAGAGCCACTGCACCGTTCCTGGAAGTACTGCAATACCAGGTTCGTGCCATGGAGGTGGATGGGTCAGGTCCCCCACACACCTCCGTGGAGGTGGATGGGTCAAGCCATCCCACCCACCTCCTGTTTACAAAAATGTAAGCATATACCTTCCTGACCAGGGAGAAACCACCCGGAAGTCATGGTGGCTGGTCAGGTTAGTTATGCAGATCTTAGCCAAAAGGCCTGTGGTTGTGGTTGTTGAATCACCAGGGCAGGGAAAATCATCACTCCTCTCTCTCACTACGTCAGAAACCCCTTTTTTTATAGCCAGATTATCCAGTCCGCCTCTCCTGCTGAAGTCGATTCTTCTCATTGGTGGACTTTTGATTTTGAAAAATGCAACAGTTTGAGGTTTTTAGGTTTTTTTTTCCCCACTGATCTTAACCTACTCAAGGTTTGAGTGGGTGTTGATTGCATTGGCCTCCTGTAGCCATTGTGCTAGTCTGGCCTGAGCCAGATATTTCTATGCCTGATGAAAAAAGGTGTTGGAATATGTATGTGGCATTGTTTAAATGCTTAATGTTTTCAAGGGGCAAGTTTCGAGGGTATACAGTTCCCAGACAATTTGATTAGTTCCAATGTCCAAACTGGCCCTTTTGATATTGACTCCACCCCTTTTCTTGCAGACCTTTAAAAAAATCCCAAATTCGATTAAAGTTCGTAGTTTCTTCCATGTGCACTTTAGGATTTCAAACTTTCTGGTAGATAGTTCCAAATTAAATTCCCTTTCATTTGAGTCCAAACACTGGGGGGGTCTCCATTTGTGTCCCAAAGTTTTCCTTCCATCGGTTTCAATTCACAGCACAGACTGATCCCACAGCCCTTTTCCTTCTGGGTAAAATGAGGGGGTTTTCGTCCTCCCCTACAAAACGAACAATTTTTAAACAAAGAAATACAATACAACGGGAAAGCCTATAAACTATGGGCAGTAATATACCATTTTTAATCACGCCTTCTATATTTGTTACTGTATTTGGTTAATAGTCTGACTATTTGAAGTCTGCTGTAATTCTGTCACACGAAAAAGAATTTCTCCTGGAGGGAAATTAAATATGGAGATAAAAAATACTTGTATGAACTTAACATAAAAACATAAGAAATAGAAGCAGGAGTAGGCCATTCAGCCCCTCGTGCCTGTTCTGCCATTCAACATGGCTGATCTTCTACCTCAACACTTTCCTGCAATATCCCCATTGTAACGAGATAATGTATAGTGCTCTCTAGCTAGGAGGTATCAATATACTGTATAGCGCCCTCTAGTCAGGAGGTACAGGGAGCTGTATTGAGAGAGAGGGTCTGTGAAGGAACGCCATTTTAAAGCTCCACATGTCTGTCTGAAACCTACCAAATAAATAGTAAGTTGAACTAAGTGTGTTCAAGAGTGTACAAACGATTATAAAATACATGCATATCCCTTGATTCACTTAATATACAAAAATCTATCGATCTAAGTCTTGAATATACTCAACGACTGAGCCTTCACAGCCCTCTGGTGTAAAGAATTCTAAAGATTAATCACCCTCTCGGTGAAGAAATTTTTCCTCATCTTAGTCCTAAATGGTCGACCCCTTATTCTGAGACTGTGACCCCTGGTTCTGGACTCCAAAGCCAGGGGAAACATCCTCCCAGCATCTACTCTGTCAAACCAGCAATCCAGAGGTCTGGACAAATAATCCGGAGATATGAGGTCAAATCCCACCACGTCAGCTGGGAAATTTAAATTCAGTTAATTAAATAAATCTGGAATTATAAAGCTAGTATCAGTAATGGTCAGCTGTCAGTAATGGGTAGCACTCTCGCCTCTGAGTCAGGTGGTTGTGGGTTCAAGTCCCATTCCAGGAACTTGAGCACAAAAAAACCTAGGCTGACACTGAAATGCAGCGAGGAAGCACTGCACTGTTGGAGGTGCCATCTTTCGGATAAGATATTAAACCGAGGCCCGGTCTGCTCTCTGAAGTGGACGTAAAAGATCCCATGGCATTATTTCGAAGAAGAGCAGGGGAGTTATCCAATATTTTCTACTTGCCAATATTTATCCCTCAATCAACATAACTAAAAAAAAATTGATTATCTGGTCATTATCACATTGCTGTTTGTGGGAGCTTGCTTGTGTGCAAATTGGCTGCCGCGTTTCCTACATTACAACAGTGACGACACTCCAAAAGTACTTCATTGGCTGTAAAGTGCTTTGAGACATCCGGTAGTCGTGAAAGGCGCTATATAAATCCAAGTCTTTCTTTTTCTTTTTATGGTAACCATGAAACTACCGATTGTCGGAAAAACCCAACTGGATCACTAATGTCCTTTTAGGGAAAGAAACCAGCTGTCCTTACCCAGTCTGGCCTATATGTGACTCCAGACCCACAGCAATGTGGTTGACTCTTAATTGTTTTCTGAAATGGCCTAGCAAACCACTCAGTTGTACCAAACCACTAAAACAAAGTCAGCGCTGTGGTACCTTCACCACACGGGCTGCAGCAGTTCAAGAAGGTGGCTCACCACCACCTTCTCAAGGGCAATTAGTGATTGGCAATGAATGCAGGCCTTGCCAGTGACGCCCATATCCTGTGAACAAATAAATAATTTTTGTTTAAATTGTTAATTTGTGAACTAAACCTTTCCCACACATATTACAATGATACTCACCAGTCATGTATTCTACATTTACAATATAAAGCTGGCTCACTGTCACACCAGTGAGGGAGGCAAGTGATTAATTGGATTGGAGGGTACGTTGATTTAACTTTTAAGTAACTTCACGAGGGATAACGGTCAGTTAATTTCATTGAAGGAAAACCTCGGATGCGATTTGTGAAGAATAAACACCTAAATATTAACCTGACTTTTCCTTTTTTAGATAATCATCAACCTGATATGCGTTCTGTTTACAAAATTTTCAAAAACAACTTGCCTGAGTGCAGATCAGTTAACTCAACACTGATTTTTGATCTATGTGGTTTAATTCCACACTATGATTACCAACTGAATTATTGTGGCATTTATTGTACCAACTATTTCTTTCACTGACGGGAGCAACCTCTTCTTTTTATTTTGCAGGTTGAAGAGGCATTGAATGAAGTAGACTTTCAGCTGAAGCTTGATCTGCATTTCACTGACTCTGAACAGCAGTGAGTAATATCTTTGCATCTCACTAGTATTGGTGCTAAATGGGATAATTCTAGATTGTGGACCATCCATCTACCATTGCTTGTTGTCACTAGTACATCATTTGCATTTCAAGATTATTATTTTCCCTCCATCGGTAGTCAGTCAGAATACTAAGGGCTGGAAATTGCCCTCCGCCCCGTTTAGGACGGATAATTATTCGAATTATCACCGCCCAGCGGGATTCGGTAGGAAAAGGCGGTAAATTCGGCACTTTAACTTTGTCACCGCCTCACAGCGCTGTTTGGGCAGTGTACGGGCGGGTTTGCACTGACACGTAACAATGTCAACTTAAAGGGGAGGGACGCTATGAGGCCTCTTTGGCACCCATTGGGTCACCAGGGATGTGTTCAGCAGCCGCCATTGTTAGGCCAACTGCAGAGTCAGCCAACACCCAGGGGCAATTGTGGATGGATCGCACCCTCTGCCCGCCCCCGGTCGGTAAAGCCTTGCGGCCCTGTTACCGCCTCTTAGAGAGAAAGCAGTAACGGACTTTAAAAAATGGAGCAATTTTGGCCCCTAAGTGTCTGCTCGTCATTGGTGACATTCTTGCCTCTATCCAGGACTTGACCACGTAAAACTATACTGACATTTCATTGTAGTACTGAGGAAGTGCTGCATTTTCAGAGGTACCATCTTTTGTATGAGATGTTAAGCCCTCTTTGCCTATTCAGAAGAACACAAAAGATCTCATAGCAGTAATTGGAGTTCTCCTAACCAACAATTAACCCTCAAAACAATTCACCAAAGCAGATATTTGTGTCTCTGTTGTTTTTGGGTACTTGCTGTGTGCAAATTGATTGAGTGTTTGCCTACATAGCATCTGCGACAGAACTTCAAAAATAATTTGTTGGCTGTGAAGCCCTTTGTGATATCCCGAGGATGTAAAGGTGCAATATAAAGGCATCTTTTCTTCTTTATTTTTGCTCAAAAATAATTCAGCTCAAGTTACGAGAAGAGAAACAAGTTCATTGGCACATTAAAGACACCTAATTTATTCATGGGAGAGGTCTATTTAATGAAAGCATAAATTTGTCCTTGCTTATTGTACTATATTTAGTGATCAAATGTTGCGCAACTAATATCCTGATGTTTGCCACTATTGGGTAGATAGAAAGCAGAAGTTAGTTGTGTCTACAGAAAATGCTAAAAGAACAGTTCTGACGATGGGTCACAGACCCGAAACGTTAACACTCTTTCTCTCCACAGATGCTGCCTGACCTGCTGAGATTTCCAGCATTTTCTGTTTTTATTTCAGATTCCAGCATCCGCAGGATTTTGCTTTTGGACTAGTTGTGTCTAATTCTGTGGAAAATCAGGCAACAAGTTGTTACCTGAAGACTGTCTCATAATTCTTATGAGCACTTGCAATACCTGTTCTGAAATTCTTGTTAACCAATCTTGTTGCATAATTTAACGGCAGTATCTGTTTACAGAAATTCAAGCAGTACTTTGTGTGCATAGTTGTCAAAAAAAATCTCTTTGTTTAATCATATCTCCAAACTTGGGCAGTGAGATGCTAAAGCAGTAAAAAGCTGATCACATCAGAATAAATGAATACTCGATAGAAGGCTCATAAAAATTGTAGATGTGAACTTTCCATTGCTATCTGTCCATTCCTAATGTCAAATATTTAATTTAAACTTCTAATTGTCGTCCCATTTATTTGGATGGTTGGAGCCATCATTCTGTTCCCATATATTCAATAATGCTCTGAAATGATAAAGATAATGAAATCACATGCTGATGTACACATGCAATTTAATTCAGCTGCTTAATGTTATCAGGCTCTAGAGTTCCTCTTGTCCACTTCTTCCTGTACATTTAGCATTCATTTTATCCAATTCTCTTCCCCTAAATGTGGTTACTAATGTTGGGGGACTGCTCCCAAAATGTCAGCAAACTCCTGCAATGTATTAGAAACATAGAAAATAGGTGCAGGAGTAGGCCATTCAGCCCTTCGAGCCTGCACCACCATTCAATGCGTTCATGGCTGAACATGCAACTTCAATACCCCATTCCTGCTTTCTCGCCATACCCCTTGATCCTCCTAGTAGTAAGGACTACATCTAACTCCTTTTTGAATATATTTAGTGAATTGGCCTCAACAACTTCCTGTGGTAGAGAATTCCACAGGTTCACCACTCTCTGGGTGAAGAGGTTTCTCCTCATCTCGGTCCTAAATGGCTTACCCCTCATCCTTAGACTGTGAACCCTGGTTCTGGACTTCCCCAACATTGGGAACATTCTTCCTGCATCTAACCTGTCTAAACCTGTCAGAATTTTTAACGTTTCTATGAGATCCCCTCTCATTCTTCTGAACTCCAGTGAATACAAGCCCAGTTGATCCAGTCTTTCTTGATAAGTCATTCCTGCCATTCCGGGAATCAGTCTGGTGAACCTTCGCTGCACTCCCTCAATAGCAAGAATGTCCTTCCTCAAGTTAGGAGACCAAAACTGTACACAATACTCCAGGTGTGGCCTCACCAAGGCCCTGTACAACTGTAGCAACACCTCCCTGCCCCTATACTCAAATCCCCTTGCTATGAAGGCCAACATGCCATTTGCTTTCTTAACCGCCTGCTGTACCTGCATGCCAACCTAAGTAGCTATTCTGCCTTTTTGAATCTTGACATTCAGCCAAGGCTATTGAATAGTGGAGAAGGAGAATGTCACAACAATCCTAATTCAGTCCACACATACACTTTCCAGCAAGGATGGTTGAATGGCATATCACTGCTGGAACCCTGACTAATTTTCACTTCCCCAGTCTGTCTCTCAGGCTAATTGTAGGGAATTGCTGCTGTCCTGGCTCAGCTAACGCTAACTAATCTATGTGGCACATTAGCACACTATATAATTCATTGACCTAATGAGTCATCAAAAACGTCCTCATGTTTAATTTTTGAGCAAAACTTTATAAATGTGAAGAGGGATCCAGATCAGACAGCTGCTTAACTTCATCAGAATTCTTCAGGTTTATTTTTTATTTAACCCACGTACTGATTGTGAGACTTCATAGTCATGTGGACATCTGAATAGAAATTTAATGTCATGATAATCAGGTTCACACGAAGAAGCAGGTAGATATCTTGGGTTCGGACTCTTGACTGAGCTCACCTGATTGACGATAACAGTCATAATAGCAACAAGAAATTGTATAGCACCTTTCACTCTTATACTTCCCGACCTGTGGAGCTGTTCTCTCACAGGTCGGGGGTGGGGGGGGGGGGGGGGGTTGGGCCACGATGCACACACACAGCAGGGAAATGGTCTCTCCCCATTGCGAGTACGTTGGTATTTCAACAGGTTGGATAAATCAATGAATCTTCCTACACAAAGAGCAGGTGACTGGCCTCTCCCCAGAGAGAACTCGCTGGTGTCTCAGCAGATCCTTTTTGCTTTTAAATCTCTTCAGTCAGAACATTTAAAAGGTCTCTAATCAACGTGAACTCGCTGGTGATTCAACAAGGTGGATGACTGAGTGAATCCCTTCCTACACTCTGAGCAAGTTAATGGCTTCTCCCCGGTGTGAACTCACTGGTTTGTCAGCAGGTGGTATGATCGAGTGTATCCCTTCCCACACTCGGAGCAGGTGAACCGCCTCGCCCCAGTGTGACTGCGTTGCTGAATCAGCAGACTCCTTGTTCTTTTAAAGCTCTTCTGACAGTCAGAACATTTAAAAGATCTCTCATCAGTGTGAACAAGTTGGTGTGAAATGAGGTTGGTTAACTGGGTTATCCATCATCCAGCGCGAGCTGCTCCAAATGTGCGACGGCTTCGAGGTAGGCGACTGGGTAACGTCATCAAGACCCAGGTCGCTGTTTGGAGTGTGGGCAGGAGCATCGGCGGGACACTGATAAAGCAGAGGAGCGGGAAGGGATCATGGCTGAGATTCGGTGGGTGATTGTGGCGGAGGTTCGGCAAATGTTTGGTGCGGAGGTGCAGTGGGTGATCGTGAACAAGGTGCGGCGAATGTTTTGTGGCGGAGGAGCGGTGGGAGATCGTGGCAGAGGTGCGGCAAATGAAGGCACGGGGCCCAGAAGAGCTGAGGGCCTAGGGGCAGCACAGGCCAACCCACACTGCGATTTGTGAGCGCTCTAGTTCCATGCAGCAGAGCAGGTCTCCAGTCGTCCTGGTTAACTCTTGCCACTGGATAAAGGCCTAGCTCTGTCAAGCCCGTCTGGTGGCTGATGTGCAATGGTCACCACATGTTGCACATCAGCCACCAGACGATGGCTGGTGGCTGATGTGCAACATGTGGTGACATGTGGCCTTCAACTGGAGTTCAGGACTGGAACATCGGGTCCTTCATTGAAACATCTGTGAACTAATGTGGAAGCAAATCATACTCGCTCGAGGGACCACCTGTGATGATGATGAGCATGACCAAACTTCCCAAATCACTTTAGAAGGGGAGCGGTGCCCACGGTGCAGGAAGTAGGAGTGACGTTTGGTGAGAGAGGAAGGATTTTGAGGATGTGTTTTAAAGTGCAAAGATGAAAATTCTGGGAAGAGAATTTTAAAGAGTAAGGTTGTAGAAGCAGGGACACTTACAACAGGAAGAATAGAGGGTTCAAGCTGGGACATAGGACTGGAGAAGGTGGATGGTGGCATAAGGCCACGAGTATTTCAAAGAGAAGGATGAAAATTTTAAAGATAATGTGCAAGATGGGGACAAGACAGAGGTGTTGGATCACTTTGTGGGATAAGCTAAGAGCCACAGAACTCTGGAGGACTTGCAATTGAGGAAGATGGAACTGGAAGGCCAGAGAGGTGGGCATTGGATAAATCAAGCCTTGAGTTGTTGAAGGTGTAGAGGAGGGATTTGAAAGTTCAGAGGAGGCGGGTGAGGACAGTGTGGGTCAGGGGATGTGTCGGAGACGGAAGTAAATGTTCTATTTTGGGCCACGTCTGGGGTTTGAAGCTCAGATCAAGTCTGGCACTAAGGTCCTGCTTTTGTTTGAGTGAGTAGCTTTAGTTTACTTAAATTCTGTCAGTGTTGAGTTGAAGGAAACTCTGGCTCACCCACGACCTGATATTATTCAGGTCGTGTTATATATTTAACCCTTGATAACCTGTATCACACCACCACCAGAGGGCCTACCTGTTGGAGTTCCAAGGGATCCCAGCATCCCTTGGGAGCGCTGTATATAAGCAGACCACCACGAGTGACTTGCACTCTGGAGTCTTATTAAAGAAGCTAAGGTCACACTTACTCATTGCTCACAGTACTCAGTTTCATCCTTTATTATGAGCATATCAAGTAGCTGGGCAGTTAAAAAAAGAAAGACTTGCATTTATATAGCGCCTTTCATGACCACCAGACATCCCAGACAACTTTAAAGCCAATCAAGTACATTAGGAGTGTAGTCACTGTTATAATGTAAGAAATGCGGCCGCAAATTTGCGCATTGCAAACTCTCACAAACAGCAATGTGATAATGACCAAATAATCTGTTTTCTAGTAATGTTGATTGAGGGATAAATATTGGCCAGGACAACGGGATAACTCGCCTGCTCTTCTTCGAAATTGTGCCATGGGACCTTTTACGTCCACCTGAGAGCAGATGGGGCCTCAGTTTAACATCTCATCTGAAAGACGGCACCTCCGACAGTGCAGCACTCCCTCAGTATTGCATTGGAGTGTCAGCCTAGATTTTTGTGCTCAAGTCTGTGGAGTGGGACTTGAACCCATAAACTTCTGACTCCGAAGCAAGGGTGTTACCCACTGAGCCACAGCTGACACAGTACAAGACAGTTATGGAACTAAGGGTGAATGGGTCAAGGAGGCATCACATACAAAAGGAACCTATCTCCATAATTGTGGATGATATCGAAGAGGGGTGGATTATAGAAGAGGGATATAAATAATCAAGGAGCACCCTGCAGGTGATCAGTGGTGTTATTGTAGTCGGATGGGGGCATTGAGGAGAAGCGATAGAGAGGCTGGAATTGTCATCGATGGTGACTGCTCTTTAGAGCTTGAGGATAATGGGGAAGGCTCGCTTACCATGGTTTACCATGGTCATATTTACACAGGGTCTCATGCTGTCCAGCAAACAAAGGCAGCACCTGGTATCAAGTAGTTCAATCCATAAATTTCCAAGTTTGATTTCCATTCTTTTCTAAGTCAACTGATCTCAATAAGAGATGAGATATTTCACCAGCCTCAGAAGCCCCGTCCTGGGAAAGTGAAAAATTAGCCACCGTTTTCAGTTGTGAATGTTATCTAGTGGACCCGACTAAAAAGTGAAACTATTGATGCCCCCTTGGGCAAATAATGCATCAACGCTCATTAGTTTGGCCAGTACTTGGGAATGGCTGCCAGCACAAGATACTCTATGACTATTGATGGTATTTGTAATGATACCCCAGCAATAGCGCCTTCAGGAAAGGAAGCAGAACACTTGGTGGGAATGGATTTTCCTCTCGGCTGATAACCACAAGATTACAATATTCAAACGATCACCTAATATTGTTGAAGCAGTTCTCAGGTTAGAGTGGCTGCTTCCCGTATTTAAATGGCACGCGGAATCTAAAATGGATTGCAGCATGGGAATCATATGTCAGTATTTTAATGCTGGCACCTTCTCCTCCCAATATAGTTTGAAAATTTGGCTGCAGACTATTGAGAATTCCACAAACTTCAGGCTATGCTAGTACCTGGGGGAGGTTTCAGTATTGAGTTGTGAACAAATCCTCACATAGGTCAAGGATGACTGAAAATAGGAAAATATCAACAGATTTAGGCAAAATACTTGAGTTATTTAAACAGGGGTAAAACTGTAGAAAGCCCGAGGGCCAAAATTGCCTCCCAACTAAGATTCGGCGCACTAGCCGATCTTTAAGCTTTTTGGGCGGATCTTGCGCCGATATTCACCTCTTTGTTTTGTATTTCCGGTCAGGGTGGTGTTGAGGGGCGGAAGTGCCCTTGGATCGGGCCGGCCGCCCCATCGAGTCATTAGTGCGTCAGGGATGTGCCACTGCTGCGTCACAATGCCCCTCCCCATCAATTAAAGAGGAGAGCCGCTGTAAACTCTGCAAATAGTTTAGTTAGGCCCACTGGGCCACCAGGGAGAGTTTTGACTGGGCCATTGGGCCAAAGGGGATACCGGGCTGCCTGTTGGCCCCCGGCCCGGCCGAACCCGTGGCCACCATTGTCGGGCCGACCTTGGGGCAATTTCCCGCAGGGGTGGGAAAGGGGGTCGCCACAGGTCAGAAGGACGTCGGCACGGAAACCTATTCCTGCTTCTCCCGGCCCAGGGGCCATTTCTGATTGGTCGGCCCATCCCGTCTGCTCCTGGTCAGTAAGGCCTACCCACTCCATTACTGCCTCAAAGCGCTGGAGAAGTACCACCAATACTGCCTCTGTAAGATCCTGCAAATCCATTGGCAGGATAGTCGTACCAACGTCAGTATTCTCGCTCAGGCCAACATCCCCAGCTTCGAGCCACGCTCGATCAGCTCCGATGGCCGGGACACATCGTCCGCTTGCCCGACGCGAGGCTCCCAAAACAAGCGCCCAATGCAGAGCTCCAGACACGGCAAGCGAGTCCCAGGTGGGCAGAGGAAATGCTTCAAGGAGCCCCTCAAAGCCTCCTTGAAAAAGTGCAACATCCCCACCAACACCTGGGAATCCCTGGCCCAAGACCGCCCAAAGTGGAGGAAAAACATCTGGGAAGGCGCCGAACACGTTGAGTCTCTTCGACGGGAGCACGTGAAAGCCAAACGCAAACAGCGGAAGGAGCGCACGGCAACCTAAGCACCCCACCCATCCGTCCCTTCAACCACTGTCTGCCCCATCTTTGACAGAGAGTGTAGGTCCCGCTTCGGACTCATCAGTCACCAGGAACTCATATTAGTGTGGAAGCATGCCATCCTCCACTCCGAGGGACTGCCTAAGAAGAAGAGGTTTACAAGGCATACATATCTACATTGATATGCTTTTTCTCCATTATATATATATATGGGGAAATAAATTACTTCAGTGTAGATATGAACATCTTATAAACAGCTTGAGTAAGAGCAGATATTACTGTGAGTCAGAATTGATTGGCTGGAATCCCACTGTACAATGAGAGTAATTACTGTAAGTTAGTATTAGATTGCCCAGATATTCCACTGTACAGTGTGTGATTATGACTGAGAATCCGAATATGATTGTCCCAGGTGTCCCAGGCGGAGTTGACATTTCAGTTGAACAAAATCAAAAGGTGCAGCGTTTCCACATTGGAAAACTTGTCTGTATAACTGGAATAAAGTATCATGCAGCGTGACTCTGTTATCATCAACATTTAAAAAATTTATCTTATTGTGCTATATTTAGAAAAAGTGATGATACAAGGGGCAGAATATAATTATCACACAATTATTTTCTTCACTTTTGTTGCCGATATTCGCCTGCTGAAATTCCGAGGTGTGAGCCTGAATGGATTTTACTACATGTAACAGTGCAGAGGTGAACATGGTTCTGGGAATGCTATTCATTTTCTCTCTATGAATGTTGATTGATACTGTGAAAATGTTTGACTTCTATTATTGCTGTGGGACTGTTCAGACAGTACAAGGCTTAGTTTCATTAAACAGGAGAAATTGGAAGGTTGTAAGAAGCTGAAGCTTTCACTTTTTATTGCAATTATTAGTCTGAATCTGAGACAATATTTTAAGTTATTTTTGCTGTTTCCTCTGTCTGTCAGCTGTGCTCGGTGGTAGCACACTTGCTTCTGAGTCAGAAGATTGTGGGTTCAAGTCCCACTCCAGGAACTTGCGCTCTTAAATCTAGGCGACCACTTCAGTGCAGGGCTGAGGGAACGCTGCACTGTCAGAGGTGCCGTCTTTCGGATGAGATGTTAAACCGAGGCCCTGTCTGCTCTTTACGGTGGACATAAAAGATCCCATAGCATTATTTTGAAGAAGAGCAGGGGAGTTATCCCTGGTGTCCTGGCCAATATTTATCTCTCAATCAACATAACAAAAACAGATGATATGATCATTATCACATTGCAGTTTGTGGGAGCTTGCTGTACGCAAATTGCTGCCGCGTTTTCCACATTACAACAGTGACTCCATTTCAAAAGTACTTCATTGGCTGTAAAGTGCTTTGAGATATCTGGTGGTCGTAAAAAAACGCTATATAAATGCAAGTCTTTCTTTTTGTCTGTTTTACCTTGTCTTCCCTTCCCTTCCCTTCCCTTCCCTTCCCTTCCCTTCCCTTCCCTTCCCTTCCCTTCTCTTCCCTTCCCTTCCCTTCCTTCCCTCCCTTCCCTCCTTTCTTCCCTCCCTTCCTCACCAAATCCGACTCTGAATAAAAACTGTACAGCTCCTTCTCAATCATATCCCCATCGCCTCCTCTCTCCACTAACCCCAGGATTTTAAAACTAAGCTTCATACCTAACCGTAGCTTTTTGATTTATCTTGCCTTTTTTCCTACTTCTTTCAATCTTGCTGCTGCTCTGGAGTATGAGGTTTGATTCACCGAGATTTCTTTTATTACTTTCCATAAGTGCGAAGGTCATACTGTTTTCTGTCCGCAACATCTAGCCTGAAGCAATGTTCGCGTGTATCTAAAAAAGCAGAATCTGGATGGTTCATTGCAAGTGCATGGGCACATGAAATGGAAAACAGACTGTCTCAGGCTTGGTGCCAAGCCAAGAGTTCGATATAAGTGACCTCTGTGGATCCTGAATATCGGAGTTAAACAACTCCTAACTCATTACATTCTCTGTAACCACAATTCTCCATTTACACTAAATAGATAATTATGATTTCTTTGCTGATTAATTTAAATAATTGATTGTGCTTTCTCTATTAAAAACTCTCAGTTTTTTGAATGATTTGTCAATATACATATATTGCAGGATTTTTATGAGCCTTTTCATCATTGCCCAATGTCAAATAATCCGAATAAGAGATACGCCTCTAAGTTACATCTGAAACCTGTTTTTCTGTTTTCCTACAGATTGAGTGACATTGCAGGAATACCTTTGATCAGCAGTCGAAGGCTGGGCCTTCACTTCCATCCCAGGAGGGGGTTACACCATCATGTACCTGTCATGTTTGACTATTTCCACCTCTCAGTCATATCCGTTACAGTGCATGCATCGCTTGTTGCCTTACACCAGCCCTTGATAAGGTACAGTAGGATCGTGACTAAGAATCTACCATTACTTTCTACGTGTTTTAAAGAGATGTCTTACCAGAAAACCCATTGTATGGTTACTTAGTGCTGCAAACCAAAGCAATATGCCATGAGACACAACTGCTGCAGAGAAGAGGTTGAGGGACCTTAATTCACTGGTATGCCGAGAAGAGGCAGAACATAATTTTACACCTACTTATACCCTCACTATGAGATCCTAAACTCACCTGAGCACCAAACATAAGCACAGTACTCCTCTGTATGCAAATATCTGACAGAGGATGCTTCAGTCCTGGCCATTGACAGGCTTTGCCTTGTGGGCAAATGTGAAGCACTGTTGATTGAGGAAGCAAAATCATTTTTTTCAGTTAATTTCAGGAAAAACTCAAGCAAAGTCCTTCTTAAGGCAAAAGCAAGATCCAAGTTTGCATGAGCATACCTAGTTACTCATACCTCCCTTCCCATTGTGCCCCACTGTTGGTGATTCCAAATGTTGGTGCAGAGTAGAAGAAGCTTTACCCAGCATCTACCTGATGGTGTACCTGACCTGGGGAATATTTGAGTCCAAATTTGCTGCAAAAAAAAGTGGGAAGAAATGGGGGAAAATAAAACTTCCATTCTCAGTGCTGACATCCCTCAGCTAAACGAGCGTAAACAAATATCATCCCCCCCCCCCCACAAAAAGTGGAACAAGCTATATGAATTCTTCATTTTTACCAGCACTTTTTCTGTACCCTAGTTTTCCTCGACTAAGCAAGGGGTCGTGGCTTGGTAAAAGTGGTCAGGAGCTGGAACCGGATGCGTCTAATCTGACTCTTGAAAACCTCATGTTTGGCTCTAGCTACTACAAGCAGCTCACAGTCGAGGTAAGAGAGTCACCACTTCAGTTTTTCCTGGAGGCTGTTTTCCAGGGTCTCAGATACTTTGCCATATTCATGAGTTGGAACTACAGATCACTTCTCTCATATGCGTTTGCCTTTGCTGTTCATTTTTATGCAGTATCGTAATTATGAACACGTTGTATTATGATACGCTTTATTTCAATGCATCTATAAATAATAGATTGTTTTATTTCTCGATCAAATACTTAGACACGTGGAGAAGATTAAAGTTTACTTTAGAAAGTTTGAGTTTTATCAGAGCAGAGTTATGCAGCACCTTGATGAACTAAATCTAGATTTCCCTCTTGCTATTGAAACATAGAAATATAGAAATAGGTGCAGTAGTAGCCATTTGCCCCTTCGGGCCTGCACCGCTATTCAATAAGATCATGGCTGATCATTCCCTCAGTACCTCTTTCCTGCTTTCTCTCCATAACCCGTGATCCCCTTAGCCATAAGGGCCATATCTAACTCCCTCTTGAATATATCCAATGAATTGGCATCAACAACTCTCTGCGGCAGGGAATTCCACAGGTTAACAACTCTGAGTGAAAAAGTTTCTCCTCATCTCAGTCCGAAATGGCTTACCCCTTATCCTAAGACTATGTCCCCTGGTTCTGGACTTACATAAGAACATAAGAATTAGGAACAGGAGTAGGCCATCTAGCCTCTCGAGCCTGCTCTGCCATTCAACAAGATCATGGCTGATCTGGCTGTGGACTCAGCTCCACTTACCCGCCCGCTCCCCACAACCCTTAATTCCCTTATTGGTTAAAAATCTATCTATCTATCTGTGACTTGAATACATTCAATGAGCTAGCCTCAACTGCTTCCTTGGGCAGAGAATTCCACAGATTCACAACCCTCTGGGAGAAGAAATTCCTTCTCAACTCGGTTTTAAATTGGCTCCCCCGTATTTTGAGGCTGTGCCCCCTAGTTCTAGTCTCCCCAACCAGTGGAAACAACCTCTCTGCCTCTATCTTGTCTATCCCTTTCATTATTTTAAATATTTCTATAAGATCACCCCTCATCCTTCTGAACTCCAACGAGTAAAGACCCAGTCTACTCAATCTATCATCATAAGGTAACCCCCTCATCTCCGGAATCAGCCTAGTGAATCGTCTCTGTACCCCCTCCAAAGCCAGTATATCCTTCCTTAAGTAAGGCGACCAAAACTGCACGCAGTACTCCAGGTGCGGCCTCATCAATACCTTATACAGTTACAGAAGGACCTCCCTGCTTTTGTACTCCATCCCTCTCGCAATGAAGGCCAACATTACATTCGCCTTCCTGATTACCTGCTGCACCTGCAAACTAACTTTTTGGGATTCATGCACAAGGACCCCCAGGTCCCTCTGCACCGCAGCATGTTGTAATTTCTCCCCATTCAAATAATAATCTCTTTTTTTGTTTTTTTTCCCAAGGTGGATGACCTCACACTTTCCGACATTGTATTCCATCTGCCAAACCTTAGCCCATTCGCTTAACCTATCTAAATCTCTTTGCAGCCTCTCTTGTGTCCTCTACACAACCCGCTTTCCCACTAATCTTTGTGTCATCTGCAAATTTTGTTGCACTACACATGTCCCCTCTTCCAGGTCATCTATGTATATTGTAAACAGTTCTGGTCCCAGCACCGATCCCTGTGGCACACCACTAACAACCGATTTCCAACCCGAAAAGGACCCATTTATCCCGACTCTCTGCTTTCTGTTAGCCAGCCAATTCTCGATCCATGCTAATACATTTCCACTGATCCCGCGTACCTTTATCTTCTGCAGTAACCTTTTGTGTGGCACCTTATCGAATGGCTTTTGGAAATCTAAATACACCACATCCATCGGTACACCTCTATCTACCAGGCTCGTTATATCCTCAAAGAATTCCAGTAAATTAGTTAAACATGATTTCCCCTTCATGAATCCATGTTGCGTCTGCTTGATTGCACTATTCCTATCTAGATGTCCCGCTATTTCTTCCTTAATGATAGTTTCAAGCATTTTCCCCACTACAGATGTTAAACTAACTGGCCTACAGTTACCTGCCTTTTGTCTGCCCCCTTTTTTAAACAGAGGCGTTACATTAGCTGCTTTCCAATCCGCTGGTACCTCCCCAGAGCCCAGAGAATTTTGGTAGATTATAACGAATGCATCTGCTATAACTTCCGCCATCTCTTTTAATACCCTGGGATGCATTTCATCAGGACCAGGGGACTTGTCTATCTTGAGTCCCATTAGCCTGTCCAGCACTACCCCCCTAGTGATAGTGATTGTCTCCAGGTCCTCCCTTCCCACATTCCTGTGACCAGCAATTTCTGGCATGGTTTCTGTGTCTTCCACTGTGAAGACCGAAGCAAAATAATTGTTTAAGGTCTCAGCCATTTCCACATTTCCCATTATTAAATCCCCCTTCTCATCTTCTAAGGGACCAACATTTACTTTAGTCACTCTTTTCCGTTTTATATATCGGTAAAAGCTTTTACTATCCGTTTTTATGTTTTGTGCAAGTTTACCTTCGTAATCTATCTTTCCTTTCTTTATTGCTTTCTTAGTCATTCTTTGCTGTCGTTTAATATTTTCCCAATCTTCTATTTTCCCATTAACATTGGCCACCTTATATGCATTGGTTTTTAATTTGATACTCTCCTTAATTTCCCTGGTTATCCACGCCTGGTTATCCCTTCTCTTACCGCCCTTCTTTTTCATTGGAATATATTTTTGTTGAGCACTATGAAAGAGCTCCTTAAAAGTCCTCCACTGTTCCTCAATTGTGCCACCGTTTAGTCTGTGTTTCCAGTCTACTTTAGCCAACTCTGCACTCATCCCACTGTAGTCCCCTTTGTTTAAGCATAGTATGAGACACTACTTCCTCACCCTCAATCTGTATTACAAATTCAACCATACTGTGATCACTCATTCCAAGAGGATCTTTTACGAGGAGATCGTTTATTATTCCTGTCTCATTACAGAGGACCAGATCTAAGATAGCTTGATCCCTTGTAGGTTCTGTAACATACTGTTCTGAGAAACAATCCCGTATGCATTCTATGAATTCCTCCTCCAGGCTACCCTGTGCGATTTGATTTGACCAATCGATCTTCGCCAACATCGGGAACATTCTTCCCGCACCTAACCTCTCCAGTCCTGTCAGAATCTTATACGTTTATATGAGATCCCCTCTCATCCTTCTAAACTCCAGTGATTAAAGGCCCAGCTGAACCAGTCTCTCCTCATATGACAGTCTAGCCATCCCTGGAATCAGTCTGGTGAACCTTCGCTGCACTCCTTCAACAGCAAGAATGTCCTTCCTCAGATTTGGAGACCAAAACTGAACACAATATTCCAGGTGAGGCCTCACTTAGGCCCTGTACAGTGCAGTAAGACCTTCCTGCTCCTATACTCAAATCCGCTAGCTATGAAGGCCAACATACCATTTGCCACAGAGTGTTGTTAACCTGTGGAGTTCTCTACCACAGAGAGTTGTTGATGCCAGTTCGTTGGATATATTCAAGAGGGAGTTAGATATGGCCCTTACGGCTAAAGGGATCAAGGGATATGGAGAGAAAGCAGGAAAGGGGTACTGAGGTGAATGATTAGCTATGATCTTTTTGAATGGTGGTGCAGGTTCGAAGGGCCTAATGGCCTACTCCTGCACCTATTTTCTATGTTTCTATGTTTCTATGTTTCTATGCCGCCTTCACCACCTGCTGTACCTGCATGCCAACTTTCAATGACTGATGAACCATGACACCCAGGTCTTGTTGCAGCTCCCCTTTTCCTAATCTGCCGTCATTCAGATAATATTCTTCCTTCGTGATTTGCCCCCAAAATGGATAACCTCACATTTATCCACATTATACTGCATCTGCCATGCATTTGCCCACTCACCTAACCTGTCCAAGTCACCCTGCAGCCTCTTAGCGTCCTCCTCACAGCTCACAACGCCACCCAGTTTAGTGTCATCTGCAAACTTGGAGATATTACACTCAATTCCTTCATCTAAATCGTTAATGTATATTGTAAATAGCTGGGGTCCCAGCACTGAGCCCTGCGGCACTCCACTAGTAACTGCCTGCCATTCTGAAAAGGACCTGTTTATCCCGCTTCTCTGCTTCCTGTCTGCCAACCAGTTCTCTATCCACGTCAGTACATCACCCCAATACCATGCGCTTTGATTTTGCACACCAATCTCTTGTGCGGGACCTTGTCAAAAGCCTTTTGAAAGTCCAAATACACCACATCTGTCATGTTTGTAACCTTCACATAACTGTAACCTTTATGTAACAACACTGTACACTGTATGCACCTGAGTAATGCACACATTGACCACAGGGGGCGAACTTGTGGGAGACACTCCTCACGTAGTCATCCAGGTATATAAAGGGAGGTCCCACGCAGGGTCATCACTTCTTGGTCCTGGGAATAAACGTTCAGGTCACCTAGTGACCTTGCCTGCAGTACATGCCTCGTGTGATTCTATAGCAAGGTGTAAGGACACTACATTTGGCGACGAGAAACGGGAATCAACGACCCATGAGGATGGCCACCGGTAGCATCGAGAAACGGTACTGTGTCGGTGAGGACTGGGACGACTTCATTGAGAGGCTCCAGCAGAGCTTTGTCACGAAGGACTGGCTGGGAGAGGAATCGGTGGCAAGCGGAGGGCGCATCTACTGACCAGCTGTGGATCCATGACGTATGCGCTGATGAAAGACCTGCTCACATCCGAGAAGCCGGCGGACAAGTCCTTTGAAGAGCTCAGCACTCTGATCGGTGAGCACCTCAAACTGGCGAGCAGTATACACATGGCCCGGCACCGGTTCTATACACACCGGCGTCGGGAGGGACAAAGCATATCAGACTTCGTTGCGGACCTTCGGCGTTTAACCAGCCTCTGTAAGTTCACAGACGCCTGAAGTGGGGAGATGTTAAAGGATTTTTTCATTGAGGGCATTGGTCATGCCGGGATTTTCAGGAAGTTTATTGAGACCAAGGACTTGACTTTGGAAAGGGCAACGTTGATAGCTCAGACATTCATGGCAGGGGAAGAGGAGACCAAGATAATTTACGTGCACAGCCCTGGTTCCAACGTGGCGATGGACCAGGGAGTTAACGTTGTAAACGAGACTCAGAACCCCACAGGCAGGCAAGGGCAATTCGACACCGCCCAGGCAGCAACAGACTCTAGAGTGGGCCGGCAACAAAGACAATGGCAGGGGCATCAGCAATTCACGCCATCACAAGGGACAATGCATCCCGGGATGGGACCATTGACACTCAGGAACAGAGTGATCAGGAGTAATCAAAGAAACAATCAGAGAGGAATGCCTGCTAACAGTTCCTTTGTTCACAACAATCTCCGCTTATGCTGGAGGTGCAGTGGCAGACATACTGCAAAAACCTGTAAATTTCAACAATTTATGTGTAGAAACTGTAACTTCAAGGGACATCTGGCCAGAATATGCAGAAAGCCCGTAGCGAGGCTAGTTTACGAGGCAGAGGAACCAGACGAGGGGTGTGCAAGGCAGAGTGATGCTTGGGGGCAAGCTATGGATGCTGAAGTCCAGAGGGTTCATGTGGCAGACGTCTACAGCTCGTAGACCAAAACGCCAGCTATGATGATGAAAGTTCTATTAAATGGCATCCCGATACACATGGAGCTGGACACAGGAGCCAGCCAATCACTTACGAGTGCCCAACAATTTTAAAAACGATGGCCACACAAAGCTAACAGGCCCAAATTGGAACGCATTGACACGCAGCTACGGGCGTACACTAGAGAGATCATCCCAGTACTAGGCAGTGCAAATTTGGTGGTCTCATACAAAGAATCGGAGAACCGGCTGCCACTCTGGATTTTTCCGGGGAATGGTCCCGTGCTCTTGGGGAGGAGCTGGTTAGCCGAGATGAACTGGAAATGTGGGGATGTGCACGTCATTTCATCTGTGGAGCGAAATTCATGCTCACAGGTCCTACAGAAATTCGAGCCACTTTTTCAACCAGGTGTCGGGACCTTTAAGGGCACCAAAGTAGTGATACGCATCACCCCGGACGCCAGACCAGTGCACCACAAAGCCAGAGCCGTGCTGTATGTGATGCGTGAGAGAATTGAGAGTGAGTTGGACAGGCTGCTAAGAGACGGCATAATTTTGCCTGTTGAATTCAGTGACTGGGCAAGCCCCATCGTTCCTGTCCTTAAAGCGGATGGCTCGGTCAAGATTTGTGGTGACTACAAGGCCACCATCAACCGAGTGTCTTCCGCCATGTTCCAGAGGAACAGGGAAAGCTTGCTTAAATTCATCCCTGGAACAATCGTATTCCAAGATGACATCCTAATCACGGGTCAAGACACCGAGTAACACCTCCACAACTTGGAGGAGGTGCTATGCCGACTGGACCGGGTAGGCTTGCGACTAAAGAAGTCCAAGTGTGTGTTTTTGGCCCCAGGGGTCAAGTTTTTGGGTAGGAGGGTTGCTGCAGACGGGATCCGGCCTACCGAATCCAAAACGGAGGCAATTCGTCGCGTGCGCAGGCCCGGCAATACATCAGAGTTGCGTTCGTTTCTGGGACTGTTGAACTATTTCGGGAACTTACTGCCAAACATAAGTACATTGCTGGAGCTGCTACACGTGCTCCTGCGTAAAGGTTGCGATTGGTTTTGTGGGGACTGTCAGGTATGGGCTTTCAATTGGGCGCAGAACCTGCTTTGTTCTAATAAGTTATTGACCCTGTATGACCCCTGTAAGAAATTGGATTTGATATGCGATGCATCATTCTATGGGGTTGGGTGCGTGTTGCAGCAGAGTAATGGTGAGGGCCAACTCCAACCTGTGGCTTATGCCTCTAGGTCGTTCTCCCAAGCAGAAAGGGGTATGGGATGGTTGAAAAGGAAGCACTCGCATGTGTCTATGGGGTGAAAAAGATGCACCAGTACCTTTTCGGCAGAAGGTTCGAGTTAGAAATGGACCACAAACCGTTAACATCCCTGTTGTCTGACAGCAAGGCTGTCGATGCCAATGCATCAGGTCGCATACAGCGATGGGCTCTCATGCTGGCTACGTATGACTACACCATACGGCACCGGACAGGCACCGAAAATTGCGCTGACGCGCGCAGCAGGCTCCCACTGGCGACCATCGAGGGGGCGTTGGAGCAAAGTGCAGAGATGGTCATGGCCATTGAGGCTTTTGACACCGCAGGCTCTCCTATCACAGCCCGCCAGATCAAAATCTGGACCAACAGAGACCCCCTCCTATCCCTGATAAAGAAATGTGTCCTGACTGGGGATTGGGCACCCACACACGGAGCGTGCCCCGAGGTGGTCAGGCCGTTCCGCAGACGGATGGACGTACTCTCCATCCAAGCTGACTGCCTGCTATGCGGCAGCCATGTAGTCATGCCCCAGAAGGCCAGGGAGGCATTCATCAGGGAAAAAGAGTGGGAGAGCTATAGTGATAGGGGACTGTATTGTAAGGGGAATAGATAGGAGTTTCTGCGGCCGCAACCAAGACTCCAGGATGGGATGTTGCCTCCCTGGTGCAAGGGTCAAGGATTTCTCGGAGCGGCTGCAGAGCATTCTGGAGAGGGAGGGTGAGCAGCCAGTTGTCGTGGTACATGTAGGTACCAACGATACAGGTAAGAAGCGGGAAGAGGTCCAACAAGCTGAATTTAGGGAGCTAGAAGTTAAATGAAAAAGTAGGACCTGAAAGGTAGTAATCTCTGGGTTGCTACCAGTGCCACGTGCTAATCAGAGTAGAGGGAGCAGGATAGTTAGAATAAATACGTGGCTTGAGCAGTGGTGCAAGAGGGAGGGATTGAAATTCCTGGGACATTGGAACCAGTTCTGGGGGAAGTGGGACCTGTACAAAAGGGACGGTCTGCACTTGGGCAGGACTGGAACTGATGTCCTGGGGGTAACATTTGCTAATGCAGTTCGGGAGTGTTTAAGCTAATATGGCAGGGGGATGGGAATCTATGCAGCGAGACAGGGCGAGGTAATATGGAGTCAGAAACAGATGGTAGAGAGGTAAAAAGCAATAGTGGAAGGCTGAGTAAACAAAGGCAAGAAACAAAAAGGGCCACACTACAACATCATTCTAAAAGGACAAAGGTGTTAAAAAAAATCAAGCCTGAAGGCTTTGTGTCTTAATGCAAGAAGCATCCGTAATAAGATGGATGAATTAATTGTGTAAATAGATGTTAACAGATATGATGTGATTGGGATTACAGAGATTTGGCTCCAGGATGTTCAGGGCTGGGAGCTCAACATCCAAGGGTATTCAACATTCAGGAAGGATAGAGTAAAAGGAAAAGGAGGTGGGGTAGCATTGCTGGTTAAAGAGGAGATTAATGCATTGGTAAGGAAGAACATTAGCTTGGATGATGTGGAATCTATATGGGTAGAGCTGCAGAACATCAAAGGGCAAAAAACGTTAGTGGGAATTGTGTACAGACCTTCAAACAGTAGTAGTGATGTTGGGGAGGGCATCAAACATGAAATTAGGAGTGCATGCAATAAAGGTGCATCAGTTATCATGGGTGACTTTAATATGCATATAGATTGGGCTAACCAAACTGGAAGCAATACGGTGGAGGAGGATTTCCTGGAGTGCATAAGGGATGGTTTTCTCGACCAATATGTCGAGGAACCAACTAGGGGGGAGGCCAGCTTAGACTGGGTGTTGTGTAATGAGAGAGGCTTAATTAGCAATCTCGTTGTGCGAGGACCCTTGGGGAAGAGTGACCATAATATGGTGGAATTCTGCATTAGGATGGAGAATGAAACAGTTAATTCAGAGACCATGGTCCAGAACTTAAAGAAGGGTAACTTTGAAGGTATGAGGCGTGAATTGGCTAGGATAGATTGGCGAATGATACTTAAGGGGTTGCCAGTGGATGGGCAATGGCAGACATTTAGAGACCGCATGGATGAACTACAACAATTGTACATCGCTGTCTGGCGTAAAAATAAAAAAGGGAAGGTGGCTCAACCGTGGCTATCAAGGGAAATCAGGGATAGTATTAAAGCCAAGGAAGTGGCATACAAATTGGCCAGAAATAGGAGCGAACCCGGGGACTGGGAGAAATTTAGAACTCAACAGAGGAGGACAAAGGGTTTGATTAGGGCAGGGAA
Source organism: Pristiophorus japonicus (assembly GCF_044704955.1). Taxonomy (NCBI): domain Eukaryota; kingdom Metazoa; phylum Chordata; class Chondrichthyes; family Pristiophoridae; genus Pristiophorus; species Pristiophorus japonicus. The sequence continues at coordinate 500,707,201 of NC_091977.1, read as the reverse complement.
AATAGAGTACGAGAGGAAGCTTGCAGTGAACATTAAAACGGGCTGCAAAAGCTTCTATAGATATGTAAAGAGGAAAAGGTTAGTAAAGACAAACCTAGGTCCCCTGCAGCAAGAATCAGGGGAAGTCATAACGGGGAACAAAGAAATGGCAGACCAATTGAACAAGTACTTTGGTTCGGTATTCACTAAGGAGGACACAAACAACCTTCCGGATATAAAAGGGGTCAGAGGGTCTAGTAAGAAGGAGGAACTGAGGGAAATCCTTATTAGTCGGGAAATTGTGTTGGGGAAATTGATGGGATTGAAGGCCGATAAATCCCCAGGGCCTGATGGCCTGCATCCCAGAGTACTTAAGGAGGTGGCCTTGGAAATAGCAGATGCATTTCCAGTCATTTTCCAACATTCCATAGACTCTGGATCAGTTCCTGTGGAGTAGAGGGTAGCCAATGTAACCCCACTTTTTAAAAAAGGAGGGAGAGAGAAAACAGGGAATTATAGACCAGTCAGCCTGACATCAGTCGTGGGTAAAATGATGGAATCAATTATTAAGGATGACATAGCAGCGCATTTGGAAAGAGGTGACATGATAGGTCCAAGTCAGCATGGATTTGTGAAAGGGAAATCATGCTTGACAAATCTTCTGGAATTTTTTGAGGATGTTTGAGTAGAGTGGACAAGGGAGAACCAGTTGATGTGGTGTATTTGGACTTTCAGAAGGCTTTCGACAAGGTCCCACACAAGAGATTAATGTGCAAAGTTAAAGCACATGGGATTGGAGGTAGTGTGCTGACGTGGATTGAGAACTGGTTGGCAAACAGGAAGCAAAGGGTAGGAGAAAATGGGGACTTTTCAGAATGGCAGGCAGTGACTAGTGGGGTACCGCAAAGTTCTGTGCTGGGGCCCCAGCTGTTTACATTGTACATTAATGATTTAGATGAGGGGATTAAATGTAGTATCTCCAAGTTTGCGGATGACACTAAGTTGGGTGGCAGTGTGAGCTGCGAGGAGGATGCTATGAGGCTGCAGAGTGACTTGGATAGGTTAGGTGAGTGGGCAAATGCATGGCAGATGAAGTATGAAGTACTTTGGTGGTAAAAACAGAGAGACAGACTATTATCTGGATGGTGACAGATTAGGAAAAGGGGAGGTGCAACGAGACCTGGGTGTCATGGTACATCAGTCATTGAAGGTTGGCATGCAGGTACAGCAGGCGGTTAAGAAAGCAAATGGCATGTTGGCCTTCATAGCGAAGGGATTTGAGTTCAGGGGCAGGACTTGTTACTGCAGTTATACAGGGCCTTGGTGAGGCCACACCTGGAGTATTGTGTCCAGTTTTGGTCTCCTAACTTGAGGAAGGACATTCTTGCTATTGAGGGAGTGCAGTGAAGGTTCACCAGACTGACATATCAAGAAAGACTGGATCAACTGGGCTTGTATTCACTGGAGTTCAGAAGAATAAGAGGGGATCTCATAGAAAAACGTTTAAAATTCTGACGGGTTTAGACAGGTTAGATGCAGGAAGAATGTTCCCAATGTTGGGGAAGTCCAGAACCAGGGGTCACAGTCTAAGGATAAGGGGTAAGCCATTTAGGACCGAGATGAGGTGAAACTTCTTCACCCAGAGAGTGGTGAACCTGTGGAATTCTCTACCACAGAAAGTTGTTGAAGCCAATTCACTAAATATATTCAAAAAGGAGTTAGATGTAGTCCTTTCTACTAGGGAGATCAAGGGGTATGATGAGAAAGCAGGAATGGGGTACTGAAGTTGCATGTTCAGCCATGAACTCATTGAATGGCGGTGCAGGCTCGAAGGGCCGAATGGCCTACTCCTGCATCTATTTTCTATGTTTTTAATTCCACAGCGAGCACCCAGGCATCGTGCTAATGAAGGCCATTGCCTGGTCACATGTATGGTGGCCAGGAATTGACTCAGACCTGGAACACTGGGTTCGCAGCTGCACGACGTGTGCTCAGCAGGGAAATGCCCCCAGGGAGGCCCCACTCAGTCCATGGCCCTGGCCCACCAGGCCATGGTCACATATTCACGTAGACTACGTGGGCCCGTTCATGGGATAAATGTTCCTGATTGTTGTCGATGCATACTTGAAATGGATCGAGTGCATCATATTGAATTCGTGCACGACATTAACCACTGTGGAGAGTCTGCGTACGGTCTTTGCGACCCACGACTTGCCGGACATCCTGGTTAGCGATAATGGCCCGTGTTTCACTAGCTATGAATTCCAAGAGTTTATGTCGGGTAATGGTATCAAACACTTCAGGACAGCACCGTTCAAGCTGGCTTCCAATGGCCATGCGGAACGTGCGTTTCAAATCATAAAACAGGTCATGCTCCGGATTCAAGGACCCTCCCTTCAGTACCACCTCCTGCTGGCCTATAGGTCCCGCCCGCATTCACTCACTGGAGTCCCGCCCGAGGAACTACTCATGAAACACATGCTTAAAACGCGGCTGTCCCTCATTCATCCAGCTCTGTCAGACATTGTTGAGGGCAAGCGCCAGTCCCAAATCGAGTGCCATGATCGCAACTCAGTGGGGAGATGCATAGAAATTGATGACCCTGTATTCGTTCTCAATCATGCTTTGGGACCCAAGTGGCTTGAGGGTACTGTAATTGGCAAAGAGGTGAACAGGGTCATAGTGGTCAGACTTAACAATAGGCAGATATGCTGCAAACATCTGGACCAAGTAAAGAAAAGGTTCAGCATGGACACTGAGGAACCTGAGGAAGATCATAAGATGCTACCCACACCACTGCCAGAGAACGAGCAACAAGGACATTCACCAGCATGCACAGTCGCTGCGGCCAGCCCGGACAGGCCGGAATCACCTCAGGCGACAGAGGTGCATGCCAAGGCCTAACCACCAGAGCCCCAACTGCGGCGCTCCACGAGAGAGCGTCGACCGCCTGAAAGACGTTTGGGGGAGGTGATATCATGTTTGTAACCTTCACATAACTGTAACCTTTATGTAACAACACTGTACACTGTATACACCTGAGTAATGTACACCTTGACCACAGGGGGTGAACTTGTGGGAGACATTCCTCATCTAGTCATCCAGGTGTATAAAAGGAGGTCCCACGCAGTGTCATCACTTCTTGGTCCTGGGAATAAACGTTCAGGTCTCGTAGTGACCTTGTCTGCAGTACATGCCTCATGTGATTCTATAGCAAGATGTAAGGACACCACAACATCCACTGGTTCTCCCTTGTCCACTCTGCTAGTTACATCCTCAAAAAATTCCAGAAGATTCGTCGAGCATGATTTGCCTTTCATAAATCCATGCTGACTTGGACCAATCCTGTCACTGCTTTCCAAATGCGTTGCTATTTCATCCATAATGATTGATTCCAACATTTTCCCCACTACTGATGTCAGGCTAACTGGTCTATAATTATCCGTTTTCTCTCTCCCTCCTTTTTTAAAAAGTGGTGTTATATTAGCTACCCTCCAGTCCATAGGAAATCATCCAGAGTCAATATTGAGTTCCTGATTGCATTCCAGGTGTTCTCCATAATAGTAGGAATGCTCGCAAGATTCACTCCTTTATTAAAAGGGTCCCGATAGCAAGAATTCCACTTTAAAATAACTTGAAAAAGGGGTTACACTGTCACAAAATGTTAATAAGCAATTATTATCATAGAATCATAGAAATTTACGGCACAGAAAGAGGCCATTTCGGCCTATCATGTCCATGCTGGCCGACAAACAGCTATCCAGCTTAATCCCACTTTCCAGCTCTTGGTCCATAGCCGTGCAGGTTACGGCACTTCAAGTGCACATCCAGGCACCCTTTAAATGTGATGAGGGTTTCTGCCTCTACTGCCTTTTGAGTGCCAAACCCCCACCACCCTCAGGGTAAAGAAATTTCCCCTCGTATCTCCTCTAAACCTCTTACCAATTACTTTAAATCGATGTTCCCTGGTTGTTGACCCCTCTGCCAGGGAAATAGGTCCTTTCTATCCACTATATCTAGGCCCTACTATTGCTACTGTTCCTTTTCCAATTTCCTTATCCTTTCTAAAGACCTTATAACCTGCAATATTTATCTCCCAATCATGTCCTGTCCATCATAGCCAGGTCTTAGTGATGGCCACTATTTCACACCCTTTTAGCTGAATTTGCACTTCTAATTCACTTGTTTTATTTATCATGCTACGTGCATTAATGGAGAGAACTTTTAATTTGGGCAATAGGTGCTGTAAATTAACAAGGAATATAAAAAACAGATTGTAAGAGCTTCTATAAGGATGTAACTATGAGGAGATATGAAGGAAGTAAGGATCTAATGAGAGTGAGGAACTTATAAAATTCTAAGAGGGTTTGACAAGGTAGATGCTGAGCGGTTGTTTCCCCTGGCTGGAGAGTCTCGAACTAGCAGGTATAGTCTCAGGATAAAGAGTTGGCTATTTAGGACTGAGATGAGGAGACATTTCTTCACTCAGACGCTTGTGAAAGGAAATTATGGAGCATGGAGCCTCGGCAGCTGAAGGCAAGGCTGCCAATGGTGGGGTGGAGGGGAGGGGGCAGCAGGATGCAGAAGATACCAGAGGAAGAAAAATGGAGAGTTTGGACAAATGGAGGTTGTAGAGCTGGTAACCGGGATAGGACATGGCAGGAAGGGATTTAAACATAAGCATGAGCATTTTAAATTTGATATGTTATGTGACTAACGTAGGTCAGCATGCACAGTGATAATGGGCAAGTGCAGCAGAATAAGATCTACTTCTGTCAGCAGAGGTTTGGATGAGCTGAAGTTTATCGTGGAATGGAGGTTGGCCAAGGGAGCATTGGAATAGTCAAGGCTGGAGCGCTGCACAGCTTGAACGGAACGCTGAGGATAGCTCATTCAAAACTGTATGTTAGACAAGCTTTCTTTCTTAGGTCCAAAGTGGATGAAGGGGATGTGTGGTCGGAAGCTTAGTTAAAGAGACAAATAGGACTGTGAGATTTCAAACAGTTAGGTTCAATCTTTAACAGTGGCTGAGGAGGAGGATGGAATCAGTGTTAAATAAAACGCAGTGGTTGTGAACAGTCTGGTTCAGGCATTGTCCAAGGTATGGGTGTGGACAGTTTGGGAAGAGTACAGATTTTGTAGCAAGACCTGAAGGTGATGTCTTTGGTGTTCCCAATGTTTAGCTGGAGGAAATTATAGCCAATGTTCCCTTTAATTTTCTTTTTAAGTGTGCGGTGCATTTAACGAGTTGCGTGGCCCATTCAAAATGTGTGGAGTTTCCTATTTAAAAATGATGAGCTGAGCCGGTGGCGGGGGAGCTGCAGAGAGCCACGGGGGGAGCTGCAGAGAGCCACGTGGGGGAGCTGCAGAGAGCCACGGGGAAGAGCTGCAGAGAGCCACGGGGGCGAGCTGCAGAGAGCCACGGGGGGGGAGCTGCAGAGAGCCACGGGGGGGGAGCTGCAGAGAGCCACGTGGGGGAGCTGCAGAGAGCCACGGGGAGGAGCTGCAGAGAGCCACGGGGGGGGAGCTGCAGAGAGCCACGGGGGGGGAGCTGCAGAGAGCCACGTGGGGGAGCTGCAGAGAGCCACGGGGGGGGAGCTGCAGAGAGCCACGTGGGGGAGCTGCAGAGAGCCACGGTGGGGGAGCTGCAGAGAGCCACGGGGAGGAGCTGCAGAGAGCCACGGGGGCGAGCTGCAGAGAGCCACGTGGGGGGAGCTGCAGAGAGCCACGTGGGGGAGCTGCAGAGAGCCACGGGGGGGGAGCTGCAGAGAGCCACGTGGGGGAGCTGCAGAGAGCCACGGTGGGGAGCTGCAGAGAGCCACGGGGGGGGAGCTGCAGAGAGCCACGGGGGGGGAGCTGCAGAGAGCCACGGGGCGGGAGCTGCAGAGAGCCACGGGAGGGGAGCTGCAGAGAGCCACGGGAGGGGAGCTGCAGAGAGCCACGGGGGGGAGCTGCAGAGAGCCATGGGGAGGGAGCTGCAGAGAGCCACGGGGGGGGAGCTGCAGAGAGCCACGGGAGGGGAGCTGCAGAGAGCCACGGGGAGGGAGCTGCAGAGAGCCACGGGGGGGGAGCTGCAGAGAGCCACGGGGGGGGAGCTGCAGAGAGCCACGGGGGGGGAGCTGCAGAGAGCCACGGGGGGGAGCTGCAGAGCACTGCGCAGCTTAACTGGAACGCTGATGATAGTTCATTCAAAACTGGATGTTTGACAGGCTTTCCTTCTTTGGTCCAAAGTGGATGCCCTCACATTTCTCCCCACACAACTTCATCTGTCAGTTTTTTTCCACTCACTTAATCTATTAATGCCCCTTTGGAACATTCTGCTCCCATCTTGACTACTTACTGTGCCGCCTAGCATAGTGTTGTCAGCAAACTTGGTTATACCGCTCTCTATTCTTCTAAGTTATTTTGATAAATATAGCGAAAAACTGAGTACAGATCTCGGCGGGGGCACTGCTAGTCTTAAACTGCCAATTGGAATACATACCCATACCCACCTCAAAAAGTTTGACGAGGTAAGTAGACATGACTTACCCATTACAAATCCATGCTGGCTCTCTGATCAGTTCATGCTTGTCCTCAGTCACTCTGTCCCAAATAACGGATTCCTTTAGTTCCTACAACAGATATTAAACTAATAGGTCTATAATTTCCTGGTTTCTCTCTCACGTTTGTTAAATAAGAAGTGACATTGGCAATTTTACAATCCAAGGGGACAATTCCTGAATCAAGAGAGCTAAAGCATCTGCAATTTCCTCGCCTATTTCTGTTCACCCTGGGGTGGAAACCATCAGGGTCTGGAGATGTGTCAATTTTCAGACTCAATCTTTTCTCTGTTTCCGTTTTTGTACTTATTATTAAATCTAGTAAGTTCCTCTCCTTGATTTATTTGAATTTTTCCTCGCTTCACTGGTATTTTATCCTCCTCTGCTACGGTGAGGAGTGAAACTTAGTAATCATTTAACAAGCCTACCCCACTTCCTTATTTTCAATTACAATATTGCCTGTACCTGTCTTTAAGGGGGCCCACATCATCCCTATTCAAGCATTTTCTCTCAATACACTTGTAAAACCTTAGTGTTATCATTGATTTCTCCGGCAAGTTTTTTCTCGTATAGTCCCTTTGTGCTGCTCTTACTACTTTCTTTCACTTTGCTGTTTATATCTCTCCAACTCAACGGGATTTCCACTATTCTTTGCATTTGTGTAAGCCCTTTTAGTTTTATTCTATCCCTCTCTTTTGTTGAGTCTTAATTGCTTAAACCTGCAGCGAAGTTTGCAGATTGACAGATGCTGGGAGCATTTTCAGCTGCAGGTCAAAAGAAATCAACCCCTGGTTCTGGAACTCCCCAGCAATGGAAACATTCTTCCTGCATCTAACCTGTCTAATCTCGTCAGAATTTTACATGTTTCAATGAAATCCCCTCTCATTCTTCTAAATTCCAGTGAATATAAGCCGAATTGATCCAGTCTTTCTTCATATGTCAGTCCTTCCATCCCGGAAATCAGTCTGGTGAACCTTCGCTGTACTCCCTCAATAGCAAGAATGTCCTTCCTCAGATTAGGAGACAAAAACTGTACACAATATTCAAGGTGTGGCCTCACCAAGGCCCTGTACAACTGCAGTAAGACCTCCCTGCTCCTATACTCAAATCCTCTCACTACAAAGGCCAACATGCCATTTGCCGCCTTCACTGCCTGCTGTACCTGCATGCCAACTTTCAATGACTGATGTACCATGACACCCAGGTCTCGTTGCACCTCCTCTTTTCCTAATCTGTTACCATTCAGATAATAATCTGCCTTCCTGTTTTTGCCACCAAAGTGGATAACCACACATTTATCCACATTATACTGCACCTGCCATGCATTTGCCCACTAACCTAACCTGTCCAAGTCACCTTGCAGCCTCTTAGCATCCTCCTCACAGCTTACACTGCCACCCAGCTTAGTGTCATCTGCAAACTTGGAGATATTGCATTCAATTCCTTCGTCAAATCATTAATGTATATTGTAAATAGCTGGTGTCCCAGCACTGAACCTTGCGGTATCCCACTAGTCACTGCCTGGCATTCTAAAAAGGACTCGTTTATTCTGACTCTTTGCTTCCTCTCTGCCAACCAGTTCTTTATTCACATCAATACATTACCCCCAATACCATGTGCTTTAATTTTGCACACTAATCTCTTCTGTGGGACCTTGTCAAAAGCCTTTTGAAAGTCCAAATACACCACATCCACTGGTTCTCCTTTGTCCACACTACTAATTGCATCCTCAAAAAATTCTAGAAGATTTGTCCATCATGATTTCCCTTTCATAAATCCATGCTGACTTGGACCGATCCTATCACTGCGTTCCAAATGTGCAGTTATTACAGCTTTAATGATTGACTCCAACAATTTCCACACTACCGATGTCAGGCTAACCAGTCTATAATTCCCTGTTTTCTCTCTCCCTTTTTTAAAAAGTAGTGTTCCATTAGCTACCCTCCAATCCATAGGAACTAATCCAGAGTCTATAGAATGTTGGAAAATGACCATCAATGCATCGACTATTTCTAGGGCCATCTCCTTAAGTACTCTGGGATGCAGACTATCAGGCCCTGGGGATTTATCGACCTTCAATCCCACCAATTTCCCGAACACAATTTCCTGACTAATAAGGATTTCCTTCAGTTCCTCCTTCTCGCTAGACCCTCAGTCCCCTAGTATTTCTGGAAGGTTATTTGTGTCTTCCTTAGTGAAGCCTAACCAAAGTATTTGTTCAATTGGTCTGCCATTTCTTTGTTCCCTATTATAAATTCATCTGATTCTGACTGCAAGAGATCTACATTTGTCTTCACTAATCTTTTTCTCTTCACATAGCTATAGAAGCTTTTGCAGTCAGTTTTTACGTTTCCTGCAATCTTACTCTCATACTCTCTTTTCCCCCTCCTAATTAAACCCTTTGTCCTCCTCTGCTGAATTCTAAATTTCTCCCAGTCCTCAGGTTTGCTGCTTTTTCTGGCCAATTTATATGCCTCTTCATTGGATTTAACACTATCCCTAATTTCCCTCTGTGCTGTATGCCATTATTATGGTGCAGAAATTCCAGCAAATTATGGCGTGAGTGACTTATGCCATTACGTACAACATGCCATAATTTTCTGGGACCTTTGCACTGCTCAACCATTAGCCCTCGCCGAAAACAGCTGGAACTTACTTTGTCATTAGAATCAATACATTGGCCACGCGCTTCATATTTGTCACTATGATCGCTGTGGTGTATTCTAATCCGTTGCCCAGAAAATTGTGGTGTAAATTCGCCACTGCAGCACAACGATCTAATATATGGTATTTCATGCCAATTTCGCCTTTGGCAGCGAATTCCGGCCCATTATTCACAAAAGCTCTAACTGTAAGCAAGTCTCTGCAGAGGCACATATTGTGTACAGTTGATGAAACAGTTGTCATAACACCTGCAAGTGTATTGTTGGTGATACAGCTAAGTGCCAGTCAGAACCTTTTTGTTCCTATACAGACTGCACATTTTGTTCACTGGCAATCTGTTTCTAATTGATGTTTTGCAAACCTTTCAATCTGCACCTCACAGTTGTGGTGTAATTCTTATGCATGTCATTAGCTTGATGTAATTAAATTGAGGAGCAATGGATACTTGGGAATAATCATAAGGATCTCTGATCAAGGAGTTCACATTTTTAAAAAGGGGGGTGCCTGAACACATCTCTCAAAAGCACTTCATAGAAAATGTTTGAAGTGGAGCGAATGCACTCAGTAGGATCTCACAAACAGGAAGGAGATAAACGACCAGTTGTTCTATTTCTTTTGGTGATGTTAATTGTTGGCCAAGATACCGTTTACAGCATTGGGATCAGTACCCTGACATACTTACCCGCATCTATTTCCCTTTCGAAACTACTGCTATCACACCCTTCTCAAAAAAACTCTCCTCAACCCTTGCACACTACTGTCAGACTGCTTGTCTCATATCCAGTCCTGGAATAACCACAATTTTGTGCAGTTATATATTGGTAAGAGTGCATCGATCATCTTTGTTCTCACCATAAACTCCATACCCTTGCCACTGATTTCATTCCCTTCCCTGGTCACTATCTCAGGGGGAACCAGACTATTCGCAATCTCACCGTCCTATTTGACCCCAAGCTGAGCAATCCAACTGGGCTGCCCTTTTTTGATAGACCAAACCTACTTACCCACTTTCTTGTCTTGTATCTCAAAACCTTCTCTATCCAGCAATTGTTTCTTAAACCCATAAAAACTGTCCTCTTCAGTAGCCTTTCCTGGTAAAGGCACGGAACTTGCTTCGTAATATCTGCGAGGCTGTCAGTGCCATTATTACTGTATAAAACTGACAGCAAACTCTGGCATCCACACATGCGCAGTTAAAAGCAGAGAATCTGTAAATTGTTATCAGTGATACCGTGCTCCTCCACAGGGTGCGCTGTTGCAGTTTTCGCAAATGGAATTAATTGGAAGTCACTGATTTGCCTTGAACTTCCAACTATTTACACAGTATTCGCACTGTAAGAACCAATTAAAAAGTTGTGCCATGTTCAGTCAGGAGTAACTGAGTTTTTAACGCCGTACTAAGCCATAATTACAGGTGAACAACCTCTCTAGCCCAGAAAAACTAATTTTACAAGTATGGAGTCTCATTTCCTCAGAAGAACATTTAAAAATTGCAGATTGTTTAAAAAATAAAAGTTATTTAAAAAAAAATTGTGTTCTGATATTTACATTTCTCCTTTAGCCCCATGTATCTGTCCCAGTCTTTATTTTGCTTTCTGTACAATGATTTAAATATAATTTATATTCCCTGCTTTTTACTTCCTGCTTTGCCATCTATGAGAATTCTTCGATCTGATTGGCTGATCAGCCTTCCTGATGCCTGCCCTGTTGCTGGACACTACAAATGCCCTGTAGAAGGCATCAAATTCGAAGTGATGTCGGAATTAAAGTCTACACTCTCGAGCCCCATCAAACTTCGTGGGCAGCTTTCTTTCGATGTCAGCGGCAAGCTCCGTTCCTTCGTCACTGACTATAAAACCCGGGCCATTGTATTCCACATCATTTACCTTTTGGATGGAAAATTTTCACCTGACTTCCCTTTAAATTGTAAATTGATCTACTATCGGATTGAAGTTATCAATTCTCTATCGTAATCTTGGGAACTTCAATTAGGTCACATTGAACTCTCCTCTTTTTGAAAGATAATACGCCTAATCTCTGACCTTTCCCCATAACTTTGAGTGCGTTCACAAAGGTTCAGCTGGATAAAATGGCATGTAGCTGAGTTATACAGACCATACAGGTTCCAAAATCAAGTCTAGGTTCCTGTTGTTGTCAGGTGGTAATAGACGGCACAATTGATCTCTTCATTTCAGAAATCAGAAAATCACTCAAAATTCACTTGCCTGAATCTTAACCTGTGACCTCTGCTGGAAAATGTACATGTGTAGATATTGGTCAAAATGCAAGGCCTACTATTCTTCTCGGACATGGAAAATATACATTGAAATTAGGTGCAGGAGACCAGCTGCACTTCATCCCAGCACATGTGTATCAGTAGCTTCAGAACAAGAGCTGAGGTGCTTCAGTAAAGTACACTGGGCTCCATGTGCATCAGTGCCTTCAGCACAGAAGGAATAAAATTGAAAGAACCAAGTGAGATATGTCTGAACTATGTGTATTGTCAAAAGTGAAGTACCTTGCTAAGCTGAACAGAGCAAGTGATTTTCACATTTTATCCTCCGGCCCTCAACTTGACAGTCTGGCATCAAGTTTAAAAAAGATTTTAGTTGTAACAGACAGAAAATAATCGTGCCCCATAATCTAGGGGTCTCAACACAGCAAATACATTGCAGACTACCATATACATTCGAATACTTCAAAGAAAATATCTCACTGCCCTCTTTTTGCTTAGCTTCAAATACAGTGCAGTGTGCTTGCAATTTTATTAGTAGTAATGGAGCAAAAGGCTCTGTAGGAGCTGGGCAACTCTGGTGTCATTGCCTACATTTCACAATAACTCTTCGTAACCGGTGCTACCAAATGATGTAAATGTCTCTAAATATAAGTTGGGTTCAGACCTGTTGACTCAGACACAACTACACAATTATATTTTTAAAAATTAATTTAATCTTCATGTATGACACACATCAAGTCATCATCATCATAGGCAGTCTCTTGGAGTCGAGGATGACTTGCTTCCATTCTAAAAGTGAACTCTCAGGTGACTGAGGAGTCCAATGCGGGGACCTACAGTCTATGTCACAGGTGGGGCAGACAGTGGTTGAAGGAAAGGGTGGTCGGAGAGCCTCGGTTGACGCACGCTCCTTCCGCTGTCTACACTTACTTTTTGCTTGTTCTCAGCGATGGGACTCGAGGTGCTCAGCGCCCTCCCGGATGCTCTTCCTCCACTTTGGGCAGTCTTCGGCCAGGGATTCCCAGGAGTCAGAGTGATGTTGCAATTTGTCAAGGAGGCTTTGAGGTTGTCCTTGAAGCGTTTCCTCTGCCCACCTGGGGCTCGTTTGCCATGTCGAAGCTCCGCATAGAGCGCTGACTTTGGGAGTCTCGTGTCGGACATGCGGACGATGTGGCCCACCCAACGGAGCTGATTGAGTGTGGTCAATGCTTCGATGCTGGGGATGTTGGCCTGAGCGAGAACGCTAACATTGGTGCGACTATCCTGCCAATGGATTTGCAGGATCTTGCGGAGCCAGCACTGATGGTATTTCTCCAGCGCTTTGAGGTGTCTGCTGTATATAGTCCACATCTCTGAGCCATATAGGAGGGCGGGTATCACTACTGCCTTGTAGACCATGAGCTTGGTGCCGGGTTTGAGGTCCTGGTCTTCAAACACTCTCTTCCTCAGGTGACCGAAAGCTGCACTGGCAAACTGAAGGCGGTGTTAGACTTTATCGTCAATGTCTGTTCTTGCTGACAGTAGGCTCCCGAGGTATGGTAAAATGGTCCACCTTGTCCAAGGCCTTGTCGTGGATTTTGACAATCGGCGGGGCAGTGCTGTGTAGTGGGATCAGGTTGGTAGAGGACCTTTATCTTGCGGATGTTTAGCATAAGGCCCATGCTCTCTTAGGCCTCGGTGAAGATGTTGACAATGGCTTGGAGTTCGGCCTCCGAGTGTGCGCAGACGCAAGCATCGTCTGTGTACTGTAGTTTGATGATGGAGGATGGGATGACCTTGGATCTAGCCTGGAGGCGGTGGAGGTTGAACATATTCCCATCTGTTCTATAATTTAGCTCCACTCCGGCGGGGAGCTTGCGAAGGGTGAGATGTAGCAAGGAAGATCGAAAAGAGTGTTGGTGCGATGACACAGCCCTGCTTGACCCCGGTCCGGACGTGGATTTGGTCTGAGGCGGATCCATTGGTCAGGATCACGACTTGCATGTCACCGTGGAGCAGATGGTGGATGGTGACAGACTTTTGAGGGCAGCCGAAACGCAGGAGGACGCTCCATATTCCCTCATGGTTGACAGCGTCAAAGGCCTTTGTGAGGTCAAAGAAGGCCATGTACATCAAGTATCAGCTCAAACATGGATTACATACATAGGATTACATAGGATATAGAGCACAGAAACAGGCCATTCGGCCCAACCAGTCTATGCCAGCGTTTATGTTCCACTCGAGTCTCCTGTCTTTCCTCATCGAACTATCAGCATAACCCTCTATGCCCTTCTCCCTCATATGCATGTCTAGCCTCACCTTAAATGCATCTATACTATTCACTTCAACCACTCCCTTGGTAGTGAGTTCCACATTCTCACCACACTCTGGGTAAAGAAGTTTCTTCTGAATTCGCTATTTGATTTCTTGGTGACAATCTTATTTTGATGGCCTCTAGTTTTGTTCTTCCCCACAAGTGAAAACACTCTCTGTGACTACTCTATCAAAACCTTTTATAATTTTAAAGATCTCTATTAGGTCAACCCCTCAGCCTTCTCCTTTCAAGAGAAAAGCGACCCAGTCTGTTCATTCTTTCCTGATAGGTATATCCTTGCATTTCTGGTATCATCCTTGTCAATCATTTTTTTTGGCCATCGCAGTAAGAGGACACTGCGCTACCTTTCTGCTATGGGGCAACCTTACTCATGGAATGCATGGAAGATCACTGCCCCAGGAACTACATCAACCGCTCAGCTGTGGAGGATTCACCGTAGCTAACTGTCTAGGCTAAGACTCTCTCCCTTTATACCCTCTCTGATCACTGCTTTGTGTCAGATCTGATGCAACCTTTGTGTTTTGCAGCTTTCACATGAACTCTATTCCACTTGTCTCAGCAGATAGAAACATAGAAACATAGAAAATAGGTGCAGGAGCAGGCCATTCAGCCCTTCTAGCCTGCACCGCCATTCAATGAGTTCATGGCTGAACATGAAACTTCAGTACCCCCTTCCTGCTTTCTCGCCATAACCCTTGATCCCCCGAGTAGTAAGGACTTCATCTAACTCCCTTTTGAATATATTTAGTGAATTGGCCTCAACTACTTTCTGTGGTAGAGAATTCCACAGGTTCACCACTCTCTGGGTGAAGAAGTTTCTCCTCATCTCGGTCCTAAATGGCTTACCCCTTATCCTCAGACTGTGACCCCTGGTTCTGGACTTCCCCAACATTGGGAACATTCTTTCTGCATCTAACCTGTCTAAACCAGTCAGAATTTTAAACGTTTCTATGAGGTCCCCTCTCATTCTTCTGAACTCCAGTGAATACAAGCCCAATTGATCCAATCTTTCTTGATAGGTCAGTCCCGCCATCCCGGGAATCAGTCTGGTGAACCTTCGCTGCACTCCCTCAATAGCAAGAATGTCCTTCCTCAAGTTAGGAGACCAAAACTGTACACAATACTCCAGGTGTGGCCTCACCAAGGCCCTGTACAACTGTAGCAACACCTCCCTGCCCCTGTATTCAAATCCCCTCGCTATGCTGCTGGCATCCTCGCAAGTAGCACCGGAAAACATCAAATGTTGCAGACACTGATATAAAAAATATTATTAAAAGTGGCATCATTATTTTTTTGAAATTGAAGGTTCACATTTCACACAGTTACAGCATAAAAACAGCACAGCACTAACGGGTCTTTTCAGAGAATTAATCAGACCTACTATCCTGATTAACCCTTTCCATCCTAATCTCGGGCATTCACCCAGAACTATTAACCAGCACCAGTACCAGGACTTAAACATTTAAGGTATTTGATATAAGGGGCCGGATTTTTGAGGGGTTTGTGACCGGGTTTTCGCCGTGTTTTGATCCTCTGCGGCAAAAATCCTGTCGCAAAGCCCGGCCGGGAATCTCCGGTTTGTTCTTTGTGGCAGCGATGTACCGCCAGGGAGAGGTGTGCTGACGTGTAATGACGCGGATTGCGTTACTGTCTGAGTTTCAGCACTCTTCTGAGCCGTACGCTGTGCCAGCTAAAACCTGTCGGTGCAGCCCTACCAGCAGCGGTAAGTTGGAAAACCTGCAAAAAAGGTAAGCTAAAGTTTTTATTTTTACATTTTTTTTCAGCAATTTGGTAGCTAAGGGTCTTGGTAATGTTGTTTGAATGTTTTTTGAAGTTTTTTTTCCCCCTCCCAAGGCCTCTCTTGCAGCGCAAACGACCCCGCATTAAAGGTGGCAAAGATCGCGTTTTGTGCCATAAATGTTTATGCAATGCCTCCCTTACCGCAGACCCCAAAGGCCGAAAGTTCGGCTTAAATTCGGTAACGTGGCATAAACGGTAATTTTCACGTATCGCTACCGTTTTTGCCCAAACCTGAAAATCCAACCCTAGGGGTTACTAATTCATTATCGTCCAGTTTGAGGCCGTGACACCACCTGGTCACTAATTTTAGCGCCGGGAGATGTTTACGGCCTCCATCCGGGATATTGGTTTTTAGTGCCCCAAGAGGGGAGTGGAGGACTAAGGGAAGTGTTGGCACTAACCCTGATTCTTGGGGCGCTTTCGCGGGAGTGTGGCTGACGTTCTGGTATCCTAGCGCCTAAAGGGGAGGTCAGATGGACCACCCGAAAACTGAAAGAAAATGCAAGGGAGATTAGCAACAGTGTTGAACACCGAAGAGAGATACATTAGTACAAATACATTCCATTTTAATCGACCACCTGCGCACCCGCGGAAATATCGCCCTGATAGCTTCTTCGGGACGCCTGCCTTCCCTGTCGGAATTCGGGCTAGGCGCTGCGGCAAGCGAAAGCATTCAATTGTGCAACCGCGGCACTAAGGGAGCGTTGCAGACTCACTGACATCACCAAGTGGGTGGCGCTAGAGTGCACAGTGCTAAATCTTAGTGTCACCAGTAAACCTCCACTGAAGGTTGCAGGAGGCACTGCCAGCTCAGTCAGTAAGACTTTAGTCACGCGTTATTCACTGGAGTTCAGAAGAATGAGAGGGGACCTCATAGAAACGTTTAAAATTCTGATGGGTTCAGACAGGTTAGATGCAGGAAGAATGTTCCCAATGTTGGGGAAGTCCAGAACCAGGGGTCACAGTCTAAGGATAAGGGGTAAGCCATTTAGGACCGAGATGAGGAGAAACTTCTTCACCCAGAGAGTGGTGAACCTGTGGAATTCTCTACCACAGAAAGTTGTTGAGGCCAATTCACTAAATATGTTCAAAAAGGAGTTAGATGAAGTCCTTACTACTAGGGGGATCAAGGGGTATGGCGAGAAAGCAGGAATGGGGTACTGAAGTTGCATGTTCAATGAACTCATTGAATGGCGGTGCAGGCTCGAAGGGCCGAATGGCCTACTCCTGCACTTATTTTCTATGTTTCTATGTTAACGACCCTCTCGGGCACTAACGGTTGGCGCTAAGCGAAGTAATTTTTAGCCCTAAATGTTTTCAAAAATAAATAATTAAAAAATAATATTTAAAAACATAAATCATGAATCCCCAGATGTTTTATTAGGTTCTTTCCCAGGACTGAGTTTCAAAAGCCTGTGCAACTTTGTGCACATATATTATAATAATTGACTGTAGGTTAGAGTTTCACTGTAAACGCACTAAACACTTTAAATAACCAACTGTTTCAGTGGTGGGAAAGTGCTCCTGAGAAAAAATTTCCAAATTCATTGCAATGTTTACTATGCTTAATAAAGTGCCTGAAGAACCCCACGATAGTTCCTGGATTACTGTCAGCAATGTGGCACTATGGGTTGTCTCGGGTGTAGGTTGTCAGCAGGGAGCACAGGAAGGCCATTCTATGCGGGGGTGGGGTCAAAATAATGATGGGTATAAGCCTTCATGAATTCCTCACTTGAAGAAGTTTTAGGGCTGTGCATTCCCAGCAGTGAGCTGTGTGAAGCCTGGTTTGGTTGTTCAATGTACTTAGTGCAGCTTTACTATAAGTATCTGCCCCGGGGAACTAAGCACTGCCCTGCTCTAGCTCTACAGCTACATTTCTGGGCATAACCTGCGAATTTCCTTCACAATGTTACTATGGGCTGAATTTAAACTTCTGGCTGATGAGGATGAAGGTGACTAACAACAGCACCAGCAGCAGCAGACCCAGCAACAGACTGCTGCTCACAGACCTGATGCCCCACAAGAGAGAGGGGAGCAGCAGAGAGATGCAGCTCGCAAGTGGCCATACCTGGCACACATGTATCTACAGGCAGAGGATAAGCATCCTTGACACGTCTGAACACCAGCGTCTCAGGACGCTCAGGGTGTTGTGTCATGTGATGACAGACATTTGCAGGCTGCTGGAACAAGACCTGCTGCCAACTGGACCTGGTGGCCAGGCTTTACCAGAAGCTGTCAAAGTCACCACAGCCCTCAACTTCTTTGCTTCTGGATACTTTCAGGAATCTGCCAGAGACATGTGCAGGATCTCACAGTCAGTGGCATAATGCACAAATGCACAAGACCGATGGCTTATTTGCCAGGGCCGCCAATTATGTACACTTTGCCTGCGATGACACCAGTCAGAAAGAGCGGGTGCTCGGGTTTGCAGCTCTGGCTGGCTTCCCACAGGTGCAGAGCATCTTCGACTGCACACGTGACAATTAAGACTCCCCCAGATCATCCAGGAGCATTTATTAACCACAAGGGCGTCCACTCCATCAATGTGCAGCTGGTGTGCAACCACAAAAAGATGCACGTGATTCTCAGGCAGCTGCCACAATGCTTTCGTCCTGCGGCAATCCACCCTCCCTGATCTCTCTGCACCTCGAAGCAGAGTTAATGGCCAGCTGCTCAGAGTCCCACTTAAAACCTGGCTGATGGCACCTCTCGGAAACCCAAGGAATGAGGCCCAGGAGCGATACAATGAATGCCATATCACCACCAGATGTGTAATCGAACAAGCCATCCGCATGCTGAAGATGCACTTCAGGTGCCTGGACAGATCTCGAGGTGCCCTACAGCACGCACCAGCCAGGGTCTCCAGAATGGTCTAGGTGTGTTACACTCTGCACAGAATTGCACAGCAGCAAGGTTTGGACCTGCAGGAGGAACAGAGCACAGAGCCTCTGCAGAGGATTTCGGGGAGGAGGGGAGGAGGTGGAAGCAGAAGGTGATGCGGGCAATGCACCACCAGTGGCACACATTGCTGACAGGGATGCCCTCATTGTTGAGAGGTTCACTTGGGTTCCACCAGTCCTGCAAACAACCAAGCATCCCTTTCACAGTCCCCCAATTGGTTATCATCAATTCATGTCTTCCCATTCAGCACACGACTGAACAGGCCACTTGCCAGCAAGCAATCAAGAAAGGCCAAGACATGAAACTGTTGCAAAAGAATAATATTTATGTGCTTCACATAGAAAACAGACTCTTACCAATCTAACAATATGTAACACACCACACGTATGTTCATACCCTTGTGCAACTAGAAATCTTTACTCTTCCTTTTCCTAGCGCTTCTACATGGTGCGACCCCTGGTGAGGTAGGCTGCTCCGATCCCTGCCCTGACTGCTGAGTTGCTCTTGGCCGATGTCCTCTGGAGCCCACGAGGGTCCCGCCAAAGACTGCTCCACCTGCATATGTGCAGAGACAGACTCGCCCATTGGGACATGAGGCAGTGTGTGGGCTACTGACTGAGGGAGGGCCAATGGGTTAGAAATGGGAGTGATTTGAGCCGAGTCCCCACTTCCATGTCCCCTTTATCCTTATTCCTCATGGCCTAGTCTCACTTCCCTGCCAGCAGTGAGCTGGACAACACTTTGCTGCAGAACAGTGGTGTGATGAACGGCCAAGGCTAGGGTATCACTCACCCTATTTCAGGCGACATGCATTGGTGAAAGCCTGCATGCCCTCGTGTGATTGCCACGTTTGATGCTCCGTGCAGTTGGCCACTCTTTCCGTGGAAGAAGACATCATCACAAAGGCCTGCAACAGCATGCGACTCATGCTTGAGGCAGATTCCGCCAATCTCTCTGCAATGGTGCACAGTGTGGCTGGAACACCTGCCAGTACATCGCACATACTCGCTGCTGTCCAGAATTAACTTGATTATCAACGGCCCCTGGGCTACAGCATCTGCTTCTAGCTGAGCAGAGCTTGGAGAGCCCTGCGCCCTTTGACATGGAGTCAGCACTGCTGTCCCTGACCTCCACCATCTGCTCTGCAGATGTTAGTTGGGAGACAGCTGGAGGACCACCTCTGGTTCTCTTTCCCCCCCCACCCCGTCCCACCCTTGTCATGCTGGAGGGAAAGAAGAGACGCATGAGTGAATGTAATGGCCAGTGTTCGCCCGATGGATGGAGAGCATTTGTTGAGGATGACTGAGGGAGAGGCATGACATTGTATAAGGATAAGGGTGAGTGTCAGTGCTGGATAGGTAAATGGGAATGTGAGTGAGCGCGTAAACAGAGATGTACCTGCAAGTTAAGTCGGTGTGAGGAGTTATGTGCTGGAGCTGGCATGAGAAGGCAGAGTGAGGGGAGTTAGGGCGATACACACATCAGGATGTAGGGCAATGTGCCACTGCTTTCACCTTTCCTGCCCTGCTTAGGTTGTTGGAAGTGCTTCCTGCATTGTATCCAGGAACATGGCACCACACTCCTGCTGCTGACCTCCTGGGAAACCTCGCTGAGCTAAAAAGTCACTGACCGCCGCGCTGCACTTAATTCCGGGTTTTGACATGCTATGGCCACCATGGTGAATGGGGAAAAGAGGAAAAGTTACCCCAGGATTGGGTGTATCTCAGGAGCGGAAGGGGAGGGTGGGGGGTGAAAGCCACATCGGGGCTCAGCTGGGGTCCTGAGCCGTGGGAGAGATGGCAGGTGGGAGCAGGAAGAAGTGGCAGAGTGATTATTAGATGAGAGGCCCGATCTTTTGTGCCCCTTAGCTTGGACACAGCGCTTCGAGGACATGATTAGAGATAAGTACAATCAATATGAGAATAGTGCAACGGCACCATCTACCTTCGAGACTGAGCGAAAAGGGTTTCATTCAGGGAAGTATAATAAATAGCTACATTTAAATGTAAAAAGGGGCACAGTAGAAAAAGCATAAGAAAGTGTTACAAAAGTGTTGCCGACACTGGGGTGGAGTTTCTGCTCAAAATGACGCCCTTTTCGTAAAGTGTTTTTTTTCCCCGAGTTTTCGCACAAACTCATTTGCATATTGCCGAATGCAAAATCTGCCATGAACCAGCACAATCAGGCGGCGTTTTAAAACGTAAATTTTTTTAAACCGTTTCGCTTTTAAAATATTCCTTGATATAGTTATCAGTGGTAACTTTGGTTTATCACAAAAAATAAGCATTTTAAATCACAGTGTCAATCTGTGAGTAATCTAGCGCAAAAGATCGCAGAAACTCGAGTTGCACTGAATGCAATTTGCAAGTAAAATTCTGCAATCGTTTTTTTATTCATTCCTGGGGCATGTGCATCGCTAGTGAGGCCAGCATTTATTGCCCATCCCTAATTGCCCTTGAGAGATGGTGAGCTGACTTCTTGAACTGCTGCAGTCCGTGTGGTGAAGGTACTTCCACAGTGCTGTTAGGGAGGGAGTTCCAGGATTTTGACCCTGTGATGATGAAGGAACGGTGATATATTTGCAAGTCAGGAGATCGCGGGTTTGGAAGGTGCTGTCGAAGAAGTCTCGGCGAGTTGCTGCAACTTGTAGATGGTACACACTGCAGCCACGGTGTGCCGGTGGTGGAGTGAGTGAATGTTTAAGGTGGCGGATGGGGTGCCAATCAAGCGGGCTGCTTTGTCCTGGATGGTGTCGAAATTCTTTTGTGTTCTTGGAGCTGCACTCATCCAGGCAAGTGCAGATGATTCCATCACACTCCTTACTTGTGCCTCATAGATGGTGGAAAGGCTTTGGAGAGTCAGGAGGTGAGACATTCGCTCTGACCTGCTCTTGTTGCCACAGTATTTATGTAGCTGCCCAATTATGTTTCAGTTTAATGATGACCCCCAGGATGTTGATGGTGGGGGATTCGGCGATGGTAATGCTGCTGAATGTCAAGGGGTGGTGGTTAGAACTCTCGCCATGGCTTTTTCGGCAACACCTCCCAAACCCGCAACCTCCACCACCTAGAAGGATAAGGGCAGCAGGCGCATGGGAATGCCATCACCTGTAAGTTCCCCTCCTGACTTGGAAATATATCGCTGTTTGTTCATCGTTGCTGGGTCAAAACCCTGGAACTCCCTCCCGAACAACACTGTGAGAATACCTTCACCACAAATGCTGCAGTGGTTCATGAAGGCAGCTCCTCTCTACCTTCTCAAGGGCAATTAGTGATGGGCAATAAATGCTGGCCTTGCCAGCGACGCCCACATCCCAGAACGAATTAAATAAAAAGTCATTGCCTGGCACTTGTGTGGCACAAATGTTACTTGCCACTTATCAGCCCAAGCCTGACTGTCATCCAGGTCTTGCTGCATGCGGGCATGGGTTGCTTCATAGAAACATAGAACATAGAAAATAGGTGCAGGAGCAGGCCATTCAGCCCTTCTAGCCTGCACCGCCATTCAATGAGTTCATGGCTGAACATGAAACTTCAGTACCCCCTTCCTGCTTTCTCGCCATCTGAGGAGTTGAAAATGGAACTGCACACTGTGCAATCATCAGTGAACATCCCCACTTCTGTCTTATGATGGAGGGAAGGTCATTGATGAAGCAGCTAAAGATGTTTGTGCCTAGGACACTGCCCTGAGGAACTCCTGTAGCGATGTCCTGGGGCTATGATGATTGACCAACAACCACAACCATCTTCCTTTGTGCTAGATAAGACTCCAGCCAGTGACGAGCTTTCCCCTTAATTCCCATTGACTTCAGTTTTACTAGGGCTCCTTGATGCCACACTTGGTCAGTTGCTGCCTTGATAAGGGCAGTAACTCTCACCTCACCTCTGAAATTCAGCTCTTTTGTCCATGTTTGTGTTATTTATGCAATAAAAGTTCAAACTGAGTACTGCTTAACTATGCAAGCTATGACCTTGCCTGTGCTTTATTTAGTCCCAAAGTGACTCACAAAATGGCTGGCCTGTTATACCAGAGCAGCACCATGTGCGTGCTGCTCAGTGGCCTCCAACAGTGACACCATCTGGTGGCTACAAACAGCATGTACATACATGACAGTTTGGATCAAGGCTGTAATGAGATCCGGAGCCAAGTGGTCCTGGCGGAACCCAAACTGAGCTTCGGTGAGCAGGTTATTGGGAGTAAGTGCTACTTGATAACACTGTTGATGACAACTTCCATCACTTTGCTGATGATTAAGAGTAGACTGATGGGATGGTAATTGGCCGGATTTGATTTTTCCTGCTATTTACCAGGAGATACCTGGGCAGGCTTCCACATTGTCGGGTAGATGCCAGTGTTATAGCTGTACTGGAGCAGCTTGGCTAGAAGCGTAGCTAGTTTTGCGCTGGTTACACTGATATCAGGGAAATTGTACTGAAAAAAACAGCAGAATCGAGCAGAAACTCCAGGCCGCCACTATCTGCAAGATGGTTGAAAGATAGTTCTGTATTCTCAGTTGGGAGCTATGTTTTCAGGAAGAGGGAGTTGGAGATGGAACATTGAGCAATGCTTGCAGAGAATATCGAGAGTACAGGTTTGTGGAATTACCCCTTTAATGTACTGTAGTTACATACTTTTAAATCTATTGTAGATATATAAAAGTTAATCAGTGTAGAGCGATAACTTCTTCATAAATAAACAATGTGGTTTAGGTTTCCCTGGTGTGATTTTAAAATAAAAATTATATTGTTTTCCTGTAAGTGTACGTTAGTAATGGCTGCGACTGCTTTTATGTTCATCTTCCTGTATCTTTTATAACGTAGTTTGCCTGCAGAGAGGTTTCATAATTGGATCTGCTCCACCCAGGGGTCCTGTTTGATCCCCAGTTAATACGCCGGACTTGCTTTCTCAGCAACTGGCTACACCCCAGAGTGAAATCATCAGAAATTGCTTCCAAACCTTAAGGCTTCGCTCATTGAAAGAGCCACATTATTGTTCTTCCATGATTATAGTGCTGCGTAATGTCTTACATTTTTAAGTCAGTTGTTTAGTTGCCATTTCGAAAGTTGGTAGAAATGCTTTCCTCCAAGCTCAAAGGTTGTGAGTTCTAAGATTTTCTTCTTGTGGGAGGTGGGTGAATGATGTTGGCATGAAGAAACATATCAAATCTAATTTAATTGCTCCCTGGTGAATTCTGGAACAGCATCAAAGGAGAGTACATCTGCGAACACTTGTGATTCTCTGTCATGAAAAAAAGTGTCACACCATTGAGAACATCAGAGAAAATTCTTCTTTTACATTACAACTCCAACCTCATATCCTGTGCTGTGTAAGATTTGGATCACATGTCACACACGGATTACCCAAAAGGGTCTTAAGAGTCATAGGTCATTTCAGTAAGGATATAATCAAATACAACATGCAATCTGGATAGACATAGTAGACATACGACTGTGACAAGCAGCTGTTATTGGTCCCGATCAGACAGGTGGCTGACATGTGCAAACAGCTCTCCTCTCCACCGTCTGTGCTAAAAGCTCTTAGATATCTCTTTTATTCTCTTTTTAGGGGTGGGCCTGGGGTAGAATATGGACAGGACTATCTAACCTGTAAAGGGCTTATCCTAAACCAAGGTGCCCAATGGTATGTCGAGTTCTTTGTCTCAACTTTCAGATGAAAACCCTCCCTGTCCCATGAGATCATTCTTTTGTTTATCTCTTCTTTGGACCTCTGGTTACCTTCTCTCGGACAGTTTGTTTATTACAAGGCTCCTCGCTCGACCTCTTATCAGGCCTAGTCATGCTTACATGATGGCCTGTTTCTGCGTTATGCCCATGTAAACAACATCTCTGTGAAAATCATGGGGCCCCTTATCTGACATGGCTGGAATCCTTCTGTGTCATCAATTATTCCGGCTGCCGAACCAGGCATGACCTTTTACAAAACAGTTATGTCTTTTACAATTCACAATTATCTTCCAATTCACAATTTCTTACACTGTCCTGCCTTTTAAGAAGTGCTTAGAATTCTTAGCCCGAATGATGACTGCTTGTTGCTCCCTGTTGACCTAACTTGATTGAATATATTTCATTGGCTCACACCGAGCCTCATAGATGGCACAATGCATGGAGTCCAAATGATCCACCCCCTCAAGTAGCAAGAAAAAAAGATCT
This sequence comes from Pristiophorus japonicus, assembly GCF_044704955.1. Classification (NCBI taxonomy): domain Eukaryota; kingdom Metazoa; phylum Chordata; class Chondrichthyes; family Pristiophoridae; genus Pristiophorus; species Pristiophorus japonicus. The sequence goes on along the minus strand of NC_091977.1, from coordinate 500,682,595 downwards.
GGTGCAGGTCAACCTGCTTAAATTGCACCTGCTAATGAGTCATGGAGCAGCAGGTGTAAAGAAGTCAGTTTGTGAGACTGTCCAACCTTCTTGTCTTCAGACAGAAATGGGAGAGGGGGTGGAAAGAGAACAGAATTGTTAAATATTTTATAGGTTCCCAATCCTGACCGCTATGTAGGGGCCCTTACTGGAATGTGTCCGTCTATGAGCACATTGTCAGACTAAAATGTAATTCTTCCAAAGACTGCATGTCCTGCTGACACGCAATGGCTGATCTTCCTCGTTTGTGCCTTCAGTGTAAATAATTGTCCAGGTGGATTGCATAGAGGAAGATAAAATAGGGAGGGTCACACACCCACAATAGAGCCTGCACAATTTTCCAGCTATTTAAATTGATCCTTGTTTGTCTGATTAGCCTCTATATGTTCCACTGAGGCGAATATTTACAGCCAAGTATAAAAGAGGAAAATCTACTCCCCCACCCGAAAACCCACTTCCCTGCTATCTAGGATAATACATGAATTCTTTGAGGATGTAACGAGCAGGGTGGATAAGGGGGAACCAGTGGATGTGGTGTATTTGGATTTCCAGAAAGCAGTCGATAAGGTGCCACATAAGAGCTTAATGCACAAGATAAAAGCTCACAGGGTTAGGGGTAATATGTTAGTTAACCAATCCTCTATCCATGCTAACAGAACACAGAGAGTCTGGTAAATGGGTCAATTTCCGATTGGAAAAGTGACTAGCGGGGTGCCGCAGGGATCAGTGCTGGATCCTCAACTATTTACAATCTATATTAATGATTTGGATGAAGGGACCGAGTGTAATGTAGCCAAGTTTGCTGATGATATAAAGATGGATGGGAAAGCAAATTGTGAGGAGGACACGCACAATCTGCAAAGAGATATAGACAGGCTAAGTGAATGGGCAAAAATTTGGCAGATGGAGTATAATGTGGGAAATTGTGAGGTTTTCCACTTTGGCAGAAATAATAGAAAAGCAAATTAGAATTTCAATGGAGAAAAATTGCAAAGTGCTGCAATACAGAGAGACCTGGGGGTCCTTGTGCATGAAACACAAAACATTAGTATGCAGGTACAGCAAGTAATCAGGGAGACAAATAGAATGTTGGCCTTTATTGCAAGGGGGATAGAGTATAAAAGCAGAGAAGTCCTCCTACACTGTACAGGGTATTGATGAGGCCACACCTGGAATACTGCGTACAGTTTTGGTCTCCGTATTTAAGGAATGATACAGTTGTCTTGGAGGCTGTTCAGAGAAAGTTCACTAAGTTGATTCTGGAGATGAGGGGGCTGAATTATGAAGATAGCTTGGGCCTATTCTCATTGGAGTTCAGAAGAATGAGAGATGACCTTATTGAAACTTATAAGATAATGAGGTGGCTCAACAAGGTGGATGCAGAGAGGATATTTCCACTCATAGGGGAAACTAAAATTAGGAGACATAGTCTTAGAATAAGGGGCCGCCCATTTAAAACTGAGATGAGGAGAAATTTCTTCTCTGAGTTGTAAATCTATGGAATTCTCTGCCCCAGATAGCTGTGGAGGCTGGGTCATTGAATATATTTAAGCTGGAGATAGACATGTTTTTGAGCGATAAGGGAGCAAAGGGTTATAGGGAGCGGGCAGGGAAGTGGAGCTCAGTCCATGATCAGATCAGCCATGATCTTATTGAATGGCGGAGCAGGCTTGAGGGGCCAAATGGCCTACTTCTATTCCTATTTCTGATGTTCTTATGAAGAATAATCATTAAAGTTAAAGACCTTTAGGAGAGGGAGAGTGAAAACTACAGAGGGGAAAAAAATAAGAAAAAACAAAAACAATTGATTAGCTCCCCTCTGAAAATTGTGTGATCTTCTTTACTGTGTTTCACAAATTTCAATTGATAGCAGCTAGACTGGTTTCTGAAGTGCTTTGAAACTGACCTGCAGAAAAAAGATTGTCACTTTGATCGCACAAATCAGGTCATCAGACATGATTCTTTCGTGCATGAATAATCAGAGAAGACATGTAAAAGGGATATTAAGCAGATGTGATAAGGTCTAATGTCTTGCAGTAAGAGTTACCTTGTTCATTAAAAGTATTAAATTATAGCAGCATTAAAAACTCCTTCTGCAGGATCAGATGAATCATTATCCTCTTGTATTTTTAGATCACAACCTTTACCAAGCTTTTGCCAAATAATAAAAATGTATTAGAAACATAGAAACATAGAAACATAGAAAATAGGTGCAGGAGTAGGCCATTCGGCCCTTCTAGCCTGCACCGCCATTTAATGAGTTCATGGCTGAACATGCAACTTCAGTACCCCATTCCTGCTTTCTCGCCATACCCCTTGATCCCCCTAGTAGTAAGGACCTCATCTAACTCCTTTTTGAATATATTTAGTGAATTGGCCTCAACAACTTTCTGTGGTAGAGAATTCCACAGGTTCACCACTCTCTGGGTGAAGAAGTTCCTCCGCATCTCGGTCCTAAATGGCTTACCCCTTATCCTTAGACTGTGACCTCTGGTTCTGGACTTCCCCAACATTGGGAACATTCTTCCTGCATCTAACCTGTCTAACCCCGTCAGAATTTTAAATGTTTCTATGAGGTCCCCTCTCATTCTTCTGAACTCCAGTGAATACAAGCCCAGTTGATCCAGTCTTTCTTGATAGGTCAGTCCCGCCATCCCGGGAATCAGTCTGGTGAACCTTCGCTGCACTTCCTCAATAGCAAGAATGTCCTTCCTCAGGTTAGGAGACCAAAACTGTACACAATACTCCAGGTGTGGCCTCACCAATGCCCTGTACAACTGTAGCAACACCTCCCTGCCCCTGTACTCAAATCCCCTTGCTATGAAGGCCAACATGCCATTTGCTTTCTTAACCGCCTGCTGCACCTGCATGCCAACCTTCAATGACTGATGCACCATGACACCCAGGTCTCTTTGCACCTCCCCTTTTCCTAATCTGTCACCATTCAGATAATAGTCTGTCTCTCTGTTTTTACCACCAAAGTGGATAACCTCACATTTATCCACATTATACTTCATCTGCCATGCATTTGCCCACTCACCTAACCTATCCAAGTCGCTCTGCAGTCTCACAGCATCCTCCTCGCAGCTCACACTGCCACCCAACTTAGTGTCATCCACAAATTTGGAGATACTACATTTAATCCCCTCATCTAAATCATTAATGTACAGTGTAAACAGCTGGGGCCCCAGCACAGAACCTTGCGGTACCCCACTAGTCACTGCCTGCCATTCTGAAAAGTACCCATTTACTCCTACTCTTTGCTTCCTGTCTGACAACCAGTTCTCAATCCATGTCAGTACACTACCCCCAATCCCATGTGCTCTAACTTTGCACATCAATCTCTTGTGTGGGACCTTGTCGAACGCCTTCTGAAAGTCCAAATATACCACATCAACTGGTTCTCCCTTATCCACTCTACTGGAAACATCCTCAAAAAATTCCAGAAGATTTGTCAAGCATGATTTCCCTTTCACAAATCCATGCTGACTTGGACCTATCATGTCACCTCTTTCCAAATGCACTGCTATGACATCCTTAATAATTGATTCCATCATTTTACCCACTACCGATGTCAGGCTGACCGGTCTATAATTCCCTGTTTTCTCTCTCCCTCCTTTTTTAAAAAGTGGGGTTACATTGGCTACCCTCCACTCGATAGGAACTGATCCAGAGTCAATGGAATGTTGGAAAATGACTGTCAACGCATCCACTATTTCCAAGGCCACCTCCTTAAGTACTCTGGGATGCAGTCCATCAGGCCCTGGGGATTTATCGGCCTTCAATCCCATCAATTTCCCCAACACAATTTCCCGGCTAATAAGGATTTCCCTCAGTTCCTCCTCCTTACTAGACCCCCCGACCCCTTTTATAACCGGAAGGTTGTTCGTGTCCTCCTTCGTGAATACCGAACCAAAGTACTTGTTCAATTGGTCCGCCATTTCTTTGTTCCCCGTGATGACTTCCCCTGATTCTGACTGCAGGGGACCTACGTTTGTCTTTACTAACCTTTTTCTCTTTACATATCTATAGAAACTTTTGCAATCCGTCTTAATGTTCCCTGCAAGCTTCTTCTCATACTCCATTTTCCCTGCCCTAATCAAACCCTTTGTCCTCCTCTGCTGAGTTCTAAATTTCTCCCAGTCCCCAGGTTCGCTGCTATTTCTGGCCAATTTGTATGCCACTTCCTTGGCTTTAATACTATCCCTGATTTCCCTTGATAGCCACGGTTGAGCCACCTTCCCTTTTTTATTTTTATGCCAGACAGGAATGTACAATTGTTGTAGTTCATCCATGCGGTCTCTAAATGTCTGCCATTGCCCATCCACAGTCAACCCCTTAAGTATCATTCGCCAATCCATCCCAGCCAATTCACGCCTCATACCTTCAAAGTTAGCCTTCTTTAAGTTCTGGACCATGGTCTCTGAATTAACTGTTTCATTCTCCATCCCAATGCAGAATTCCACCATATTATGGTCACTCTTCCCCAAGGGGCCTCGCACAACGAGATTGCTAATTAATCCTCTCTCATTACATAACACCCAGTCTAAGATGGCCTCCCTCCTAGTTGGTTCCTCGACATATTGGTCTAAAAAACCATCCCTTATGCACTCCAGAAAATCCTCCTCCACCGTATTGCTTCCAGTTTGGTTAGCCCAATCTATGTGCATATTAAAGTCACCCATTATAACTGCTGCACCTTTATTGCACGCACCCCTAATTTCCTGTTTGATGCCCTCCCCAACATCACTACTACTGTTTGGAGGTCTGTACACAACTCCCACTAACGTTTTTTGCCCTTTGGTGTTCTGCAGCTCTACCCATATAGATTCCACATCATCCAAGCTAATGTCCTTCCTAACTATTGCCTTAATCTCCTCCTTAACCAGCAATGCTACCCCACCTCCTTTTCCTTTTATTCTATCCTTCCTGAATGTTGAATACCCCTGGATGTTGAGTTCCCAGCCCTGAACATCCTGGAGGCACGTCTCCGTAATCCCAATCACATCATATTTGTTAACATCTATTTGCACAGTTAATTTATCCACCTTATTGCGGATACTCCTTGCATTAAGACACAAAGCCTTTAGGCTTATTTTTTTAACACCCTCTGTCCTTTTAGAATTTTGCTGTACAATGGCCCTTTTTGTTCTTTGCCTTGGGTTTCTCTGCCCTCCACTTTTCCTCATCTCCTTTCTGTCTTTTGTTTTTGCCTCCTTTTTGTTTCCCTCTATCTCCCTGCATTGGTTCCCATCCCCCTGCCATATTAGTTTAACTCCTCCCCAACAGCACTAGCAAACACTCCCCCGAGGACATTGGTTCCGATTCTGCCCAGGTGCAGACCGTCCGGATTGTACTGGTCCCACCTCCCCCAGAACCGGTTCCAATGCCCCAGGAATTTGAATCCCTCCCTGCTGCACCATTGCTCAAGCCACGTATTCATCTGAGCTATCCTGCGATTCCTACTCTGACTAGCACATGGCACTGGTAGCAATCCCGAGATTACTACTTTTGAGGTCCTACTTTTTAATTTAGCTCCTAGCTCCTTAAATTCATTTTGTAGGAACTCATCCCTTTTTTTACCTATGTCATTGGTACCAACGTGCACCACGACAACTGGCTGTTCTCCCTCCCTTTTTAGAATGTCCTGCACCCGCTCAGAGACATCCTTGACCCTTGCACCAGGGAGGCAACATACCATCCTGGAGTCTCGGTTGCGGCCGCAGAAACGCCTATCTATTCCCCTTACAATTGAATCCCCTATCACTATCGCTCGCCCACTCTTTTTCCTGCCCTCCTGTGCAACAGAGCCAGCCACGGTGCCATGAACTTGGCTGCTGCTGCCCGCTCCTGATGAGTCATCCCCCTCAACAGCACTCAAAGCAGTGTATCTGTTTTGCAGTGGGATGACCACAGGGGACCCCTGCACTACCTTCCTTGCACTACTCTTCCTGCTGGTCTTCCATTCCCTCGCTGGCTGTGGACCCTTCTCCTGCGGTAAGACCAACTCGCTACACGTGATACTCACGTTATTCTCAGCATCGTGGATGCTCCAGAGTGAATCCACCTTCAGCTCCAACTCCGCAACGCGGACCGTCAGTAGCCGGAGGTGGACACACTTCCCGCACATGTAGTCGTCAGGGACACTGGTGTTGTCCCCGTGTTCCCACATGGTACAGGAGGAGCATATCACGTGACCGAGCTGTCCTGCCATGACTTAACCCTTAGATACACTTAAATTGCCGACAACAATGTTAAAAGTTACTGACTAATAAAGAAAAAGAAAAACTACTCACCAATCAGCAGCCAATCACTTACCACGTTGGCTGTGACGTCACCTTTTGATTTCTTTCTACTTTTTTGACTTCTCTCAGCTGGAGCTGCACCGGTACGCCTCTCTCGACTCCCGCCTCTCTCGACGCTCCCCGGACTGCTGAGCCTTTTATAGGCTGCTGCCTCTCTCGACTCCCGCCTCTCTCGATGCTCCCCGGACTGCTGAGCCTTTTATAGGCCGCTGCCTCTCTGGACTCCCGCCTCTCTCGACGCTCCCCGGACTGCTGAGCCTTTTATAGGCCGCTGCCTCTCTTGACTCCCGCCTCTCTCGATGCTCCCCGGACTGCTGAGCCTTTTATAGGCCGCTGCCTCTCTCGACTCCCGCGTCTCTCGACGCTCCCCGGACTGCTGAGCCTTTTATAGGCCGCTGCCTCTCTCGACTCCCGCCTCTCTCGATGCTCCCCGGACTGCTGAGCCTTTTATAGGCCGCTGCCTCTCTCGACTCCCGCCTCTCTCGACGCTCCCCGGACTGCTGAGCCTTTTATAGGCCGCTGCCTCTCTCGACTCCCGCCTCTCTCGACGCTCCCCGGACTGCTGAGCCTTTTATAGGCCGCTGCCTCTCTCGACTCCCGCCTCTCTCGACGCTCCCCGGACTGCTGAGCCTTTTATAGGCCGCTGCCTCTCTCGACTCCCGCCTCTCTCGACGCTCCCCGGACTGCTGAGCCTTTTATAGGCCGCTGCCTCTCTCGACTCCCGCCTCTCTCGACGCTCCCCGGACTGCTTGTTGATTTGTATTCTTGTTGATTTCCCTATTTATATTCTAGTGCAGCATTACTCGTGTTTTATGAGGTTCGGAGCACTGAGTCATACAAAGCACTATATATTATTTTGCTGCTAATAAGCTGGTTTGTCCCCTTAAGGCCACACAGATCACAAGCAATGCTGGAACTGTCATCCCCTAAACCATGTATATAGTGGTCATCTGATGTCCCACTCGCAACAGCTCTCTGTGGTGGTTGGAGGTCAATCACCTCAGGCCCAGGACATCACTGCAGGAGTTTCTCAGGGCAATGTTCTGGGGGCAATCATCTTCAGCTGCTTCATCAATTACCTTTCGCCCATCATAAGGTTCAAACTGGGGATGTTCGCTGATGACTGCACTGACTTCACTTCCATTTGCAACTCCTCGGATAACGAAGCAGTCCATGCCCGCATGCAGCAAGACCTGAACAACATTCAGGGTTGGGCTGATAGGCGCAATTAACATTCGCACCACACAAGTGCCAGGCAATGACTATCTCCAACAAGCGAGAGTCTAACCACCGCCCCTTGACATACAATAATATAACCATCACCGAATCCCCCACCATCAACATCCTGGGTGTCAACATTGACCAGAAACTTAACTGGACCAGCCACATAAATACTGTGGCTACAAGATGTCAGAGGCTGGGTCTTCTATGGCAAGTGTCTCACCTCCTGACTCCCCTAAGCCTTTCCACCATCTACCAAGCACAAGTCAGGAGTGTGATGGAATACTCTCCACTTGCCTGGATGAGTGCAGCTCCAATGACGCTCAAAAAATTCCACACCATCCAGGACAAAGCAGCCTGCTTGATTGGCACCTCCACCACCACCTTAATGGGAGTTCAGCATGGATTTATGAAGGGAAGTCATGTTTGACAAATTTGCTGGAATTTTTTGAGGATGTAACAAACAGGATGGATAAAGGGGAACCAGTGGATGTGGTGTATTTGGACTTCCAGAAGGCATTTGACAAGGTGCCACATAAAAGGTTATGGCACAAGATAAAAGTTCACGGGGTTGGGGGTAATATATTAGCATGGATAGAGAATTGGCTAACTAACAAAACAGAGTCGGGATAAATGGTTCATTCTCTGGTTGGCAATCAGTAACTAGTGGAGTGCCGCAGGGATCAGTGCTGGGACCCCAACTATTTACAATCTATATTAACGACTTGGAAGAAGGGACAGAGTGTAATGTAGCCAAGTTTGCTGATGATACAAAGGTGGGAGGAAAAGCAATGTGTGAGGAGAGCACAAAAAATTTGCAAAAGGACATAGACAGGCTAGGTGAGTGGGCACAAATTTGGCAGATGGAGTATAATGTCGGAAAGTGTGAGATCATGCACTTTGGCAGAAAAAAATCAAAGAGCAAGTTATTATTTAAATGGAGAAAGATTGCAAAGTGCCACAGAACAGCGGGACCTAGGGGTACTTGTGCATGAAACACAAAAGGTTAGTAAGCAGGTACAGCAAGTGATCAGAAAGGCCAATGGAATCTAGACCTTTATTGCAAAGGGGTTGGAGGATAAAAGGGAAGTCTTGCTACGGTTATACAGGGTATTGGTGAGGCCACACCTGGAATACTGCGTGTAGTTTTGGTTTCCATATTTACGAAAGGATATACTTGCTTTGGAGGCAGTTCAGAGAAGGTTCACTCGGTTGATTCCGTAGATGAGGGGGTTGACTTATGAGGAAAGGTTGTGTAGGTTGGGCCTCTACTCATTGGAATTCAGAAGAATGAGAGCTGATCTTATCGAAACGTATAAGATTATGAGGGGGCTTGACAAGGTGGATGCAGAGAGGATGTTTCCACTGATAGGGGAGACTAGAACTAGAGGGCACGATCTTAAAATAAGTGGCCACCCATTTAAAACAGAGATAAGGAGAAATTTCTTCTCTTAGAGGGTTGTAAATCTGTGGAATTCGCTGCCTCAGAGAGCTATGGAAGCTAGGATATTGAATCAATTTAAGACAGAAATATTCAGTTTCTTAAACGATAAGCGGTTATAGAGAGCGGGCAGGGAAGTGGATCTGAGTTCATGATCAGATCAGCCATGATCGTATTAAATGGTGAAACAGGCTCGAGGGGCCATATGGCCTACTCCTGCTCCTATTTCTTATGTTCTTATGTTCTAAAACATTTACTCCCTCCACCACCAACTAAAAGATGTACTGCAGCAACTCGCCAAGGCTTCTTCAGCAGCACCATCCAAACCCGCGACCTCCACCACCTGGAATGACAAGGGCAGTAGGCGCCTGGGAGCACCAGTACCTGCAGATTCTTCTCAAAGTCACGCAACATCCTGACTTGGAAATATATCGCCCTTCCTTCATTGTCGCTGGGTCAAAATCCTGGAACTCCCTCCCTAACAGCATTATGGGAGTACCTTAACCACACGGACTGCAGCGGTTCAAGCAGGCAGCTTACAACCACCTTCTCAAGGTCAATTGTGGTTGGGCAATAAATGCTGACCTTGCCAGCGATGTCCACATCCAGAAACGAATAAAAAAAAAGAATCAAACTTGTCTTACTTCACATAAGAATTAATTTTAGGGGGAAAAAATTCTGTATAACAATACTAAAAGGCTGAACTCCCATTAAGGGTAAATTGCACACTTTTCTGGACTTTTACACTCCTCTGGCCTTTCGCTGCTCAAGGTCAGTTAATCCTCTCCTGAACAAAGAAATGGCAGACCAATTGAACAAGTACTTTGGTAAGGAGGACACAAACAACCTTCCGGATATTAAAGGGGTCAGAGGGTCGAGAAAGAAGGAGGAACTGAGGGAAATCCTTATTAGTCGGGAGATTGTGTTGGGGAAATTGATGGGATTGAAGGCCGATAAATCCCCAAGGCCTGATGGTCTGCATCCCAGAATACTTAAGGAGGTGGCCTTGGAAATAGCGGATGCATTGACAGTCATTTTCCAACATTCCATAGACTCTGGATCAGTTCCTATGGAGTGGAGGGTAGCCAATGTAACCCCACTTTTTAAAAAAGGAGGGAGAGAGAAAACTGAATTATAGACCGGTCAGCCTGACCTCGGTAGTGGGTAAAATGATGGAATCAATTATTAAGGATGTCATAGCAGCGCATTTGGAAAGAGGTGACATGATAGGTCCAAGTCAGCATGGATTTGTGAAAGGGAAATCATGCTTGACAAATCTTCTGGAATTTTTTGAGGATGTGTCCAGTAGAGTGGACAAGGGAGAACCAGTTGATGTGGTATATTTGGACTTCCAGAAGGCTTTCGACAAGGTCCCACACAAGAGATTAATGTGCAAAGTTAAAGCACATGGGATTGGGGGTAGTGTGCTGACGTGGATTGAGAACTGGTTGTCAGACAGGAAGCAAAGAGTAGGAGTAAATGGGTACTTTTCAGAATGGCAGGCAGTGACTAGTAGGGTAACACAAGGTTCTGTGCTGGGGCCCCAGCAGTTTATATTGCACATTAATGATTTAGACGAGGGGATTAAATGTAGTATCTCCAAATTTGTGGATGACACTAAGTTGGGTGGCAGTGTGAGCTGCGAGGAGGATGCTATGAGGCTGCAGAGTGACTTGGATAGGTTAGGTGAGTGGGCAAATGCATGGCAGATGAAGTATAATGTGCATAAATGTGAGGTTATCCACTTTGGTGGTAAAAACAGAGAGACAGACTATTATCTGAATGGTGACAGATTAGGAAAAGGGGAGGTGCAACGAGACCTGGGTGTCATGGTACATCATGCAGGTACAGCAGGCGGTTAAGAAAGCAAATGGCATGTTGGCCTTCATAGCACGGGGATTGAGTACAGGGGCAGGGAGGTGTTACTACAGTTGTACAGGGCCTTGGTGAGGCCACACCTGGAGTAATGTGTACAGTTTTGGTCTCATAACTTGAGGAAGGACATTCTTGCTATTGAGGGAGTGCAGCGAAGGTTCACCAGACTGATTCCCGGGATGGCAGGACTGACATATCAAGAAAGACTGGATCAACTGGGTTTGTATTCACTGGAGTTCAGAAGAATGAGAGGGGATCTTATAGAAACGTTTAAGATTCTGATGGGTTTAGACAGGTTAGATGCAGGAAGAATGTTCCCAATGTTAGGGAAGTCCCGAACCAGGGGTCACAGTCTAAAGATAAGGGGTAAGCCATTTAGGACCGAGATGCGGAGGAACTTCTTCACCCAGAGAGTGGTGAACCTGTGGAATTCTCTTCCACAGAAAGTTGTTGAGGCCAATTCACTAAATATATTCAAAAAGGAGTTAGATGTAGTCCTTACTACTAGGGGGATCAAGGGGTATGGCGAGAAAGCAGGAATGGGGTACTGAAGTTGCATGTTCAGCCATGAACTCATTGAATGGCGGTGCAGGCTCGAAGGGCCGAATGGCCTACTCTTGCACCTATTTTCTATGTTTCTAATATCTTGCCTAAGGCCATTCTCGAGTGTCACATCATTCTCTCTGTTAGAATGTTTTTTTGTATCCATGGTGAATACCAGTGCAGGCGTCTCAGTGCCACAACACTGGTGTACCACATTGAATACAAGGTGGTGTATCTCAGGGGTCAACCCCCTGTATTAGATCTGTGTGGACCAGACACAGGTCTGTATTGGGTCTGGAAGTCAAGGGTCTTGGCCACTAATTTATAGTCAGCACTGAGGAGGAATATAAAAAAGAAAAAAAGACTTGCATTTATATAGAACCTTTCATGCCATCCCAAATCACTTTACAGCCAATAAAGTACTTTTAAAGTTTAGTCACTGTTGTAATCGGCACAGCCAATTTACGCACAGCAAGCTCCCACATCTAAATCATTAATGTACAATGTAAACAGCTGGGGCCCCAGCATAGAACCTTGCGGTACCCCACTAGTCACCGCCTGCCATTCTGAAAAGTACCCATTTACTCCTACTCTTTGCTTCCTGTCTGACAACCAGTTCTCAATCCACGTCAGCACACTACCCCCAATCCCATGTGCTTTAATTTTTGCGCATTAATCTCTTGTGTGGGACCTTGTCGAAAGCCTTCTGGAAGTCCAAATATACCACATCAACTGGTTCTCTCTTGTCGACTCTACTGGAAACACCCTCAAAAAATTCCAGAAGATTTGTCAAGCATCATTTCCCTTTCACAAATCCATGCTGACTTGGACCTATCATGTCACCTCTTTCCAAATGCGCTGCTATGACATCCTTAATAATTGACTCCATCATTTTACTCACTACCGATGTCAGGTAGTGGGTAAGCTTTAGAGTTTGAGGCTTGTGAAAGTGGCCAGGACATTTTCTCAGATTGGAGACTCTTTCCTGCCAGCTGAAGCTCACTGACTGAGATTGGGGCATCAAGCGACTGTCTGCTTATTTGACAGATTTGTGGGAGGGGGAAGCTTGGATAGATATCGTGCAGTTTTTTGTCGATTGACTTAAGATAGTTTATTGTGTCTAAGCAAGCTGCAGGTTTACTGTTCAATTAATGGGGTAGTTTTGACTGTGAAATCGTGTAAAATGGGTAATAGCAAATAGGCAGTCCATTTTATAACTCGACCGATTTTTATTTACATTGACTTCAATGGAAATAAAAATCAGGAGAGGTGTAAAACGGGATGATCACCCATTTTAAATTATTGCACAAAGTTAAAATTACCCCTTATGAGTGCCGAAGGCTGCCTGGTTATTACAAATTCCCTTGAGCTCCGATGTCCTTTGGGGCTGTGAAATGAAAATCAAGTGTCTTCTGTGAAGAGTGTACGATCTGCCTCATCAGATTACTGCGGAGATGGTGAAGAAGAAACCTACCCCACTGTTTTATAATGGCACGAAGGTTGTACCGTGTAATGCATTATGTCCGATTTTGCTGCTCAGATAGAGCTGTGTTAAAACTGGCCTGACACACAATCCAATAGCTATGGTGAGAAAAGTTTGCTTATTGACAGCAGCTTGTAAATTCCCAGCTGCCAACCAGCAGGAAATATTTGGCTTACTTCCTCTTGTTATTTTTACACTTGAAGTGTGACAGAAATCTGCATGTGTGAAAAAGTGTAGTGCTGGAAATGAAGTGTCTGCAGAGTGACTGACCTAATTCAAAACTAAATGAACAGAATGCATTATTATATTATGATATTAATTGCTATCCAGGAGGGCAAAATCCAGGGCCTGGAGTGCACCTGTCTTGGTTGACCTGGGAGTAGTGAATTGTGGGCCCTGTGGCTGAGTGATCAGGATCTGAGCTCGATGCCGGCAGGAATGCGCAGTGAGGGGCGAAGCTTGGCGATGAAGTCAGGAGGCAGTGAGCCTGGGGCTGTGGCCAGGAGCACTGGCGTTTTCTCCCGGGAAATTATCCCTGGTGGTTTGGGGGACGCTGTCTCGGCAGTGTCGCGCCCGTGATTAGTGCCTCAGACCGGCGCGCAACCGGCAATTGCCGCGTGCGCCGACCCCTTACCACCCTGTGGGGGAAATTGCCCCACGGGTCGCGAGATGTCGCGGGTGGATGTCAAAGCCAGCTTCAGGTGTCGCCACCGGGCGCCCCGGGCCGCCATCTTTATTTATCGGCCGACACTTGGTTCAGTCCGACAATAACAACCCTCGCGTCAACTGGGCCACCATCGTGCAGCCTGGTGCTCCATTTTGGGTTCTGAGCTGCTTGCCCGGTCGATCGCATCCCTGGTGGCCCAGTGGTGGTGCAGAGCGGAAGGGGAAGGGCATTGTAGCGTGTCAGTAGCGCTGGCCTGCTCTGCGTGACACCGGACTCGATACTCTCAAAGGAAGCAGAGTGCCGGAGACAGCGCTCCCTTCCATTGAGGAGCTTACGACCAATTCCGCGTTGGGGGCGGGACCTCCGTGTTTACAACCGGCGTAGGACCCAATTTGCATATTTAAGAAGCCTCCCAGTGGAAAAACGGGTGAAGGCTGCTTGCTCCTTTACAGGCTGCATGAAAATTGCGTCATTGGGCCTTGTGCATCAGTGGGCCGGACCCTTCCCCCCTCCCGCACCCCTATTTTCAAGTTGCAAATCGCCCCCATGACCCATTGAAGGGGTTCTACAGTATTATAGGACTACAAACACACTTTCACAGAGATGCAAACCTTTAGTAATAAAGATAGATTAATATGTAGCATTGTAGAGTGTGCTGTCAAACAGTGGAAATGTGGAAATGCATTTGTGGAGAAGGTATGTAGAACAGCACAATCCTGCAACGGTTCACAGTGGCGGGCCCACCACCTTCTCAGGGCAACTTAAGGATGGACAATAAATGTGACTTTGCCAGTGTCGCTGATAGCTCAAGGAAAAAAAGGACATGTAGGTTGGAAATGTAACAGCACAGAAAGTAGTACAGAAGTAGGTGCAGAAAGTGAAAATTGTATCACCTTAGCTACAAATGGTATTATTCATTTTATAATGTTGAATCTGAAGGTTTATTGGGATTGTGCTAAGGCCTGAATGCATCGTAGATATATACATAACATTTCCCCAGGTTGTGTTTTTATTTTACTTATATGTTGAAGGTTTTTGGTTCCTCATGTTATAATAAATCATTCCTTGTATTCGGTTATTTTTGGTATTATCAATATATACATGCAAGAAACCGGGGGTGATGGTGGGGGGCGAATTTTAACTCACTCCCTCATAACAGGCGGGATGGGGGCGAGATTGGGGGTGTTAAATCGACAAACGCTGCTTCCGTTGTAACCGTAGCGGGTTTGGGGGCATCCAAGTAAACTGCTCTGGAGAGGCGGGTCAGTGATTCTAAGATTTAAATAAGGGCTCCGATCCTCGGACTTCGGCAGCTATTGAAATTTAACGTTGGTCGGCCGGGTTTCCCAGGCCTCGGGAAACCAGCCAACTAAAGGGACGCGGGAGCTGCCAGACCCATCAGCAAAGTGCTGTTTAGAGCACTGGTTGTGGGCCAGGAGGAGCAGGAGTACTCCCCTCAACCGCTCAAGCAAATCCCCTGCCACATTCGGCTGACCCCCCCCCGCCCCCCGCCCTCTCACCACCAACCGGCGATGTTTCTCTGCCCCTCCTTCCTGATTACCGGTCTGACAAACCCATCACCCCCTCCTCCCCCTACAAACCCACAATGTGCCGGGGACAAAACCCAATGGTTCCAGTCTGCGGCCCTCAAAGGCTCACTCTCCTGCCCGGCAGTCGGTCCATCTGACTGGCTGCCGGGCAGGAAACGGAGTAAAGAATGATAATGAGGTCTTGCCATTAGATTCACATTCCGACATTTCCAGGTTTCCCTCCAAAAACTTGTGCCCCCTCCGCTCCCTCCTCATAAATATTGGAGCCCTGTAGAGATCTTTGATGCTATAAATGTTATTCCAACTCTTAGTTACTTTATTAACTTGCAGAGCTCTAAAAGCTGTATACAGGTTGAACCTCCCTTAACTGGCACCCTCAGGACTTGGCCTGTGCCGAATAAGGGATTTTACCGAATGAGGGGAGATCAGCGGCCCGAGGTCGGGTGGGGGGGGTGGAGAGGAGGTCAGCGCCCCGGCAGGCCCGAAGTGTTGATGGGCTCGCGGTGGGTCGAGTGTTGGTGCGGCTCCAGAGAGTGTCGGCACGGCCCCAGCAGGCCTAGTGTTGCCGCGGCCCCAGCGGGCCTAGTGTTGCCACGGCTCCAGCGGGCCAAGTGTCGGCACGGCCCCAGCGGGCCTAGTGTTGCCGCGGCCCCAGCGGGCCTAGTGTTGCCGCGGGCCAAGTGTCGGCACAAGTCAGGGTGGAAGTCGGCCGCGTTCTGCGCATGCGCCGCCGGAGTCATACCGGACGAGGGGTGGTGCAGGAGAAGGGAGTCCCGAATAAGGGAGGTCCAACCTGTGTAACCAAATGAAAATTAAACATTTCCATGGTGGATGGTTGACATCATAAATATTCAGGTTTGTGTCCTTCCAACTTTGACACTCAGACCTGACTGATCGGACATTAGTCTCCTCCCTTTGCTGACCACAAAAATCCTGGGGTATAAATTGCCCCCCGCCCAAAACGGGGCTCTCCCACCTCTTATGAATGGCTTTTACCGCAGCTGCGGTTCAGGTCGCCTCTTGAGCCTCTTGTTGTGCTTTTTTCCCTTGGCTCCAGAAATCGCTCTTAATGGGGGCGGTGGCAACACTTGAGGGGCAGATACGGGACGGTGACAAACTTGAGGGGAAGATACGGGACGGTGACAACACCTGAGGGGAAGATACGGGACGGTGACAACACCTGAGGGGAAGATACGGGACGGTGACAACACCTGAGGGGCGGAGACGCGGCGGTGGCAACACCTGAGGGGCGGAGACGCGGCGGTGGCAACACCTGAGGGGCGGACGTTGGGTGCGGAGCGGAGTCAGCGTCGCAGTGATGTCATCACGGCGCCGCATCACCACGGCTCTCCCCTTCACTTAAAGGGGAGAGCCTCCACGATTTAAAGACTTGGGCCAACCAGGGAGGATTTCGGCCAGGCCAGTGGCCCGGCAACCAAGAGGGGCTGCCAGGCGGCCTGTTGGCGGCCCGGCCAGTCGGCTGACAAATTTTTTTAAAATGGCGGCAGCAACAGCGCTTCCTCCCCTTTAAGGGAAGCCGCACTGCCATTGCAGAAGGCCACAGCCTCACTGGACCACTGGGACAAAACAGGTTTTGGGCACCGCCGGGTGGGCCGAAGATTTTCCGAAGGGAATGTCGCCGTCGGGTGGTTGGATCGGCAGTGCGCACAGTGATGACACGCTTACCACGGATCGGCAGCAGTGGAGCGGTAGCGGGGGGGGGGGGGATCGGGGCACTGTTGGGAAAACCTGAGAGGGCAATTGGGGCTATCAGTGGCCATTCCAGGAAAAGTCGGCGGCCACTCCACTCCGCAGCGTGGCCGCTGGATTTGCGGTGGTAACAGGCCTTAAGGAGAGGGGAAATTTTGGCCCCCCCTATGTGGAATGAGTTTGGGCAATTTTAACCCAGTTCCAAGTAGCTTTGTCAAAGCACACACTGCTTATACTTCAACACTAAAGTAGCCAAATTAATTAACTGTCCAAACTAATCAACTGTGCAAATTAGTAGGCTAGCATTGCAGTATTATTCCACCCGAATGATCATAAAATGTCTTCTAAATTAACTTGTGCCACTGTGCATTTGATTAGCATTATTTCAGGAAGATTGACCAATCAACTCTTGCTGGTCCCTAATTGGTTGCTGTATTGTGTAAATTGAGAGTGCAAACTTGTCCAGGCTTAATTCCCAGTAGGTACATTTGTTCTTCTGGCTAATCTATTGTGTGCCCTTCTCCTCTGTTGCACCTTTTGAGGCAGAGCTATCCAGCACAGCGCTGAAGTTTGGAATTCTCTTCCTTTAGGTGCCTCCTCTGTCCTCCAAAAGCCTTTGTGAAGCTACTCACTTTTACTGCCTTTGATATCTCTAACTTCCGTTCATTCTTATGTGTCATAGCTTTCCCAGGGATGTTATTGTGAAAGGCACTATAAAAATGAAAATTGTTGAGTGGAATTCAGGCAAGAGGTGTGTAACTGCCAGCAGGAAATGGTCTTGCACCACTTTCCCTTCACACTGCTGACTGTGTAAGTGCATCTGCAAAAGAGGGAATTTTAAAAAGTTAATTTGTTTAATATTTTTAATCTTAGTGGAAAGCCAACTATCACAATGGGGGAAATTTTGAGGAAAAGGGACAGTAGCTGAAAATGGTGGGGAATGACTTACTGCCCAGTTCTCACTGACTTTATGGCACACGCGCTGTGCACACTCCGTCTAGTTTCAGCTGGACGTTCACTTTAAGAGGAGTGATTTTACCCGGCCCTTACCCACCTCCCGAATGGATCCCCCCTCCATGACCTAACACAGTCTGGCCGATATTGTGCCAGCCTGGAGCTAGCGAGCTGCCCGGGGCATGGTAATTCTGCCCGGCCTTCAAAATGATTGACACCTCCCCTCAGCCCTAATGGGCGGCCAACTGATAGCATAGAGACGTGGAACAAATTTTGACTAACTTTAAAAATTACTAATATTACGTGACAGTGTGTTGTCCATGCATGTCTTCCTGGGTTACGGTTTCCCTAGCTTGAGAGTGCCAGGGTGTGGCGGCTTAAAATGGTCGCTCACCACTCCAAGTAAACGTGAAACTGTTGTTAGTAGTACAATATGCTTGTTTTATTTGGTCTCCGGATGTGGGTGACACTGGCAAGGCTGCATTTATTACCCATTGCTCGCTGCCCTGAGAAGATGGTGGTCGACCACTTTCTGGTTTTGCGGTTGGGGCATTCAGCGGGCTTTACAAGTTAACTACATAGTCATGAGACTGGAGTCATATGTAAGTGAAACTATAGGATTGGCAGGGTTCCTTCCCTGAAATATATATGTCAACTAATTGTTTTTTTTTAAACAAACAAAGTTTTCCTCATAATTTTTCTGGTGCCAGCTCAGAAATGACCAGAATTCAGTTTGACAACATGCCTTGGTGGACTTCCCTCTGGGGTTTGCAGTCAGGTACCAATACCATAACAGTACTGTACCCAATGGTAGCACCCTGAGTTATCTGCTTGTGTTGTAATAAATGCTGTTTGACCCTATGTTACAGTGTTCATGTTTATTACAGATAGCCATTTACACCAACATACTCGGGACATGCACCTTTGTTCATCTCCCCTAACTTTTTCCGGTAAATCTTAGTGTCCACTTCCCCTTTTTTGTAATTCCTTGGGATATGTCCCTGAATTAAAGGCACTGCAAGTTGTTCTTCTAGTATTGTTGTGGTATTCTTCTGAATTACAGCATTAAAAAGAAAAGAATAATCGATTACTGCACAGAGAAAGCAATAAAATACATGTTTTAAAAAAAAAAAATGTCTCAAGCTTTTAGTGGCCTACAGTGCTGCTGATACTGAGCCATTCAGACTAGGAAGATTCCAATTTGACCTCCTGTCTGTTCTGAGTTAGGGGATGTAAGTCCAGGCGGCTATAGGAAAGCCGCGACACCCCTAAGAAGGGAAACAGTGGTGAGGGTTTCTGTTGATGATTAATATCCAGCATACGCAGATACAAAGTGCTGTGCATGGACATTAAGTGAGAACAGCTTTGAGCTCGACTGTGGTACCGCTAAGAAAGGTTCACTTGGGTGAGGGGTGGGGGAGTGAAGGAACTGTACCCCAGCAAGAATCTGCATCTTCAGAAGAAGAGAGAAATTTGTGGGAACATTTCTACTTAATTGATTTAACCTGAGAGGTCTTGATTTGCATAGTAGTCGTCATCATCATCATCATCATAGGCAGTCCCTCTGAGTCGAGGATAACTTGCTTCCACTCTAAAAGTGAGCTCTCAGGTGACTGAAGAGTCCAGTGTGGGACCTACAGTCTCTGTCACAGGTGGGGCAGACAGTGGTTGAAGGAAAGGGTGGTCGGGGAGCTTCGATTGACGCACGTTTCTTCCGCTGTCTACACTTGGTTTCTGCTTGTTCTCGGCGATGGGACACAAGGTGCTCAGCATCCTCCCAGATTCTTCTCCTCCACTTTTGGGGGGGTCATGGGCCAGGGATTCCCAGGAGTCGGTGAGGATGTTGCACTTTGTCAAGGAGGTTTTGGATACTCTCAAAGTCTCCTTGACAACCGCATAGTCATGAGACTGGAGTCCTTGAAGCGTTTCCTCTGCCCACCTGGGGCGCGCTTGCTGTGTCGAAGCTCCGCGTTGAGCGCTTGCTGAGGGAGCCTCGTGTCGGACAGGCGGACAATGTGGCCCAGCCAACAGAGCTGATCGAACGTGGTCAATGCTTCGATGCTGGGGATGTTGGCTTGAGCAAGAACACTGACGTTGGTGCATCTGTCCTGCCAATGAATTCGCAGGATCTTGCGGAGGTAGCTGAGGTAGTACTGTTGTGTATCTGTAAAGCATGCACTCCCATGTTCCGCCACCAGGGAGTGCATCCTCTGAAGTCCCAAGGGATCCCAGCATCCCTTGGGAGCACTGCATATAAGCTGGCCCCTAAGGCCTATTCCTCACTCTGGAGCGTCTTGATAAAGACTGAGGTCACTGTTACTTTAACCTCCCTGTGTGCAGTCTCATCTGTGTTAGGAACACAACAACTGGCGACGAGTATACGAATCCAATGCAAAGATGCAGCAAATTGAGAGCATCCTGGAGAAGTTCTTGGAGGGTGAGGACTGGGAAGCCTATGTCGAACGGCTAGACCAGCACTTTGTAGCCAACGAGCTGGATGGAGAAGGAAGCGCTGCAAAATGGAGAGCGGTCCTCCTCACGGTCTGCGGGGCACAGGGTGCCCATACCTCATGAAGAATCTTCTGGCTCCGGTGAAACCCATAGATAAGTCATATGAGGAGCTGTGTACACTGGTTCGGGAGCATCTTAACCCGTGGAAGAGCGTGCTGATGGCGAGGTATCAGTTCTACACGTGCCAGCGATCTGAAGGTCAGGAAATGGCGAGCTACGTTGCCGAGCTAAGGCGACTTGCAGGACAATGTGAGTTTGATACTAACCACCACATGGCAGAGGAAGATCTGTCCATGGTGGATCAAAGCAATTTCGAGCCTCAGAGAGAGGAGTCAGATGCTGAAGTACACGGGGTGCACACATTTTCGACGAAATGTCCATCTATAATGCTAAATGTAAAATTGAATGACTTACCCGTAGCCATGGAACTGGACACTGGCGCTAGCCAATCCATCATGAGTAAAAATATGTTTGGGAGACTGTGGTGCAACAAGGCACTCAGACCAGCCCTGAGCCCCATCCACACAAAACTGAGAACGTACACCAAAGAGCTTATCACTGTCCTGGGCGGCGCCATGGTCAAGGTCACCTACGAGGGCACGGTGCATGAACTGCCACTCTGGATTGTCCCGGGCGATGGCCCTACATTGCTTGGAAGGAGCTGGCTGGGAAAAATACGCTGGAACTGGGATGACATCCGAGCGCTATCACATATCGATGAGGCCTCATGTACCCAGGTTCTTAACAAATTTCCTTCCCTTTTTGAGCCAGGCATTGAAAACTTTTCCGGGGTGAAAGTGCGGATCCACTTGGTCCCAGAGGCACGACCCATTCACCACAAGGTGCGAGCGGTACCTCACATGATGAGGGAGAGAGTGGAAATTGAGCTGGATAGGCTGCAATGCGAGGGCATCATCTCCCCAGTGGAATTCAGCGAGTGGGCCAGCCCGATTGTTCCAGTACTCAAAAGTGATGGAGCGGTCAGGATTTGCGGCGATTATAAAGTAACTATTAGTCGTTTCTCGCGACAGGACCAATACCCGCTACCTAAGGCAGACGATCTATTTGCGACGCTGGCAGGAGGCAAGACGTTCACCAAGCTCGACCTGACTTCGGCCTACATGACGCAGGAGCTGGAGGAGTCTTCGAAGGGCCTCACCTGCATCAACAAGCACAAGAGACTGTTCATCTATAACAGATGCCCGTTTGGAATTTGGTAGGCTGCAGCGATCTTCCAGAGAAACATGGAGAGCCTACTCAAGTCAGTACCATGCACGGTGGTTTTTCAAGACGACATATTGATCACGGGTCGGGACACCGTTGAGCACCGACAAAACCTGGAGGAGGTCCTCCAGCGACTGGATCGCGTAGGGCTGCGACTGAAGAGGTCGAAATGCGTCTTCATGGCAACAGAAGTGGAGTTTTTGGGGAGAAAGATCGCGGCAGACGACATTCGGCCCACAGACGCCAAGACAGAGAGGCTATCAGGAATGCGCACAGGCCACAGAATGTCACTGAGTTGCGGTCGTTCCTGGGACGACTCAACTATTTTGGTAACTTCCTACTGGGGTTAAGCACCCTCTTAGAGCCCCGACATGTGTTATTGCATAAAGGTGAGAACTGGGTATGGGGAAAAAACTATTTAATTGCTTTTGAGAAAGCCAGAAACATTTTATGCTCCAACAAGCTGCTTGTATTGCATAACCTGTGTAAAAGACTTGTGCTAGCATGTGATGCGTTTTCGTACGGCATCGGGTGTGTTTACAACAAGCTAACATTGCGGGGAATTTGCAACCTGTCGCCTATGCCTCCAGGAGCTTGTCCAAGGCCGAGAGGGCCTCCAGCATGATTGAGAAAGAGGCATTAGCATGTGTGTTCGGGGTAAAGAAAATGCATCAGTACCTGTTTGGCCTCAAATTTGAGCTGGAAACCAAATCACAAGCCTCTCATATCCCTGTTTGCTGAAAACAAGGGGATAAATACTAATGCCTCAGCCTGCATACAAAGGTGGGCACTCGCGCTATCAGCGTATTAGTATACCATCCGCCACAGGCCAGGCACCGAGAACTGTGCGGATGCTCTCAGTCGGCTACCTTTGCCCACCACGGGGGTGAAAATGGCGCAGCCTGCAAACTTGTTGTTGGTGGCGCAGCCCTCAGACTTGTTGATGGTCATGGAAGCGTTTGAAAATGATAAATCACCTGTCACGGCCCGCCAGATTAGGACTTGGACCAGCCAAGATCCTCTGCTGTCCCTCGTAAAAAACTGTGTACTGCATGGGAGCTGGGCCAGCATCCCCGTTGAAATGCAAGAGCCAATCGAGTCATTCCAGCGGCGAAAGGACGAGCTGTCCATTCAGGCAGACTGCCTGTTGTGGGGTAACCACGTAGTGCTACCCAAAAAGGGCAGGGAGATTTTCATCTCTGATCTGCACAGCACACACCCGGGTATAGTAATGATGAAAGCAATAGCCAGATCCCACGTGTGGTGGCCCGGTATCGACTCTGACTTAGAGTCTTGTGTACGGCAATGCAGCGCGTGTGCTCAGTTGAGCAACGCGCTCAGAGAGGCACCACTAAGTTTGTGGTCCTCGCCCTCCAGACCATGGTCGAGGATTCATGGCGACTATGCGGGCCCATTTCTCGGTAAAATGTTCCTGGTGGTGGTGGATGCTTTTTCAAAATGGATTGAATGTGAAATAATGTCAGGAAGCACCGCCACCGCCACCATTGAAAGCCCGAGGGCAATGTTTGCCACCCACGGCCTGCCTGAAATACTGGTCAGTGACAACGGGCCATGTTTCACCAGTGCCGAATTTAAAGAATTCATGACCCGCAATGGAATCAAACATATTACCTCGGCCCCGTTTAAACCAGCCTCCAATGGGCAGGCAGAGCGGGCAATACCAACTATCAAACAGAGCCTTAAATGAGTCACAGAAGGCTCACTACAAACCCGCCTGTCTCGAGTACTGCTCAGCTACCACACGAGACCCCACTTGCTCACAGGGGTGCCCCCGGCTGAGCAACTCATGAAAAGGACACTTAAAACCAGACTCTCGCTGGTTCACCCCAATCTGCATGATCAGGTAGAGAGCAGGCAGCAGCAACAAAATGTAAACAATGATTGCGCCAGTGTGTCACGGGAAATTGATCTGAATGCCCCTGTGTATGTGCTAAACTATGGACATGGTCCCAAGTGGATCGCGGGCACGGTGATAGCTAGGGCGTAGGGTGTTTGTCGTCAATCTAGACAATGGACAAATTTGCAGAAAGCGCCTGTACCAAACGAGGCTGCGGTTCACAGACTGCGTTGAACGACCCACAGCAGACACGCACCTTTTTCGAGCCCACAACACACAACCAAAGGATCAACAACACCACACCGGACCAGGAAATCGAACCCATGATGCCCAACAGCCCATCAAGGGCAGGCACACTCAGCAGCCCTGCAGGGCCAACAACACACCAGCCCAGCAAGGGCACAGCCAACACACCAGAACAGACATTTGTACCGAGGCGGTCCACCAGGGAAGGAAAGGCTCCCGACCGCCTCACCTTGTAAATAGTTTTCACTTTGACTTTGACGGGGCGTGATGTTGTGTATCTGTAAAGCATGCACTCCCATGTTCCGCCACCAGGGAGCGCATCCCCTGAAGTCCCAAGGGATCCCAGCATCCCTTCGGAGCACTTTATATAAGCTGACCCCTAAGGCCTGTTCCTCACTCTGGAGTGTCTGAATAAAGACTGACGTCACTGTTACCTTAACCTCCCTGTGTGCAGTCTCATCTGTGTTAGGAACACAACAGGTACTTCTTCAGCTTTTTGAGGTGCCTGCTGTGTATATAGTCCACATATCTAAGCCATATAGCAGGGCGGGTATCACTACTGCCCTGTCGACCATAAGCTTGGTGCTGGATATGAGGTCCTGGTCTTGAAACACCACACGTAATAGTGTAATTGCAAGAGCTGTCGTCACATTTATATCAAAGAAAACAAATTTCCCAAGCAGGCTGATAATTGATAACATGATTAATCGTTCCAAACTAACGCCAGGATGTCACATGTTTCTGTGCTCAACAGTGATTTATGAAGTTATTCATTGCACTCTAGGTGTCAGATTGGTTAGTATCTCATCTTGTAGTACAAGGCATGTGACATTTCCAGTGCATTCACATAGCTGACAAAACAAATATTACGGTTGGCTGTATCTCAAACCTTTTTCCTATCCTGTTTATACATTTCATCATCAGCACTTCGGACTGAGACACTGTTCAATGCATCAGTCCTCTGACCCGCGATACTGTCCTGTATACATGCAGAACGAGCCCTCAAAATTCAGGCTGCTATTATGCCAGCACAATCAGACCCTGCTGTGCTGCCCACATGACCAACTCCACAACTTGGCATGGTGGGGTTAGAACTCTCTGGGTCACTTATTCGGAACCAGAACCACTACACTACTGCATTTAATATTACTACTGAGTAAATAGGTCCTTTTCATTCAGCTCTTAACCAAAATATGAGGGTGCCGAAATTGCACCTTCTGATTAAGGCCTCTGGCCGCCTGAAAGCGACTTTGTCAAGGAGGCTTTGGGAGTGTCCTTAAAGCGTTCCCTCTGCCCACCTGGGGCTTGCTTGCCGGGGCGGCGTGGAACAGCCGCTGAGTCTTCACGGAGCGGCCGCAATTTTAAACATTGTCCTTCCTCGGGGTCGGAGCGGTGTAGGGGACTGCTCCACCTGTTTTCCCGCCGTGGCATGCACGCGCCAACCCCTTACTGACTAGTAACGAGTCCTTCCTGAAATTGCCCTGCGGGAAATATCCCTTTTGCGGAATTTTCCCGCGGGAGCAGTGCCGCTGCCGATCGGTGCCCCCAACAGCTTTTTCTGTTGGTGCACTCCTTGATGGTTGGCGGCGCAGCCACCCTTAAAGGGGAGGTGGTGCTGCCGGTGACACCATTTTATTTTGTATTGTCGGCCGACTGCCTGGTCAGCGCGACAATTATGCCCCCGGGTTCAGCAGGGCCGCTAACAGGCAGCCCGGCACCCCCTCTTGGGTGCCAGGCCGCTAGCCTGGCCGAAACCCTCCTTGGTGACCCAGTAGATCTAACTGAAAAATATGCAGAGTTCGCAGCAGCTCTCCCCTTTAAGTGAAGGGGAGGGACGTTGTAACGCGTCAGCGAGACACGGCCCGTCATCAGCGCTGCAAGGGCACATCCGCCCTTCAGCCACCACAACATCTGCCCAGTCAGAAAAAAAACTTCAAAGTGCCGAATATCGACGGCATCTCCGCTACATGGGTTGCGGCAGAGAAAAACGTTTGTTAAAAAAAAAGGAGGGTTTCGGGCGGTGGGCTATTTCAGCCCCGAGGAATAGAGCATCTTAAATTTTTCAGTAATAGGAAACTTAGAATATTTATAGTACAACTCAAGTTACCAAAACACTTTCTTGCTTAAACAAACTGATTTTTGTTGTAACAGTGAACATGGTTTAGAAATTCTCACTTTTCAAAATAAGCTCCGATTTCCCCAACTACAAACGCAAACAGCAATTCTTCAGGGCATGTTTTGACAAAAGAAAAAGTAAATACAGTCGTTCAGAAGTGCCATGAAAATGTTTGGTGGCAAAACACGTCAGCGATCCCCTGGCAATAAATTACTGTAGCCAATGGCAGCGCCCTGAGTTATCTGCTTGTGTTGTGACAAATGCTGTTTGACCCCATGCTAAAGTGTTCACGTTTATTACAGACAGCCAGTCACACCAACACACTCGGGACATGCACCTTTGTTGATCTCTCCTAACCTTTTCCCATAACTCTTGCTTAGTGTCCGCTTCCCCTTTTTTTGGTTAATTAATTTCTCCTTCATTAATTTAGTCTGCAAGGGCTTGATTTTCAAAGTAATGTAGTAGCAAGAGATTTTATCAAAGAAAACAAATTTCCCAAGCAGGCTGAAAATTGATAGCATGAGCAATTGTTCCAAACTAACGGCAGGACTTCACATGTTTCTGTGCTCAACAGTGATTTCTGAAGTTATTCATTAGGTGTCAGATTGGTTCGTATCTCACCTTGAAGTACAAGGCTTGTGACATTCCCAGTGCATTCACAAAACTGACAAAATATCTGTATCTCGAGCCTGTTTCCTATCCTGTTTACACATTTCATTGTAATCGGACTGAGACACTGTTCAGTGCATCAGCCCTCTGACCCGAGATACTGTCCTGTGTACAAGCTGAAACAGCCCTCAAAATTCAGGCTGCATATTATGCCAATACAATCGGCCCCTGCTATGCTGCCCACATGACCAATTGCAAATTCAATTCCACAACTTGGCATAGAGGGGTTAGAACTCTCTGGGTCACTCGTTCGGAACCACGACTGCACGTGATACTACTGTTGAGCAAAAATGTTGCTTTCATTCAGCTCTTGTCAAAGCATGAGGAATAGAGCATCTCAGTAATAGGAAACTGAGAACATTTATAGAACAACACAATTTAGCAAAATACTTCCTTGCTTAAACAAACTGCTTTTTTTGTAACAGTGGACATGGTTTAGAAATTCTCACTTTTCAAAAACATCTCTGATTTCCCCAACTACAGACCCAAACAGCAAACCCTCAGGGCATGTCTTGCCAAAAGAGAAAGTCAGTCGTCCAGAAATGGCATGAAAATGTTTGGTGGCAAAATACGCCACCGATCCCCCGGCAATAAATTGCAAACTATGGGATGTTCTAGATGGCAGCCTAAGAGGTGGAACCTATCGACAAATCTATTAATAAGCTTTAGAGTTCAAGAACTGCACATTGAATTGTTCAGTAGTTGTATATTGGATATATTTACCAAGTGCTATTTATTAATTCTTCTCTAGAAAAGAAGCTATTTAAAAGAATGATTTTGCAAAGGAGTTTACATATTTAAGTACTGTGAGAAACAAATTAAAGTTTCTTTTTAAAATAAAAAACACTAATTAATCCAAAAGTAACATTTGGCTGGTGGGGGAAGTTGGTAATTAAGAAGTACTTATGCTTTCCTCATAATTTTTAAAGCTGTGCTGCATGTTATAGCTACAAAAGATCTCCATAGAAAAATTAGCAATGGATATATTAATATCATTTACACTGATCTTCCATTGAAAAATCTAACAAAATACTACTTATCGAAGTATTTTCAGCTTTACTCTTTTGTATTCTTCACCTAAGGATATAATTGAGTAAACAGGGTCGGGCTATAATTCAACATATTGCCTTGGGTGCAGAAATGACACTGCAATAATTTCTCCAGCCTCTTGCTTGGGCCATTATTCTTAGTCCCTCTCTAGTTCCCAGTGCAGCAGTTTGTCAATAACTGCAGTCAATGTTTATAGAACATCTCATTGCCAAATCCATAGATGAGCAGTCTTGATTCAAGATCATTTTTGGCAATCTGATTCATTCAGTCTTTCATTCATTCTTGGGATATAGGCGTCACTGATAAGGCTGGCAACCATGGTTGCCCTTGAGAAAGTGGTAGTGAGCTTTTATCATAAACCACTGCAGTCCATGTGGTGAAGGTACTATCACAATGCTGTTTGGTAGGAAGTTCCAGGATTTTGACCCAGAGGCGATAAAGCAATGGCGATATATGTTGAAAGCGAGATGGTATCTGATTTGGAGTGCATCTTGGTGGTGATAATGTTCCCATGCACCTGATGCACTTGTCCTTCTAGGTGGTGGAGGTCGCGGGTTTGGGAAGTGCTTCCGAAGAAGCTTGGTGATCACTGCAGTGCATCCTGTAGATAGTACACACTGCTGTTACACCAGTGGTGGAGAGAGTGGCTGTTTAAGCTGCTGGATGAGTGTTGTAGCTGCACCCATCCAAACAAGTGGAGGATATTCCATCACGCTCCTGACTTGTTCCTTGTAGGTGGTGGAGAGACTTTGGATAGTCAGGAAGTGGGCAACACATCACAGAATATCTACCCTCTGACCAGCTCTCGCAGCCATGGCATTTATGTGGCTAGTCCAGATCAGTTTCTGGTCAGTGGTGTTTCTGAGGATATTGATGGTGGATGATATGGCTATTGTGATGCCATTGAATGTCAAGGAGATGGTTAGGCTCTCTCTTGTTGGAAATGGTCATTGCCTGGCACTTGTGTGGCTCAAATGTTACCTATCACTTATCAGCCCAAGTTTGCTTCCATTTAAGCTGAGCACTGTGCAATCATTAGTGAAAAGCCTCACTTCTGACCTTGTGATGGAGGGAAGGTCATTGATGAAGCAGCGCTCGGATGCTGCTGTAAGGAACTAGATGTAAAGTACCACAAATTTCTAGCTTCATTGCATGCATTGTCAATAACAAAGCACACATGTATTTTATGGAGAAAATTTAACTATTTTAACGTATGTGTGTTTAAATGGCGGCCCCCATTTTAACTTTGGGTGGGTTTTGGGTGGGTGGGTCAGTAGTGAGGTGAAAGGTTTCTAGAGGAAGAAACCGCGTTGGTATGAGTCGTAGGCAAGCCCTTAGATTCTCTGAGGCCGATCGGAGGTTCTGCTGGAAGAGGTCAGAGCAAGGTGAGACGTTTTCTTTCCAATCAGTTGGAGAAAGGTTCCTGAAAACCAAGTCCACCGTGCATGAAGAGATAAAGCAGAGATTCCTTTTCAGATCCAGGAGCATCAGCCCTAGGACCTGGATGCAGTACAGGAAGCAGTGCAATGCTTCTCAAGAGTAGCACACGTAAGTCCAGCTCTTCATTTCTCCATCTCTCTCAACAACACTGGCAACAGTCCTTTTCTCCCTCTCCCAGAAGTCTCAACAATTCCCTCCCTTCCATTACATCCTTTACCGCCCAGCACAAGGGTACACCATACCACTACTCATTCTCATTATAAACACACACTCACCTCTTCCTTGCTCCCTTCACAGCAGCTAGTGGCACTATTCTCTTCTCACTTGGTAGCATTTGCAGAATCATCAATTTCTCTCTTGGCTCCGTCCTCACTTCGCACTGGCTTTCCACTCAATACCTTCCCATCCCGATTGTCTCTTGTTTCTTCTCACTCTCAGCATTGGTGCAACAGGCAAAAAACTCCACACATCTACACTCTCTCCTTTATAGCAGATACTGACTACCTCTCACCCTCTCCCTCTGCACGACAGAACGGAGCACAACACAAGGGAGAGGAGTAGGATTGGGGTGGGTGAGGACCACCCAAAATAGTGAACCTCACCGAGCTGAAGCAGCAAGCTCTGGAAATTAATGTGACTCCATAGCTGTTGGGAGATGTGTTATAAGCCAGATGTGTAGGGGGTAACGCTTGTCACCTAGCAGCCATGCTCTGAAATTCCTGGACAGGCGCAAAAGTGGAGAATAGATGAGTGACTCAGAATGAAGATGATGTTGCAGCTACCAGTAAAACTAGCGCAGACTTGAATTATCCTTCTGCGGTGATCACACTTTGAACATTGATGGAGTGAAAACCCTTCCTGTTTGCATAAACTTTTGTCTCTGGACTAATACATTTGGGAAGAGCGGCAGCTAAATACAAAGCACTGTTCAAAGATTTCCATCGTTTCTAAGGGAGATGAAGTGCCAGTTGAAACCCTTTGATCTTCATATTAGACAGGATGTTGAACCTTTGCCCCGGGACTACTCATATTAAACATATTCAATCATGGCATTAATTAGTTATATGAAGCCTGATTGGGGTGTAAACCGCATCTTGTCAAATTATTCTGTGCGCCATTGTGTCTTTGAACTAGCGTGATTTATATATTCCGAAGAACTGTTGATTTAGGGAATATACATCACTCAACCTCTCCGGTAATATTTGATTCTTTTTTAATTGCGTCTAAAATGGACAGCAAGTTTCAATATTGTAGTGAAGAATATTGCTACCCATGTCTGAAGATTGCATCCTCAAGTCTGTTTCCTTCAAAAGTCTTGCAGATTGTAGGACTGATAAAAATATTTACATTCTTGTGAACTGTATCACTCTTTCTTTCAAGAATTTGTAATATAAATATCTTGCTGTTTATACTAACATGTAATGATCTTATTTGCATTAAATCTGGCCATTCATTGTAGCCTGAATACAACGGTCTCACTGTTAGGTAGTGCCTTTTGAGGTGGAAATGATAATATGGTGGACAGCCCATGTAATCACAGGTGCAAAATACTACGGTATATCAGTCCTGCCACACGCTACCTCAGTCACATCATGCATATCATCTCAGTTCATAGTTCACATGGGTTGGTGATGGAAGCTGTCTTTTTACTGCGAAAACAAGATACAAGTGTTGGGAGAGATCCTGAATTCACTCAGTTGTTTGTGAGTACAGGTATATCAAACATAATCTTGGGATTCAATTTATCCATACACTAGAATCTTGCATATCTCAATAAGAAATCCCCAATCTTTTTTCTCTAGCATCAGTGTTCCTAGTTTCAGTAGTCCCTCCACTTAGTTATGGTGCCTAATTGAATTAATATATTCATAAATATTTTTTGCTGATTAATGCACTTTGAACACAAGAACTGGCTTCTTGGCTGTTATTACAGGTAAAAACTCATTTTACCATATCATTAATCAGCAATTACACAGTTAGTGTTCCCCACCTCAATTAACTGGGCTTTGAAGAGGTGTGCATTACACACCAGTTTAATTGGGTTCCCACTGAGATGTTTTACAACATTATGCCACGTCTGTTAGCTCTGGTAATTAGAGCTAGCTTGATTTTTATATATATATATATACATATGTATGTATGAATTGCTGTCGAGTGGAGCAGCCCAAGAGTATATAGTTATGGCTCTCTGGGTGACTGTCAAAGACATGAAAGATTGCATTAGCGAGAGGGCCTACCATCACAAATCAGAGAGAGTACCACTTGCTCAGCATCAATGCACTCGGTATTATTCCTGTCCTGGGATCACATTGACCTTAATGGAAAAGTATTCTCCCTATTTATGTTAATTTTAATATGTCAATTTAAAAATATATACATTTCTCTCGACAGTTTTCTGCCCTTTACATGGCCCCCTCTCTTGAAGTCATTGATTATGTTGAGGTAGCTTCCCCATGCTAGCAGCCCATTGGCACCTTGCCCAAATTTTCATCCTTTAAGTGTGAGGCTGGACAGTGAGTGGCAGCAGGTTATTCAGCGAGGAGAGCATTAAAGCAAGCCTGATCCTGTCCTCACTCGATGTCCACGCACTCGCAGGAGACAATGGATTGTGGTCAGCCTCCATTTGGTGCCTCCCTGTGTGACAAAACTGGGATTGATAACTGGACGAGTTTTAACATCTGTCGTTCCTGCTCCACGACAGAGATTTTGGTTTTAGATTGTCTCATGAGCTCAGCACTTCGCAAATTATTGCTGCATTATGTTTTTTCATCAACCTGTGGTTTTTTTCTAAAACTGAATATTGGGAATTTTCTCCAATTGAATATTGAGCAGAACGAAGCCATTGTTTTCGGGCCCCCACCACAACCTCCGTTTCCTAGCCACTGACTCCATCCCTCTGTCCAATCCCTGTCTGAGGCTGAACCAGACTGTTCGCAACCTTGGTGTCATATTTGACCCTGATATAAGCTTTTGACCACATATCCACAGCATAACTAAAACCGCTTATTTCCACCTCTGTAACATTGCTTTTGCCTCAGCTCATCCACTGCTGAAGCCCTCATCCATGTCTTTGTTACCTCTAGCCTTGTCTATTCCAATGCACTCCAAGCTAGCCTCCCACATTCTACCCTGCATAAACTAGAGGCGATCCAAACCTCGGCTGCCTGTGTCCTAACTCGCACCAAGTCCTCTGTACTCGCTGACCTACATTGGTTTCCGGTTAAGCAACGCCTTGATTTCTAAAATTCATCCTTGTTTTCAAATCACTCCATGACCCCTCCCTATCTCTGTAATCTTCTCTAGCCCCAAAAACCCCCAAGATGTCTGCACTCCTCTAATTCTGCCCTCTTGAGCATCCATGATTATAATTGGTGGCCGTGCCTTCTGTTGTCCAGGCCCCAAGCTCTGGAACTCCCTGCCTAAATCCCTCCAACCCTCTACCTCTCTTTCCTCCTTCAAGACACTCCTTAAAACATACCGCTTTGACCTGCGCTAATTTCTACTTGTGCGGTTCGGTGTCAAATTTTTTATCTCATAATACTCCTGTGAAGCGCAATGGGACGTTTCACTACGTTGTTGGTGTTGAAATCTTTTCCGTCAGATTGATAAAAGTGATTTACAATGTGCTTGGATTTGTCTTTGAGCAAGTTTGCCTGCCTGTTTGTGAGCTTTTCAAGTCGTCATTTTCCACAGCTGCATCACTTGGCAACTTTAAAATGAATTGTCTCAATAATGGGATCAAGAAGAATACATTAAATACGTGTATACATACAACTTGCTGTGGAGTTCCAGACTCCTGTTATAGTTCCAGTCCTGATCTCAAAACTAGTAAAACGCAACCCACGTAATTCACATTTGTCTAGACACACACCTGTTTTTTTTAATTGAGAAACCTAAATGAACGGTTACCAGGCCTATAATTCAGGACACCACCAAGGCTAAAAGGAATAGGAGAAAGTAATGATTAGACAATGCCAAGATTGGTCTTTAAACCCTGTAGCCGTTACGAGATGGGGAAAGGCTGAGGGAGGTGAGCAGTTCCACAGGTCCTGGAAAAGAATGAGTTACAGTAGGCGATAGCATGCTAAGTTTTGATTTCAAACAATGAGGATGCAGAGAGAAGGTAATATGCGTAGGACCTCGTATTCAGAATATAGGAGGAACAAAAGAGGAAAGGAAAGTTCAGAGGAGTACTGACCATACTAAAAAAAAAGAGGAGCAAAGTTGTAACAGAGAGAATTGTTGCAGCCGAAAGGTGAGGCGTTGTGATTCTGTTTCCTCAGTGTCTGGAAAATGTCAGAATTGCTTAATTGTTCCCATACTTTGTGCACTTTGAGCCAGAGAAAAATACAGGAAAGCTGGTGCAGTTCTAGTAATTTTTTTTTTAAATGCATAATTATAGGAAGTTTGACCATGCATCCCAGTGTTCCCAAATCATTCTCTCTCTTCTTTCTGTTAGGGGAGCACTAATGTCACCTCTGAGGGTTGCCTGCAGCACGCATACCGATGGCATGAAAGCCTGTGCCGAATTTTACTCTCTGCCTACAAAGGACTTCTCTGCTACTTCAGTGCACTCATGAAACAGATCCCAGAAGTGCATCAGATTCAGCTGGGTAAGAGATGTAGTCACTCTCAGATTTGTGCAATGTTATCCCAATACCCTTGCTCCTTTTAACGAGCTCTGTCTCTCTCATAAACATAAAATGAGGTGTTGGCATTGCACTAACCCTCAGTAAAGCACATCAACATATTAAACAGATTATGGTAAATAGACCGTGGCCTAGAAATTGGCCTCCTTAGCGCCTCGCGTTATCTCCTCCGTGGGGCGATAACGGGGCGCTAACGACTTAGCAATAGGGCGCAGTGAGATGAGCGACCCCCGCTAACTTGGGCGAGAGGTTTGCGGCGGCGGTAACATTTTGTGCCATGATCTCTTTCGCCCGGAGATCGTGACATCATTGCCGTGCGCATCGCCCCGGACCCGAACTTTGGTTCCGCCCCCTGCAGCATCGCCGGGCGACAACACCGACAGCTGCAGGAGGTGCTGCTCGGGAGGCCGAAAGTTTCGGAGGCGCAAGTAAAAGGGAATGTTGGCACGGGTAGGAGAAAAATTTTAACAATGCATAAAGTGATTTTTTTTTTTTATTGCACCTGGGCTGTGATCGATCAGTCCGGCACTCTGCTGCAGTGCATGGGGCTGTTCGGGCCGGATCGTAGCTGCCGTCGGGGACCAGCTCACTGGTCCCAATGCAGAGCCTGCAGCGATGGCCCTTCCTTTTAAGGGATGGAGGAGCCTCGGATCGCGGCAGCGCTGCAAGGGACATTGTGCAGCGCTGCACCACTACTGCCCTGCCTCCGTCCTTTAGCACTCCAGGAAGGAAGTGGAGCGCTTGAATTTAGAAAAAGCTGGGAATCATTAGCGCCAGCTGCTAATTTTCCCAGCTTTCCAAAGTTAGCGCCCCAAATGGGGTAATATTGAATTTCTCCCCCCACTTCGCATATCTTAAAGATGAGAGGGTTCCCATCGTAGTTGGTATAAATTGTCTGTTGTAGGCCTGAGTATGGGTTATCTACCTGCCCTCCACCTCTGAGAACTGGCACCAGAGAAAATCCAGCAGAACACAGAGGTGGCGTGGGTGTTTTCAGAGGCCATGGGAGAGGTATTATAATTGAAGTGTTATCATATGATCTTCATGTTAGAGTACCATAAGCAATGCATTCTTTGTTCAGATATGCAGGACAAGGAGCTATGGGGTATAACTTAATAATGACTGTGCTAACCTGATAACTTGCAAGTGACATAATTGCAATTGGGTTACAGTTGGAACTGGATATAAATTACATCCCACGGGCTCTTCATAACTTTATCTATTCATACTGGCAGGTTTAGCCATTAGAATAGATGTATGTTGATTTTAAATGTGAACTATTTTGAGTGGCATCACTGTGAATAATTTTTTTTCAGAACCCCTATCTCTGCAAAATGTATCCTATGATGTCATCTTCATGGGAAGTGTTCTTAAAGATGACGCAATCACCCCCAAAAAATCTGCAAATATTGGGAAGCTAAAATAAAAGTGGAAAGTGCAGGAAGTACACAGCAAGTCTGTCAGTATAAAAAAAAAAGACAGGTTAACATGTCGTGTATGTCCCCCTATCAGAAAGCTTCTGACAAAGGGCCCACACTGAAAACGTTAACCTGACTTTCCTTGTTTGAAGCTGAGGAAGTTACAGGGCTATGGGGAGAATGCAGGGAACAGACATGATGGACCGAATGGCTTCCTTCTCTGCTGTTTATGATTCTGATTCTATTTCCAGCTTTTTCTGTTTACACACTATCACAGGCTGCATTATAGAATGGTTACAGCACAGGAGAAGGCCATTCAGTCCATCGATCCCATGCCGACTCTCTGCAAGAGCACCTCAGCAAGTCCCACCCTCCCACACTATCCGCGTAGCCCTGCAAATTATTTTCTTTCAGATACTTATCCAACTCCCTTTTGAAAGTCGTGAATGAGTCTGCCTCCACCACTCTTCCAGGCAGTGCATTCCAGATCCTAACCACTCGCTGCGTAAAAAAAGTTTTTTCTCATGTTGTCTTTGGTTCTTCTGCCAATCACCTTAAATCTGTGTCCTCTGGTTCTCAACCCTTCTGCCAATGGGAACAGTTTCCTTCTATCTACTCTGTCCAGACCCTTCATGATTTTGAATACCTCGATCAAATCTATTATTATAGACATTTTGTTCTTGAGGGGTAGAATTCTTAAAGACTATATTTTTATCTCTGCCAGAGGACTGCCTCATCGAAGAAACGCTGACCCAGCTCCGCATTAACCTACAGGTGAGGAGTTTGATTACTTATTTCACACAAATTGTTTTGTTCTTGGGAGAAACCTTGAGGGGGTGAGGTTGAACTTTGCCGATGGCATAACATGGACAGAAGCGGATCAGCCACCCATTACAAACCCTTCCCTTTCCCTTGACGCACGGCCAAGCTTCTACCGCCCATTTAGCGTTTCTGCCGAAGTTAAATTTCAACCCCCACCATGACTTAAATCTAACGGGTCGGGATTGAAGGCGTAAGCCAGGAATGAATCAAATGGTTCGCTGAAAGGTAGAAAGTGACAAGTACTTTCTGTTTCAAGGTACAAAATGGTAACAGAAATACCACTTGGGGTAACAGTTTAAAAGCTGTTTCGTATAATTTCCAGTCACTATAGATTTTCTTCAATTAAAGTGAAGCTTCCCAAACTCCCGACGTGATATTTTAGTACAAGACGCTGTTCCCCACAGTGATGGGGGAGATGCTGTAATTGTAAGGGAAATGAGAGGAAGGAAGTATGAGTGGAGTGCCTCAGGGATTGGTGTCGGTGCAAGTACTGTTTCTAATTTACATTAACAATTTGGATTTAGAAACTCAATGAAAATTGGTCAAATTTGCCTGTCATGCTAAATGAGGAGAAGTAGTTGTATCTAAGGAGGCAGTTTGGGAACTGCAAAATGAGTTGGAAATAAAGTTTAACATGAGTAAGTGTAATGTTGAAAGAATAAATGGCCAATTATAAATACTTCGTGATCTGTGTTAAATCAGCGAAGGGTTAAGTTGAAAGAGATGCAGGCACTTTGTTGACCTGACGCTCGACATGTCCAGCAATTTGCAAAGCTATTAGAATGCTGAAGTTGAAAAAGAATCCAGTACAAAAGAAATAAATACTTGCATTTCTATATTTTCATGACCACTGGACGTCCCAAAGCGCTTTACAGCCAATGAAGTACTTTTTGATATGTAGTCACTGTTGTAACGTAGGAAACGCAGCAGCAAGCTCCCACAAACAGCAATGTGATAACCAGATAATCTGTTTTAGTGACGTTGATTGAGGGATAAATATTGGCCAGGATACTGGGGATAACTCCTCTGCTCTTCTTCAAAATAATGCCATGGAATTTTTAACATCCACCTGAGAGAGCAGACAGGGCCTCAGTTTAACCTCTCATCCAAAAGTCGGCACCTCCGACAGTGCAGCACTTAATTCAGTACTGCACTGGAGTGTCAGCCTAGATTTTTGTGCTCCAGCCTCTGGAGTGGGACTATGAACCCACAACCTTCTGACTTAGAGGCGAGGGTGCTACCCACTGAGCCACAGCTGCAAATCAGAAGATATCTGCTTAAAATTGTACAGTGCTCTTATCAGAGCACAACGCGAGTACTATACCTAATTCTGGTCACTTTAGTACAATGGAGATATTCAAGACCTGCAGGAAGATAAGAAATTGCCACTAGACTCAGAGGGCTCAGTTATAAGGTAGTACTGAAAACAGTCTTTCTAATATTGAAAGCAGGTGATTGAGAAGTGACCATTGCAGAGAAAAGTTATCCCCACCGCACAAAGTTGATGGTTTTCACCGTGCATTCATCGCAACACTATTAATAGATTTTGACCTCCAGGGCAGAAAGAGACCATGCTCACAGCAATTCCCATGGCCCCAATGATAAGGACCAAAAATCGCACATACACCCTAATTTCCTTCTCTTCCCCCAACTGAGCAGAAGAAAGAGGCCAGGGTAAGAAAAAAATATTCCTCAACCCTCTGTGCCGCACTGGGAGGTAGAAGAGAAAAATAGTTCCTCCTCACAGCTCCATGCCATTGTCAGCTGTGGCTCAGTGGTAGCCCACTCACCTCTGAGGGTTGTGGGTTCAAGTCCCACTCCAGGAACGAGCACAAAAACCTAGGCTGACACTCCAGTACAGTACTGAGGAAGTGCTGCCGTCTTTTAGATGAGAAGTAAAATTGAGGCCCCGTCTACTCTCTCAGTTGGAAGTAAAAGATCCCATGGCACTATTTTGAAGAAGAGTAGGGAAGTTATCCCCGGTTTCCAGGCCAATATTTATCCCTCAATCAACGTCACAATAAAACAGATTATCTGGTGATTATCACATTGCGGTTTGTGGGAGCTTGCTGTGTGCAAATTAGCTGATGTGTTTTATACATTAAAATAGTGACTATACTTCAGAAGTATTTCATTGGCTGTAAAGTGCTTTGGGACGTTCTGAGGTCATGAAAGGCGCTATATAAATGCAAGTCTTTCTTTTTTTATTCTTTACTGAGCACAGAGGCCTGGAGGAAGAATATCTCCGGGCATGGAGAAGGGAAGGAGATCTCATGTCACTCAGCTGTTAAAGAAATCTAAGCCTGAGATGGGCAGGGCAGCTGACTGCTATCCCCCCCTCTCCACTTTCCTCTGCATGTACCCATTTCCTTTGCATCTGCCTGTCCACATCCCTATCCTCCCATTTCCTCCACCCCATCTGCTGTGCTCTGCCCTTCTATTCCTGCTCCCCAGTCCCCCATTCTTCCCTAATCCCATCCACTTTTCCCCAGGCCCCCCACCCCTATTCGCCACCTATACCTTGCTCTCCCCCCAGGTACCCACCCACTTCTTCCCCTTCCCATCTGCCTCCACCCCCTCCCTTTCCACCTCCCCTACCTCATTTCCCCCCTCTACTAACTGTGCTAACCCTGAATCCGATACTTGGGCATAGGTTAAAAACTAATTCTGATCAGTACAAAGAGCAATCAACACATGCATAACCTTCCAGTCAATGAAGTGGAGGCAAATGTCATGGAATAGTATAAATAAACTGTTGCCTAATTGTTAACTGCAGCATCCTTGTCACCTTGTACTTTATGTTCCTTTTTTGGGCGATAGATGAGCGATAGCCCAGCCATCATAAGGGGAAAGTCCAGCCCCCTGTTTTGATCTGTTTTGTGTCTTTCTCCAAAGATACTTTTACCTCATAGATTTTTCAAACAGCAGTCTGTGGATCTTAGGGGTTTGCAATGGATTTGCGAGATCATCCAATTTCTGTTCCTTTAGCTGGGCACAATGTACACCAATGAGCCCGGTGCCACGGGAATTCTCTCTTTATTTTTTTATCTTTGTTTGTTCTGCTAGCAGATTTTCTGTTGGTATATGCTGATCATAAGTATTATTTTCAAAGCAGTTTCCTTTTGCGTAGCTGACATTGGCTTTCAGAAGTTAACACAAGAAGTCCCAGGAGAGTGATGGAGTTCACACACACAAACATTTATAAACCACTGTTTCACAATGTGATGGTTTGCTGTTGGCTGCATGTGACTGTTCCTACTGACACGGATGACATGCTGTAATACAAAGGAGACCAGCTTCTTGCTTCACTGTGCCCAGGATCCAACTATTCCTGGATCCCCAAGATTGAGGCGGGTTGGGCTGAAAGTAGTAACTCCTTGCCATTGTCCCAATACTAGAATCAAAGAATGTTACAATATAGAAACAGACAAAAAAAATTGCACTGGAATACAGTGCAATTTTGAATGGTTTATCAGAAGCTATTGACTATTTTGGGAAGTCACAGAGCAATACATTCTCACTATAAAAGTGCAGCTATTGGCCCTGAAATTCCAATGTCCCGGGTCCGTACGAAGTTTCTACAGACCCGGGAAGGCATCGGAAAAGCCGGTTTTCAGCGCGCAATGCGCAGACGCTGAAAACCGGCTTTTCCAATCTGTCAAGTTTCTGGTTGACAGATCCTCCGTATCTCGGGAGCGAGGACACTTGCCAGGGCAAGATTTCCGATATTTACGAATATTTTGCCCTGCAAATGTCCTTTAAAATCTTGCCCTACTTTTACAGGTGCAAGTGTTTAAAAATACACAAACACATTTTAAAATAAAGTTATAAAAACACATTTTATTGTTAAAAACCCTCCCCACTACGGTAAGTTAATTTTAAGGCTTAACTAAAAAAAACTTTTTAAAAAGTCGGGAAAATATATTTTTTTATAACAACTTTAATTTAAATGAATGTTAAATATGTAGTTTATTTTCTATTTTTTATTGTGTTTTGGGTGTTTGGGGGTGGGGGGTTTCTCATTCATAGTAATAGGAGTTTCAGACTTACGGAACTCCTATTGCTATGAATGGGAATCTAATCTTCACCTGATTGGCTGCTGTCTCCAGCTCCCGGCCTGCGCACGTCCCCATGTGCACGTGTTGCGACGTGCAGTCACAAGAGGCCTCGGGCTCGGAAGTTCCAATGGGTGCAGCAGCAACAGCTAAATGCGCATCTTTTTTCTCTCTTTCTGTCGTTTGCCCGCGGGAAAAGCTCTACCGGGATTTAAGGGCCATTGTATTTCAGAGTGTGACACCTACCGGAGTAAAAGGTACTGCAGGTACCAGTGAGTTCTTGCATCCAGTTTACGCTATTACACTTCATGTTACAGGTATAACACTTTTGCTATCACATTTTTGTCATCACACATTGTTAATTCAAAGTAAAATCGGCATATCAAAAACTGAAGATGTAAGAGCATAGAAAATAGGAGCAGGAGTAGGCCATTTGGCCCCTCGAGCCTGCTCCGGCATTCAATGAGATCATGGCTGATCAGGCTGGGGAGCGGAAGGAGCAGCGTGGCAGCCTAGACCAGCAGTCCGTGCGGCCCCCAGCCTGCGAGCACCAGGCCGGGGAGCGGAAGGAGCAGTGTGGCAGCGTACCACTCCAGGGCGCAGCACGTGCTGGAGCAGGAGAGCAACGGCAGTGAAAAGGGACGTCACCAAGATCCAGGTCGGTGATTGGAGCGTGGGCAGATACAGCAAGAGCGGTGAGGTCGGGGCGAAGGAGCGGTGAGAGACTGTAGAGGGACGTGATCGGGGCCCAGGAGAGGCGCGAGTTCGGGGCCCAGAAGAGGCGAGGGCCCAGGGGCAGCACGGGCCAGCCCACACTGCGATATGTGTGTGTACGAGGTCCTTGTAGCAGAGCAGGTCTCCAGTTGTCCTGGTTAATCCTTGCTACTGGACCACGACCTAGCTCTGTCAAGCCCGTGTGGTGGCTGGTGTGCAACGGTCACCACACGTTAAAAAAATCCAAGCACAGGCATCTTCCACCCTTCAAGATTTAGTTCGGACCTGGAATTTTAGGACCATTATTGAAACACCTGTGAACTTTTTGACGTGGAAGCAAGTCATCCTCAGTTCGAGGGACTGCCTATGATGATGATGATGGCTGATCAGATCATGGACTCAGCTCCACTTCCTTGCCTGCTCCCCATAACCCTTTATTCCCTTATCGCTCAAAAATTTGTCTATCTCTGCCTTAGATATATTCAATGACCCAGCCTCCACAGCTCTCTGGGCAGAGAATTCCATAGATTTACAATCCTCTTAGAGAAGAAATTCCTCCTCATCTCAGTTTTAAATGGGCAGCCCCTTATTCTGAGACCATGTCCCCTAGTTTTAGTTTCCCCAATGAGTGGAAGTATCCTCTCTGCATCCACCTTGTTGAGCCCCCTCATAGGGAATGTATGAATTGAAAGCAACTAAAACAGTCAATAAGTAACTGCTAAACATTTAGAAAAACAACTGATCCTGAATGACCAGTCGGGACAACCTACCAATAAGAAGAAAATCAAAAAAGTGAAGCAATTGAATCACTCAAAATGCTTTTTGAAAAATGTACACCCACAACTTTTTCTTTTCTCTAACAGAAATTTCTAATGTCCAAAGTAAGGTTTTAAACAAAACATTAAAAGATTACATATTTTACGACAACAGATTCTCAATAAAATCGTTCCCTCTTTAAAAAAAAAACTCAGTATGCTTTATCAACCTCTTGTCTTACTTTCAAAGGTTTGTGTTTCTGAACCCCTTAGCTCTCTGCACCTCTATTCCTTTTAAAGTTTGACCATTTAACATACACGTCCTCTCCTTACTTTTTCTCCATAAAATGCATCACCTCACGTTAGTAATACTGTCAGTATATGTGGTATGGCTGTAGGTTGCAGGTAAGTTGTCTGTAAGAACATGTTTTATGTTGTAAAGTATTTACGATCTTCTTGCAGATGTTCAACAGCCCGGACAAAGTGGCGGAACTGATCAGCAGGGACCTGGCCCAGCTCTGCTCCTGTCTCGCAGCACTGTGGAGCCAGTTCCTGGACAGCATGACACTCCAGGCAAACGTTACCGCCTTCCTAAGCCAAGACCATCACAGTCTGAGGGTAACGGCGCCACATTTTGTTTTGTATCATTACAATGTTACCATACCATGACTCGGGTTGCAGAATTCCAATATGGGGATTAATAGTAATGAAAAATTTAAAATACAATATTTTATTGAAATAACCCTGAAGAGGAGAAGGCTTGTTGCGGGAGCAAGCTATTTTAGATCTGGTCCTGTGTAATGAGACAGGAATAATAAACGATCTCCTGGAAAAAGATCCTCTCGGAATGAGTGATCACAGTATGGTTGAATTTGTAATACAGATTAAGGGTGAGGAAGTAGTGTCTCAAACGAGCGTACTATGCTTAAACAGAGGGGGCTACAGTAGGATGAGGGCAGAGTTGGCTAAAGTAGACTGGGAACACAGACTAAACAGTGGCATAATTGAGGAACAGTGGAGGACTTTTAAGGAGCTCTTTCATAGTGCTCAACAAAAATATATTCCAGTGAAAAAGAAGGTTGGTAAGAGAAGGGATAACCAGCCGTGGATAACCAAGGAAATAAAGGAGAGTATCAAATTAAAGACCAATGCGTATAAGGTGGCCAAGGTTAGTGGGAAACGAGAAGATTGGGAACATTTTAAACGACAGCAAAGAATGACTAAGAAAGCAATAAATAAAGGAAAGATAGATTATGAAAGTAAACTTGCGCAAAACATAAAAACAGATAGTTAAAGCTTTTACCGATATATAAAACGGAAAAGAGTGACTAAAGTAAATGTTGGTCCCTTAGAAGATGAGAATGGGGATTTAATAATGGGAAATGTGGAAATGGCTGAGACCTTAAACAATTATTTTGCATCGGTCTTCACAGTGGAAGACACAAAAACCATGCCAAAAATTGCAGATCACGGGAATGTGGGAAGGGAGGACCTTGAGACAATCACTATCACTAGGGAGGTAGTGTGGACAGGCTAATGGGACTCAAGGTAGACAAGAACCCTGGTCCGAATGGAATGCATCCCAGAGTATTAAAAGAGATGGTGGAAGTTATAGCAGATGCATTCGTTATAATCTACCAAAATTCTCTGGACTCTGGGGAGGTACCATCGGATTGGAAAGCAGCTAATGTAACGCCTCTGTTTAAAAAAAGTGGGCAGACAAAAGGCAGGTAACTATAGGCCGGTTAGTTTAACATTTATCGTGGGGAAAATGCTTGAAGCTATCATTAAGGAAGAAATAGCGGGACATCTAGATAGGAATAGTGCAATCAAGCAGACGCAACATGGATTCATGAAGGGGAAATCATGTTTAACTAATTTACTGGAATTCTTTGAGGATATAACGAGCATGGTGGATAGAGGTGTACCGATGGATGTGGTGTATTTGGATTTCCAGAAGGCATTCGATAAGGTGCCACACAAAAGGCTACTGCAGAAGATAAAGGTACGCAGAGTCAGAGGAAATGTATTAGCATG
Organism: Pristiophorus japonicus; assembly: GCF_044704955.1. Lineage (NCBI taxonomy): Eukaryota > Metazoa > Chordata > Chondrichthyes > Pristiophoridae > Pristiophorus > Pristiophorus japonicus. The sequence continues at coordinate 500,639,243 of NC_091977.1, read as the reverse complement.
GATCGAGAATTGGCTGGTTAACAGAAAGCAGAGAGTCAGGATAAATGGGTCCTTTTCGGGTTGGAAATCGGTGGTTAGTGGTGTGCCACAGGGATCTGTGCTGGGACCACAACTGTTTACAATATACATAGATGACCTGGAAGAGGGGACAGAGTGTAGTGTAACAAAATTTGCAGGTGACACAAAGATTAGTGGGAAAGTGGGTTGTGTAGAGGACACAGAGAGGCTGCAGAGAGATTTCGATAGGTTAAGCGAATGGGCTAAGGTTTGGCAGATGGAATACAATGTCGGAAAATGTGAGGTCATCCACCTTGGAAAAAAAAACAGTAAAAGGGAATATTATTTGAATGGGGAGAAATTACAACATGCTGCGGTGCAGAGGGACCTGGGGGTCCTTGTGCATGAATCCCAAAAAGTTAGTTTGCAGGTGCAGCAGGTAATCAGGAAGGCGAATGGAATGTTGGCCTTCATTGCGAGAGGGATGGAGTACAAAAGCAGGGAGGTCCTGCTGCAACTGTACAGGGTATTGGTGAGACCGCACCTGGAGTACTGCGTGCAGTTTTGGTCACTTTACTTAAGGAAGGATATACTAGCTTTGGAGGGGGTACAGAGACGATTCACCAGGCTGATTCCGGAGATAAGTGGGTTACCTTATGATGATAGATTGAGTAGACTGGGTCTTTACTCGTTGGAGTTCAGAAGGATGTGGGGTGATCTTATAGAAACATTTAAAATAATGAAAGTGATAGACAAGATAGAGGCAGAGAGGTTGTTTCCACTGGTAGAGGAGACTAGAACTAGGGGGCACAGCCTCAAAATACAGGGGAGCCAATTTAAAACCGAGTTGAGAAGGAATTTCTTCTCCCAGAGGGTTGTGAATCTGTGGAATTCTCTGCCCAAGGAAGCAGTTGAGGCTAGCTCATTGAATGTATTCAAATCACAGATAGATAGATTTTTAATCAATAAAGGAATTAAGGGTTATGGGGAGCGGGCGGGTAAGTGGAGCTGAGTCCACGGCCAGATCAGCCATGATCTTGTTGAATGGCGGAGCAGGCTCGAGGGGCTAGATGGCCTACTCCTGTTCCTAGTTCTTATGTTCTTATGTTCTTATGAGCTCATATTGAAACGGAGATATTTCTGCATGTGTTTATGTATCCTTGATAATAAAAGGCTTTCAGGCCAATATGGCCGCGCTCCTATCCTTCGGCTAATTTAATTCCTGCTCCACCATCTCTTGGAATAGGTTAAAAAAATAAATGAGAGACCTGGAGCCAATTCATGACTCAACCATCAAACATTTCTCTCTGACCCCTCATGGATGATCAGAAGAACCGATGAGGCCGTTAATGATTTTCCAGAATGATTTACTCTTGCATTCCATTTCCTGTGATCACTTTGTTTTCCAGAAATTCATCTATCACCACCTTGAAGGACTGTAAAGATGTAATCTCACTAGAGAGGATACAGAGAAGATTTACGAGGATGTTGCCAGGACTGGAGAATTTTAGCTCAGAGAAAAGATTGGATAGGCTGGGATTGTTTTCTTTGAAACAGAAGCGGCTGAGGGGAGACCTTTATTGAGGTGTATAAAATTAAGAGGGGCCTGGATATAGTGGATGGAAAGCATCTATTTCCCTTAGAAGTGAGGTTAAAACCAGGGGGCATAGATTTAAAGTAATTGGTAGAAGGATTAGAGGGGAGTTAAGGAGAATCTTTTTTACCCAGAGGGTGGTGGAGGTCTGGAACTCACTGCCTGAAAAGGTGGTAGAGGCAGAAACCCTCATCGCATTTAAAAAATACTTACATATGCACTTGAAGTACCGTAACCTGCAAGGCTACGGACCAAGAGCTGAAAAGTGACATTAGGCTGGATAGCTCTTTTTTTGGCCGGCACAGACACTATGGGCTAAATAGCCTCCTTCTGTGCCATAAATTTCTATCATTCTATTATTCTATAAGCAGTCTTCACTACTACTGTAAAGGAGATTACATTAAAAGATCTGCTAACTGATGGCTGCACAGATATCTACTTCAATGAAATCTTGCTGTCTACCAACAGCAAGAAAAAGAGACACTCTGTCAATTCTGAATTTAAAACCTTACTAGAATAGAAAATATAGGCTCTCCCAAAGCATCTGCTCAGTATTTAGCTCAACTGTGGAGATCAGAAAGCTGCTCGGGTTAATTATCCTAGGGCTAGAACCTTCACTTTTTTGGCATTCTTAATGTCCACTTAATGCCCATTTTACTGCTGAAATGACATATAATGCCCATAGATCGCCCATTTTGGCACAAAATGGAAACTGACGGGCATTTTTAGGAAATTTATCGCCGAGTGTTACTTTCCCCATGTGCTTAATGCCAGGAAAAAATATTACCACCTACCCACTTTTTTGGGGCGGAATCAGCAGAATGGGCGAAATCAACACCCATAATATTGCCCAGCGTTACTTTCTGCATGGAATTAATGCCGAGATTCAATATTAACGCCCGCCCACTGTTTTTTGTCATGAAGAGCATATTTACCCAAATTAGCGGTCATGAGATCACCCACCATCAATTTCACCACCTCGCACACATATCGCCCACAATATCGCTCGCCCTAAATAACGCCCACAAAAAGTGGAACTAACCTGAACAAATGCCAGCGGTGTGGCTGGCATTTGTTAAATCCCACTCTTAAGTGAGGAGCTGATATCTGAAAGATTTTCCTGAAAGAGCGCTGATGTGAGTGACAATGCTGACACACTGCTGTGTGTGTGTGCAGCTCAGACATCAATGGTGTTTACGTTGATTATGTTCGGTTGTATTTAACCCTTTCATGGTAAGGAATCACCAGTGTGTAATGGTCCAGCTCTCTGAGACAATGCGCAACAAGGTTATGTTCAATAAAAAAAATTTAATACCAACATTGGTCTGAAATCATAAGTATCACAGGCAATAACACCCAACCCCTGCCCACACCCCACTTTTCCCACCATTGACATAAATCACATGTTCAACATGTCCAGCAACACAGAATACAAAGGCAAAGCAGGACGGTGGTACCCAGCTCCATACATTATAACAAATTGTATCCACCCAGATGGAGATATAACACAGCCATCACCTGTGCACATGCACCTCACTTTCCTTCCCCCCTCCCCTTATTCTCCCCACCTCTATCCCTTCCCCTCCTCACTCCTCAAACGTGCCTCATTGGGGGGTAGATGAAGGCAGATGCGGTCGTTGCACGGGGACGGGAGAGGGGGTTGCCGAGGGGGCAACATTCTCTGATGCAGAAGCAGGATCTTGGTCCTTGCTCTCATCTGTCGTTTGCAGTGGTGGTGCTAAACCTCGGGGTGGAGTGGGAGGCCTGTGGCAGCAGTGTTCCTGGCTATCGCATCCAGAGCCTCCGCCATCCGCGGAATGTACTCAGTCATGGTGGCCAGCTGTCGGGATATTGCCCCCCCAATGCTTCGATGAGCTGGTCACCAATATCTACAGTCCTCCTGGACAACTGCACCATCTCTCTGCTCTCTTGTAGCGCTCGTGGAACAGACCTGCTGCGTCCACAAGGCCTCCGCGGGGTCAGCGCCGTCTGGGGGCAAATGGGGTGCCCTGTGGCTAGGTGCTTGGGGCCGGTACCTCCAGAGTGGAGGCGGGAAATACCTGAGGACCACTAAATGCCCTTAGGGTGGAATGGCTTCTGGAGCGTGGTGATTCAGGTTCTTCAAAGTCCACGCTCTCATCCGTGGAGAACAGACCAGCGGATTGACGGGCAAGAATCGGAGCTCCTCAGCACCAGATGTAGTAGGATCATCCGACGAACTCCTGCCCCGTGCCGCCACCTTCTGGCCTCTGTGGTCTTGCCTGGGCCGCGCTGTTGGCTGAGCTGCAAAATACAAATTAGGTTATTGGAGGAGAAGGGGGTGCTAGGGTGACAAGGTGAGTCCAGCGCTTCACACAGCATATGCACGACAAAAGCACCACTGCTATCAAAATCATCACAGACATCACATTTCATGACCATCAACACATTGTGCATTGCAATGCTTTTCATTAGGCCAACATTGTTTTTATGACAATTTTAGAAATCATCTATCATATATGATTGTTCGGATATGAGTGGGTGTGGCATCTGTGGACTTTACATGACTCAGTGGTGTAAGCTTTACTCATGTGGCATCACTTCAGGGTCTGTGGCTGTCCAGGGGTGCTTCTCCATGAGTGCGAGCACACGCTCCTCCATATCAGTGATGTCGCTGGGGACTGGTGGTCCCCAGCTGTTCACCTCTGCATGGACCTCATCGTCGATAGCTTCTTTTGTAAAAGGTGACAGGACGACATGGCATGAGATCATTGCGTGATATCATTGCTAGATACTGTCACAGAGACTGAGACAACACATAATTGACAGATGTAATCACGATGATTATGATAATTATCATTCTTTACCTAAAGACGTACACCATGATCGCAGGCTTTGAGTAAAACATTCCCGGTAAAAGTGCAAGACCTCACATCTGCTGATAGTCACTCATGACTGTTACAAATCAAATTATATAAATACATAAATACATGTAAATCAATGTTACACTTACTCTTGCGGATCCCACAAGGTCGATCCGTCGTTTGCAGCATTGGTTGCCCTCATGCACCAAGTTGGTCGCCGACGAGTCCACCTCTGCTGTCTTGGCTCTATCTTCTGGTAGGCCTTTGGGGTGAGCTTCCCACGCCCTCCCTGTGTCGAATTACCCCAGCAAAACTCGACCGCCTGCTGGAGGGAGGCATTTGCCTCATCCGAGAACCTCCTGGCTCTTTTGCACCCTCCAATGTGCTCCTCTCCCAGCTCACTGCTCTCTCCAGCGTCAGTCTCCATAGCGTGCTGTGATGCCTCCTCCTCTCTCTCCATTCGGTCAAATATGTGGCTGGTAACACCTATCTTTACTTTGCCTACTTGCTGTGAAGCTCTAAACTCTCCCTCCTTCCTCCCAAAGCAGCCACACCACACCCAGCCACGCCTTCAGTCCCTCTGAGCTCCCTCTCTCTCTGTTTCCTCTTCTGCGTATGTCATGGTGACCCTTGACCTCCAAAATCGCGGGAATCGAGCGTTGCCATGCCGTTGCTAAGGGCGGCCACACTTTACGGCAGAAGGTCAAAAAAATGTAACGCTACCGCCCATTTTATATCGCTTGTGGTAACGCCCATTTTCAAAAGTGGAGACTAGGGGTGGTTAGAATGGGCAAGAAGCCGGCAATCTGAAAACCTTTTTTTACCGCCCATGCCGGAAATATCGCCTCTTTTTGGGCGAAAGTGGAGGTTCTAGCCCCTAGTCAATAGTAAGTTAGCTGCTCTTGGCTATAATTTGGCTCTGTGTTCAGGGAAATTAGGAGCCAAATGCTAGCCAATATCTCTCCTGGGAGGTTGTATGTGTGTACATCCGTTGAGGATAGGACTGGACTCTCCTGTGATGTTCACCACAGTTGAATAGTTTGCCAACGCACTCTGCCAGTGGTTACACATGTGCACTTGGATAAATTGTCAGAGAGTGACTGGAGTGTACCCCAGCGAGCAGTCACAGTCTTCAAGGGACCAAAAGGTGAAGGGAAAAATCACCATAAAATGAGGAAGTAAAGAATTGGAAAGTGTACCGTTAGTGTAGTGGCAAGAACAATTTATGCTCTTTGTCGAAAACCTATAAAATGTAGCAGTAATTCTGGTAACTAGATCCTAATATAGTGTCTCATCTGCATGGAAAATGGAAACATGGACATTATATGGAAAATGATTATCACCAGATAAAACCCTTGCAAAATTGGGTGATCAATGCACTTTGCACAAGACTGAAAGCCTAGATGTTATGTGGGCTATCATAAGAACATAAGAAATAAGGGCAGGAGTAGGCCTTTCGACCCCTCGAGGCATTCAATAAGATCATGGCTGATCTTCTACCTCAACTCCACTTTCCTGCATTATCCCCATATCCCTTAATTCTCTTAATATCCAAAGTTTGATCAATCTCTGTCTTGAATATACTCAAATCATCTTGTAGAGGCCACTGCCAGACTGTTGTTAATTCAATTGGAAGGGCCAAGGTGATCTGAGAACACTTGGGCTTTCTTGTTGATTGACCCTCTTGAATCCAGTCATTATCGCTTTTGCAATATAATCCTTTAACCAAACATCTTGTAGTAACTGTGCTAACATATTCCATCCAAAGCAACTTTGCTTTTGTTAAAGGGAAATTGTTAATATTGGCTGATATTAGCAGAGCTTTCAACTGGATTTATCAGCAAAGTGGTGTGAGGATGTCACTCACATCGCAAAAATCCAATTTTGTTTTGGGAATATCATTATATCACTTGCCAGGGGTGTGAAATGTCATACTAGTTAGCAGGGCTCCTTCCCTCTTTCCAATGGCAACCACCCTCTCCCCCAAATGGCCCCAAGACACAGTTCTACCTGTAACTGAGACAGGACAGAAAGGTCCCAGGTTCAATCCTGCTTTGTGCTGAGTTTGTTCATCTAGAGTGAGGCATTCATAGTTCCATGTTGCGATTACTATCTAACTGGAGCATCTTCCAGGCGAGGGCAGTACGAAGCTTGGCTATACTGTCACTGCATCGTTTAATACCCTGTCAGCGCTCGTGTCCAAAGTAGCATCTCAAAAATGGATACTTGGATGAAGTACTGGGGGAGCCACTACCTGTTGAATTGTACTCTACACGGCACCTGTGGGAAAGGAGGGTATTTCTTTTGTAAGTGCTAATATCTACTGATCCAGCTAATCACTTGCATGACTGACCAGGAGTCCTGCTCTCCAAACAGTAGCTACTCCATCCTACGCTGTTCCAATCAAATCCTGCAGTTTCTTCATTAGGAATAGAAAATGAGCAAATCTGACTTCAATTAATTTTTTTAAATTAGCGAAGTGCTGGTGTGCTCTATATTAATAATACTCAACACAACTGATAACTAATTTTGCCTAAGGCCACATTTCATATTTCAACAACTTCCATGCATAATATAAAATCAGTGAATAATAAGGTTAATTAAATAGCTCTGCCAGTAGTCCCCAGATTGCTGTGAGGCTACATCCCAGCTGCGACTGTCATTCAAATTCACCACCTTCAGTATTTCCAGCACCTTTCTGCATATTCCCAGTCAAGCCGTTACTGTGGTATCTTTGGTCAGGAGAAATATATTGATAGGAGCGTATTAAGCAAATTTGCGATTAAAAGCTGGAAATATGTAGCAAATGGCTCAGCACCTGGAAGAGTTTAAAGAAAATCAACATTTCAAGTGGGCCACTTCATCATAACTGGCACAATTAGGCTGGAGAGACTCCTTTTTATAGGATGAGCAAGTGCAAATCAGGACAAGAAAGCTAAGGGGAAGAAGAATAGGTTCTTCTGTCTCGGGGGTGACGGCACTACCACTGGGTCAAGGAGAGACATCTAGGCCCCAGTATTAACGGGGGAGGGGAAAGGTTGCGGGGGAATCTGGTAGCAGGTAAAGCGCCCGGCAAGGCTGCCGATCGTCACAGCAGAGACTCATTTAAATAAATCATTGCAGACACCTGCCCTACAACTGGCCAGATTGACTACCTGGCCAGTGGGTAGGAGCGGAAATTAGCAGCAGGAGGCCACGGCCAGGGACCCGTGGGAACGAACCCCGGCAGTCAGTAGACCATGGACCACGATTGGCGGGGGGGGGGAGGATGTGAAGGGAGCTTAAAAGATCGGGGCCGCTATCAGGAGCAACATATGAAATTGAAATGTATAAAATTCTTAGAGGGCTTAGGAACAAAGGAACAGGAGTAGGCCATTCTGCCCCTCGAGCCTGTTCCCCAGTCAGTGAGATCTTGCCTGATCTGTATCTTAACTCTATCCACTTGCCTTGGCTCCAGATCACTTAATACCTTTGGTTATCAAAAATCTATCGATCTCAGATGTAAAATTATTAATTGAGCTAGCATCAACTGCTTTTTGTGGTAGAGACTTCCACAGTTCTATCTTTGATTGAAGAAGTGTTTCCTAACTTCTCTCCTGAATAACAAATACTTGGATGTGCACTTAAAGTCCTCGTGGGGTACTGAAGTTGAATGTTCAGCCATGAACTCATTGAATGGCGGTGCAGGCTAGAAGGGCCGAATGGCCTACTCCTATTTTCTATGTTTCTATGTTTCTAAGTGACGTTACCTAAATGGCTACGGACCAAGAGCTGGAAAGTAGGGGAAGTGCAGGAAGTGTATCCTGCTGCAGCACCTGACAGATCACATTGCGGCACTGGAGCTGCGCATGGATTCACTCTCGAGCATCCGCAATGTTGAGGAGATCGTGAATAGCACGTTTAGTGAGTTGGTCACACCGCTCAAAGCAGGCAAAGGTTACAAAGGCACAGAGGGAATCGGTGACTAGCTGAAAGAGCAGTAGAAGGAAGGTAGTGCAGGGGTCCCCTGTGGTCAGCCTCCTGCAAAACAGATACACCATTTTGGGTACTGTTGGGGGGATGACTCAACAGGGGAGGGCAGCAGCAGCCAAGTTCATAGCACCATGGGTGGCTCTGCTGCACAGGAGGGCAGGGAAAAGAGTGGGAGAGCTATAGTGGTAGAGGATTCTATTGTAAGGGGAACCAAGTCTCCAGGATGGTATGTTGCCTCCCTGGTGCAAGGGTCAAGGATGTCTCGGAGCGGCTGCAGGACATTTTGGAGGGGGAGAGTAAACAGCCAGTTGTTGTGGTGCATATAGGTACCAACAATATTGGTAAAAAAACAGGATGAGGTCCTACAAGCTGAATTTAGGGAGCTAGGAGTTAAATTAAAAAGCAGGACCTCAAAGGTAGTAATCTCAGGATTGCTACCAGTACCACGTGCTAGTCAGAGTAGAAATGGCGGGATAGCTAAGATGAATGCGTGGCTTGAGGAGTGGTGCATGAGGGAGGGATTCAAATTCCTGGGACATTGGAACCGGTTCTGGGGGAGGTGGGACCAGTGCAAACTGGATGGTCTGCACCTGGGCAGGACCGGAACCAATGTCCTAGGGGGAGTGTTTGCAAGTGCTGTTGGGGAGGGGTTAAACTAATATGGCAGGGGGATGGGAACCTATGCAGGGAGACAGAGGGAAGTAGAATGGGGGCAGAAGCAAAAGATAGAAAAAAGAAAAGTCAAAGTGGAGGGCAGAGAAACCCAAGGCAAAAATCAAAAAGGGCCTCATTACAGCAAAATTCTAAAGGGACAAAGTGTGTTAAAAAGACAAGCCTGAAGGCTCTGTGCCTCAATGCGAGGAGTATTCATAATAAGGTGGACGAATTAATTGCGCAGGCAGCTATTAACGAATATGATATAATTGGGATTACGGAGACATGGCTCCAGGGTGACCAAGGCTGAGAACTCAGCCTCCAGGGGTAATCAACATTCAGGAAGGATAGACAGAAATGAAAAGGAGGTGGGGTAGCATTGCTGGTTAAAGAGGAAATTAATGCAATAGTAAGGAAGGACATTAGCTTGGATGATGTGGAATCTGTATGGGTACAGCTGCGGAATATCAAAGGGCAGAAAACGCTAGTGGGAGTTGTGTACAGATCACCAAACAGTAGTAGTAAGGTTGGGGACAGCATCAAACAAGAAATTAGGGATACGTGCAATAAGGGTACAGCAATTATCATGGGCGACTTTAATCTACATATAGATTGGGCTAACCAAACTGGTAGCAATGCGGTGGAGGAGGATTTCCTGGAGTATATTAGGGATGGTTTTCTAGACGAATATGTTGAGGAACCAACTAGAGGGCTAGAAAACCATCCTAGACTGGGTGATGTATAATGAGAAAGGACTAATTAGCAATCTTGTTGTGCAAGGCCCCTTGGGGAAGAGTGACCATAATATGGTAGAATTCTTTATTAAGATGGAGAGTGATACAGTTAATTCAGAAACTAGGGTCCTGAACTTAAGGAAAGGTAACTTCGATGGTATGAGGCATGAATTGGCTAGAATAGACTGGCAAATAATACTTAAAGGGTTGACGGTGGATAAGCAATGGCAGTGGCAGACATTTAAATATCACATGGATGAACTTCAACAATTGTACATCCCTGTCTGGAGTAAAAATAAAACGGGGAAGGTGGCTCAACCGTGGCTAACAAGGGAAATTAGGGATAGTGTTAAATCCAAGGAAGAGGCATATAAATTGGCCAGAAAAAGCAGCAAACCTGAGGACTGGGAGAAATTTAGAATCCAGCAGAGGAGGACAAAGTGTTTAATTAGGAGAGGGAAAATATAGTATGAAAGGAAGCTTGCTGGGGCCATAAAAACGACTGCAAAAGCTTCTATAGATATGTGAAGAGAAAGAGATTAGTGAAGACAAACGTAGGTCCCTTGCAGTCAGAATCAGGTGAGTTTATAATGGGGAACAGAGAAATGTCAGACCAATTGAACAAATAGTTTGGTTCTGTCTTCGCGAAAGATGACACGAATAACCTTCCGGAAATAGTAGGGGATAGAGGATCTAGTGAGAAGGAAGAACTGAAGGAAATCCTTATTAGTCAGGAAATTGTGTTCGGGAAATTGATGGGATTGAAGGCCGATAAGTCCCCGGGGCCTGATGGTCTGCATCCCAGAGTACTTAAGGAAGTAGCCCTAGAAATAATGGATGCATTGGTGATCATTTTCCAACAGTCTACTGATTCTGGATCAGTTCCTATGAACTGGAGGGTAGCTAATGTAACACCATTTTTTAAAAAAGGAAGGCGAGAGAAAACGGGAAATTATAGACCGGTTAGCCTGACAGCGATAGTGGGGAAATTGTTGGAATCAGTTATTAAAGATGAAATAGCAGCGCATTTGGAAAGCAGTGATAGGATCAGTCCAAGTCAACATGGATTTATGAAAGGAAAATCATGGTGACAAACCTTCTGGAATTTTTTGAGGATGTAACTAGTAGAGTGGACAAGGGAGAACCAGTGGATGTGGTGTATTTGGACTTTCAAAAAGCTTTTGACAAGGTCCCACACAAGAGATTGTTGTGAAAAATTAAAGCACATGGTATTGGAGGTAATGTATTGACGTGGATAGAGAACTGGTTGGCAGACAGGAAGCAGAGAGTCAGGATAAACGGGTCCTTTTCAGAATGGCAGGCAGTGACTAGTGGGGTCCCGCAGGCCTCAGTGCTAGGACCCCAGCTATTTACAAAATACATTATTGATTTAGATGAAGGAATTGAGTGTAATATCTCCAAGTTTGCAAATGACACTAAGCTGGATGACGGTGTGAGCTGTGAGGAGGATGCTAAGAGGCTGCAGGGTGACTTGGACAGGTTAGATGAGTGGGCAAATGCATTTCATAATCTGAGCAAAGACATTTTTGCTATTGAGGGAGTGCAGCAAAGGTTCACCAGACTGATTCCCGGGATGACAGGACTGACAATTGAGGAGAGACTGGATCGTCTGGGCCTGTATTCACTGGAGTTTAGGAGAATGAGAGGGGAATCTCATAGAAACATATCAAATTCTGACGGGACTGAACAGGTTCGATGGAGGAAGAATGTTCCTGATGTTGGGGAAGTCCAGAACCAGGGGTCACAGTCTTAGGATAAGGGGTAAGCCATTTAGGACCGAGATGAGGAGAAACTTCTTCACTCGGAGAGTTGTGAACTCTACCGCAGAGTTGATGCCAGTTCGTTAGATATATTCAAGATGGAGTTAGATATGGCCCTTATGGCTAAAAGGATCAAGGGGTATGGAGAGAAAGCAGGAAAGGGGTACTGAGGTGAATGATCAGCCATGATCTTATTGAATGGTGGTGCAAGCTCGAAGGGCCGAATGGCCTACTCCTGCATCTATTTTCTATGTTTCTATTAGGCTGGATATCTTTTTGTCGGCCTGCGCGGACACGATGGGCCGAAGTAGCCTCCTTCCGTGCTGTAAACTTCTATGATTCTATGCATGTTCCCTTGTCCTAGAATCCCCCACCAACAGAATATGTTTCTCTCTAGCGATCCTATTAATTCCTACAAAATCTCAGTCGTTCACACTTTAACCGTCTGTATTCCAGAGACTATGGGCTCTATTTTCACCACCATTGGGCGCCCTTTTTTTGGCGTCCGCTGATTTTTTTTTGAGCAATCATGATGTTGCAACTTTCCTCAAAGTTTGTACGCCGGCAGCGACTGTCAGCACCGGTTTTTTGTGCGCAAGATATTTTGGCGCGGGTCTGATTGAAAACTGATTTCCGCGCCGTTTTTGGCCCTTTAACCGATTTTCGCCAACACTGATTTTTTTCAGGGCGGTGCACAGTGGCCTTAAGTACTGATCAGGAAAACCCTACACTAACTTAAGGAAATCGGCACTGAGTATATTTCTGAGTTTTTGGAGCGAGGGAAGAAGACAATTTAAAACACAAATTCATGATGATTTTTGCAGAGGGAACTTGGAAAATAACTCGTAAAGTTCATTATTCCCACAGAATGTTTTTACGAATGGGCAATTTACGATTCCACCCCAACACACCACAGAATCTCTGCTCACGGGGCTCCAGGCATGGGATCGCTCCCTCGGCCGGACACATGCACAGGAGCTCAGAGCTTGGATTCCCAACCCGCCCTCCCCCCCCCGCCCTCACCCCAGGCTCAGCTTGTAAGGAAGAAGCCCAGGGGGCGGAGAATGGGTGGAATCTAAGCATCGAGCTCCTGTATTTCTGTCCAGCCGAGGGAGTGATCTTGCCGGTATGCACTCCGAACTGTGCATCAGAGAAGGCAAAATACAGCAGCAAACATCGGCATTTTGGCACAAGCTATAATTAAAGTGCCGTAAATCTCTGCATCGCGTCTCCATAGCGACAGAGCTTAGTGTTGCGCATCAGGGTGTGGTGCATTCTGCTAGGGCGTCAACCAGCAAAGGTGTGTATGCTGTGCTTCAGTAAGTCTCGCAATAACAAGAATAACAAAGTTAAGAGTTATAATTATTGGTGGAAATCTTACTATGTCTCATATAGTAAGGTTATTTACATGCATGGCATGTGGAAGCGACGGCCACAACGACGCCGCCGTCACACAAACCAGATCACTCGGGCATTAATCGGGAGGAGGCCATACCCTGATCGAATCTACAGGGACAGGAGCTCATACCTACACCTGAGCGAGTCAGACTGCATTCGCAGGCTGCGATTTAGAAAGGACGACATCCCTGAGATCTGCCAGCTAGCCAGGTCAGCCATACAGCCAAGAAGTGGCAGGAGGACTGCCCTACCTGTGGAAGTGAAGGTCACTGAAGCACTTGCCTTCTATGCTTCTGACTCATTTCAAGCAGCAACTGGGGACATGTGCTGCATCTCACAGCACGCCACACATTGCTGCATTCGACAGATGACTGTTGCACTATATTCCAAAAGGGACTAGTTCATCAACTTCCCTATGACCACGCAGGCAATGCGAGACAGGGCTGTGTGGTTCTCCAGAATTGCTGGCTTCCCAAAGGTACAGGGTGCGATCGACTGTACCCACATCACCTTGAGAGCACCTTTGGATGGCTCTGAAGTTGATCGGAACAAGAAAGGGTTCCATTCCCTAAATGTGCAGCGGATGCCAAATACCCAGGTAGCATCCATGATGCTTTCATCCTACGCGAGAGCGTTATATCAACCATGTTTCAGGAGCTGCCAGAAGGGCAGAGCTGGTTGCTCGGGGACAAAGGGTACAGGCTCGCCACCTGGCTTATGACCCCCCCCTACGCAATCCCTGCACTGAGCCAGAGTGTCTGTGCAACATTTCGCACATAATGACACGGAGCATCATAGAGCGAACAATTAGCATCCTGAAACAGCGTTTCCGATGTCTGAACCACTCTGGAGGCTACCTGCAATATGCCCCTCACTATGTCGTCAGTTCACTGTTGTGTTCTGCACAACTTGGCCACCTTGAGGGGCCAGGTCCTGGACATTGAAGATCTTCTTGAAGGTGGGTGGGGGGGTCTGGGGGGCTGGAGAAAGAGGAGGACGAGGAGGTGCAGGAGGACGACAAACCTATGCCAACACCTCGACCCGCAGGACGATGGCGGAGGAGGCAGCCTCGTGCATCTGTAGCTCTCGCTAGAGACTTGCGTCAGCAACTAATCCGTGATCGCTTTGCTGCCTGAAGGCTAAACGGCCCGACAGTGTTGATTCAAAAAATAATGTTGTGTTGGTTTATGTTAGTTTAATTCAAAAAATAATGAGCAGGATTCTGCTTAAATTTAAAAAAATAATTCGGTTTATTAAACATTTGTACAGCTTTACTTAACTTTCATAAAAAAGTTTGTATTAAACTTTTCAATTAAGAAAACAACAAGTAGCAGCAACAAACTTTAACTGCTTTAATCTTTAATCTCTCCTCCCCTTTATTCAAAGACCTTCGCGCTGTGCATCCCTCTTGCCCCTATTATTGCCTCTACCCCTACCCATGCCCGTTGTCTCAGATTTCTACTTCCTCACCATGACCCCAAGGTTTTTTCTACTTTCTGCGCGAAGGCACATTTGTTCTTGGTGGGGTGGGGTTGGACAGGGACAGACCTAGCAGACAGCATTGTGGAAGACCCGGGTTCATCGTCTGACTCTTCTTTAGCCTGTGGATGAACCCCCGGCACACTACCTGACTTTGGACTGGGGATTGGAAAGTGAGTGTCAGTAGTTGATGCTGCCAATTGCTGTTGGGCAATGACAGCCTGGGTGTGTTCACTTATTGCAGCAGCTATCTCTGATATTTCCTCCCTAATCTGTCCCGACACTGCACCAGCTGCCTCCAACATTCGTTTATATAATCATCATTTAGCCTTTGGAACCTTGGTAACATTCTTGTGAATCTGCGCTGCACTCCTGCCGTGGCCAATATATTGTTTCTAAGCTCTGCTGCCCAGAACTGTACTCAGTACTCCAGACGTGGCCTACCAGGGCTTTGTATAGCTGTAGCAAAATGTCCTGCCATTTATATTCTAGCCCTCTTGTTAGAAAGACTAACATTCCATTAGCTTTTTTGATTTTTTTTTGGTACCTGACGACAACATTTTAGTGATCTGTGTACATGAACCCTTTAAGCTCTTTTGACCTCCACTGTTCCTAGCTTTTCAGCATTTAAAAATTACTCAGATTTATCCTTTTTTGGTCCAAAATGGATGACCTAACACTTACCTGCATTGAAATCCATCTGCCACAGTTTTGCCTACTCACTTAATCTGTCAATGTCTCTTTGTAATTTTAAACTCTCATCTACACTATTTACTGTGCCACCAATCTTTGTATCATCGACAAACTTGGATATCATAGAATAGTACAGCACGGAAGGAGGCCATTCGGCCCTTTGAGTCCACCCAAGCCGTATATGGCTCTATTGTGGGGAGGAAGTGGAAAATGTGAAAGATCGGGGTTGCAGTGGCAGGTTGGGTTGGGGGCAGGGTCAAACATGAAAGATTGGCACTGGGGGGGGCCGAACATTTCTTCGATTCCTGGGATGAGTACTCCTACTCCTCTTGGCTCACAAGGAGCTTAAATATAGGCAACGTTTTCTCCTGGCCTATCGACTTCTCCCACCATGTTTCTGCTGCTGGGCAGCAGAGAACACAGGACGCCCCCTGTAATGAGGTTAAAAATAAGTTGCGGCATCATTGGCATCATCGAGCCGCGATTTTGCTGCTTTTAACAGGAGCCTCGCCTAAAGTCTAAGGGCTAGACTTTCCACTTCACATCGCCCATCTATCACCCAAAACGGACCTCTATCGCCCATTTTGAGTAAAAAGTGGAAACTAGGCCCAAAATATTGCTGGAAAAATAAGCCCCCAAGTTTCGGCTCACTTCGCCGAACTGATTGCCGAGCTGATCGCCGACACAAGGCCCATCCCAACTTTCTGCACATCGCGGCATTTCGCCGGGCTGATGGAAGGTCTGAAACCATCACTAAGCAATAGTTGCTTTTCCCGGGCTTTACAGAAGGAAATGGGCAATACGGACGCCATTTTTAAGATCGGAGGAAGGGTGGAGGCAACTGAAAAAAACGAGCTAGATGTGAGTTATTTATAGAGTTATTTACAGATAGATCAACTCAGAATATTAAATTATATATAAATTTATTGATAGCTTAGTGGATAGGCATTTGTTTTGTGAAAAGTGCATTTATAGTGAGTGAAATCAATTATTGATATTGTTGGGGCCCATTAGACTGACTGGTATACAGTGTTAGACTGGGGTTGGTGTAGAGAGTAGTAGTAGAGAGAGAGAGTAGTTTAATTAAGTGAACGTAATTCTTGATAGTGATGGGGCCTATGCTTTCTGTGCCATGACTCGTAACTGCTCACACGCTAGTTTCTGAAAGGATCAATCGAAGAGGTGGCAGAGTAAAGTGTAGACAGAGACAGAGGAGGTAAGCAATGAAGGTACTTGGAAAAGCAATCTTACCTCAACTTGTCTAAAAACGCATGTCTTAGGAGGCTGCGCTTCCAGAAGGCGATCATCAATGAGATTTGCCAGCTCGTCAAGGGTGATCTGCAGCCTTCCAGCACCATCAGAGCCGTACCGTCCGTTGAGGTGAAGGTTATTGCAGCCCTAGCCTTAAATGACCAGGGAAGCACAAACCAGGAGGGCTTTGGGTTTTTCGAGAATAGCAGACTTCCCCAAGCTGCAGGGAGCAATAGACTGCACACACATTGCCCTGAAAGCCCCTTTAAAGAACATGGAGGTGTTTGTAACAAAGGGATTCCACTCCCTGAATGTGCAGCTTCTTGTCGACCACAACCAAATAATCATGACAGTAAACGCTACATTTCCAGGCAGCATCCATGATGCTCACATCCTGCGTGAGAGTGCTATCCCTGACCTGTTTCTCAATCAGCCAGAAGGTCACAGTTGGATGCTGGAGGATAAGAGATATGGCCTTGCCAGTTGGCTGATGACCCAACTGCATAATCCCATCACTGAAACAGAGATTAGCGACACGCAACATCGTTGAAAAGACAATTGGAGTCCTAAAGCAGCGCTTCAGATGACTGGACCATTCTGGTGGCAGCATACAGTACCACCCTGACCAGATCGCTGAGTTTATTGTGGTGTGTTGCATGCTGCATAACCTAGCTATAAGGAGAGGACAACTAATGCCAGATGGGGTTGTAGGTCCACCTCCAGAAGGAGGGGAGATGAAACAGCCAGCCGGCGAGGATCAAGAGGAGGAGGAGGAGGCTGGTGAGGACAATCAGCCTAGTGATGTAGCCATGGTCCCACGGCCCCCTCCCCCCAGAAGCCCCGGAAGACCATTACCCCATGGGAGCTACGCGGCTGCAAAGCTGTTGTGTCAGCAGCTCATAAATTAACGCTTTGCATGAACTTGCATTGGGGGACAGTGAAATTTACATTTACATTTACAGTTATGGTTAAACAAAAGTTGCATTTGCCTAGAGTTACGTTGAATTTCATTTTAGCCTTGCCTGCACTGGCCCTGCTTGTCCATTGTCCAACATTTTCATTAATGCTTAAATGAGCTAAAGTTATATTTTTGTTATTGTAAGACAATGCACAACAATTGTTAGATTCAAATAAAAGTTTTAATTTTGACAAAACGATTTTTATTCAACACCCTCCCCCCGCCCCCCCCCAACCTGTGGCCACGTCTCCCTCCAGATCCTTTCCCCCCCACCGCATCTAAGGCCCTCCTGCCCGTTTTGGTCCCCGCAGACTAAGACGTCGCTGGCCTGCAGTGGGCAACGCCAAGACTTCTGGCCGTGGTGGTGGTGTTGGAGTGGAAGACGAGGGTAGTGGCTCGTCTTCCGAGTCCAGAGGACCTGTATCCTCCGTACTCGCTTACGTGCTCGGGGTGTCACCAGGACGTAACACGACACCTCGGGGTGCAGTGCCGTGTCCAGCCGGCAACGCATGCCGAAGGGCATTTGTTGCGGCAGTCTGTTCGCGGACCCCTTCCAGGGTCTGCCGTGCTACCTCCGATAGCTCGGGTAGCACGGCAGACACCTGTGAGAAGTCTTGCGCGAACTGTGTGAACCCCTGGAGAAGATCGCGACCGTCTCCGCGCACAGGGACATCAAGCCCTCCAAGTGGTCAGCCGGAGGCGATTGCTGACCTCGCTGGCCCGGCCTCCGTGGGGTCGGTATGTGCAAAATGGGGCGCCTTGGCATTGCCGGCTGCACGCCGCTGGGTGCTGGTGCCTCTTCTGTCTCAATTGAGACGACTGCAGGATCATTCCCCCCCCCCCCCCCCCCACCCTCTCCGCCCCACAAAAATGTAGTCCTCCTCCTCCTCCTCCTCCTCCTCCTCTTCAGGCTCAGTAGGCATCTGGTGCTGCTCCTCCTCTGCAACGTTTCGTGTCGGTGAAGGTGTGGGTTGCACCTCGACCAAGGTTTCAGGGTGACCTTAAAAGCACATTAGAGATTATTAAAGAGCTTAGAGCTCATGGAAGCACACATTAACGAGCGACTTTACATATCAATGCATTTCACTACCCCAGAAAGCAGCAGCGACTGCTTCTTATGCACAAAGGTTGCATGCATGACACGACATAATAAATCGTATATTCCGTATTGCATTATATATATTTACAGGTTATCACAGTACATTACTCTTTAATACTGTTTGACACATTACTCACGAGGCACATCGCTGGGCTCCGCCAGACCGCACTTGGCGACAGAACGTGTTTCGGAGCCTACGAGCGCGATCGCACGCTCTAGGTCCGTTAGTGGAGTCAACAGAACAGAGCCCCCCCACCCCCCCACCCCCCCCTCGGTACGCCTCTGCTTTGCCTTGTTGTTCAATATCTTCTTCTGCAAACGAGAAAAGAGCAGCGCATTAGCATAAGCTAATGGACTAGGTAGTATCATGGAGTCACAACAGTTAAATGTTACATGCTACAGCTTGACACATATACATCTCTCTATGGACTTTATGGGATCTTAAAATGGAGTTTATGCAATACCTGTATGAATCATTAAATACAATTCCATCCAGGGGATTCAATTTTATACTCACAATTTTCATAAGTAAAATAAAATGCTACTTACTCTTGCTGCAGCCACCAGGCTATTCCAACGTTTGCGGCACAGTTCCGAGCCCCTTGCCTCATTAGATGCCGAGGTCACCACGGCAGCAATCTCTACCCAGATTTTTCGATATGCACGCGATGGGGGTTTGCCATGGGCACCCCGAGTTAAGGCCCCCCAGCATGCAATCACCTCGCTGACGAGGGCCTCATTAGCCTCATCACTAAAGGGCTTTGCTCTTTTCCTATCTCCCTCTGACGCCTCCATTTGTGATTTATTCATTTCAGCCATGTGTCTCAGTGCCTTTTCAATTGATTCTCTCTCTCTCTTTCTCCTCCACCCTATACCTTCTGAGTATGTGTAATGACCCCTGACCTCCCAAAACGCAGTTTAAAAAAAAAAATCAGCCCCCCAAAAAATTAACACATGCGTAGAATGCCGTTGCTACGGAAGCTTTTTTTTTTACTTCCGTTTTCGGTGGGCAATCGTGACATCGCTGGAGAACCACATCACCCATTTTACATCGCTGGGCTAAAGCCAAGTGGAAAATCGCAACAAAAAAATGGGCGATGTACCAGCGATCAGCAAGGCTGAGACATTCCACATCGCTGGAACAAGGCCCATTTTTTTCGTCGACTTCCCCTTGTGGAAAGTCTAGCCCCAAATTTGTTGAAGGCTGTTCAGAAGGAAAATTAGGTAATGTTCTTCCCATTTGTTGACAATGCTGTCATTGACAAGTTGCAGCCATCCAACCTTGACATGTAGTAACTGAGGACAATGGTAAAGAATCAAAAAATAATTCGAACAAAATCAGTGGAGAAATACAAAGAGGACAGACAATTCACTATTATTTATTGTTTCTTTTTAAAAATCACATTTGCACTGTTCTAAAAATCAGAATGGAGAAACCCTACCACTGTCCTTTGATTTTTGCTACCACTAATTACCTCTCCAGCTCCCAACCAAGCCAAAAGTCAGGCAACTTATTTCCAGACCTCTGCCAATACGTCTCTTATTCCAGATGCTAAGAAATGCTGACTGGTCTTGCTTTTGCAACTCTCACTCCAAAGGGGATGACTCCCTATGTGATACAGCCAAAGAATTGGTACACGGACTGGGGTTCTGATACTCTGAAACACAGCATATTGAAGATTCACATATTGTCAGAAATACGATGATTTCATGAGGGAAACTGGCTTGATTGTGTCTTTTTTTTTAAGTTTGACAGTATTGTGTGTGTGTGGGGGTGGAAAAGGGTATGCAGCAAAATGTAGCTGTCCTGATATGCATGCATTTAAAAATGGCTCTATACCATATCATTAAAAAGGTACTTAGACTTGAAATGACTTGACTTAACTTTCTATGGAGAGTTTAGCTCGTATCTACCTCACAAATACAACAACACTTTGTATTTACATAGTGCCATTAGCATAGTGAAACGTTCGCAGGTGCTTCACAGGAGTATAATAAGATATAAATTTGACACCGAGCCGCGTAAGTAGAAATTAGCACAAAGCAACTCAACGCTGGTCAATGCATTCCAATGGTGAGGCAGATAGCAAGATGCTGTTTTCATTTAGCTATTGGCGGAGTGTCGCATCTCGGATAGCAACTTTTAGATTTTTGAGTTGATGTACGCATCTGCCCCAAGTCTGAAGTTGTTGTAGCATTTGTGCATAAGTAACAGCAAAATCTGGGTCATTGTGTCAGGAGGCTGAAATGTGAAATGGAAATTTCAATCTGATTCAGTAGCTGGTGCATTTTATGAGGTTTGGGTTAAGGATCATTGCTGGGTCAGAGCAGCAGTACTTTGAGACATCCTGAGAGATGCGACAAGACACTATATAAACGCAAGAAACCGGAGAGAAAATGGGGATTAATGAAACTCATGTCTGTCTCTATGCAGGTAAGAAGATTCTCAGAGGCCTTCTTCTACATGGAGCACCAGAAAGAGATGGCACTTACATTCCAGGAACACATGTGAGTCTTCTCATTAATTGCCATTGCATTTGTCAGATACTTTTTCATTGCACAAACCCTACTTGTTAAATGAATGGTATTCCATACTTTGCATTTAAGTCATGTTTATGTGCAAGGAAATGTGTAAGTGAAGACATGTGTTTATAACATGTATCCACGCTATGAGCTAAACTGTCATGAGCAGTTCCACAGTCAGATCCTAGAGAAGACTAAAGGAAGTAACGTCACTGATCACTATTGTGCAATTCCCAGCAGCCACCTTAGGAGGAGCATTGACAGCGGCTGGGAGATTGGTCATCAACCTTGGGCAGGAATGATGCATGACCAAGGAGACACTTAAAGAGAGAAGGAGGGAAAAGGTGCTGCCTGACTTTCCTTCATACTCACATTTCCCGACTTTCCAGTTTGTTTTCCTATAATTCCACAAATCTACAACAGCAATTTGGAATTATATGGAACCTTCAAAATACAATAAAGTAATGACAAGACATTTAACAGGGGCATAGTGAAAAACAAACCTGGAGCAAAAGAGAAAAAGATAGAGATTTCCTTTTAGTAAGGACTTGAAAGAGGGGAGGGAGTTGGAGAGCCAGAGAGAGAGGACATTCCAGGGAGTAAGCAATTGAAAGTATGGCTTGCAAAGAGAGTGGGGGGAATTCTACAAACGATTGGAGTTAGAGAAATTGAGATTTTGAGACGGGTTAAAAGACTGGTTAGAAGTCATAGAGATAGGAAGAGGTAAAACTAGGGAAGGCTTTAGAAACTAGGATAAGAATTTTAAAATTCAGATGTTGGGGGATAGAGAGCCAATTTGAAGGGTGATGAGATTTGGTGCAGACTAGGAAACAAATTGCAAAGTTTTGTCTGAGCTTCAGTCTTCAAATATTTAGCTAGAAAATGTTACGGCTCATCTAGGACTGCATGTTAGATTAGCAGCGTGACAGTGCAGAGACAGTGGAGGGATTGAGACGGGTGCTGGAAAGACAGAGCTGGGTGTTATTAGCATGTATTTGGAATCTAACCTGATGTCTACAGATGATGTCACTGAAAAATAACATGTAGATGAATAAGAGAATTATCCTTTATGTTAATCAGGTGCCATCTGAGCTCCTTCCCTGCTCACTTCTTAATTTTTAACGTGTTACTTGTATTTGACCCTTTTACTGTAATGAAAGGTTTGCCTGGTTCAACTTTTCGATTACCTTAATTTATAAAAAAATCAATTCGGTCACCTTGAAATCTTGGCGGGGAGGAAGAGAAATTGCAACATAGCCACTATGTGTTGTTACTATTAGTGAGATTTAACTCCATTGCAGCGCTGGTTTTGGTCAACCTATAATAAAGATGATGTTTAAATTGATATAATTTCCATTGCATTTTGACAAATGGAAGAGAATGTTCTCTTTCATAAACTGGTCAGATGGGAAATGTTGTTTTTCTTGGCACAAGGGAAAATAATGCAGCTTTAAATTAAATGAGATAACTAAAAAAAAAAAATTATGTTATCATGAATAACTCCATCTAGGTATTCCTAGAAACAATTGTGTTTCAGGCACTAAGAGCACTGGCATAGTATCTCATCGTATCTCTGTTTCATTATAAAGTAATTGTTTTTAAATATTGATATTAATCTTCAAATCCTGGAAGGAAAGGATCTTTTGATTTATTTTTCTTTGACAACTTTTCTTCGATCTCATGGTTTGTGCTGAAATTACTGATACCCACTGGGTGTTGTCTGAGATGCTATACTTGGCCTGTAGAAACGAGATCAGCCAGGGTTCATGTGCCTGATCATTATCTAGTGCATCCTGCTGGAAACACTTTGTGCGCATGGATGTTAATGTGAGGACAGAACACTCAGTCAGTAGTGGGTACTTGGATGAGGTACCAGAGGAGCTGATAACTGATGCAACTAGAACATAGGAAATAGGTGCAGGAGTAGGCCATTTGGCCCGCCATTCAATAAGATCATGGCTGATCTGATCTTGGCCTCAACTCCACTTTCCTGCCCACTCCCCATAACCCTTGACTCCCCTGTAGTTCAAAAATCTGTCGTATCTCCACCTTAAATATATTCAATGAACCAGCCTCCATAGCTCTCTGAGGTAGAGAATTCCAAAGATTCACGACCCTCTGAGAGAAGAAATTCCTCCTCATCTCCATTTTAAATGGGCGCCCCCTTATTCTGAAACTATGACCCCTATTTCTAGATTCCCCCATGAGGGGAAATATTCTCTCTGCATTTACCCTGTCAAGCCTCCTCAGAATCTTACATGTTTCAATAAGATCACCTCTCATTCTTCTAAACTGCAATGAGTATAGGCCCAACCTATTCAACCTTTCTTCATAAGATAACCCCTTCATCTCAGGAATCAACCTAGTGAACCTTCTCTGAACTGCCTTCAATGCAAGTATATCCTTCCTTAAATAAGGAGAGCAAAATTGTACACAGTACTCCAGGTATGGTCTCACCAATACCCTGTACCATTGTAGCAAGACTTCCATACTTTTATACTCCATCCCCCTTGCAATAAAGGCCAACATTCATTTGCCTTCCTAATTATTTGCTGTATCTGCATGCTAACTTTTTGTGTTTCATGTATGAGCACCCCCAGATCCTTCTGTACCGCAACATTTTGTAGTCTCTCTCCATTTAAATAATTTGCTTTTTTATTCTTCCTACCAAAGTGAATAACCTCACATTTTCCCACATTATACTCCATCTGCCAATTTTTTGCACACTCACTTAACCTATCTATATCCCTTTGTGTCCTCCTCACAATTTGCTTTCCCACCTATCTTTGTATCATCAGCAAATTTGGTTACAGTACATGCTCTCCCTTCATCCACATCTAATGTGCCCAAGGATAATTCAGTGCCTCCATTAGAGGAGACAAGACATTTGAAAGAAAAACAATAAAGTCCTCGGCACTATTGTGTCTTTACAAGGTGAAAAATGTTACTGGCTTTTAAAGGAAAACAAAGAAAAGTATCAAGACTGAATGATTTTATGTAAAGCGGGCTCCAAAAGTTCAGCTGTACAGCTGTATTATCGAATTTGACTACGAATGAGAATGAAACATTGATTGTTTTACTTTGAGGCAGGGATAAGCAAACCTTAAGGCAAAAATGATTAACATCAATCCCCAAATCATGTTCTGAATGATTGTGGCTGCTGACTGGAAATGTGCCGACTTACCATTAGAGCTGTTTTGTATTACTGCTGGTAGTTGAAATATGAGAACATGACACCCTGGTGTAGATGGGCCAATAAACTGGCCACTCTTGGCTGTAAGGAGAGGATAGATTGAAATCTTGTCATTGGCCCTTGCCTCCTGATAGTATTTGAAAGAGAACAAAAATCTGGGTGGGATGTTTTAAAGTGAAATTGCTATGCCGCCTCCCCCCACCCCCCCAAAAAAAAACAAACAAACTAAAATCACAGTTGATTGTCATACTTAAGCTTTTAACTGTGAAAAATAAAAAGCAATGTGTTTCAACTGCAGCCTTTCTCTGGCCAGAATAGAACCGATGCCTGTAGTATAAGTCCATCTTTAGGCAGCTCCCATTACATTGTGCATAGATTGACATCAATTAACAAGGTTAGCTGTGGCTGGCACTGATCTCCCTCTTAAGGACAGAGCCCCAGCCATCCCTGAGAGGAGAAATACTCTTGTTTTAAAAAAAAATGGTGTGCAGCTAGAAAGAAAGAACTTGCATTTATACAGCGCCTTTCACTACCTCTGTATGTCCCAAAGACCCGTACAGCCAAAGAAGAATTTTATTTAGAGTGTAGTCACTGTTGTAATGTAGGGAAGCATGTCAGCCAGTTTGTGCTCAGCAAGGTCGCACAAACAGCAATAAAATAAATGAGCAGGTAATGCATTTTTAGTGATGTTGGTTGAAGGATAAATACTGGCATGGAGATACCAGGAGAAATTCTCTGCTCTTCTTCAAATAGTGCCATGTGATCTTTTACGTCTACCAGATAGGACAGAGGGGCCTTGGTTTAATGTCTCACACAAAAGACCACACCTCACTCAGTACAGCATTCCCTCAATATTATGCTGAAGTGTCAGCCTGGATTTTGTACTCAAGTTCTGGAGTGGGGCTGGAAGTCAGAGGTGAGAATGCTACTACTGAGCAAAGGCTGATGGCTAAAGCCAGCCTTTCATGTACTTATTCTCTGGTGGTTTTTAAGCAACAAGAAACAGAGAGTGTGTTAATAATTCATAGGAACAGGGGTAGGCCCCTCGAACCTGTTCCGCTTTTCAATGAGATCATGGCTGCTCTGCGACCGAACACCATATACCTATCTTTGCCCCATTTCCCTTAATACCTTTGGTTAGCAGAAATTTATCAATCCCAGATTTAAAATTAACAATTGACCCAGCATCAGCTTCCATTTGTGGAAGTGAGTCCTGCCATTACTCTATTCTACACCTTCAGCAGTGATTTTATCACTAAGGTGAACTGTTGAAATATCTTTGTATCTGGCTGCAGTCATTACCAACAGGTAAAACTAAATCCATATCATTGGTCAGAACCTTTGCAGGCCAAGGAAGGAATTTAAGCCTGAATTAAACTTGAGTGCTGAGAAGTCAGGCTAATTTTCCAGTTTCTAGAAGAAGCTTAGTATTGAGAAGTTGAGAGAAATGTGCATTATGTCTTTTGTGGGCAGCCACCATCCAAGCCTTATCCTCAGACCTGCTCATCCTACTCAACATAAATGATATTTAGTTACCAGCTTGTAAGAGCATTAAATCTCTCTTCATGCATTTCCTGCTCCTAGAATCCAAAGTCACAGTCAGATTGCGGCAGCTGTCAGAAATTCGCCCTACCTCACCAGCA
Source organism: Pristiophorus japonicus (assembly GCF_044704955.1). NCBI lineage: Eukaryota > Metazoa > Chordata > Chondrichthyes > Pristiophoridae > Pristiophorus > Pristiophorus japonicus. The sequence goes on along the minus strand of NC_091977.1, from coordinate 500,613,431 downwards.
TGCCTCCTCTGCCCATCGAGTGTCTGGATATAGATGGAGACTGGAGCAATCTTCCTATTATATTTGAAGACAGATATGTAGAATCTATTTCCAAAGGTTTGTCATGTTTTCTGATTTTTTTTTTTAAACCTCAGCCATTCTATTACATATGTATTATATAGACAGGTTATTTTTATTTAATTATATAAGATTCTAGCCTAGAAATTACTGTTGGTGATTGTTGCATTTCATAATTTTTAACTAGTTTGTTATTAAGTTAAACTAAGCTAAGCAGAGATTAAATCCATAGCATACTGTATATAGAAATGCGGATTAGAATTTAGCCAAAAGAAGTTATATCCTGCTGCAACGTCGAGCCATGATTGCAGTTCTTGCCACAGCAGTTTGCGACGATGGCGTTTGTGAACACATCCCAGTGAGGACATTGGGAGATTGCTGCTGTGGCTTCATTCATATGAGCCCGGCGCAGGGCATGCTTCTGAGGAAGCTTGTACCTAGCAGGGTAGTAGCTGGTTTGATTTGCAGCTGAACTAGCCAGTCCTGGGGCACGGAAAGCTGAGGGAGGATCATAGGTCCATCATTTGGCTTCCAGTCCAGCTAAGAAAGGAAACACAGAATCAATTTGCATGGTCTGGTAAGGACCAACAGGGGGCCCAAAATTGGCCAGGAGTTGCTCCGTTTTTTTTTGGAGCAACTTAATTTTTCTGGAATATCTTAAAAATCCCCATTTTGCACATTCAATTTGCACCAGTGTAAGTAAGTTAGTTAGTATTTTTCTAGTTTAGTTTTGTTTTTTTCAAAAGGGGACGTTACCAGCCACCTACGCCAGTTTTGGCCATTCAAGCCACTTTGGACAGCTAATAGTTGCTCCAAACTAACTTAGGCCAGCGTATGTGGCCACTTGCGGCCGCACAGAAAACCCTTGCAGAGAGTTAAGAAATCAGCGCAGGTTGCCAGAGATTGGGGCGGTGGGGGAGGAGGGAAGCGGAAAGGACCATGCAAAGCACTAAACACCTTCACAACATTCAAGAAGCATAAAAACCATCAATAATAAATAAAAAAAAATAAAACTCTAGTCCTACCTTCCTAACTCAGCCCGGGAAGTCAGCGGGCCGGCCGTTGCGAGAAGTCACTCGGCCGGGGATAGGTGCGGGCGGGATGACCGGGCTGGAGAGCACAGGAAACTGACTCTCTAACTGACTCCCTCTGACTCTCTCTCTGACTATTTAGTGATCTGACTCTCTCTCTCTATTCCAGTGATCTGACTCTCTCTGACTATTCCAGCAGCCAGCCCAGCGCGCGTTGTGAGGCCATTCAGCCGGGGATAGAGGCGGGATGCATCGGGTCCCACACTGCAGCACGGCTGGGGGCAGGAGCTACTGCCCATGCGCGAAACCTCCAGTGTGCATGCGTTGAGTTGCCGGCACTGTTTTCACACAGCGCCCTAGCTCCGCCCCTTAATGAACCGACCACGCCATGCCAAGCCATGGGAGAGGCCACAGAGCGGCCAGAATCCAGGGAGATCTTTTCGGCGCCGTTTTCACTCTAGGAAGTCGGCGCATCTCCGGTGAATGCGCTGAAAAAACGGGTGGGCCAAATTTGGGCCCAGGGAGTGGCGATTTGCTCTTTAATTCCAACTTAGTGCCAATCCATTTCAGAGAAATTGCTGGTCACCAAAGTTATATTTGGCCTGTTAACAGGGGCAGTGTGGTATGCTTTGTTATTTTCTATGTTGCGAGGAATACTACAAAATAAATTGAATTCACTGTAATCATTACTCCTATGTGTTCACTATAGAGTTTTGGAAGATAAAAACGCATGTGAGGACACGTGTGAGATTATAGTCCAGTACACGTTAAAAAGGGGCTATTCATTGCTATAACCACTCCCCTTCCCTCCCCAACCCCCACCCAATGGTCATGCTATCATATGACTAGATTTTGGGCAGCAAAGGTCATCTCCTGGGATCCACTTACAGGAGAGATTGTTGTTCTTCAGCCTGAGACAATATCCCGTGCCATCCCTTTATAACAACAAGATGAGCTGGCAAAATGATTTCATGGTTCCCTAGTCAGTAGTTGAACAGAGGTGTTATGCCTTTAGTTTACTGTTAAAATAATGAGCAGAGGAATGCCAAACAAATGCATTAAGTATTCATTCACTAATCTAGTCAACAGCAATTTCTAACCTTATATGAATTGCAATTTCTGGCAGCCGAACATTTCTGGTAGTATAATGTCGCACTCCCAAGAAGAAAGAGACAAACCCCCTCAGTTTGAATGCCAGCTTGTATGCTTTTACGAACCAAGTTGTAGCTACTGTCACTCAGCTTGTTAAAGGATTAACTTTAGTTATTCATTTCCCTGAGTAGAAGGTTGTGGATTCAAGTTACACACTACGGGCTAGAACCTCCACTTTTTTGAATGCTTAAATTCACTTAACGCCCATTTTACTGCTGAAATGACGTATAACGCCCATAGATCGCCCATTTTGGCACAAAATGGAAACTGACGGGCATTTTTAGGAAACTTATCGCCGAGTGTTACTTTCCCCATGTGATTAACGCCGGGAAAATATATTACCACCCGCCCACTGTTTTGGGGCGGAATCAGCAGAATGGGCGAATTCAACGCCCATAATATCGCCCAGCGTTACGTTCCGCACGGAATTAACGCCGAGATTCAATAATACCGGCCGCCCACTTTTTATTGTCGTAAAGATCATATTTGCCAACACTAGCGGCCATGAGACTGGCCAGCGTCAATTTCACCACCTCGCAAACATATTGCCCACAATATCGCTCGCCCAAAAAACCGCCCAGAAAAAGTGGAACTAACTGGAACTAATCACAGCGTTGTGGACGCCATGTTCTACGTCACATGATGATTCTTTTCAAAGGCTGTTGTGCTTCAACCTCGGAGGAGTTCAGATGTACTCTGCAGGTCGTTGGAGTTCCTGGGGCATTGGAACCGGTTCTGGGGGAGGTGGGACCAGTACAACCGGACGGTCTGCACCTGGGCAGGACCGGAACCAATGTTCTAGGGGGAGTGTTTGCTAGTGCTGTTGGGGAGGAGTTAAACTAATATGGCAGGGGGATGGGAACCAATGCAGGGAGACAGAGGGAGACAAAAAGGAGGCAAAAGCAAAAGACAAAGGAGATGAGGAAAAGTGGAGGGCAGAGAAACCCAAGGCAAAGAACAAAAAGGGCTACTGTACAGCAAAATTCTAAAAGGACAAAGGGTGTTCAAAAAACAAGCCTGAAGGCTTTGTGTCTTAATGCAAGGAGTATCCGCAATAAGGTGGATGAATTAACTGTGCAAATAGATGTTAACAAATATGATGTGATTGGGATTATGGAGACGTGGCTCCAGGATGATCAGGGCTGGGAACTCAACATCCAGGGGTATTCAACATTCAGGAAGGATAGAATAAAAGGAAAAGGAGGTGGGGTAGCATTGCTGGTTAAAGAGGAGATTAATGCAATAGTTAGGAAAGACATTAGCTTGGATGATGTGGAATCTATATGGGTAGAGCTGCAGAACACCAAAGGGCAAAAAACGTTAGTGGGAGTTGTGTACAGACCTCCAAACAGTAGTAGTGATGTTGGGGAGGGCATCAAACAAGAAATTAGGGGTGCATGCAATAAAGGTGCAGCAGTTATAATGGGAGACTTTAATATGCACATAGATTGCGCTAGCCAAACTGGAAGCAATACGGTGGAGGAGGATTTCCTGGAGTGCATAAGGGATGGTTTTCTAGACCAATATGTCGAGGAACCAACTAGAGGGGAGGCCATCTTAGACTGGGTGTTGTGTAATGAGAGAGGATTAATTAGCAATCTCATTGTGCGAGGCTCCTTGGGGAAGAGTGACCATAATATGGTGGAATTCTGCATTAGGATGGAGAATGAAACAGTTAATTCAGAGACCATGGTCCAGAACTAAAAGAAGGGTAACTTTGAAGGTATGAGGCGTGAATTGGCTAGGATAGATTGGCGAATGATACTTAAGGGGTTGACTGTGGATGGGCAATGGCAGACATTTAGAGACCGCATGGATGAATTACAACAATTGTACATTCCTGTCTGGCGTAAAAATAAAAAAGGGAAGGTGGCCCAACCGTGGCTATCTAGGGAAATCAGGGATAGTATTAAAGCTAAGGAAGTGGCATACAAATTGGCCAGAAATAGCAGTGAACCCGGGGACTGGGAGAAATTTAGAACTCAGCAGAGGAGGACAAAGGGTTTGATTAGGGCAGGGAAAATGGAGTATGAGAAGAAGCTTGCAGGGAACATTAAGGTGGATTGCAAAAGTTTCTATAGATATGTAAAGAGAAAAAGGTTAGTAAAGACAAACGTAGGTCCCCTGCAGTCAGAATCAGGGGAAGTCATAACGGGGAACAAAGAAATGGCAGACCAATTGAACAAGTACTTTGGTTCGGTATTCACTAAGGAGGACACAAACAACCTTCCAGATATAAAAGGGGTCAGAGGGTCTAGTAAGGAGGAGGAACTGAGGGAAATCTTTATTAGTCGGGAAATTGTGTTGGGGAAATTAATGGGATTGAAGGCCGATAAATCCCCAGGGCCTGATGGACTGCATCCCAGAGTACTTAAGGAGGTGGCCTTGGAAATAGCGGATGCATTGACAGTCATTTTCCAACATTCCATTGACTCTGGATCAGTTCCTATCGAGTGGAGGGTAGCCAATGTAACCCCACTTTTTAAAAAAGGAGGGAGAGAGAAAACAGGGAATTATAGACCGGTCAGCCTGACCTCAATAGTGGGTAAATGATGGAATCAATTATTAAGGATGTCATAGCAGCGCATTTGGAAAATGGTGACATGATAGGTCCAAGTCAGCATGGATTTGTGAAAGGGAAATCATGCTTGACAAACCTTCTGGAATTTTTTGAGGATGTTTCCAGTAAAGTGGACAAAGGAGAACCAGTTGATGTGGTATATTTGGACTTTCAGAAGGCTTTCGACAAGGTCCCACACAAGAGATTAATGTGCAAAGTTAAAGCACATGGGATTGGGAGTAGTGTGCTGACGTGGATTGAGAACTGGTTGTCAGACAGGAAGCAAAGAGTAGGAGTAAATGGGTACTTTTCAGAATGGCAGGCAGTGACTAGTGGGGTACCGCATGGTTCTGTGCTGGGGGCCCAGCTGTTTACATTGTACATTAATGATTGAGACGAGGGGATTAAATGTAGTATCTCCAAATTTGTGGATGACAATAAGTTGGGTGGCAGTGTGAGCTGCGAGGAGGATGCTATGAGGCTGCAGAGTGACTTGGATAGGTTAGGTGAGTGGGCAAATGCATGGCAGATGAAGTATAATGTGGATAAATGTGAGGTTATCCACTTTGGTGGTAAAAACAGAGAGACAGACTATTATCTGAATGGTGACAGATTCGGAAAAGGGAAGGTGCAGCGAGACCTGGGTGTCATGGTACATCAGTCATTGAAGGTTGGCATGCAGGTACAGCAGGCGGTTAAGAAAGCAAATGGCATGTTGGCCTTCATAGCGAGGGGATTTGAGTACAGGGGCAGGGAGGTGTTGCTACAGTTGTACAGGGCCTTGGTGAGGCCATACCTGGAGTATTGTGTACAGTTTTGGTCTCCTAACTTGAGGAAGGACATTCTTGCTATTGAGGGAGTGCAGCGAAGATTCACCAGACTGATTCCCGGGATGGTGGGACTGACCTATCAAGAAAGACTGGATCAACTGGGCTTGTATTCACTGGAGTTCAGAAGAATGAGAGGGGACCTCATAGAAACGTTTAAAATTCTGACGGGTTTAGACAGGTTAGATGCAGGAAGAATGTTCCCAATGTTGGGGAAGTCCAGAACCAGGGGTCACAGTCTAAGGATAAGGGGTAAGCCATTTAGGACCGAGATGAGGAGAAACTTCTTCACCCAGAGAGTGGTGAACCTGTGGAATTCTCTACCACAGAAAGTAGTTGAGGCCAATTCACTAAATATATTCAAAAGGGAGTTAGATGAAGTCCTTACTACTCGGGGGATCAAGGGGTATGGCGAGAAAGCAGGAAGCGGGTACTGAAGTTTCATGTTCAGCCATGAACTCATTGAATGGCGGTGCAGGCTAGAAGGGCTGAATGGCCTGCTCCTGCACCTATTTTCTATGTTTCTATGTTTCTATGAATGGCGGTGCAGGCTAGAAGGGCTGAATGGCCTGCTCCTGCACCTATTTTCTATGTTTCTATGTAAACATCTTGACCATACTGTGACCGATTGGAACTTAATAGACGTCTTCATTGGGACATTCCTTGTTTGTGACCAATTGGTGGAAAACAGGGAGCTACTGCACTGGGGCCTGTCCTTTCTCACCCTCTCTTGGTGACCAATTACATGCAGCAGACTCAAGATCGCCGAAGGTACACTCCACTGCATTACGTGCCCAATGTAAGAAGTGACAGACTGATGAGGAAGACCAGACGTTACACCCCCCGCAAGTACAAGGAGAAGCATTCGTACCTCGACTTGCCTTCAGAGACTGCGCTTCCACAAAGAGGTTATCACTGAGGTATGCCAGCTGATAAGGGCAGATCTGCAGCTTGCCAGCACCATCAGTACTGCACTGTCTGTCGAGGTTAAAGTCACCGCGGCACTGTCGTTCTATGCCTTGGGTTCCTTTCAGGCCACAGCTGGTGACATTCGCGGACTTTCTCAGCATGCCACACATCGCTGCATTAGACAGGTCACTGAAGCCCTGTACGCATGCAGGAGGGACTTGATCAGTCTCCCTATGACCAGGGAGGCACAGTGAGAGGGCTCTAGGATTCTCCAGAATTGCAAACTTCCCCAAGGTGCAGGGAGCAATAGACTGTGTGCACATCACGATGCAGGCACCTTTTCAGGATGCTGAGGTTTTCAGGAACTGCAAGGGATTCCACTCCCTGAATGTCCAACTGGTTGTCGACCACCAGCAAATTGTACTGGCAGTGAATGCTCAATTTCCGGGCAGCATCCATGATGCTCACATCCTGCATGAGAGCACTGTATCTGACTTGTTTAACAATCAGCCACAAGGTCAATGCTGGATGCTTGGTGACAAAGGATATGGCCTCGCCACTTGGCTGATGACCTCCCTGCGTGACACCCACACCGAAGCCGAGAAGCGATACAGTGAGAGCCACAGAGCAACTCACAATATCGTGAAGAAAACCATTGGAGTGCTGAAGCAGCGCTTTCGATGCCTGGACCACTCAGGAGGTGAGCTCCAATACCACCCTGAGCAGGTAGCTCAATTCGTGGTGGTGTGCTCCATGCTGCACAACTTGGCTATCAGGAGGGGACAAGAATTGCCTGATGAATCTGACAGTCCAGCTCACCAGAGAGAGGAAGAGGAGGACGAGGAGGCGAATGCTGAAATTGGCCCAGACTATCAGGCTGACCCTGAAGCCATGCCCCCGCCCCCCTGTAGACTGCATGAAAGGGCCCGTGGTGGCATGATAGCTGCAAGAGCCTTATAATCAGGAGCTCATCAATGATCGCTTTGCTTGAAAGAGCATTGGTGTTATTTACAAGGCTGACAAACTGCTGGGTGTGCAGATGATATATCAATGGTGGGCATCACCTTGGTGACAGTTTAAGTTGATTGAAGTTAAGTGAAATTATAACCTTTAATATAATGGTGCAGCTATCTGAGCCAATGCGCAATAAGGTTTTGTGAAATAAAAAACATTTAAACCGAACACTAGTCTGAAATCATCAGTATTTCTGTATGAAACCAACCCTTCCACCCGCCCCCCCGCCCCCCCCCCCCCCGGCTTCTCCTCCCCACCTCTTCCCCTTCCCCTCCTGACTCCAAACTGCCTGGTCGAAGAGATCCTCAGGCGATGCTTCCTTGTGGGGGGGGAGGAGGGTGACGGCCGAGCGCTGCTTGGACGGATACGGGAGAGGATGGTCCCGAGGTGGGAATGTGCTCCGAGCCAGAAGCAAGATGTTGCTCCTGGCTCTCGTGTCATTGGCAATGGGGGTGCGGCACCTTGGGGTGCAGTGCCGCGCTCTGCCACCAGTGTTCCTGGCTACCAGCTCCAGGGCCTCTCCTCCATCGCTTCCATGTTATATCTTATTTGTTAGACAAAAACTCGGTGCCAACTATGTTCTTGGTTCTTAGTAGGCTTTTTGTTGCTGGTGAATCTCCCTCATGCCTCCCACAACAGCCAGACAAGCACACACCACAGCCACACATGCTTTCAGTGCCTCTGAGCTCCCTCTCTCTCTCTGTTCCCTCTTTTGCGCATGTCATGATATCCCTTGACCTCCTGAATCACGGGAATCGAGCGTTGCTAAGGATGGCGACACTTTACGGCAGAAGGTCAAAAAATTTAACGCTAACGCCCATTTCAGATCGCTCGCGGTAACGCCCGTTTTCAAAAATGGGGACTAGGTGCTTTGAAAATGGGCAAGAAGCTGGGGATCTGAAAACCCTTTTTTACTGCCCACGCCGGAAGTAGCGCCCATTATGGAGGTTCTAGCCCTAGGACTTAAACACGGAGTCAAGGGACACACCAGTCTAGTGCAAGGGCACATACCCAAGCCCCACTGCCTGATGCAGGATGTTGAAGTTCCAATATACTATGCTCCTGCACCTCAGGCACAATCCCTCCAAGCTGTGAACTGAAACTCCTCTTCTTCAATAGTTAATTCTACATTAACTATTAAAGAAGAGGAGTTATGGGGAACTGGGTAAAGCAGTAGGTTATATACTCTTTTCTTTTTACTTGTTGGGATCTGTTTGATTTTCAGCCCCATCTGATGCAGTAAATGTCTCCTCTGTTTTTCAACTGTAAGACTTCTACATGAATGTATTTGAGCAGTGTTACAAATTTGGGTCTGCCATAGATACCTTCTCAGATACTGTGGTGCAGTCGCTCACTCGCTTCCATAAGTGGTCTGAGCATCTTATTTTTGTGCAAGTTGACTCACACTGTCATAAATCCGTTTGTAGGACCCGAGGATGTAGTAATACCTGAGGGAAGACCAAACAAACACTTGGTGACATAGGGCCAGATGTGCTTAATTTCACAGTAAGGTGAAGATACAGAACTAGGCTCACTTCATTCAGTCTGCAGAACATACCTTAGAGTGATAATGGCCCGTATTTTCCGGGCTTGTGACCACGTACGTATCATAAGTGCCCTGCAAGTTCTGCATTTATGCATGTCATGCGCAAAAACCTGGAACTTGCGATCTGTCAAGTTTCAGCTTGACAGATCCTCCGCATCTTTGGGAAATAGACATTTGCTGGCGCAGGTTTGGGCTATTTGCCCAGCAAATGTCCATGAAATTCTTACTAGCGTAAGGGTGAAAATAAATATTAATGTAAATTTTTTATATCATTTTAACATTCAAAAACCTGTAAAATAAGTTTGTATTTTTAGCCCCTTGAAAAATGTTTAAATTTATTTTCCAAAAAAATTTAATTTTTGCTTTAAATGTTTAATTAAATTGTATTAATTTTAAACATATAATGATTTTTTTATTTCAGTGTTGTGTAAATGTATTTTTAATGTGATTCCTATTAAGCTTATGGGGAGGGATTTCTTCTCTCAGAGGGTCGTGAATCTTTGGAATTCTCTACCACAGAGCGGAGCCAAATGGTCTACTCCTGCTCCTATTCCTTATGTTTATTCCGCACGTAAATGGAATCCCCATAAGCATAATAGGAATCTCCTTTCTGATTGGTTGGGCCGGCCCTCGTGACCCCAGGGACGCTTGCGAACCGCATATACCCCTGGGATACGAGGGCCTTTACGCAGGCCTATGCCTAGAGGCCCAGGAGCACGAGTTTCTCCGGATCCGCCTGCGGGAAGTCCTCGACTGCAAAATATGTCCCAATATTACATAAGAAACGTGTCACGGTAGCACACGTCGATCGGTCATCTCACTTCAGCAGGTGACTTCTTACTATTCTTTAGCATTTCTAACTTCTTCATCTTGGCAAAAGCTCTGTCAGCTTACCCCTTAACAACCCTGACTGCCTTTGCAGCCATTCTGTTCCAAGTAGCCTGCCTGCCAGGCTGTTTTCCAGTCTCTTTCTTATATCTCTCTGTTCACAGCCATTAGAAAGGATCAAAGGTTTTGCAGTACAATGGTTATAAGGTGTTTGCCGAGGCAAGCTAATGAATTGGTTATTTACAATCTCCGAGGTAACAGAATCACAGCTAGCTCATTAGCATCTTAACGACCTTTTGCCTCAGCCTCTTTTTAATTTGTCTGGAAACACCATGCTTTAAAAAAGCAGCATTAAAAGTCACAAATTTTTCCAGATTCTCTCTCTGGAAAATAATCACAAAAAAACTTCCTCAGCCATGACAAGCAGTCTCAAGCCCACAGCAGAAAAGTAACTACCAATTTGGGACTAAATTAGAGTCTCACTCGTAAGTGGCTTCAGCTTGGCTGGTGTGAGGAATGGGAATGTGTCACAGTAGTAAGGGCAATGTTCCGAGGCTGGGGTTGAGGCACATTTTTCGGCCAAAGTGGAGGGAAGGGAGCCTTACTCCACATCCAACCGGATCTTACTTGATCTAGACACAATGATGGCGACGAGGTTCACTGGGTTGATTCCTCAGATGAAGGGGTTGACCTATGAAGAAAGGTTGAGTAGGTTGAGCCTATACTCATTGGAGCTTAGAAGAGTGAGAGGTAATCTTTTTGAAACATATAAGATACTGAGGGGGCTCGACAAGGTAGATGCAGAGAGGATGTTTCCATTCGTGGGGGAGTCGAGAACCAAGGGGCATAGTTTAAGAATAAAGGGTCGCCCATTTAAAATTGAGATGAGGAGGAATTTCTTCTCTCAGGTGGAATTCTCTGCCCCAGAGAGCTGTGGAGGCTGGGTCATTGAATATATTTAAGGTGGAGATAGATTTATGAGCGATACTGGAGTGAAGGGTTATGGGAAGTGGGCAGGGAAGTGGAGCTGATCAGCAATGATCTCATTGAATGGAGGAGCAGGCTCGAGGGACCAAATGGCCTACTCCTACTCCTATTTCTTATGTTCTTATTACACTGGAGGGACTCATTTTAACCAAACCTGCCCGATGGGGAAACTGATATTGTCCGATCGATCGCCTGACTTTACTTTGCATTGTCCAACTGGGCGTTAGAAATAGGAAAAGGTTACCTTCCATCAGCACTAAACCTCTCACATTGATGAGCAGAGAATCTGTTGGAAGTATAAAGAGTCAAAAAATGGAGGGGAAGAGGAGAGAAGATATGTGCATATTATATTGAAATTACACGCTTACTGGTCAGGTGATAGATGTACTCCAGAGAGACTAATGTTAGTTTGATTGATGCACACACTTCTGCTATGGCTCAAGCATGTTCTTGAGAGCATAAACCTAGTTTTACATGATAAATAAATGACAACGGGAACATTTTTAAACAAGCTCTTTGTTCGGTGTTGTTTATTTTGAGTGTGTTTAAAAGGGGGTCAAAATTGAGGTGAAGTGATACTCACATCAAACATAAACTTGTATTGCCCTATGCAGCCATCTAGTGGTGCTGGAACAGATTAATATTGTCGGTGCTTAGATTTAAATTTCAAAGAAATTATGATCCACAGACGATCACAGCACAGAAGGAGGCCATTTAGCCCTTCGTGTCTGCCGTGCTCTGTGCTAAAACAATTCAAAATTAATATCACTGCCCTGCTCTCTCTCCATCGCCCTGAATTGTCATCTGATTTAAATATTTTTCTACTCATCCTTATAAAGAAGCTGGGTGTGTCTGCCTCAATTACTTGATGTGGCGAAACATTTCATCCACCAACAATTAAATTACATTACGGAATGCTAGCATACAAAAGCTTACCACGTTTTCTCCTTTGGAGGAATTTCAGATCTAAGTGCTAAGTGTATGCTTGTGTCCCACAACATCATTTCAGGGCCTAATTTATCTTTTTCACAGGTATTCTTCTCTTTGCTGTTTTTAGACTTTAAAGTGGGACTTCCCATTTCTTTATTCATTTGCTCCAGTTAGCGATCAGAGGAAAATATTTCTCCATGATGCTGATTCTTTTCAGCGCCATTGAAAATAAATGTCATTTTTGCAAATTTTCTTTTGTGATGGTGCATCATAGTGAGTAGAACATTTTTGTTTGTCGTCCAAATGTTATGGTGAAACTTTGCGCTCACCAGTTTGAAGGATTTCCATGCTGAGGCTATTGAACTCTTTTATGGGCTTTTTTTGCATCCAGGATCAGAATTGAGTGCTGTCAGGTGAGGTGAAGCAGGGTTAAAAACATACTTGGGAACAATTTCCCCCAACAAGCTCTTCACCTTTTGATCAATCAACCCAATAGACCCATCTTCTCATTATAACACTAAATCGTGCTCTCCTGAAATGCATCCAGTTGCTTCTTGAACCCATATATTATTCCTGCTTTCAACACACACTTCCCTTCTTAATCCGAACATCCTAATTTTGAACTTGCAAGATGTAACTTTTAAGGTGCGGACTAAACTTCCCTCAACTGTGTGCTTTAATCTGACCCCACTTCAGCATATCGCACTGGACATTATGGGGTAGGCTTTCCACGTCACATCGCCCATATATCGCCCAAAACGGCCTTTCATCGCCCATTTTGACAAAAAAGTCGAAATTCAGGTTGGATCATCGCCAAAAAATTATCCCCCTAACTTTCGGCTCACATCGCCGAGCTGATCGCTGAGGTGATTGCCCGCACATCGCCCAGCCCAACTTTTGGCACATCGCTGGGCTGATAGCTCGCTGAGAACATCGCTGGAGAATGGTTGCTTTTTCCTGGCCTTCCTCACAGAACTCGGCACTACGGACGCCATTTTGAAAGTCGGAGGAAGGGAGAAGGCTGCTAAAACAAGGGGCTTTTAACATCCTTTTACTGATAGATCCACTCACATTTATACTTATATTTATATTTCAATGTACAACAGTTGCATTAATGTTTTAACTTAACTTTACTTACAATTGTGCATTGTTTTTTAATAACGTAAGATTCAATAAAATTTTATTATTAACAATTTCAATTTTAAACACCTCTCCCACCCCCCCACCAACAGAAACAGTAACACGAACAACAACAAGAAAAACATGTACAACAGTAACACCCCCCACCCTAGCTGTGGCCACGTTTTCCTCCAGATTCTGGACCGCCCCCCCCCCCCCCCCGTGTCCTAGCCCCACCCACCCATTTTGGTCCCCCGGTACAGGGACGACACGGGCGTGCAGCGGGCAACAGCAATACTTCCTGCCATGGTGGGGGTGATGGTGGCACGATCGGCTGTTGGGGGGGGTGTTGGAGGGGACGATGAAGCACGGGCAGGGGCATCGTCTCCCAAGTCAGAAGGAAGTGCTTCCTCCTGACTTGCTTGTGTGCTGGGGGTTGTGCTTTGATCGATCACGGCACCTTGGGGTGCAGCGCCGTGCTCAGCCAACAACACATACCGCAAGGCATTGGTGGCAGCGGACTGTGCGCGCATCTCCTCCAGCGTCTGCTGCATTTCCTCCGCTTGGGCAGCAGACACCCAGGAAAATTCCCGTGCGAACCGCTGGAGCTGCTCGCAATTTATCGCGACTGTCTCCTCGCACAGGGAGTTCACGCCCTCTATCCGATCGTCCACTGCAGGCGAGTGCTGAGCTCGCTGACCCCACCTCCGTGGGGTCGCCTTGGCGTTGCCGGCTGCCCGCCGCTTGGTCCCGGTGCCCCTTCAGTCGCAATAGCAACTTCCACGGTGGCCGCAGGTTCATCCCCCTCCGTGGCTACCTCCATTTCTTCCTCTTCCTCCTCCTCTGGCTCGATCGTATCCTCCTCCTCCTCCTGTGCGGCTTCCACTTGCGCCTCTGGTTGACCTTCAAAGCACAATTGAGCCTATTGAACTTATTAGAACAGAAGGGTACACATTACTGACAAGACTTTACATATTAATGTATCATCTGGATTTAATTGCCCCAGAAAACCTGCCACGGCTGCATCAGTCGCAGTTGGACACAGGTTTATGGGAAGCACACAGAGAAGGGGACAGTTGGCCAGATGACCTTCCACTGTTCTTATTGCTTATGTCTTATGTTCTTATGTTGTCAACCTGAGAGTAGCACAAAGGCTGCATTCATGACATGACATTACATCATCCGTGCAATGCATTTTAATTACACTTTATCCAACTCTCCAACGGCAAAAAACTCCACAAATCTCCTCCCTCCAACTCCAACAACTCTCTCCTTTATCTCTCCTCTCTCTCTCCCCAACTGCCTTCTGCGCATATGTGGTTGACCCCTGACCTCCCGAAATGCGCAAAATGCTGTCGACTGGAAAAAAAATTTTAAATCGCATGCGCAGAAGGCCATTGATGGGGAAGCTTTTGCCTTCCACATCGCTGGCCGTTCGTTGGGCGAGCGTCACATCGCTGACCTTTCGCATCGCCCATTTGACATCGCTGGCCTATCGCCGAGTGGAAAATCGTCATCCAAAAAATGGGCAATGAGCCAGCGGTCAGTAGGGCTGGGACATCGAACATCGCTGGAACATCGCCCATTTTTTGGGTGATAGACAGCCAAGTGGAAAGTCTAGCCCTTAAGTTGCCTCTTTCAGAATTCTAATTGGAAAGTCATTGGTTTGCGCTGCGCGCTCACACACTTAGGAAATGGCTTGAGATGTTCGAGTATGTGGTTTTTACTTTATTTACTTTTCCCTTCACAGCTAACCACGGGTTTGACAGCGACACATCCAATAAGGAGGTGGGACCGAAGCTGAATCCTGTGTTCGACACTCGCGTTTCAGAGTTTGGAAGTTTACCAGTTGGAGTGAAAGGGTTCCAGCAAGCACGAGATGGCGGCTTGACTTCTGAGGCCTTGACGATGCTTGCGACAAGGACTGAAACTGTTTCCTTGGAAACGATGTACAACTCTGTGGATTTGGCTGCTTTTGTCAGCCAAGAATATGATGAATTTAGTGAGGCCGAAATCAAAAGCATTCAGAGCTCCTCAGACGTGGAAAAGTGTATTGGTCAGTGTCAAGGGGAACTCTCTACAATCTATGAAAATCATACTGAATTGCTCAGATTGAATGAAAAGTCATCGAGTTCTGAGCAGCAAGAATCTGTCCCTGAAGCATTAGTCAAACAGACTAGGTCAACATCAGGCTTGATGTATATTGAGGTAAAACCCAGTAACAAAGATCCTTATCGTGGTGAGACCGTGTTGGTAGTTTGCTCCCCAAATATAACAGATACAAATGAGTTGTCTGTATCTAATGACTGTGAACTTAGTGAGAAAGAGGAATTCAGTGAACTGGGTTTGGACTTGTCGCATCCTGTAGTTAACTCTGAAGATATGGACATCGAACAAGAATCTATAAGAAGAAGAATTGAGTGTGCTGACTATCCCATTATATCTGGGGCCATGAAACGATCTCTTTCAATAATATCTGATTCTGGAATAGAGAGTGAACCCAGTTCAGTGGCTTGGTCAGAGATGCGTAAACCTCTGGATTTATCTAGTGACCGGGACCTTGTACAACAGATAGTTAGAGCGCAAGCAGTCCATAGGAACTCACTGGAGGGTGGTCAGACTGAAAGTGGCACCAGTCTGCCGAGTGGAATTCAGGCTTCTTTGACATCAATCAGTTCCTTGCCTTTCGAAGACGAAGAAGAGGTGGCACTCAGCAAGTTGACCAAATCTGTCTCAGCCCCACAGATCAGTAGCTCAGATCAGACGGACGAAACTGCTGACTCTTTCGCGCAGGATCAGACTGTTGATAAACAACAATGGGTCAGTGAGCATCCCTCAGAAAAGGCAGAGGGAGGCAAACAAGAAACACATTCAGTTCAAAGTGATAGCAGTGATGTATTTGATTCCCCGACAGATAAAGATATCCTGCATACGACTACAGAAGATTCAGTGCTGGACAGTGGCAGCACAACAGGGGCTACTGAAAAGACCACTATTGCGACAATAGCCAATAATCAGTGGTTTTCCTCTGAAGTGAATAGTGATTGCCACCATCATACATTGGATGCTGATGGCCTTAAGGATTCAACAAATCACGCTTTTAAAGAGCTTGTGTGTAAGAAGGTGGACTTTAATGAGTTATTAGATACAGATATTAATACTTCTGACCCTGACAGTCACACAGAGGAAATTAAATCTTTACAACTTCCCCTTTCTGATGAGCTTCAAAATGACCAACATGGTTCATTTGGCGACAAGTTGCCAAATGCCGAATATGTGCCGAACACGAGTGATGAGACATCGATGTGTAAAGTGACTGCACAACCTGGCCTGACAACAGAAACACTGGAGCCCATCACAGCTACTTACAGTGACGTCATTTTGACAGACAGAACATGTCATGAAGAAGACCCCTGCCTCCACGAAGGAAAACTAGAAACTGGAATCAGAATGGACCAGCATTATGATAGCTGTAGCCAATTACAGGATGAGCAAGGGGGCGAAAAGCTGCCAGTTGGCAGCAACAACGGTGAACTCCAACCTCTGGTTGATGGTGGAAATTCTTCTGGAACTGGTGGCTCAGGCATGGTATTTGAGAAAAGAAACATGGTTGAGGTGGTGAATCTTTCTGTTTCATGCACAGCCACATGTCTGCCATTTTCTTCCATGCTCAGGGATTCTCCAGTTGCCTTTCCTTCAAAGCAGGTGGCGTCTCCCATCACCAGACAACCCATGGGCTCTTTTGGAGTTGTCTCAGCGAATTCACAGGACACTGATGCAGAAACCAACGAGAGAATGGAGAGGTAAAGTTTCAACCAGTTACTGATTTAAATGTACCTCGCCCTGTGGCTTTGTGGGTAAGGACATGGCACTGAGACATTCAGGGCAGGGGCAGATTGGGTTCAGTGTTAGAGCTGGGTTAGACTATCTCAACTGGAGCATCGGTATGGCAGACCCAACTGGCTGAAATACCACCACTGACAGTAGGAACAGAAAAAAAAATGGTCTGGATTTCGAACATCCCAGCATCGATCGGAACAGGATTAAGCTTTGCCACACATGGTAAATTAGCTAGCCAGTAATCACTATCACACACATCAGACAGATTTATTATGATTCAAAGTAAAAAGAGTTTCAGCAACTATATTGGCCCGGAATTTGCGGTCCTGATGACGGTGAACTGGCAGCGTTCATTTTGCCTTTGAAACTGACGGCAACTTTAAGATTTAACGCGTGCGCAGCCTAACGCGGAAATCCTGAATTTGCGAGCTGTTATTCACTGCCCTGGCACAGTCTGCGCTGTGCCCCCCACCTCATCCCCCGCACCGGCAATCAGTGTAATCTGTCAAATCATGGAAACTGACGAAAACGTTGGCTCTTCCGCGGTAATACCACGATTAAATACCCCATTAAAAACTAAACCCTTCTGGATTAGGTGTAACTGGGGTTTTAACAGCGGATTTACTGTTAAACAAAGGTTATAGCCCTTAAAAACTAATGTCAATTTTGTGAAGTATCAAATTTATCCATTATAATAAAAATGTTAATTTTTAAGAAGAAACTAAAACAATAAAATGTAATTTTTAAAAGTTTGTTGAACCTTATTTCAGATTTGCCTTTCCTCCGTGTGAGAGCCCAATCTTTGTTTTGCTCTCTCTAACATTTATAAGAAGTTAGAATCAAAGGGGCCGAAATTGATGATCCTACCGCCGGCTGCTACCGAGTTTTCTCGGCGGTTTCTCTGTTTTTTCGCCGCTCTCCCCTCCGTGGGAGATTGGTGAGGCCCTCATGCCGGCAGTTTGCAAAGTCCCGACTCCAGCCTCGGCATAACTTTCTCCAGGATTCCATTTGCCGCCCAGAATCCCACCTACCGCCCAGAATTGGCGTGTAACACCCATTTGTACCACTGGGCGCTTTTTTCTTCATTTTTTACAAAATTTCCGCCCAAAGTACCGTCAGGATGTTAGCGGTCTTTTCGACGGTAAATGGGCGGAACTTGCCTTTGATCAATTTCGACGCCAAAGGAGCTTACCCACTTCCTAGTTCGCTGTCTGTGAGAATTCTGCGTTCTGATTGGCTGCTTAGACAGCTTGTTGACAGCACAGAAGTTCTTTGCTGGGAATCCCCATTTACTGGTCGATTTCAATTATGAGTCGGAATATCCAAAATTCTCGCTGGAGGTCGCGAGATCTTTGTGCGAAGCTTGCTTTGTGGCCAGGGGCGAACGATTCACTTCGCACTGCCTACAAATTAGAGGCTCACGTCTGCTTGTAGCAATCCCATCAATTCATATCGGGATAAAATGCAGCACATCCCAGAACACAGAAACAACATGCTGCAGATTTCCACTCATTGGAGTGCAGTACATAGAGTAGGAGATCAAATAATACACAGAGCAGCAGACAGAGCACCTTTGCCCTGCTACACCACTTCAAGTGAAAGTGAGGACCTAAATAGCAACATTTGGCCGAGATATCTGAAAGCAATTATGTTGTTTAATGTCTTGTCTAGAATTGCTTCTGCAATCTAATTTGAGTTATTCCCCAAACTATTCTGTAGACATGCCACTTAGTTTGTCACAAAGACAATGACAATCGTTTTAAATTATGTTTTGAATAATCTCAGTTGTCATCCAGCATGTATGTGCAGCCAGAGATCCTTACTCCCCACTGTACTAAAATACATTGCCTGAAAAATTAATATATCTACTGGTTTCACCTTACAGTTTGTTTAAGAAGACATTGTAACACTGACATGTAGCAACTTGTTCACTTAGGGTGATATTGATGTGTATTTTCTTTCATTAGTTTAAACTTCAAAATATTTTCATGTGCATCAAGGCATGGGATTTTGTGTTGGGGAAAGCAGCATGTTTTCACGTTTCACTATCTATGGTCAGCATTAAGTGGTCCCATGTTAGGAAGAGCACTACAATCTAGATATATGATCAGTTGAATTCCACAAGTGACATTCCATGGTCCAGACAGTACACGGACGAAGGAAGGCTTGCTTTTAAATAACCTGCTTATGTTTACATGATCTCCGCTTTTCTCAATTTCATTTTGCAATGATATTAAGTTCAGTTCTGTCAATCTTTCAGATGAGGCCCCGCCTGCTCTCTCAGGTGGATGTAAAAGACCCCATGGCAGCATTTTGAAGAAGAGCAGGGAAGTTCTCCCGGTGTCCTGGCCAATATTTATCCCTCAATCAACATCACTAAAAACAGATTATCTGTTCATTATCACATTGCTGTTGTGGGAGCTTGCTGTGCGCAAATTGGCTGCCGCATTTCCTACCTTACAACAGTGATTACACTTCAAAAGTAATTCATTGGCTGTAAATGCTTTTGGATGTCCGGTGCTCATGAAAGGCGCTATATAAATGCAAGTCTTACCTATCTTGAAAGAAAAACATCCTTTTCACCGAGGCTGACTGGTTTTACCCAGTGGGTAGTGGTCACTGTGCATTGAATGATCTGATGGTATTGGGGAAAATTCATCAGTGATCAAGCGGTAGAGATTTAACTTGGGCAGTGGCGCTAAACAGCGGTATCGCTTTGGCCGCCTGTAACATGCTCGATTAATATTCAGTTCTGTTGTCATTAATGGAACTGAATATAGGGTGGGGATTATAACGGGCAGCAGATACAATACCACCTAGTTTGAGTTACCAACTCAGCAAGCCAATCAGCATCTGTGAAGAGAACAGTCAATTTAATTTTGGGTATGGCCCCTTCTTCGTCTCTGGATCAGTTCCTATGGACTGGAGGGTAGCTAATGTAACACCACTTTTTAAAAAAGGAGGGAGAGAGAAAACAGGGAATTATAGACCGGTTAGCCTGACATCAGTAGTGGGGAAAATGTTGGAATCAATTATTAAAGATGAAATAGCAGCGCATTTGGAAAGCAGTGACAGGATCGGTCCAAGTCAGCATGGATTTATGAAAGGGAAATCATGCTTGACAAATCTTCTAGAAACTTTTGAGGATGTAACTAGTAGAGTGGAAAGGAAGAACCAGTGGATGTGGTGTATTTAGACTTTCAAAAGGCTTTTGACAAGGTTCCACACAAGAGATTGTTGTGCAAAAATTAAAGCACATGGTATTGGGGAGTAATGTACTGACGTGGATAGAGAACTGGTTGGCAAACAGTAAGCAGAGAGTCGGGATAAACGGGTCCTTTTCAGAATGGCAGGCAGTGACTAGTGGGGTGCCGCAGGGCTCAGTGCTGGGACCCCAGCTCTTACAATATACATCAGTGATTTAGATGAAGGAATTGAGTGTAATATCTCCAAGTTTGCAGATAACACGAAGCTGGGTGGCAGTGTGAGCTGTGAGGGTTAGTTGGACAGGTTAGGTGAGTGGGCAAATGTATAGCAGATGCAGTATAATGTGGATAAATGTGAGGTTATCCACTTTGGGGCCAACAACATGAAGGCAGAATGTTATCTGAATGGCGGCAGATTAGGAAAAGGGGAGGTGCAACGAGACCTGGGTGTCATGGTACATCAGTCATTGAAAGTTGGCATGCAGGTGCAGCAGGCGGTGAAGAAGGCAAATGGCATATTGGCTTTCATAGCTAGGGGATTTGAGTATAGGAGCAGGGAGGTCTTACTGCAGTTGTACATGGCCTTGGTGAGGCCTCATCTGGAATATTGTGTTCAGTTTTGGTCTCCTAATCTGAGGAAGGACGTTCTTGCTATTGTGGGAGTGC
Source organism: Pristiophorus japonicus (assembly GCF_044704955.1). Classification (NCBI taxonomy): domain Eukaryota; kingdom Metazoa; phylum Chordata; class Chondrichthyes; family Pristiophoridae; genus Pristiophorus; species Pristiophorus japonicus. The sequence continues at coordinate 500,592,759 of NC_091977.1, read as the reverse complement.
AGCGAAGGTTCACCAGACTGATTCCCGGGATGGCAGGACTGACATATGAGGAGAGACTGGATCGACTGGCCCTGTATTCACTGAAGTTTAGAAGGATGAAAGGGGATCTCATAGAAACATATAAAATTCTGACGGTACTGGAATGGTTAGATGCAGGAAGAATGTTCCCGATGTTGGGGAAATCCAGAACCAGGAGTCACAGTCTAAGGATAAGGGGGTAAACCATTTAGGACCGAGATGAGGAGAAACTTCTTCACTCAGAGAGTTGTTAACCTGTGGAATTCTCTACCGCAGAGAGAATGAGTTGATGCCAGTTCGTTAGAAATATAGAAACATAGAAAATAGGTGCAGGAGTAGGCCATTCAGCCCTTCTAGCCTGCACCGCCATTCAATGAGTTCATGGCTGAACATGCAACTTCAGTACCCCCTTCCTGCTTTCTCGCCATACCCCTTGATCCCCCGAGTAGTAAGGACTTCATCTAACTCCCTTTTGAATATATTTAGTGAATTGGCCTCAACTACTTTCTGTGGTAGAGAATTCCACAGGTTCACCACTCTCTGGGTGAAGAAGTTTCTCCTCATCTCGGTCCTAAATGGCTTACCCCTTATCCTTAGACTGTGACCTCTGGTTCTGGACTTCCCCAACATTGGGAACATTCTTCCTGCATCTAACCTGTCTAAACACGTCAGAATTTTAAACGTTTCTATGAGGTCCCCTCTCATTCTTCTGAACTCCAGTGAATACAAGCCCAGTTGATCCAGTCTTTCTTGATAGGTCAGTCCCACCATCCCGGGAATCAGTCTGGTGAATCTTCGCTGCACTCCCTCAATAGCAAGAATGTCCTTCCTCAAGTTAGGAAACCAAAACTGTACACAATACTCCAGGTGTGGCCTCACCAAGGCCCTGTACAACTGTAGCAACACCTCCCTGCCCCTGTACTCAAATCCCCTCGCTATGAAGGCCAATATGCCATTTGCTTTCTTAACCGCCTGCTGTACCTACATGCCAACCTTCAATGACTGATGTACCATGACACCCAGGTCTCGTTGCACCGCCCCTTTTCCTAATCTGTCACCATTCAGATAATAGTCTGTCTCTCTGTTTTTACCCCCAAAGTGGATAACCTCACATTTATCCACATTATACTTCATCTGCCATGCATTTGCCCACTCACCTAACCTATCCAAGTCACTCTGCAGCCTCATAGCATCCTCCTCGCAGCTCACACTGCCACCCAACTTAGTGTCATCCGCAAATTTGGAGATACTACATTTAATCCCCTCGTCTAAATCATTAATGTACAATGTAAACAGATATATTCAAGATGAAGTTAGATATTGCCCTTATGGCTAAAGGGATCAAGGAGTATGGAGAGAAAGCAGGAAAGGGGTACTGAGGTGAATGATCAGCCATGATCTTATTGAATGGTGGTGCAGGCTCGAAGGGCCGAATGGCCTACTCCTGCACCTATTTTCTATGTTTCTATGTTTCCTCCAAAACATAAACACCTGAAACATTAACTTGACTCTTGTCTCCTGATGCTGACTGACCTGCTGAGTGCTTCGAGCATTCTTCTTTCGCATGAAACGTTAAACCGAGGTCCCATCTACTCCCCACTACCTGGACGTAAAAGATTCCATGGCACTATTTTCGAAGAACAGCAAGGAATTTCTCCCCAGTGACCTCGGCTAGCATTTCTGAACAGATTATCTGGTCATTATCATGTTGCTGTTTGTGAGACCATGCTATGCGCAAATTGACTGTTGTAGCTTCTGTGTTACAACAGTGGCTGCACTTCAGAAGTATTTCACTGGCTGTAAAACGCTTTGATATGTCCTGAGTTTGTGAAAGACGCTATATAAATGCATCTTCTTTCTTCTTTACCCCCTCGAAATAAGGCTGCTTGAAGAAAATATTGACATATTAGACCCATTAGAAATTGGGTATATCCCGTCCCTAAATGGAGAGGTCCTCTTAAAATCCCTGAAAGTGAAAGTACTTATATTATAAACCTTTTGTAATGTGTAAAAGATGTAAGGGCATTTACCCTGTTCAAATAGGGATTCTGGGAGTGTGAAATTTAAGGGCGGAATATTGTACTAGCAATTAGAGATGGGCAATGAATGCTGGTCTTGCCCACATCCTATGAATAAATTAATAAAACACTTCTCCATCTACATTGTAACTTTTTTTTTGCAGTTTTGTTCAGGCTAAAGACGAGTTGATCAAGGGACTGAAGTTTGAAGGTTTCTTGTACAGTGACTTGCCTTTTCTGGCTTCGGATATCCCATACTTCACCCCAGAAGAAGAGGAGGAGAATTTGGAGGAGGGAATCCACCTGGTTATCTGTGTTCATGGACTGGATGGTAAGTAGTGACCATGGAGTTAGCATTTACAATAATACCCTCCCCCACTCACCCAGCACTAAAGAGGAGAATTACTAGCAGGATTTTCCTTGTTCTTGTATTCACTGGGAACCACATTTGTGATCACAATCTCTCCACTGTATGGACTGTGCCTGTATGTTCTGAGGTTTTCTCTCTCTCTAAAGTAAACCAACGCTATGGTGGTAGGTCTCTTCCATCAGCCATAGATGCCAGTGGAAACCTTCCATTAAAAAGTTTGGAACTGAGATGATGAACCTGAATGGTTCTTGAATTTTATATGTTCCTTTTGAAGTACCCTGAAACTGTCGCTGAGATTGGCAGACACAGCTCTGAATTAAATGTAGCATCTTCCTGGTCCTTATGATGCAACAGCACACTGACGGGGAAATTCAACCCGTTTGCGTCGGCCGTTAAGGTCGGTTTGGAAGAAAAAAATCAGACTCCGGTTGCAGTGACTGAAACCCCAGATCTCCGTTGCTCACCACTTCCCCACCTTACCATCCCTCTGGCACAGGACATCGCAGTGTCCTCCTGGGTACAAAGCTGAAATGAGAGGCACCACAAAACAAAGAGTCCAAACTTGTAAAGTCATCAATTCGAATTCAACACAACAATGCCAACCAATCACCCTTGTACATTCCCTTAGTGCCTTTCTTTCGTGTTTCCTTTCCTAATCTAGTGTTCCTATGCAGTGGTTACCCAGTGGCTGCTGGAAAGCTGCTGACCTTCAGTGGGGACACTGCAGATGGCCTTGCTGGATGACCTCGAGGAGCTGGTGGCTGGGAGTGTGAAATCGATTAACGGTGTTTCTTTTTCACTCTCCTCTCCCTCTTCTTGGTTAACCACTGGCTGGGCAGGCTAGATTTCCTGGATGTCTGGAATGAGGAAGGCACAAGGGTAGGATTGTGGTGAGGAGAGGGGGCTAAAGCAAGAGGTGCAAGTTTACACCACGTGCAGTTTGCAAATCTGAAGAGATTGTGGGAAGAGGGGGAAGTGGGATGTGAGAAAACATAGAAACATAGAAATTTACAACGCAGAAGGAGGCCATTTCGGCCCATCGTGTCCGCACCGGCCGACAAAGAGCCACACGGCCCTTGGCCAGCAGCCCTAAAAGTTACATATAAGCCTATGAGCAATGACGGAAAGGCAAAGAGCATCCAGCCCAACCAGTCCGCCTCACACAACTGCGACACCCCTATTACTAAAAACATTGACACTCGACCCCAACTGGAGCCATGTGCTGTCCTGGGAGAGGTAAAAACCAGATAAAAACCCAGGCCAATTTAGGGAGAAGAAATCTGGGAAAACTCCTCTCCAACCCATCCAGGCGATCGAAACTAGTCCAGGAGATCACCCTGGCCATATTCTATTCCCTGCCGTACTTACCATTATATCTGCTTCATCCAACAAAAGGTCATCCAGTCTAATCCCAAGTACCAGCTCTAGGTCCGTAATGTAGTGTATGGAGAAAGAGCCAGATGGAACACTGTGAGCTCAAAGTAAAGTGTGACCATAGATTTTTATTGCAGTTCTCCAGAGTGCCTCGCCAACCTGTGAAGCCTCCTTAAATACCTGTGCTCCCTTGAGACTCCAGGGGCTGAGCTCTCTGGTGGCTGTACAGAGTAAAATATAAGTTTACATATATAACAACACTCCGCCACCCCCTCCCAGCCCCCTTCCAAGGTCAGTAGTGTAACTATTTACAATGTGAGTCGATCTGGGGCCCTTCTTGCCCTGGTTAATCGTCTTGGTGTGAAAGCTGGTGTTGTTGAATCATTTGTTCCTCGCTGGGTTGCTGTGCAGCTGACCTTTCTGGGCGATTGCCACTGGTGTGTATGTTGGGGGATCAAAAAAGGTAGGGTCCAAGGTGGGTTGCTCAGGATAGTCTGTGAATCTGAGTTTGATTTGGTCCAAGTGTTTCCGGTGAATGAGTCCATTTGAAAGTTTGACCCGAAACACCCTGCTCCCCTCTTTGGTCACGACAGTGCCGGGAAGTCACTTGGGACCTTGTCCATAATTGAAAACAAATACAGGATCATTGATTTCAATCTTGCGTGACACATTTGCGCTATTATAGTATGCACTTTGTTGAAGCCGCCTGCTCTCTACTTGTTCATGTAGATCAGGGTGAACTAACGAGAACCTTGTCTTAAGTGCTCTTTTCATGAGCAGTTCAGCAGGTGGGATCCCAGTGAGTGAGTGGGGTCTCATGCAGTAGCTAAGCAGGACTCAGGATAGGCGAGTCTGCAGCGAGCCTTCAGTTACCCTCTTCAAGCCTTGCTTGATGGTTTGCACTGCTCTCTCTGCCTGATCATTGGACGCTGTTTTTTAAACGGGGCAGATGTTACATGTTTAATCTCGTTACGGGTCATGAATTCTTTGAACTCAGCACTTATGGTCAGTTTCCAATTCGAATTTTAGCCCAAACAGGTATTGATGCGTTTTCTTTACCCCATAGACACATGCTAACGCTTCTTTCTCAATCATATTGTAGGCTCTCTCAGCCTTAGACAGACTCCTGGATGCATAAGCAACCGGTTGCAGTTTCCCGATTATTAGCTTGCTGCAATACACACCTGACGCCATATGATGACGCATCACATGCTAGTACCAAACGCTTACATGGATCATACAACACAAGCAATTTGTTTGAACATAACAATTTTCTCGCTTTTACAAAGGCATTTTCTTGGCTTTTACCCCAAACCCATTCATCCCCTTTTCGTAGTAAGACATGTTATGGTTCTAACAGTGTGCTGAGACGCGGTAAGAAGTTACCAAAGTAGTTCAGGAGTCCCAGAAACGACCGCAGCTCCGTCACGTTCTGTGGCCTCGGTGCGTTCTCGATTGCCTCCGTCTTCGAGTTGTTGGGCCTGATGCCGTCCGCCGCAATCCTCCTTCCCAGGAACTCCACTTCAGGCACCAGGAAAACGCACTGCGAGCGTTTTAACCTGAGCCCCACACGATTGAGTCAACTAAGAACCTCCTCCAAGTTCTGCAGATGCTCGACTGTGTTCCGACCTGTGACCAAGATGTCGTCCTGGAAGACCACGGTGTGCAGGACCGACTTCAGTAAATTTTCCATGTTTCTCTGGAATATTGCCGCCCCCGATCGGATTCCAAACAGGCATCTGTTATAAACAAAAAGACCTTTGTGCATGTTGATGCAGGTGAGGGCCTTCGATGATTCCTCCAATCCCTGCGTCATGTAGGCTGAAGTCAGATCCAGCTTCGTGAACGTCTTTCCTCCCGCCAGCGTTGCAAAGAGGTCGTCGGTATTGGTCCTGCAGGGGAGAAACGATTGATAGTTACTTTGTAATCGCCACAGATTCTGACGATGCCATCTCCCTTGAAAACTGGGACGATAGGACTGGCCCACTCGTTGAACTTGATCAGGGAAATGATGCCCTGTCGTTGCAACCGGTCTAGCTTGATCTCTATGCTTTCTCTCATCATGTACAGTACTGCTTTCGCCTTGTGATGGATGGGTCGCGCCCCCGGAATTAGGTGGATCTGTACTTTTGCTCCTTGGAATTTCCCGATGCCTGGTTTGAACACTGAAGGAAATTTGTTTCAGACCTGGGCATACGAAGTGTCGTCAGCGGGCGATAGCGTTCGGACGTCGTCCCAGTTCCAGCGTATCTTTCCCAGCCAGCTCCTGCTGAACAGCGGGGTCCATCGCCTGGTACCATCCAGAGTGGTAGCTTGTGCACCGCTCCATCGTAGGAGACCTTTACGGCAGCACTGCCGATTACAGGAATCGGTTCTTTCTTGTAAGTTCTTAGTTTCGAGCGAAGTGGAGTTAAGACTGGCCTTGAGGCCTTGTTGCACCACAACCTTTCGAAAGTCTTTTTGTCCATTATGGACTAGCTCGCGCTCGTGTCCAGCTCCATTGACACCGGGAATCCATTTAGTTCAACATTCAACATTATCGGGGGACAATTCGTGGTGAATGTGTGCACTCCATGTACCTCTGCCTCCTCGATCTGAGGCTCTGGTGCGTGTGATTCTTCGTGGATCTGTCCTCTGCAATATGGTGGTTTGCAGGTTTAACAAACTTTGCAGCTCGCCTGCACACTCGTTGGAGGTGCCCCATTGTTCCACAGTCCTTGCAAACGTACATTTTGAATCGGATTGAATGGAAATGATCACCCCCGCAGAGCCAACAAGGTGTTAATGGCCTTGCATTCATCACCCTTGATGGTGGACTCTGAAACATCTGCGGATGTGTAACTGCAGTTATGTGTGACCTGCCCTGTACATTACGATTCGAAAAGAACATCACTTTGTTCACAGTACTTTCGCTGCACTTTTGTGCGGAGAGATTTGCTTCGTATTGTCACTGGTGGCAATGAACGCCTGGGCTATCGCTACTCAAGGTTGGGGTCTCGACAGTCAAAAGTTTGCGAAGTATGGTTTCGTGGCCAATGCCAAGTACGAAAAAGTCTCTGAGCATGTGCTCCAAATGTCCTTCAAATTCGCAATGTCCTGCAAGGCATCTTAGCTCGGCGACATAACTCACCACTTCCTGGCCTTCAGACCTTTTGTAGGTGTAGAACCGGTACCTTGCCATCAGAACACTTTCCCTCGGGTTCAAATGCTCTCGGACCAGTGTGCACAAATCGTTGTACGATTTCTCCATGGGTTTCGCTGGAGTGAGCAGATTCTTCATGAGGCCATGCGTTGGTGCCTCACAGACGGTGAGGAGGATCGCCCTTCGTTTGGCAGCGTTCTCTTTCCCATCTAGCTCGTTGGCCACGAAGTATTGGTCGAGTCGCTCCACAAAAGTTTCCCAATCATTTCCCTCCGAGAATTTCTCCAGGATGCCCACTGTTCTCTGCATCTTTGGCTTCGCTATCTGTATCTCGTCGCCAGTTGCAGTATAGAAACATAGAAACATAGAAAATAGGTGCAGGAGTAGGCCATTCGGCCCTTCTAGCCTGCACCGCCATTCAATGAGTTCATGGCTGAACATGCAACTTCAGTATCCCATTCCTGCTTTCTCGCCATACCCCTTGATCCCCCTAGTAGTAAGGACCTCATCTAACTCCTTTTTGAATATATTTAGTGAATTGGCCTCAACAACTTTCTGTGGTAGAGAATTCCACAGGTTCACCACTCTCTGGGTGAAGACGTTTCTCCTCATCTCGGTCCTAAATGGCTTACCCCTTATCTTTAGACTGTGACCCCTGGTTCTAGACTTCCCCAACATTGGGAACATTCTTCCTGCATCTAACCTGTCTAAACACGTCAGAATTTTAAACGTTTCTATGAGGTCCCCTCTCATTCTTCTGAACTCCAGTGAATACAAGCCCAGTTGATCCAGTCTTTCTTGATAGGTCAGTCCCGCCATCCCGGGAATCAGTCTGGTGAACCTTCGCTGCACTCCCTCAATAGCAAGAATGTCCTTCCTCAGGTTAGGAGACCAAAACTGTACACAATACTCCAGGTGTGGCCTCACCAATGCTCTGTACAACTGCAGCAACACCTCCCTGCCCCTGTACTCAAATCCCCTTGCTATGAAGGCCAACATGCCATTTGCTTTCTTAACCGCCTGCTGCACCTGCATGCCAACCTTCAATGACTGATGTACCATGACACCCAGGTCTCTTTGCACCTCCCCTTTTCCTAATCTGTCACCATTCAGATAATAGTCTGTCTCTCTGTTTTTACCACCAAAGTGGATAACCTCATATTTATCCACATTATACTTCATCTGCCATGCATTTGCCCACTCACCTAACCTATCCAAGTCGCTCTGCAGCCTCACAGCATCCTCCTCGCAGCTCACACTGCCACCCAACTTAGTGTCATCCGCAAATTTGGAGATACTACATTTAATCCCCTCATCTAAATTATTAATGTACAGTGTAGACAGCTGGGGCCCCAGCACAGAACCTTGCGGTACCCCACTAGTCACTGCCTGCCATTCTGAAAAGTACCCATTTACTCCTACTCTTTGCTTCCTGTCTGACAACCAGTTCTCAATCCATGTCAGTACACTACCCCCAATCCCATGTGCTCTAACTTTGCACATCAATCTCTTGTGTGGGACCTTGTCGAACGCCTTCTGAAAGTCCAAATATACCACATCAACTGGTTCTCCCTTGTCCACTCTACTGGAAACATCCTCAAAAAATTCCAGAAGATTTGTCAAGCATGATTTCCCTTTCACAAATCCACGCTGACTTGGTACCAATGACATAGGTAAAAAAAGGGATGAGTTCCTACGAAATGAATTTAAGGAGCTAGGAGCTAAATTAAAAAGTAGGACCTCAAAAGTAGTAATCTCGGGATTGCTACCAGTGCCACGTGCTAGTCAGAGTAGGAATCGCAGGATAGCTCAGATGAATATGTGGCTTGAGCAATGGTGCAGCAGGGAGGGATTCAAATTCCTGGGGCATTGGAACCGGTTCTGGGGGAGGTGGGACCAGTACAATCCGGACGGTCTGCACCTGGGCAGAATCGGAACCAATGTCCTCGGGGGAGTGTTTGCTAGTGCTGTTGGGGAGGAGTTAAACTAATATGGCAGGGGGATGGGAACCAATGCAGGGAAATAGAGGGAAACAAAAAGGAGGCAAAAACAAAAGACAGAAAGGAGATGAGGAAAAGTGGAGGGCAGAGAAACCCAAGGCAAAGAAAAAAAAGGGCCATTGTACAGCAAAATTCTAAAAGGACAGAGGGTGTTAAAAAAACAAGCCTAAAGGCTTTGTGTCTTAATGCAAGGAGTATCCGCAATAAGGTGGATGAATTAACTGTGCAAATAGATGTTAACAAATATGATGTGATTGGGATTACGGAGACGTGGCTCCAGGATGATCAGGGCTGGGAACTCAACATCCAGGGGTATTCAACATTCAGGAAGGATAGAATAAAAGGAAAAGGAGGTGGGGTAGCATTGCTGGTTAAAGAGGAGATTAATGCAATAGTTAGGAAAGACATTAGCTTGGATGATGTGGAATCTATATGGGTAGAGCTGCAGAACACCAAAGGGCAAAAAACGTTAGTGGGAGTTGTGTACAGACCTCCAAACAGTAGTAGTGATGTTGGGGAGGGCATCAAACAGGAAATTAGGGGTGCGTGCAATAAAGGTGCAGCAGTTATAATGGGTGACTTTAATATGCACATAGATTGGGCTAACCAAACTGGAAGCAATACGGTGGAGGAGGATTTTCTGGAGTGCATAAGGGATGGTTTTTTAGACCATTATGTCGAGGAACCAACTAGGGGGGAGGCCATCTTAGACTGGGTGTTATGTAATGAGAAAGGATTAATTAGCAATCTCGTTGTGCGAGGCCCCTTGGGGAAGAGTGACCATAATATGGTGGAATTCTGCATTAGGATGGAGAATGAAACAGTTAATTCAGAGACCATGGTCCAGAACTTAAAGAAGGCTAACTTTGAAGGTATGAGGCGTGAATTGGCTGAGATGGATTGGCGAATGATACTTAAGGGGTTGACTGTGGATGGGCAATGGCAGACATTTAGAGACCGCATGGATGAACTACAACAATTGTACATTCCTGTCTGGCATAGAAATAAAAAAGGGAAGGTGGCTCAACCGTGGCTATCAAGGGAAATCAGGGATAGTATTAAAGCCAAGGAAGTGGCATACAAATTGGCCAGAAATAGCAGCGAACCTGGGGACTGGGAGAAATTTAGAACTCAGCAGAGGAGGACAAAGGGTTTGATTAGGGCAGGGAAAATGGAGTATGAGAAGAAGCTTGCAGGGAACATTAAGACGGATTGCAAAAGTTTCTATAGATATGTAAAGAGAAAAAGGTTAGTAAAGACAAACGTAGGTCCCCTGCAGTCAGAATCAGGGGAAGTCATAACGTGGAAAAAAAAAATGGCGGACCAATTGAACAAGTACTTTGGTTCGGTATTCACGAAGGAGGACACGAACAACCTTCCGGTTATAAAAGGGGTCGGGGGGTCTAGTAAGGAGGAGGAACTGAGGGAAATCCTTATTAGCCGGGAAATTGTGTTGGGGAAATTGATGGGATTGAAGGCCGATAAATCCCCAGGGCCTGATGGACTGCATCCCAGAGTACTTAAGGAGGTGGCCTTGGAAATAGTGGATGCGTTGACAGTCATTTTCCAACATTCCATTGACTCTGGATCAGTTCCTATGGAGTGGAGGGTAGCCAATGTAACCCCACTTTTTAAAAAAGGAGGGAGAGAGAAAACAGGGAATTATAGACTGGTCAGCCTGACATCGGTAGTGGGTAAAATGATGGAATCAATTATTAAGGATGTCATAGCAGTGCATTTGGAAAGAGGTGACATGATAGGTCCAAGTCAGCATGGATTTGTGAAAGGGAAATCATGCTTGACAAATCTTCTGGAATTTTTTGAGGATGTTTCCAGTAGAGTGGATAAGGGAGAACCAGTTGATGTGGTATATTTGGACTTTGAGAAGGCGTTCGACAAGGTCCCACACAAGAGATTGATGTGCAAAGTTAGAGCACATGGGATTGGGGGTAGTGTACTGACATGGATTGAGAACTGGTTGTCAGACAGGAAGCAAAGAGTAGGAGTAAATGGGTACTTTTCAGAATGGCAGGCAGTGACTAGTGGGGTACCGCAAGGTTCTGTGCTGGGGCCCCAGCTGTTTACACTGTACATTAATGATTTAGATGAGGGGATTAAATGTAGTATCTCCAAATTTGCGGATGACACTAAGTTGGGTGGCAGTGTGAGCTGCGAGGAGGATGCTGTGAGGCTGCAGAGCGACTTGGATAGGTTAGGTGAGTGGGCAAATGCATGGCAGATGAAGTATAATGTGGATAATTGTGAGGTTATCCACTTTGGTGGTAAAAACAGAGAGACAGACTATTATCTGAATGGTGACAGATTAGGAAAAGGGGAGGTGCAAAGAGACCTGGGTGTCATGGTACATCAGTCATTGAAGGTTGGCATGCAGGTGCAGCAGGCGGTTAAGAAAGCAAATGGCATGTTGGCCTTCATAGCAAGGGGATTTGAGTACAGGGGCAGGGAGGTGTTGCTACAGTTGTACAGGGCATTGGTGAGGCCACACCTGGAGTATTGTGTACAGTTTTGGTCTCCTAACCTGAGGAAGGACATTCTTGCTATTGAGGGAGTGCAGCGAAGGTTCACCAGACTGATTCCCGGGATGGCGGGACTGACCTATCAAGAAAGACTGGATCAACTGGGCTTGTATTCACTGGAGTTCAGAAGAATGAGAGGGGACCTCATAGAAACATATAAAATTCTGACGGGGTTAGACAGGTTAGATGCAGGAAGAATGTTCCCAATGTTGGGGAAGTCCAGAACCAGGGGTCACAGTCTAAGGATAAGGGGTAAGCCATTTAGGACCGAGATGCGGAGGAACTTCTTCACCCAGAGAGTGGTGAACCTGTGGAATTCTCTACCACAGAAAGTTGTTGAGGCCAATTCACTAAATATATTCAAAAAGGAGTTAGATGAGGTCCTTACTGCTCGGGGGATCAAGGGGTATGGCGAGAAAGCAGGAATGGGGTACTGAAGTTGAATGTTCAGCCATGAACTCATTGAATGGCGGTGCAGGCTAGAAGGGCCGAATGGCCTACTCCTGCACCTATTTTCTATGTTTCTATGTTTAACCTTCATGACCAGTCTACCATGTGGGACCTTATCAAAAGCTAGAGTCCAGATACACTACATCGTACGCACTACCCTCATCGACCCTCTTGGTTACCTCCTCAGAAAATTCAATCAGACATGATTAGACAGACATGATCTTCCCTTAACAAATCCGTGCTGACTGATCCTAATTAATCCTTGCCTTTCCAAATGCAGATTTATCCTGCCTTTCAGGACTTTTTCCAATAATTTTCCCACCACTGAGGTTAGGCTGACAGGCCTGTAATCACACGGTCTATCCCTTTCTCCCTTCTTAAACAAGGGTACTACATTAGCAGTCCTCCAATCCTCCAATCCGCCAGCACCATGCCCATATCCAAAGAGGACTGGAAGATTATGGTCATGGCCTCTGCTATTTCCTCTTTTACTTCGCTCAACAACCTGGGATCCATTTCATCCGGGCCGGCGGACTTATCTACTTTCAAAGCTGCTAAACCCCTTAATACTTCCTCTCTCACTATATTTATTTACTCCAGAATATCACACTCCTCCTCGATATCAGTATCTGCATTACCCCTTTCCTTTGTGAAAACAGATGCAAAGTATTCGTTAAGAACCCTCCCAACATCTTCCACCTCCACATAAAGATTATCCTCATGGTCTTTAATCGGCCCTACCCTTTCCTTAGTTACCCTCTTGCTCTTAATATATTTAAAGAACATCTTAGAGATTTCCTTAATTTTACTGGCCAAGAATTTCTCGTGCTCTCGCTTAGCATTCGTAATATCCTTTTTAATTTTGCCTCTTAACTTTCTTTATTCCTCTAAAGATTCTATAGTATTTAGCCATTAATATATGACATAAGCGTCCCTTTTTTTCTTAATCCTCCCCAGTAAGTCTCTTGACATCCTGGGGGCTCTAGAATTATTTTTCCCAGCCTTTTTCTTTAAGGGCACATGTTTGGCCTGAGCTTTCTGGATTTCCTCATTAAATACCTCCCACTGTACTGACACTGATTTACCCACAAGTAGCTGTTTCCAGTCCACCATGACCAAATCACTCCTTAACTTTGAAAATTAGCTTTTTCCCAATTCGGAACTTCTTTCCAGTCCTATTCTTGTCCTTATCCATAACCAACTTGAATCTGACTGAAGTATGGTCACTGGCACCCAAGTGCTCTCCCACTAATATCCCTTCAACCTGCCCAGCTTCATTTCCCAAAACTAAATCCAGACCGCCCCCTCTCCTGTTGGGCTCACTACATACTGACTAAAAAAGTTCTCTTGAATGCATTTCAAGAATTCCGCACCCTCTATACCCTTCACACTCAATTTGTCCCAGTCAATGTTTGGATAGTTAAAATCCCCTACTATTACTACCCTATGGTTTTTGGACTTCACAGCAATTTGCCTACATATTTGCTCCTCTATCTCCCTCCCACTGTTTGGGGGTCTATAATACACGCCCAGCAGTGTGAGCGCCCATTTTTTATTTTTCAATTCGACCCATATGGCCTCATTTGATGATCCCTCTAACATATCATCCCTCCTCACCGCTGTAATAGTTTCTTTAATCAGTACTACAACTCACCCCCCCACCCCCCGTCTTTTTACCCCCCTCTCTATCTTGTCTAAAAATCCTGTAGCCAGGAATATTGATCTGCCAAACCTGCCCCTCTTTCAGCCAAGTTTCTGTAATGGTTATAATGTCATACTCCCAAGTGTCTACCTGTGCTCTTAGCTCATCCACCTTATTCGCTATACTCCTTGCATTAAAGTATATACCATTCAGCACAGGAGGACCTCCTTGCTTACTACATACTAAACCCTGTTTCCTCTGTCTTACAGATTCGCTTTCTAGATTCTTGCTATCCAACTCCTGCTTTACTTCCTTCCCTTTTGAATTCGTTCTCAAGTTCCCATCCCCCTGCCAAGCTAGTTTAAACTCTCCCCAACAGCACTAGTAAAACTCCCCGCGAGGATATTGGTCCTGGCGCTGTTGAGGTGCAACCTGTCCGATTTGTACAGGTCCCAATGCCTCAAGAATTTAAAGCCCTCCCTCCTACACCAACTTTCCAGCCACATGTTCATCCTCTCTATCCTTCCATTCTTATACTCATTAGCACCGTGGCACCGGAAGTAACCCAGAGATTTCCACCTTTTGAGGTCCTACCCTTTAATTTTTTTATTCCGAGCTCCCTGTAGGACCTCATCCCTTATTTTACCTACGTCGTTAGTCCCGATATAGACCACAACCTCTGGGTGTTTACCCTTCCCCCCCCCCCCCCCAAGGATACCCTGCGTCCACTCTGACATCCTTGACCCTGGCACCAGAGAGGCACAAAACCATTCGGGAGTCATGTCTACAGCCGCAGAAACGCCTGTCTGTTCCCCTAACTATAGAATCCCATATCACGAGGGCTCTTTTGTTCTTTGAAGGAGGACAACATATGAGGATACCGGCACCTTGTATTCTTTCAGCCCCGCCGCTGGCTAAGGGCTCAGCCATGCCCCTGCCAAGAATGGCCAGCACCGTCTCCTTCAAGGGGGTGAGGTGAAGCTTGGAATGTGAGGTGTACCTTGTGATTGGTGGAGATTGTTGGTAGGTGAGTGAGGCGGTTGTGCATTGAGCAATTTGGGAGACTAGTGGTGCAGTTGGTAGGAGACGGCTTTTGAACATGCATTCACTGACATTGACCACTTGACTGAGTTCATGAAATTTCTTTGGGCACTGACTGGCAGTGACTGCCTCAGCGATCTGGTTCCACATCCTTCTTTCTGGAAGGTCTCCGGGCCCCCTGTGGGTAGAGGAACTCTTTTCCTGTGTTGACCCCCTGCACAAAGCTGGAGTGCTGCATCCACGACCCTGGGGGCCCTTTCCCTGGCCTGTTGAACCCTTTGGGTAAGTGCTGAAGCACTTTTAACATGTTTCATTAGCAGAAGCAGTTCACCTTTAAGAGGTGCAGACTGCCTTTAAGAAGAGCAGGTTAGCTTTAGCGTTAGGCTGTGTGCTGCAATCATTACAATTAGTTGACGTTATCTAATTTTTGGGCACTGTGTGGTGCATTTTACCCATTGAAAGATTAAGAGAGCTTGCTTTTAAAAAGGCATTTATGTGGGTCATATAATCACAAAGATGATAGCATGTTAGCGTAACAAGCTTAACATTTTTTGAAAGCCAGAATTTCCTCTTTCCTTCTTTACTCATGGGAAAAAAGGCTATTTAACCCATAAAAGCCTGTTGTTGGCGCAGTCCATGCATGCCCACCTCAAATATGGACTTCCCCCTGCCCACCAGCACCAAATACTCCAAGCTCTCTTCCTCACTCCAATGTGAATCAAACAGTTCTATTAATATTTATTTCACCTTCAATCCCCTTTCTCAACAGTTTTTAAGGTGTCAGTTAAACTTTTTTCTGGTAATCTGTTTCACATATCCACTATCCTGTGGGGGAGGAAGGAAACAATTCTACTCATTTATAATCTTGTTCGAAACTTTTGAATTTTATAAATGTATCTATGTTTGCTGTCCAAGTTTAATTGCATGTGTAGCTCTAAACTTACTTATATTAAGCCCAGACTCGACATATTTTGCTTCCAAGAGAATGGGCTAAAATCTCCCAGGAATGCGACAGTGCCATTTTAGGGACTGCACAACCCTGGCTCAGAGCGACTGCCCAACTTTCCCTTTTCTCTTGGCTGCATGACCTCTGGTTGCTGCTGCACTGTGCCATAGTTGATGTCATGAACTTGTGGTGGAGCAAGCTACATATGCCCTCTTATTCAGTGGTGCAGCAGGCTGGACCCTTGGTACACTGTGATCCTCTGATGCTCTTCCTGTTGCATCATTCTTAGTAGAAATTGTGTTTTCTGAGACAAATGTGTCAGCTGTGGCTCAGTGGACAGCACACTCACCTCTGAGTCAGAAGGTTGTTGGTTCAAGTCCCACTCCAGGGACTTGAGCACATAAATCAGTGCAGTGCTGAGGAAGTGCTGCACTGTTGGAGGTGCTGTCTTTCGGATGAGACGCTAAACCGAGGCCCCGTCTGCTCTCTCAGGTGGACATAAAAAATCCTATGGCACTATTTCGAAGAAGAGCTGGGGAGTCCTGGCCAATATTTATCCCTCAATCACCATAACAAAAACAGGTTAGGCACATATAAGATCAGTCTTATACTCACACTAGTTCCATAGACTTGCACACATCCCAGGACTCAATGGGATCAGAAGTAGAAATTCAGTTAATTTCCATCTTCTTTCAGCTGCAGGAACTGAGATGAGTTAAAGAATGCTTATTCATTTCAGGTAACAGCGCAGATCTAAGACTTGTGAAGACTTTTATTGAGCTGGGGCTTCCTGGAGCCAAACTGGATTTCTTAATGTCAGAAAGGAACCAGGTAGGGAATGATAAGGTTACCTGGGTCACTAATCTTATCTGTGGGGAATAAACTCTTAGTTCTTTGTTAATCATGAGATCTATTAGAACAGGAGATGAAAAGAAAAAAAGAGGAAAACCTGAAATAAAAATAGTGCATTCTGGAAATGGCGCAGCATTAAAAAAATGTAGGTTAGGCTTTTCTTCTCTGAAACATAGGCCCGTAAATTGCGGTCAGGGCGAAGCAAAGGTGTTCTGCCCTAATATCTCCTTATGTGGCTCGATGTCAAATTTTAGAAACATAGAAAATAGGTGCAGGAGTAGGCCATTCGGCCCTTCGAGCCTGCACCACCATTCAATTTGATAATCGCTCCTGTGAAGACGTTCCACTACGTTAAAGGTGCTATATAAATACAAGTTGTAGTTGTTGTTGCACGTCCATCCGCACTCGCTGTCTAGACTTGCACATAATGGTCATGAATGCCAGGTGCCAGAAGGCGGCTAGTGCCCATGGAACCTTATCCCAGCACAAGGCAGGAGAGGAGACGGTGGCAAAAAACAGGCCAGCAATTAAACACATGGTGTGAAAAATAATAAAACCTACAAGCTTAAACCAACATCAGTCTCTGGTGGATTAGGATTGTCAGCGGCTGATATCCTTCCTGAAGAACAGAATGTAACACCTCGTAAATTAAAAACTGCAGGATGCCAGATGTTTCAAAGCAGCTCCATTTGACAGTACTGACAAAGGACACTAGAGGGAGCTATTACCTTATAAATGAACAAGCCGAGCTTCTTTGTCTTTTACTGTCTTGTGCTGCCTTTACTATTCAAAAGGCACATTCAATTTTCACACTGTAGTGCTGGATCTTTATGGGAAAACTAAGCTGCTTAAATTCAGGGGTTGTGCCAGAAACCCCATTTTGTCTGACATTCACTGGTCGAACTCATCCAGGAGCAATTTGAAATTTGGGGAGTCCACTTGCTCCTTAATGGGTGTACAGGTTACCCATCATACAAAATATGGCTTCCTCTCTCTTTGCTGGCTGTCCCTTCCATGCAGCAATTTTTCTTCCCCCAGTTTGGCATGACCACGACCTGAGGGGAACAGCATTAAAAATACTCACTCTAGATGTATTAACATTGGATGGCCAGTGGGGGGAAACCTTTGTCCTGCAATTTCACAGTGAGGGTTTGATAGTATCGTGGTTATGTTACTTAAAAAAAAAATGTAATTCTTGGGATGAGTGTCGCTGGCATTTATTGCCCATTCTTAGTTGCCCTTGAGAAGGTGGTGGTGAGCATTCTGCTTGAACCGCAGCAGTCCATATGATGAAAATACTCCTACGTTGCTGTTCGGGAGGGAGTTCAATAATTTTGACCCAGCGACGATGAAGGAACAGCGATCTATGTCCAAGCCGGGATGGTGTGTAACTTGGAGGGGAATTTGGAGGTGATGGTGCTCCCGTGCACCGGCTGCCCTTGTCCTTCTAGGTGCAGGAGGTGCTGTTGAACAAGACTAGCAACCTGGAGACCCACCATGGCAAATTGTGAAACTGAATTCAATAAATCTGTTGATTTGTGGGCTGGCACCGGAATAACCAAGCTGGTTCACTAACATCCTTCAGGCAAAGAACACCTTCCCAGGCCTACATGTGCTTGACTTTCTGTGTCCTCTGTGGCAAGTCATAGAAAAGCGCTATAAAAGAAACCCCACTACCATTACCTCAGGGCATCTAGACACGGGCAGTAAATGGGGCCCGGCCTCATCTCCCATATCTCAAGAACAAAAAGGAAAATAAAACAGCCACTACCTTAAAAGGGAAATATGTATTCCACTAAACAGTCGAGTAAACCTGAATGTTATAAAGGAAGATGCTTTGGTGTTAATGATGTTCCTCATTCGCCACGTATTACATTGTTTTATAATTAATTCATGGAATGTGGGTGTCACCGACAAGGCCAGCATTTATTGCCCATCATTAGTTGCTTGAGTGGATTGCTAGACCATTTCGCAGAGTGGCTAAGACT
Source organism: Pristiophorus japonicus (assembly GCF_044704955.1). Taxonomy (NCBI): domain Eukaryota; kingdom Metazoa; phylum Chordata; class Chondrichthyes; family Pristiophoridae; genus Pristiophorus; species Pristiophorus japonicus. The sequence goes on along the minus strand of NC_091977.1, from coordinate 500,574,381 downwards.
CAACCACATTGCTGTGGGTCTGGAGTCACATATAGGTAAGGACAGCAGATTTCCTTCCCTAAAGAACATTAGAGAATCTGATGGGTTTATAACGACAATCCAGTAGTTTCATGGATACCATTATTGATGCTAGTTTTTTATTCCAGATTTATTAAATTCCCCAGCTGCCATGGTGGGATTTGAACTCGCGTCTACTTGATTACTACTCCCAGGCCTATGGATTACGAGTCCAGCAACATTACCACTATGCTACCGTTCCCGCTGTCCTTTAGAGAGCATTTTGCACAGAATGTCTTCTCCTCCCGTCACGTCATGACTGATCACAATGTCGGTTTGGATGAAGAATGCCTGGCAGATCATTCATCTCCGCCTTCCTGAATACCAACCCAATCCGCTATTTTTTTTATTCGTTTCTGGGATTCGCCCATCCCTACAAAGGCCAGCATTTATTGCCCATTCCAAATTGCTCTTGAGAAGATGGTGGTGAGCCACCGCCTTGAACCACTGCACTCCTTGTGGTGAAGGTACTCCCACAGTGCTGTTAGGGAGAGTTCCAGGATATTGATGAAGGTACGGCGATCTATTTCCAAGTCAGGATGGTGTGTGACTTGGAGGGCAATGTGGAGGTGATGGTATTCCCATGCGCATGCTGCCTTTATCCTTCTAGGTGGCAGAGGTCACGGGTTTGGGAGGTGCTGCCGAAGAAGCAGAGCAAAGTTAGCAATCAGGGTGCAGTTGTTATCTCAGTCTTGGGAGCGTTCCTTCTGAGAATAATTCACCATAGCTCATCTTTTCCTGTTATACCCTTTCTCATCACTGCTACATGACAGCTCTGGCCACAACTCCCCTCCGTTACTCAGCCATTACATGAACTTTATCTGCGCAGTTGGCCCTCTTTTGCTGAATTAGCACTCAAGTGTCGAACTATTCAGTCTCGGCTGCCTGTTCCCACAGATCTAACCTCCTTATCCACTTCACTACTGGGCTCAAGACATACAGAATAGTTCAGACATTGATTAGCTATTTCAAAGCATTGTGGCTTAAAACTATATCATCATGTTTCTCAGATGAATAGTAACATTTCCCACAGCTACAATGAACTCAGTAACCTTGTTACCTAAAAAAAAATCAAAGCACATCATACTAACTATCAAATTAGCAGCTGGATCTCTGCTGCTGCCCTGATTAACCCTTTCCATTGTTAACTAATAACTATGGTATTCACCCCAACTGAATACGAATTACTCACAATGTTACATGCCAGGAAAGATCTACACCAACAGGCTGCTTTAAACAGAAGTTCTAAAGTATATGATTGTCAACCGCTTAGCATTTACGTTGCTTCTTTGATGAAAAATATCCTGAAGTGCTTCACAGGGAAATGTTTGCTGAGATGACGATGGAAATATGAGATGGGGTAACCAAACGCTTGGTCTAAGGGGTGGGTTTTAAGGAGGGTCCTGGAGGAAGAGAGAGGAGTGTAGAGGTATTGAGGATTAGCACGGTGCCTGGGCAGCTGAAGGCATTGTCGCCATTGATGGAGCGAACAGGATAATGTACAAAGGGCCTGCGGCAAAGAGGTAATGGAAAGTCACCCGTTAGCATCAGTTATCTTTCATATAACAATATTGTAGAGCAATTCAGTAGATTGCACTATCCTTTGTTGTAAACAATCTAGCATTTAATGAGACCCTGTTGTCGAGTAAATTGCCCTGTGTAGAATTACCGCCCTTGATCAAGTTCATAATGTGTAGGATGGGAGGGAGTGGGTGAGCAGGAGATGGAATTATGGCTTGAAGTCTGATGTTTGCTTCGTTCCTGATGTACATTATTCAAAACCTTCACTAATAATACTTTGTAAGACACAGAGTTAAGGTGCAAACTATCATTTTAATTTTTCAAGTGATTTTGGTGTCAGCTTTACATTCCAGAAATTTATGTGCAACCTGTTCAAAATTAGCTGAACGATAAGCTGAGTGCTCTGACCTCTTTTTCTGTGTCACACCTGAATGACACTGTTGCTGCTTTGTTCTGAATTTATTTGACTGCAGAGCGACACCTTTGCTGATTTTGATGCAATGACGGACCGACTCTTGGACGAGATTATTCAACATATCCATCTCTACAATCTGACAATATCTAGAATAAGGTAAAAGAGCCACAATTACTTACCTTGTACATTATTTCCGAACTAAAAACGCATGTGTATCTAAATGGTGAAATCGTGTCGTTGACAGACTTAAAACAAAATTAACGTTGATAAGCATTCAAGACAATAACATCACGTATCAAAGCCGACTCCTTGGCAATATGCTTGGCAACACAATTTCAGTTTTCAAAGTATCTTTATACTTCAATGTACTGAATGTATTCTCAGTGGTTAGAGCAGCCACCTTTCTTCTATTTGTTTATACATTTCTACTGACAACACCAAAAAAAACACAATTTTGATGACGAGCCAAAACGAAGCCAAACTTCTTCTCGGTCGGAAAAAGAACAAAGGAGATACAAGTTCTGAAAATAATGAAGAGAATCGTTGCAATAGATTAACGGCCAAGATAGGGGAATGAGATAATGCCGGTTACTGGCAGGAACTCTCCGTCGGAATGGGCTAGGCCCGAAGCCCGATCAAAGTTGCGCCTCGAGCAACGTCCCCGCTAAGCTGCAGGGACGCACAGCTATCTGGCGGTCCCGATGTGAAATTTTGCGTGCGTGAAACTTTGAATGGGCCGCACAGCTCATTAAAGGGACCGCGCACCCACAAGAAAAATTAGGGGGAACATTGGCTTCGAGCCTCATTTAAGTTAGACCGATGGGGTGCGGACAGCTTTAGCACGTCCCCAAGCAGCTCGCCGGTGATGGGGATGTAATGTTTGGACCACTGCGTCACTGGCGGACGAGGGGCCAACGAGAGGGAGGGAGGAAGCAATGGGGAGGGGGACAATCGAGAGGGAGGAGAGGCAATCGGGAGGGGGGGCCAGCAATGGTCTTCGGGACTCCTGGGGAGCTGAGATAGGCACTCTTGCTCCTCCCAGCACCACAGTCAGGTTAAGTTATTTTTTAAAGGACCGCTGGTTATACCACATGCTGACATCCTGAATGCAGCAGCCCAGAGACACAGAACCCTGAATCAACATTTAACCTTTAGCCATTCTTGTGCTGCACTGCAGTTCTGAGACATTTGCCATTCTAAAACTAAGTTATTTAACAGTTTGTAAAATCCCTGATACTGGTGGAAATTGCTGTCAAGAAAGTTGATTGATCTGAATAAGCTGCTCAACTACATCCTTAATAAATCATGACAAGAAAATAGACAATGCTGTTTTTATAGGGTGTGGACAGGGGACAACAAAAAAGGTCTGACACAGGTGTAGAAAGGCTTGTTTCTAGGGGTTACTGCATTGGGTATGAACATCAACCATTAAAATGTGGGGCCTGATTGAAAATCCAGCTTAGGCTATTGAGATGAACGTTTCTTTAATCTGTTACCTGCTATGTGTAATCACTTTGGACAATCTTAATCCAGTTCTTAGTGGGCATGGGCACAGAGAATGCAAATGTTTTTAATTCGCCGCTAGTTGGCAATCTCACTCAGAGAGGTCATAGGTTGGCTGGTGTTGGAAATCAAACGTTGTCACACGGATACTCTCCTGAAGCTGGGGCTCCAACATGTTGGAGAAGAGTAGAAAGAGCTTTACTTTGCATATAAAAGTGAGAGCGCAGAAAACCTGCGAAACTGTGGGGCAACCACTTCTGCCCAATCTCACTTAACGTACTGGTCAGAGTTCAGGGGCGTGTATTAGATAATCACCCCTGTGCTCGCTGACCTACATTGGCTTCCGGTTAAGCAACACCTTGATGTTAAAATTCTCATCCTTGTTTTCAAATTCCTCCCTATCTCTGTAATCTCCTCCAGCCTCACAACCCCTGAGATTTCTGAGCTCCTCCAATTCTCATCATCATCTTGAGCATCCCTGATTTTAATCGCTCCACCATTGGCGGCCGTGCCATCAGCTGCTATGGCCCTAAGCTCTGGAATTTGCTCCCTAAACCTCTCCGCCTCTCTACCTCTCTTTTCTTCCTTTAAGGCGCGCCTGAAAACTTACCTCTTCTGCTCTAATATCTCCTCATGTGGCTTGATGTCACATTGTGGCTAATAACACTGCTGTGAAGCGCCTTGGGTCATTTTACTATGTTAAAGGCGCTATATAAATACAAGTTGTTCTTTCCAGACCGCTCAAGAAATCCATCCGATGAACTTCTGGTGGGCCTAGCAGTAGCTGTGCCTGCTAACAGCAGGCAGAGATGATCATCTAGGCCACAAGTGGGCTCCAGCAGCAGTATTAGTTAAAGTCTTCTGGTTCACTTCCCTGGGAATCAAGGGAGTTTATTCAGCCGTACTTTCTAACAGCATGGGAGACTCTTTTCAGGACACTGACAGCACTTGCGACCTCTGCCTCCCCTCCGATCTTACTGGCCCAGAAATTGTGGTCAGAGACTTCCTGCAGGCGGATATCTCCGATCAAATTTTTTTTAAACGAAGCTACCTGGTGGAACATATACTTGTGGTCGAGACCTAGATGCGCAGTCCAGCGTATGGGCTCACGCATCCCAGGAATGTAAGCGTAACCTGGGATCACGAGGGCCTGGACCACCAATGAACATGGAGTATTCTCATTGATAATAATGGTGAGCTCCGTTTGTACGAAAACTATCAATGAGAATACCCCCAAAAACACAGAAACGCAACACAATAAATAAAAAAAAATACACCTCACATATTTAAAATTAATTGAAACTGAATTTCGTGTTTTAGACAAAAAAAAATTGAATTTTTAAAAATATGCTTCAATAGGGGTAAAATTAAACTTACGTTAATGTTTTGAATATAAAAACTTGTGATAACATTTAATTTTTCTAGCTTTTATTAGTCATACGCTGGTAAAAGTAGGCTGTACACCTGCTTTTACCAGGCGTAAGAGTTTGAAGAACATTCGCTGGGCAGGAGTTGGGCAAATAGTCCAAATCTCCGCGTGCGAATGTCCTTCTCCTGGGGATGTGTGCGATCTGTCAAATCGCAAATGTTGACCTTGGCACATGTGCACATCGTGCACGCCCGGAGAGACCGCAATTTATGGCCCATTGTGCCTCTGTGATGTGTGCACCGTTGCTGGGGAAACTGCCCCAATGTTTTAAAGTTCCCCCCACCCCAATTGTTTTCTCCCTCCCTCCCTTTCGGAATGGGGTTGCAGTCGGAACAAAATAGCATGTAGATGATCTTCCCTGTTATTATCTAACCTGGGAGTCATCGCCCGAAAGGGGAAAGTGTTCCATTCCCCAGGACTACAATTTCTCTTCTCGATGAGCACAAAGTTCAGACAAACAAAATAGGGAGAAGTGGAAAAATACACATCTGCAGCAGCTGAACAAGATGTTGGACAAAGCAATATATATATATAAAATTAACCAGCACTAATGCCTTTGGGATGAATTGCCATCAAGTTGTAGCGAGCCACCATGTCCTTCATCATAAAGTGATAGATAGCTCATCAAATTCATTTCCCATTACAGATTGTCTAAAATATTCTCCCTGCAAAACATTTGGCTCGATTTGCAGACCATTCCCTGCCTCTCCTCCATGTGTCCCCAGAGGCAATACCAAGTGGGCCTAATAGATCATATCCAATTCACTCAGCAAATTATTGAACGCAAACCAGCGTGAAAGGAAAGGGGCAAGTTTCGAAACACAAGCAATTATCCAGCTCCCAGTAGTAACCCATTTCTTCCTTTCCTCTACAGTGGAGGAAGAAGAACAGGTTTCAAAGTGGGCTGTTTCTTTATCAACTGCGGAGCAATTGTCAGCAAGTGTTCATTGCCAGGTGATAACGTCACGCTCGTCTTTGCTGATTGTTCTCAACGGCAAGGTTTGGGGCTTCCTAGGTTTAAAATTACAAGAAAAATCTAGGGGGAGTACATTTTGTTCACCATGCTACCTCATTTTCTACTGAAAATAGATATATTTATAAAACTAAGGCTGGATTTTCAGTTGAGGGCATTTTGGGGCGTTAATTATGGCGGCGTGGTAATTATGTTTGCGCCTCAGTCAGCAAAATTCATCAGCTGGGCCCTGAGTGTGGGGCAGAGGGCTAAAGGAGGCATTACACACCTCTCTTAGGGTGCAAGGCCGGCTGAGCAACTGAAAATACGTTGTTAAAGAGCCAGCCTCAGAATGCCCCAAGAGAGGTCTCTGTGGCAAAAAGAAATCACAACTAAAAACACAACAAACATTCCCAATACCTTAAACACCCCAAAATAAGCTAAATCACAAAAATAAAACTAAACCAAACATTCAAACTTGCCTCATTCACCAATTCCATCACTCACCGCTGCCAGGACAGCTCAAACCAGGCGGTCCCACCACGGCGCACTGCAGAGCACTATAGGTTCAGCACGCCACAAACTTCAAAGTGCATTCGAAACCGGTGGTGTTGCACGCCGGCTCAACACTCCTGGATGATGCTGCTCTGCGCCCCCGCTAAACCGGCGACAACTTTGCTGGCAGGGCCATTACTGCCCCTCTGTGGCACGAACAGAGAGAGCAACATAATAAAAATCCAGCCCCTAGGCCAGAAAAAGCAGCAAACCTGAGGACTGGGAGAAATTTAGAATTCAGCAGAGGAGGACAAAGGGGTTAATTTGGAAGGGGAAAATAGAGTATGAGAGGAAGCTTGCTGGGAACATAAAAACTGATTGCAAAAGCTTCTATAGATATGTGAAGAGAAAAAGATTAGTGAAGGCAAACGTAGATCCCTTGCAGTCAGATTCAGGTGAATTTATAATGGGGAACAAAGAAATGGCAGACCAATTAAACAAATACTTTGGTTCTGTTTTCACGAAGGAAGACACAAATAACCTTCTGGAAATACTAGGGGACCGAGGGTCTAGTGAGAAGGAGGTAATGAAGGAAATCGTTATTAGGCAGGAAATTGTGTTCGGGAAATTGATGGGATTGAAGGCCAATAAATCTCCGGGGCCTGATAGTCTGCATCCCAGTGTACTTTAGGAAGTGGCCCTAGAAATAGTGGATGCATTGGTGATCATTATCGACTCTGGATCAGTTCCTATGGACTGGAGGGTAGCTAATGTAATGCCACTTTTTAAAAAGGGAGGGAGAGAGAAAACGGGTAATTATTGATCGGTTAGCCTGACATCACTAGTGGGGAAAATGTTGGAATCAATCATTAAGGATGAAATAGCAGCGCATTTGGAAAGCAGTGACAGGATCGGTCCAAGTCAGCATGGATTTATGAAAGGGAAATCATACTTGACAAATATTCTGGAATTTTTTGAGGATGTAACTAGTAGAGTGGACAAGGGAGAACCAGTGGATGTACATAAGAACATAAGAACATAAGAATTAGGAACAGGAGTAGGCCATCTAGCCCCTCGAGCCTGCTCCGCCATTCAACAAGATCATGGCTGATCTGGCCGTGGACTCAGCTCCACTTAGCTGTGGTGTATTTGGACTTTCAAAAGGCTTTTGACAAGGTCCCACACAAGAGATTGGTGTGCAAAATTAAAGCACATGGTATTGAGGGTATTGTACTGACGTGGATAGAGAACTGGTTGGCAGACAGGAAACAGAGAGTCGGGATAAACAATCCTTTTCAGAATAGCAGGCAGTGACTAGTGGGGTGAAGCAGGGCTCAGTGCTGGGACCCCAGTGATTTACAATTTACAATAATGATTTAGATGAAGGAATTGAGTGTAATATCTCCAAGTTTGCAGATAACACTAAGCTGGGTAGTGGTGTGAGCTGTGAGGAGGACGCTAAGAGGCTGCAGGGTGACTTGGAACAGGTTAGGTAAATGGGCAAATGCATGGCAGATGAAGTATAATGTGGATAAGTGTGAGGTTATCCACTTTGGGGGCAAAAACACGAAGGCAGAATATTATCTGAATGGTGGCAGATTAGGAAAAGGGGAGGTGCAACGAGACCTGGTGTCATGGTACATCAGTCATTGAAAGTTGACATTCAGGTACAGCAGGCGGTGAAGAAGGCAAATGGTATGTTGGACTTCATAGCTAGGGGATTTAAGTATAAGTGCAGGGAGGTCTTACTGCAGTTGTACAGGGCCTTGTTGAGGCCTCACCTGGAATATTGTGTTCAGTTTTGGTCTCCAAAAGACGTTCTTGCTATTGAGGGAGTGCAGCAAAGGTTCACCAGACTGATTCCCGGGATGGCAGGACTGACATATGAGGAGAGACTGGGTCGACTGGGCCTGTATTCACTGGAGTTTAGAGTGATGAGAGGGGATCTCATAGAAACATCTAAAATTATGACAGGCCTGGACAGGTTAGATGCAGGAAGAATGTTCCCGATGTTGGGGAAGTCCAGAACCAGAGGACACAGTCTAAGGATAAGGGGTAAGCCATTTAGGACTGAGATGAGAAGAAACTTCTTCACTCAGAGAGTTGTTAACCTGTGGGATTCCCTACCGCAGAGAGTTGTTGATGCCAGTTCATTGCATATATTGAAGAGGGAATTAGATATGGCCCTTATGGCTAAAGGTATCAAGGGGTATGGAGAGAAAGCAGGAAAGGGGTACTGAGGTGAATGATCAGCCATGATCTTATTGAATGGTGGTGCAGCCTCGAAGGGCCGAATGGCCTACTCCTGCACCTATTTTCTATGTTTCTATGCTTCACATTTATACATAGAAGCCTAGAAATTCAATGGCAGCATGCCCAGTTTTTGGGAGCTAAACAGACGCTTAAGCCTCCAACATGACGAGCGGGAAGCACATGCTTGTTACGAGCCAGATGTGTACTGCCCGCCATATTAGTATAGGCAAAATAATAGGCACTCGCGGCCCGCACGTGCGTATGCATCTGCAAATAAGGGGCCCGACGCCTGTCTGAGGGCCCCTGTACACAATTAGGTTGCCGGGCCGACAGCATTCAGGAAAATCAGATCTGCTTGAAGCCTAACTGGCATCTTTAAAGGGACTGCTGCAGGCCAAGAAGGTAAGTTTTTTTTTTTAAAGTACTGGATTTTTAAATAAATTACTAATAACTACTTTATTTAACCACTTCTACATTCAAGGATAATATGATCACATGAACATCACAAACAGCACAATAAATTGGTTTCAGAATTACAGTATAACTTTAGTTATTTTCCATATGTGGAGCTGGGAGAAGCAGGAGTGGTCCTCCCAACTCCACGTTAAAACTATGGCTCACTGCCAGCCATCGCTCATCCTACCTCCCCAACGCCCGAGTGACCCACTACAAGTTGCCCCCGATTGCCCTCCCTATAACGATCATTCCCTAATGATGGCATCCCATTCCCCTTTAACAAACTTCCGAAGGGCCAGTCCGAGATTCAAAGCACCTTCGCCAGCAAGATCAGCTAACTTACATTGACTATTTTTTTCCAACAAAAATAAGGTTTTATAATTACATCACCATTTGAAAGTGATAATTTTTCAATTAATTTGTTCAAAGACATGAATGTATAAAAAAAAAATAACAAACAAGTAATCATTAACTATTCAATGTGCCGATGAGGAAACACTGGAGAGAAATGTACATTTCTCAGCTTTGAAAGGAGGTGACTAAGAAATGGCCTAATAGAGGTATATAAGATAATTAGCAGTATAGAAGAGGTAAATCTGGAATACTATTTCAATCTAAACCATGGCAGGATGATAGAAGTACAGGTTCAACAGGCAGAAGGTGAATTTAAGACTACGTTAGGAAGGTTTTCACATAGGGAGTGATCAAGGGATGGACTTCTGGGTAGGGAGTTGGAGGTGAAAGCCATGCAACCATATAAGAAACATCCAAATGTTCTGATTGGGGGACAGTAGGTTATTTCTACATTGCTAAGCAAGTATGGGTCAAATAGCCTCCTCGTCCATATCTTGTGATTTTTACAATGTAGAGACTAAAATTTTCTGCATTACACCAGCAAAGAAAATCCTGAGAACAATTTATCTAGTTATTTCTATTGAATTATGGTTCATGTAGGGAGTTAGAGAAAGGTTGATCATCATCGGAACAAAGTAAGTCGTTCAAGTTTTTTTTTAAATTCATGACAGCAAAGTTTGACTGCCAGAGTCAGAGCAGTTCCCCGGAGTATTGTTTTAAAATGCAGAAACCCATAAAATCCAGCATTAAAAGCTACAGGATAATCTATTCGTCTGAGATTGTCAAACATCTTTCGATCATTCGAACTTCCTTGGCCTTGCTACCTCAGTCTGTCGAAAGTAAACAAAAAAAAAAATCTTAAAAGGGAAACTGTAGGTTCTTTGAAATATACATACAAAATTCCTCACACAGATCAAACTTGAGAAACAAAAAGAGAGGGAATGCACAGTAGGTCAGTCAGCATCTGAAAGAGAAACAAAGGTCATCATCATAGGCAGTCCCTTGGAACTGCTTCCACTCCTGAAGTGAGTTCTTTGGTGGCTGAACAGTCCAATACGAGAGTCACAGACTCTGTCACAGGTGGGACAGATAGTCATTGAGGGAAGGGGTGGGTGGGACTGGTTTGCCGCACGCTCTTTCCACTGTCTGCGCTTGATTTCTGCAGGCTCTCAACATTGAGACTCGAGGTGCTCAGCGCCCTCTCGGATGCACTTCCTCCACTAAGGGTGGTCTTTGGCCCAGGGCTCCCAGGTGTCAGTGGGGATCGAGCGCTTTATCAGCGAGGCGTTGAGGGTGTGCTTGTAGCGATTCCGCTGCCCACCTTTGGCTCATTTGCTGTGAAGGAGCTCCGAGTAGAGCACTTGCTTTGGGGTCTCGTGTCTGGCATGCGAATTATGTGGCCTACCCAGCAGAGCTGATCGAGTGTGGTCAGTGCTTCAATGCTGGGGATGTTAGCCTGGACGAGGACGCTGATTTTGGTGCGCCAGGGGATTTGTAGGATCTTGCGAAGACATCGTTGGTGATATTTCTCCAGCAACTTGAGGTGTCGACTGTACATGGTCCATGTCTCTGGGCCCAATGGTCATTCCTCACCCCTTCTTTTCACATGCTCATATGGTAGAAATCTACAATCAAACAATAAAGTGCTGAACATAAACAGCAAGTCTATCAGCTTTGGAAAGAGGGTTAATGTTTCAGTAGGCACGGGACCCTTCAACAGTTCATAACAAAGGTTTGATTGTAGATTTCTATCATATGAGCATGTGAAAAGAAGGGCGAGGAATGACCATTGGGCCAGTTCATGCTCATTCTACTTGCTGCCCACTGCAAATTTGTGTCCCATCACCTCCCACCATCAGTAATGCTAACCGTAGGGAATAAAAACCGTGACTAATTTCGGGAAAAGATCGGGATAAATACATTAAAGGACATTAATGAACCAAATGGGTCTTTATGATAATCAACTGTCACAAAGAGGCCATTGTTGCCCATGAAACATCACTAGCTGAATTTAATTAACCACACACATCCCCAATACATATAGAAATACATTAAATCACAACACAGAAACAACATTTGTCGGTATTTACCCACTACGCAAGCTAATTAGTTATAATCACATTTTAAACCCTGTTCCTCTATCCTTTCAACTCCTTTTCCTCTGCCCACCTTTCCAATCTAATATGTTAACTTAGTTTCTGCTTCAACCAGTAACGCTGGAAATGGATTTCACATCCTCACAACTCTCTATAAGAAGAAATTTATTGTGCCCTTTATTCACAATCTCTTACATTTAACCTTGTATCAATGCACCTTTGTTCTTGACCACTCAATTACTGGCTGTCAACACAGGGGCAGTGGATGGGGTCAGAGAAGTTTTTTTGTTATTTATTCATTTTTGGGATGTGGGTGTCGCTGTCAAGGCCGGCATTTAATGCCCATCCCTAATTGCCCTCGAGAAGATGGTGTGAGCCACCTTCTTGAACCAGTGCAGTCCTTGTGAAGATACTCCCATAGTGTTGACTTTGTCATAGTGATTTGCTCGGCCATTTCAGAGGGCAGTTCAGAGTCAACCACATTGGTGTGGGTCTGGAGTCACATGTAGGCCAGACCGGGTAAGGGTGGCAGATTTACTTCCCTGAAGAACATTAGTGAACCAGATGGGTTTTTTTTAACGACCTTCTGGTAGTTTCATGGTCACCATTACTGAGACTAGCTTTCTTTTTAATTCCAAATTTATTTAATTAACTGAATGTAAATTCCACAGCTGCCGTGGTGGGATTTTAACTTAGAAAAATAGGTGCAGGAGTAGGCCATTCGGCCCTTCGAGCCTGCACCGCCATTCAATGAGTTCATGGCTGAACATGCAACTTCAGTACCCCATTCCTGCTTTCTCGCCATACCCCTTGATCCCCCTAGTAGTAAGGACTACATCTAACTCCTTTTTGAATATATTTAGTGAATTGGCCTCAACAACTTTCTGTGGTAGAGAATTCCACAGGTTCACCACTCTCTGGGTGAAGAAGTTTCTCCTCATCTCGGTCCTAAATGGCTTACCCCTTATCCTTAGACCCTTGGTTCTGGACTTCCCCAACATTGGGAACATTCTTCCTGCATCTAACCTGTCTAAACCCATCAGAATTTTAAACATTTCTATGAGATCCCCTCTCATTCTTCTGAACTCCAGTGAATACAAGCTCAGTTGATCCAGTCTTTCTTGATATGTCAGTCCCCCCATCCCGGGAATCAGTCTGGTGAACCTTCGCTGCACTCCCTCAATAGCAAGAATGTACTTCCTCAAGTTAGGAGACCAAAACTGTACACAATACTCAGGTGTGGCCTCACCAAGGCCCTGTACAACTGTAGCAACACCTCCCTGGATTACTAGTCCAGTAATTTAAGCACTATGCTACCATACCCCGGTAGTGTAGAGAGGTAGAGCTGGGTGTCGTCAGCATCTATATGGAAGCTGACCCCATGTCTGTGGATGAGGCTGCCAAGGGGCAGCAGGCAGATGGGGAAGAGCACAGGGCCAAGGATGTATCATTAGGGTCTCACTGTGAGGGTGGGAACACTGTGGGGGTGGGAAGTGAAGCTTTTTGCTGGAGATGCTCTGTCTAAGTTTGAATAGGTAAGAGTGGAGCCAAGCATGAAACAGTCTCAGTGAGCTGAAAGGCACTGAAGGAAGATGTAGTGGTTGAATGTGTCAAAGGATGCAGAGGAATATGAGGGATAATGCACCATGGTCACATTCACGGAGGATGCCGTTTTGGTCCCAAGGCAGTGACAGAATCCTGATTGGAGCGATTCAAACATGTAGTTGAGTGAAAGATGGATATGGATTTGGGAGGTGACAACATCTTCAAGGATATGGAAAGGAAAGAGAGTTTGGAGATGTGGTGGTAGTTTGCAAGAACAGAGGGGTCAAGGATAGGTGATAATGCCACTTTTAAAAGGGATGGGGATCTGAGGAGGAGGACCAATTACAATGTCATGTAGCATGGAAACTAGGAAAAAAAAGTTAGGTGCTAATGGGGCAATGGGGTAAATGGGGTAAACGGAGCAGGAGTTTAGTCTCATGGACCCGATGACTGGGCGTGATGGGAAAGAGGAGAAAAACACAGAGTCAGGGCAACAGTGGAACTTCATATGTTCCAGCAAGATCTGTTGATGGTGGAGCGAGTCTGGGTGAGGGTTGGCTTGATGGGCAAGGATAAGGGGGCAAGCAGCACAGGCAGCTGAATGAATGGTCTCAATCTTAGTGACAAGAACGTCCGTGAGCTTCTTGTACTTGTGGGAGTTGAAGGCAGAAGAGACGGGAGAGAGGTGTAAGCAGATGGGTGATAGTTAATATAAGATGCAAAGTTAATATAACTTTGCTCTCCAGGACGATCCTGGACTAGTAGATGGTTTTGGCAGAGGAGAGTTAAGCCTGATGGTGCTTGATATGGTTCAGCAAGATCTGGTGATGCTGGCTAAAATGCACATAAACCGAGTCAAACATGCAGAATGCTCACTTTATTGCAAAGTTGGCCATGACCATGGACCTGTGAATCAACATCTTTAGGAGAGGAGGAAGAAAAATGGAACAAACTACATTTTTAACAACTGATATTTTTACCCACGTCTTCCCTCTCCCATGATTGATTAAATATAGGGTAGAGTTACAGCAATTTAAAAGCTAAGGGCTGAATTTTCGGTTTGTTTGCGCCTCTGATAGTGCCCCGGAGGGACGGTAAGCGGTGTTTCTCGGCGTTACGGCAGGCATCCAGCTTATATCGCCCAGCCGACAAATTCAGCTCATGGTTTGTGGTGGCGTAAAAAATTACCGCCCGCCCTCTAGTTTCACTGAGATCATGACGTCAATCGTCATGCAATGCTCCACTACCACCCCGGATGCAAAATTCAGCCCTAATGCCTCATTTAATGCCCGCCCCAGGAAACATCTGAAAAACCAGCCGTTTCCAGGCTGCAGCAGGTGGTATTGGCAGTGTATTTAAATGGAGGGATGAGGCTCCTACATCGCAGGTCATATTGACTGCAACATCACGCTGTGTGAAGCTCCAACTTGCAAACTTCACTTTTATCTGCCATTACAGTGCCCTTACAACTTCAGTGAGAGAATTTAATGGGGCGTTACTAGTTCGACTTCGTATCGTGCTCCGTGCTATTGCCAGGCGGGGTCAAGCTAAAAGAAGGGCTCTTGGCCATGTCGACCTATGGGTGAGGAGAGGCTGAAGATGTCTGGGGAGGAGGGTTTACCCCCTCCACGGGTTTACAGTCACTAACGCTCATACCTCCAGCTCTCTGAGGAGCAGTTTGTGAGAAGGCTGCGCTTCAGAAAGGAAGTGCTGACAGAGATATGCCATCTCCTACATGCAGACCAATGGCTGGACCGCTCTGGAGGCAGCCTTTAATACTCCCCTCAACAGGTATTCGAGTTCATTGTGGTGTGCTGCATGTTGCTCAACTTGGCCATCATGAGGGGCCAGGCATTGCCAGTGTGGATTGCATGGCCACCTCAGGAGGAGGAGGAGGACAACGAAGAGGAGCTTTGCGAGGCCCCCATTGGATAGCCATACCATCCATGGGGAAGGCAGCGTGGAGATATTGCCGGGCCAAAAGGCGCACATAATGGTCCAGTTCTCCTAAATGGAGGAAACGGAGGGATGGAGCTAATACAGGACACGCTATGTACCCCCATGAAGGCACATCTCCAATGAATGTTGGACTGATACACAAGACACCAATGGCAAAGGATGAATCATAAATTTTACTGCAACAACGTAACAAAAACTCCCCCACCAAAATAAAACCGTACAATATACAGCGTTATGTTTCATGCCACTGAGCAACAATTAAGTTCCTTAAAACAACAAAACATTTTCAACGGCGCGATTTTCGACTGGGGCGCAAAAACTTCCTTGTGTAACGCCTGATTTTGGGCCCCCGATCATGGAACCTCATTTTTTGCCAAATTTTGCAGACAAGAGCACAAACTTTTTCCAGGCGATATCAGGGTCACCATTACCGCCCCGTAATCTCAAAAGCCGAAAATCCAGTCCATTAAGTTAAGAAAACAAGAAGAGGGCTTCAAGGCTTATTTTCGTTGGAAAATCGATCCTGACATGATCTAATCGAACTTTTCAAGATTATGAATGGCAAAGGACCCAAGTATCAGGGAAATAAATTAAAAATGAGAAAGAAGGGCAATCAGGTGGAACTTCTTTACTCAAAGCGTAATAGAGCTGTGGAATCAGTTATCAGGAAAAATCATTGATGCCAACATTTTGAATGGGTTCCAAAAGCAATTAACTGTATTTCTGAAGTGAGAATGGATTGGGGTGGGGGGTACGTGTGGGTAGGATGTGAAGGTCATTAGTTGGGATTGATTGCTATCAAAACTATCCTGGCTTGTTGACCTTAATAGTCTTTCCTGTTCCTAAAAATTCTCATGTTCATGCACTCCATCATTTGCTTCCTTTAGAGACTAAGTATAATATAAGTCATTGTGAAGTTCACACCCTCTATTAAATCTTCTGAGGGAAAATACTGCATAATTATTAACTAATCCTCAAAGGTGAGAAAGTTAATCTCCAGAATACCTATTGATCATTGCTGTGGAAATGCTAGTGACCAAAACTAGGGAGCATAGACTGCTATGGCTAGAGGAATGGGAAAACTCCTGAAGAACTTTCATCGCAATTAGCTGGAGAGAATTAAATTGAACCATAGAATGTTACGGAACAGAAATAGGCCATGTGCCACATGACGCACTTAAATTAATTCCATAGCCTTTAAGATTCATCTTTTACAAGTAATCATCTGATTCTTGTTAGAATTTATGGACATTGCTTTATGAAAAACAGTTTGCATTTGTACGGCACTTCTGAGATAGGAAAATCATCCCAAGGTGCTTCATAGAAGCCTAAGGGAAACATGGATGCTCAACCAAAGAGGAAAGGTTAGGTGGGATGATCAAAACTTTGGTCAAAAACATGGGTTTCAAGGAGGGTTTAAAGGACCAGAGGGAGATGGAGGGGTTCAGAGAGGGAATTCCAGAGCCTTGGGTCGAGATGGCTGAAACCAGGGCCACCAGTGGTTAGGCGGAAGGCAGAGAAACAAAGAGTTCACATCCTGATCCTCTTCTGACAGGCCTGCACCTGGACGAAAACCACAGCGTCTCCCCCGCTCAGGTCAGAGTTAGAATTATAGCTGATGCCCAATGATTTCATCAGATCCCAATCTGCATTTTTAAAGAAGGACCCTGCTGCCTGTGGGAGGGCGTCTTAGCTGCCTGTCCAGAAGTACTGGTAGAAAATGCCAATGGGAGATTGGACATGACATCAGTGAATAAGTCACCCAGTGGATATTAACTGCTTACCCACTTAGTTTCCAACAGACAAGTAGGATTAAAATCTCCCATTTCGCTCTCCTAATCAACCAAGGTCAATCTATACTTTAGATCATAAGAACCTTTAGACAAAGAAAAGCCTTAACATGAAGCTATGTTAAGCTTCATATTACAGTGTACACAAATGTAACAATTGAAATGTAACAATTCTTGAAAACGTAGGGCTGGATTTTCGGCTCTGATGATTTCAGGGCGCTAATGGCGGCAGGGCGGTAAAGTTTGCACCCAGGAACAGTTTGCGCCTCAGTCAAAATTGGGCAGCTGGCCCCTGAGTCTGGGGCACAGCGCTAAGGGAGGTGACACCTTTCTTAGGCTGTTAGCACGGGAAAATCCAAGCTAAAGAGTCGGGTCGGGAGTGCCCCGAGAGATGCCAGGGGAGAAAAAAAACAAACCTTATAAAACCCCCACAAAAACATTGCCAATACATAGCCCACACCATAAATCGCAAAATAAATTGAAAGAAAAAACAATTACCTCTTTGCAGTTGGTATAGGCTTGACCACCCGATTTCCCAGGCGGCCACAGTGGGGCGTGCTCGGAGGCGTATGGATCGGGCGGTAGTCAACAGGTGTGTCGGTGTCGAAATCAGGGGCACAGCTCTTCCGGGCGGTACTGCCTCGTGCCGCCACAAAACCAGCCCCGAAAACCCCCGCGGGGCACTGGAGGCTGACCTCCCACCCAGAAGACCTCACCGGTACCATTGCCGCCGCTCCGGGGCAAAATATGGAGCGCAAAGGACTGGAAAGTGCACCCCTTGATGAGGAAAGGCCATGTAGCCCATCAAGTATATTCTATCCATCGACCGTGACACTGGGAGTATCCAATTTGTTTGTAACCATGGACCACTTAATGAGTATCAAAGATTCTCATGAACTGCATATAAATTTACTATCCCTATTCCCATTCATTTGTATATATCTCAGGCTATGGACACTAACAGAACTTGCGGTTCTCATTTATGCATCAGTGAGGTAATGGCACTTAAAACAGCCCTTTCGAAATCTGCAGGACTACAAAATTTAAGCAAAACAAACCAGCATGCAAGCAGTAGAGGGCCAGTTTTTCAGTGCTGCTTAAGTGGAGCTGGTGTAAAATTCACGGAGCTGATTGCCCATCATTTTCACCATCAGCCCATTTGAATAATTAACATGAATTCCCAGTGCAAAGTTGTACTTATGGCCTAATGGGGCATGCAGAAAATCTGGCTGGCTAGCAACTCTTAAACGCTCAACCTTTTTTTAAAAAGAAAAAAAGAAGCATGTGCGTCCCTGTGTGGAAATGAATAGGAAGGGGAGCAAAAGAGAAGAATGTTGGAAGCTGAGACCTGGGGAATTCTTATGCCCCACCTTTCCCTAATGCTCTGCAAAGCTGAAATTTCCACACAGACGTACGCAAGCATCGCATGCAGGAGCTTACAGCGTGAACTCTGCTAGAACTTGTGTCAGGAAGCTGGCATTTTCCCCTTTTCTGTTATGCTAGGCTTGGAAAAGTGGCTTGCCAGCATTGTCTCTGACCCACAGCAAAACACCACATAGCGTCCTGTGTCTTTCACAGAAGTTCACAAGCACCAACCCAGCTACACCGCATCATGGAAAATCAGCGAGGGAGGAGGTAGGGCGAACAAGTCACATTGACAAAAAAAGGAGTAGGAACCTGCTGGACAGCAGTGCAGTGATATTGGCTAGCAGTGACATGCATCTTTTTTTCTTTTCATCGAGAAAGGAGATAAAAGTGCCGTGATTTTCACTGATCTGATGCTTCACTCACTTGTTGATTGTCAGCACATTAGCCGACAGTGCAGTGCTTGGCTGAAATGAGCTGGAGCCAAAAATATTGAGCCCTGCAGTGCCATTGACGGCACTGCCAGGTTGGCTGCAGATGGCGTAGCATATGGTCGAGTTGTGTGATTGTCTCTCGGCTGACTTGGAGCGTGTGGAGACAATTGCCTCCCAGCATTGTTGGTTAGGTGTTTCAAGGGTTGCATAATGGGAAATGTAATCAATTCAGTTCAGATGCCTGTTGATCTGCCATGGAACCGTCGGAAGATTAGAGCACATTTGGAGGCCATTTGGGTCATATGATGGTTTTTTTTTGTGAGAGCGATCCTAAACTCATCCCCCAGCCGTGATTTCTCCCCACAGCCTGCATCTTGCTCTGTTTCAAATACCTAACCAATGTTCCCTGAAAAGATGCAGTGGTCTCTGCGTCAACTATTCCCTGTGGCAAAGCATTCCATTCTCCAACAACTCTTTGTGCAAGGAGATTTCTCTCAACCTTTCATCTAGTTCCACTACAGCCATGCGATACTGTATTGCGGGAGCAAGCAAAACGTCATCATTAATTTTACTTTGACTTGCAGCCCACCATGGGACTCTGCAGTATGTGCTTAATTGCTTTGTGATTCAGCCTGCTTTTGTGAGAGGTAGAATTGGAGAGGTTTTCACGTACCCTATTTTATTTGTTGCATCCCTTCCAGTTGTGCTGTCAGTGTGTCATGGAAGGCCCACTTTCTGATGACTGAACCCAACAATAAAGGAATACTTCTTTGGGACAGAAAGGAAACAGCTCAACGTGATGGAAATAAAAACTGTAGTAATAAATAGTATCCAAAAAATTCCACTAATAAAAACCCCACAGCAAGCATAAGGAAAAAGGACAAAGTAAACAGAGATATTACCCTTTTAAGAGCTGCCTAGCTGATCACACTTCTCTTTAATCCTGTTGAAACCTCCAATTCTAAAAGCCATAAATCAAGCTTGATTGCATTGCCATTAATTTGAGGTGGGTAATGAAGCTCACACTCGACATAAATGAGAGCATTGGAAAATCACTGCACATTTGCCGAAGGCCTACTGGCCCAATTTTCCAATGCTTGCTGCTTCTTGGAAAAAAAAAATCTACCCTCATAGAAGTAAGTTGCCTGTGTATCATGGGCTGAACTGCAAACGCTCATGGGCCATGTATGGCTTGCTGACATAGTTTGGATACCACTGATAGAGTCTACCCTCCTAGGAGCTCTACCTCATCCACTTAATTTCTTAAAGGAAAGTAATGTATCAATCATCCCACTCAGAACTCAGTCGCTAACTGGTGGCAACATAATAAAAATATAAAAATAGGTTTTATATGGTAAAGCAGACTGAGACGCACTTTATCTGTGGCCCTTGGCCTTTTATCTCCATTTCTCAATATAATTTTCAGCTATGCTGACATGCTTTGTGATGTCCACGGACCTTGATATTTGTCTTTGGAATTGCTTATTCTCCATGTTAAATGTTGGCAACATATATTTATCTTTGACTGCAGAGAGTGGAGCTGACACCCAATGTATTCTGAGAGATTTTCATTCATCTGCTGTGTTTCCATGCAGTTTCATTGGCCACTCACTGGGCAACATCATCATTCGCTCCGTGCTGACTCGGCCAAGATTTCGATGTTACCTCAGTAAGCTGCATACCTTCCTGTCGCTGTCTGGACCACATCTGGGAACACTATATAATAACAGCACGCTGGTTAGCACAGGTATGTTGGTGGAGAAAGCAGAGTTTGGTTTGGTAAATAACATGGAAAGATACACTGGGTGAATTATGGATTTTGTGCAATGGTCATGGCAGAAATCTGACTATTTTGGTAGATAATTTAAAGAATGTTACTTGACACTGGTTTTTAAAAAAAAAAGTGGTGATTCTATTGCTTACCAGTAAGAAACACTTAGGCTCCCCGCATATATGCTAAAGAGACCCACCCATACCTCGCCACTACTTCCCTGTCTGCCATCAGGCTGTGGATGTCAAAATCTCTTCCAACTGGAGCCTCATTTTTGGCCCACAGCCACCTGCCTCAAGCTGAACCAAATTGTGAAAATCCTTGACCTGTTAAATCCAGAG
The DNA here is from genome assembly GCF_044704955.1 of Pristiophorus japonicus. NCBI lineage: Eukaryota > Metazoa > Chordata > Chondrichthyes > Pristiophoridae > Pristiophorus > Pristiophorus japonicus. The sequence continues at coordinate 500,553,645 of NC_091977.1, read as the reverse complement.
CTGAGCTTCAAACTCCGCACCTTATCCATCACCAAGGCCGCTTACTTTCGCCTCCACATCACTGCCCTGCACCTCCCTCCCACTGCTGCTGAAAACATTCCCCACGCTTTTGTCTACTCTTCCCATCCCCCACCCTCATAAACTCCAACTTGTTCAAAACTCATGTACCTGTACTCTGTCCCAAGCCAAGTCCCGCTCGCCCATTACCTCAGTTCCCACTGACCTACCCGGGCTTCCTGTCCCTTCACTGAAGGGCATGACTGAACGACGTAGGTTTTTATTACAATCCAGCAGCTTCTGTGATCATTTTTTTCTGATACCAGCCCACAAATTAGCAGTTTAATTGAGTGCAACATTTACAAATTGCTGTGGTGGGTTTTGAGCTTTGAATTTCTAGGATGTCTGGGTGACTGTCCAGGGCCAGCCTTGAATAATACTACTTGATCGAGGTGAATTAATGCTAGCCCAGCAAAGGGACAACACCTTCAGGATGGGGAGGGGGAGTAAGAGAGCTTGGCTTGAATCAGCCATGTATAAATTCATGTATTATGTATGTATATCTATCAAGTTATTCATGGCAAACAATATCACTAAGAAGCCCTAATTACACTGACATTCCCTCTGATATTTCAAGTGCGTACTTTTAGTAAATCCAAATCTTTTTCAGAAAGATTTTTTTTAATCCTCTTGTTTCTTCTGCTGAAAATAGAGAATTTTCCTCCTTTTTTGTTGGGAACAAATGCTTGCTGATGAAAAGCACTGGAGGCAATGCCAGACTGTGTCGAACATACAACAGTAGTTTAGTTGTGCTCTTAGACAACAGCTGTTCCCATAGTTTTGCACTATGACATGTTTTACTCAATTCAAATCCACTCGGATGCTAATCAGATCTAAACAAATCTATATCAATCTCAATTTGTTCACAGAGAGACTTAAAAGAGTCACACCAGCATTAGCACGTTGTCTGTTTACCTCTGGGATTTGCTGTTTAATCCAGCTCAGATGGATGAAAGTTATCTGTCTCTGTGTCTCAGTCTGTGGGCGTCGCTCTTATTTGCTGTCAATTTTTCTCGCTGTCTGTCTCTTTCACTCTCAGGTTTAATTTTCTCTCTCTCTCATCGTTTCTCCTGAAAGGCTCCACCGTGAAATGAATTTGGCTGCCTCAGCCAATTGCCGGTGATGTGATTCACAGCACACACCTGCCGACAATTCCGTGCTAATTGCCAATCTCAGTCAGATTGCATCTGGTGTGGGGAAATAGGAATGTCGCACTGCTACAGCAGGAGTCAAACTCATCTTCCAGTGAGTCTGAGCCAAGAGGTGTCTGTTGCAACAAATTTCTAATCCTGGTGGTAAAGAACTGATTCTAATTATAGTGGCAGCCCCATTACCTGCCATAATAGTACAATGCTCAGCAGACTGTCAAAAGCTGCACTGTCAGGTACAAAACTGGACAAGTGACAACCCTAGGCTTCGACTCCTTTGAGGGAGAGAATATAGCTTAAAAACTGTCCGGGCATGGCATTAACAGCTGTTTTCTTTCTATGTCTGAAAATACAGACAGGTTATCCACTCTTGGATTACTTCCAGTATTGAGCTGGCCTCTATGAAATGAACTATAGCACCTTGCAGAGAGAGGCGAGAGGCCCACTTCTTATCGAATATAGCATTTACTCAATACCTTGCTCCCCTTCTAACCCATCTATCCTATGAACCTAGTTCCCACTCAGATGCTTGATTGATCAGTTCTTGGCTAACTTCCTAGATGGCAATCAGTGGTGGCTCTTTCAAAACTAAATGTAATCTCTCAAACTGTGATCAGAGAATTCTGATATGAATATCTCAGCTGCCTTTCAGATGCCATTTCTTCATTTATCCTTTCCTGCACCTCTTCTAAAACCTGTTTTGTTCTCCATAACAGAACATCAAAAAAGGCTGGTTGACTGAATCTTTTTTCACTTTAGCCTCCAAACTCTCCCTCCATCGATTTGTTTCTTATTGGTTTAACTCTGGTCATTGCTGCTCTGAACTTTCCTCTCCTCCTCTGAAGCTGCCAACACAATGTCTTCACCCTCGTCAATAGATGCTGCACTGTATCTCACTCTTACCTCATTCCTTCCCCGGACCTTTTTAACTGCTTCAGACTTCTTTCCACAACCTATCTGCTTTGAAAATCAAGCTAGGCTTCACCTAATTGTTACTTGACTAATCCTGTCTTCTCTTCTAGCCTTTTAATCTTGATTGTGAACCAGATGGGGAATGGCTGTGCTTCAGCAGTTGTTGGTCACTAATTGTGCCTTTTCCACCACTCTAGGCCTTTGGCTCATGCAGAAACTGAAAAAGTCTAGCTCACTGTTACAACTGACCTTCAAGGACCAGGCTGACCCTCGCAAGACCTTTCTGTATAAACTCAGTGAAAAACCAGGTAGGTGCTATGTGACCTGTGCATTTTCTGTTGAGTGGTATATCCCATTGAAGTGTATGCTTTGCTTTTATCTCCTCTCCCTCTCCCCCTTCCCCTTCCAACTTTCTTGCTTCTTTGAAAGCAATGACTACTGCTGGGGTACAATTGCACATGTGCGAGCAACCTTAAAGTACCTCACTCAAGTGCATGTTCATCCGAGTCTTGCTACAGTTACACAGGGTATTGGTGAGGCCACACCTGGAATACTGCACACAGTTTTTGTTTACGAAAGGATATACTTGCTTTGGAGGCAGTTCAGAGAAAGTTCACTAGGTTGATTCCGGAGATGAGGGGGGTTGACTTATGAGGAAAGGTTGAGTAGGTTGGCCTCTACTCATTGGAATTCAGAAGAATGAGAGGTGATCTTATCGAAACGTATAAGATTATGAGGGGGCTTGACAAGGTGGGTGCATAGAGAATGTTTCCACTGAAAGGGGAGACTAGAATTAGGGGGCATAATCTTAGAATAAGGGGCCGCCCATTTAAACTGAGATGAGGAGGAATTTCTCCTCTCAGAGGATTGTAAATCTCTGAAATTTGCTGCCTCAGAGAGCTGTGGAAGCTGGGACATTGAATAAATTTAAGACAGAGATAGACAGTTTCTTAACCAATAAGGGAATAAGGGGTTATGGGGAGCGGGCAGGGAAGTGGATTTGAATCCATGATCGGATCAGCCATGATCGTATTGAATGGTGGAGGAGGCTCGAGGGGCCGTATAGCCTACTCCTGTTCCTATTTCTTATGTTCCTATGAGTCATTGCTGTTTGGAAGCCAGTCAACTATAGTGAGCATTGCGACCAACCCTGTCCTCGTCTGATATCCACACATATGAGACCAGTAGGAGTCTGTGACAGTTCTGTCATTTTCAACACTTTCTCTTTCAAAGGCCTGATAGTTTCACACTCCTTTATGATTTTAAAACTGCCTATTTTGCTTTCTGTCTTGCAGAGATAACTTGGTTCAAGTCGAATGATTAACTCAGCTGAAATCCATTTAGGATTTCCTCTAGGTATTCATTGTATCGATTGACAGAAAATATGGCAAGCTAAATTGATTCACACAGGCTAAAACAATTATCCACTTACTTCTACTTAAATAATACGCAAAAACAAATCCATTAGGCTTATACTATAAAAGCACAGTAAATGTATAAAACAATTCTGGCTCAGTCGCCAAGAGCTTTATTTACCCCTTTCAAGCATTATAGCTATAACTAGTTAATCAAATGATTCTTCATTGGAATCTTTCAGTGCTTCCTTCAAAGTATGTGTAGTGCTAGCTCGCGATTTCAGAGTTGGGTAGTCTATACAAAATGTCAGAAATTCAATAAAGAATGAAAGACACTGAGGCACGGACTATTTGTTTTAAACCCTTTGTTCTTTGAAGATAGGGCTGTCAATCAATCATGATCGAAGCAACTATATATTTTGACATGGTACAATAACGCAGGTTAGACTACAGTATCATGAAGAAAACCCAGTGGAATGCTAATGAAAAGATAAACATGCACTGTCTGGAATCTGAGCCGGTACAGTATAGTAATTCTGTGTGAGCAGCCAAAGAATAGTGGCAACTGCTAACAAACTCTATACCATAGCTAACAAAGAGTTAAAATGCACAGTCCGGTTCACCATGTCGTTGATCTTGAGTAGCTGTCATTCTATGTAAAACTCCGTGATATCTGTTGTTCTGTATGTAGTCACACACAATTTAAGTATATTATTATTCTGTTTATACTTAAATATCTATATGCTGCATACTAAATAGAAAGCTTAGCTTTGGTAGTAGTGAGTTAGTTGGCTGGGCAGTAGTGAGTTAGTTGGCTGGGCTCTAGTGAGTTAGTTGGCTGGGCTCTGAATGCTTGGTTCGGTTCAACTTGATATTGCCTCGTGTTGATACTTTCTTTTGCCATGAAATAAAGTGGCATTGATGAGAAATAGGGGAACAGTGCTTTACCCACAGCACCTCCCAAACCCGCGACCTCTACCACCTAGAAGGTCAAGGGCAGCAGGTGCACGGGAACACCACGTTTTCCTCCAAGTCACACACTATCCTGACTTGGAAATATATCGCTGTTCCTTCATCGCTGAGTCAAAATCCCAGAAATCCCTCCCTAACAGCACTCTGGGAGTACCTTCATCATACAGACTGCAGCAATTCAAAAAGGCAGCTCACCACCACCTTTTCAAGGGCAATTAGAGATGGGCAATAAATGCTGGCCTTGCCAGCGACGCCCAAATCCCATGAATGAATTTTTTTTAAACTTGTCTTTCTCTTTATTTTTCGCGAAAAATGTTCTGCATCATAAATCTTCACTACGGAAAAAATGGATTGGAGATTTTCTCCTAGCTCTGCGTCAATGTTGCTCACTAGTCATCTTTCTGAAAGACACGAGTGGCACTAGCTTTGATTTAGTTACTTGCATACTAAAAAGGGTTGTGGGTTCAAGTCCCACTCCAGGGACTTGAGCACAAAACAAAATCTAGGCTGACACTTCAGTGCAGCACTGAGGGAGCACTGCACTGTCGGAGGTGCCGTCTTTTGGATGACATGTTAAACCGTGGCCCCGCCTGTTCTCTCAAGTGGATGTAAAAGATCCCATGGCACTATTTCGAAGAAGAGCAGAGGAGTTACCCCCGGTGTTCTGGCCAATATGTATCCCTGAATCAACATAACAAAAAAAAAACAGATTGTCAGGTCATTATCACATTGCTGTTTGTGGGAGCTTGCTTTTGCGCAAATTGGCTGCTGCATTTCCTACATTAGAACAGAGAATTAGGTCAAATTCAGATTATTGCAAAGCAGTGCTAAGTGTCCCAGTTTGGATCTACATTCTCTGCCCCCTCCCCCATTGAGCCATCAAGAGAACAACTGATACCCTGAAACCCTTATGAATATGGTAGTTTAAAATAGCCATTTGGGTGCTTCCTCCTCTCCCTCAGTGTCCCTTTGCGGAGCTGGTTGCTTCGTGTATATTATTCATGGCAGTCATCATGATCATCATCATCAGTCCCTCGAAATCGAGGAAGACTGGCTTTCACTCTAAAAGTGAGTTCTCAGGTGACTGTACAGTCCAATACGGGAATTACAGTCTCTATCACAGGTGGGACAGACAGTGGTTGAAGGAAGGGGTGGGTGGGTAGTCTGGTTTTCCGCACGCTTCTTCCGCTATCTCTGCTTGATTTCTGCATGCTCTCGACCACAAGACTCGAGGTGCTCAATGCTCTCCCGATGCTCTTCCTCCACTTTGGGCGGTTTTGGGCCAGGGATTCTCGGGGACCAACGGATCTAGCACAGACCCAATCCATGTCCGTACTGGGGTCAAGCAGGGCTGCGTCATCGCGCCAACGCTCTTCTAGATCTCCCTCGCTGCAATGCTCCACCTCACTCTCAACAAGCTCCCCGCTGGAGTGGAACTAAACTATAGAACCAGTGGGAATCTGTTCAACCTTCGTCGCCTCCAGGCTAGATCCAAGGTTGTCCCATCCTCTGTTGTCAAACTACAGTACGCGGACGACGCTTACAGCTGCGCACATTCAGAGGTCAAACTCCAAGCCACCGTCAACATCTTCACCGAGGCGTACAAAAGCATAGGCTTTACGCTAAACATCCGTAAGACAAAGGCCCCGAACTTGGTGGACTTACTGCCCGCTGCTGCTGAGTCTTGGTGGTCTCTCCTCTGAGCGAGTTTAGTGGAGACCTCCCGTCGGCAGGGAGGGAAGACCGCTGGGAACCGCCCATTGGCGCGTAAGTGTCCTCCCACCCACTGAGCTGCCAGTTTGGTTCGGGCGAGAGTCCACTGAAGGTTTTCCAATGTTTTTTTATTTTTTTGAAAATGTTTTATTTTATATGTTTCCCCCCCTCCCTCAATCCTCGGCAGTACTTTGCAGAGGATTGCATTTGCTGCCGAGATTGGGAGCTGCCGCCCAGATTCAGGGGGTAAGTCACTTTTGCCGCCGGGCAGACTTTTTCACAAAACTCCCACCCAAAGTACCGTCTGGTATCTCAGCGGTCCTTTGGGCGGAACTTAGCTTCCACCAAGTTTGGGGCCCATGGTCCTCCACCAACCTGACCCCGCTACACAGCACTGCTCCCCGATCATCAAAATCCATGGCGCGGGCTTGAACAACGTGGATCATCATGGCAGTGGGGCATCAATAATACTGTTCATCCTCCTTCTCTCACTGTCCAGGGAGGGGAAACAAAGGAAAATATTAGGAAGTGAGGTTAGCCTAGCATATACCGAAAGACAGATCAGAGAAAGATTTTCTCAAAAGCTTAATGTTATTGCTACACATTACCACGAGATGAGTTCTTGTGGAACTCCAGCCAGAGATCCATTTTACCTCATTGCATAGAAGTGGAGCAACAATAACTTGTGCATATATATAGCACCTTTAAGGTAGTAAAACATCCCAAAGTGCTTCACAGGAGCGTTTTCAAACAAAATTTGGTACCAATCCACATTAGGAGATATTAGGACAGATGACCAAAAGCCTGGTCAAAGAGGCAAGTTTTAAGGCGTGTTCTAAAGGAGGAGATAGACGTAGCGAGGTTTAAGGAGGGAATTTCAGAGCTTAGGGTCTCGGTAGCTGAAGGCAGAGCTGCCAATGACTGAGCAATTTAAATCAGGGACGCGCAGGAGGCCAGAATTGGAGGCGTGCAGAGATCTCAAAGGGTTGTAGGGCCGGAGGAGGTTACAGGTTTTGGGAGGGATGAGGCCATGGAGCGATTTCAAGACAAGCATGAGAATTTAAAATCAAGGCATTGCTGGACTGGGAGCCAATGTAGGTCATCGAGCACAGGGATGATGGGTGATCAGGACTTGTTGCGAGATGCGAGTTAGGATATGGGCAGCAGAGTTTTGCATCAGTTCAAATTTATGGCAGGTGGAAGATGAGAAGCCAGCCAGGAGAGCATTAGTATAGTCGAATTTGGTGTCAAATTTATCTGTTTTGTCTTGTAACACTGCTGTGAAGCGCATTGTTTTTTTTTACTATGTTAAAGGCGCTATATAAATAAAAGTTATATTATTATTAGTCAAATACAGAGGATGCAAAGGCATGGATGTGGGTTTCAGCAGCAGATAAGCTGAGGCAGGGGCAGAGATGGGCGATGTTACGGAGGTGGAGATAGGCGCTCTTAGTGATTAAGCAGATATATTGGTCAGTAGCTCATCTCGGGGCAAATACCGCACTAAAGTTGTGATCGATCGGGTTCAGCCTCAGACAGTTGCTAGGGAGAGGGCTGGAGTCGGTGGCTTGGGAACTTCCCAATATTTAGTTGAAGGAAATTTCTGCTCAACAACAACAACATGTATTTATATAGCACCTTTAACGTAATAAAACGTCCCAAGGCGCTTCACAGGAGTATCATAAGACAAAAAATTTGATACCAAAGCACATAAGGAGAAATTAGGGCAGAGGATCAAAAGCTTGGTCAAAGAGGTAGGTTTTAAGGAGCGTCTTGAAGGAGGAAAGAGAGGTGGAGAAGTATAGGCAGGGAATTCCAGCGCTTAGGGCATAGGTAAAAAAAGGCACGGCCACCAATGGTTGAGTGATTATAATCAGAGATGCTCAAGCGGGCAGAATTACGGAGCGCAGATATCTTGGGGTTGTGAAGCTGGAGGAGATTGTAGAGATAGGGAGGGGCGAGGCCATGGAGAAATTTGAAAATAAGGATGGATGAGAATTTGAAAATTGAAGCATAGCTTAACCGGGAGCCGGTGTAGATCAGCGAGCACTGGGGTGATGGGTAAACGGGACTTGGTGCGAGTTAGGACATGGGTAACCGAGTTTTGGATGACCTCAAGTTTACGTAAGGTAGAACGTGGGAGGCCATCCAGGCGTGCGTTGGAGTAAAGACTAGAGGTAACATCCAGTACTGGAGCATTCCTGAGAGTGGTCCTGAGCAAGATATTGTTTGGGAATGTAGATGTTGACAAAAAGTTTGCAAAATAAAATTGCTGTCCAAATTACTATTGCGAACATAAGTTCATATGAAAGGTTTGCAATATTAATGTGATTTAAAGAGATCGATGTAGTTGGCATGTTTGTTTATTAATGAGCATATGTACAAATATTAAGTAGGTTCTCATAAAGTACGAACATCTGTCAAAAATACTGAAACAGATGTTCTTGCAAGTCATTGTGCCGCTGTAAATGTTGCGGTGAAGATTTTATTAACTGCTGTGCTGCATGAAGTAATCTAATCTGCAAGACAAAGCTCATTACTGCTGATAACAAAGTCACAAAGAGTTCTATTTTGAAATATGTGGCATGTGAAATCATCTGAAGTTCTGTCACGAATCTGATATCAGCCTTTCTGAACTTTTCCAGACGAGTGCATGGTGCGGACGAAAATGCATTCACTTATTGATTTGTTCTCTGTGAGATGAATGAGGACCAACAGAGGCTTTAAAAAATATATTATTTACAAACGTTCATCATGATCAAAATAAAAATTCAAATAATTGAAAGTTTAAGTGTATAAGCCACGGCATATGAAAGACTTCCATTTTCCCAGCACCTTATCACTGCTCACAGAAACATCGCAAAGAACATCATTAACAGTGCATTACTTTGAAGAGCAGAGGTGGTTATGTCGGCATATCCAGCAGCCATTTTGGACACCACAAAATTCCCCAACCAACAGCGAGTGATCTATTTTTGATAGTGTCGACTAAAGGAGGTATTTTGACCGCACCAGCAGGACTGCCAGCTCTACTGTGATTGGCTAGAGGTGGTTGTCAGCTAATCAGGATGATGTTTTCCCCCTTTGAGTCCCTCCTCCAAAGTGGACAGTAGGCCGGGGAAACATAAAAATAAAACAAGTAGGATATTTTTCAATTTAAAAAAATATATATGATTGGATTGGCTAAATTCAGGTGTGTGAATTATAAATGAGGTAAAAGTAAAGCCGGAAATGATAAAAGTAGAAGAGAGAGAATGAGAAACTGGACTAGCAGAAGTGCAGTGTTTAAGATTTTTATGAGTTTGTTTTAGTGCTAAAGGGTGAATATTACAATCAAAATTAAACGCATGAGATGCCTGGAGGTTTAGAAACATAGAAACATAGAAAATAGGTGCAGGAGCAGGCCATTCAGCCCTTCTAGCCTGCACCGCCATTCAATGAGTTCATGGCTGAACATGAAACTTCAGTACCCCCTTCCTGCTTTCTCGCCATACCCCTTGATCCCCCGAGTAGTAAGGACTTCATCTAACTCCCTTTTGAATATATTTAGTGAATTGGCCCCAACCACTTTCTGTGGCAGAGAATTCCACAGGTTCACCACTCTCTGGGTGAAGAAGTCTCTCCTCATCTCGGTCCTAAATGGCTTACCCCTTATCCTTAGACTGTGACCCCTGGTTCTGGACTTCCCCAACATTGAGAACAATCTTCCTGCATCTAACCTGTCTAAACCCGTCAGAATTTTAAACGTTTCTATGAGGTCCCCTCTCATTCTTCTGAACTCCAGTGAATACAAGCCCAGTTGATCCAGTCTTTCTTGATAGGTCAGTCCCACCATCCCGGAAATCAATCTGGTGAATCTTCGATGCAATCCCTCAATAGCAAGAATGTCCTTCCTCAAGTTAGGAGACCAAAATTGTACACAATACTCCAGGTGTGGCCTCACCAAGGCCCTGTACAACTGTAGCAACACCTCCCTGCCCCTGTACTCAAATCCCCTCGCTATGAAGGCCAACATGCCATTTGCTTTCTTAACCGCCTGCTGTACCTGCATTCCAACCTTCAATGACTGATGTACCATGACACCCAGGTCTCGTTGCACCTTCCCTTTTCCTAATCTGTCGCCATTCAGATAATAGTCTGTCTCTCTGTTTTTACCACCAAAGTGGATAACCTCACATTTATCCACATTATACTTCATCTGCCATGCATTTGCCCACTCACCTAACCTATCCAAGTCACTCTGCAGCCTCATAGCATCCTCCTCGCAGCTCACACTGCCACCCAACTTAGTGTCATCCGCAAATTTGGAGATACTACATTTAATCCTCTCGTCTAAATCATTGATGTACAATGTAAACAGCTGGGGCCCCAGCACAGAACCTTGCGGTACCCCACTAGTCACTGCCTGCCATTCTGAAAAGTACCCATTTACTCCTACTCTTTGCTTCCTGTCTGACAACCAGTTCTCAATCCACGTCAGCACACTACCCCCAATCCCATGTGCTTTAACTTTGCACATTAATCTCTTGTGTGGGACCTTGTCGAAAGCCTTCTGAAAGTCCAAATATACCACATCAACTGGTTCTCCTTTGTCCACTTTACTGGAAACATCCTCAAAAAATTCCAGAAGATTTGTCAAGCATGATTTCCCCTTCACAAATCCATGCTGACTTGGACCTATCATGTCACCATTTTCCAAATGCGCTGCTATGACATCCTTAATAATTGATTCCATCATTTTACCCACTGCTGAGGTCAGGCTGACCGGTCTATAATTCCCTGTTTTCTCTCCCTCCTTTTTTAAAAAGTGGGGTTACATTTGGCTACCCTCCACTCGATAGGAACTGATCCAGAGTCAATGGAATGTTGGAAAATGACTGTCAATGCATCCGCTATTTCCAAGGCCACCTCCTTAAGTACTCTGGGATGCAGTCCATCAGGTCCTGGGGATTTATCGGCCTTCAATCCCATCAATTTCCCCAACACAATTTCCCGACTAATAAAGATTTCCCTCAGTTCCTCCTCCCTACTAGACCCTCTGACCCCTTTTATATCCGAAAGGTTGTTTGTGTCCTCCTTAGTGATCGTATCAGTTGTTGGTAATTGAATTATTCCTTTAATGGTAGTGCTTGCTCAGGGAGCCTGGAATTTTCAATGATCCATAAAGATTAAAAATTATGATTTGCTTTTTTATTTCTTCAGAAGTGTATTTAAACATATATGGGCTAGAAATTGCATCGCGCCCCGTTTGGGGCGATAACTTTTGCGGGAGCGCAAAAGCATAGCTGGGGGAGCCTCGATTCCAGCTGATGTAAACTTCCAGTTTAGTGCTCCAGAAGGCAATTGGAGCGCTAAATCAAGTGTTACCACTTCCCTTGGAGCGCTAACCCAGACAGGAGGGGCAGTGCAGCGTTTAAAAGGAAGGGCCTTTGCTGCAGGATCTGTATTAAATGTACTTCAGTGCTCGCCGATAGGAGCCGCGATCTGCGACGATCAGCCCCAAGCACGCTAACAGAGTGCGGGGCTGATCAATCGCGGCCGAAGTAAAGAGAAAAAAATGTACAGAGGATTGTTAAAAGATTTTTCACTTACCTCACTGGCGAACCCTTGAAATACCGCTCCCCAAGCAGCCGGCCGACCTTTCAAAGCCTCCTGCAGCTGCCAGTGTTGACACCTGCCGATGCTGCATGGGACAGAACCAAAGTTGGCAACGGGGGCAGTACCGGGGCGCTGCACACCAGATGACATCACAATCTCTCGGGCGCAGGAGATTGTGGCGTTGGGGGTTACTGCCGCCGCAAATTTCCAAGGCAAGTTCGCGAGTGTCACTACTCTCGCTGCGCCCAGTCGCAGAGCCCTGCTATCGCCCCTCTCCCCCCCTCCCCCCAGAGGCGCTAAGGGGAGGCGCAAAGGAGGCCAATTTCTTCCCCTAAGTGTTGATGACATCTAGGGGAGTAGCTTGAGTACTGAGTTCAATTAAATACTTCCCATTTTTTTCCCATAGGCTGTCGTACTCCTAAGTGAAATGAATTTTGGGCAGGTTTGTAATGTATGCATCCCTGAGTCTGCTCATAGGTTTGAAGAGCTGTTGCATTGTGAGTGGCTTAGCCAGTCACGTGATGTTCACAAGGCTCAATAAAAGCCCAGTGAGTCAGTTGGGTCTAGGTCATCCACGATGAGGCATGCAGTTGTGAGCCTAGTGGATGAACTGGTAATGTGTAGCGCTTGGTCTGCCCTCCAGGCCTCCATAACCAGTGCATGTGAAGAGACATTTGGTCACTCAACCAGAAAACACCAGGACTGGTTTGATGAAAATGATCAGGAAATCCAAGAATTAATAGATCACAAGCACATGGCATTTTTGAGCCTCAAGCAACAACCCAACTCGGGAGCAGCAAAGTAACATTACAGACGGCTCATGGCTGAGGTCCAACAAAAAAACCAGGTCCTAAAGAACAGGTGGTAGATGGAGAAAGCACAGGAGATACAACTGGCTGGCAGCCACGATATGCAAGGATTCTTCATTGCAGTTAAGGCCACCTATGGTCCAAACTCCCAAGGCCCCATCCCACTGCTGGCCAGGAACGGGAAAACACTCATCAAGGACACCGAGGCTGTCAGGGCCCGCTGGAAGGAGCACTTTGAAGATCTCCTCAATCGAGATTCTGCCTTTGACTCGAGTGTTCTCGACTCCATCCCGCAGCATGCGATCCTCCACCACCTCCGTGAAACCCCAACATTTCACAAGGTAGGAAAAGCCATAAAACAGCTCAAGAACAACAAGGCTACGGGAGCGGATGGAATCACTGCTGAGGCACTGAAGTATGGCGAGAGGCGGAGGCGCTGTTGGCGTGGATACATGACCCCATCGCTCTCATCTGGAGGGAGGAGAGCATGTCGGGGGATCTCAGAGATGCAGTGATTGTGTCCCTTTTTTTAAAGATGGTCAGGTCCAACTGCGGCAACTACAGGGGAATCTCCCTGCTATCAGCCACTGGGAAAGTTGTCACTGGAGTTCTCCTCAACCGGCTTCTCCCTGTGGCCGAGGAGCTCCTCCCGGAGTCGCAGTGCGGATTTCGTCCCCTACGGGGCACAACGGACATGATCTTTGCAGCGCGACAGCTGCAGGAAAAATGCAGGGAGCAGCGCCAGCCCTTATATATGGCCTTCTTCGACATTACAAAGACCTTTGACACTGTCAACCGCGAGGGTCTATGGAGCGTCCTCCTCCGTTCCGGATGCCCCCAAATGTTTGTCAACATCCTTTGCCTGCTCCACAACGACATGCAGGCCATGATCCTTACCAATGGATCCATTACAGACCCAATCCACGTCCGGACCGGGGTCAAACAGGGCTGAGTCATTGCTGCACCCCTCTTCTCAATCTTCCTCGCCGCCATGCTCCACCTCACAGTCAACAAGCTCCCCGCTGGAGTGGAACTAAACTACAGAACCAGTGGGAAGCTGTTTAAACCACGCCCCTCCAGACCAGGTCCAAGTTCACCCCAACCTCTGTCGTTGAGCTACAATACGCGGACGATGCCTGCGTCTGCGCACATTCTGAGGCTGAACTCCAGGATATAGTCGATGTCTTTACTGAGGCATACGAAAGCATGGGTCTTATGCTAAACATCCGTAAGACAAAGGTCCTTCACCAGCCTGTCCTCGCCGCACAGCACTGCCCCCAGTTATCAAGATTCACGGCGTGGCCCTTTACAACGTGGACCATTTCCCATATCTCGGGAGCCTCTTGTCAACAAAGGCAGACATTGATGCGGAGATTCAACATCGCCTCCAGTGTGCCAGTGCAGCCTTCGGCCACCTGAGGAAAAGAGTGTTTGAAGACCGGGCCCTCAAATCTACCACCAAGCTCATGGTCTACAGGGCTGTAGTAATACACGCCCTCCTGTTATGGCTCAGAGACATGGACGATGTACAGAAGACACCTCAAGTCGCGAGATATATATCACCGACGATGTCTCTGCAAGATCCTGCAAATCCCCTGGGAGTTCAGGTGCACCAACATCAGTGTCCTCGTCCAGGCTAACATCCCCAGCAATGAAGCGCTGACCACACTTGATCAGCTTCGCTGGGCAGGCCACGTAGTTCGCATGCCAGACACGAGACTCCCAAAGCAAGTGCTCTCTGCGGAGCTCCTTCACGGCAAACGAGCCAAAGGTGGACAGCGGAAACGTTACAAGGACACCCTCAAAGCCTCCCTGATAAAGTGCGACATCACCACTGACACCTGGGAGTCCCTGGCCAAAGACCATCCCTAAGTGGAGAAAGTGCATCCGGGAGGGCGTTGAGCACTTCGAATCTCAAAGCCAAGAGCATGCAGAGGTCAAGCGCAGGCAGCGGAAGGAGCGTGCAGCAAACCTGTCCCACCCATCCCTTCCCTCAACGATTGTGTGTCCCACCTGTGACAGAGTCTGTGGCTCTTGTATTGGACTGTTCAGCCACCAAAGAACTCACTTCAGGAGTGGAAGTAAGTCTTCCTCGATTCCGAGGTACTGCCTATGATGATGATGATTGTTAAACCTTTTTTAATAAACCGACTAGTTCTTAATAACAATATGTTGCTATGAATTCTTAAGCAAAAACCCATGAAACAAATACATTATAGGTTGAACTCAATTCCCAGTGTCTGCAAGCCGACAACAGAAAGCTAACCAGTATTACGCACTGAGTGGCACTAAATTGACAGTCTGCTTTGTAGAGGCCACAAAGGTGCCTGGTGTAGAAAGTAGGCATGTCGCACTAGTGCATGTGAACTGCTAAGATTGGGATTGAGGCACAATACGGGAGCAGACTAGAGGGAGCGTCACATTCCAGCTGGCTGTGCTGTGCGTCACCTGGGCGTGCTTGTTGCAGACGGTCGGTGCAACAAGTTGAAAAGTGTTCCCATCCCAACCACCAAAATTACACACTTCAAAGAGCACAGATACAAAAGTCACAAAAATGTGGAAAAATAAAATCTGTCCTTGCAGAAGATGCACACTGTCCAAAGAAATAGCGAGCTAAATGTCACATTCAATAAAAAGTTACTACTTCCAGCTGATATGTGAAAGAAATAGAGGCTATGATTCGGCCAGCCATGCAACACGACAAATGCAAGATTGACAAATAGAGACATTTATTATGCCACACATGTCATGGCATATCGTCTGTTGACAATACTTGCAGAAGTTGTAACCCAGTTGAAACTGTGATGTCATTCCATGGGAAACATACATTATATCATTATACATACATTATAGCATTTCATTTTCCTTCCAATCTTCTCCCCTCCTCTCCTGAAAGGGATGACATGATTGGGATCAATTCCAGAGTCATCAGCCACCCACAGGCAGCCCACGCTTCATCTGTGAAATTAGATAATGATTGTCAGCAAGCTATTTGTCTAAGGGTGGGGGGAGTAATGCGGCAGGTACCACAACCAAACCTAATTCTCCTGAGCCAACATCCATGCACACTTGGGCCAGAATCTTCCCAGCCCTGCGAGTGCAGGTTTGGAGGCGGGCCCACTGTCAAAATGGCCGAGATTGACAACAGGGCGGGATCCCGCTCTGAATCCGCCACCGTGTCAATTTCTAAAGTTTCGGGTCTGGCTACAGTTCAAGACCGACACCAAGCAACGGGCCAGCCAATTTAGATAGTTAAAAGGTAGTTAAGCAGTATTTTACCATGTTTTTAACAAGTTTCCCGGAGCGCAATCATCACGTCAGGTAAGTAGGTTGCGTGTTGTGTCAGCATGGAATGATTCACTAACCTGACAACGACAAATGGTCTATGAAAGCGCCCATTTTTCGGTGTTCACTTTCCAAGGTTAGAAGCAGTTGTTTACTGCATTTAGAAGACAGATTGACCTCCAGTGTTTGGAGTAAACTCTCTATTCAGTGTCACCTCATTGGAACAACCTCTCTCACCATTGGCAGATCGCTTCTGTCATCTCAACTTCATCTGCCATCTATTCCATCAGCAACAGTGCTCTTGAAAAAATCTCACCTTGGTCCTCAGATTCCCAACACCAGCAGAACCAGGCACACCAGCAGCATCAACATCCACACCAAACTTCTCTGCAGTCAACTGATGCTGCAGTAGACACTGGACATCATCACCCATGCACATTGCTGCCCGTGACGCCAGCGATGGTCTTACCATGTCCAGATTTACTTCACTTAAGTGTACACCCTTGCTGCCACATGATACCCCAAGTTGGCACCACCCCATACCAGCACCATAAAGCATCCCTACAATGTCTATGCCATTCCTTTCACACTCATCATCATTGGGTGGGGGGGGGGGTGACGTTATATCTTACCATTCACTAGAAATCACTAAGACACTTTCAAAGGTGCACACAAATCTGTCCAAGAAGGCAAAGTGCTGAAAATAAAGATTTCAATGCTTAACAACACATTAACAGAAAATTTACACAAACATTTGCTAAAGCACCCAAGTGTTAACCCTTGTGTGTTAGTTTGAATGATTGGACAAGGATGAGGGTGAGTGTGAGGGGTGGCTAATGTGATAATGTAGAGAGAGAGAGATAGATGGAGATGCAAGGTAAGTTGGTGTGAGTAAGGATGTGTAGGGTAGGGTAGGGACAGCAGAGTGATGGGGATGTGATGAATGGCCCAGGAGGATGATCCACTGAGATCATTGAAAGATTTGAACCATTGCAGCCAGGTCTCCTGACGATATCTTTGCGTGTACCCTCCTGTGCAATGTGCAACCAGGCTGCATGGATCTCCTGGGGAGGTCTCTTCTGCCCATTGGAAGGCAAGAAAACCTTCCTGCATGCTGTGACTCCATCCGTAAGCATGTGGAGGGAGTCATGGGACAGCCTGGGTGTAGCCGTGCCCCTCTGTGCAGTGCTTATCAGTGTTTGCAGCAGCTCAATGCTGCGGAACGCTGATAGAACAATTGTCAAAATGTACGTGGACATGGTTCCTTTAACAAAACCAGCAGATGTGTGTCATCAGATGGCGTCATCAGACTGGCTTCCTTTTAATTCTTGGGGAACCTCGCAGGGTGGGCTTAACATGCCCCATCAACGGAAGATGGTTTATACAATGTAGGCTGGAGCGAGGAGCAGCTTCACCACCCGCCACGTACCCTCGCTGCCCCGCTCACGCCACAGTTGGCGAGATCACGGCCTTATTGTCCAATAGGAGTCACGGGTACACTGAAGCTAATCATGACTGTTGACCCGGCTACGATCAGCTAGCTCTTTGCAAAGTAATGATTAAATCTGAGACATTCCTGGTCTGTATGATCCAACACCGCACTGAGTGAGAATTTGGACTTTTGAGTATCGAAAGACAATTTTGGTGTCCGTTGGAATAACCAGGACACGTTTTATCTATAAATTGTAGGGTGGGATTTGGCACTTGCATCTATGTTATGATTGGCAGCCAGCAAAAGAAACTGAACTAGTTAATTCTGGTATTTTCTGTATTTCCCATAAATCAAATGAATGAATGAAAATACCCAGTTTTCAATCTCCTGCTCCGCTAAGTTCACACCACAGCTCGGTTGCTTTGAGGGACCTTACCTCCATTATGCTCCCCCCACCCCAGCATGGACAGGTGTGGGTGAGGGGCGGGGGGTGCAGAGGAAATAATGGTCCTTCGAGTGGATGTTGTCATTAGCTCTTATCAAACAGCTGAAGAATAGCTTTGGTGGCAGAATGGGAGTTGGTCACCCGCTTTTGGTGGCGCCTTGCAAGAAGGCCCAGTGAGACCTGGGGAGGAACGAGTGAAAGCAGAAGCTACTAGTAATTGGAAGACAAAAAGCTTTATGTGGATCTCATTTTCTCATTATGACCTGTTATTTGGATGTAGGGCTGCAGTACTTCAAGAATGTTATGCTGGTGGCATCAACACAGGATCGCTATGTTCCTTTTCATTCTGCCCGGATTGAAATGTGTAAGACAGCTTTGAAAGATAGACAGACTGGTAAGTGTTGTCTTTGTGATTTTTCTGCTGTGTTTTCTTTAAGCACCTATAGTTGGTGCTAAGTTTCAGGGCAGCAACGAGGTTGCAAGGGTTAGGAGAGGTAGTGATTCGGTGACGCCCAGACTGGGTTTTAAAAGCCTTTAGATGGCAGGAGCGAAGGAAGGCTGGTACAGGTATGTGAAGGAATGACTCAGACTGGATCATGATCACCTCTCCCCCAGCTCACTGACATCTCGATATAGTGCCAATCCTACTGCCACCTTAGATAACAGAACAGCTATTTTTTTCAATTTCCTCTCTTGTTTCGCTTAAGCTCCAAATATCGTTGCACTGTCTCCCATCGTAAATAATTACCAGGACGTCAAAACTGTGGAGCTCATTATCCCTAACAGTTTTCCCTTCCTTGCACAATCCACGGTTTTTAAACCATAAGTTTGGCATCAGCTAGCTACTTATGACCTGGTTTAGCTTATCTTCTCTCCTATTCAGTTCAACTTTATTTGGTTTCTCAGTAAATTAAAATTCATGATAATAATTGCTTAGGAAAAATGAACATTTATTAAATGGTAAAAATATTCCAGAAACGTGAACTCTGAACAACAGTGATGAAGTTCTAATTAAACATATTGTAAAGGCGATGGCTTACATACCTGAGGGAAGGGAATACTGTACTTCCATTGTTACCGAATAAGATCAGCAAGCACTCTCTGCCTGGTTTGTGTTTGTTAGCTGGGCGTTGCACTGATTCTATGCCGCCAGTTGGAATCTGTGGATGTTCTCACTGGATGAGAGAAGGTTGAGAGGTGAAACGATTTCACTTTATCCAGAAACCAGGTACAGCCTGAGGTCGAAGGGGGATAAATTCAAAACGAATCTGCGGAAACAATGGGCCGTTAATTGCAGCCACTCCAGGTGCGTACAATGTGCGCACGCGCCCGAAGAGGCCCCGCAAGTTCCGGGTTTAGGCGAAGCGTATGCGCCTATACCCGGCACTTAGATCTGTCAAATCGCCCACCTCCCCGGGAGAAGGATCTTCGTGGGCGGAGATTTGGGCTTTTTTCCCAACTCTTGCCCAGCGAATGTCCTTCAAATTCTTACGCCTGGGAAAAGCAGGCATACAGCCTGCTTTTACCGGCGTAAGAGTTTTAAAAGATAGAAAAAATTAATGTTATTGCTTATTTTTATATTAAAAGCCCTGCCCATGAAGGTAAGTTTATGTTTAACACTGTTAAAACATTTTCAAAAAATCTTCAAAAAAAATATACATTTTTTCAAACATTAAATTTAATTTAATTTCTACTACTTTTTTAAAAAGTGAAGTGTTCTTTTTATTTGTATGCTTTTTTGGGGGTTTTAGGGGTATTATTATGAATAAGAATACTTCATTGTGATTGGCCCAGGCCCACCTGATCCCAGGAAGCGTATATGCTCCTGGGATGCACGGGCCTCTGCGCTGGAGGAACACTTACCTGCTGCAGCTGGCAGCTCCCATCTCCTTTTAGCTGCCAGGTTTCCCGAGGCACAGAAAACCTGGCCTCCAGCCGTTAAATTTAAACGGCACACAAATTGTGAGGCATATTAACATCACTGACTTGCCTCTCCAGAGCGGGTTACCCGGCCGACAACAAACCCATCATGGTTAAACCTGAGGCCAGTTCCATTCGAGGCGGATTGGAGTCGGATTTCACATTTTTAACCAATTTACCACCCTCTCCCACCCCTCATGGGAGGTTAAAATTACACCCTATAACGTTGTCTGGTTTGGTTTGAGAATGGGAAAATAGCACACTGGTGCAGTGAGGTTGGGACACTGTTGCTTTGCCTGATTTGGACCCTGGATTAGGAACATTTTCCATTGTTAACATCCCTCACCTTTCAGAGCGAAAAATTCATATTTATTTTTAAATCAGGTATTTTTTGACTGTATAAGATATTGAGTTGATCAGGGGTGTAGTCAGGACAGACATAAATATGTACATTTGAAATGTCAACTTCTGTTGTGAACAGTTCACATATTTCCACTTTTTTTAAATGTTTCTCGCCGGGACAGGTTGTGTCTACACCGAGATGATCAACAACCTCCTTCGACCGGTGACAGAGGCTGAGGACTGCACTCTGATCCGCTATGATATTTTCCACGCACTGCCAAACACTGCCAACGCGCTGATTGGACGGGCAGCTCACATTGCCGTCCTCGACTCTGAACTGTTCCTGGAAAAGTTCCTGCTAGTGGCAGGACTAAACTACTTCAAGTAGCACCCCCTCGCTCATCCCCCCCCCCCCTCACGGCACCCCAAAGTGTTTTTGTGACAACATTTCCAGGTGCTTTCTTGTAGGAAAGCACTGACCGAGTCGGTGTTGATTCTTTATGACATGTATCCATACATTAACCCGTGCGATCAACATGATTGTATTGTAAATAGTACTAAAAAAAATTTACATTTCAGATTAAATCTATCTAAAAATGCTTTCCTGCCTTAAACACACAGAGAAATTAAGAAAAGGCTTTCTATGAAAAACAACTTCAGTAGGCGATTCTGATTTATCTTTTTATTTATTGTTTAACTGTCACGTGTCTGTCTCCACACGGAAAAGAACTGATGTTGATTCCTCCCCTGTGAAATGAACATGGCACGGCAGTGGCTTCTCAGACAAACAAAATGGAATGTACGCCATCTGATACACGCGTGTCCGCCCCGCGCCAGTTTAAGCCTGCGTTCCCCCACTGCAGCCTATTTTATCACATTTGCGTGCTTTGATAAGAGCCATTTCATGCAGTGACGTGAGACATGCAGAATGATGGGTGAAGAAGAATAATCACAAGTAAGCAGGCTTATTGTTGGGTTTGGGTGGCATCAAGTAGTTAGGAAACATTACCTGAAGTCCCATTATGAGTTTAGAAAATCCATCACTCCCCTGTATCTGTTATTTCTTATAATAGTTAGTGCAAAGGTCACAGCAGAAATTTTTGTTTCTTTTTAGATTAATTTTATTCATATCCTGGCAGACACTGACATTCATCTTGGCTACATTGAGTGATTCGAGATTAGAACAAATTTTTATTAGCTGAGTGTTCATCGTGGTGAGGAATGTCAGTACTAGGGAATAGAATATAATTTTACTCTGGACACCAAGGGGTCGAAATTGCCCTGATTTGCGACGCCCATTAGCGCCTCCGGGAAGCACTAACGGGGCACAAAAGAGTTCTCAGCTGGGTTGGGGGTGGGGTGGGGTGGCATTACCGGTTCGTGTGATATTGAGTGGGAGTTAGCAGAGGCACTGCCATGGTGGTGGCGCCGCGCCCCGCTGGTAGCACCGAGGCCGGCACGCAACAGGCAATAATGCCATCGTCGTACGGGCGACCCCTGAGCATCGCGGCGGACATTACCCTGCGCTCCGCAAGGCTGCCGCGAGCAGCGTCAGCGCCAGTCTTGCGGGTCGCGAACCAGGCCGACCTCTGCTCGCGGGGCGGAAGTTAAAGGGGAGGTGGGGAGCGCCTTGCGCCTCCATCTTGCCGTTTTGGCTAACTCGCCGATCGGCCCGACTTCTGCCTCCTTTGCATGGTCTGAGCCGCCATCGTGCAGCCCGGCACTATGCTTTCGGTGCCAGGCTGCAGCCTCAGCACCATGCCATCCTGATGGTCCAGTGACGGTCATCAGAGGCCTACAGAGTGTGCAGCGGCCCTCCCCTTTAACCAAAGAGGCGTTGAAGCTTGTCAGCGGTGGCGGGGGTGGGGGGGTCCAATCACTGGGGAGGTTAACAGCTTTGCTTGTGGGGCTGGGGGAAACCACTCCTGCTCCTCTTGGCCCACATGCAGTGCTGTAAAAACACTATTACATCCAGCAGTCCTCGCCTCCCTTTAGTTGCCACGTTTCATGAGGCCCGGAAAATCTCACCAGCCAGTGTTCAAGCTGGAACAGAAAATATCTGAGGCTTGCAGCTTCAATAAAATATTTAAATGAGGGACCCACATTCTCTGAGCGGGTTGGTCACCCGTTCCGCCTCTGTTAAAACCAAAAGTGGCAGGGTTCAAGGCGGGTTTGAAATTTTTGACATTTTTACACCCATCCGACCCAAAGCACCTGTTTTTGGTGGTTAAGATTCCCCCCACTCTCTCACACTTACACACACTTTCTCTCTTTTAGACATACTCACACTTTTTCTCTCTCTCTCACACACACACACTCTCTCCCACACACACATGCACATCCTCTCACTCAGACACACATCAGTCGAGATCAGCTGACTTCTCAAAGACCGGTTATCGAACATGGGATCTGTTGTCCTGCACAGCTCAGCTACCTGCTGGCTTTACCAATTGGGCCATTGAGGAAGCTCAGAATCTTAGACAACCTGAGTGAAATTATGATGTCATCCAAAATACAACAAGTGTGCTGAAGCCTTGTAAGGCACTCCCAGCCCTCTGTTAGTCTCTCTGTGAACTGCCATGAGGAGACAGGAATCAAAGAATTACTCTGAAATGTTGTTGGGGAATTGATTTTAATGCTAGGATTTGGTTTAATTATGTTGTGTTTGGGAGCTCCTCCTGTTAAGTGTAAAAGTGCCATAACCTAATTCAGTGCGTTCTTTGTTATGAAATATTCCCGTATCATAGTGTAAGGGCCTATATGCACCGTTTATCTTTCTATAAACACTAATATTTACAGTGATATCCTAATCCTGACAGTATTTGGGATTGTACATGTAAGAATGTAAAATCCAGTTTATAAATCGCACCTTCAACTGTGTTCTTTATTGAAATGACAGGGTAAAAATAAAATGAGGAAATAATTTATACACTGGTACAGTCTGTTACCTAGATGTTAGTTACTATGAATATGAGCCTATTATATTGTGCAATATGAGTCTGTGGTTAACTGATGATTACAACTGACATTTCAAAGTAGCATCCAACTGAGTTTCTTTGGGTTAATCAAAGTACGTAAGTATTTTTCTACTTATAAAGCAAGGTTGTGTGCCATGACATTTTTGCCTGTTGTCTGCCCACATCCCTTCCCAGCATATCCAATCCCACTTCTTCTGCTTCATTTCAAAGACCAGACAAATAAGCTAAGAAGAAACCCCATAAATCCTGGAAATCGGAAATAAAACAGAAACTGCAGAAGATAACACAACAGGGCGATCAGCATCTGAAAGAGAAACTCTAAAGGGGTAGATTTTCATCTTCACGTCCTGGGAACTAATCTGTCAGAGCGGATAGATCACCCGTTATAAAACCCACCCGTAACCAATGGAATGAAAATCGGACGGATTCCACAATGGATGGGAAATCCACTCTGCCAGAATATCATCCATGATGTGAAGAGAAAAATTTACCCCAATATTTCTGGTACGAAACTACTTCTGAACTTTTTTTTTTCCTTTCTAACCAACTTTTGAGATAATGAGTTGTTGGCTCCTTCATGTCTTTCAGTACAAGATCTGCTTGAACCATATTTCTATGATTTGCTTTATATCATTTCTTCTCCTTTTAGACAGTACTTTGCCATCCATTCTTCTTCCTGAAATAAACTTTCCTTTTGATGATTTGCATAAGGCAATTTTTACATTCCCTATTTTCTATTGTTCCTGTCTCGGGCGAAGTGAAGTTCAACCTCTTTTACTGCTTAGACAAGAGCTAGTCATGCTGGACCCCAGTATGTAATGCAGAGACCCAAAATGCAAGAATCCAGTTCCCCGTTATTTAATAAACCAACTCCCTTAACTGGACGACATATTCTTAGATCACACATTAATGTGAAATGAAACTGGTGTAGGCAACCTGCGTGTTTCCTGTCAGCTGCATTCCTGCAATATAAAAGGCCCTTATGAAGTGATCAAACTCTCTCTATGGTGGCTGGTGTTATTGAGACTCAGGCTTATGGCAATGTCACACAAAGCCGAATGAGATAGAGTTGAGTCATAAGTGCTCCTTTTAATATATCAAGCCATTGTGAAACTTAACTTCCTTTTTTATCTGTCAATTTCTATTGATTTTTGTGTAAAAAAAATGACTGCTAATGACATCATCAGGCAGAACTATCTGAGGAACATTCCTGAGTCCCAACTGTGTGCGGAAGCTCGATTGGTTGATGTACAGTGGACATGGCAAGGTCATTGAGGCATTATTGGTAATGGACTGTATCTGTTGTCATCCTAAATCAGTTCATGGCACAGTTGGGTTTAAATGATAGCTGTACTCCAGCATCATCCTCTATAATATCTTGGGAAATATTTGATTTCCCATATGGCCAGATCACCCCTGCTCCTGCCACATTTTTAATAAGTTGTGCAGCAGAACTATTGTTGTGGGGGCTTCGAATCTATGCATGAGGGGATTCACAAAAATAAAATATATGGGGAGCTACAGCCTACCCCGTTTTATTTTAAATAATGCCACGATCACCAAGAACTTTAGTGTGTTGGACTAACAAATTTCAAAATGGCTGCTCAGGTACACATGCATATTACACTCCTGCTTTTATTACTATAATAGAAATAATAAGCTGCCTTAATGCACTCTTAGTTTAAACAGTTACCATTAAGCATTTCACAGTTCATTTCATTAAACAGTTACAGATTGCTTCTTGTCTCTCGTGGGTCTATGACACACAGTGACATTTTTCTACAAGTCCATTTACAGTGTGTATCAGCCTTGTCAGTTTAACAAGGAAACATGCACTTTACTAAAACCAAGTTGCTCCAGGTTCAGGTGCTGAATTTGAGTAAATCGAGTGATAAATGTGTTTCTCTGAACCGATGCCAAATCAGTGGCCAGATAAGTGAACTTTACAGCTGAAATTAAAAGTTCTGCATTAAACGAAGTGGACTGTGCCAGATTACAGTTGACTTTGTGATTAAATTATCACCAAAACCGCATCCATTAAGTCGAAAAGAGCTTTCCATTTTAACCTTGCTAATTAAGGGTTCCACATTACATGGATGAATTAACTGGTTTTGTTATTCTATCCATTTGCCTCTTTTTTCCACCACAAGTTACACCATGTAGTCGAGGACAGGTATAATAGTCCAATGTACTTTAGCATTTTCACTATGGTCATTGCTTTTCTAAATTTTCTTCTCCTGTTTCTTCTAATCCCGCAGTTCACCATTCTACATCGACTCCACCCAGTTTCATTGTGTTCAAATCATGACCAATCCTATTTTTTTTAAAATCTCAGCACCTGAAAACTGTGGAACCTGCCCTGCTGTGTCAACACGCGCTCATTGAGTCGCACCCTTGCCTCTGGCGGTTGTGGGATCAAGTCCCACTCCAGAGACTTGAGCACATAAATCCAGGCTGATATTCCACTGAGCGAGTGTTGCACTGTCGGAGGTGCTGTCTTTCGATGAGATGTTAAACCTAGGCCCTCTCTGCTCCACTCAGGTGGATGTAAAAGATCCCATGGCACTATTTTGAACAAGAGCAGGGGAGTTATCCCTGGTGTCCTGGCCAATATTTATCCCTCAATCAACATAACAAAAACAGATTATCTGGTCATTATATTGATATTTGTGGGAGCTTATCGTGCGCAAATTGGTTGCCGCATTTCCTACATTACAACAGTGACTACACTTCAAAAGCACTTCATTGGCTGTAAAGTGATATGGGACATCCGGTGGTTGTGAAAGGAACAATATAAATGCAAGTTTTCTTTTTCTTTTTTGCTCAGACTTCCTTCTCACCTATAATTTTCAGGCTTCTAAAAATCAAAGTTTGGTGTTATCTAATCCATTCTCCTTAAGTTATCCTATGCTCTTCAACCTTGGTAGCATTCTCCCTAGAGATCTTGATCCACCACCTGGATTAGTCAATAAGATTTGTCAGTCTAGAATCAAGTCATAACTAAACCAAGTTACATAAAAGTACATAGGCAAACTGCAATTAAAGAAAAAAACGTCCCTAATTATGGAATCGTACAGCACAGAAGGAGACCATTGTGCCGGCTCTTTGAAAGAGCTATTCAATTAGTCCTACTCCCCTGCTCTTTTCCCATAGCCCTGCAATTTTCAAACAGGAAATTCTTTGAATGCACAGCAACTCAGTCAGCACCTGAAAGATGGTAACATTTTGGGTGTGAACCTATACAACAACATATGAAGGATTAACCGATTTTTTTCTGTCTCCGATGCTGTTCAACCCTTCCACCAGTTTCTGTTTTTAATTCAGATTTTCAATATTCATAGCTTTTTGATCCAAGATTTACACATTCACATGTGGCAAGCTGTCACTAGCAAAACCAAATAATCTTCATGGACCCATATTCCCTCTCCCACTTTTAATATTGTAACCACAGGATGTAACAAATAATATCGCCAATCCATTAGCGACTAGTCGTATTTTTAACATTTCATCAGAGGCAGGCCATGTATTGACACTTCAAATCTAATGGAGATCTACCCTGGTCCCAGACCCAGTGCTGAAAGGGTTGACTTTGTGGCAAGCACACAAACATACACAGACAATTTAATAGATATCGGATACAAGCAGGGTGGGACACCTCAGACTTTGGGAAGTTTCTCGGAGCAGCTGCCCTTTCACCGACATTACTTCGCTGGCAGAGCGGGAGCATGTAAACGGGATTTCCGCTGCACTTCATGCGAAGTAACGCCAGAGGAGTGGGAGCAGCATCCACAAATTTCCTATCCTTTATAATTATTCATGTAAATGAAAGCAGAAGTTTATTGAATACATTGATGCCATTGCAAGATGGAAATCTTCTATTTATTTTGACTAAAACTGTGTACAGAACAGATAGTCGTCAATGCCAATATGCTTCTACTATTTTTCTACATTTGCTTTTGCATCATTCGTGGTGGCTTGTTTTCTGTGTACAAACTGAATAAAGTTCTTGACTTCCTTTATTTGGAGCTTGTGTAGTCTTTCAATGTGGCAGCATCAATCTAGACCTGGTGATCGATACATAGCATTTCTGTTGGAAACCATCTGCATTGGACATCATGATGAATAACAAGAAGTCTAGGGGATGGACTCTTCTGGATAAATATTGCTCCTTCAATTTGCTTAATTGGAATTATATGTTAATTGGATATTTTTTTTCTACGTCTTATTTAAATTGCTTAATTCGAATCCCTGGATAATTTTATATGTTTTTAAGCTGAAATAAATGAGTTCAGGAGTTCTTCCAATGTCAAGGCCAACATTCCTCTCAATCCACACCATGAAATAGATTAACTGCTCATTTATCTAATGGCTGTTGGTGCAGAGTGGTTGCTCCATTTGCCTACAGTACAGTCCCAGCCTTTCAACAGTAATCCATTCTGTGTAGTGCCTTGAGCCATTTTCACTTTGACATTGTCAGCCTTGGCTCAGTGGTAGCACTCTTGCCTCTTTGTCAGAAGGTTGCTTCCGACCACATATCCGCAGCATAACTAAGACTGCCTATTTCCACCTCCATAACATCGCCCGTCTCCGCCCTTGCCTCGGCTCATCCGCTGCTGAAACCCTCATCCATGCCTTTGTTACCTCTAGACTTGACTATTCCAACGCACTCCTGGCTGGCCTCCCACATTCTACCCTACATACATTGGCTTCCTGTTGAGCAACGCCTCGATTTCAAAATTCTCATCCTTGTTTTCAAATCCCTCTATGGCCTTGGCACTCCCTATCTCTGTAATCTCTTCCAGCCCCACAACCCCCCCCAGATATCTGCACTCCTCTCATGCTGCCCTCTGCAGCATCCCTGATTATAATTGCGCAACCATTGGTGGCCGTACCTTCTGTTGCCTAGGCCTTAAGCTCTGGAATTCCCCGCCTATACCTCTCCGCCTCTCTTACCATTTTTTTCTCCTTCAAGACACTCCTTAAAACCTACCTCTTTGATCACCTGCCCTAATTTCTTCCTATGTGGCTCGATGTCAATTTTTTTAATCTTATAATGCTCCTGTGAAGCGCCTTGGGACGTTTTACTACATTAAAAGCACTATGTAAATACAATTTGTTGTTGTTGTAGGTTCCAGTCCCACTCCAGAGACATGAGCACAAAATCTAGGCTGACACTCTAGTGCAGTGCTGCACTATCAGAGGTGCCATCTTTCAGATGAGACATTAAACCGAGCCCCCGTCTGCCTCTCGGGTGGATGTAAAAGATCATATAGCATTTCAGAGAAGAGCAGGGGAGTTTTCCCCAGTGTCCTGGCCCATATTTATCCCTCAGTCCGCATCACTAAAACTGATTATCTGGTCATTATCGCATTGCTGTTTGCAATGTGGGAATTTGCTGTACACAAGTTGACTGCTGCGTTTTCTACATTACAACAGTGACTACACTTCAAAAGCACTTAATTGGCTGTAAAGCGCTTTAAGATGCCCTGAGCTCATTATATATATATGCAAATCTTTTTTCACTTGGTAATAGCCAGATGTAAAACATTGGTATCAGGAAATGTGACAATGAAACTGTTGGATTGTAAAAACCCAACTGGTTCATTATAGTCCTTTAGGCAAGGAATCCTGCTGCCCTAACTGGTCTGGCCTATATATAACTCCAGTCCCACACCAACACATTTGACCTGAAGTGGTCGAGCAAACCAGTCAGTTCTATCAAAATGTCTCAACTAGGGATGGGCAATTAATCCTGGCCTTACTAGTGACAGACACATCAATTTTTCTAAACTAAATTCAAATGCAAAGTAGTTTCTGTATTACATTTTCTATGTATACCATGCACTTTTTTTTTGGTAGTTGCCAATTTGTGACACAATCACACCTGTAGCTGCATACGTCTACCACTAGATGATGGAGTTCCAGAAGCAGAAGATCCCCACACTTGCCCCCACGCCATCACTAATGCACTCTGATGGAAATTCACTTTGTCCTGACTTTCTGTGGGCAAAATCAAGGCAGATACACTTGTCAGTTTCTATAAGTAATTTCTGGTTAAGGAAACCAAAGACAAACAAGTTATACAAAATTATATATTTTTAATGAGAAGATTAGTCCTTCCAGCCACATCATCATCATCTCCTGTTTCATGTGGACAACCCTCAACTTTCTCATGTCGTAAACCGATACTGCTCCAGTTGCTTTAAATCAGACTTCCTGATATGGGATATCTCAGTAATGGTCTCCATAATATGTGGGACATGGTGCAGAATTGCAAGACTGATCTGATTTTAAAAAAATAATAAATCCATATTTACATGGTGAGTATTTATTGCAAATGCACATCCATAACACTATAATAATGCTGTAAATAACTTGAACTCCCTTCCCCCGCCTTCCTTTGAGTTCTGCATGCAAAGCTGCTTATTTGGAATTAAGACTAATCTCATATTTTCCAAGTAGATGCGATGAGAGTTTAATGTTAATCCATAAAAATAAACAGTCAATGAAAATGTTCAAAGATTAGATGAAAAGAGCTTTAAGAACTGTACGATTAATACTCCACCGTCTGCCAGATCTCAGTCATATGAATCCTGTCCTACATGGAGTATTTGTTTTTTTTTCTTGTCATCTTGTCCTCCAAGGTTGGGTACCAGATAGCATGAGAAACCACTTACCTGTGACTCTACCCCCCAGATTTTTTCTTTCCCCTACTTAGAAACATTGCTGGCCCTGCTCAGTGCCCCTCTGCACAACATAGCTCAGACTGGAAACTTAGCAGATAGGAGTCAAATTTCCATCTGACCCCTCTCAATAGCATTGCTACACTCCGCACCATTGCACTGCCACCCACCAAAGACATTGTCCCTATCAAATCAATCGTCATTCCGTCTACACTTCCTTGCCAAAGGGACAGCCACATCCTGGATGTCAAACTCTAAGATGCTGAATGATTGAAAGGAAAGGGGATTCTTGGCAGAGATCTGTGCCAGTCGAGTGTTTTCCCAGGGCTCCATATTTAAGGCCATGTATAGGGGTTGGCGCTGTTCCCTGCATTTTTCCTGTAGCTGTCGCGCTGCAAAAATCATCTCTGTTGTGCCCCGTAGGAGACGAAATCTGCACTGTGACTCCGGGAGGAGTTCCTCGGCCACGGGAAGAAGACGGATGAGGAGGACTCCAGCGACGACCTGTGGCTGATAGCAGGGAGATTCCTCTGTAGTTGCCGCAGTCAGACTTGTCCCATTTTTTAAAGATGGTTATGATTACTGCATCTCTGAGATGCCCCGGCATGCTCTCCTCTCTACAGATGAGAGAGATGTGGTTGTATACTCGCGCCAGCAGTGCCTCACCGACATATTTCAGTGCCTCAGCAGGGATTCCATCTGCACCCGTAGCCTTGTTTTTAAGCTGTCTTTATGGCTTTTTCTACCTCGTGCAGTGTGGGGTCTTACTGAGGTGGTGGCGGGTAGCATGCTGCGGGATGGAGTCGAGAACATTCGAGTCGAAGGCAGCGTCTCTATTGAGGAGATCTTCGAAGTGCTCCTTCCAGTGGGCCCTGACTGCCTTGGTGTCCTTGATGAGTGTTTCCCCATTCTTGGCCAGCAGTGGGGTGGGGCCTTGGGTGTTTGGCCCGTATGTGGCCTTGACTGCGATGAAGAATCCTCACCCATCATGGCTGTCAGCCAGCCACTGTATCTCCTGTGCTTTCTCCATCCACCACCTGTTCTTTAGGTCGCAGGTTTTTTGTTGAACCTCAGCCTTGAGCTGTCTGTAATGCTGCTTTGCTGCTCCCGCGTTGGGTTGTTGTTTAAGGTTCAGGAATGCCCTGCACTTGCGATCTATTAGCTCTTGGATCTCCTGATTATTCTCATCAAACCAGTCCTGGTGTTTCCTGGTTGAGTGACCGAGCGTCTCTTTGCAGGCACTGGTTATGGAGGCCTGGAGGGCAGACCAAGGGCTGTGGCATTCTGAGTCTCAGGGCCATCAAGGATAGCCAGGTTAGCTGTGAGCCGCTGCCTGGATAGGGCTCTCTTAGCTGGATCCTTAAGTGCTCCGGCATTGACATTCTTGCGGCACTGCTTCTGCTGCCCCCTCCGATTTGGGGCTGTGTTGATGTTGATGATGGATCGAATTAGGCAGTGGTCCATTCAGCAGTCATCGACTCCTGACATGATGCGGGTGATACGCACATCCGTGCGATCCTTGGCTCGGACGATGACATAGTCGAGCAGGTGCCAGTGCTTGGAGCGATGGTGTTGCCAAGATGCTTTGTATTTGTCCCTCT
Source organism: Pristiophorus japonicus (assembly GCF_044704955.1). Lineage (NCBI taxonomy): Eukaryota > Metazoa > Chordata > Chondrichthyes > Pristiophoridae > Pristiophorus > Pristiophorus japonicus. Next base: position 500,522,395 of record NC_091977.1, on the reverse strand, counting down.
GGCGGAACAAGGTGTTGGTGATGACAAGTTCATGCTCTAGACATTTGTCTGGAGTTAGCTTTCCCGACTCCATCTCTGCCTATCACACCACCCCAGAGGTCTGTGTCCTTGCCAACCCTGGCGTTGAAGTCACTGAGGAGGATCAGTTTGTCGTCCGCGGCAACACAGGACAGGGATTTTTCGAGGTTGGAGTAAAAACCCTCTTTGGCCTCATCAGTTGCATCGAGTGTTGGGGCGTACGCACTGATGACTGTGATGCACTGGTTCTGGAATAGGGTGAGTCGAAGAGTCATGAGGTGTTCGTTAGCCCTGCAGGGAGAGTCTTTGACACTGTCAACCGCAAGGATCTATGGAGTGTCCTTCTCCGTTTCGGTTGCCCCCCAAATTTCGTCACCATCCTCGGCCTGCTCCACGGCGACATGCAGGCCGTGATCCTTACGAATCCATCATAGACCCAATCCATGTCCGGACTGGGGTCAAACAGGGCTGTGTCATCGCCCCAGTGCCCTTTTCAATCTTTCTCGCTGCTACGCTCCACCTCACAGTCAACAAGCTCCCCACTGGAGTGGAACTAAACTACAGAAGCAGTGGGAACCTGTTCAACCTGGGCCATCTCCGGGCCAGGTCCAAGACCACCCCAACCTCTGTCGTTGAGCGGATGATGCCTGCGTCTGTGCACATACAGAGGCTGAACTCCAGGACATAGTCGATGTATTTACTGAGTACGAAAGGATAGGTCTTACGCTGAACATCTATAAGACAAAGGTCCTCCTCTAGCCTGTCCTCACCGCTCAGCACTGGCTCCCAGTCATCAAGATCCACAGCGCGGCCTTGGACACCGTGGACCACTTCCCATATCTCGGGAGCCTCCTATCAACACGAGCAAGCATTGACGACGAGATCCAACACCACCTCCAGTGTGCCAGTGCAGCCTTCGGCCGCCTGAGGAAAAAAGTATTTGAAGACCAGGCCCTCAAAACTGCCACCAAGCTCATGGTCTACAGGGCTGTAGTAATACCCACCCTCCTGTATGGTTCAGAGACATGGACCGTGTACAGTAGACACCTAAAGTTGCTTGAAAAATATCTCCAATGATGTCTCCACGGAATCCTACAAATCCCCTGGGAGGACAGACGCACCAACATCGGCGTCCTCATCCAGGCTAACATCCCCAGCATTGAAGCACTGACCACACTTGATCAACTCCATTGGGCAGGCCACATAGTTCGCATGCCAGACACGAGACTCCCAAAGTAAGTGCTTTACTCGGAGCTCCTTCACAGCAAACAAGCCAAAGGTGGGCAGCAGAAACATTACAAGGACACCCTTAAAGCCTCCCTGATAAAGTGCAACATCCCCACTGACACCTGGGAGTCCCTGGCCAAAGACCGCCCTAAGTGGAGAAAGTGCATCCGGGAGGGTGTTGAGCACTTCGAGTCTCAACGCGGAGAGCATGCAGAAATCAAGTGCAGGCAGCGGAAAGAGTATGCGGCAAACCAGTCCCACCCACACCTTCCCTCAACGACTATCTGTCCCACCTGTGACAGAGTCTGTGCTTCTCGTATTGGACTGTTCAGCCACCAAAGAACTCACTTCAGGAGTGGAAGCAAGTCTTCCACGATTCCGAGGGACTGCCTATGATGATGATATTAGCTCTATACTGGTCTAGTGAACCCTATTAAAATTAATATAACCATTGAAAAGTAGGGAAGTTGTGCTAAACTTGTATCGAACACTGGTTAGACCACACTTGGAGTACTGCGTACAATTCTGGTCACTATTATAAAAAGGATTTAGAGGCTCTGGAGAGGGTGCAGAGAAGATTTACAGGGATGATACCAGACATGTGAGCATATACATATCAAGAAAGGATTAACAGGCTGGGTCTCTTTTCTGAAGGCTCAGGAGTGACCTAATAGAGGTTTTTAAAATTATGAAAGATTTTGATAGAGTGGGTACAGGGAGAATATTTCCATTTGTGCGGAAGAGCATAATTGGAGGCCATCAATATAAAATAGTCACCAAGAAATCCAATAGGGAATTCTGAAGAAATGTTTTTACCCAAAGAGTGGTGAGAATGTGGAACTCGCTACCACAGGGAGTGGTTGAAACAAATAGTATAGACATGCATATAATAGAGAAGGGAATAGCAGGTTATGCTGATAGAGTCAGATGAGGAAAGATGAAAGTAGACGCGAGTGGAGCATAAGCACCAGCATGGACTGGTTGGGCTGAATGGCATGTTTCTGTGCCATATATCCAATGTTATTCTGTAATGCAGCCAGTTCTGCCATGTCTAATTACAAGTGGATCTCCTGTAGTGTTATAGATGTGTCAGCCAGTTGCTCAGTTGTTAGCACTTTCGCCTTTTGAGTCAGAAGGTTGTGGGTCCCACTCTAGAGACTTGAGCACAAAAGTCTAAGCTGACACACCTGAGGGAGTGTTGCACTGTCAGAGGATGCAATCTTTCGGCTGCTCTCAGGTGGATGAAAAAGATCCCATTGCACTATTTCAAAGAAGAGCACAGGAGTTATCCCTCAAGCAATATAACAAAAACAGATTTTCACATTGCTGTTTGTGGAAGCTTGCTGCCACTTTTCCTACATTACATCAGTGACTACACTTCAAAATTGGCTGTAAAGTGCTTTGGTGGTCGTGAAAGTTGCTATGTAAATGCAAGTCTTTCTTTGTAGTCTGAGATCTAGTTTAGCTGTTTACTTGGCCTATCGTAAGATCAAGCTGAAGGATTGTCAGCAGGAGATCTACAATCTAGGTGACTGTAGCTTCCCGTCAGTTCTACAGGTCAATTGAACCATGGGTGTCCAAGCATTGTCATCATTGGGCTGAAAAGGTACTTACTACGGTGTCTCAGGTGTTCAAATCTATGATTCCATTAATCTGCATACATCTCAAGTTGCTCATAATAACAAACCTTGCTATTCCAATCCACTAATGAGGCAACACTGCAATTGCAGCTTTTTCCATTCATCGAAACCCATAAAACTCAAAAAGCATTAACCAGGAAATCAGTATAGATGTGGGGCTTTGAGGGACGGGTTGCCCAAGGTCACATGTTGGACACCCCTGAGTTAGAGATCAAAAATTCCTTGTAAATGTCAGGCTCCAATATGAAATTGGCTTTTTATTTTCTGACATTGTTGTTTCTGTAATGATATGTATATATGTGTGTATATATATGTATGTATAATTCTGCTGCCAAGGTGGATATTTGACCCTTTAAGGCTATAAATTCTAATTGTTAAATAAACCGTCTCAGTTCAAGCACAGTTTAATTGTTGGTTAGTCAGGGAACTTTGCGGATGGAAATGCTTGTAGGTTTCAAGGTGAAGGTCAAAAATATGCCACATTAAGTGAGTGGCTTTCTTTTTTTTGTACCCCGACTATCGTTTTATTTAAATCATTCTCAGTATGTGGCCATCGCTGGCAAGGCCAGCTTTCATTGCCCATCCCTACTTGTTCTGAAAAGGAGGTGGTGGGCTTTGTTCTTGAACGGTTGATGGCAGTTTGATACAACTTAGTGGCTTGCTGGGCCATTTCAGACGTCACTTATGAGTCAACCACATTGGTGTGTCACTGGACTCATATGTAGGGCAGACTGGGTAAGGACGGCAGGTTTCCTTCACGAAAGGATATTCGTGAACCAGTTGGGATTTTACCACAATTCAACAGCTTCACGATACCAACTTTTTTATTTCCATATTTATTCTTAAACTGAATTCAAATTCAAACTGCCACGTTCTCAGGATTAATAGTCGAGACCTCTGGATTACCAGTCCAGTAACATAATCACTCTGGTACCATATTCCAATAAGTTAATCAAAGGATATAGGTATTTTTGACTCTGCACATTGCAAATAATTTGTTTTTGTCATACTTCTTTTTAAGGATGGAAGAGAAACAACATTTTTATATAGAGAGATATGATGGCCAAAACACATGCTGGATGCCCTGTATGAAAAGTATATATATTTTTCTGTTATCTGGCTCTCTTAATGTCACTGGACCACAAACTAATATGGCTGGAAAGGTAGGCCAGCAGCTTCTTCCAGCGCTACTCTGTACTAACTCCTAGAGGGTATATGCCAGTTGCCCAACGTTTGGGAATGACTCCTGCTCATTTTACAGTGCTAACCCAGTGAGGAAAACTAAGATTCTGTTTGGTTCCTCCCAGCAATCATACAAAGATGCAGCTCAGATCATGTACTTGTTGGCTAAGGGATCAAATCAGCATTTTTGTGCAGTTTTGCTCAATGCTTCAGTGTTCCAACGTACACCACTATTGAGCTGTTGATACTTGGAGGGGAATTTTTCGGGGAGTCAGCGGACACATTTGGTGGCGGGTCGGGTGGGAAAATGCTTTTTTTTTGACAGTGGATCGTTGCAATTGAGCCAATTATTGGCTTGTTTAGAAGCCCTTAACAGTGATATTTTACTCACCAGATCACCCACAGATTTCACGCTGTTCCTTGACCCCGGCTGTTCCTCTGAGGTGGAGGTTGAGTGGCCATTGAAGCAGATGATTGGTGACAGCTTTAAAACTTGTATAAAACCTCACCATTTACACCTGCACACTTTCCAAAACCAGAGATGCTTTAGTTTCTCCCCTTGGAAGACAGATTCTGCTTTATGCAGGCTGCAAGTCTTTGTAGAAAATTCTCCAGCCAGGCTCACCTCATTGCAGTTATCTCTCCCTCCTTTGACAGAGTGCTTCTGTCATCTCACCTTCAACCGGTATCTATCTACTCCATCAGGATGGGAACTATTTAAACTCTGTCACCTTGGTCCTCAGAATCCCACCACGATGAACCCCAACACCAGCATCAGCAGCACCAACAGCAACACCAACCTTCTCCGCAATCAACTGATGCTGCACAGGGCATCAGCACTCGACCACATTACTGCCCAGGACACCAGGGAAGGCCTCACCATGGCCACATTTACTTCACTTGACACTGTACACCCTGGCTGCCACCTGATGCGCAAGGTTGGCACTACCCCACACCAACATCATAAAGCATCCCTACAATGTCCAAGCCATTCCTTTCAGACTCATCACCATTGCAGGGGAACCGTTTTGTCTCACCATTTACTACAACTCACTAAGCCACTTCCAAAGGTTCACACAGATCTGTCCAAGAACGCAAAGTGTTGAAAAGAAAGGTTTCAATGTTTGACACCACATTAACAGAAACTTTACATGAACGTTGGATAAAACACGCAAGTGCCTACTCTTGTATTGTAAGTTGATATGATTGGACAAGGATGAGGGTGAGTGTGAGAATTGGCTAGTGAGGTGGGGAAGTGATGATAGAGAGAGAGGGAGGGGTGGAGAAGCAAGGTAGATTGGTGCGGGTAAGGATGTTCAGGAGTAGGGAAGGCAGAGTGGTGGGGATATGATGAGAGGCACAGCAGGATGAGGTTGAGTGTGGCTTTGCAGTAACGCTTCGTGATCTACTGAGATCATTGAAAGGTTTGTGCCACTGCAACCTGGTCCTCCTGACGACAGCCCTGCTTGTGCCCTCCTGTGCAATGTGCAACCAGGCTGTGTTGGTATCCTGTGGCAGTCTCTTCTACCCATGGGAAGGGAAGAGAACCTCCCTGCGTGCTGTGACTCCCTCCATAAGCATATAAAGGGAGTCATGGGAGAGCCTGGGTGCAGCTGTGCAGCTCTGTCAATGTTTGCAGCACCTCAATGCTCTAAACCACAGACAGCACAACTGTCAATCTAAGTTCGAGCATGTTCCCTTTAAGGAAACTGACTGAACACGTGTCATCAAATGAGGTCATGACCCACTTCCTTTTAATTGGCTGGGAAACGCAGTGGGCAGGGCGTAATAAGCCCAATCAGGAAAATCATTCTGCACAGCGGGCTGGAGCCAGCAACGAGGTCAGAACCCACCACCGACGTCACCCGCCACGAACCTGCCAAGGTTGGGGAAATCACGGCCTTTAAAGATTGTGTTTAGCTCAACCTAGCTGCTTATTCCTCCCTTCAGATCTGCTGAAGTGACTAACATGGTATGGAGAACCGGGTTTAGGTTGTTAGTGGCTAGATAACCAAAGTGATGCACACTTTAAATTAATTTAAATTAATTTAAAAAATATATTTGTTTAGTTTTGTTATCTCAAATAAGGTCACTAAAATAGACCCGAGTGCTCTCAGGCTGGAGGGAAAATATCAACCAGTGTCCCTGTTACTGATCACCAATTAGTGACTCCATATGTGTTTGGATGTCAGGTGAGGACAGCATCAACTCTAGCTGTGATGCCCCCACAATAGAATATATCCTCACCCATATTATTGGTTGGTGAGGGGACTTTGTAGATTGAAAAGTTCTTGCAAGTTTCAGATTGCAGATCAAATACTTAAGTCACTGTCTAGGCTCACACTGTTGGTGCAGTACTTTTTAGTTATTGTGAAACACATTTTGATATAGATAATGTTTTATAACCTTTTGCTCATGAATTAAATTAATCTGTTAGTCATGAACTAGAAAGGAACATCCAAAAAAATCTAAACCTTTCTTCCTCTGCAGTTTCAACGAGTGCCTTCAGAGGCAAACTACAAAATAACTAAGGCCCCACTTTATAAAATCATAGAATGGTTACAGCACAGAAGGAGGTCATTCAGCCCGTCGAGTCTGTACCGGAACCTGAGAGAGGATTTTCCCTGGTGCTTCTGATTGCTGTGTGACAATGAGATCCACTCTGCCATGGAGCTTCCCACAACATTGGGAAGATCACAACCAAACTGCCATTATCGCAAATACAATGTTGCACTAATTGTGTATATATTTGGTGTCTTTATTTAAGGAGAGATATACTTGCATTGGAGATGGTTCAGAGAAGGTTCACTAACTTGATTTCTGAGATGAAGGGGTTGACTTATGAAGAAAGGTTGGACAGGTTGGGCCTATATTCATTGGAGTTTAGAAGAATGAGAGGTGATCTTATTGAAACATATAAGATACTGTGGGGGTTCGACAAGGTAGAGGCAGAGAGGATGTTTCCCCTCGTGGGGAGTCTAGAACTGGGGGGCATCGTTTCAGAATACGGGGTCGTCCATTTAGAACTGAGATGAGGAGGAATTTATTTTCTCAGAGGATCGTAAATCTGTGGAATTCTGCCCCAGAGAGCTGTGGAGGCTGGGTCATTGAATATATTTAAGGTGGCGATAGACAGATTTTTGAATAATAAGGGGGTGAAGGGTTATGGGGAGCGGGCAGAGAAGTGGAGCTGAGCCCAAGATCGGATCGGCCATGATCTTATTAAATGGCAGAGCAGGCTCGAGAGGCCAAATGACCTACTCCTGCTCCTATTTCTTATGTTCTTATGTATATATGATTCAAGTATCCGCAGCTCCCATTAAAGTTATGTTTGCATCATTGAAGAAATTGAGCATGCGTGAATTCCCATGCAATTATTACTATTACCAAACCCACCACTGCCCAACCTCCCCAAATATAAACTGACTTGATACAGCAGCAAGCGAGCCAGATCATATTCCAGTTCCATATTTGACTTTAACAATCAGATCAGAAGTAGCAACCAAGAAGTGGAAAAGTATATGCTGTGCTAATAAACATAATGCTGCTCCACCTCGTTTATTTTAAACTCTTGCAGTAAACCTTTCTGGCTTGAAGCTTTCCCAGTAGTTTATTGCTTTGTGTGAATTGAGTCGTACCGATCAAGAATAAGCTGAAACCAATTCCTTCCATACTGAAATGAGCAACAACATCAGCTTGCATTTGTATAGCACCTTTAACGCAGTAAAACTTTCCAAGGCGCTTCACAGGAATGTTATCAAACAAAATTTGACACCGAGCCACATAAGGAGATATTAGGACAAGTGACCAAAAGCTTGGTCAAAGAGGTAGGTTTTAAGGAGAATCTTAAAGGAGGAGGGAGAGGTAGAGAGGCGGAAAGATTTAGGGAAAGAATTCCAGAGCCGAGGGCCTAGGCAGCTGAAGGCATGGACGTCCTGGTCACTGTCCAGTAACATCTGCTCGAAAGCGGCCATGTGTGGGCATTGCATGAAGACAACAGCAGGTTGGATTCCCCCACTCTCAGCTAGCTTGGCGGCACTCACTGTCTAGGCTCATCCATGGCGAATGAGCACTCGGGTGAAAGAAAGTGCTTTACTACGTTTCCTTGGATGCCTCAAAGTGCTTCACGTTCAGTGAATGATTTTTTGAAGCACAGTCGCTATCGTTATTTGAGCAAACACAGCAGCCAAATTATGCACAGCAACATGAAAGGAAGAAAAGGAAAACTTATTTTTGCAGCAAATCTGCAGTAACAGGATCTGTTTTTTTTTCGACTTCACAATGAACTGAGTTTTACACATTTCAGACTTTCTCTGTTAAAATGCACAATTACCAGTAATGGATTGTAATGTGACCTTGTTTGATGTTAATACGGCTAGGCTTTTCAAAGGTTGTAAAGAAAGCAATTTTCATTTTCTCTTCTTTTTCTACTTAATTTTGCTTTAATAATATAGATTCAAGCACAAGGTTAAAAATTGGCACATTCTTTACCATTTGAAAGCCTTGACCGTCTTAACAGCTGATGGACGTTGCAGACAAATGGGAACAATTAACGTAATTGCAAACTTCAGCACAGCCAGGCTTATTATCCCTTTTGTAAATTGGGATTGCAAAAGGCATTTACTCTGCTCCCGAGCACCAATTTCTGGATCAATTATTGATTATACAAAAGGGTAACTCAATCATTTTAACTCTATTTCAAATAAATAGAGAGACTCAACATTGAGACTTTTTAAAAAAAAGGGCAGTGTCGTAATCAAGGCCTTTTTAAAGAGGATGTTTCACGTTCAGGATTGGCATTAACAAAACAGGCCCAATTTTAACTCAATGCTGGCAGGGTGGAGGCGGGGCAGGTAGAAGAACAGCAATTTACTCCCTGTGATCGTGCTGTTTTCCTACTGGGTCCAGATATTAACCTGTTCTTTTAAGCAGGCTAGCAGGACACCCGCCGGAAGGCAGCAGGGTCCTGGTTTAAATATGCAGATTGGGTTCCAATGACATAATCGGTGAAATCACAGTTGGAATGTTGGGTGCAGTTTTGGGATCCACATTATTAAAGGATGTTGAGGCAATAGAGAGAATTCATAAGGATGCTGCTTAGTTTGAGGAAATAAAAAAAAGACTTACATTTACATAGCGCCTTTCAGATCACTGGACCTCTCAAAGCGCTTTACAGCCAATGAGGTACTTTTTAAAGTGTAGTCTCTGTTGTAATACAGGAAATGCGGCAGCCAATTTGTGCACAGCAAACTCCCACCAGCAGCAAATGGAATTGACCAGATAATCTCTTTTAGTGATGTTGATTGAGGGATAAACATTGGCCAGGACACTGGGGATATCTCCCTTGTTCTTCTTCAAAATAGTGCCATGGGATCTTTTACGTCCACCTGAAAGAGTAGACGGGGCCTCGGTTTAACGTCTCATCCGAAAGATGGCACCTCCGACACTGCAGCCCTGCACTGGAGTGTCGGCTTCGATTTTTGTGCTCAAATCTCTTAAGTGGGACTTGAACCCAAAATGTTCTGACTCAGAGGCAAGGGTGCTACCAACTGAGCTACTAATGAATGCAAAAAAATGCTTAAAAATTTCAACTGCTTTTTGTTGGAACAGAGGAGATGATTGTGTGAATTGTTAGAGGTGTTCAAAATTTAGAAAGGATGGGGCAGACTGTTTCCAGTAGTTGAGGGGTCTAAAACAAGGGGTTATATATATATAGATATAAGATTAATTGTAAGAGATTCAAGACAGAGAGCAGGGAAAAGTTTTTTAAACAGAAGGTTTTGAGGATTTGGAATGCACTTACTAGAGTTAGTGATTTGAAGCATTGACCTTGTTTATATTTAAGAATCTTATAGGTGGTTTAAGGAAACGGGAAAAAAAATAAGGGAGTAGAGTGGGCAGTGGGATTCGGACGACTGCTCATGTGGAGTATAAACACTAACACAGACTGCTTTCAGCTGAATGACTTGTTTCTGTGTTGTAATTTCTGTGTAATTCTGTGTAATGACATAAATGAACGTTGATGTCAATTACTCTTCCTAATGGTTTGATCAATTTTTAAAAGAGTCAAAACTACCCTTTAAAAGGACACCTTCATAAAAAATGACTTGATATACATGTGCTTATTTACAGGCACATGACACAATGATGTGTGTCCTTTGAAACATGTCATTTTCACTCATTGGCTTAATTGTAACAAAAGACACTCAGCAATTTGGATTCCATCACCAAAACCTAGCCTTCAATCCAGTTCTAGTTGCAAAAATCCAACTTGTCCTGATAAAATAATCATGTAGTAGGCACTGAGTTTGAAAATCGCAGGAAATATTATACAATTAATGCTATTTGCAAGAAAATGTATCTTCTCAGCAAAATATTTACTATTGGTACCATTCACTGAACAACAGAGTTCTCTGGTGTCCTACCCAACATTCCTCCTTCAACCAACTAGCAAAAATACATTATCTGATCATTCATCTTATTTGCTATTTGTAGAATTCTGCTGTGTTTATATTGACTGCTGGGCTTGGCTACAATAACTACACTTCAAAAGTTATTCATTGTATATGAAGCCCTACAGGACATCCTGAGAATGAGAAAAGGACGATATAAATGCAAGTTTTGTGTTTGAGTAGTCTCTTCCTCTTTCTAAACTCTAATTGTGCTACACCTCTCAGCATCTTCAAAACCTTCTCAAAACCTGCCTCTTCAAGTCACCTCCCCTAACTCTAATTCCAACGCCTGGTTGGTGTCCTGCATGCTATCCTTGGTGAAGCCCCTCGTGATGTTTTAGTACATTAAAATGAAATGCTATTGTTGAGGGTGCAGACAAGACAAATGATAATTTGGCTAAGGTACCAAAGGGTAGTTGATGTCCATCAAATATAAAAATAAAGACGTGCATTTATATGGCGCCTTTCACGACTACCGGAGGAATCAAAGCGCTTTACAGGCAATGAAGTACTTTTTTGTTGTAATAACGGAAGCCTGAGCATTGTCAGCACTTTCTGGAGCAAAGGAAAGTAGTTTAGTAGGGAAAAAAAGAGCATTCTTTCTTTCAAGGGGCGATATTATCACTTTGACCACTCCAGTCCCCAAGGAGTCTTCAGCAGTCAACGACAATAGATGCCATTATAAGAATAACGGAGCAGACCAAACACTTCTTTATAATGGCTTGTGATGAAGGAGATTGGATGACATGACAGAACTGTCTCACACTGCTTCATCTTGTGAGAGTCGCAAATTGCCAGTGTTTTGATAACAGGTTTCTGTCATTTCAACAGCTGTTTAATGTCATCAGTATGTTTCATTTTTGAAAAATTAGGATAACTGGGGTAATTTGCTCTGGTGTGTTGACGACATAATAAACATAGCAGGAGGATGGCCTATCATTGCTATTTCTAGCAAAATTATAAAAGCATTTCAAATGATTGTGTTTGCAATTTCACCAGAAATAGCGAGAGCATCTTCCTGCTATGATTACATTGCTGACACACAGTAACCACAGGACTTTGCTACCCTGCACACCCCCACCCCAGTTACTTCTAGTGCAAGTTTGGTTCTGTCATGTATGTAACCTTCATGTAACTGTAACCTTCATGTAACAACACTGCATACTGTATACACCCATGAAATGCACACCTTGACCACAGGGGGTGAACTTGTGGGAGACACTCCTCACCTGGTCATCCAGGTATATAAAGGGAGGTCCCACGCAGGGTCATCACTTCTTGGTCCTGGGAATAAAGGTTCGGGTCACAGAGTGACCTTGTCTGCAGAATGTGCCTTGTGTGAATTTATTGTAGTGTGTAAGGACATTACATTTGGCGACAAGAAATGGAAATCAACACTCACGAGAATGGCCACCGGTAGCTCAGAGGAACGGTATTGTGTTGGTGAGGACTGGGACGATTTCGTTGAGAGGCTCCAGCAGAGCTTTGTCACGAAGGACTGGCTGGGAGGTGCAGCGGCCGACAAGCGAACGGCGCATCTACTGACCAGCTGTGGACCTAAGACATACGCGCTGATGAAAGACCTGCTCGCACCCGAGAAGCCGGCAGACAAAACCTTTGAAGAGCTCAGCAAACTGATCGGTGAGCACCTCAAACCGGTGAGCAGTATACACATGGCCCGACACCGATTCTATACACACCGACGCCGGGAAGGACAGAGCATACCGGACTTTGTTGCGGACCTTCGGCGCTTGGCCAGCCTCTATAAGTTCACAGACGCCTGTAGGGGGGAGATGTTAAGGGATTTCTTTATTGAGGGCAATGGTCATGCCGGGATTTTCAGAAAGCTAATTGAGACCAAGAACTTGACCTTGGAAGCGGCGGCGTTGATGGCTCAGACCTTCATGGCAGGGGAGGAGGAAACCAAGATAATATACGCGCACAACTCTGCTTCTAACGTGGCAATGGATCAGGGAGTTAACATTGTAAATGCAACTCAGAACCCCGGAGGCAGGCAAGGGCAATTCGACACCACCCAGGCAACAACAGACTCTAGAGAGGGTGCTCAACAGAGACAATGACAGGTTGAACGGACATTTACACCATCACAGTGGACAATGCATCCCGGGATGGGCCCATTGACACCTACTAACAGAGTGTTCAAGAGTAATCAAAGAGACAATCAGAGGAATGCCTGGTAACAGCTCTTTTGTTCACAACAATCTCAGCTCATGCCAGAGCTGCGGGGGCAGACATGCTGCAAAAACCTGTAGGTTTCAACAATTCATCTGTAGAAATTGTAACTTCAGTGGACATTTAGCCAGAATGTGCAGGAAGCCCGCAGCGAGGTTAATGTACGAGGCAGATGAACCCAAAGAGGAGTTTGCAAGGTAGGTTGATGCTTGGGACAAAGCAATGGACGCTGAAGTTCAGCGGGTTCATGTGGCAAACGTCCACAGCTCATATACCAAAACACCACCTATGATGATGAAAGCCTATTAAACGACATCCAGGTACGCATGGAGCTGGACACAGGGGCCAGCCAGTCACTTATGAGTGTCCAACAATTCGAGAAACTATGGCTACTCAGAGCTAGCAGACCCAAACTAGAATGCATTGACACGCAATTACGGACATACACCAAAGAGATCATCCCAGTGCTAGGCAGTGCAATGTTGGTGGTCACACATAATGGATCAGAGAACTGGCTGCCACTCTGGATTGTCCCAGGAAATGATCCTGCACTTTTGGGGAGGAGCTGGCTAGTCGAGATGAACTGGAAATGGGGGGATGTGCACGTCATTTCATCTGTGGAGCGAAGATCACAGATGAAATGCTCACAGGTCCTACAGAAATTTGAGTCACTATTTCAACCCGGTGTCGGGACTTTCAAAGGTACCAAAGTAGTGATATGCATCACCCGGACGTCAGACGAGTGCACCACAAAGCCAGAGCTGTGCCATATGTGATGCGGGAGAAAATTGAGAGTGAGTTGGACAGGTTGCTAAGAGAGGGCATCATTTCGTCCGTTGAATTCAACGACTGGGCAAGCCCAATCGTCCCTATCCTAAAAACGGATGGCTCGGTCAGGATCTGTGGCGACTACAAGGCCACTATTAACTGAGTGTCACTACAAGACCAATGCCCACTTCCGAGAGCGGAGGATCTTTTTGCCACGCTAGCAGGCGGCAAGCTGTTCACCAAGTTGGACCTCACTTCGGCCTACATGATCCAGGAACTGGCCGAAGAATCCAAGGCTACTGACCACCATCACCACGCACAAGGGGCTGTTTGTCGACAACAGGTGTCCGTTTGGCATTCGATCAGCGGCCGCTATCTTTCAAAGGAACATGGAAAGCCCTGGAACAATCGTATTTCAGGACGACATCCTTATCACGGGTCGAGACACCGAGGAACACCTCCACAACCTGGAGGAGATGCTACGCCGACTGGGCCGGGTAGGCCTGTGACTAAAGAAGTCCAAGTGTGTGTTTTTGGCCCCAGAGGTCGAGTTTTTGAGCAGGAGGGTTGCCGCAGACGGGATCCGGCCTACCGAATCCAAAACGGAGGCAATTCGTCGTGCGCCCAGGCCCGGCAACACATCGGAGTTGCGTTCATTTCTGGGACTCTTGAACTATTTCGGGAACTTTCTGCCGAACTTAAGCACATTGTTGGAGCCGCTACACGTGCTCCTGCGTAAGGGTTGCGATTGGTTTTTGGGGGGACTATCAGGAACGGGCTTTCAATCGGGCGCGGAACCTGCTTTGTTCTAATAAGCTGTTGACCCTGTACAACCCCTGTAAGCAATTGGTTTTGACATGTGATGCATCATCCTATGGCGTTGGGTGCGTGTTCAGCAGAGTAATGATAAGGGCCAACTCCAACCTGTGGCTTATGCCTCCAGGTCGCTCTCCCAAGCAGAACGGGGATATGGGACGGTTGAAAAGGAAGCACTCGCATGTATCTACGGGGTGAAAAAGATGCACCAGTACCTTTTTGGCAGAAGGTTCGAGTTAGAAACGGACCACAAGTCGTTAACATCCCTGTTGTCCGACAGCAAAGCTGTCAATGCCAATCTGTTAGCTCGCATACAGCGATGGGCTCTCACGCAGGCTGCGTATGACTACACCATACGGCACCGGCCAGGCACCGAAAATTGCGCTGACGCGCTCAGCAGGCTTCCACTGGCCACCACTGAGGGGGCAGCGGAGTAAAGCGCTGAGATGGTCATGGCTGTTGATGCCTTTGACAGCGCAGGCTCCCCCTTCACAGCCCGCCAGATCAAAATCTGGACCAACAGAGATCCCCTCCTATCCTTGATTAAGAAATATGTCCTGACTGGGGATTGGGCGCCCACACACGGAGCATGCCCCGAGGATGTCAGACCATTTCACAGACGGATGGATGAGCTCTCCATCCAAGCCGACTGCCTACTATGGGGCAGCCAGGTAGTCATGCCCCAGAAGGGAAGGGAAGCATTCATCAGGGAACTCAACAGCAAGCACCCAGGCATCGTGCTAATGAAGGCCATTTCCCGGTCACATGTATGGTGGCCGGGAATTGACTCAGACCTGGAACACTGTGTTCGCAGGTGCACGACGTGTGCCCAGCTGGGTAATGCCCCCAGGGAGGCCCCACTCAGCCCGTGGCCCTAGCCCACCAGGTCATGGTCACGTATTCACGTAGACTGCGCGGGCCCGTTCATGGGAAAAATGTTCCTCATTGTCGTTGATGCGTACTCGAAATGGATCGAGTGCATCATACTGAATTAATGCACGACATCCACCACTGTGGAGAGTCTGCATGCAGTCTTTGCAGCCCACGGCCTGCCGGACATCTTGGTTAGGGACAACGGCCCGTGTTTCACTAGCTATGAATTCCGCGAGTTCATGTCGGGTAATGGCACCAAACATGGCAGGACAGCACCGTTCAAGCCGGCTTCCAATGGCCAGGCGGAACGTGCGGTTCAAATCATAAAACAGGGCATGCTCCGGATTCAAGGACCCTCCCTTCAATGCCGCCTATAGCGCCTCCTGCTGGCCTATAGGTCCCGACCGCATTCGCTAACGGGAGTCACACCCGTGGAACTACTCATGAAACGTACACTTAAAACTCGGCTGTCCCACATGCATCCAGATATTGTAGAGGGCAAGCGCCAGTCCCAAAATGAGTGCCATGACCGTAACTCAAAGAGGAGATGTGTAGAAATCAATGACCCTGTATTTGTTCTTAATCATGCTTTGGGGCCCAAATGGCTTGAGAGTACTGTAATCGGCAAAGAGGGGAATAGGGTCACAGTGGTCAGACTTAACAATGGACAGATATGCCGCAAGCATCTGGACCAAGTAAAACAAAGGTTCAGCATGGACACTGAGGAACCTGAGAAAGATCATGAGATGTTGCCCACACCACCGCCAGTGAACGAGCATCAAGAACCTTCAGCAGCATGCACATTCCCTGCGGCCAGCCCGGACAAGCCGGAATCACCACAGGTGACAGAGACGCATGCCAAGGCTCAACATCCAAAGCCCCAACTGCGGCGCTCCACGAGAAAGCGTCGACCACCTGAAAGACTTAATCTTTGACCCCATAAGACATTGGGGGGATGGGGGTGATGTCATGTATGTAACCTTCATATAACTGTAACCTTCATGTAACAACACTGCATATGTGGCCATTACAGAGAAATGGTTGCAAGGTGGCCAGGACTGGGAATTAAACGTACAGGTGTATCTGATGATTCGGAAAGATAGGCAGGAAGGGAAGGGAGGTGGGGTAGCTCTGTTAATAAGGGATGATATCATGGCAGTTGTGAGGGATGATATTGGCTCCAATGAACAAAATGTTGAATCATTGTGGGTGGAGATTAGAGATAGTAAGGGGAAAAAGTCACTGGTCGGCGTAGTTTATAACTTCATGGTGGGGCAGGCAATAATCAAGGGAATAATGGAGGCATGTGAAAAAGGAACGGCAGTAGTTATGGGGGATTTTAACCTACATATCGATTGGTCAAATCAACTCGCAGGGGGTAGCCTGGAGGAGGAATTCATAGAATGCATACGGGATTGTTTCTTAGAACAGTATGTAACAGAGCCTACAAGGGAGCAAGCCATTTTGGATCTGGTCCTGTGTAACGAGACAGGAAAAATAAACGATCTCCTCATAAAAGATCCTCTCGGAATGAGTGATCACAATATGGTTGAATTTGTAATACAGATTGAGGATGAGGAAGTTGTGTCAGAAACGAGCGTACTATGCTTAAACAAAGGGGACTACAGTGGGATGAGGGCAGAGTTGGCTAAAGTAGACTGGAAACAAGGACTAAACGGTGGCACAATTGAGGAACAGTGGAGGACTTTTAAGGAGCTCTTTCATAATGCGTGACAAAAATATATTCCAGTGAAAAAGAAGGGCGGCAAGAGAAGAGATAACCAGCCGTGGATAACCAAGGAAGTAAAGGAAAGTATCAAATCAAAGACCAATGTGTATAAGGTGGCCAAGGTTAGTGGGAAACTAGAGGATTGGGAAGATTTTAAGCAACAGCAAAGAATGACTAATAAAGAAAGGGAAGATAGATTACGAAGGTAAACTTGCGCAAAACATAACAACAGATAGTAAAAGCTTTTACAGATATATAAAACGGAAAAGCGTGACTAAAGTAAATGTTGGTCCCTTAGAAGATGAAAAGGGGGATTTAATAATGGGAAATGTGGAAATGGCTGAGACCTTAAACAATTATTTTGCTTCTGCCTTCACAGTGGAAGACACAAAAACCATGCCAAAAGTTGCTGGTCATAGGAATGTGGGAAGGGAGGACCTTGAGATGATCACTATCACTAGGGAGGTAGTGCTGGACAGACTAATGGGACTGAAGGTAGACAAGTCCCCTGGTCCTGATGAAATGCATCCCAGGGTATTAAAAGAGATGGCGGAAGTTATAGCAGATGCATTTGTTATAATTTACCAAAATTCTCTGGACTCTGGGGAGGTACCAGCGGATTGGAGAGCAGCTAATGTAATGCCTCTGTTTAAAAAGGGGGGCAGGCAAAAGGCAGGTAACATCTGTAGTGGGGAAAGTGCTTGAAACTATCATTAAGGAAGAAATAGCGGGGCATCTGGATAGGAATAGTGCAATCAAGCAGACGCAGCATGGATTCATGAAAGGGAAATCATGTTTAACTAACTTACTGGAATTCTTTGAGGATATAACGAGCATGGTGGATAGAGGTGTACCGATGGATGTGGTGTATTTAGATTTCCAAAAGGCATTCGATAAGGTGCCACACAAAAGGTTACTGCAGAAGATAAAGGTACGCGGAGTCAGAGGAAATGTATTAGCATGGATAGAGAATTGGCTGGCGAACAGAAAGCAGAGAGTCGGGATAAATGGGTCCTTTTCCGGTTGGAAATCAGTGGTTAGTGGTGTGCCACAGGGATCAGTGCTGGGACCACAACTGTTTACAATATACATAGATGACCTAGAAGAGGGGACAGAGTGTAGTGCAACAAAATTTGCAGATGACACTAAGATGAGTGGGAAAGCGGGTTGTGTGGAGGACTCAGAGAGGCTGCAAGGAGATTTGGATAGGTTAAGCGAATGGGCTAAGGTTTGGCAGATGGAATACGATGTCAGAAAGTGTGAGGTCATCCACCTTGGAAAAAAAGCAGTAAAAGGGAATATTATTTGAATGGGGAGAAATTACAACATGCTGTGGTGCAGAGGGACCTGGGGGTCCTTGTGCATGAATCCCAAAAGGTTAGTTTGCAGGTGCAGCAGGTAATCAGGAAGGCGAATGGAATGTTGGCCTTCATTGTGAAAGGGATGGAGTACAAAAACAGGGAGGTGTTGCTGCAACTGTATAACGTATTGGTAAGGCCGCACCTGGAGTACTGCGTGCAGTTTTGGTCACCTTACTTAAGGAAGGATATACTAGCTTTGGAAGGTGTACAGAGACGATTCACTCGGCTGATTCGAGAAATGAGGGGGTTACCTTATGTTGATAGATTGAGTAGACTGGGTCTTTACTCCTTGGAGTTCAGAAGGATGAGAGGTGATCTTATAGAAACATTTAAAATAATGAAAGGGATAGACAAGATAGAGGCAGAGAGGTTGTTTCCATTGGTGGAGGAGACTGGAACTAGGGGGCACAGCCTCAAAATACGGAGGAGCCAATTTAAAACCGAGTTGAGAAAGAATTTCTTCTCCCAGAGGGTTGTGAATCTGTGGAATTCTCTGCCCAAGGAAGCAGTTGAGGTTAGCTCATTGAATGTTTTCAAGTCAAAGATAGATAGATTTTTAAGCAATAAGGGAATTAAGGGTTACGGGGAGAGGGCGGGTAAGTGGAGCTGAGTCCATGACCAGATCAGCCATGATCTTATTGAATGGCGGAGCAGGCTCGAGAGGCTAGATGGCCTACTCCTGTTCCTAATTCTTATGTTTTTATGTTCTTATACTGTATACACCTAAGAAATGCACACCTTGACCACAGGGGGTGAACTTGTGGGAGACATTCCTCACCTGGTCATCCAGGTATATAAAGGGCGGTCCCACGCAGCGTCATCACTTCTTGGTCCTGGGAATAAAGGTTCGGGTCACAGAGTGACCTTGTCTGCAGAATGTGCCACGTGTGAATTTATAGTAGTGTGTAAGGACGTTACAGGTTCATCACGATAGAGGAGTAGAAAGTAACTGGAGGAGAGGCAAGACCTGGTGCGGCAGCAGGATCTAAAATCTGCTGCTACTTAGAGACAATAGCAGTGCACGAGGCAACAGGGATGGAAGCAAGGTCCAAAAGAGGAGCAACCAACTTCAGGGGGTCTGACCTGGATGTCCTCTTTATGAGAAATGGATAAGAGAGGATGGGCTGTGTGGAGTTTGAGAGCAGGTGTCTGATCAAAAATGTGGTATGCATTCTGTGGATGGAGGTGGCTATGGCAGTGAGTGCTACATCCTTGACCCTCATGTCTCATTGCAGTGCAGCATGAGGCTTCACAACCTTTCCAGGACAGCCAATGACATAGAAATTATAACACAGAAACAAAGGTCTTCGTCTCAACCAGTCTGTGTTGGTCTTTATCCTCCACACCAGCAGGAGATCTAATCCCATGTACCTGTCCTGATCCCATTATCTCTTTATTCTGCTTTACTTCAACCACCTATCTAATTTACTCTTAAATGTTTGCTCGCAGCTGCTAGAAGAGCGATAAATCCAGGTTTACGGATGCATTTGAACTTTCTGTCACCCTTCCGGCAATGCTATGACAGCGGACAAGGATCATCTCGGATGAAATTTGTGGCCATGGTCTCTTCAATCATTAACCAGTTCATTCCCAAACACTGCTGCATACATCCTGTCCTGCACTAAATCCCATACTCCCACCACCTCTCTTCTCACTGATCTACACTGGCTCCCTGCCCTCCAACACCGCAGATGTTAAATCCTTGTCATTTTTAAACCCATCTAGCAATGACCTTGCTATACCCTATTTCTACAGCCTTCTCTCTTCCTAACCCTTCTATTGTTCTGACTTCAGCCTCTTGTTCATCCCACTTATTTTCAGCCTGCAACTAACAGCAGGGCGTTCAGTCATCCGGATCCCGCAGTCGAAATTCCTCCAACGCTGAAGGATTTGTATATGTGAACCCCATATCCTTCTCTGCTCATCTACTCTTTTAAAGTTTTACCATTTAGTATAAATTCTTTACCCGATCAGTTCTCACAAAATGTATCACTTCACATTGCCATATTAAATTTCATCTGATCTCTATATTTGCCCAATCTAATTTGTTTCCGCTTTCCTGAAGTCACTTCTCTTCCCTTCTTATTTTTGTGTGATTTGCAAATGTTGATAGTATGCAAAGTTTAGACAGTTCACTATCTATGTATTAAGAGCGATTGTCACATTACTGACCCACGGAGTACTAATTTTTAGATCACTCCAGTCCAATAAAACATTAATTGACCATTCATTTCTGTTTTCCATTCTTTAACCAACATGCATGCTGTCACACTCCCTTTAATACCAGGCACCTTAATTTAAACAATAATACTCCTATGAAACACCTTTTGAAAATCTAAATACACAACATCCACTGTACTTCCTTTATCAATAATTCCATTATTTTTTAAAAAGAACTTTATTAAATTTGTCAGACATGTCTTGCTTACAAATCGACATTGGCGGATCTTAATTGACCCATGTCTTTCTAGGTGATTATTAATTCTATATCATATTATGGCCTCCGCTAATACAGGCTAATTGGTCTATAGTTACCTGGTTTATCCCTTTCTCCTTTATTGGATAGAACCTTTATACTGGTATTCCTTCATCATCTGACACAACTTCTTATGTTTGGAAAACTGTGGTTTGAGCTTCTGCTGTTTTCTCTCTGATTTACTCAGTATACTGAAATGAATGCCATCAGTGCCATCCAATGCCTTTTCTTCTTTGAATTGCACCAATGTTTTTCAGTATTATCTCCTAATCTATAGTTATCCAATCCAATTGCTCTCCTTCCTCCCCTTGTAATCTTTCGTTCCCACTACCATACAGTTAAAACACGGGGAACCAGACAACGGACTGGGATAGACTAGGGAATGATACGTACCGACAGATTACGGGGGCAGAGGGGAGCAGAAGTGTGCTGGGACAAGTGGTGGAAGGAGGAACAGGGAATTTGTGTGTGTATGTGGGGGTCGGAACGGATCTGCCAGCGGGTGTGTCGATTGCCTTTTCGAAGCAATGGCAGGACGCTGGGGCTGGGATCAGATGGGATTGGAGTATGGACTCCTGCGTGATCCCAAACCCTCCCAACACAATAAATTCCATGGAGCTTGTCGCATACAAGAGGAAGCCCTTGCCCACAGCTCCACCGGTACAGGCGACAGAAGTTAGGTGTCCCGCCGCCACACCAGGCGTAGGAAATGGTTTCGTTTTAGTCCTGACCGGGAAGGTTTTATTCCAGGGGGTGCATTACGCAGTCGCGTCGGTCATTTTAAACTTCACCGGGGTACATCTGCCCGAGTGGTGACCAAAAGAAACTGAGCAGCTGTATGAGGCGCTCATTGAAGAAATGTTCCGCCAGTTCTTTGAACTCAGTTACGGGGATGAGAGTGAGGAAAGGTTGTATGACATGGGAGTGTACGATAACGTTAGTCCGGGAGGCAAAGGCGAGGGGTGCTCAATGATGTCGCTCCGACGCTTAGTGCGGGTACATCTCTCGTCAACACAAACCGGAACACAGGGGAGGAAATTAAAGGGATAAATTTCCCGTCCTGGTGGGACATTGGTTTGAATGTAGAAGTTCCTCCATGGATCCGGATTTGCTCGCACACTCTTGTAATTATACAGTTTCTCATTGTAATGTATTTGTTGCGGTTGTCTTGCAAAAGGCGAAGCAAGGCGCTCCAAAGTCGGTGGGAGGCCTTGGTTAAAGGATGAACCTGAATGTTTTTCTCTGTCAATATGTTGTACGAATGTTTTCGTGTTGTATTTTAAGGGATGCATTCGGGGTGTTTAACAGTAAAGTTTAAATGGTTGGTTGGAGGCCATGACATGTTTGCAGCAGCGGAAGTTTGATATTTCAGAAGGATTCTTGAAATATCATAGGGGCGACGTGTAAGAATTCAGAGAAAACATACTTTTGGACTTAAGTTTTGGACACATTTTCTGTTACTGCAGAGGAGCAGAACAGCATGAAGTGGGACAGATCCAAACATGTTCCACAGGAACACACATTAGGTGGGCAGGAATCAGATGGTTGATGGACAGGCCCTTTGTCATGCAATAAGTGAGAGATCAAGCAGATTGGTCAGTGCTCAGGTCAAAAAGAAAGCTATTCGACCACCAGACTGGTCGGATGTTATTGAAGAAACAGCCAGTAACAAAGGAACAGGCCAAGGACATTGATTTTGTTCTTTCAGTTGTACTACCTCAGGCGAAAGGACAGTTGTTCTTTTGGCGCGAGTAGAAGCATTTTTGCAGGTATAAGAGTGGCAGTTTGCAGCCATCTCTCTCTCTCAGTCTCTCTCCTCTTTGACGCTTACTCGCTTCGTTCAATGCACGAGGACTGAACA
Source organism: Pristiophorus japonicus (assembly GCF_044704955.1). Lineage (NCBI taxonomy): Eukaryota > Metazoa > Chordata > Chondrichthyes > Pristiophoridae > Pristiophorus > Pristiophorus japonicus. The sequence continues at coordinate 500,499,799 of NC_091977.1, read as the reverse complement.
CTACATCTGGGACGGCGAGAAGAAACACCATCCACGAGCAAAGAGAGCCTCATTGGGAGAAGCAGCGAGTAAGCCAGAGGTGAACATTTATCCCAGCCCACACATCTTTAAGACCACCGCATAGTGTGAAAGGGTGACGTGTGGCCCAATCAAACCTTAGGGAGAACACCAGTGGCAGGTCAGGGCCATAAAAAGAGCGCCGAGCAGCAGCCTAGGAGCAGCGTGGAGGCATGCAACTTCAAGGAGCAACACGAGCTGTGATGGCAGCGAAGAGTGACGTCATCATAGAAACATAGAAAACATAGAAAATAGGTGCAGGCGTAGGCCATTAGGCCCTTCGAGCCTGCATCACCATTCAATATGATCATGGATGATCATGCAACTTCAGTACCCCATCCATACCCCTTGATCCCTTTAGCAGTAAGGGCCATATCCAACTCCCTTTTGAATATATCTAACGAACTGGCCTCAACAACTTTCTGTGGTAGAGAATCCCACAAGTTCACAATTCTCTGAGTGAAGAAGTTTCTCCTCATCTCAGTCCTAAATGGCTTAACCCTTATCCTTAGACTATGACCCCTGATTCTGGACTTCCCCAACATCAGGAACATTCTTCCTGCATCTAACCTGTCCAATCCTGTCAGAATTTTATATGTTTCTGTGAGATCCCCTCTCATTCTTCTAAATTCCAGTGAATATAAGCCTAATCGATCCAATCTTTCTTCATATGTCAGTCCTGCCATCCCGGGAATCATTCTGCTGAACCTTCGCTGCCCTCCCTCAATAGCAAGAATGTCCTTCCTCAGATTAGGAGACCAAAACTCCACACAATACTCAAGGTGTGGTCTCACCAAGGCCCTGTGCAACTGCAGTAAGACCTCCCTGCTCCTATACTCAAATCCTCTCGCTATGAAGGCCAGTATGCTATTTGCTTTCTTTACTGCCTGCTGTACCTGCATGCCTACCTTCAATGACTGATGTACCATGACACCCAAGTCTTGTTGCACCTCCCCTTTTACTAATCTGTCACCATTCAGATAATAATCTGCCTTCCTGTTTTTGCCACCAAAGTGGATAACCTCACATTTATCCACATTATACTGCATCTGCCAGGCATTTGCCCATTCACCTAACCTGTCCAAGTCCCCCTGCAGCCTCTTAGCATCCTCCTCGCAGCTCGCACTGGCACTCAGCTTAGTGTCATCTGCAAACTTGGAGATATTACATTCAATTCCTTCATCTAAATTATTACTGTATATTGTAAATAGCTGGGTTCCCAGCACTGAACCCTGGGACACCCCACTAGTCACTGCCTGCCATTCTGAAAAGGACTCATTTTTTCCCTCTCTTTGCTTCCTGTCTGCTAACCATTTCTCTATCCACGTCAATACATTACCCCCAATACCATGTGCCTTAATTTTGCACACTAATCTCTTGTATGGGACCTTGTCAAAAGCCTTTTGAAAGTCCAAATACACCACATCCACTGGTTCTCCCTTATCCACTCTACTATTTACATCCTCAAAAAATTCTAGAAGATTTGGTCAGTGATTGGAGCGTGTGCATATACAGCAGGAGCGGCGAGGTCGGGGCGAAGGAGTGAAGGAGGCGAGAAACTGTAGAAGCAAAGGAGCAGCGAGAGACTGTCGAGGGACATGATCGGGGCCCAGAGGTAGCATGATTTCAGGCCAGGAGCCCAGGGGCAGCACGGTCCAGCCACACTGCGATATGTGTGCGCGCTAGGTCCGTGCAGCAGAGCAGGTCTCCAGTCGTCTTGAGTAATCCTTGCCACTGGACCAAGACCGAGCTCTGTCAAGCCTCTGAGGTGCAACAGTCACCACACGTTAAAAAAATCCACGCACAGGCATCTTCCAACCTTCAGGATGTAGTTCAGGACCTGGAACTTTAGATCCTTCATTGGAACACCTGTGAACTTATCCTTTTTTGGCCTGGAAGCAAGTCATTCCCATTTCGAGGGACCGCCTATGATGATGATGAGGGGTTTTAGTGGAGATATTTTAGCACGGATCGTAAGCGTACATAGAAACATAGAAATTTACAGCATAGAAGGAGATCATTTCGGCCCATCGTGTCCGCGTCGGCTGACAAAGAGCCGCATGGCCTTTGGTCAGCAGCCCTAAAGGTTACATATAAACCTATGAACAATGACGGAAAAGCAAAGAGCATCCAGCCCAACCAGTCCACCACACACAACTGCGACACCCCTTATACTGAAACCTTCTACACTCCACCCCAACCGGAACCATGTAATCTCCTGGCAGAGGCAAAAACCAGCTAAAAACCCAGGCCAATTTAGGGAGAAAAAATCTTGGAAAATTCAGGCGATCGAAACTAGTCCAGGACATAACGCTGGCCGTATTCTATTCCCTGCAGTACTTACCATTATATCTGCGCTATCCAGCAAAAGGTCATCCAGTCTAATCCCAATTACCAGCTCTAGGTCCATAACCCTGCAGGTTACTGCACTTTAAGTGCCCATCCAACCATCTCTTAAATGTGGTGAGGATTTCTGCATCCACCACTCTTCCAGGCAACGCACAATTCCGTTGGACAGATTCAGTGGCGTACTTTTGAATCCAAGCAGGGTTGTTTTCGACGTGAGTACTTTGCGTTGGGGACCGTTTTCGATGGGCCAGGGTTGTGTGTTGTAATGTGTTTGTTTTACACCACCAGGGTGTGTTTTATTGGGTGCAGGTGTGTGCTTTAACTTGAATAAAAGCATTGTGATGGTTGAGACTGAAAGATCCGGCTGTAACTGTGTATTTCTGTTCACCACTGTAATTCCGGTGTTGTAAGGGGGGTGATTCGAAACCAGCAAGGGCAAAACCACTTACACTCCCCACCCCCCCTTCCCCACCTCTCTCCTCTCTCCCACTACCTCCGATGTTTTCTCTCCCATTTCTGGTTCCGGTTTCGGGTCTGGCTAGTCTGTGCATGCGCGAGAGGCGTCAGGGGGGCAGAGTCCAGAGGGCAGAAAATAAACAGTGCAACTATTCACTCTGTAAATTTATTGTATGCCTTTTTTTTATCATATTTTAATATTCTTTCCACTCATCCCAGAAGCTCCAGCTTAAGACACATCTTCTTTACTTCTTGTGGGAATATGTCTAGGTTTCCTAATGATTTCCTGTTTGAACAACCGCTATATCGATCTAACAGAAACTGTAGACCATCAAGTACTTTTAGTGTTTTTCTGCCCAGTTAATTAATGCAATAGTTCTGATATCTTTTGACTGTTAACGAAATCTCACAATTGTTCTCAATCTTATTAAAATCATTCAAGTTGTTTGCTAGATAACATGTTAGCACTAGTTTTGCTGGGAATCATACATTTTGAATAGTAAAATCACAGAACTGTATAGGAGTTGCATTCCCAGTGCTTAATATTTAAATTTTCCATTTGAAATGACATCTCATCTGTCACACAGAGCAGGACACAGTCAAACAAAAACAGAACAGGATCTGTCTTTGATCAGTTTAGAGTAAGTAGACGACTTAACGAAAAAGCACATGGAACTGGGGAAAGTTCCAAATCTTTTTCTTCCTTTCTGTATTTCTTACATTACTAGAACCGATTTTTGCGATAACCAATAGGCCCCGCCACAATCGCTGGTTATTGTAAGTGGTTTTGCCCTGCCCGTAGCGAACACACAAATCCCCTTACTACGAATTCTGGACGATAGGGATTACTGAGGACAGATTTGAACACGGACAGCGTTTTCGGGTTCATCCGTACAGTGTTTATTAAGGTTAACAAAAACCACCCCACTCGTATACAGTACAAGCGGTGTGTACACAACAGTACAGTTTACAACAGTACAACCCTGGCTTGTCCAACAAGCCCTGTCATGCTGACTTACCACGACCGTGAACTAAACTATCACCGGACCCTTCCAACAGTAAACACCCTCTGGTTTGGTAAGAACATACAGGCACCCACTTTCCCAGCTAAATGATCTTGTGGGGGTGTAGGCTTAGCAATGCTCACCAATGCCCTTGATCTTGCTTGCAGCTTCTTCCTGTATGTCTCGGCTACCTGGCTCCATACCGGCCTTGCGGTATGCGAGTCCCAGTCTGAGTCGAAGAGCGTCTCGGTTGGAAGAGCAAGGCTCAGCTCCTCTTGACGTTCCATTGTGGTGAGGGCAGGAGAGAGAGAGAGAGCTATCCAAAATGGCTCTCCGATATACCCCACCGAATACACAGACCGCTGTCTGTGTTTAAATGGACGCAGGGCCTCAGGGCATGGTTTCCAGGCTTCCTCTCAGGTTTGGATAGGTCATCCACTCAAGTCCTCTTCCCGCCTAATGGGGCCTGACCTCCATGGTAACAAAAGGTGCTTGAGCTTTGATGTCTTCTTGATATGTTTTTAATTGATAACAGGTTTTATAATAGACCACTTTCCATACCTCGGGAGCCTGTTATCAGCAAGGGCAGACATCGATGACGAGATTCAACACCGCCTCCAGTGTGCCAGCGCAGCCTTCGGCCGCCTGAGGAAAAGAGTGTTTGAAGACCAGGCCCTCAAAACTGCCACCAAGCTCATGGTCTACAAGGTTGTAGTACTACCCGCCCACCTGTATGGCTCAGAGACATGCACCATATACAGTAGACACCTCAAGTCACTGGAGAAATACCATCAATGATGTCTCCGCAAGAACCTGCAAATCCCCTGGGAGGACAGACACATCAACATTAGTGTCCTCGACTAGGCCAACATCCCCAGCATTGAAGCACTGACCACACTGGACCAGCTCCGCTGGGCGGGCCACATTGTTCGCATGCCTGACATAAGATTCCCAAAGCAAGCGCTCTACTCGGAACTCCTGCATGGCAAGCGAGCCCAAGGTGGGCAGAGCAAACGTTACAAGGACACCCTCGAAGCCTCCCTGATCAAGTGCAACATCCCCACTGACAACTGGGAGTCCCTGGGCAAAGACCACCCTAAGTGGAGGAAGTGCATCCGGGAGGGTGCTGAGCACCTCGAGTCTCATCGCTGAGAGCATGCAGAAACTATGTGCAGGCAACGGAAGGAGCGTGCGGCAAACCAGTCCTACCCATCCTTTCCTTTAATGACTGTTGGTGCCACCTGTGACAGAGACTGTAATTCCCGTATTGGACTGTTCAGTCACCTAAGAACTCATTTTAGTGTGGAAGCAAGTCTTCCTCGATTTTGAGGGACTGCCTATGATGATGATGCTATTTTTAATGTCCTTAATGGTCAGTACTGCCTATGATGATGATGATGATATTGGTCGGTGATGGCTTCGATCTTGTTTCGATCTCCCAGCCAATTTAACTTAACAAACTCATCTTTTCAGACGCATCAACATCATCATAGGCAGTCCCTCGGAATCGAGGAAGACTTGCTTCCACTCTAAAAATGGGTCCTTAGGTGGCTGAACAGTCCAATTCGAGAACCACAGTCCCTATCACAGGTAGGAAAGATAGTTGTTGAGGGAAAGGCGGGGTGGGACTAGTTTGCTGCACGCTCTTTCCGCTGCCTGTGCTTGATTTCTGCATGCTCTTGCGATGAGACTCGAGATGCTCAGCGTCCTCCCGGATGCACTTCCTCCACTTAGGATGGTCTTCGCCCAGGAACTCCCAGTTGTCAGTGGGGAGGTTGCACTTTATCAGGGACAGTGAGTCGCTAGCCGGATTATCCATGCCTTGGAAGTGGGCCTCTCGGGCCATTGTTCCCAAGGACAGTCCGTTACTATATGAATGCAACCTGCTTACGTCAGCCACCTTCAGCATGAGTGTTTTTCCATTGCTTCCCCCAAACAGCCTGTCCAGTTTTTAATGAGGCGATATTTAAAAATGAATGGGGTCTGCACCAACTGCTACAATGACAACAGCGATTACACTTAAAGTGCTTTACTGACAATGAAGTACTTTTGGAGACATCTGGTGGTCATGGAAAGTGCTTTATAAATGCAAGTTCTTATTATATCTCCTTTAGAAACAGGAAGGAAGGGAGATCATTTATATTGTACCTTTCACAACCGAAGGACGGACCTGTAATATGGCATTGTTATAAAGTTCAGTTGGTAACATGGTAACAAACTAGAAAAGATGTTGGAGCTTAAAAACATGGCTCTTTACAGCTGAGCAATTTTGAAACAGCTATATGCAGTTGCAAATAATTTTTAGGTCAGAGAAAACAGCCTGGGAACTTCCTGTACTTCACTATTGATAGAAAGTTACAACATTATAAATAAACCACATTTATATATTCTTATCTATGCTATTTTAAATGGGATAATTCTCTTGTTAAGTAGTAAAGAGAATAATTTAATACAAGCATGTTCTAATAACATCATCAACAGTAATTTGTACTATCTAACATTTATAGATGCTTCAGTATCTATACACGTGTAACTTCATCTTACATCCATGTCTGTCTTTATACCTGTCTGCCCTCCCACGTTCTACCCTACATAAACTTGAGGTCATCCAAAACTCGGCTGCCCATGTCCTTGTTGTGTATCTGTAAAGCATGCATTTCCCATGTTCCACCACCAGAAAGCGCATCCCCTGAAGTCCCAAGGGATCCCAGCATCCCTTGGGAGCACTGTATATAAACCGGCCAGTAAGGCCTGTTCCTCACTCTGGAGTGTCTTAATTAAGACTGAGGTCACTGTTACTTTAACCTCCCTGTGTGCAGTCTCATCTGTGTTAGGAACACAATAACTGGCGACGAGTATACGAATCCATGCAAAGATGCAGCAAACTGTGGGCATCCTGGAGAAGTTCTCGGAGGGTGAGGATTGAGAAGCCGATGTCGAATGGCTAGACCAGTACTTTGTAGCCAACGAGCTGGACGGAGAAGGAAGTGCTGCAAAAAGGAGAGCGGTCCTCCTCACTGTCTGCGGGGCACCGACCTACAGCCTCATGAAGAATCTTCTGGCTCCGGTGAAACCCACAGATAAGTTGTATGAAGAGCTGTGTACACTGGTTCGGGAGCATTTTAATCCGAGGGGTAGCGTGCTGATGACGAGGTATCGGTTCTATACGTGCTAGCGATCTGAAGGTCAAGAAGTGGCAAGCTATGTCGCCGAGCAAAGGCGAGTTGCAGGACAATGTGAGTTTGATGGCTACCTGGAGCAAATGCTCAGAGACTTTTTTGTACTGGGCATTGGCCACGAGACCATCCTACGAAAACTTTTGACTGCAGAGACACCAACGCTCAGTAAGGCCACTGCGATAGCACAGGCGTTTATGTCCAGCAGTGATAACACCAAACAAATCTCTCAGCACACAAGTGCTAGCAATGTTCATAAATTAATTGAAACTGTGTTTGCGAGCAGAAATGTAGAGGGCAGAAACCACGAGTCTGCAACTGCCAGCACGCCTCAGGTGACCCAGATGACTCAGAATCCGCAACAAAGGATGAATGCAAGGCAATTCACACCCTGTTGGCGTAGTGTCGCTTCCATTCAGCCTATTCATGCCGCTTCAAAGGGTATGTTTGCAAGAGCTGTGGAACAATGGGGCACCTCCAACGAGCTTGCAGACGAGCTGCAAGCTCTGCAAAACCTGCTAACCACCACGTGGCAGAGGAAGATCGGTCCAGAGTGGACCAAAGCAATTTTGAGCCTCAGAGAGAGGAGGCAGATGCTGAAGTACACAGGGTGCACACATTTTCGACAAAATGTCCACCTATAATGCTAAACGTAAAATTGAATGGCTTACCCGTAGCCATGGAACTGGACACTGGCGCTAGCCAATCCATCATGAGTATAAAGATGTTTGAAAGACTGTGGTGCAACAAGGCACTCAGACCAGCCCTGAGCTCCATCCACACGAAACTGAACGTATACCAAACAGCTTATCACTGTCCTGGGCAGCGCCATGGTCAAGGTCACCTATGAGGGCACGGTGCATGAACTGCCACTCTGGATTGTCCCGGGCGATGGCCCCACACTGCTTGGAAGGAGCTGGCTGGGCAAAATACGCTGGAACTGGGATGACATCCGAGCCCTATCACATGTCGATGAGGCCTCATGTACCCAGGTTCTTAATAAATTTCCTTCCCTTTTTGAGCCAGGCATTGGAAACTTTTCCAGGGCGAAGGTGCGGATCCACTTGGTCCCAGAGGCACGACCCATTCACCACAAGGCGCGAGCGGTACCTCACATGATGAGGGAGAGAGTGGAAATCAAGCTGCACAGGCTGCAACGTGAGGGCTACATCTCCCCAGTGGAATTCAATGAGTGAGCCAGCCCGATTGTTCCAGTACTCAAAAGTGATGACACAGTCAGGATTTGCGGCGATTATAAAGTAACTGTTAATCGTTTCTCGCTACAGGACAAATACCCGCTACTTAAGACAGACGACCTATTTGCGATGCTGGCAGGAAGCAAGACATTTACCAAGCTCGATCTGACTTCGGTCTACATGACGTAGGAGCTGGAGTAGTCTTTGAAGGGCCTCACCTGCATCAACACGCACAAGGAACTGTTCATCTACAACAGATGCCCGTTTGGAATTCGGTCGGCTGCAGCGATCTTCCAGAGAAACATGGAGAGCCTACTCAAGTCGGTACCACGCACGGTGGTTATTCAGGACGACATATTAGTCACGGGTCGGGACACCGTCGAGCACCTACAAAACCTGGAGGAGGTCCTCCAGCGACTGGATCGCGTAGGGCTGCGGCTGAAGAGGTGAAAATGCGTCTTCATGGCAACAGAAGTGGAGTTTTTGGGGAGAAAGATCGCGGCGGACAGCATTCGGCCCACAGACACCAAGACAGAAGATATCAGGAACATGCCCAGGCCACAGAACGTCGTTCCTGGGACTCCTCAACTATTTTGGTAACTTCCTACCGGGGTTAAGTACCCTCTTACAGCCCCTACATGTGTTATTGTGTAAAGGTGAGAACTGGGTATGGGGGAAAAAAACAAGTAATTGCTTTTGAGAAAGCCAGAAACATTTTATGCTCCAACAAGCTGCTTGTATTGTATAACCCGTGTAAAAGACTCATGCTAGCATGTGATGCATCGTCGTACGGAGTCGGGTGTGTATTACAAAAAGCTAACTTTGCGGGGAAGTTGCAACCTGTCGCCTATGCTTTCAGGAGCTTGTCTAAGGCCGAGAATATCTCTAGCATGATTGAGAAAGAGGCATTAGCGTGTGTGTTCGGGGTAAAGAAAATGCATCAACACCTGTTTGGCCTTAAATTTGAGCTGGAAACCGATTACAAGCCCCTCATATCCCTGTTCGCTGAAAACAAGGGGATAAATACTTATGCCTCAGCCCGCATACAAAGGTGGGCAATTGCGCTATCAGCGTATAACTATACCACCTGCCACAGGCCAGGCACCGAGAACTGTGCGGATGCTCTCAGTCGGCTACCATTGCCCACCACGGGGGTAGAGACAGCGCAGCCTGCAAACTTGTTGATGGTGGCGCAGCCCGCAGACTTGTTGATGGTCATGAAAGCGTTTGAAAATGATAAATCACCTGTCACGGCCTGCCAGATTAGGACTTGGACCAGTCAAGATCCTCTGCTGTCCCCAGTAAAAAAAACTGTGAACTGCATGGGAGCTGGGCCAGCAGCCCCGTTGAAATGCAACAGCTAATCAAGCTATCCCAGCGGCGAAAGGACGAGCTGTCCATTCAGGCAGACTGCCTGTTGTGGGGTAACCGTGTAGTGCTACCCAAAAAGGGCAGGGTGGCGTTCATCTCGGATCTCCATAGCACACACCAGCGTATAGTAATGATGAAAGCGATAGCCGGATCCCACGTGTGGTGGCCCAGTATCGACTCTGACTTAGAGTCCTGTGTACGGCAATGCAGCGTGTGTGCTTAGTTGAGCAACGCGCCCAGAGAGGCACCACTACATTTGTGGTCCTGGCCCTCCAGACAATGGCCGAGGATCCATGTCGACTGTGCGGGCCCGTTTCTCGGTGAAATGTTCCTGGTGGTGGTGGATGCTTTTTCAAAATGGATTGAATGTGAAATAATGCGGGAAGCACTGCCACCACCACCATTGAAAGCCTGAGGGCCATGTTTGCCACCCATGGCCTGCCTGACATACTGGTCAGTGACAACGGGCCATGTTTCACTAGTGCCGAATTTAAAGAATTCATGACCCGCAATGGGATCAAACATGTCACCTCGGCCCCATTTAAACCAGCCTCCAATGGACAGGCAGAGTGGGCAGTACAAACAATCAAACAGAGCCTTAAACGAGTCACTGAAGGCTCACTCCAAACCCGCCTGTCCCGAGTACTGCTCAGCTACCGCACGAGAACCCACTCGCTCACAAGGATGCCCCCGGCTGAGCTACTCATGAAAAGGACACTTAAAACCAGACTCTCGCTGGTTCACCCCAACCTGCATGATGAGGTAGAGAGCAGGCGGCAGCAACAAAATGTAAACGATGGTCGCGCCACTGCGTCACAGGAAATTGATCTGAATGACCCTGTATATGTGCTAAACTATGGACATGGTCCCAAGTGGATCGCGGGCACGGTGATAGCTAAAGAAGGGAGTAGGGTGTTTGTAGTCAAACTAGACAATGGACAAATTTGCAGAATGCACCTGGACCAAACGAGGCTGCGGTTCACAGACTGCCCTGAACAACCCACAGCAGACACCACCTTTTTCGAGCCCACAACACACACCCAAAGGATCAACGACACCACCCCGGACCAGGAAATTGAACCCATCATGCCCAACAGCCCAGCAAAGCCAAGCTCACCCAGCAGCTCTGCAGGGCCAACAACACGCCAGCCCAGCGAGGGCACAGCCAACACACCAGGGAAAGAAAGACTCTCGACCGCCTCACCTTGTAAATAGTTTTCACTTTGACTTTGCGGGGGAGTGCTGTTGTGTATCTGTAAAGCATGCACTCCCATATTCCGCCACCAGGGAGCACATCCCCTGAAGTCCCAAGGGATCCCAGCATCCCTTGGGAGCACTGTATATAAGCCGGCCCCTAAGGCCTATTATTCACTCTGGAGTGTCTTATTAAAGACTGAGGTCACTGTTACTTTAACCTCCCTGTGTGCAGTCTCATCTGTGTTAGGAACACAACAGTGCTAACTCGCATCAAGTCCGGCTCACCCATCACCCCTGTGCTTACTGACCTATATTGGCTCCCGGTTAAGCAACACCTCCATTTCAAAATTCTCATCCATATTTTCATATCCCTTCATGGCCTCACCCTCCCTATCTCTGTAATCTCCTCCAGCCGCACAACGCCCCTCAGATATCTGTGCTCCTCTAATTCTGCTCTCTTGAGCATCCCTGATTATATTCAGTCAACCATATACGCCCTAACTTCAGTTGCCGAGATCCTAAGCTCTGGAACTCTCTCCATGACCCTCTCTGCCTCTTTACCTCTTTCTTCCTTTCATCATCATAGGCAGTCCCTTGGAGTCGAGGAAGACTTGCTTCCACTCCTGAAGTGAGTTCTATTGTGTTCCTAACACAGATGAGACTGCACACAGGGAGGTAAAAGTAACAGTGACCTCAGTCTTTATTAAGACACTCCAGAGTGAGGAACAGGCCTTAGGCGCCAGCTTATATACAGTGCTCCCAAGGGATGCTGTGATCACCTGGAACTTCAGGGGATGCACTCCCTGGTGGCGGAACATGAGAGTCCATGCTTTACAGATACACAACATCACTCCCCCCCACAAATTCAAAGTGAAAACTATTTACAAGGTGAGGCAGTCGGGAGCCTTTCTTTCCCTGCTGGATCGCCTCGGTACAAATGTCTGTTCTGGTGTGTTGGCTATGCCTTCGCTGGGCTAGCGTGTTGTTGGCCCTGCTGGCCTTGCTGGGCTGTTGGGCATGATAGGTTCGATTTCCTGGTCCTGGGTGGTGTAGTTGATCCTTTGGGTGTGTGTTGTAGGCTCGAAAAAGGTGATGTCTGCTGTGGGTTGTTCACGGCAGTCTGTGAACCGCAGCCTCGTTTGGTCCAGGTGCTTTCTGCAAATTTGTCCATTGCCTAATTTGACTAAAAACACCCTACTCCCTTCTTTAGCTCTCACCGTGCCCGCGATCCACTTGGGACCATGTCCATAGTTTAGCACATATACAGAGTCATTCAGATCAATTTCCCATGACACAGAGGCGCGACCATCGTTTACATTTTGTTGCTGCCGCCTGCACTCGACCTGACCATGCAGGTTGGGGTGAACCAGCGAGAGTCTGGTTTTAAGTATCCTTTTCATGAGTAGCTCAGCCAGGGGCACCCCTGAGAACGAATGGGGTCTCATGCGGTAGCTGAGCAGTACTCGGGACAGGCGGGTTTGGAGTGAACCTTCTCTGACTATTTTAAGGCTCTGTTTGATTGTTTGTACTGCCCGCTCTGCCTGCCCATTGGAGGCTGGTTTAAACGGGGTCGAGGTGACATGTTTGATCCCATTGCGGGTCATGAATTCTTTAAATTCGGCACTGGTGAAACATGGCCAGTTGTCACTGACCAGTATGTCAGGCAGGCCATGGGTAGCAAACATGGCCCTCAGGCTTTCAATGGTAAGGCGGTGGCAGTGCTTCCCGACATTATTTCACATTCAATCCATTTTGAAAAAGCATCCACCACCACCAGGAACATTTTACCGAGAAACGGGTCCGCACAGTCGACATGGATCCTCGACCATGGTCTGGAGGGTCAGGACCACAAACTTAGTGGTGCCTCTCTGGGCGCGTTGCTCAACTGAGCACACATGTGGCATTGCCGTACACAGGACTCTAAGTCAGAGTCGATACTGGGCCACCACACGTGGGATCTTGCTTTCGCTTTCATCATTACTATACCCGGGTGTATGCTGTGGAGATCCGAGATGAACGCCTCCCTGCCCTTTTTGGGTAGCACTACGCGGTTACCCCACAACAGGCAGTCTGCCTGAATGGACAGCTCGTCCTTTCGCCGCTGGAACGGCTTTATTAGCTTTTGCATTTCAACGGGGATGCTGGCCCAGCTCCCATGCAGTACATAGTCTTTTACTAGGGACAGCAGAGGATCTTGGCTGGTCCAAGTCCTAATCTGGCAGTGCCGTGACAGGTTATTTATCATTTTCAAACGCTTACATGACCATCAACAAGTTTGCAGGCTGCGCCATTTTCACCCCCGTGGTGGGCAATGGTAGCCGACTGAGAGCATCCGCACAGTTCTCGGTGCCTGGCCTGTGGCGGATGGTATAGTTATACGCTGATAGCGCGAGTGCCCACCTTTGTATGCGGGCTGAGGCATTAATATTTATCCCCTTGTTTTCAGCGAACAGCGATATGAGGGACTTGTGATCGGTTACCAGCTCAAATTTGATGCCAAACAGGTACTGATGCATTTTCTTTACCCCGAACACACACACACTAATGCCTCTTTCTCAATCATGCTGTCGGCCCTCTCGGCCTTAGCCAAGCTCCTGGAGGCGTAGGCGACAGGTTGCAATTTCCGCACAACGTTAGCTTTTTGTAATAAACACCCGACTCCGTACGACGATGCTTCACATGCTAGCACAAGTCTTTTACACGGGTTATAAAATACAAGCAGCTTGCTGGAGCATAAAATGTTTCTGGCTTTCTCAAAAGCAATTACTTGGTTTTTTTCCCCATACCCAGTTCTCACCTTTTCGCAATAACACATGTAGGGGCTCTAAGAGGGTGCTTATCCCTGGTAGGCAGTTACCAAAATAGTTGAGGAGTCCCAGGAACGACCGCAGCTCTGTGATGTTCTGTGGCCTGGGCACGTTCCTGATAGCCTTTGTCTTGGCATCTGTGGACAGAATGTCGTCCGCCGCGATCTTTCTCCCCAAAAACTCCACTTCTGTTGTCGAACTCTTCAGCCGCAGCCCTACGCGGTCCAGTCGCTGGAGGACCTCCTCCAGGTTTTGTAGATGCTCGACAGTGTCCCGGCCCGTGACTAATATGTCATCCTGAAAAACCACCGTGCGTGGTACCGACTTGAGTAGGCTCTCCATGTTTCTCTGGCAGATCGTTGCAGCCGACCGAATTCCAAACGGGCATCTGTTGTAGATGAACTGTCCCTTGTGCGTGTAGATGCAGGTGAGGCCCTTCAAAGACTACTCCAGCTCCTGCCTCACGTAGGCCGAAGTCTGGTCGAGCTTGGTGCACATCTTGCCTCCTGTCAGCGTCGCAAATAGGTCTTCTGCCTTAGGTAGCGGGTATTGGTCCTGTCGCGAGAAACGATTAATAGTTACTTTATAATCTTGACCGTGCCATCGCTTTTGAGTATTGGAACAATCGGGCTGGCCCACTCACTGAATTCCACTGGGGAGATGATGCTCTCGTGTTGCAGCCTGTCCAGCTCGATTTCCACCATCTCCCTCATCATGTGAGGTACCGCACGCGCCTTGTGGTGAATGCGTCGTGCCTCTGGGACCAAGTGGATCCGCACCTTCGCCCCGGAAAAGTTTCCAATGCCTGGCTCAAAAAGGGAAGGAAATTTATTAAGAACCTGGGTACATGAGGCCTCATCGACATGTGATAGGGCTCGGATGTCATCCCAGTTCCAGCGTATTTTGCCCAGCCAGCTCCTTCCAAGCAGTGTGGGGCCATCGCCCGGGACAATCTAGAGTGGCAGTTCGTGCACCATGCCCTTGTAGGTGACCTTGACCATGGCGCTGCCCAGGAGAGTGATAAGCTGTTTGGTATACGTTCTCAGTTTTGTGTGGATGGGGCTCAGCGCTGGTCTGAGTGCCTTGTTGCACCACAGTCTCTCAAACATCTTTTTACTCATGATGGATTGGCTTGCGCCAGTGTCCAGTTCCATGGCTATGGGTAAGCCATTCAATTTTACATTTAGCACTATAGGTGGACATTTTGTCGAAAATGTGTGCACCCTGTGTACTTCAGCATCTGCCTCCTCTCTCTGAGGCTCGAAATTGCTTTGATCCACCATGGACCAATCTTCCTCTGCCATGTGGTGGTTAGCAGGTTTTGCAGAGCTTGCAGCTCGTTGGAGGTGCCCCATTGTTCCACAGCTCTTGCAAACATACCCTTTGAAGCGGCATGAATAGGCTGAATGGAAGCCTCCACAAAGCCAGCAAGGTGTGAATTGCCCTGCATTCATCCTTTGTTGTGGATACTGAGTCATCAGGGTCACCTGAGGCCTGCTGGCAGTTGTAGACTCGTGGTTTCTGCCCTGTACATTTCTGCTCGCAAACACAGTTTCAGTTAATTTATGAACATTGCTAGCACTTGTGTGCTGAGAGATTTGTTTGGTGTTATCACTGCTGTACATAAACGCCTGTGCTATCGCAATGGCCTCTAAGGGTCTCTGAGGATTGGTGTCTCTACAGTCAAAAGTTTTCGTAGGATGGTCTCGTGGCCAATGCCCAATACAAAAAAGTCTCTGAGCATTTGCTTCAGGTAGCCATCAAACTCACATTGTCCTGCAACTTGCCTTTGCTCGGCGACGTAGCTCGCCACTTCCTGACCTTCAGATCGCTGGCACGTGTAGAACCGATACCTTGCCATCAGCACGCTCTCCCTCGGGTTAAGATGCTCCCGAACCAGTGTACACAGCGCTTCATACGACTTATCTGTGGTTTTCACTGGAGCCAGAAGATTCTTCATGAGGCTGTAGGTCCATGCCCCGCAGACTGT
Organism: Pristiophorus japonicus; assembly: GCF_044704955.1. Lineage (NCBI taxonomy): Eukaryota > Metazoa > Chordata > Chondrichthyes > Pristiophoridae > Pristiophorus > Pristiophorus japonicus. The sequence continues at coordinate 500,484,196 of NC_091977.1, read as the reverse complement.
GAGGAGGACCGCTCTCCTTTTTGCAGCGCTTCCTTCTCCGTCCAGCTCGTTGGCTGCAAAGTACTGGTCTAGCTGTTCGACATAGGCTTCCCAGTCCTCACCCTCCGAGAACTTCTCCAGGATGCCCACAGTTTGCTGCATCTTTGCGTGGATTCGTATTCCCGACGCCAGTTATTGTGTTCCTAACACAGATGAGACTGCACACAGGGACGTTAAAGTAACAGTGACATCCGTCTATATTAAGACACTCCAGAGTGAGGAACAGGCCTTCGGGGCCGGCTTATACACAGTGCTCCCAAGGGATGTTGCGATCCCCTGGGACTTCAAGGGATATAATCCCTGGTGGCGGAACATGGGAGTGCATTCTTTACAGATACACAACAAGTTCTTTGGTTGAGGCGCTCTTAACAACCTCCCTATTGATCAAGGTTTTGGTCACCTGCCCTAATTTCTCCTTGTGTTGCTTAGTGTCAAATTTTGTTTGGTTATACTCCTGTGCAGCGCACTGGGACGTTTTACTACATTAAAGATGCTATATAAATACTAATTGTTGTTGTGTGTACATATCTGACTCTCGACCTCTAAAGCTATTATCTATAATTCAACGCAATGTCTATTCAACCTTACATTTATTGGTTTAGAAAGCATTTTTTTTTCTTCCTTCAGTTTTTCCTGCAACCATTTCTCAGACAAATGCTCAATGTACATGAACCGTAGTGCTAAATCCTTTTCAACCAAGCATGAGATGAACCAGCCGGGCCTGTCATGATATCAATGTCACTTGTCCCTCAGAGAGTTGAGAAATTGAGCCGTGAGTTGTTCTAGCAGGTTCCAGCAGTGTCAATGCAGCAGTGCGTCAGTTAGAACATAAGAACATAAGAAATAGGAACAGGAGTAGGCCATACAGCCCCTCGAGCCTGCTCCGCCATTCAATAAGATCATGGCTGATCTGATCATGAACTCAGCTCCACTTCCCCGCCTGCTCCCTATAACCCCTTAGCCCCTTATCGTTTAAGAAACTGACTAAATTTAAGACAGAAATAGACAATGTCCCAGCTTTCACAACTCTCAGGCAGCGAATTCCACAGATTTACAACCCTCTGAGAGAAGAAATTTCTCCTCATCTCTGTTTTAAATGGGCAGCCCCTTATTCTAAGATCATGCCCTCTTGTTCTAGTCTCCCCCATCAGTGGAAACATCCTCTCTGCATCCACCTTGTCAAGCCCCCTCATAATCTTATACGTTTCGATAAGATCATCTCTCATTCTTCTGAATTCCAATGAATAGAGGCCCAACCTACTCAACCTTTCCTCATAAGCCAACCCCCTCATCCCCGGAATCAACCTAGTGAACGTTCTCTGAACTGGCTCCAAAGCAAGTATATCCTTTTGTTAGTATGGAAACCAAAACTGCACGCAGTATTCCAGGCGTGGCCTCACCAATACGTTATATAGCTGTAGCAAGACTTACCTGATTTTATACTCCATCCCCTTTACAATAAAGGTCAAGATACCATTGGCCTTCCTGATCACTTGCTGTAACTGCATACTATCCTTTTGTGTTTCATGCACAAGTACCCGCAGGTCCCGCTGTACTGCGGCACTTTGCAATCTTTCACCATTTAAATAATAACTTGCTCTTTGATTTTTTTCTGCCAAAGTGCATGATCTCACAATTTCCGACAATATGCTCCATCTGCCAAATTTTTGCCCACACATTTAGCCTGTCTATGTCCTTTTGCAGATTTTTCGTGTCTCACTCCTCTTTGTGTGCTGTGAATGGTTAGTCTATGTAGAATTACTTGTAGTGTCAGCTGTGGCTCAGTGGATAGCACTCTTGTCTCTGAGTCAGAAGGTTGTGGGTTCAAATACCACTCCAAGGAACTTGAGCACAAAAAAAGTCTAGGCTGACACCTAGAGGGAGCACTGCACTGTCTGAGGATGAGATGTTAAACTGAGGCCTTGTCTGCATTCTCAAGTGGATGTAAAAGATCCCATTTCAAAGAAGAACTGTGGGGGTAATCACTGGTGTCCTGGCCAGTATTTATCCCACAATCAAAAAAACCTAGATTATCTGGTCATTATCACATTGCTGTTTATGGGAGGCAGCTTGTGTGCAAATTGGCTGCCATGTTTCCTACATTAGAGTGATTATACTCCAAAAGTACTTCATTGGCTGTAAAGTGCATTGAGATGTCCCATGGTTGTGAAAGGCGCTTTATAAATCTAAGTCTTTTTTATTTCAGAACGGGTTTATCCAGCAATCCATAGCCCCTCCTATTCTAAATAAGGAAATTACTGTGCTACAATTTGACTGAGAAAGAACAAGAAATGGAGCTTGTTAGTGTTAGTGTTTTATCAGAAGAATCACTCAACACTCAGAGTTGGTTCCAACGCCAATGCGGCCTTTATTAACGCCAGCGGGGAGGAAGCCTCAAGACTGGATCCAGGCACTTCACTCCGCAGAACAAAGGGCTTCATGGATCTTTATATGTTTTACAACAGTTTACTACAGTTACATCATATAGATTATAAATTCAATTAGACCAATAGATAGAGTTAGTTTCTAAACATAAAGTGGCTCATGTGTTGCTAAGAGATGTGTTGCTAAGAGATGTGTTGCTAAGGGGTGTGTTGCTAGGAATGACTCATGTAACATGAATCCAGGCCTCCCCTTATCTTACTGTCCTTGGGTGCTGTCTTTGGTAGCCTCCTTATCTTAATCCTGTTACAGAGTCATATTGTCCTTACTTCCACCAGAACATTTAGTCCTGAGGCTTAGCTGATTAGCTTGTTAGTCCTGTGTGTGGGAAACAACAATTATCAGTTTCCAGGAATGCAGTCTATGTCAGCTAACAGAAATCCCTTGAGGCTTCACTGGTAGCCATTTTATGATTCAAGTGACATATAGTTCTAACCTTATACTACAGGTGCCGTTGCCCTAGGGTGCCTAATGCCTACAACAATTCCCTCCTTTCGGTAAGGGGATTAGTCCTAGTCCGCCTTTAACCGACCGCCCTACACTTGTTAGTTTTATGTGCAAGGCCCGGTACTCCCTGCCTCAACATGCTGGCCAGTCACGCGGTTTCAGGAGTCCCAGTTGCTTAGATCAAATTGACAAAGCTCAAATCCTCCTTCCCCTTTACAAGGTAGGCTTGTTTAGTATTTGGGGACCGGTCATGGGTCCCTCTTCGTTGTTCATGGTGCCTACATGCAATTGTATCCCGACCAGTATGTGTGAAATTATTCTAATCCAAGGATGGATGTTCACATTTATTCCCCAGTCCCAGACCTTTCTACACCAACTCTGACTTTGTAAGTCTACATCGATATCTACATCAAGGGAAATCAGGGATAGTATTAAAGCCAAGGAAGTGGCATACAAATTGGCCAGAAATAGCAGCGAACCTGGGGACTGGGAGAAATTTAGAACTCAGCAGAGGAGGACAAAGGGTTTGATTAGGGCAGGGAAAATGGAGTATGAGAAGAAGCTTGCAGGGAACATTAAGATGGATTGCAAAACTTTCTATAGATATGTAAAGAGAAAAAGGTTAGTAAAGACAAATGTAGGTCCCCTGCAGTCAGAATCAGGGGAAGTCATAACGGGGAACAAAGAAATGGCAGACCAATTGAACAAGTACTTTGGTTCGGTATTCACGAAGGAGGACACAAACAACCTTCCAGTTATAAAAGGGGTCGGGGGGTCTAGTAAGGAGGAGGAACTGAGGGAAATCCTTATTAGCCGGGAAATTGTGTTGGAGAAATTGATGGGATTGAAGGCCGATAAATCCCCAGGACCTGATGGACTGCATCCCAGAGTACTTAAGGAGGTGGCCTTGGAAATAGCGGATGCATTGACAGTCATTTTCCAACATTCCATTGACTCTGGATCAGTTCCCATAGAGTGGAGGGTAGCCAATGTAACCCCACTTTTTAAAAAAGGAGGGAGAGAGATAACAGGGAATTATAGACCGGTCAGCCTGACATCGGTAGTGGGTAAAATGATGGAATCAATTATTAAGGATGTCATAGCAGTGCATTTGGAAAGAGGTGACATGATAGGTCCAAGTCAGCATGGATTTGTGAAAGGGAAATCATGCTTGACAAATCTTCTGGAATTTTTTGAGGATGTTTCCAGTAGAGTGGACAAGGGAGAACCAGTTGATGTGGTATATTTGGACTTTCAGAAGGCGTTCGACAAGGTCCCACACAAGAGATTGATGTGCAAAGTTAGAGCACATGGGATTGGGGGTAGTGTGCTGACATGGATTGAGAACTGGTTGTCAGACAGGAAGCAAAGAGTAGGAGTAAATGGGTACTTTTCAGAATGGCAGGCAGTGACTAGTGGGGTACAGCAAGGTTCTGTGCTGGGGCCCCAGTTGTTTACACTGTACATTAATGATTTAGATGAGGGGATTAAATGTAGTATCTCCAAATTTGCGGATGACACTAAGTTGGGTGGCAGTGTGAGCTGCGAGGAGGATGCTGTGAGGCTGCAGAGCGACTTGGATAGGTTAGGTGAGTGGGCAAATGCATGGCAGATGAAGTATAATGTGGATAAATGTGAGGTTATCCACTTTGGTGGTAAAAACAGAGAGACAGACTATTATCTGAATGGTGACAGATTAGGAAAAGGGGAGGTGCAAAGAGACCTGGGTGTCGTGGTACATCAGTCTTTGAAGGTTGGCATGCAGGTGCAGCAGGCGGTTAAGAAAGCAAATGGCATGTTGGCCTTCATAGCAAGGGGATTTGAGTACAGGGGCAGGGAGGTGTTGCTACAGTTGTACAGGACATTGGTGAGGCCACACCTGGAGTATTGTGTACAGTTTTGGTCTCCTAACCTGAGGAAGGACATTCTTGCTATTGTGAGAGTGCAGCGAAGGTTCACCAGACTGATTCCCGGGATGGCGGGACTGACCTATCAAGAAAGACTGGATCAACTGGGCTTGTATTCACTGGAGTTCAGAAGAATGAGAGGGGACCTCATAGAAACATTTAAAATTCTGACGGGGTTAGACAGGTTAGATGCAGGAAGAATGTTCCCAATGTTGGGGAAGTCCAGAACCAGAGGTCACAGTCTAAGGATAAGGGGTAAGCCATTTAGGACCGAGATGCGGAGGAACTTCTTCACTCAGAGAATGGTGAACCTGTGGAATTCTCTACCACAGAAAGTAGTTGAGGCCAATTCACTAAATATATTCAAAAAGGAGTTAGATGAGGTCCTTACTACTAGGGGGATCAAGGAGTATGGCGAGAAAGCAGGAATGGGGTCCTGAAGTTGAATGTTCAGCCATGAACTCATTGAACGGCGGTGCAGGCTAGAAGGGTCGAATGGCCTACTCCTGCACCTATTTCCTATTTTCTATGTTTCTTCTTCCAGTACTTTGATTTTAGTTTGCAGTTGGTGGTAGAGCTTTACGGATTGACCCACCCTGAGCCTCAACTCTCGTAATACTTCGGTTAGATGTGGGAGAGGGACCTGATCTGGCTCGTCATAATCCTGCAAATGATCATGGAGCTGATCGGTTACCTCAATAACTTCGGACTTCCGGCGCCTAACCTGGGTGATATGTGCTTGCCCGATTGTGACAGGTCGTAGTGGCGTAAAGCAAAAGTTTGGCTGTGGTATAGGGCACTGCAGGTCACTATACTGGTATGAACGCTCTGTGGTAGAGACGCAGTATCTTCCCTTCCCTCCGTAGCCTGCCCTCGTGATGTGTCTGTGTGCGGGCACTATTTCTAGTACGCACCAGTCGGTTCGGTTAAACCCGCACTCGTCTAGCTCACCTCGGCCTACTGGGTGAGGGCATACTGTGATCCCCCCCCTTTGCTTGCAATCTGTTAGGGAAATCCCAGTAAGTATGTTGTTTTGACGAATGGCGGAGGTGGTGGTCAGATAGTAGCGTATGGAGACATTTTCCCATATTACTCCGATATTCTCTAGTTGGTGCAGGGGGAACGGTCCTGAGTCCGGCGTTGCTATGGGGATCATCAGAACTATCCCTATCCCAGTATTCCTTCCCATTTGGCAGTCTGGAATTGCTGGGTATACTCGGGTCAGTCCCTTCAGAGTACAATTATCCAGTGTCCCCCTTTGGTTAACCAACTGAGCCAAATGTGAACTGTCTATCCAATCGGGTACTTCCCCGCTTTGGATCTGGTCGAGATTGTGGCGGATCTGTCCCACCATCCACAGACCATAAGCGTGACAGAGTTGCCCCTGTCTTTGCTTTCCCGTATCTTCTTTTTCTCTATCAATGAGATGATTGATGGTTTTGGCATGAGCTTCCAGGACTGAGATGCCATCCAACTGGATTTCGGCACCCTCCTTTCCTAGGTTGGCTTGGTCTTCCTGGTTTTTCTCCACCCTCTCTAATAACCCCTTCATCACCCCTCTAAGCTGTTCCACCCTCTCATTTAACCCTTGTATATCTATTGAGTTTATTACGGAGGTCCCTGTATTGAAAACGGTGGCAATATCATTAACTATTTCCCTCTTTATCCTGGGGGCTGACCCCTGTCCTCGGAATCTACTGGCACCCATTGCATCGGCAGCCTGCTGCATTACAACTTTACTTAATACATTGTACATCTTCCTTGACTGTTCTGTACAGTATTCCGACATCTGGATGCCTGAAATATTGATCAGGACAGGCACAATTTCATGTTTAACATTATCATACAATAATTCCCCTTCGTTGTACATTACAATCCCATTCTCTGGTCCCTTAGTAGTTATGGGACAAGGCAGTTCCTCGGGCAATGTAGTGGTTCTTATGGGGCGCGGTTTCGGAGGGGGTGAGAAGCATACATACAATGATATTGCAGCTGCCCCCACCTCTTCGTAGTACCCACACAGCCCCACTCCCTTTTTGCAGATGACTGATTGCTGGGACTGTCCCGGAGGCGCGCAAATTATGCCGAAAGTACATTCATCGGGCCCTTTGACATCCCTCCATTTAATGCAGCTGCTCCTTATACCCGTGGAGCACTGTACACATACCTGGTTCTTATTAGGATTTACTTGTAACCATGCATTAAAATAAGTCCTGTCCTTGCTCCAATCCTTGGCTGCTGGGATGCACATTCCATCCGTTAAATTAAACAAGACTCTATAGTTAATGTAGTTGTTTATTTCCTGAGTGCACTGCAATCCGTTGGTATCATCCAGTGTTTGCGTGGGTCTTGAGGTTCCCAGTATCATGAGTCCCTAGTGTCGAAGTCACCACTGCGGTCCCATCTTGGTGAGTATTTTATCTGAAAATTTTAAACAGATAGCCTGGTGGTCACCAGGTGTTAAGTTCTGGTCTACTTGTGTCACTATCACTCTGTGGAATCGAAGGTAAGGATTAGGTTAACCATGTTTTTTATAGTCGTACCATCTCTATCACTCCATGTCCCTGTCTGGGCTGCCGTCGGTTTTGCGTTTGAGCCTGCTGTGCTCGAGCCTGCACGATGACCCATCTAAATATTATCCAAACTCCAATCAACACCAATGCCACCATTATTCCTCCAAACATCGCTGTCTGCTTTACCGTTAGGTTGGGTTTGTGGACTACACCTACCCACCGTGGGGTACATTGGTTCTATTGCCATAGGTGATGGTGCTATGGCTGCGCACTGCACTATCCGTCTAGTCCCGTTTTTTTTTTTAAAAACCATCTCTTCCAGCCTGTTTATCTTAGCTTTTAACTCTTGACCAGCTAGTTCCGTTTTATTTTTATTCTGAATATCCCACCATTTCCTCTGTCTGTCAGGTGAGTCTTCTTTATTTTATTAAGAAATCCAAATTAATAATGTCCAGTATAAAACAGCTGTCAATGGAAAGGGTTAACTCCTTTACAGGTTTGTAAGAAAGCCTGATGTCATTACGTGACTTCACGTAAACATCCGAAAAAAAATGTTTTTTTAAAGTCTTTGTGCCTTCAAAACTTGCTTAGAAATTAGGAATCCGTTAAACAGCATAAATTAGTAAAGTGGTCATAATAAAACTCTTCTCATCAGGGAAGACGGCATTTTAGAGTAAACTCTAATGTTTTCTTAACTTCTAATTCAAGTACTTGCCAAATAATTTTTTTTTTTAAATTGATTTAAAACGAGACCACACATTTTTAATAGCAATTTTGTTTACTAAAATTCAATTTTAAAAAAAAATTTCTCTCTCAGCACAAAATCTAAACCTCTGTGCCAGTTCCATTTTGGAAATCTTTTCAAACTGCATTGAAACTTTCTCATAATTTAAAATTCGAATCCATGTAGTGTTTTTTACCTCTTCCAATTTTGTTTTTCTAATTAAACCAATATCTTTTTCACAGCAAACATCAACTAGTATTTAGTAAGTTATGTCTTTTTTCCATCACAAACACATTTGTTAATTTAAAATCATTTATTTACTTTCAAAGTGGTGTCTTTATCTTTTTCTTTTCTCCATAACTGGAATGGAGCCTAGCTTTGAGGGTTTGAGGGCTGCTTTTCATTATCTCAAAATGCTCAGTTTCAAAGTCGTTAAAATGTCTCTTCTAAACTGCTAAAGCTTGCTGTTTTTAACATTTTCCAAAAGTTCCTTTTACGCCTTCGCAGATAGCTCGCCACTCGCCCAGGAGTTTGACCTGATCAGATTTAATTTAATATTTTTTTTTGAATCCACCTCAGTATTTTCTGTGCCTTCTCTGAATATCTCAAAATCCCAATTCAAACTTTGTAATTTCAATCTTTATTGAAAACCTTTTTTTTTGTTTTGAGCTAGAAGCTTTCTTAAAAGGCATTCTTTATCTCATTCTGAGACTAAATTTATGTCTTTCAATCCAATGTAATCAATCATTGCATGTTTTCTTTCGACAAGTAAATTCTTTTTTTTTTTAACCACCGGAACCATGTATTTTTTATCTTTTGCTCAACAAACCTATCCTTTGTACATTTCCTAGCTCCATAACTTATCATCCGAATAAATCCACACCTGCGTTTCTAACTTAAAATGTCTTAAAACTTCCCACATACAGGACAACACTACAAAGGGTTAGCTAAAATAAACAGACACTTGCATTCCTCTTCCAACCAGGCTTTCAGAAACATGACAACATAAAAATTCATTCCGCAGTCACAAAATCACACAGGGACTCTCACTCAATGACCAGACATTTACAACAGTCTCTCTTCTTTCCTATTAATTGTTTTGGCCGGCTCCATTTTTGGATCCATGACCTTTCAGGGAATTCGTAGTTTTATCTAAATAATTCCTCACATAACTTTTGTAGTGGACTACCGGTATTGGTTTTTCCGTTCCTTCACCCACCATTCCCGTTGGGCTCCTGAGGATCCCACCCTGCTCTAATCATTTTCTCGATTAGTTTCTTTTGCTTTTCCGCCAGATGGCGGGTAAGGGACCCTTCTGATTCCCACTCGAGTTTACTACTTTATCTAGCCATTCCTGGGTAGGACTAGAACCATTAGGAATCTACTCTCAGAGGTTTGCCTTTTACCTCTCACAATTTGTAGTAGACCGTCTCTGGGCTGCTGTCAGGTCACAAGTCTGCTGTTACACAAACTTATACAATTCTTAAAACGCGTTTAAGCAATTCCCGCAGTGCTCTACGTATCCTTAACGACTACCTACCACCGCTCTGCCCATTGGTCCGACCCTGTTCACAGGTTTGGATTCCGTTAGCCGCTGTACACCGCTTGGTTCTCCCCCGGGGTATATTTCAAATCACACTACTGGGTCCGGAAGATGTCTTTCAGTATCACGATCCCACGGTCTAAGTGTGTTCCCTACACCTACTTGGTTCCTGGCCGTCACGTGGGACAAAAGTCCTCTTAATTCAGGCTCAGGCTAGGTGTTTGAGATATTAGACCATCTCCTCGTGTCGATCAACCTTCTTCCACCTTCCGCACACTTTATAATTAAAAATTGTTTTTTATACTCACCCGGGTTTTTCCAAGGGCATCCAGCGACTCCGGGAAATCCTGCCGACTACGCCACTGTTAGTGTTAGTGTTTTATCAGAAGAATCACTCAACACTCAGAGTCGGTTCCAACGCCAATGCGGCCTTTATTAATGCCAGCGGGGAGGAAGCCTCAGGACTGGATCCAGGCACTTCACTCCGCAGAACAAAGGGCTTCATGGATCTTTATATGTTTTACAACAGTTTACTACAGTTACATCATATAGATTATAAATTCAATTAGACCAATAGATAGAGTTAGTTTCTAAACATAAAGTGGCTCATGTGTTGCTAAGAGATGTGTGGCTGAGAGATGTGTTGCTAAGGGGTGTGTTGCTAGGAACGACTCATGTAACATGAATCCAGGCCCCCCTTATCTTACTGTCCTTGGGTGCTGTCTTTGGTAGCCTCCTTATCTTAATCCTGTTACAGAGTCGTATTGTCCTTACTTCCACCAGAACATTTAGTCCTGAGGCTTGGCTGATTAGCTTGTTAGTCCTGTGTGTGGGAAACAACAATTATCAGTTTCCAGGAATGCAGTCTATGTCAGCTAACAGAAACCCCTTGAGGCTTCACTGGTAGCCATTTTATGATTCAAGTTACATAGAGTTCTAACCTTACACTACAGGTGCCGTTGCCCTAGGGTGCCTAATGCCTACAACAGAGCTATAACTGATGTCTTAAAACTCCATAAGTGAGGAAAGTTAATTCAGCGAATCTTAAGGCATATATTATTTAAATCTATCAAATTGGATGTCTAATTGAATAACTACATTTCAAACATCTACCTCGTTTTTGGCCACTATGGTTTTCATGGAAAATGAATATTATTCAAACTAGAGGCTTACTTAATTTATTAATGGAATCCTTACGACACCCCATAATACTCCCCGTGACCATATATGATGCTTCTCTTTTTGCAGAGGACTTTTTTATCATCTTCCAAATGCAGGTAGTAGTGTTCATCATCATAGGCAGTCCCTCGGAGTTGAGGATGACTTGCTTCCACACTAAAAATGAGTTCTCAAGTGACTTAAGAGTCCAATGTGGGACCTACAATCTCTGTCACAGGTGGGGCAGACAGTGGTTGAAGGAACGGGTGGGTGGGGTGCCTGGATTGCTGCATGCTCCTTCCGCTGTCAACTCTTGGCTTCAGCTTGCTCTTGGCAAAGAGACTCGAGGTGTTCAGATTCTTCCCGGATGCTTTTCCTCCACTTTGAGTGGTCTTGGGCCAGGGATTCCCAGTTTTCGGTGGGGATGTTACATTTTTTCAAGGAGGCTTTGAGGGTGCCCTTGAAGTGTTTCCTCTGCCCACCTGGGGTCTGCTTGCCATGTCGGAGCTCTGAGTAGAGTGCTTGTTTTGGGATTCTCGTGTCAGGCATGCGGACGAAGTGGCCCGTCCAGTGGAGCTGATCGATTGTGGTCAGTGCTTCGATACTGGGGATATTGGCCTGAGCGAGGCCAATGGATTTGCAGGATCTTGCGGGGCAGCGTTGGTGGTAATTCTCCAGTCTTTTGAGGTGCTTGCTGTACATATTCCATGTCTCTGAGTCATATAGGAGGATGGGTATCACCACTGCTCTGTAGACCATGAGCTTGGTGCCGGGTTTGAGGTTCTGGTCTTCAAACACTCTTTTCCTCAGGTGACCGAAGGCTGCACTGACACACTGAAGGCGGTGTTGGACCTCGTTGTCGATGTCTGCCCTTGTTGACAGTAGGCTCCCAAGGTATGGAAAATGGTCCACGTTGTCCCAGGCTTCGTCGTGAATTTTGATAAATGGGGGGCAGTGCTGTGTGGCAGGGGCAGGTTGGTAGAGGACATTTGTCTTACGGAGTTTAGTTTAAGGCCCATGCTCTCGTATGCCTCGGTGAAGATGTTGATGATGGCTTGGAGTTTGGCCTCCGAGTGTACGCAGACGCAAGCATCGTCTGTATACTGTAGTTCGATGACGGAGGATGGGACGGCCTTGGATCTGGCCTGGAGGCGGCGGAGGTTGAACAACTTCCCATTTGTCCTGTAATTTAGCTCCACTCCAGTGGGGAGCTCGCTGAGGCTGAAATGGAGCAAAGAAGTTACATTATAAATGCTAAGTTTCCCTAAAGCTTACTGGAAGCTTTGAGTTAGCTGGACCAACAGTTGGAGAACTACAATTGGTCCTAGTTTACCTGAGCTAGGGAAGGAGAGAATCAACAAAGGTTCTGGGGGAGAAATTGGGTGCATTTGCACCTCCCGTTAACGCCCTCCGGGGATCGGGACGCCATTACCATGCTCATCACCCCGTCAGTGCCCAGGCACCTAAATGAGATAGATTCAGAACAGATCCAGCAGCTCAAAACTGGGCATCAATTAGGCGCAGTGGGCCATCAGCAGCAGCAGAATTTTACTCCATCACAATCTTTAACCTCATAGCCCGGTATATCCCTCACTCTACCATTACCATCAAGCCAGGGGACTAATCCTGCTTCAATGAAGAATGCAGAAGAGCATGCCAGGAGCAGCTCTTTTAGGCGTACCTAAAAATGAGATTCCAATCTGGGGAAGCTGCAACACAAGACTACATGCATGCTAAAAAGTGGAAGCAGCATGCTATAGACAAGGCTAAGCTATCCCACAACCAACAGATCAGATTAAAGCTCTGTAGTCCTACCACATCGAATCGTAAATGGTGGTGGACCATTAAACTAATGGGTGTAGGAGGCTCCATGAATATACCCATCCTCAATTATGGCGGAGCCCAGCACGTGACTGCAAAAGGCAAGGCTGAAGCGTTGACAGCCATCTTCAGCCCGAAGTGCTGAGTGGATGATCCATATCAGCCTCCTCCTGAGGTTCGCACCATCACAGAAGCCAATCTTCAGCCAATTTGATTCACTCCACCTGATATCAAGAAAAGGCTGAGTGCACCGGATACAGCAAAGGCTATGGGCCCCCGGTGTCGTGCTAAAGACTTGTGCTCTAGAACTAGCCGCGCCTTTAGCCAAGCTGTTCCAGTACAGCTACAACAATGGCATCTATGCAATAATTTGGAAAACTGCCTATGTCCCGTCCACAAAAAGCAGGACAAATCCAATCCGGCTAATTGCCGCCCCATCAGTCTACTCTTAATCATCAGCAAAGCGATGGAAGATGTCGTCGACAGTGCTATCATGCGTCACTTACTCACCAATAACCTGCTCACCGAGGCCCAGTTTGGATTTCGCTAGGACCACTCAGTGCCAGACTTCATTACAGCCTTGGTCCAAACATGGACAAAAGAGTTGAATTCCAGAGATGAGAGTGACTGCCCTTGACATCAAGGTAGCATTTGACTGAGTGTGGCATCAAGGAGCCCTAGTAAAACTGAAGTCAGTGAGAATTAAGGGGAAAACTATCCACTGGCTGGAGTAAAACTAACACAAAGGAAGATGATTGTGGTGGTTGGAGGTAAATCATCTCAGCCCCAGAACATCGCTGCAGGACTTCCTCTGGGCAGTGTCCTAGGTCCAACCATCTTCAACTGCTTCATCAATGATCTTCCCTCCATCATAAGGTCAGAAGTGGGAATCTTCGTTGATGACTGCACAGTGTTCAGTGCCATTTGCAACTCCTCAAATAGTGCAGCAATCCATGCACGCATGCAAAAAGACCTGGATGACATTCAGGCTTGGGCTGATAAGTGGAAAGTAACATTCGCGCCGCGCAAGTGCCAGGTAATGTTCATTTCCAACAAGCAAGAATCTAACCATCTCCCCTTGACGTTCAACAGCATTACCATCACCGAATCCCCCACCATGAACATCCTGGGAGTCACCATTGACCAAAAACTTAACCGACAAGCCACATAAACACTGTGGCAACAAGAGCAGGTCAGAAGCTGGGTATTGTGCGGCGGGTGTCTCACCTAATTCCCCAAAGCCTTTCCATCTACAAGGTACAAGTCAGGACTGTGATAGAATACTCTTCACTTGCCTGGATGAGTGCAGCTTCAAAAAATTCAAGAAGTTTCACACCATCCAGGACAAAGCAGCCCACTTGATTGGCACCTCATCCACCACCTTAAACATTCACTCACTCCACCACCAGCACACTGTGCCTGCAATGTGTACCATCTACAAGTTGCACTGCAGCCAAGACTTCTTCAACAGCATCTTCCAAACCTGTGATTTCCTGACTTGCAAATATAACCACTGTTACTTCATCATCACTATGTCAAAACGCTGGAACTCCCTAACAGCAGGAGTACCATCACTATATGGACTGCAGCAGTTCAAGAAGGCAGCTCACTACCACCTTCTCAAGGGTAATTAGGGATGGGCAATAAAGGTTGGCCTCGCTAGCGATGCACACGCCCCAGGAATGAATTTTTAAAAATTGCAGCATTTAATGTACAAATTGCATTCAGTGCAACTCGAGTTTCTGCGATCTTTTGTGCAAGATTACGCAGATTGATATTGTGATTTAAAATGCTTATTTTTTGTGAAAAACCAAAGTTACCACATTTAAATACATTAAGGAATATTTTAAAAGCAAAATGGTTCAGAAACATAGAAACATAGAAAATAGGTGCAGGAGTATGCCATTCGGCCCTTCGAATCTGCACCACCATTCAATAAGATCATGGCTGATCATTCACCTCAGTACCCCTTTCCTGCTTTCTCTCCATAGCCCTTGATCCCTTTAGCCGTAAGGGCCATATCTAACTCCCTCTTGAATATATCCAATGAAGTGGCACCAACAACTCTCTGCGGTAGAGAATTCCACAGGTTAACAACTCTCTGAGTGAAGAAGTTTCTCCCCATCTCAGTCCTAAATGGCTTACCCCTTATCCTTAGTCTATGTCCCCTGGTTCTGGACTTCCCCAACATCGGGAACATTCTTCCTGCATCTAATCTGTCCAGTCCCGTCAGAATTTTATATGTTTCTATGAGATCCCCTCTCGTCCTTCTAAACACCAGTGAATACAGGGCCAGTCGATCCAGTCTCTCCTCACATGTCAGTCCTGCCATCCCGGAAATCAGTCTGGTGAACCTTCACTGCACTCCCACAATAGCAAGAACGTCTTTCCTCAGATTAGGAGACCAAAACTGAACACAATATTCCAGGTGAGGCCTCACCAAGGCCCTGTACAAGTGCAGTAAGATCTCCCTGCTCCTATACTCAAATCACCTAGCTATGAAGGCCAATATACCATTTGCATTCTTCGCCGCCTGCTGTACCTGCATGCCAACTTTCAATGACTGATGTACCATGACACCCAGCTCTCATTGCACCTCCCCTTTTCCTAATCTGCCATTCAGATAATATTCTGCCTTCGTGTTTTTGCCACCAAAGTGGATAACCTCACATTTATCCACATTATACTGCATCTGCCATGCATTTGCCCACTCACCTAACCTGTCCAAGTCACCCTGCAACCTCTTAGCGTCCTCCTCACAGCTCACACCACCACCCAGTGTCAAACTTGGAGATATTACATTCAATTCCTTCATCTACATCATTAATGTATATTGTAAATAGCTGGGGTCACAGCACTGAGCCCTGCGGCACCCCACTTGTCACTGCCTGCCATTCTGAAAAGGACTCATTTATCCCGACTCTCTGCTTCCTGTCTGCCAACCAGTTCTCTAACCACGTCAGTACATTACCCCCAATACCATGTGCTTTGATTTTGTACACCAATCCCTAGTGTGGGACCTTGTCAAAAGCCTTTTGAGAGTCCAAATACACCGCATCCACTGGTTCTCCCTTGCCCAATCTACTAGTTACATCCTCAAAAAATTCTAGAGGATTTGTCAAGCATGATTTCCCTTTCATAAATCCATGCTGACATGGACCGATCCTGTCACTGCTTTCCTAATGCGCTGCTATTTCATCTTTAATAATTGATTCCAACATTTTCCCCATTACTGATGTCAAGCTAACCAGTCTATAATCCTGGTTTTCTCTCTCCCTCCTTTTTAAAAAGTGGTGTTACATTAGTTACCCTCCAGTCTATAGGAACTGATCTGGAGTCGATAGAGTGTTGGAAAATGATCACCAATGCATCCACTATTTCTCGGGCCACTTCCTTAAATACTCTGGGATACAGACTATCAGGCCCTGGGGATTTATCGGCCTTCAATCCCATCAATTTCCCTAACACAATTTCCTGCCTAATAAGGAGTTCCTTCAGTTCCTCCTTCTCACTAGACCCTTGGTCCCCTCGTATTTGCGGAAGATTATTTGTGTCTTCCTTTGTGAAGACAGAACCAAAATATTTGTTCAACTGGTCTGCCATTTCTTTATTCCCCATTATAAATTCACCTGAATCTGACTGCAAGGAATCTACGTTTGTCTTCACTAATCTTTTTCTCTTCACATATCTATAGAAGATTTTGCAGTCAGTTTTTATGTTCCCAGCAAGCTTCCTCTCATATTCTATTTTTCCCATCCTAATTAAACCCTTTCTCCTCCTCTGCTGAATTCTAAATTTCTGCCAGTCTTCAGGTTTGCTGCTTTTTCTCGCCAATTTATATGCCTCTTTCTTGGATTTAACACTATCCTTAATTTCCCTTGTTAGCCACGGTTGAGCCACCTTCCCCGTTTTATTTTTACTCCAGACAGGGATGTACAATTGTTGAAGTTCATCCATGTGATCTTTAAATGTTTGCCATTGCCTATCCACCATAGAACATATAATAATTAGGAACAGGAGTAGGCCATCTAGCCCCTCGAGCCTGCTCCACCATTCAAAAAGATCATGGCTTATCTAGCCGTGGACTCAGCTCCACTTACCCGCCCGTTCCCCATAACCCTTAATTCCCTTATTGGTTAAAAATCTATCTATCTGTGATTTGAATACATTCAATGAGCTAGCCTCAACTGCTTCCTTAGGCAGAGAATTCCACAGATTCACAACCCTCTGGGAGAAGAAATTCCTTCTCAACTCGGTTTTAAATTGGCTCCCCCGTATTTTGAGGCTGTGCCCCCTAGTTCTAGTCTCCCTGACCAGTGGAAACAACCTCTCTGCCTCGATCTGGTCTATCCCTTTCATTATTTTAAATGTTTCTATAAGATCACCCCTCATCCTTCTGAATTCCAACGAGTAAAGACCCAGTCTACTCAAAATAAGGTAACCCCGTCATCTCCAGAATCAGCCTAGTGAATCGTCTCTGTACCCCCTCCAAAGCTAGTATATCCTTCCTTAAGTAAGGTGACCAAAACTGCATGCAGTACTCAACCCTTTATGTATCATTCGCCAGCCTTTTCTAGCCAATTCACGTCTCATACCATCAAAGTTACCTTTCCTTAAGTTCAGGATCCTCTTCTCTGAATTAACTGTGTCACTCTCCATCTTAATAAAGAATTCTACCATATTATGGTCACTCTTCCCCAATGGGCCTCGCACAACAAGATTGCTAATTCGTCCTTTCTCATTACATGTCACCCAGTCTAGGATGGCCAGCCCTCTAGTTGGTTCCTCGATATATTCGTCTGGAAAACCATCCCTAATACACTCCAGGAAATCCTCCTCCACCGTTTTGCTACCAATTTGGTTAGTCCAATCTATATGTAGATTAAAGTCGCCCATGATAACTGCTGTACCTTTATTGCACGTATCCCTAATTTCTTGTTTGATGCTGTCCCCAACCTCACTACTACTGTTTGGTGGTCTGTACACAACTCCCACTAGCATTTTCTGCCCTTTGGTAGTATGGGAAGACATGAATTGATGATGACCAACTGGGGGGCTGTGAAACGGATGCTTGGTTGCTGTTCCACCAGGTTCACGTGGGTTCACTGGTGGAACCCACGTGAACCTTACAAAAATGAGGGCATCCCTGTCAGCAATGTGTGCCACTGGTGGTGCATTGCCCGCATCACTTTCTGCTTCCTCCTCCTCCTCCCCTCCTCCCCGAAATCCTCCAAAGAGGCCAGGAGGATGAGGTGGTTAAGAAGGCGTACAGAATGCTTGCCTTTATTGGGCGAGGCATAGAATATAAGAACAGGGAGGTTATGCTTAAATTGTATAATAATTTGGTTAGGCCTCAGATCGAGTACTGCGTGCAGTTCTGGTCACCGTATTATAGGAAGGACGTGATTGCACTAGAGAGGATACAGAGGAGATTTACTAGGATGCTGCCTGGAATGGAGAATCTTAGTTATGAGGACAGATTGGATAGGCTGGATTTTTTTCTCATTGGAACAGAGGAGGTTGAGAGGAGACCTCATTGAGGTGTACAAAATATTGAGGGGCCTGGACATCCATTGGTAGAAGGTTCTATTACAATGGTGCATAGTTTTAAGGTGGTTGGTGGAAGGTTTAGAGGGGATTTGAGGGGTGGGGGGCTTCTTCTTTACGCAGAGAGTTGTGGGGATCTGAAACTTGTTGCCTGGTAGAGTGGTGGATGCAGAAACCCTCACCACTTTTAAGAGATGATTGGATGAGCACGTACGGACCCAGAGCTGGTAATTGGGATTAGACTGGATGACCTTTTGTTGGACGGCGCAGATATAATGGTAAGTACTGCAGGGAATCTAATTCTGGACTAGTTTTGATCGCCTGGATGGTTTGGAGAGGAATTTTCCCAGGTTTTTTCTCCAAAATTGTCCTGGGTTTTTATCTGGTTTTTGCCTCTCTCAGAAAATCACATGGCTCCAGTTGGGGTGGAGTGTAGAATGTTTTAGTATAAGGGGTGTCGCAGTTGTGTGAGGCGGACTGGTTGGGCTGGGTGATCTTTGCCTTTCCGTCATTGTTCATAGGTTTATATGTAACCTTTAGAACTGCTGACCAAGGGCCATGAAGCTCTTTGTCGGCCAGCATGGACACGATGGGCCGAAATGGACTCCTTCTGCGCTGTAAATTTCTATGTTTCTATGTTTCTAAGAGGCTCTGTGCTCTGTGCCTTGTACCTCCTGCAGGTCCAAACCTTGCTGCTGTTCAATGTTGTGCAGAGCGTAACAAACCACGACC
Source organism: Pristiophorus japonicus (assembly GCF_044704955.1). Classification (NCBI taxonomy): domain Eukaryota; kingdom Metazoa; phylum Chordata; class Chondrichthyes; family Pristiophoridae; genus Pristiophorus; species Pristiophorus japonicus. The sequence goes on along the minus strand of NC_091977.1, from coordinate 500,465,323 downwards.
ATTCTGGAGACCCTGGCTGGTGCATACTGTAGGGCGCCTCGAGATCTGTCCAGGCATCTGAAGCGCATCTTCAGCGTGCAGATGTCTTGTTTGATTACACATCTGGTGGTGATATGGCATTCATTGTATCGCTCCTGGGCCTCATTCCTTGGGTTTCTGAGAGGTGCCAGCAGCCAGCCGGTAACTCTGCTTCGAGGTGCAGAAAGATCAGGGAGGGTGGATTGCTGCAGGACGAAAGCATCGTGGCAGCTGCCTGAGAACCTTGTGCACACCTGCACATCTTTTTGTGGTTGCACACCAGCTGCACATTGATGGAGTGGACGCCCTTGTGGTTAATAAATGCTCCTGGGAGATCTGGGGGAGCCTTCATTGTCACGTGTGCAGTCGATGATGCTCTGCACCTGTGGGAAGCCAGCCAGAGCTGCAAACCCGAGCACCCGCTCATTCTGACTAGTGTCATCACAGGCAAAGTGTACATAATTGGCGGCCCTGGCAAATAAGCCATCGGTCACATGTCTCACTGACTGTGAGATCCTGTACATGTCTCCGGCAGATTCCTGAAAGTATCCAGAGGCAAAGAAGTTGAGGGCGGTGGTGACTTTGACAGCTTCTGGTAAAGCCTGGACACCAGGTCCAGTTGGCAGCAGGTCTTGTTCCAGCAGCTTGCAAATGTCAGTCATCACATGACACGACACCTGAGTGTCCTGAGACGCTGATGTTCAGACGTGTCAAGGAAGCTTATCCTCTGCCTGTAGATACATGTGTGCCAGGTATGGCCACTTGCAAGCTGCATCTCTCTGCTGCTCCCCTCTCTCCTGTGGGGCTTCAGGTCTGTGAGCAGCAGTCTGTTGCTGGGTCTGCTGCTGCTGGTGCTGTTGTTAGTCACCTTCGTCCTCATCAGCCAGAAGTTTAAATTCAGCCCATAGTAACAGTTTTACACAATGTGAAGGAAGTTCGTAGATCATGCCCAGAAATTAAGCTGTAAAGCTAGAGCAGGGCAGTGCTTAGTTCCCCGAGGCAGATACTTATAGTAAAGCTGCACTAAGCACATTGAACAACCAAAACAGGCTTCACAGCTCACTGCTGGGAATGCACTGCCCTAAAACTTCTTCAAGTGAGGAATTCATGAAGGCTTATACCCATCATTATTTTGACCACACCCCCACATAGAATGGCCTTCCTGTGCTCCCTGCTGACAACCTACACCCGAGACAACCCATAGTGCCACATTGCTGACAGTAATCCAGGAACTATCGTGGGGTTCTTCAGGCACTTTATTAAGCACAAACATTGCAATGAATTTGGAAATCTAACTACCATGCTTTTCTCGGGAGCGCTTTCCTACCACTGAAACAGTTGGTTATTTAAAGTGCTTAGTGCGTTTACAGTGAAACTCCAACCTACAGTCAATAATTATAATATATGTGCACAAAGTGGTATAAGTAACTAACACAGGCTTTGACACTCAGTCCTGGGAAAGAACATAGAAACAGAGAAAATAGGTGCAGGAGTAGGCCATTCGGCCCTTCGAGCCTGCACCGCCATTCAATAAGATCATGACTGATCATTCCCTCAGTATCCCTTTCCTGCTTTCTCTCCATACCCCTTGATCTCCTTAGCCATAAAGGCCATATCTAACTCCTTCTTGAATATATCCAATGAACTGGCATCAACAACTCTCTGCGGCAGGGAATTCCACAGGTTAACAGCTCTCTGAGTGAAGAAGTTTCTCCTCATCTCAGTCCTAAATGGCCTACCCCTTATCCTAAGACTATGTCCCCTGGTTCTGGACCTCCCCAACATCGGGAATATTCTTCCCGCATCGAACCTGTCCAGTCCCGTCAGAATCTTACACGTTTCTATGAGATCCCTCTCATCCTTCTAAACTCCAGCGAATAAAGGCCCAGATGATGCAGTCCAGCCATCCCTGGAATTAGTCTGGTGAAACTTCACTGCATTCCCTCAATAGCAAGAATGTCCTTCCTCAGATTAGGAGACCAAAACTGAACACAATATTCCTATTGTGAATGAACCTAGTAAATGAACCTAGTAAAACATCTGGGGATTCATGATTTATGTTAAAATATTATTTTTTAATTATTTATTTTTGAAAACATTTAGGGCTAAAAATTAGTTTGCTTAGCGCCAACCGTTAGTGCCCGAGAGGGTCGCTAATGGGCCGCGCTGGCAGTGCCTCTCGCGACCTTCAGTGGCGGTTTACCGGCGGCTCTAAGATTTAGCAGTGTGCACTCTAGCACCACCCACTTGGTGATGTCAGTGAGTCTGCAACGCTCCCTGAGTGCCGCGGTCACAAAATTGAATACTTTCACTTGCCGCAGTGCCTAACCCGAATTCCGACAGGGAAAGCAGGCGTCCCGAAGAAGCTGCCGGGGCGATATTTCCACAGGTGAGCAGGTGGGTGGTTAAAATGGAATGTATTTGTACTAATGTATCTCTCTTAGGTGTTCAACACTGTTGCTAATCTCCCTTGCATTTTCTTTCAGTTTTCGGGTGGTCCATCTGACCTCCCCTTTAGGCGCTAGGATGCAGAACGTCAGCAGCGCTCCCGCGATAGCGTCCCAAGAATCAGGGTTAGTGCCAACACTTCCCTTAGTGCTCCACTCCCCTCTTGGGGCACTAAAAACCAATATCCCGGTTGGAGGCCGTAAATGTCACCCAGCTCTAAAATTAGTGACCAGGCAGTGTCACGGCCTCAAACTGATGATAATTAATTCGTAACCCTTAGGGTTGAATTTTCAGGTTTGGGCAAAAATGGTAGCGATACATGAAAATTACCGTTTTTGCCACGTTATCAATTTTAAGCCGAACTGTTGGCCTTTGGGGTCTGTCGGCAAGGGAGGCGTTGCACAAGCATTTGTGGCACAAAACGCGATCCTCACCATCTTTATTGCGGGGTCGTTTGCTCTGCAAGAGAGGCCTTGGGGGCGGTGGGGGGGTGGGGGAAATTAAAAAAAACATTCAAACAACATTACCAAGACCCTTAGCTACCAAATCACTGAAAAAAAATGTAAAAATAAAAATTTTAACTGACCTTTTTTGCAGGTTTTCTAACTTACCGCTGCTGGCACGGCTGCACCGACAGGTTTTACCTGTCACTATTCTGGGCGCGGCATACGGCTCGGGAGAGTGCCGAAACTCGGACAGTAACGCAATCCGTGTCGTTACATGTCGGCACACCTCTCCCTGGCGGTACATCGCCACCACAGAGAATGAGCCAAGGATCCCGCCCGGGTTTTGCGACTGGGGTTTTGCCGCGGAGGGTCAAAACGCGGCGAAAACCTGATCGCATACCCCTCGAAAATCCGACCCCTTGTATCAAATACCTTAAATGTCTAAGCCCTGGTACTGGTGCTGGTTAATCGTTCAGAGTGAATGCCAGAGACTAGGATGGAAAGGGTTAATCAGGATGGTAGGTCTGATTAATTCTCACAAAAGACCCGTTAGTGTTGTAACTGTGAGAACAGCAGCTTCACAGAGTCACTGACACTCCCCGGAGGCAGTGCCTCAGCAATCCTACTGATCTGTTGGAGGACAGATTGCTGGATTGCTGTGACACCCTGCAAGCCCCTTTAAACACTGGTAAACACAGCCACGATGGCAGCAAGCTGAGCTTGCACAACAGGAGTCTGAGCTTCCACTGCAGCACCCAGACGTTGGGTGATTTCTGCTGCTATGGAAGCCGAGATCTTCGGCCATCAGACACTGCATCCTGGTTTGGTCCACAAGTGTATTAATGGAGTTGGCCATCACTTCCAACCTGGAAAGGACGAGATCCAAGCTCTGTGCCAAGTTGGAGCTGGACTCCTCCATTGACATTGTACGCGGATTTTCTGGCAGGTCTGCCAATGCGCCAAGCATTTCATTGTGCATACCCATCGACCTTCCTCTGTAGCCTGCCTTATCGAAGTGTTCATCTGAGTCCTCTGCAACAGAACTCATGTGTGACCTCGTCCGGCGGGGAACTGGCACCATTGCTTCCCTTGCCCTTGCCCTGGCTGTAGCCCACTCATGCCTCGTGTTTCACCATGTGCAGATCCCATGTCTAAGCTATCCTCTAAAGTACACAGAGTACCAGTATCTGAGCTGTTGACTGCGAGTGTGGTTCTGCATCTTCAACATCACTGCCTTCTTTCTCTTCCAGTTCTTGCTCTGCCACCACTGCCTGGCCATGTCGCAGTTTGGGGTATCTGAAAGGAGAAAGGCAGAAGGGTAGGGTTGTGGTGAAGGTAGTGGGGTGAAGCAAGAGGTGCATGCTTACACCGTCTGCAGCTTGTAAATCAGAAGAGATTATGGGATGAGGGGAAAGTGGGATGTGAGAAGGAGGATTAGGTATGAGGGTACCGTCATCTTGTATTGGTTCAGACCTGCTGCTGGCTATGGGCTCAATGATGGCTGCTCCAATTATGACTAGTGCTGTCTTCTCCATGGGAATCAGTTCATGCAGGCTTGTCTGTACCTGTACGTGTAGCCCCTGCTGGCTCCAGTTATGCACCATCTTGTCCTGCAAGACAGAGTAAAGTGTGTCAGTGAGTGTAGTGCAATGTGTTTGGATAATGTGCCTGTCACGGTTGAATAGCTGACAGTGTGTGCAAGTTGTGAGATGTGAGTGTGAGGCTTGCAGCTGCAGTAAAGCTGAGGTGAAGCTATGAAGGTGAGGTTTGAGCCCTGTTTGATAAAGATTGTTGGTAGGTGAGTGATGGGGGTGTGGTGCATTGAGCAGTGTGTGAGGCTAGTGGCGTAGACGGTGGGATATGGCACTTGATGATGCATTCACTCACCTAGAACACTCGCGTGAGATCATTAAACAGTTCGCGGCACTGGATTCAGATCCTTGGGACAACACTCGTCGCAATCCTCCAATCCTCCTTAGACACAGGGCTGGTGCCACAAGACTGGAGAATTGCAAATGTCACACCCTTGTTCAAAAAAGGGTGTAAGGATAAACCCAGGGTAAATTACAGGAAGTCAGTTTAACCTCAGAAGTCGGGAAGCTTTTAGAAATGGTAATCCGGGACAAAACAGTCACTTGGTTAAGTGTGGATTAATTAAGGAAAGCCAGCATGTTATTGTTAAAGACAAATTGTGTTTAACTAACTTGATTGAGTTTTTTGATGAGGTAACAAAGATGAGGGTAATGCAGTTGATATGGTGTACATGGACTTCCAAAAGGTGTTTGATAAAATGCCAGCAAAGTTGAAGCCCATGGAATAAAAGGGACAGTGGCAGCATGGATACGAATTTGGCTAAGTGACAGGAAACAGAGAGTAGTGGTGAACGGTTGTTTTTCAGACTGGAGGAAGGTATACAGTGGTGTTCCCCAGGGGTCAGTACTAGGACCACTGCTTTTCTTGATGTATATTAATGACTTGGGTGTACAGAGCACATTTTCAAAATTTGAAGATGGCACAAAACTTGGAAGTATAGTAAAGACTGAGAAAGATAATGATAGAACAAGAGGACATAGACAGGCTGGTGAAATGGGCGGACACGTGGCAGATGAAATTTAACACAGAAAAGTAATAAGTGATACATTTTGGTAGGAAGAACGAGGAGAGGCAATATAAACTAAAGGGTACAATCCTAAAGGGGATGGATGAACAGAGAGACCTGAGGGTATATGTGCACAAATCATTGAAGGTGGCAGGGCAGGTTGAGAAAGTTGTTAAAAAAGCAAATGGAATCCTGGGCTTCATAAATAGAGACATAGAGCACAAAAGCAAGGAAGTTATGATGAACCTTTATAAAACACTGGTTTGGCCTCAACTGGAATATTGTGTCCAATTCTGGGCACCGCACTTTAGGAAGGATGTGAAAGCCTTAGAGAGGGTTCAGAAAAGATTTCCAAGAATGGTTACATGGATAGACTGGAGAAGTTGTAATTGTTCTCCTTAGAGCAGAGAAGGTTGAGAGGAGATTTGATAGAGGTGTTCAAAATCATGAGGGGTCTGGACAGAGTAGATAGAGAGAAACTGTTCCCATTGGCCGAAAGATCGAAAACCAGAAGTCACAGATTTAAGGCGACATGAGGAAAAACTTTTTTACGCAGCGAATGGTTAGGATCTGGAATGCACTGCTTGAAAGGATGGTGGAGGCAGACTCAATCATGGCTTTCAAAAGGGAATTGGATAAATACCTGTGGGAAAACATTTTGCAGGGTTACGGGGAAAGAGCAAAGAAGCGAGATTAGCTGAAGTGCTCTTGCAGAGAGCCGCATAGGCTCGACGGGCCAAATGGCCTCCTTCTGGGCGATAACCAATCCGTGATTCTATGATTCTATGATTTAGTGACGGCTTGAGTGATCTTCTCCCACGGCCTTCTGGTGACCAGCCTTGAAGACCTCCTGCCCCCTGTAGTTAGAAGACCTCAAGACATTTTTGTACCACCAGGACCAAGCCCTCCAGTGCCGCATCCGAAAATCTCCTTGCCCTTTCTCTTGGCTGTTGGGCCATGGCTCTGTTCACAATGACAATGAGGTGCTTCTGCAACAAATCACCTCCTCTTTAACTAATGCAGAAAGCCTAGGCCAAAATGTTTTTGCCAGTGGACTGCATTTGATATTGGAGCCCTAATTCAGCCCTAATTCACTCAGCAGTGCGATTAGCACTGAGATCAGCACTACAATCATTATAATGAGCAGGCAGCTCGAATTTTGCATGCCATCTGCACCACTTTGAGCGGACATGGGCATATCGTGCTGCATGATGCCTGCGCCCACTTTCGGGCCTTATCCAATTTCTAGGCCTTTCCTAAAATACTGTTTTAGGACATATCTGGACATTTTAGGGCACTTTTAAATGAATTCTCTTACAGTGCACAATACACACAATTCGTAATGGGCTAACAGCTGTTGAAAACACTTTGACCAGAATTTTCTGAGGGGTCAGCGGGCTGGAAGGGTGGCGGGTCAGGTGGGAAATTAGATTTTCTTTGACAGCAGGTTGGGATCCTCGCTGCCTTTCCCAATGTCAGGGCTGAGTAGACCCAACGGGCAGCGGCGGGCGACCCAATTAAACTCATTACCATCTAGCTGACAGATCATTAGCAGGTATTTTTAACTTACCTCTTCACTGGCTGGAGTCTTACCTAGCACAAAGGAAGATGGTTGTGGTTGTTGGAGTGGATTTTCGGACATAGCAAAGCATGATGGGGTAAGCCAACTATTTGCCTTTTCACTAAATGAACTTTGTACCAAGATTGAACTCTGCAGCAACAAGTGACTCATGGCCAGGTGCAGGCCACTGTTTCATAGAAAGCTTTGCAACAGAACAACTAACCACAAAAGAAGATACAGAGGAAGGGCCCCCAAACTCGCGCCATGCGATCAAGTTTCACTAGGACTAAAAAGTTGTGCAACAATATGATTGGTTGTATGTAAATGAATTGCGTTGCCATATGGATTGATTGGTTGTATGTAAATGAATTGCGTTGCCATATGGATTGATTGGTTGTATGTAAATGAATTTAAATGATTGTGTTCTGCCCTCTGTAAACTGCTTATAACCCCGCGGCACCAGGCACTCGGGGAGAAGGTGCTTCGCAGATCGCGGGATCTCAACTCTTCTCCCAGAGCTCTGTTAGCAATAAAGTTGTCTCTCTTACCTTACCAGAGTCTATGTGAATTTATTTTCACTAACATGGTGGTTGGAGGTCAATCATCATAGCCCCAGGACATCGCTGCAGGAGTTCCTCAGGGCAGTGTCCTAAGCCCATCCATCTTCAGCAGCTTCATCAATGACCTTCCCTCCATCATAGTGTCAGCAGTAGGGATGTTCACTGATGATTGCACAGTGTTCAGTGCTATTAGCAACTCCTCAGATAATGAAGCAGTCCATGTTCGCATGTAGCAAGAGCTGCATGGCATTCAGGCTTGGGATGATAAGTGGCAAGTAACATTTGCACCGAACAATTGCCAGGCAATGAGTATCTCCAACAGGGGAGAATCTAACCACTGCCCCTTGACATTCAAACGGCATACCAACAAGAGCAGGTCAGAGGCTGGATATCCTACGGCGAGTGTCTCACCTCTTGACTCCACCAGCTACAAGGCTGAAGTCAGGATTGTGATGGAATACTCTCCACTTGCCTGGATGAGTGCAGCTCCAACAACACTCAAGAAGCTTGACACCATCCAGGACAAAGCAGCCCGCTTGAATGACACCCCATCCACTACCTTAAACCTTCATTCCCGGCATACCATGGTTACAGTATGTACCATTTATAAGATGCACTGCAGCAATTCACCGAGACTTCTTCGGCTGCACCTCCCAACCCCACTGTTAAGTCCTGACTCTAATGTACTGACTTACATGAGACACATGCTGAAGTCAAGGTCACTCAGGACCTGCACCTTTAATTCCAGCTCTCCAGTGCTGCACTTGCCTGAGACCTCCCGTTATATACCTCAGTGGGACAGGTATGGAGTGTCTCCTGCAAGTGCACCCCTGGTGGTAAGGTATGCTTATTGTTACAGGTCATATCTAGTTACAGTCATGTATAGCATGGTAAGATACAGTTATATACAGTAATGTGAGATACATGATATCACCCTCCTCCAAGGTCTTATTGCCTTTATAGATTCAGTCTCTCAGGTGGTCTGCGCTCTCGCATGGAGCGGCTTAGTTGTGGTTCAGTTGTTTGCCTTGGTGCCTGTTTATCGTTCGGTGTGATTGCTGGTATCTCACCTGGGCTGTCTGTTTCGTTCAGTGTGATTGCTGGTATCTCGCCTGGGCTGTCTGTTGAGACTGCCCTTTCCTTTGGTTGTTCCACCTATCTGTCCACCAGGTGTGGTGTGAGTTCCACATTGTAGTCTGCCTCTGGTTCTTCAGTTTTATCAGTGAATCTACTTTTTACTTGGTCTCCATGCCTGCGGCAGATTTGTCCATTGTCCATTTGTACAACCAGTAGCCTGTTTCCCTCTTTGTCTGTTACTGTCCCTGCAAGCCATTTGGGACCCCGGCCATAGTTTAGCACAAACACTTTGTCCCTTATCTCATTCCATCTCCCCCTCGAATTTCGGTCATGGTACTCAGTTAGCTTTTGAGGCTTAGCCTCAACAATTTCATACATGTCTGGGAGGATTAACGAGAGCCTGGTCTTTAAGGTTCGTTTCATCAATAGTTGCGCGGGGGAACCCCAGTCAACGAATGCGGACGAGATCTGTATGTCAGCAGCAGTCGCGACAGGCGGCTCAGCAGCGTGGGACCTTGGATTCTGAGCATGCCTTGTTTAATGATCTGCACTGCTCGCTCCGCCTGGCCATTGAAGGTCGGCTTGAAAGGTGCCGTCTTAACGTGATTTATACCGTGGTCAACTATAAAATCGTGAAATTCTGCGCTGGTGAAGCACGGACCATTATCACTGACCAATACATCAGGAATGCCATGCATTGCAAACATGGTTCTAAGGCTCTCCACAGTAGTGGAGGTGGTGCTCGAGTTTAAAATGGTGCATTCGATCCATTTTGAAAATGCACCAACGACTACGAGAAACAATTTGCCCATGAATGGGCCCGCATAGTCTACATGCACCAGCAACCACGGTTTGGTGGGCCAGGGCCAGGGGCTTAGGGGGGCCTTCCTGGGGGCATTACTGAGTTGGGCACAAATGGTGCACCGGCGGACGCAGAGCTCCAAGTCCGCGTCAATGCCAGGCCACCAGACATGAGATCTGGCTATGGCCTTCATGAGGATGATCCCCGGGTGCTCGCGATGGAGCTCCCGGACAACCGCCTCCCTGTCTTGTAAGGGCATAACTACTCAGCTGCCCCACATCAGGCAGTCTGCCTGTAGTGAGAGTTCATGCATGCATGGAAGGGTTTGACCTCCTCGGGGCAGGTATCGCAAGCCTCTGCCCAGTCACCGGTTAAAACGCATCTTTTAACTAGAGATAACGTGGGGTCGCTGGTCGTCCAGGCTCTGATTTGGCGAGCTGTCATGGGCGAGACTGTGGATTCAAAGGCACTGATTGCCATGACCATCTCACAGTCCTGTTCGTCGGACCCTTCTGTGGTCGCCAGGGGTAGCCTGCTAAGCGTGTCGTCCCGTTGTCTATGCCTGGTCTGCACCTTATCATGTAGTCGCAAGCCGCCAGCATGAATGCCCACCGCTGAATGCGCGCCGAGGCGTTGGCGTTGATTGCCTTGCACTCGGATAGTAGGGGTTTGTGGTCGGTTTCTAATGCAAACTTGGCCCAGAAAAGGCATTGGTTCATCTTTTTGACACCGTACACGCACGCGAGCGCCTCCTTCTCAACCATACCGTACCCGTGCTCCACCCGCGAAAGTGACCTGGAGGCATAAGCAACGGGCTGCAATTTACCCGCATCATTGATGTGCTGTAAAATGCACCCGACCCCGTACGCTGACGCATCACACGTAAGGACTAACTTTTTACCTGGGTCAAAAAAGGCTAAAACATTCTTGGAACATAGAAGGTTGCGTGCCTTATTGAAGGCGCTTTCTTGGGCGTCCCCCCAAAACCAATCGCACCCCTTTCTGAGTAGCACGTGGAGAGGCTCCAGCAGTGTGCTCAAGTTCTGCATAAAGTTCCCAAAGTAATTGAGTAGCCCGAGTAAGGCGCACAGTACCAAGACATTCCGGGGCCTGGGTGCCAGGCGAATCGCTTCGGTTTTGGATTCGGTTGGGCGGATTCCATCAGCGGCAATCCTTCTGCCCAAAAATTCAACCTCAGGCGCGAGAAACAGACACTTGGATTTCTTAACTCTTAGGCCGACCCGATCCAATCGACTTAGTACTTCCTTAAGATTGCGGAGATGAGAGTCGGTGTCCCTGCCCGTGATGAGTATGTCATCTTGAAACACAACCGTCCCCGGGATGGACTTGAGCAGACTCTCCATGTTGCGCTCGAATATAGCAGCTGCCGACATGATGCCTAATTGGCATCGATTGTACACAAAAAGGCCTTGATGTGTGTTGATGGTGGTGAGTAGCTTGGACTCTTCGGTCAGTTCTTGCGTCATATACGCAGATGTGAGGTCAAGTTTCGAGAGAAGTTTTTCTCCAGCCAACATGGCAAATAGGTCCTCCGCTCTGGGCAGCGAGTATTGGTCCTGTAGGGAGACTCTGTTTATGGTAGACTTGTAATCCTCACAGATTCGCACGGATCCATCAGGCTTCATGACGGGGACGATGGGGCTTGCCCAGTCGCTGAATTCCATGGGAGAAATTATGCCTTCCCGCAGAAGCCGGTCCAGTTTGTTTTCAATCTTTACCCTCATCACATAAGGCACAGCTCTAGCCTTGTGATGGACCGGTCTGGCATTCTGTGTGATGTAGATTCTAACTTTAGCCCCTTTGAAGGTGCCCACACCTGGCTGAAAGAGATGTTCAAAACGGCTTAGAACTGTTGAGCAGGAGGTCCGTTCCTCTGATGACATGGCGTGAACATCATCCCATTTCCAATTAAATTCTGCTAGCCAGCTTCTCCCCAACAGGGCTGGGAGATCCCCGGGGACAATCCACAGGGAAAGTCGGTGCACCATCCCTTTGTGTGTGACTGAGAGCATTGCCCTGCCAAGGACTGGGACGATTTCTTTAGTATAGGTCCTTAGTTTGGTGTCGATCTTTGTGAGTTTTGGTCTGTTGCTTTTGTGTGGTCACAGCTGTTCAAATTGTTGAACGCTTAGGAGGGATTGACTGGCCCCCCGTGTCCAGTTCCATGTTGACGGGTATCCCGTTGAGTAGAACCCTCATCATAATTGGAGGCATCTTGGTGTAAGAACAGTGGACATTGATTGTGTTAACCCGCTGTACCTCGGCATCCCGTGCACTGTTCCAACCATCTTATGGTCTGCTTTCCGACCCTTCCGATTCGTATACCAGCCGAGCTGCTATTTTTCTGCACATGCGAGCCAGATGCCCTGTGTAGTTGCAATTTCTGCAAACGGCATGCTGAAATCGACACACCCTGGTTGAGTGCCTTCCCCCACATCTCCATCACAGACTGTTTCCATTGTTTCCGAAGGATGAGCTGTGTCTGGCTGATCTCCCTTGAGCATCTCTCAATCTGTGGGTTGATGAGGTGTGATCGACTGTTCATGTGGCCCTTGATTTTGATGGCTTCTGGCACCACTGTCTGCTGTTGAAGGCCTGCTCTCCTGCCTTTGTCTGTGTGTGGGGTAGCGGTTTGTTTCACAATGTGAACCCCTTGTTCCGATGCCTCGTTGGTTGTCATGCCCGAAGTATAGATCAGCCTCGTTTCTTCTTCGCCTGCCAAGAACATCTGTGTGACCAGTGCTGCTGTCTCTAGAGTCAAGTTCTTAGTCTCTATAAGCTTTTGGAATATGCCTGCATGACCTATTCCTTCAATAAAAAAGTCTCTCAGTACTTCTCTCCTTAGTTCATCGGGGAACTCACATGAACTCGCCAGCTTCCGAAGTTCCGCCACGAAGTCGGGTATGCTTTGGCCCACACAGCGATTGTAGTTGTATGAACCTGTGTCTGGCCATGTGTAGGCTGCTCGCTGGCTTCAGGTGGTCTCTCACCAGTGTGCTCAACTCCTCAAACAACTTGCTTGCTGGTTTCTCGGGTGCCAGCAGGTCTTTCATGAAAGCATATGTCTTCGAGCCACAGCTGGTCAAGAGATGTGCTCTTCTCTGGTCTGCCTTATCATCGCCCAGCCAGTCTTTGGTCAAAAAGCTTTGCTGGAGCCTTTCTATAAAGTCATCCCAATTGTCTCCAGCATTGTATTTCTCATCTGAGCTGTTGGTAGCCATTCTGTGGATTCTGTGATCCCGTAACTCGTCGCCACTGTTAAGTCCTGACTCTAATGTACTGACTTACACGAGACACATGCTGAAGTCAAGGTCACTCAGGACCTGCACCTTTAATTCCAGCTCTCCAGTGCTGCACTTGCCTGAGACCTCCCTTTATATACCTCAGTGGGACAGGTATGGAGTGTCTCCTGCAAGTGCACCCCTGGTGGTAAGGTATGCTTATTGTTACAGGTCATATCCAGTTACAGTCATGTATAGCATGGTAAGATACAGTTATATACAGTAATGTGAGATACATGACACCCACGATCTCTACCACCTAGAAGGACAAGGGCAGCAGGCGCATGGGAACACCACAACCTCCACATTCCCCTCCGAGTCACACATCATCCTGGCTTGGCCTTCATCGTCGCTGCATCTAAATCCGAGAACTCCCTCCCTAATTGCACTGTGGGAGTACTTTCATCACATGGACTGCAGCGATTCAAGAAGGCGGCTCACCACCACCTTCTCAAGGGCAATTAAGGATGGGATATAAATGCTGGCCTTGCCAGTGACACCCTCATCCCAGGAGCAAATAAAGAAACAGAACACTGACAGCACAAATGTTAAAAGAATGTTGGCCATGGTCCCTTTAAGGAAACCAGCTGATGATGCGGCATGAATGACATCACCAGACCCACTTCCTCTAATTGGACCGGCAAATGCACTGGGTGGACTTAAAAAGCTCAGTCAATGTAAAACCATTTTCCACCACTGGATGGAGCCAGCAGCGGGGTCGGGACCTGCCACCACTGTTGCCCGCTCCAGACACGGCGAAGATTGGAATCTCCAGCTCTTTCTGCTTGAAGTCCTTATGAAACTTATGTACTTTGAACAGACGATACAGTTCAGAAGGACACAGAGGAAGCTGCTATCTCATGTGCTACGTAGAATTCTAATGCAAATCTGAGTGCAGCTGCTCATTTCACGGAATATTGAAACTACCTCTTGTTGTGTCACAATAGCTTCTTTCAATCAACACACGGCGAAGAATGATTAAAAAAATGATTAAGAAAGGGAAGATAGACTATGAAAGTAAACTTGCACAAAATATAAAAACAGATGCCGAGAGTTTCTATAGTTATATAAAGAAGAAAAGAGTAGCTAAAGTAAAAGTTGGTCCATTAGAGGACCAGGATGGTATGTTGCCTCCCTGGTGCAAGGGTCAAGGATGTCTCGGAGCGGGTGCAGGACATTCTGAAAAGGGAGGGTGAACAGCCAGTTGTCGTGATGCACATTGGTACCAACGATATAGGTAAAAAAAGGGATGAGGTCCTACGAGATGAATTTAAGGAGCGAGGAGCTAAATTAAAACGTAGGACCTCAAAAGTAGTAATCTCGGGATTGCTACCAGTGCCACGTGCTAGTCAGAGTAGGAATTGCAGGATAGCTCAGCTGAATACGTGGCTTGAGCAATGGTGCAGCAGGGAGGGATTCAAATTCCTGGGGCATTGGAACCGGTTCTGGGGGAGGTGGGACCAATACAAACCGGACGGTCTGCACCTGGGCAGGACCGGAATCAATGTCCTCGGGGAAGTGTTTGCTAGTGCTGTTGGGGAGGAGTTAAACTAATATGGCAGAGGGATGGGAACGAATGCAGGGAGACAGAGGGAAACAAAAAGGAGACAAAAGCAAAAGACAGAAAGGAGGTGAGTAAAAGTGGAGGGCAGAGAAACCCAAGGCAAAAAACAAAAAGGGCCATTGAATATAAAGGGGCTGCAGGAGGGGTCAAAACTAAAAATCATGGTTTAAAAACTAGGATTAAAACACTCTACCTAAATGCATGCAGCATTCAAAATAAAGTAAATGAGTTGACGGCACAAATCATTACAAATGGGTATGATTTGGTGGCCATTACAGAAACATGGTTGCAGGGTGGCCAAGACTGGGAAATAAACATACAGGGGTATCTGATGATTCGGAAAGATAGACAAGAAGGGAAAGGAGGTGGGGTAGCTCTGTTAATAAAGAATGATATCAGGGCAGATGTGAGAGACGATATTGGCTCAAATTAACAAAATGTTGAATCATTGTGGGTGGAGATTAGAGATAGTAAGGGGAAAAAGTCACTGGTGGGCGTAGTTTATAGGCCCCCAAATAATAACTTCACGGTGGGGCGGGCAATAATCAAGGGAATAATGGAGGCATGTGAAAAAGGAACGGCAGTAGTCATGGGGGATTTTAACCTACATATCAATTGGTCAAATCAAATCGCATGGGATAGCCTGGAAGAGGAATTCATAGAATGCATACGGGATTGTTTCTTAGAACAGTATGTTACAGAACCTAAAATAGAAGAGTGGGAAAATTTTAAACGACAGCAAAGAATGACTAAGAAAGCAATAAAGAAAGGAAAGATAGATTACGAAGGTAAACTTGCACAAAACATAAAAACGGATAGTAAAAGCTTTTACAGATATATAAAACGGAAAAGAGTAACTAAAGTAAATGCTGGTCCCTTAGAAGATGAGGAGGGGGATTTAATAATGGGAAATGTGGAAATGGCTGAGACCTTAAACAATTATTTTGCTTCGATCTTCACAGTGGAAGAGACAAAAACCATGCCAAAGATTGCTGGTCACAGGAATGTGGGAAGGGAGGACCTTGAGACAATCACTATCACTAGCGGGGCAGTGCTGGACAGGCTAATGGGACTCAAGGTAGGCAAGTCCCCTGGTCCTGATGAAATGCATCCTAGGGTATTAAAAGAGATGGCGGAAGTTATAGCAGATGCATTCGTTATAATCTATCAAAATTCTCTGGACTCTGGGGAGGTACCAGTGGATTGGAAAGCAGCTAATGTAACGCCTCTGTTTAAAAAAGGGGGCAGACAAAAGGCAGGTAACTATAGACTGGTTAGTTTAACATCTGTAGTGGGGAAAATGCTTGAAGAAATAGCGGGACATCTAGATAGGAATAGTGCAATCAAGCAGACGCAGCATGGATTCATGAAGGGGAAATCATGTTTAACTAATTTACTAGAATTCTTTGAGGATATAACGAGCATGGTGGATAGAGGTGTACCGATGGATGTGGTGTATTTAGATTTCCAAAAGGCATTCGATAAGGTGCCACAGAAAAGGTTACTGCAGAAGATAGAGGTATGCGGAGTCAGAGGAAATGTATTAGCATGGATAGAGAATTGGCTGGTGAACAGAAAGCAGAGAGTTGGGATAAATGGGTCCTTTTCGGGTTGGAAATCGGTGGTTAGTGGTGTGCCACAGGGATTGATGCTGGGACCACAACTGTTTACAATATACATAGATGACCTGGAAGAGGGGACAGAGTGTAGTGTAACAAAATTTGCAGATGACACAAAGATTAGTGGGAAAGCAGGTTGTGTAGAGGACACAGAGAGGCTGCAAAGAGATTTGGATAGGTTAAGCGAATGGGCTAAGGTTTGGCAGATGGAATACAATGTCGGAAAGTGTGAGGTCATCCACCTTGGGAAAAAAAACAGTAAAAGGGAATATTATTTTAATGGGGAGTAATTACAATATGCTGAGGTGCAAACGGACCTGGGGGTCCTTGTGCATGAATCTCAAAAAGTTAGTTTGCAGGTGCAGCAGGTAATCAGGAAGGCGAATGGAATGTTGGCCTTCATTGCGAGAGGGATGGAGTACAAAAGCAGGGAGGTCCTGCTGCAACTGTATAGGGTATTGGTGAGGCTGCACCTGGAGTACTGCGTGCAGTTTTGTTCACCTTACTTAAGGAAGGATATACTGGCTTTAGAGGGGGTACAGAGACGATTCACGAGGCTGATTCCGGAGATGAGGGGGTTACCTTATGATGATAGATTGAGTAGACTGGGTCTTTACTCATTGGAGTTCAGAAGGATGAGGGGTGATCTTATAGAAACATTTAAAATAATGAAAGTGATGGACAAGATAGAGGCAGAGAGGTAGTTTCCACTGGTAGGGGAGACTAGAACTAGGGGGCACAGCCTCAAAATAAGGGGGAGCCAATTTAAAACCGAGTTGAGAAGGAATTTCTTCTCCCAAAGTGTTGTGAATCTGTGGAATTCTCTGCCCAAGGAAGCAGTTGAGGCTAGCTCATTGAATGTATTCAAGTCACAGATAGATAGATTTTTAACCAATAAGGGAATTAAGGGTTACGGGGAGCGGGCGGGTAAGTGGAGCTGAGTCCACGGCCAGATCAGCCATGATCTTGTTGAATGGCGGAGCAGGCTCGAAGGGCCGAATGGCCTACTCCTGTACCTATTTTCTATGTTTCTATGTTTCTATGTTTCTATGGAACATGGAGATGGCCGAAACTCTGAACAAATATTTTGTATCAGTCTTTACGGTAGAGGACACTAACAATATCCTGTAACAGAAAAATTTGGCATTAGGGGTATCAGCGGGACAAGGGTTAAAGTGATGGTTCCTGCACCGACCCATATGGAGGTAAAAGGACTCTCTTTGGCCTTGTACATTCCAGTACCAAGGCTCCAGAAGTAATTAATTCAATAATGTTCCGACAGAATACGATGTGAGAACTTAAACAGATATTGATAAGACCTTACGAAGAGGCTTGAGGCAGACTCACGGGCATCAAGGAGAATCAACAATTTCTGAGCTAATGAAGTCATTCTAGTCACGGCCTAAGGTGGTCACGAGGGTCTTGGCCTATCAATTCAAAGTAGCACCGATAAGGTAGTCCAATCTTGGAAAGTCTTGCCCAGGAACGGAAGGGTTTTTGAAATGTTTTAAAGTTGTATGATTGTGCTGTTTGGGGGGCATCTCCACTCACAGGCGGCTGTGATGAGAGGTGTTCCCGGACGTTTGTAATAAAAGATCGTTATACCTTGCTATTCGTCTATGTCTGCTAACTTCAAGAACTGCTATGCGGGTTGTGGCGAGTGTCGACCTTCTATATCAGGGGGCCCGCTCGTGGGAGGTGAAGCCTTCCCAGTTTCCCTTACATTTGGCGCTGCGAGCAGGGTACGGACTTCCCGAACGGAACAATGACCCAACTGTTGGGGTGAGTATGTTTTAATTTACCACCTTCAAGTTAGAGCTGTGGCATTGTAAACCACAAGGGAAGGATATCCGTACAAAGAACCATCTGTAGTGAGTCCCGGAGGGATGGAGACGGAGGACAAGGACGATCTAAGGGCGGAAGGGGAAGGGGGTCAAAGGTATACCCTAAGACGCGCGCGTGTAGGTAGCGTGGCAGTGCGAGGGAATGACGCAAGGGAAGCTATAGGGGAAGGTCTATTGACCCAAGTGATACGAGCGCACGGCACAGGGACGAGACATATTGACCCAAAACGTGGCAGTACGAGTGTACGGCGCCAAGGGAAGACATATAGATATTGAGGACATAGAGACGACGTCCCCCCAGAGACGAGGCATATTGACCCAAAGCGTGGCAGTACGAGTGTACAACGCCGAGGGAAAGTATATAGATATCAAGATAACGTCCTGCATACCTAACATGAATTAAAGGGAATGCCCAAGACCCCTACACCTTTCCCAAGGTAAGGTGGGTAACCCGGCTAGTAAAAAGGCGAATAAAACCAATCATTTATTGTGACTAGCGTAACTACGTAATGCCATAAAAAAGCTGATAGTGACTATCTTAAGTGACATATGGATCCAAAAATAGAGCTGGCCAAACAATTAATAAGCTTTGTTGAATTAAAAGAGTTTTAAATAAAAGATCATTGAGTACATTGGGTTGAAAGACATAAATTTAGTCTCGGAATGAGATAAAGAATGCCTTTTAAAAAAAGCCTGCGTGGGTCTCTTGAGGCTGCAGGCTGGGGAAGTATGCTCCCATTTTCCTTTGTATAAAACCTTGATGCAAAAGCTTCCAGTTCAGTAAAAAGAGTTTTAAATAAAAAATTGGCAGTACAATATCTGAATTGGGATTTTGAGATATTAAGAGAAGGCACAGCAAAATACTGAGATAGATTCAAACTAAAAAATTTTTTTTTAAATCTGATCTCTTAAAAAGAGAAATAAAACTACAAGGTTTGGAAACAATCTAGAAATACCTTCAGGGATCAGGTCAAACTCCTGGGCGAGTGGTGAGCTATCTGCGAAGGTGTAAAAGGGACTTTTGAAAAAATGTTAAAACGGCAAGCTTTAGCAGTTTAGAAAAAGGGACATTGTAACGACCTTGAAACTAGAACATTTGAGATAATGAAAAACAGCCCTCAAAGCCTACGTGCTAGACTCCATTCTAGTTAAAAAAAAAGGATAAAGACGCAAATTTGAAAGAAAACAAATTGAACGAATTTGAAAGAAAAAGTGTCTTCGATTGTCTGATGATTTTAAATTAACAAATTTACCGAGACATGAGTCGTCTGTGTAAAATACAAAAGCTAATTTGAAGAAAAGAGATCTGAAAAAAAAAAGAGGTAATGTACTAAATAAGTGCTGAAAAAAAGTGTTTGCGATGGAAAAGGACATAACTTATTAAATACTAGTTGATATTGACTGTGAAAAAGATATTGGTTTAATTGAAAACATTTTGGAAGAGGTAAAAGACACTCTCCATTGATAATGATTTTAAATTAAGAGAAAGTTTCACTGCAGTTTGAAAAGATTTCCAGAATAGACGTTGTTTATCAAGAAAAGTCCCGAACAGTCTAAACAAGCAGGAGGGTTTTGAAAATAACGAGGAGAAAAAATCTAAGCTATGCGAACTCAGCACAGAAAGAAACAAAACTGGGAATTAGAAAATCTTACTGCATTTTAAAATTGGATTTCAGTAAATAAAATAGCTATTAAAAATGTGTGGTCTTGTTTTAAATCAATTAAAAAAAAATCTTTGGCAAGTACTTGAATTAGAAGTTAAGAAAAAATTGGAGTTTAATCTAAAATGCTGTCTTTCCTGATGAGAAGACTTTTATTATGACGGTTTTACTAATGATTTCTGCTGTTTTAACGGATTCCTAATTTCTAAGCAAGTTTGAAGGCACAAATATTTCGGATGATTACGCAAAGTCACGTAATGACATCAGGCCTTCTTACAAACCTGTAAAGGAGTTAACCTTTTCCATTGACAGCTGTTTTATACTGGACATTATTAATTTGGATTTCTTAATAAAATAAAGACTCACCTGACAGACAGAGGAAATAGTGGGTTAGTCAGAATAAAAATAAAACAGAACTAGCCTATGTAATAATACTCACCTGATACAAATAAAAGAAAGATACTCAAACAAAACAAATTCAAGAGTTAAAAGCTAAGATAACTAAGCTGGAAGAGATTTTTTAAAAATGGGACCAGACGGATAGTGCAGTGCGCAGCCATAGCACCGTCACCTATGGCAATAGAGCCAATGTACCCCACGGTGGATAAGTGTAGTCCACAAACCCAACCTAACCCTTACCTCCGATGAGTAGGCCAGAACTTAACACCTGGTGACGACCAGGCTATCTGTTTAAAATTTGCAGATAAAACACTCACCGAGATGGGACCGCAGCGGCTACTTCGACTCTGGAGACTCAGGATGCTGGGAACCTTAAGGCCCACGCAAGCACTGGTTAATACAGGCAGACTACGAGAGATATAGCACACGAAGGAAAGACACAACTACATGAACTATGGGGCTTTGTTTAATTTAACTGACAAAATATGCATCCCAGCAGCCAAGGACTGGAGCAAGGGCAGAACTTATTTTAACGCATGGCTATGTATAGTGTATTAAGTAAGGTTGTAATGCAGCAGGCTGCTGATGTAGTGGACCCAGAATAAAGGTCCGGCTGGGACACCAAACACGCCCAAAGGGACCCTTGGAAGCCCTACTGCTGCCCTGACAACCACCCTAGGAACAACAACTCTTCCCAGCATAACCACGCAAGTCCCCCCAATAAGCCCGTCCATAAAGACTGGAGCCAAAGGGGGGCTAGTAATGAAAGAATCTAAAGAAAGGATATAATTTGGGGTGCGTCAGCGATTACTTAACCTAAACCTAACAGATATAGTTCTTCCTAGCTTCTGTGGGAATGAAACTATAAGTCTTTCCCAGAACCTGACACAACGGATCCTCGAAGGCCCGGAATCCACTACCCTGAGATTTAATGTCAGAAAGGGAACAGGACAAAGTCGAACAAAAAGGGGAATACTGGAAACACTAGGCACGGGTTATGCGGCAGGGGTTACGACGATGAATTCCATAGACCTGTATGCAATAGACGACCGGGTTAACAACTTAACGCAAATCTTAAGGGGTTTACTGGGGAGGGACATGGATAACCAAGCCCTACAAGCGCGGTTGGGAGATGGCGCAGAAGGGGAACTGTTACAGGTGGCCCATACATTACAGAAGCATGCCAAGACAATAAATTTGATCCACGCAATGGGGAACGACATAAGTAAACGATTACAAGCTGAGATAGTTTGCTCCTGGTATGGGGCCTTGATATTAAGTGAAGTACAACATAACTTGGAGCAACTCCAGAATGGGGACATACCAGATTGGATCCCGAACAGCATACTTAACAATTGGACTCTAGATAAAAAAATGAATAACACGTGCGAGGTGCCACAATTTAAATGTATTACTGGGCGGGTGAATATGATCGGACTTGTGTTGTCCATACCACAGTATGATGTAACGCAGGGAGACTCCTTGTACCAGATCGATAATATTGGTGAAGTAAGAAACCAGACTCAGTTGCGTTACCACCAGCCTGCCAGGCGGGTGATTAAAATTAACAATAGTACCAAAGACATTGACATAACTGACTGCTATAAAAATAACCAAGTGGTTTTATGTCGAAGTATGCCACGAATGACGAATGATGATTGTGGATTCCACCAAATAAATGGATGTATGCTGAGTATCACTCCTCTTGAACACGATCTTGAGACCATCGTTGCCCCGCGAGGAAATGGAGAGTGGTGCGTGAGCATGGGGGCAGCCAACCTGACGATTAAGATCAGGGGAGGAGTCACCCCCTGGTGTCCTCATTAGCTCTAACTTCTGTTTCAGACACAAGGGAGAAATAGACATAAATGGATATCACATACATCCTGAGACAACGGAAATCATCCATGGAACAGTCATGGATACCCTCCGAGAGGGGTACATGGAGGCGGTATGGGAACCGCAAGGCAAACAGATACTGGAATTAAATGAGGAACAATTACGTTTGGTGCAAGGAATCCAGAATCAGAGATGACAGTATATCCGGCTGATGGAAGAAATAGACAACCTACAGAGAGACACTAACGCAATGCTGGCTGATCAGCCCTGGTACTCAAAGCTGTGGGACATTGGACTTAATATTCAGATTCATCCAAGAATAAGAATAATATCACATGTACTTGTAGCAATACAGGGCCTGGTTCTGATGGTGATGATGGGATTAACGTGCATGAATTAAACAGGCCAAACGACACGGTAGAGCACGCGCTATGATTAAGGTCATAAGGGATGAAAATTTAAGCAGTCCTACAGGAAGGACTTACCTTATATAACTCTGTGGGAAAGGTCTCAGGAGGTTCCGAAGCTTAGGAGATGGCCACCCAGGTGAACGGACCTATCTGGAACTTGCCTACAGGGAGATAGTTATCGGGAAATATGGCCAGCTTGGCGTATAGCCAAGGGCCAAAAGGGGGGAAATATAAGAGAAAAATTTGGCATTAGGGGTACCAGCGGGACAAGGGTTAAAGTGCTGGTTCTTGCACCGACCCATAAGGAGGTAAATGTCCTCTCTTTGGCCTTGTACATTCCAGTACCAAGGCTCCAGAAGTAATTAATTCAATAATATTCCGACAGGATATGATGTGAGAACTTAAACAGACCTTGCGAAGAGGCTCGAGGCAGACTCACGGGCATCAAGGAGAATCAACAAATTCTGACCTAATGAAGTCATTCTCATCACAGCCTGGCTACGAGGGTCTTGGCCTGTCAATCCAAAGTAGCACCGATAAGGTAGTCCAATCTAGGGAAGTCTTGCCCGGGAACAGAGGGGTTTTTGAAATGTATAAAAGTTGTATGATTGTGCTGTTTGGGGAGCATCTCCACTCACAGGTGGCTGTGATGAGAGGTGTTCCCGGACGTTCGTAATAAAAGATCGTTATACCTTGCCATTCATCTCTGTCTGCTAACTTCGAGAACTGCCACACAGGTTGGGGCGAGCGTTGACCCTCTATATCAGGGGGCCCGCTCATGGGAGGAGAAGACTTCCCATTTTCCCTTACAATCCCAACTGTGGGTAGTCAAGGGGCTATAGGGGGGTGAGGAACTTTACATAATCACAATCACTAAGGAGGTGGTACTCAGTAAGATAATGGGACTAAAGGCAGATAAATCTCCTGGACCTGATGGCTTGCATCCTAGGGTCTTAAGAGAAGTAGCGGCAGGGATTGTGCATGCATTGGTTGTAATTTACCAAAATTCACTGGATTCTGGGGAGGTCCCAGCAGATTGGAAAACTGCAAATGTATCATCATCATAGACAGTCCCGCGGAATCGAGGAGGACTTGCTTCCACTCCCAAAGTGAGTTCTTTGATGGCTGAACAGTCCGATATGGGAGCCACAGACCCTGTTACAGGGGGACAGACATTCGTCAGGGGGAAGGGGTTGGTAGGGCTGGTTTGCCGTATGCTCCTTCCGCTGTCTGCGCCTGGCCTCTTCATGCTCCTTGCGTCGAGACACTAAGAGCTCAACGCTCTCCTGGATGGACTTTTTCCACCTCGGGCGGTCTGTAGCCAGGGTCTCCCAGGTGTCAGTGGTGATGTCATACTTTACCAGGGAGGCTTTGAGGGTGTCCTTATAACGTTTCCGCTGTCCTCCTTTGGCTCGTTTACCATGAAGGACCTCCGCATAAAGCATTTGCTTCGGGAGTCTCGTATCTGGCATGCAAACTATGAGGCCTGCCCAGCGAAGCTGATTGAGTGTGGTCAGTGCTTCAATACTGGGGAGGTGTAGCCTGGTCGAGGACACTGATGTTGGTGTGCCTGTCCTCCCAGGAGATTTGCAGGATCTTGCGGAGACATCGTTGGTGATATATCTCCAGAGTCTTGAGGTGCCTACTGTACATTGTCCATGCCTCAGACCCATACAGGAGGGCGGGTATTACTACAGCCCTGTAGACCATGAGTTTGGTGGTAGATTTGAGGCCTCGTCTTCAAACACTCTTTTCCTCAGGAAGGCTGCGCTGGCGTACTGGAGGCAATGCTGAATCTCCGCATCAATGTCTGCCTTCGTTGATAAGAGGCTCCCGAGATAAGGGAAATGGTCCACGTTGTCCAGGGCCGCACCATAGATCTTGATGAATGGAGGGCAGTGCTGTTCGGCGAGGACAGGCTGGTGGAGGACCTTTGTCTTATGGATGATAAGCGTAAGGCCCATGCTTTCATATGCCTCAGTGAATACATTGACTATATCCTGGAGTTCAGCCTCTGAATGTGCACAGACGCAGGCGTCGTCCGCATACTGCAGCTCAATGACAGAGGTTGGGTGATCTTGGAGGCAACGTAGGTTAAATAGCTTCCCACTGGTTCTGTAGTTTAATTCCACTCCAGCGGGGAGCTTGTTGATTGTGAGGTGGAGCATGGTGGTGAGGAAGATTGAGAAGAGGGTTGGAGCGATGACGCAGCCCTGTTTGACCCCGGTCCGGACGTGGATTGGGTCTGTAATGGATCCGTTGGTAAGGATCACAGCCTGCATGTCATCGTGAAGCAGGCGAAGGATGTTGACAAACTTTTGGGGGCATCCGAAACGGAGGAGGACGCTCCAATGGCCCTCACGGTTGACCGTGTCAAAGGCCTTTGTAAGATCGAAAAAGGCCATGCATAAGGGCTGGCGCTGCTCCCTGCATTTTTCCTGCAACTGGCGCGCTGCAAAGATCATGTCTGTTGTGCCCCATAGGGGCCGAAATCCCCATTGTGATTCCGGGAGGAGCTCCTTGGCCACAGGGAGAAGACGATTGAGGAGAACTCGAGCGACAACTTTCCCAGTGGCTGAAAGCAGGGAGATTCCCCTGTAGTTGCCGCAATCGGACTTATCCTCCTTTTTAAAAATGGTCACAATCACTGCACGCTGAGATCTCCCGACATGCTCTCCTCCCTCCAGATGAGAGAGATGAGGTCATGTATCTGCGCCAACAGCGCCTCTCCGCCATATTTTAGCGCCTCAGCAGTGATTCCATCCGCACCCGTAGACTTGTTATTCTTAAGCTGTTTTATGGCTTTGCCAACCTCGTACAACGTTGGAGTTTCACTGAGTTGGTGGCAGGTGGCATGCTGCGGGATGGAATCAAGAACACTCGGGTCAAAGGCAGAGTCTTGATTGAGGAGATCTTCAAAGTACTCCTTCCATCGTGCCCTGACAGCCTTGGTGTCCTTGATGAGTGTTTCCCCGTTCTTGGCCAGGAGTGGGGTGGGGCCTTGGTAGTTTGGACCGTAGGTGGCCTTGACAGCAGTGAAGAATCCTCGCATATCGTGGCTGTTAACCACTTTTTATTTCTCCTGTGCTTTCTCCCTCCATCACCTGGTCCCGAGTTTTTTATTGGACCTGAGCCTTGAGTTGTCTGTAATGTTGTTTTGCAGCTCCCGAGTTGGGCTGTTGCTTGAGGCTCAGAAATGCTTTGCGCTTGCGATCTATTAGTTCTTCGATCTCCTGATCATTTTCATCAAACCAGTCCTGATGTTTACTGGTAGAGTGACCAAGTGTCTCTTCAAAGGCACTGGTTATAGAGGCCTGGAGGGCAGACCAAGCGCTATGGGGATTCAGAATCTCAGGGTCATCAAGGCACGCCAGATTGGCTGTGAGGCACTGGCTGTATAGGGCTCTCTTAGTTGGGTCTCTAAGTGCCCCGGCATTAACTTTTTTGCGGAACTGCTTCTGCTGTCCCCTCTGCTTTGGGGCAATGCTAATGTTAATGATGGATCGGATTCGGCGGTGGTCCATCCAGCAGTCGTCAGCTCCTGTCATAGCCCGGGTGATGCACACATCCTTGCGATCCCTGGCTCGGACGATGACCTAGTCAAGCAGGTGCCAGAGTTTGGAGCGAGGGTGTTGCCACGATGCCTTGTATTTGTCCCTCTGGGGGAACAGCATGTTGGTAATGAGGAATTCATGTTCTAGACAAATGTAACTCCCCTATTTAAAACAGGAGGCAGACAAAAAGCAGGAAACTATAGATCAGTTAGCCTAACATCTGTGGTTGGGAAAATGTTGGAGTCCATTATTAAAGAAGCAGTAGCAGGACATTTGGAAAAGCAAAATTCGGTCAGGCAGAGTCAGCATGGATTTATGAAGGGAAGTCATATTTGACAAATTTGCTGGAATTCTTTGAGGATGTAACAAACAGGGTGGATAAAGGGGAATCAGTGGATGTGTTGTATTTGGACTTCCAGAAGGCATTTGACAAGGTGCCACATAAAAGGTTACTGCACAAGATAAAAGTTCACAGGGTTGCAGGTAATATATTAGCATGGATAGAGGATTGGCTAACTACCAGAAAACAGAGAGTCGGGATAAATGGTTCATTCTCGTGTTGGCAATCAGTAACTAGTGGGGTGCCGCAGGGATCAGTACTGGGACCCCAACTATTTACAATCTATATTAACGAAGGGACCGAGTGTAATGTAACCAAGTTTGCTGATGATACAAAGATGGGAGGAAAAGCAATGTGTGAGGAGGATACAAAAAATCTGCAAAAGGCCATAGACAGGCTAAGTGAGTGATCAAAAATTTGTCGGATGGAGTATAATGTTGGAAAGTGTGAGGTCATGCACTTTGGCAAAAAAAAAATCAAAGAGCAAGTTATTATTTAAATGGAGAAAGATTGCAAAGTGCTGCAGTACAGCAGGACCTGGGGGTACTTGTGCATGAATCACAAAAGGATAGTATGCAGGTACAGCAAGTGATCAGGAAAGCCAATGGAATATTGGCCTTTGTTGCAAAGGGGATGGAGTATAAAAGCAGGGAAGTCTTGCTACAGCTATACAGGGTATTGGTGAGGCCACACCTGGAATACTGCCTGCAGTTTTGGTTTCAATATTTACGAAAGGATATACTTGCATTGGAGGCAGTTGAGAGAAGGTTTACTTAGTTGATTCCATGAATGAGGGGGTTGACTTATGAGGAAAAGTTGAGTACGTTGGGCCTCTACTCATTGGAATTCAGAAGAATGAGAAGTTATCTTATCGAAATGTACAAGATTATGAGGGGGCTTGACAAGGTGAATGCAGAGAGAACGTTTCCACTGATGGGGGAGACTAGAACTAGAGGGCATGACCTTGGAATAAAGTGTCGCCCATTTAAAACTGAGATGAGGAGAAATTTCTTCTCTCAGAGAGTTGTAAATCTGTGGAATTCGCTGCCTCAGAAAGCTGCGGAAGCTGGGACATTGAATAAATTTAAGACAGAAATAGACAGTTTCTTAAACGACAAGGTAATTTAAGGGGTTATGGGAAGTGGGTGGGGAAGTGGAGCTGAGTCAATGATCAGATCAGCCATGATCTTATTGCATGGCGGAGCAGGCTCCAAGGGCCATATGGCCTACTCCGGTTCCTATTTCTTATGTTCTTATGTTCTTAACTGCCTGAAGCGTTAACATGTTGCAATACGATTCAGCATTACACTTCTAATGCATAGAAGGAAGCCAATGGGAAATTAAGTATTCTTCAAAGAGCTCAAAGAAGAACGGAAGGCCAATAATTTAGGGAGTCGGGTGGGTGACCAGAAACTGAGAGAGCAGTGGTGCTTCAAAGCCGGAGATATGCTGTCAATGTTCTCTCCGCAGTTGTTCACTACTTCATTAGCTGTAACGTGCTTTGAGATGTACAATAGTCGTGAAAGGCGCTATATAAATCCAAGTCTTTCTTTCTTTCTTGTTTCTAATGGGAAAGGTCCCACTCAGGCTGCTTACAGGCTTCCCCATTGTGAATAATGCGCATATGCAGAAATTTAAAGGGACCGTACATGAAAAGATACAGACCACGCAGAACAATGTGCAGCTTACAGGGAACATTGTATGCTGCCCTTTTCCCCAGTATAATGTGGGGGAAGGACTGAACTTCAACAATGTCTCAGGATAAATTGCACTGAAAATGAATTGTCTCTTGAATGCAAAACAGTCAAGTCTTTGCCCAGAAGTCATTGGTTTCCCATTACACATACAGTAAGTAGCACCCTGGCGAGGTTCAGAAGATATAAAGCTCCAGTACATGTCTAAACTTGCTCATTACACCATTCCAGTTGACACTTACGAATAACGGAATAATTAATGAGTTCATTATAATTAATTTCTTACAATATTTTTTTTTGTCAGCTGCAATTGCTCAACACCTAATTTACGATATCATTAGCGACTAGAGCTGAGAGTTACCCCCAGTGACCTGTGGTCTCCCTTGAGGACAGAAACGGGTTGGAGACTTAATAATCTTGTAATAGCTGCCATCACAACTAATGCAATTTATGGAAATTGTTTTTGCCTTATCACTTGGAGGTAGTGCACTGTTTTAATACACAATTTCACTTTGTTTTAAGCTAATTCAAAAGGAAATCTACACAACATGCTCTCTCTTATAATTAGCCCGTACAGCTGACTACACATAAAGACATAATAGATCCAAGCAGAGAACTGTAATGTCTCAAATCATTTCCCACTCATTGCCTACATTAGAATTCTTACTGAGAAGTGTTGCATAAAACATGCTGCCTTTTGATAAAATACCAAAGTGCTCGTGAATTAAAAGTCCTACATGTGTTTCGCTGGTGACTCAGTTGGTAAATGTTCTGAGCCAGGAAAGTTCCAGGTTTAATCCCTTACTAACTGATCATAGCTGGTGCTAACACACAGTGCCTGGGCGAACAAAACTAGCCAAGGGTTCCTGTCCCAGTTGCTATCTGACCATTCCTCTCAAAGTGTGTGTATATCATAAAGGGCATCTGGCATCTCTGGACCTGTAGGCCCGCATAAGTCAGCGACTAAAGATGAGGAAGGGAAGAAAATGGGGGCAACTGCAGCCTCAAAAAACATTTGCTCAGACATCACAGGGGTACTTGGTTGAAAAGATGTTTCCACTTGTGGTGGAGATCAAAACTAGAGGCCATAAATATAAGATAGTCACCAATAAATCTAATAGTGAATTCAGGAAAACTTTCTTTGCCCAAAGACTGATAAGAATGTGGAACATGCTACCACAAGTAGTAGTAGAGGTGACTAGCATAGCTGCATAGATACATGTTGCCCCTGGCTGGGGAGTCTAGAACCAGGGGTACAGTATCAGAATAAGGGGTCGGCCATTTAGGACTAAAATGAGGAGAAATTTCTTCACTCACAGGGTGGTGAACCTTTAGAATTCTCTACCCCAGAAGCCTGTGAATGCTCAGTCATTGAGTATATTCAACAACAATAAAAACTTGTATTTATATAGCACCTTTAACGTAGGAAAATGACCCAAGGCACTTCACAGCAGTGTTATAGGACAAAACAAATATATTTGACACCAAGCCACATAAGAAGAAATTACGGCAGATAACCAAAAGCTTGATTAAAGAGGTAGGTTTTAAGGAGTGCCTTAAAGGAGGAAAGAGAGGTAGAGAGGCGGGGAGGTTTAGGAAGGGAATTCCAGAGCTTAGGGCCCAGGCAGCTGAAGGCACGGCCACCGATGGTTGATCAGGGATGCTCAAGAGGGCAGAATTTGAGGAGCGCAGATATCTCGTGGGGTTCTGAGGCTGAAAGAGATTGCAGAGCTCGGGAGGGGTGAGG
Organism: Pristiophorus japonicus; assembly: GCF_044704955.1. Lineage (NCBI taxonomy): Eukaryota > Metazoa > Chordata > Chondrichthyes > Pristiophoridae > Pristiophorus > Pristiophorus japonicus. The sequence goes on along the minus strand of NC_091977.1, from coordinate 500,435,839 downwards.
CCATGGAGGGATTTGTAAACCAGGATGAGAATTTTGAAATTGAGGCGTTGCTTAACTGGGAGCCAATGTATGTCAGCAAGCACAGGGGTGATGGATGAGCGGGACTTGGTGCGAGTTAGGATGCTGGCTGACGAGTTTTGGATGACCTCAAGTTTACATAGGGTAGAATGTGGGAGGCCAGCCAGGAGTGCATAGGAGTAGTTAAATCAAGAGATGACAAAGGCATGGATGAGGGTTTTAGCAGCAGATGAGCTGAGGCAGGGGCGGAGGCGGGCAATGCTCCGGAGGTGGAAATAGGCGGTTTTAGTTATGCCATGGATATGTGGCCAGAAGCTAATTTCAGGATGAAATATAACCTTCAAATTATGAACAGTCTGGTTTAACCTCAGATAGATGCGAAGGGAGAGGGATGGAGTCAGTGGCTATGGAATGCAGTTTGTAGGGGCGGAAACTAGATTGGAGGAATTCAAACATTGAATTCAGGGAAAGATAGGCATGGATTTGGGAGGCGACAACACATTCAAGGTCTTTGGAGAGGAAAGGGAGGTTGGAGATGGGGCGATTGTTTGCAAGCACAGTGGGGTCAAGATTTTTATTGAGGAGATGGGTGATGACAGCAGATTTGAAGGAGAAAGGGACAGTACTTGAGCATAGAGAACTGTTAACAATGTCGGCTAACATGGGAACCAAAAAAAGAAATTGGGTGGTCAGCAGTTTAGTGGGAATTGGGTCAAGGGAGCAGGAAGTGGGTCTCATTGTCAAGATGAGCGTGCAGAGGTCAAGAGAGGAGATCAGAGAGAAACTAGAGGAAGATGTCAGTTTAGGACTAGGGCAGGGGGAAGACTCAGAGGAAGTTTGGCCCAGTGGGCGAGGGGAAGGAATGGAATTGGCAGAGGCAGTTGATCGGATGGTATCAACCTTTGAGACAAAGAAGTCCATGAGCTCCTCACACTTGTTGTTGGAGGTGAGTATGGTGGAGAAAGGGGAGAGGGGTTTAAGAAGACGGCTAGCAGTAGAGAATAGTAGCTAGAGGTTTTCAAGGCAGAGATTGATAGATTTTTGAATATTAAGGGAATTAAGGGATATGGGGAGAGTGCAGGAAAGTGGAGTTGAGGTGGAAGATCAGGCATGATCTCATTGAATGGTGAAAAAAGCTCGAGGGGCCGAAAGGCCTGCTCCTGCTCCTGCTCCTATTTCTTATGTTCTTAAGGGAAAGCTAGATAAACACTTGAGGGAGAAGGAAATGAATAATATTCTGATAGAGTTAGATAAAGAGAGGTGGGAGAAGGCACATGTGGAGCATAAATACTGCATAGACCAGTTGGGCTGAATGGCCTGTTTCTGTGCTGTAGACCCTTAACTGTAACTATACATCTTCTTCTCATGACTTATTCATTGTTATCTAATTTAACTGTAGCCTTCCTACATGATAAAGACTATAAGCAGTTTGTTTTGTAATTGTTCTCTAAGTACAAAGAAGAAAAGCAATTATATGGTGCCTTTTATGACCTCAGGCATTCCCAAAATTCTTAACAGCTAATTAACTACTTTTGAAATATAGTCAGTTATAATGTAAGAAAATGTAGCAGCTGGAGTCCCATAACTGGAAATGAGAAAAATAACCAGAGAATTTGTCTTGGTGATGTTGGTTTAGAGATACAGAGAGCTCACCTGCCCTTCTTTGAATAGTGCCATGGGACCTTTCAAATCCACATGAGAGGGCAGGTGGGGCTTTGATTTACTGCCTCAGCCAAAAGATGGCACCTCTAACAGTACTGCACTAAAGTGACAATCTAGATTATGTGTTCAAGTATCTGGGGTGGGGCTTGAACCCATGAATTTGCAACTCAGAGACAAGAATGCCACCACTGAACCAAGGCTCTCCTTAGAGTATTTCTTGTAATGCACCATGCCTAACTCGTTGGTCTCTGCTATTGCCACTCTGTGATGGGGACATGTGCAAGCTGATCTGAGGTGAAACCTTTTTGGTTTTCCCATTATCTCTGTTGAGTGGCTTCCAATCTACAACTAGCAACCCGGAATGGGTGAGTTTGAGAATTTTTCTACGATGAACCACAATCACAAACAGGAGCTGTATTTTTGAGTCAAATTCCTGGATACCCCAGCTATCTTACAATATGTACACATGTCAGTTAGTAATAGGTTTATATGTTGGCTTATGAGGAGCTGAGGAAAAACTAATGTGGTCACACAATGCTCGGTCCTGAAAGTTTCCGAAATGACAGTGAATGGATAGATTTTTTTAAAGCTACAATTTATTAAGAGGCACCCTCACCATTTAATTGATTTTGTGTTCCAAAACGATAACTTTCAGCAATTTCCAGGGGCTCAGGACTGTAGTGCTGAATCTCCATCAGTGACGTGTCCTTTGGCTTGACGGGAGCAAGCAAATTTTTCAGGGTTTCATACACCTCGGGGCCTGCTTCAGTCAAGAAAATAGCCTGTTTCCTCTCTAAAACCACCCGGTTATGGTTTTCATTATCCGGGACTGCAACGATACTATTCATGGTAAAAAAACATTTCTAGCCGCTCCATGTATGCTCCAAAAGTCTCTCGGTTGTGATGGAACTCACCCAAGCTCCATATTATTCCCATAGGTGTGGCCATCTGGACTCTGGCAACATTGACAGTTCAGCCAAGTGTGCTTGAAATTTACCTTGGATTTTTAGCTATTCTGCAAAACAAAGACCCTCTCAAAGTCTCTCCATCGGTTGGCAAGATAATCCACCAACAGAGATATCAGCTAGGGAATCCAAAAATTGCATCCTCATCACTAATCTGTGATAGTTTTACAGACACCACTAACACAAACATACATGACAAAATGGCTCCTTAACAAGAACTGTGATCACATGACCGTTTATTGTTCTTACATCAGTAGTTTTTATTACATCAGTAGTCCACTAGATGGAGCTCTATTACAGTGTGAAGCGCCTTGGGACTTTTCACTATGTTAAAGGCGCTGTAGAAATACAATATTTGTTGTTAAAGCTTCCTCTAAGTAGTGGTTATCATGAAAGAGCACTGATTCATCAGTTAACACAGTTGGTTGCAGTGAGAGGATTAATAGATAGTTATCAGCAACAAGTTTTCTTGGCATTGTTTGACCTGAAGCTTCGAGACATCATGGGATCCTGAGACAATGTTGAGGGCCACTCCCACTTGACTGTATACTACTGTGTCAGTGGGATAGTACATAGTACAGACCAAGGGATACTGATGGATGGGTCTGGGCTGTTGGATGACAGCTATGAATTTGTGAGTAGGGCTATGTCCATGCTATTGCTTGACTAGTCTAAAGGACAGTTTTCTCAACTTTAGGACCAATAGCCAGATATTAATGAATAGGTCTTTTTAAAGTCATGTTCTAATATGATGCCTGGGCCATTGCTGATAGATCTGTCTGATTTTATCCCTTATATTTCCTTATATACAATTGCTTAAAATTGCATGGCTTGCTCAACCATTCCAGAGGGCTTTAACAGTCAACTACAGCACGTGGGTTGGAATTAGGTATAGATTAGACCAGTTAGACGAGGTAGGTTCCCTTCCCAAAAGACAAACCTGAACCAGTTGGGTTATTTTTCTAATGCTAGTATAGTTTTATAGCTCACAGTGGTAAGAATTGAACTCACATTTCTAGGTTGCTTGTCCAGTACCATAACCACTTGGCAGCCAGACCTAGAATCATAGAATGGTTACAGCACAGAAGGAGGCCATTCGACCCGTCTCTGCAAGAGCACTTCAGCTCATCCCACTTCCCAGCCCTTTCCCTGTAGCTCTGCAAATGTTTTTTCCCTCAGGTAGTTATTCAATTCCCTTTTGAAAGGCACAATTGAATCTGCCTCTCCCACCCGTTCAGGAAGTGCATTCCAGATCCTAACCACTCGCTGCATAAAAAAGTGTTTCCTCATGTCGCCTTTGGTTCTTCAGCCAATCACATTAAATCCGTGTGCTCTGGTTCTTAACCCTTCTGCCAATGGGAGCAGTTTCTCTCTATCTACTCTGTCTAGACCCCTCATGATTTTGAACACCTCTGTTAATTCTCCTCTCAATCTTCTCTGCTCCAAGGAGAACAACCCCAGCTTCTCCAGTCTATCCACGTAACTGTAGTCCCTCATCCCTGGAACTATTCTTGTAAAACTTTTCTGCACTCCCTCTAAGGCCTTCACATTCTTCCTAAAGTGCGGTGCCCAGAATTGGACACAATACTCCAGTTGAGGCCGAAACAGTGTTTTATAAAAGTTCATCATAACTTCCTTGCTTTTGTACTCTATGCCTCTATTTATGAAGCCCAGAATCCCGTATGATTTTTAACGATTTTCTCAACCTACCCTGCCACCTTCAATGATTTGTTCACATATACCCCCATTCCCAGAGATCCTAGTTTATGGCTTATGATGTCAGTTAAAATGGTGTTAGAAGCCTTCCAACAGACTGTAAATCAACTGAATTACCACTTCTCGGCATCGAATATAGCCGCTCGTTGCCACTAAGCCACTTCGCCTCCATCTTTTTTGCATTTTCACTTACGAAAAAACACATTAATGTCAATGATGTCAAAAGTGTTCAGAAACCTTCTGAAAATTAAATAACTATGGACATTAAACAGTGAACCAATGAAGTAATGCTATACCAATATCGAAGCAAGATACTGCCGATGCTGGACATCTGAAATGCAAACAGAAAATGCTGGAACTGATCAGCAGGACAAGCAGCATCTGTGGGGAGAGAAACAGAGTTAACATTTCTGGTCGATGGCCTTTTAACAGAACTAGAAAAAATTAGAGATGTAACAAGTTTTAAGCAAGTACAGAGGCAGGGAAAGGGAGGATGGAAGGAAGAACAAAAGGAAAAGTCTGTGCTCGGGTGGAAGGCATAGAAACATAGAAACATAGAAAATAGATACAGGAGTAGGCCATTCGGCCCTTCAAGCCTGAACCACCATTCAATAAGATCATGGCTGATCATTCACCTCAGTACCCCTTTCCTGCTTTTTCTCCATACCCCTTGATCCCATTAGCCGTAAGGGTCATATCTAACTCCCTCATGAATATATCTAATGAACTGGCATCAACAACTCTCTGCGGTAGAGAATTCCACAGGTTAACAACTCTTTGAGTGAAGAAGTTTCTCCTCATCTAAGTCCTAAATGGCTTACCCCTTATCCTTAGACTATGTCCTCTGGTTCTGGACTTGCCCAACATCAGGAACATTCTTCCTGCATCTAACCTGTTCAGTCCCGTCAGAATTTTATATGTTTCTATGAGATCCCCTCTCATCCTTCTAAACTCCAGTGAATACAGGCCCAGGCGATCCAGTCTCTCCTCATTTTCAACATTTTCCCCACCACTGATGTCAGGCTAACCAGTTTATAATTACCTGGTTTCTCTCTCCCTCCTTTCTTAAAAAGTGGTGTTACATTAGCTACCCTCCAGTCCATAGGAACCGATCCAGAGTCAATAGACTGCTGGAAAATGATCACCAATGCATCCGCTATTTCTTGGGCCACTTCCTTATTACTCTGGGATGCAGACTATCAGGCCCAGGGGATTTATCGACTTTAATCCCATCAATTTCCCCAACACAATTTCCCGCCTAATAAGGTTTTCCTTCAGTTCCTCCTTCTCACTAGACCCTCGGTCCCCTAGTATTCCCGGAAGGTTATTTGGGTCTTCCTTCATGAAGACAGAACCAAAGTATTTGTTCAACTGGTCCACCATTTCTTTGTTCCCCAGAGAGACGTGAGTCCGGGTTCGGCGAGAGGCCTACAAAAGGCCGCGAGAGACGTCGGGAGGTGCGTCGGAGAGACGTGAGTCCGGGTTCGGCGAGAGGCCTACAAAAGGCTGCGAGAGGTGTCGGGAGATGCGATGGAGAGACGTGAGTCTAGGGTCAGCGAGAGACCTACAAAAGGCCGCGAGAAGCGTCAGGAGGTGCGTCGCAGAGACACGAGTCCGGGGTCGGCGAGAGGCCTACAAAAGGCCAGCCGGTGCAGCTACAAGGAGAGGGCAAAAAAGAAGTAGAAAGGAATAAAGGTGATGTCACAGCCAAGGGGGTAAGTGATTGGCTGGTGATTGGTGAGTAGCTTTTCTTTTTTCTTGATCAGTAAGTAACCTTTAGCATTGTTGTTGCCAATTTAAGTTAATCTAAGGGCTAAGTCATGGCAGGAGAACTCGGACACGTGTTATGCTCCTCCTGTACTATGTGGGAAATAGGCGTTTCTGCGGCCGCAACCGAGACTCCAGGATGGTATGTTGCCTCACTGGTGCAAGGGTCAAGAATGTCTCGGAGCGGGTGCAGGACATTCTGAAAAGGGAGGGTGAACAGCCAGTTGTCTTGGTGCACATTGGTACCAACAATATAGGTAAAAAACAGGATGAGGTCCTACGAGATGAATTTAAGGAGCTAGGAGTTAAATTAAAAAGTAGGACCTCAAGGGTAGTAATCTCAGGATTCCTACCAGTGCCACGTGCTAGTCAGAGTAGGAATTGGAGGATAGCTCGGATGAATACATGGCTTGAGCAGTGGTGCAGAAGGGAGGGATTCAAATTCCTGGGGCATTGGAACCGGTTCTGGGGGAGGTGGGACCAGTACAAACCGGACGGTCTGCACCGAGGCAGGACCGGAACCAATGTCCTTGGAGGAGTGTTTGCTCGTGCAGTTGGGGAGGAGTTAAACTAATATGGCAGGGGGATGGGAACCAATGCAGGGAGACAGAGGGAAACAAAATGGAGACAGAAGCAAAAGACAGAAAGGAGATGAGTAAAACTGGAGGGCAGAGAAACCCAAGACAGAAAACAAAAAGGGCCACTTTGCAGCAAAATTCTAAAGGGTCAAAGTGTGTTAAAAAGGCAAGCCCGAAGACTCTTTGCCTCACTGCGAGGAGTATTCGGAATAAGGTGGACGAATTAACTGTACAGATAGCAGTTAATGGCTACGATGTGGTTGGCATCACGGAGACATAGCTCCAGGGTGACCAAGGCTGGGAACTCAACATCCAAGGGTATTCAACATTTAGGAAGGATAGATAGAAAGGAAAAGGAGGCGGAGTGGCGTTGCTGGTTAAAGAGGAAATTAATGCAATTGTAAGGAAAGACATTAGCTTGGATGATGTGGAATTGGTATGGGGGGAGCTACGGAATACCAAGGGGCAGAAAACGCTAGTGGGAGTTGTGTACAGACCTCCAAACAGTAGTAGTGATGTTGGGGAGGGCCTCAAACAGGAAATTAGGGGTGCATGCAATAAAGGTGCAGCAGTTGTCATGGGTGACTTTAATATGCATATAGATTGGGCTAACCAAACTGGAAACAATACAGTGGAGGAGGATTTCCTGGAGTGCATAAGGGATGGTTTTCTAGACCAATATGTTGAGGAACCAACTAGGGGGGAGGCCATCTTAGACTGGGTGTTGTGTAATGAGAGAGGATTAATTAGCAATCTCGTTGTGCGAGGCCCCTTGGGGAAGAGTGACCATAATATGGTGGAATTCTACACTAGGATGGAGAATGAAACAGTTAATTCAGAGACCATGGTCCAGAACTTAAAGAAGGGTAACTTTGAAGGTATAAGGCGTGAATTGGCTAGGATAGATTGGCGAATGATACTTAAGGGGTTGACAGTGGATGGGCAATGGCAGACATTTAGAGACCGCATGGATGAACTACAACAATTGTACATCCCTGTCTGGCATAAAAATTATAAAGGGAAGGTGGCTCAACCGTGGCTATCAAGGGATAGTAGTAAAGCCAAGGAAGTGGCATACAAATTGGCCAGAAATAACAGCGAACCCGGGCACTGGGAGAAATTTAGAACTCAGCAGAGGAGGACAAAGGGTTTGATCAGGGCAGGGAAAACAGAGTACGAGAGGAAGCTTGCAGGGAACATTAAAATGGACTGCAAAAGCTTCTATAGATATGTAAAGAGAAAAAGGTTAGTAAAGACAAACGTAGGTCCTCTGCAGTCAGAATCAGGGGAAGTCATAACGGGGAACAAAGAAATGGCAGACCAATTGAACAAGTACTTTGGTTCGGTATTCACTGAGGAGGACACAAACAACCTTCCGGATATAAAAGGGGTCAGAGAGTCTAGAAAGAAGGAGGAACTGAGGGAAATCCTTATTAGTCGGGAAATTGTGTTGGGGAAATTGATGGGATTGAAGGCCGATAAATCCCCAGGGCCTGATGGTCTGCATCCCAGAGTACTTAAAGAGGTGGCCTTGGAAATAGCGGATGCATTGACAGTCATTTTCCAGCATTCCATAGACTCTGGATCAGTTCCGGTGGAGTGGAGGGTAGCCAATGTAACCCCACTTTTTAAAAAAGGAGGGAGAGAGAAAACAGGGAATTATAGACCGGTCAGCCTGACATCGGTAGTGGGTAAAATGATGGAATCAATTATTAAGGATGTCATAGCAGCGCATTTGGAAAGAGGTGATATGATAGGTCCAAGTCATCATGGATTTGTGAAAGGGAAATCATGCTTGACAAATCTTCTGGAATTTTTTGAGGATGTGTCCAGTAGAGTGGACAAGGGAGAACCAGTTGATGTGGTGTATTTGGACTTTCAGAAGGCTTTCGACAAGGTCCCACACAAGAGATTAATGTGCAAAGTTAAAGCACATGGTATTGGGGGTAGTGTGCTGACATGGATTGAGAACTGGTTGGCAGACAGGAAAGCAAAGAATAGGAGTAAATGGGTACTTTTCAGAATGGCAGGCAGTGACTAGTGGGGTACCACAAGATGCTGTGCTGGGGCCCCAGCTATTTACAATATACATCAATGATTTGAATGAAGGAATTGAATGTAATATATCCAAGTTTGTAGATGACACGAAGCTGGGTGGTGGTGTGAGCTGTGAGGACGATGCTAAGAGACTGCAGGGTGACTTGGACAGGTTAGATGAGTGGGCAAATGCATGGCAGATGCAGTATAATGTGGATAAATGTAAGATTATCCACTTTGGTGACAAAAACAGGAAGACAGAATATTATCTGAATGGTGACAGATTTGGAAAAGGGGAGGTGCAACGAGACCTGGGTGTCATGGTACATCAGACATTGAAAGTTGGCATGCAGGTACAACATGCGGTGAAGAAGGCAAATGGCATGTTGGCCTCCATAGCTAGAGGATTTGAGTATAGGAGCAGGGAGGTCTTACTGCACTTGTACAGAGCCTTGGTGAGGCCACACCTGGAGTATTGTGTACAGTTTTGGTCTCCTAACTTGAGGAATTCTTGCTATTGAGGGAGTGCAGCGAAGGTTCACCAGACTGATTCCTAGGATGGCCGGACTGACATATCAAGAAAGATTGGATCAACTGGGCTTGTATACACTGGAGTTCAGAAGAATGAGACGGGATCTCATAGAAACGTTTAAAATTCTGACGGGTTTAGACAGGTTAGATGCAGGAAGAATGTTCCCAATGTTGGCGAAATGTAGAGGCCAGGGGTCACAGTCTAAGGATAAGGGGTAAGCCATTTAGGACCGAGATGAGGAGAAACTTCTTCAACCAGAGAGTGTTGAACCTGTGGAATTCTCTACCACAGAAAGTTGTTGAGGCCAATTCACTAAATATATTCAAAAAGGAGTTAGATGTAGTCCTTACTACTAGGGGGATCAATGGGTATGGCGAGAAAGCAGGAATGGGGTACTGAAGTTGCATGTTCAGCCATGAACTCATTGAATGACGGTGCAGGCTCGAAGGGCCGAATGGCCTACTCCTGCACCTATTTTCTATGTTTCTATGTTTCCATTATAAATCCACCTGAATCTTACTGCAAAGGATCTACATTTGTTTTCACTGATCTTTTTCTCTTCACATATCTATTGAGCTTTTGCAGTCAGTTTTTATGCTCCCAGCAAGCTTTCTCTCATACTCTATTTTCCCCTTCATAATTAAACCCTTTGTCCTCCTCTGCTGTATTACAAAATTCTCCCAGTCCTCAGGTTTGCTGCTTTTTCTGGTCAATTTACATGCCTCTTCCTTGGATTTAACACTGTCCTTAATTTCCCTTGTTAGCCACGGTTGAGCCACCTTCCCCGTTTTATTTTTACTGCAGACAGGGATGTACAATTGTTGAAGTACATCTATGTGATCTTTAAATGTTTGCCATTGCCTATCCACTGTCAACCCTTTAAGTATCCTTTCCAGTCTATTCTAGCCAATTCACATCTCATACCATCGAAGTTACCGTTCCTTAAGTTCAGGACCCTAGTCTCTGAAGGCAGGAGGGATTAAATGACAAAAGGGATGATGGTGAAAGGAGGTGGTAATGGAACAAATAAAGAAACAAAAAATGGGTCTGGAGGAGGTGTAAATGGGAATATTAGAATCATCATCAGCAGCTGCCGTCCAGGGGAAAAGGTTATGAACTGAAATTGTTGAATTCAATGTTAAATCCGGATGGCTGTAAGGTGCCTAATAGAAAGAGGGGATTCTACTCCCTGAGCTTATGTTGCACTTCATTGAAATAGTGCAGGAGGCCGAGCTCAGGGTGGGAGTGGAGCGGAGAATTAAAATGGCAGTCTGGCAAAAGCTTGGGTCACGCTTGCGGACTGAACGGAGGTGTTCCGCAAAGTGGTCACGCAATCTGCACTTGGTCTCCCCAATGTAGAGGAGACTGCATCGTGAGCAGCGAATACAATATACTAAATTGCAAGAAGTACAAGTAAATCGCTGTTTCACCTGGAAGGAGTATTTGGGCCCTGGACGTTTTGAGTAAAAGGGCAGGTGTAGCATCTCCTGCACTTGCATGGGAAGATGCTGTGGGAAGGGGTGTTGCGGATGGAATGGTCCCTTCGGAACAAATATTTGTATGCGACCACGTAATGCAATGATATTCAGTTGCTTTATCTGTTAATTCAACAGAGGCATTAATTGGGGTTACGTTTCTATTTAAGTGCAAAGGAATTGCTTACCAATACATTAAATATTCTTTCACTAATATTTACACAATGTAATTTCAAGACGAATGTTTTTGTATAAATTAATCGATATCTTTTATAAGAAATTTTCATCGCTGTTTAGTATCTTTCTATCTAGTGTCTAATAATATGCTAATGTATATGTGGAAGCATAGGAAACATTCTGTTAGACACAATGAAACTGCTGACATTTTCCCTGTGATCACATTGTACAAACAATATAACAGATGGGTACTGATGTGCATATCCAGGGAGACTATAACATGCAAAGAAACAGAGAGTCATACACTCAAAATGAAAAAAATGCATGCGCAGATAAGTGTCTTGCAGCAAGTGTTACCTTGACTATTCTTTCCCCTCAGCAATAGCAATTCATTCACTAGATTTGACGATATATTCCCTGATAAAATGCCACGTAAATAAAATTCATTGAAACAATTGCCCTGCTCAATTCACTCACTGTTTTCGAAGCACTAGATTACTGAATTGCCACCAGAAGGTGGCACTGTGAGCTTGCAGTACAGAACTGGCACTAACTATTGTTATCCAATAAACAACAACCATACTGGCATCCATCATAATGAGGGGTTATTGCAGGGTCATCAGAGGTCCTCTGCATTTGACAATGACAAATACATTTCCTGTTGTTATCTTACAGATTATTTGTAATACGCAATCTGCCATAAAAGCTTTCGCTCAAGTACTCACTGGAAACAAATTCTCAATTAGATCTTTAATCAACAAAATCTATTTACCAGGAAATGTATGTAGGGATGATTTAGTAAGACTTAACTTCCATTGTAAGAGATTAAAGCAAAAAGCAGCTTAACCTTGTAGCAAATGATCAGCAATAAACCCCATAATCTCACAAATTATTCATTCGCTCCCAGGCATTAGCATTTCATATCTTTATACCACCAACTTTTCTTCCTTCCTGTCCTGATAGTGCTGGTTGAGATAAGTTGTGCTCCAATGGCCTTTATCCACATATCCTGAAGTCGTGAAAGGAGCTATATAAATGCAAGCCTTCCTTTCTATGTGAGCCCAGATGTAGATAGTGGCAGGCTTTTTGGCGGCCCCTGCTCGAGTAAAGCACTGTCAGAAACCACCAGGTCTGACGATGTGTCAATATTCTTTGCTCTTCCACAGAATATGCCAGAGCCTCACAAAGATCTTTGAAAATTGTGCAAATAAATGGCAAATTGTCCAAACTTCTGTCCTGGATGCAAGGAATTTCTTAAATCTTGACTGCAATGAAAGGACTAATGCACTTACTTGTTGTCATATTTTGATATGTATTCCTCTTTTCATAGGTTTTCAAGAATAGAGCTACAGTTTCCGAGCAAGCCAGCACCTTTGCCACTCTCCCTCATTTTGCAAAGCACCAACACAGCCACGTACACCTTAGAAGGTCTAGACAATGAGCATGAGGAGGTTGTACTGGGTGGGAGGAGTAAATGGTGGCAGGAACTGAGGAGAAGGCACCTGCTGTTTGGAGGACCAGCAATTACTGCCTTTCCTGTAGCACCTAGAAACTCTGACCTCACAGGGCTTATAAAATGAGATTGCTGTCCAATTAGGAGTATCTACACAAATGAGCAGTGAGTGCAGCAGTCTCCCGGGGATTACTGGTGTTACTGTAGCTACATCCTCATGGTCAGTGTCTGTCTGCAGTTCTAGCATTTTTTCCAGATTGGTCTTCCCCTCCATGGAGGAGAAGACCATGTATAGTAGACACCTCAAGTCACTGGAGAAATACCACCAACGATTTCTCCGCAAGATCCTACAAATCCTCTGGAAGGACAGACCCACCAATATTAGTGTCCTCGACAACAAGTAAGTGCATTAGTCCTAAGAGAATAAAATCATCGAGCATATGGCAGGCAATAATAATCCAGAAAACCTTGGAGGTTCTGTCCATGGCAGCCACAAGGGTGTCATGTGCTAGGGAGGCTTTGAGGGTGTCCTTGTAACATTTCCTCTGCCCACCGTTGGCTCATTTGCCGTGAAGGAGTTCCGAGTAGAGCACTTGCTTTTGGAGTCTCATGTCTGGCATGCGGACAATGTGGTCTGCCCAGCGGAGCTGATCAAGTGTGGTCAGTGCTTCAATGCTGGGGATGTTGGCCTGGTCGAGGACACTAATATCGGTGCGTCTGTCCTTCCAGGGGATTTGTAGGATCTTGCGGAGACATCGTTGGTGGTATTTCTCCAGTGACTTGAGGTGTCTACTGTACATGGCCCATGTCTCTGCGCCATACAGGAGGGCGGGTATTACTACTGCCCTGTAGACCATGAGCTTTGTGGAAGATTTGAGGGCCTAGTCTTCGAACACTCTTTTCCTCAGGCGGCCGAAGGTTGCACTGGCGCACTGGAGGCGGTGTTGAATCTCAGGATTGAAAATGGTAAAATTGGTGTACCAGGGGTAATCCTTCCAATCTCTCTTTGCCTTCAAATGAGTGTGGCACAGATGATTGGCAGAAATTGAAAGCTTAGTGGCGGTTTTCTGGGAAATAGGCATTGACCTGCATGATACGATGCTGATGGTGAAAGAGCTGCTACACATAGAACACCTCTCTGTTCATGTAGGCCGTTACTTTATGGGTAGTGGCCCAGATGGTCACAGGAGTGTCATCAATCACCACTGTACTGGTGAGGGCATGAAGAGATGTAAACACAAAGATGAGAATTTAAAATTGAAGACATTGGGGACCAGAAACCAATGGAGGTCAGCAGGGACTGGTTGAACAGGACATGCTGTGGGATAGGATACAGGCAGAGAGTTTTGGATGGGCTGAAGGTTACAGCGAGTGTAGAAGGAAGGCACATCAGAAAAGTTTTGGAATTGTCAAGTCTGGGCTGACAAAGCCATGAATAAGGATTTCAGGGGCAGATGGGCTGAGGCAGGGTCGGAGGCAGGCAATATCATGGAAGTGGAAGTAGTTGGTCTTTGTGGTGGAAAGCACATGTGATTGGAAGCTCAGGATTGAAGGCAATCAGCCTGGTTCAGCCTGAGAAAGTGGCCATGGCAGGGGGGCGATGGATTTGGTGGTGAGGGTATGGAGCCTATGGTGTGGCGTAAGGTAATACCTTCAGTCTTCTCCATGTTTAACTGAAGGAAATTGCGGCTCATCCAGGGATGGATATTGGACAAGCAGTCTAATAATGCAGAGGCAATGGAACCGTCGAGAGAGATGGTGCAGAGCTGGATTTGGGAGCTGTCAGCGTACATGTGGAATCTGAGCCCATATCTGTGGATAATGTCACCAAGGAAGGTGCGTTTCAATGCTGTGACAGGGAGTGAAACTTGATTAGAGACATTCAAACATGGAGTTGCAGGAAAGATGAGCATGGATTTGAGAGGTGGGAATGCATTCAAAAAACTTTGGAGGAAAACCCAAGTTTGGATATGGGGCATTATTTGCAAGGACAGAGAGGTTGTGGGCTTCCGAGGAAGCCTCCAAATCCTCAACATCTAGATGCAAACCCGATGGATGGCATAGGCTGAGTATGCATAGTGCTCCTTTAGTGCCAGCAGACATCCCTAGCAGCTCCTTAGTTGTGTAATCAAGTGTTAGGACAATATTAAAAGCAATCCTTATTGTGGCGAATGTTCTTCCAACATAGACTGAGTGAAACAGTATTTCTTTCACAGGAACATAGAAACATAGAAAATAGGTGCAGGATTAGGCCATTTGGCCCTTCGAGCCTGCACCACCATTCAATAAGATCATGGTTGATCATTCATCTCAGTACCACTTTCTAGCTTTCTCTCCATACCCCTTAATCCCTTTAGCCATAAGGGTCACATCTAACTCCCTCTTGAATACATCCAATGAACTGGCATCCACAACTCTCTACGGTAGGGAATTCCACAGGTTAACAACCCTCTGAGTGAAGAAGTTTCTCCTCATCTCAGTCCTAAATGGCTTACCCCTTATCCTTAGACTATGTCCCCTGCTTCTGGACTTCCCCAACATCGGGAACATTCTTCCTGCATCTAACCTGTCCAGTCCCATCAGAACTTTATATATTTTTATGAGATCCCCTCTCATTCTTCTAAATTCCAGTGAATACAGGCCCTGTCGATCCAGTCTCTCCTCATATCTCACAATCTCATTGAGTGGGAGCCTGGTTTGGTGCAACTCGATTCACAAAAGCTGCAGGGCAAAGTGTGAAACCTATAATTTTGTGTGTTTCTGCCTTAATGAACAATTATACAAACAAAAACTTGCACAATTAGGGTAATGCACACATTAAACACACTAGCACATGCCAATCTCAAAATTTTCACAGAAATTTTACAACGGTTGAAAAGGATTCAGAAACACGTACATGTGCACACTCCAGAAGTTACTTGCCAACATATGACTGACCATAGGCTCTATGCTACAGTCTATCAATACTCATCATCCAGACTCATACATGACAAATGTGGGAGGATTGCTAATGGAACTGTATCTGAGCATGAGCCAGCCGCTTCAGGAGCTGAAATAGAATTTAGGTATGAGGTGTGAGACCACCCCCAGGAGATACTCCAACATGCAATAAAAAACAGAGAAGTTAAAAAAAATGTTGATAGTACCAAAACAGTTTGCAAACTCAGCAATTTTTAAAGGCACATTGTCACCATGTACCTCGCATTTCAAGTCAATATACCAAGGAAACTGTGGTGTATGTAAGCACCTTTAGTAATGACTCCATGAGGCAGGGTATGGTACTTAAACTGTGCAGACCTGTAGTCCTTTACTAGCAGCTGCTGAATGACGACAACAAGCTCTGTGTTCCTTTTTATACTGGGTTACCTGCCATGTGCAGGCAACCCCTGGGTCTCCAGCAACAGCACTCTCTAGTGTACCGGTAAGGTGTGTACAGTACAAGGGTACATTCAATGTTGCATGCCAGTGTTACAGACATCACACAGTGAACAGGCATGCCTGCACAACAATACTCCCCCCTGAGCATTTTTCATATCCTAGTTGTCATGACCAGGGGAGGTGATCAGTGGTGGGCTATGGGAGGTTGTGGTGAGGGTTTGTGGTTGCCAGGTGTGACCCCTGTGCTTGAAGCTGGCCTTGTATGTTTCCCCTCCCTCACACACAAACCAAGTGGGTGTCACTGTTGTGGGATCCCTCGGGGAGGTAGCCATGGCAGCAGTGAGTGGTGTGTATACACTGTGATGTGGGTGGTTGTGGGTTGGTGGGCAAGGCCACAAAACTGGGTGGGCTCCTTGTCCACCAATGGGGATGAGGGTCAGGTCATCCCAGGGTTTGCCAGGGAAGCTGGAGGGTTTTGGCCTCATGCTTCTGGTGTTGGCCCTGGTAGCCAGGGGCTGTAGGGCTGGTCTGGTGCAGGTTACCATTGGTGGTGGCTGGGCTGCCCATTGACCACTGTCCCTGTAGTGGGTGTGCTCCCATTGCCTGTGTGTGTCCTGCAAGGGGCATCATATTCGTTCCAAAGGTCCAGGCTACATGGCCAGGTAGCCTGCTGGACCTGGGGGTCTCCCACAGGGGTATTCCATTGGCATTAGCATGGTCACTGTAGGACCCAATGTCCTTTGGCAGTGTCCTACCGGTATACATGATACCTTGGCTCTGATCACACATAGTCGAGCCTGCATTATACATTCGAGCATTTGCATCACTTTTGGGTGTCTTGGTTTCAGCAGACATGGTTGCATTAGGCATTTCACAATCTCTATCTTTATTGTTAAGCATAATAAACTTGTTCTTAACATTACTGACACCTGCATTCATCTCATTAGTCACATTAGTTAAACCAGCATCACAATTCATGGTTACATTGCATAAATGTTCATATTTGCACCCTTTAATTGCATCTTTAGCTTTAAAGGCCGTGTACTCAAATAGTTGGAACTTCCCCTTTAAATGTTTTTGATTACTGGTCTCCTTTAAGGGAACCTTCAAATCCGATTGGCCGCTCGATGTCACATGATGCTCCTCCATGTTGACTCGTGGCAGGGAAGAGGCCATTTTGAATGCTGATCTGCTGCTTGTGGTGCTGCAGCCATTTTGTGGTGCTCTTTTCTTCCACATGCTTGTGGTGCTGCAGCCATTTTGTGGTGCTCTTTTCTTCCACATGCTTGTGGTGCTGTAGCCATTTTGTGGTCTTGTTTCAGGCAGGCTGTGGTGCTCTTTTCTTCCACATGCTTGTGGTGCTGCAGGCAGGCTGTGCTGCTCTTTTCTTCCACAGCACCACTTCGCCTGATGTGGACCCGGTTCATCCAATTCCTGCCCAGCAGCGTGGGACTGTCACCGGCTACAATCTACAGCGGGAGTTTGTGCAACAAGACTCCCTGGGAGACCTAGATGTCTACACTGCCAACGATTTGGATTTTACCTTTGGTATAGGTGAGCAGCTTTGCCTGGACAGGAGACAGTTTTGGTCGAGTGGCAGGATTCCTCCAAATTTTTTCAAACGTCTTTTGGCTCATCACAGACTGGCTCGCCCCTGTGTCGATCTCCATGGAGACTGGGACCCCATCGATGTCCACTTCCATCATCCACAGAGAACTTCCGGTGGAGCAGGTAAAGATTCCATACTCTTATCCCAGGGTTTGAGCAGCTTCATCTTCATCTGTGTTGGAGCCCCGGTGATTAGCTAACTCATCAGAGACACAGTGAGTACAGCCTTTTCTGCACATTCTCTGAAGGTGCCCTTTTTCTTTGCAGCCTTTGCATGCATAGTCCTTGTAGCGGCACTGGTGGGCCCTGTGGTTTCCTCCACTGCGTCAACACGGGGCCATCCAGTTTGCCCCATGTGGCGGACTCAGGGTTGCGGGACTCGGGGCAGCATTTTTGCATTTAGAAGTGTCCATGTGGTGCACTGCGCTTGCCGGTTTAGAGTCCTGGATCAATATTCACCTGGAGTCGCTGGCCGAAACCATGTAGACCTGGCTCACTTGAATTGCTTTCTGCAGGGTGACCGTGATGTCAGCCGAGAGCAATTTGTGTAGGATGCCTTCGTGGCCGATTCCGATGACAAGTATGTCCCTTAGTGCTTCATTAAGGTGGTTGTCAAACTCACATGGTGCAGCTAGTCTTCTTAAGTGTGCAGCATAATTGGCAATTTCTTGGCCCTCAGGTCGCCGGTAACGGTGCCTGGCTGTGAGGATGCTTTCTTTCAGTTTTAGTTGTTCCTGTATGATTGTTACAAGTTTTTCATAGCTCTTGGTGATTGTCTTCTCTGGGGCTAGTAAGTCCCTGATGAGACCGTAGATGGTGGGCCCACAACTGCTAAGCAGGATGGCCCTGCGTATGTTCGGTAGTGTGGCCGGTGTGTCCCCGTCCAGGTCGTTGGCTATAAAGAAGTGTTCCAAGCTTTCCACAAAAGTGTCCCAATCTTCCCCCTCTGTAAATTTCTGAAAGTTGCTGAGGTTAGACATGTTGAGCTAATAGTTCGTGATCTAGTATTCCCGTCGCCAGTTGTGGTGTATGTAGGCACCATTAGTAATGACTCCACGAGGCATGGTATGGTACTTAAACTGTGCAGACCTGCAGTCCTTTATTAGCAGCTCCTGAGTGACGACAACATGCTCTGTGTTCCTTTTTATACTGGGTTACCTGCCGTGTTCAGGCAACCCCTGGGTCTCCAGCAACAGCACACTCTAGTGTACCGGTAAGGTGTGTACAGTACAAGGATACATTCAATGTTGCATGCCAGTGTTACAGACATCACACAGTGAACAGGCATGCCTACACAACAGAAACAAAGAAAACATTTGTTCAGTCAATGTTATGCAGACAGTATTGGATCATTGATTGAGTGTAAGTTTTAAACTTGACGTTCCTTTGGTAATATTATGTTGCAGGGGCTGAATCTGAAATGGAGTCAGAGTGTCTCATTAAAGGTGATCCTACAACTCTTGCCTAAATTAACTATGAGTGACTTCGCATCTGAAATACATTACACAGTTTGCCTTGATGTGAAGCATAAACATTCTGGACTGGATTTTTGGCTTTTGAGATTTCGGGGTGGTAATGGCGGCGGGATAAAACAATATTGCCTGGAAAAAGTCTGCAAAATTCAACCAAAAATGAGGTTCCATGCTTGGGGGCACAAAATCAGATGTTACACAAGGAAGTTTTTGCACCCCAGACGAAAATAGTTTTGGTTAAAAAAGTTTTGTTGATTTAAGGAACTTTATTGCTGCTCAGTGCCCTGCAACATAATGTTGTATATGGTATGGTTTTATTCTGGTGGGGGGAGTTTTTGTTACTTTGTTCCAGTAAAATTTATACTTCGTCCTTCACTATTGGTTTGTTGTGCATCATTCCAAGGTTCACTCCCAGAGATGTGCCTTTATGGGGCTACATAGAGCGTCTAGTATTAGCTCAATCCTCAGTTTCCTCCATTTAGGAGAACCGGTCCATTATGAGCTGGTGATGAGCGACTCTTGGTCCAGCTGCATCTCCACGCTGCCTCCCCCGTGGATGGGATGGCTATCTAATGGGGGCCTCGCCAGGCTCCTCTTCGTCGTCCCCACTGGCAATGCCTGGTCCCTCATGATGGCCAGTTGCGCAACATGCAGCACACCACAATGAATTTGGATACCTGTTGAGGAGAGTATTGAAGGCTGCCTCCAGAGCGGTCCAGCATTGGTCTGCCTGTAGGAGATGGCATATCTCTGTCAGCAGTTTCTTTCGGAAGTGCAGCTTTCTCACACACTGCTCCCCAGAGAACGGGAGATATGAGCATTTGTGCCTGTAAATCCATGGGGGGGTAAGCCTTCCTCCCGAGACGTCTTCGGCCTCTCCTCATCCGTGGACTGACAAAGCCATCTTCTAGCTTGACACCGCCTGGCAAATGCTGTCGAACTAGTATTGCCCCCCATTAAGTTCTCTCACTGAAGCTGTAAGGGCACTGTAATGGCAGCCAAAAGTGCCTTTTGCAAGTTGGAGCTTCACGCAGTGTGATGTGCACAACCGTTGTAGTCAATGTGACCTGCGATGTAGGAGTCTCATCCCTCCATTTAAAAATGCTGCCAATATCGTCTGCTGCACCCTGGGAACACCTGGTTTTTCAGACGTTTCCTGGGGCGAGCATTAAATGAGGCGATAGGGCAGAATTTTGCATCCGGGGCGGACGTTGTACGATGATTGACGGCATGATCTCAGTTAAACTGGATGGAGGAGTGGTAAGTTTTGGCGCCGCTGCAAACCATGAGCAGAATTTACCGGCTGGGTGGTAAAAGCTGGCTGACTGGCATTATGCCTAGAAACACCATTTACCGCCCCTCTGGGGTAAAATGGAAGCACAACCGATCTGAAAATCCAGCCCAGAATCTACATTGAGTCAAACTGTTTGATATGATTAATTCGTCCGGACTTAAATTTGACTTTGCTGTTACTTTATGTTGCCATAATAATTGTAGATTGTTTGGAAACTGCTGTCTTGCATTGGATGTATGAAGTAACATATGGCACATTCACTGGTTCTTAAGTATGTGGCCCTGAAGACGCACTATTATAATGTTCCTTGATGTCCCAGCCCATCTGGGCATGTGTATGTACAGATGACAATGATTATAACTGTAGCAGTTCATCTACATGAATCACATTTGCTGAAATGTCAGAGCAACCACATTTTTTTTTTAAAAAGCTTCTAATTTCGGAGAAAACCAAGCAAAATGATCACAATAGAATGTTTACTCACAGGACACTTTCAGTGTCTCCAGCATATACTGCTACAATTATAGCATCTATTAAGTGTTGGAACTGTGACACATTCAAACAGGGGAGCCATTATAACCCTGCTTCATTGACAACATAGCCCATTAGGATATAATGGCACATTTTGTGAGGCTGTGCTGCAGTGGAAATTAGGAGGTAAAGCAGATTTTGTGTGTTTCTTTTCTTCCATTTCCCCTCTCTGAAGTCTCTAGGCATTATGACACTTCTGTGCATGAGAGAACCAGTAAAGGACCTGCTCCCTGACTTCGAGCAATGATGTTCTTTAGCTGACTACTGAAAAGTGGTCAGGAGTGGGTAAATCTCCATCTCATTTTTCCTTTTCTTTGTGTGTCGCCTATTTCTGCTCGGCCGCAAATGGGAACCTACCTACCACTAGCTTGTGGGGCAGCACCTCAAAGCTGCAGGTTGGTTTTGGTTTAATGAAGATATGGCAAATTCGATTATTTCATAAAATGGGGCCTTGGTTTACTCCAGATATTGTCACTGTCAAAGGATGCTGAATCAACTTTTCTGGTCTCATAAACTTATTGTGGTTTATTTGGAATCCAGCCTACTGATTATAGGATTTACCAATATTTCGCAAAGATTCCTGGTACCTTTCCCCTGCAGAGGAGAAAAACCTCTCTCTGGACTTTTAAAATGAGTTTAAAGCGGCAGACAAAGCCTGTAGGGGATAAAAGGGGATGCATTCATGGAGACCCGCGCCCCCCCCCCCCCCCCGCCAGTGTTTGGACTAATAGGAAAGGATTTCAAAATGGACCTAAATTAAAGAAGCCTGAGATCCCCTAAACATCTAAGGGAAGGAGCATATCAATTTTAAGATTCTACAACATTTTGGCTGCGAAAAAGAGTTACCGAATACAGGAGGTGGGGCTAACTTCTGTGAAACAAATTAGTGTATTAAGGATCCCAGACTGTCTGGGGGGGTACTATGCAACACCAATTCACCCCCTAAGAGATAATCAAATTACCCACTCAAGCACAATGGAAATCATGGGCCCAACTAGATGGTCAGGAAACTGGACAATCCTAAAACAATGCAAAACTAGTGATAGCACATTATCACACCCTAATCGAGTTACTGCTGACTAGCCCACCAAAATCACTGACAAAGGAGACATTTGAAAATCAATGGGCAGAACAGTTTAAACAAAGCCCAAGAACTGATTTGGCGCAAAGATAAGGAAGCCTGTTTTAGTATAATTGAAGGCCTGTTCTGGCAGTTAGGTGTGCTTCTAGAGACACTATTAAGTTAGCAGTCTTGTTGCATAAGTTCTACACCAGCCTCGAAAAGTGGGACCCCGAAATAGCGGTGAAAGGAATCTCTAAAACCCAGAAGGACAGCACCACGACAGCAAACAGGCTTTCAAAACGACTATCGGAAAGTTTCGGACCATCGTGACCAACTAAACAGTGAACCGGAACCAACCCGACAAAACTGAAGAAAAACCAAAGATTTTTCCACTCTACAAGCTGGTCCTATGCTACCAGGGGTACAGACTACAGAACGTGGACAACTAAGGCGAACCTCAGGGACAACTAAGGCGAACCCCCGAGTTGAAACTGTCAAAAGGGGATTGGTGAGCATAGCCCCTGAACCCCCCAGAGCTATAACTTAGTTAGTTAGGGGAATTGGGAGGGGGGAGGCTGGGATAACTTGTGTAAATGTATCTTCATTCTCCTCTTTACCCCATTCAGAGTTTAAGCTATATTTTTTTCCCCACAGGCTGTAATTTGACATTCTATTCAATGTGTTGTACCCCTCAGTGTGTATTGTTATTCCTATTCTGTGTGTGTTATTAAAGGTGTGCCTTTTACTTCTTTTTAAACATGATAAAGCCATACCTGCTTCCTACCTTGAAACCGATTGTCTGTCCAAGTCTGTCACAGTCCCTTCATAATTCCAGTGTCTAGAACCAAGGGTGTGGGAGCGATTCGGAACCGCTTATATAAGGTCAGAAGGGAAAGCTGACCCACTGAAAACC
This sequence comes from Pristiophorus japonicus, assembly GCF_044704955.1. Taxonomy (NCBI): domain Eukaryota; kingdom Metazoa; phylum Chordata; class Chondrichthyes; family Pristiophoridae; genus Pristiophorus; species Pristiophorus japonicus. Next base: position 500,413,200 of record NC_091977.1, on the reverse strand, counting down.
ACCCCTTACAGATGGGTCACTTCCTAGTATCAATTTTGAATGAAATGAAAAAATATATAACCTTTCTTGATAAATCTACCATTAAAGCAATTGAAATGCTTGGAGCTATGACATCAAAGACTGTTTGGATATATTAAGTGACCACTTTAATTGGTTCTAATGTAACACTGAAGATTCAATATTACAACATTCATTGACATCATCAACCATCTGAACACGTGTATACTTTTCAAGTGCCGTGATCGTCTTTATGCAGGCAATGTGATCATTGTCCTGCAACAGTAAATCCCACAAACATCCATAAAATGAATGAATAACCAATGAATTTGTTTTTAGTGATATTTATTTGCGAGGAATGTTGATCAGGACACCAGAAAAACTCCTTGCTTATCTTCAAATAGGTCCACGCGATCTTTAATACACATCTGAAGCAAGGGTACCAGGCAAATGGAGCCTTGGTTTAACATCTCAGCTGAAATAATGCAACAGTGTGGCACCCCCTAAATATTGTGCTGGAGTACCAGGCAGATTATATGTTCATAAGCTGGTGTGGGGCTTGAACCCAGACTTTACTTATGCAGAGACAAAGGTACTGCCAACTGAGCCAAGCTGACCCATTAAGAATGTGAAAAGACCTCCTTGTTACAACTTATACTGAAACTCTACCCATCAGTTTTAATCGCTTCACTATAACTTGGTTCTCATGATTAAAACATATCAAAATGTTCTAGTTGCATGAACAGCTACAGCTAGTTTGCCACAGGGGCTTCTAAAATAATCTAGCCTTTGAGCACAGACAAAATCTAATAATTACTTCTGGTCGGTGAACAATTAATCAATGTGGCAGAGACCTACACTCACCAGGGCAGTGACAGTAAGAATTTTTATTTTTCATTGGATTCATTGTAATCATGTTGTCTCTGTACTGAGTTAGCTGACCTCAGAGGGAGTGACAACGGGGCCTGCTAAAATTGGTTCCATCACCCCCAAGCAAGGCAAAATAAATTAGCCAGTGTTTGTGTGCTTGATCATTACGTGGTGCCCCAGCGAGCAGGTACCTGTGTATGGACACTGGATATAGGCAGGTTCAGGCTTAGCTGCAATGCCTCATGTAATTATTTCTTCAACCCATTCATATAGCCACCCTCGAGAGCACAGTCCTGGAAATTTATTCTACAAATCGATTTGTTCCTGCTTTAAAAAGTGCCATCCAACTCACACTTCCTATTGAAAAACACTGTGAAGAGCCAAGACCCATGTGCTCAAGGTCATAAAGAGTAGGGAATTTCCAAACAAAAAATACCAAATTGTTTTAATTTGCCAAATTCAGTTGGAAAATGAAGAATTGCCTTTTCTCCTTAAGGTATTGTACTGTTAGGCCAAAGAAAGCCCTTAATTAGGCACTAGCGACTGAGGAGGTATATCATATCATGCAAGTTATTGTCTGCCAAAAAGTGAGGCCAAGGATTAATAAAAGGACGCGACTGCTGCCAGTGAACCGGAAGCAGTTGCGTTTCCGCAGTTCCAGTGTTTTCTTTTGTTTGTTGTCGCCGGACTTCCCAAAATGAGGAATAAAGAAGCCAATAAGAAAAAAATCTTGTTCCGTTGTAGTTTAATTTATTAATTGTGTGAATTGTAGAATTTATTCAGGAATGAGCCATTTGTTTGTGCACTAAATTGTGGTTGGTCAGAGTCGGCAGTTTTCAGGTGGGGGATAGTTTAGCCCCAGCACCATCTAATTTGTCTATTTTTGGGTTTGTTAATAGTTTGCAAATTACTGTTCTGAGACTGGACGCACTCAGAGATTCCTGTACCAGTCGTTGGGACGGTAGATTGGGAATCTCTAACGTTAATAAAACTTTATTAGTGATGTGCTTCCGCACTTCTCAGATCCCCCGTCTGTTGTGGTGAACGTTATTTTTTTAATTTGGGACCTGACAGTTATGCGCAGAATGCTTCTGCGCAGCTTTCGGTAGCTTCCGTGTTTGTTGGCAGCAGTCACTCTGTTAAAGAAATCACTGGTGAGCTACAGCATTCATTGCTACAATTCGTTCCCATTTACTGAGTGTTTGAATATAGTTGTACAAACAGCATATTAGATCATATTGTTCTCAGGGACAGTAACAGACAGGGATTCGCTACCGCATGTCGTATTTTTTTTTACTTTCTCTTTACTCTTCAGGGTAATCAGAGATGGCTCAGTTGATAGCACTCTTGCCTCTGAGTCAGAAAATTGTGGGTTCAAGTCCCACTCTAGAGACTACAGCACAAAGATATAGGCTGATACACCAGTGCAGTACTGGGGGAGTGCCGCACTATTGGAGGTGACATCTTTCGGATGAGACGTTAAACTGAGGCCCTGTCTGCTCTCTCGGGTGGACATAAAAGATCCCATGGCACTATTTTGAAAACGAGCAGGGGTTTTATTAATATTCAAACACAACAGTGGAGAAATTCGGTCGAGCCTCAGTTGCGGCGTTAATCCAAACGGAGCGATACTTTTAGCGCCTCGAAAACGTTTGCGCCTCCCGCCCAGAAATTCGTCAGAATCGGTTGAAGAGCTGACAGGGGCGATAAATCACCAATTGCACACCAGAACTGATGGGGCGATAACGAAAGTTTGGTCAGGACATTTTGCGGACCCATTGCGCATGCGTAGAACTCCGAATCAGATCCCGGGAAAAGCCAACTCTTAAAGGCGTGGCATAGTAATGTACTCAGTAAATTTTTCAAAATCACTTGTTTTCAATCTGTACTGTTATGTCTGTCTGCTGCTGCAAACACGGAGGCCGGCGCACCGTGCTCTGTGTAAAAGTTGCACTGACCATGACCTCCGAGGGAAGCACTTCCTCATCCTATTAAGTAGTCACCAGTTTTTTAAAAATTCGTTCATGGGATTTGGGCATGGCTGGCAAGGCCAGCATTTATTACCCATCCCTAATTGCCTTTGAGAAGATGGTCGTGAGCCGCCTTCTTGAACCGCTGCAGTCCGTGTGGTGAAGGTACTCCCATAATGCTGTTAGAGAGGGAGTTCCAGGATTTTGATTCCCAGCAACGATGAAGGAACGGCGATATATTTCCAAGTCAGGATGGTGCGTGACTTGGAGGGGAACGTGGAGGTAGTGGTGTTCCCATGCATCTGCTGCCCTTGTCCTTCTAGGTGGTAGAGGTCGCGGGTTTGGGAAGTGCTGCCGAAGAAGCCTTGGCGAGTTGTTGCAGTGCATCTTGGATAATGTAAACACTGCAGCCACGGTAGTACAGTGATGGAGGGAGTGAATGTTTAAGGTGGTGGATGGGGTGGCAATCAAGCGGGCTGCTTTGTCAAGCTTCTCGAGTGTTGTTAGAGCTGCACTCATCCAAGTGGAGAGTTTTCGATCACACTCCTGACTTGTGCCTTGTAGATGATGGAAAAGCTTTGGAGGGACAGGAGGTGAGACACTCGCCGCAGAATACCCAGCCTCTGACCTGCTCTTGTAGCCATGCCATTAATGTGGCTGTTCTAGTTCAGTTTATGGTCAATGGTGACCCCCAGGATGTTGATCGTGGGGGATTTGGCGATGGTAATGCCGTTGAATGACAAGGGGCAGTAGTTAGACTCTCACTTGTTGGAGATTGTTATTGCCTGGCACTTCTGTGGCGTGAATGTTACTTGCTACTTATCAGCCCAAGCCTGAATGTCGTCCAGGTCTTGCTGCATGCGGGCATGGATTGCTCCATTATCTGAGGAGCTGTGAATGGCACTGAACACTGTGCAGTCATCAGAGAACATCCCCACTTCTGACCTTATGATGGAAGGAAGGTCATTGATGAATCAGCTGAAGATGGTTGGGCCTAAGACACTGTCCTGAGGAACTTGTACAGCGATTGCCTGGGGCTATGATGATTGACCTCCAACCATCACATCCATCTTCCTTTGTGCTAGGCTTGACTCCAGCCATTGGAGAGTTTTCTCCCAGATTCCTATTGACTTCAATTTTACTCGGGCTCCTTGATGCCACACTCAGAGAAATGCTGCCTTGATGTCAAGGACAGTCACTCTCACCTCACCTCTGGAATTCAGCTCTTTTGTTCATGTTTGGACCAAGGCTGTAATGAGGTCTGGAGCCGAGCAGTCCTGGCAGAACCCAAACTGAGCATCGGTGAGCAGGTTATTGGTGAGTAGGTGCCGCTTGATAGCACTGTTGTTGACACCTTCCATCACTTTGCTGATGATTGAGAGAAGACTGATGGGGTGGTAATTGGCCGGATAGGATTTGTGTTGCTTTTTGTGGACAGTGTTCCACATTGTCGGATAGATGCCAGTGTTGTAGCTGCACTGGAACAGCTTGGCTAGTTCTGGAACATAAATCTTCAGCACAACAGCTGGGATGTCGTGAGGGTCCATAGCCTTTTCTGTATCCTGTGCGCTCAGCCATTTCTTGGTATCATGTGGAGTGGATCAAATTAGATCAAGACTGGCTTCTGTGATGCTGGGGACTTCAGGGGGAGGCCGATATGGATCATTCATTCGGCACTTCTGGCTGAAGATGGTTGTAAATACTTCAGCTTTGTCTTTTGCACTCACGTGCTGGGCTCCGTCGTCATTGAGGTTAACAACCCTGCAAGCCTGTACCAACTATTTTTCTGGATGTTGTTATTGGCTGGCGCTCAATGAGGCGCACGCAACAAATTTACCAACTGGGATGCAAGCGTGCATGTCATACCAGGATTACATCATGATTGGAGCTAATGGTTTGCACCCTCGGTGAGCCACTTATGAATTTTCCATCGGGGCACTAAAAGCTAAAGCTGGTTGCTAAGCTCTAACGCTCGCATGAACGCCCCTCTCTGGCCGCTAACTGAGGCTATGGATCACTGAAAATCCAGCCCAACAGCTTTACTGATAGATATGCATACAACCTTAAGTCAGTAATACTCAGAATGGTCAAATTCCTCTGCTTGAGGTGATTGAGATTAATTCTCCGTTGACATCATTCTTGGTGTTCTTTTAGTCCATCTCGAGGACTGTCTCCTCCTTTCACTTTAGAATGGCTGCTCTTATGCTATTCTCGCTGGCAAAATCAAGCTGCTGGTACTTTCCCCTCTCTCTCTTTCCCATGTTTCAAACAAGCTGCTGCTGCAGCAACTGATGCTTACGACAGTTTCCTACAGACATTCGAGGTCGAGACAGGCAGCTGCCTTATCTTTAACCTGACCCATTATCTCCGCAAAAATACATTGTCTCAGTTGGCCTTCTAAACAGTCTGAAGCAATAATAATACCTTTCGAACTTGGTCAACCTTCCCAGAATGCTGTCTCGAACAGTCAAGTCTAGCAGTTCTGTGTTCCATCCTTTGTTGAAACAAATTCTGTTACTTTAGCAAGTGAAAAGTCCATATTGAAAAGTCCCTTCAATATTAATACTGATTACAGCAAATTTGTTTTGTTCAGTACCTGTCCTGATGCCTCTGTTCGTAAATGCACTGCCTAGTGTTGAGCTGAGAAACGTGGACCAAGAAGGTCAAGGAGGGATGCTAAAATTGACCTCAGTGCCCCAAGGACTATACAGATGAAAACATCAGCCAGTAATTCCTTGCAGAAACATGTTGCTATGTGAATACTGGGTGAGAATATAATGCGATGAGCTGTGACCAATGACCATAACGATCACACATAAAGGGGGGAGTTTTAACCTAAGAAATGGGTGGGTTGGGTGAGGGGGTAGTTAACGTATTAAAAATCTGAATTCCAACCAGAACCCTGCACACTTCTGGTTTTAACCGAGGCAGGAGGGGTCATGCAGCCAACCCGCTCCCAGGGGGCAGGTCATTGATTTAAATATTATAATGAAGCTGAAAGCCTCTGATTTAATCTCCATTTTGAATTTAACTTTAGTTGGTTGGGTTTTGCACACATTGTGAATCCCGCCAGCTAAAGTAAGGCGAGTATTGCTGGATCCAGGCGTGCCTTTACACTAACCTCTTGGATCCAGGGTCACTACTGACCCTCTCATGAGGCCTCCAATCCCTCCCAGGCTTACAATCCCTTCCCAGACCTCCAATTCCCCCACCCCCCAAGCCTTCAATCCCCTCCCAGGCCTCTGATCCCTCCATGAGGCCCATCTCCCCCCCCGTGCTCCTCCTGCCCCCGATTCTCAGAATCCCCTCCCACCCCCTGCCGCTATGGCCATTCCATGGCCCACAATCGATCCTCAGACCGACCCCGACCCCTCCTCCAGGCTGGCGATCTTCAGACCCCCCGCTGCTCCTCCACGCCGACCCTCACACGACCCTTCTCTCCCTCTCTCCTCTGTGCAGCCTAGTGCGGCAGGCCTAACTGCCTGGAACCAGCCAGCCTCTCATTCAAGTCCGGGTTTCCCGACCACCTCGAAACCCTCCTGTCCCCAACCCACTTCCCCATTAAAATTCATCCCTAAGAGTAAACATTTGGACAAGGTGTTGTAAGGAAGGTAGCAAATATGGAACCACACGAACATAGATCATGGAATGAGGAAAATGGCTTTCAGAGATTTCCAGTAGTAGTGCAATGTACACTGCACTGTAAAGTTGGGATTTGTTTTGTCTGCATTTATCTAAGGCACTCTTGTCTCTTGAAAGAGGAAGTCAACCTTAGGACAAATACAAATGCTAAAGAGAGAAAGGTCAGAACACAATTTGAATCTGCACAGCCTCCTACTGCACTGGTTACAATGGTTATCCTAGCTCATTGGAGATGTATAACTACTAGATGAAAGTTAGCAAGCTTCCCTGACTGGATCCATGTGGATTCTTTCATAAGGTAAGGCTTAAGCTAACTGCAATAGTTCCATGACTCACGTCGTTCAATACCTAGCTGGATATTCTCTCATTGTCCGCATGCCCGACACGAGACTCCCTAAGCAAGCACTCTACTAGGAGCTCCGAGATGGCAAGCGAGCCCCAGGTGGGCAGAGAAAACGTTTTAAGGGCACGCCCAAAGCCTTCTTGATAAAGTGCAACATCCCCACTGATACCTGGGAATCCCTGGCCTAAGATCGCCCAAAGTGGAGGAAGAGCATCAGGGAGGGCGCTGAGCACCTTCAGTCTCGTGGCCGAGAGCATGCAGAAACCAAGCGCAGACAGCAGAAGGAGCATGCGGCTAACCAGGCTCCCCACCCACCCTTTCCTTCAAACACTGTCTGCCCCACCTATGACAGAGATTGTAATTCCCGCATCGGATTGTACAGCCACCTGAGAACTCACTTTTAGAGTGGAAGCAAGTCTTCCTCGATTTCGAGAGACTGCCTATGATGATGATGGATATTCTCTTGTTATTTTTCCTTTTGCTACTTTCTCTATTATAAATTAAAGCAAAGTGCCAAAAGCAGCATCAGATGTTGCAGTGCAACATGTATCTGGGCAACTGAAATCACATTGATAGCCACAAGATCCCTTTAATTTACCATTTTATATCAAAGGTATTTAAAACACTAATATTGATGCTTGATTCCTATATGTGACACTGAGGCTAATTGTAGTTACGCTACTGCTGTCTTGCCTGACATCAGTTAACTCAGCACATATATTCCTTGTCTGTATCACTCATCAGATGGTGCAGTTACACATTAAGTTATACACAAGGCACTCTGCAGTTATGCTCAATTTTCCATGGAGTCAGCTCCTGTTTAAATCACAAACAGGTTAGCCCAGGGTCACCATTGCCAGCAAGTAACTATTGGCCACAAATTAAGTCAGAACTGAAGAAGAAACCAATATGGGTGCACTTTAGTTTTCATATCAAATCTATTGGCGTGCAATTAACTTTATGTATTTAGAAACAACAATCTTGGGTTGGGTTTATATCATCATTAACAAAGTACCAAGCTATTGGTTTATTTCTTCTTCTCTTTCCATTTTGTGATATTGGGCTTCATTTTATTCGTGCAGTCATTTTCTTTGACAACATTACATGCTCGTGCCTCTATAGCTCTTGACAGCAAAGACTAAAGAAATACTCTGAATAATTTAGGAGATGATAATCCTGCACCTTCTTTAGTGACCTGAAATGTCTTTATGTATCCTGGAGACAGAAATTGCTATGCTGGGATTTTCAGTGGCAATCTATTCCATCAAGATTCAAGCCAGCCTTTTGAAAATGGCACAGTGTGTGTTAAAACACTGTCCTTTTTACCTCAAGGACCTGGGTTCAAATCCAGTCATGACAAAGGGGATAATCGTCTTCTCTTTCTGACAGCTGTTAAGGATCCTAAGTGAATGGTTTCTTGGCAGTTCAGTCCAGCTCTCAATGCAGATATGAGACCACGAGGCAAAGCTGCATCAAAATGTATTATTAATCGCCACTAATTTGGCAATGCACACCATCAGAATAGAATGTTGAGGGGATAAAAAAATGAGATGAGGATGTTGAGGGATTTTATCAGGGCAGTGTTCTTTAGTATCTCTATTCCAGAAAGTACTAAAAGCAAACAGAGTTTCAAGTAATTATTGTTTTTTTCAATTGAGGAACCCAGTTGTAGGACACCACCAAGGTTGAATCAAAGTAAGTGTAAAGATGTAAGAAAGAGTGATTAATTGTTCAGAAGCTTGGGTTTTACAAACCTATAAATTAGAGCAGGAATGGAATACTGAGGGAAGTTAAGAATCCCACAGTTTTGAGGTCCTGTGAAAGAGTGAGTTATAGTAACAGAGAATAGAATGATTCTAAACTAGAATTACATAGAATATACTGCACAGAAACAGACCATTCTGCCCAACTGGACTATGCTGGTGTTTATGTTCCACATGAGCCTCCTCCCACTCTACTTCATTTAACCCTATCAGTGAAACCTTCCATTCCTTTCTCCCTCATGTGTTTATCTAGCTTCCTCTTAAATGTATTTATGCTAGTCACCTATTCACCTACTCCTCATGAAAGCAAGTTCCACATTCTAATCATTTTCTGGGTAAAGAAATTTCTCCTGAATTCTCTATTGCATTCATCCGCAAATTTTGAAGTTGTACTTTTGATTCCTGTGTCCATATTGTTTATGTACATGGTGAACAACAGTGGTCCCAGCACCAATTCTCATAGGACACCAATTCCTATCTTTTTAAAGTTTGATTAACTACCCTTAACCTCAACTCTGTTTTCTGTTTTGTAGCCAGCTTGCTATGCATTCTGCTACTGTAACCTGACTCCACATATTCTGACCTTAGTCATGAGTTTACTATGTGGTACCTTATTGAAGGCCTTTAGAAGATCCAAATATATTACATAATTCTTTATTTTGATACAGTGAACATGCCGGGAAGAAGAATATTATGGGAGTTGATGAATATGCAGTTTTGGAAAGAAAGAACTTGTATTTACATAACATCTTATCAGATCTCTCAGAAATGTTCCAAGATGCAATTTATTATTTTTTGATGCATTTAGGACAATGTGACTGCCATGTTACATGTGGCAATGACATGAATGGCCAGTTAATTTATTTTTGATGATTTTGGTTGAGGGAAGAATGTTGGGCAGTGAGACAGACTCGCTGTTCACTTTCCAATACTGTCCAAAATCTTTACATCCACTTGAAGTGGCAGTCAGTTTAATGTCTCATCCGAAAGATGGCATCTCCAATATTACTGTACCACAGTGCTCACCTACATTATGTCCAGGATTAAGGCAACTATTCTCCAACTTGCAGTGGAGTAAGTTTGGATAATAACCTTCATTCATCCTGCATGTTATATAAAAGCCACAGCTATTTTAAACACATTTTAAGGTATCACAAGGAAGAAAAATTCAGAGGAGAAATAACCGCAATGATATTGATGAGATGGAGAGGCAATAAAATGCTGCGAAAGAGGTTGGAGGATAGAGGTTAAAGAAATATAGCTGGTTAGAAAACAATCATTTTCTTGAATCTTGTCCAATTACACTAGAGGTGGTAGAAAGCCTTCCAGATATGGGTGTAACATAAATCTTGGATTTATGTGGGCTATAAAGAGAGTTAATAAAACTTAAAGATACATTTTATTTTGATATAAGAGAACATGTCATCTTCCAGCATGAAATCTGGTAACTTACAAATCATATCGAAAATGGTAGCATTGTGGTTATGTTACTTGACTAGTAATCCAGAAGCCTAGACTAATGATCCGGAGTCATAAGTTCAAATCAGATCAAAGCTCTGCAGTCCTGCCACACCCAGTCGTGAATGGTGGTAGACAATTAAACAACTAACAGGAAGAGGAGACTCACTGCGATACATCAGGGAGGGGGGGAATTATCTGGACGCTGTGTTCCAGGACGCAGTCTCACCCCTTAAGCTAAATCATTCAAATTTGGTCCATGGTCAGGGACAGGAGGGTGTGACTACGAATGAGGTAGGTATGGGTTTCCAGAAGGTGGCATTGGAGGAGCCTCAGCCTTGCACTTGTCCAACAGGTACGAGGTTCTTGCTCCCCATGTGGAAGAGAGCAGGGACTGTAGGGAGGATGAGCAAATTGACCACAGCACCGTGGTACAAGGGGCCATTCAAGTTGGGGGAGTAAAAAGAAATGTGATAGTGGTAGGGGACAGTATAGTTAGGCGTATAAATAATGTTCTTTGCAGCCGAGAGCATGAGTCTCGAAGGCTGTGTTGCCTGCCCAGTGCCAGGATTAAAGACATCCTCTCTGGGCTAGAGAGGAACTTGGAATGGGAGGGGAAAGATCCAGTTGCGTTGTCCACATAGGTACCAATGACACAGGTAGGATAAAGAAAGAGGTTCTTGTAAAGTCCTTACTCAATGGCACAAAACCCACACGAGGCACATTCTATAGACAAGGTAACTCGATGACCTGAACCTTTAGTCACAGGACCAAGAAGTAATGAAAACCTGCGTGGGACCTCCCTTTATATACCTGGATGACCAGGTAAGGAGTGTCTCCACAAGTTCACCCCCTGTGGTCAAGGTGTGCATTGCTTAAGTATATACAGTATTGCAGTGGTGTTACATAGAGGTTACATACATGACAGTTCTGCTGAGGGAGTATGAGCAGCTAGGGAGTATATTAAAAAGCAGAACCACAAAGGTAATAATCTCTGGATTATAACCTGAGCCACGAGCAAATTGGCATACGGGTCAATAAAAATCAGAGCGATGAATGCGTGGCTCAAAGATTGGTGTGGGTGAAATGGGTTTTGATTCATAAGACACTGGCACCAGTACTGGGGAAAGAGGGAGCTTTTCGGTGGGACGGGTTTCACTTGAACCAGGCTGGGACCAGTGTCCTGGCGAATCGAATATCTAGGCTTTAAACTAAATAGTGGGGGGGAGAGTTCAAGTGAGGGGAAATTTAAAAAGTCAAAGAGAAAGAAGGCAATAGTGCAGGCTAGCGATAGAGGTAATAATAACCGGAGTGTGACAGGAAGAGGCAGAGCGTATAAACATAAGAGTGCACCAGAAAGTAGAGTCAGAGTAGGGATAAATGGTAAAAAGACAAAATTAAAAACTCTTTATCTCAATGCACGCAGCATTCATAACAAAATAGATGAGTTGACGGCACAAATAGAAATAAATGGGTATGATCTGACAGCCATTGCAGAGACGTGGTTGCAAGGTGACCAAGGCTGGGAACTGAATATTCCAGAGTATTTGACATTTCAGAAGGATAGGCAGAAAGGAAAAGGAGGTGAGGTAGCTCTGTAAATAAAGGATAACAATAGTCCACTCAATAGGCCCCCTAACAGTAGCTATGGCAGGCAGAATATAAATCAAAAAATAATGGAGGCTTGAAAGAAAGGTATGGCAATAATCATGGATGATTTTCATCTTCATATAGTTTGGACAAATCAAATTGGCAAAGGTAGCCTTCAGGACGAGTTCATAGAATGTATTCGGGATGGTTTCTGTTATGTCTTTAGATGCTCTTGTCGTATATTTCAACATCTTGCAATGGCTATAAGTATGTAACTGTAACTCATGCATACTGTACTTGTACCCTTGTAATGCACACCCTGACCACAGGGAGTGAGCACCTCACCTGGGCTTCCAGGTACAAAAGGGGAGGTCCCACCCAGGATCAGCACTCTTCAGTCCTGGAAATAAAGCGAAGGTCACAGAGTGACCGTGTCTGATATATCCATGCCTCGTGTGAGTTTGTAACAAGGTGCAGAGACACTACATCTGTCAACGAGAATCGGGAATCACCGAACCACGAGGATGGCCACCGGTGGCACAGAGGAACGCTACTGTGTGGGTGAGGACTGGGACAACTTTGTGGAGCTTTGTCACAAAGGACTGGCTGGAAGAGGCAGCGGCTGACAAGCGGAGGGCGCATTTACTGACCAGCTGTGGTCCACAGACACATGTGCTGATGAAAGACCTGCTCGCACCCCAAAAGCCAGCGGACAAGTCCTTCGAAGAGCTCAGCCAGCTGATCAGTGAGCATCTCAAGCCGGCAAGTAGCGTACACTTGGCCCGGCACCGGTTCTATTCTCGCCGGCGTCGGGAGGGTCAAAACATCTCGGACTTCGTGGCGGAACAGTGGTGTTTGGCCAGTCTCTGTCAGTTCTCCGAAGCCTGCAGGGGGGAGATGTTAAGGGGCTTTTCCATCGAGGGCATTAATCATGCTGGCATTTTCAGGAAGCTCATAAAGACTAAGGATTTGACTTTAGAAGGGGCAGCGTTGATAGCTCAGACTTTCATGGCAGGGGAAGAGGAGACCAAGCTAATTTACGCACGCAGCCCTGGTTTCAATGATGTGATGAACCAAGGAGTTAATGTTGTAAAAAGGACACAGACCCCTACTGGCAGGCAAGGGCAATTCGACACCATCCAGGCAGTAAGCTCCAGGGTGGGCCTGCAACAGGGACAATGGAAAGGGGATCGGCAATTCACGCCATCACGAGGAACAATACATCCTGTGATGGGACAATTAACACCCTCCATCAGAGTGCTTAGAAACAGCCAAACGAGTCATCAGAGAGGAATACCTGGGAATAGCCTTTTTGTAAACAGCAATCTCAGCTCATGTTGGAGATGTGGGGGCAGACACACTGCAAAAATCTGCAGGTTCCAACTTTACACCTGTAGGATTTGTAATGTCAAGGGACACCTGGCCAGGATGTGCAAAAAGGCAGTAGCGAGGCTAATCTGCGAGACAGACGAATCAGACGAGGGGTCTGAAATGCAGGATGAGGCCTGGGGAACAACCATGGATGCTGAAGTTCAGAGAGTTCATGTGGCTGACGTCCACAGCTCATACACCAAAACGCCACCCATGATGATGAAAGTCTTACTGAATGGCATCCCGGTGCACATGGAGCTGGATACAGGAGCTAGCCAGTCCTTCATGAGCGCCCAACAATTTGAGAGACTATGGCGACACAGAGCTTGCAGGCCCAAATTGGAACGCATTGAGATGCAGCTACATACGTACACCAAAGAGATCATCCCAGTGCTGGGCAGTGCAAACTTGGTGGTAACGCATAATGGATCACAGAACCGGCTGCCACTCTGGATTGTTCCGAGAAATGGCCCCGTGCTCGTGGAGAGGAGTTGGCTAGCTGAGATGAATTGGAAATGGGAGGATGTACATGCCATTTCGTCCGTGGAGCGAAGTTCATGCTCGCAGGTATTGCAAAAATTTGAGTCACTCTTTCAACCTGGTGACGGAACGTTCAAGGGCACCAAAGTAGTGATACACATCACTCCGGACGCCAGACCAGTGCACCACAAAGCCAGAGCGGTGCCGTACGTGATGCGTGAAAAAATTGAAAGTGAACTGGACAGGCTGCTCAGAGAGGGCATAATTTTGTCCGTTGAATTCAGTGACTGGGCAAGTCCCATTGTTCCCATCCTCAAAGCAGATGGCTCGGTTAGAATTTGTGGCGACTACAAAGCCACCATCAACCGAGTGTCGCTGCAAGACCAATACCCGCTCCAGAGAGCGGAGGACCTTTTTGCCACGCTGGCAGGTGGTAAGCTGTTCATGAAGCAGGACCTCACTTCAGCCTACATGACTCAGGAACTGGCTGAAGAATCCAAGTTTCTGACCACCATCACGACACACAAAGGATTAATTGTTTACAATAGGTGCCCGTTTGGCATTCGTTCGGCAGTGGCTATCTTTCAGTGAAACATGGAAAGCTTGCTCAAGTCCATCCCTGGAATGATCGTGTTCCAAGACGACATCCTTATAATGGGTCGAGACACTGAGGAACACCTCCGCAACCTGGAGGAGATGCTACACCGACTGGAATAAGAACATAAGAACATAAGAACATAAGAATTAGGAACAAGAGTAGGCCATCTAGCCCCTCGAGCCTGCTCCGCCATTCAAAAAGATCATGGCTGATCTGGCTGTGGACTCAGCTCCACTTACCTGCCCGCTCCCCATACCCCTTAATTCCCTTATTGGTTAAAAATTTATTTGAATACATACAATGAGCTAGCCTCAACTGCTTCCCTGGGCAAAGAATTCCACAGATTCACAACCCTTTGGGAGAAGAAATTCCTTCTCAACTCGGTTTTAAATTGGCTCCCCCATATTTTGAGGCTGTGCCCCCTAGTTCTAGTCTCCCCGACCAGTGGAAACAACCTCTCTGCCTCTATCTTGTCTATCCCTTTCATTATTTCAAATGTTTCGATAAGATCACCCCTCATCCTTCTGAACTCCAACGAGTAAAGACCCAGTCTACTCAATCTATCATCATAAGGTAACCCCCTCATCTCCGGAATCAGCCTAGTGAATCGTCTCTGTACCCCCTCCAAAGCTAGTCTATCCTTCCTTAAGTAAGGTGCACGCAGTACTCCAGGTGCGGCCTCACCAATACCCTGTACAGTTGCAGCAGGACCTCCCTGCTTTTGTACTCCATCCCTCTTGCAATGAAGGCCAACATTCCATTTGCCTTCCTGATTACCTGCTGTACCTGAAAACTAACTTTTTGGGATTCATGCACAAGGACCCCCAGGTCCCTCTGCACCGCAGCATGTTGTAATTTCTCCCCATTCAAATAATATTCCCTTTTACTGTTTTTTTTCCAAGGTGGATGACCTCACATTTTCCTACATTGTATTCCATCTGCCAAACCTTAGCCCATTCGCTTAACCGATCTAAATCTCTTTGCAGCCTCTCTATGTCCTCTACACAACCCGCTTGCCCACTAATCTTTGTGTCATCTGCAAATTTTGTTCCACTACACTCTGTCCCCTCCTCCAGGTCATCTATGTATATTGTAAACAGTTGTGGTCCCAGCACCGATCCCTGTGGCACACCAATAACCACCGATTTCCAACCTGAAAAGGACCCATTTATCCCAACTCTCTGCTTTCTGTTCACCAGCCAATTCTCTATCCATGCTAACACATTTCCGCTGACTCCGCGTACCTTTATCTTCTGCAGTAACCTTTTGTGTGACACCTTATCGAATGCCTTTTGGAAATCTAAATACACCACATCCATCGGTACACCTCTATCCACCATGCTCGTTATATCCTCAAAGAATTCTAGTAAATTAGTTAAACATGATTTCCCCTTCATGAATCAATGTTGCGTCTGTTTGATTGCACTATTCCTATCTAGATGTCCCGCTATTTCTTCCTTAATGATAGCTTCAAGCATTTTCCCCACTACAGATGTTAAACTAATAATTACCTGCCTTTTGTCTGCCCCCTTTTTTAAACAGAGGCATTACATTAGCTGCTTTCCAATCCACTGGTACCTCCCCAGAGTCCAGAGAATTTTGGTAGATTATAACCAAAGCATCTGCTATAACTTCTGCCATCTCTTTTAATACCCTGGGATGCATTTCATCAGTACCAGGGGACTTGTCTACCTTGAGTCCCATTAGCCTGTCCAGCACTACCTCCCTAGTGATAGTGATTGTCTCAAGGTCCTCCCTTCCCACATTCCCGTGACCAGCAATTTTTGGCATGGTTTTTGTGTCTTCCACTGTGAAGACCGAAGCAAAATAATTGTTTAAGGTCTCAGCCATTTCCACATTTCCCATTACTAAATCCCCCTTCTCATCTTCTAAAGGACCAACATTTACTTTAGTCACTCTTTTCCTTTTTATATATCGGTAAAAGCTTTTACTATCTGTTTTTATGTTTTGCGTAAGTTTACTTTCGTAATCTACTTTCCTTTCTTTATTGCTTTCTTAGTCATACTTTGCTGTCGTTTAAAATTTTCCCAATCTTCTTGTTTCCCACTAACCTTGGCCACCTTATACGCATTGGTTTTTAATTTGATACTCTCCTTTATTTCCTTGGTTATCCACGGCTGGATATCCCTTCTCTTACCGCCCTTCTTTTTCACTGGAATATATTTTTGTTGCGCACTTTGAAAGAGCTCCTTAAAAGTCCTCCACTGTTCCTCAATTGTGCCACCGTTTATGTTCCCAGTCTACTTTAGCTAACTCTGCCCTCATCCCACTGTAGTCCCCTTTGTTTAAGCATAGTATGCTCATTTGAGACACTACTTTCTCACCCTCAATCTGTATTACAAATTCAACCATACTGTGATCACTCAATGGGTAGGCCTGCAGCTGAAAAAGGCCAAGTGCGTGTTTTTGGCCCCAGAGTTCGAGTTCCTGGGTAGGAGGTTTGCCGCAGATGGGATCCGGCTCACTGAATCAAAAACTGAGGCGATTCGCCGGGCACCCAGGTCCGGTAACACGTCGGAGTTGCGATCATTCCTGGGACTCTTAAACTATTTTGGGAACTTCCTGCCGAACTTTAAGCACATTGTTGGAGCCGTTACACATGCTCCTCCGTAAAGGTTGTGAATGGTCTTGGGGGGATTGTCAAGAACTGGCTTTCAATAAGGCGAGGAACCTGCTGTGTTCCAACAAACTTGAGTTTGTATGACCCCTGTAAAAAACTGGTTTTAACAGTCGATGCGTCATCCTACAGCATTGGGTGTGTTTTGCAGCAAGGTAACGATGACCACTGACTCTAAACGGTAGTTTACACCTTCAGGTCGCTCTCCCAGGCAGAGCGTGGATATGGCATGGTTGAGAAGGAGGCACTTGCGTGTCAGTACGGTGTGAAAAATATGCACCAGTACCTTTTCGGTAGACGGTTCGAGCTCGAGACGGACCACAAGCTGTTAACATCACCGTTGTCCGACAGCAAGGCTGTCAATGCTAATGCATCAGCTCGCATGGGCCCTCATGCTGGCTGCATATGACTACACCATACGGCACCGGCCAGGCACCGAAAATTGCGCTGACGCGCTCAGCAGGCCCCCACTGGCCACCACCGAGGGGGCGTCGGAGCAGAGCGCCGAGCTGGTCATGGTCATTGAGGCTTTTGACACTGCGGGCTCCCCCATCACAGCCCATCAGATCAAACTCTGGACCCACAGGGACCCCCTCCTACCCATGATAAAGAAATGTGTCCTGACTGTGGACTGGGCGCCCGCACACAGGGCATGCCCCAAGGAAGTCAGGCCGTTTCAGAGACGGATGGATGAACTCACCGTCCAAGCCGACTGCCTGTTATGGGGCTGCCGGGTAGTTATGCCCCAGAAAGGAAGGGAAGCGTTTATCAGGGAACCCCACAGCGAGCACCCTGGCATTGTGTTAATGAAGGCCATTGCCCGGTCACATGTATGGTGGCCGGAGATTGACTCAGACCTGGAACACTGGGTTTGCAGGTGCATGACGTGAGCCCAGCTGGGCAATGCCCCCAGGGAGGCTCCACTCAGCCCGTGGCCCTGGCCCACCAGGCCATGGTCACGTATTCACATCGACTATGCGGACCCGTTCATGGGGAAAATGTTCCTGATCGTTATCGATGCATACTCGAAATGGATTGAGTGCATCATATTAAACTCGTGCATGACATCCATCACTGTGGAGAGTCTACGCACGGTTTTTGCGACCCACGGCTTGCCGGACATCCTGGTCAGCGATAATGGCCCATGTTTTACCAGCCATGAATTCCAGGAGTTTATGTCGGGCAATGGGATCAAACAGGTCCGCACAGCGCCGTTCAAGCCAGCCTCCAATGGCCAGGAAGAACGGGCGGTCCAAGTCATAAAGCAGGGCATGCTACGCATCCAAGGACCCTCTCTTCAGTACCGCCTATCGCACCTCCTGCTGGCCTGCAGGTCCCGGCCGCACTCACTCACGGGAGTCCCGCCAGCGGAACTCCTCATGAAACGCACGCTCAAGACACGGCTGTCCCTCATTCACCCAGCCCTGGCAGACATTGTTGAGGGCAAGTGCCAGTCCCAAACCGAGCTCCATGATCGAGGCTCAAGGGGGAGGTGTATAAAAATAGATGACCCGGTATTTGTTCTTAACCAGGCTTTGGGACCCAAATGGCTTGAGGGCACTGCAATTGGTAAAGAAGGAAACAGGATCATGGTGGTCAGACTAAACAAATAGCCAGATATGCCGCAAACACTTGGACCAAGTAAAGACAAGGTTCAGTGCAGACAAGGAGGAACCAGACGAAGAAAATGATGAGATAATATCCACACCACTGCCAGAGCACGAGGAACAAAGACAGCCCTCAACATGCACAGTCCCTGCGGCCAGCCCAGACAGGCCAGAATCACCTCAAGTGACAGAGACGCGTGCTGAGGCTCAGCCACCAGAGCCACAACCAAGCGCTCCACGAGAGAGTGCCGATAGACTTAACCTCTGAAACTAAAAGACCTCAGGGGGGAGGTGATGTCATTTGTTTCACCATCTTGCAATGACTATAAGTATGTAACTGTAACTCATGCATACTGTACCTGTACCCTTGTAATGCACACCCTGACCACAGAGAGTGAGCACCTCACCTGGGCTTCCAGGTATAAAAGGGGAGGTCCCACCCAGGATCAGCACTCTTCAGTCCTGGAAATAAAGTGAAGGTCACAGAGTGACCGTGTCTGATATATCCATGCCTCGTGTGAGTTTGTAACAAGGTGCAGAGACACTACAGCTCTGATAATGACTCCACGAGGCAATGTATTGTACTTGAACTGTAGTGACCTTAGTCCATTTAATGTAACTCCAGAGTATCACACATGGTGGCCTGCCTTTTATACTAGGCCTGGCACACCTGTACAGGTAACCTACAAGTCTCCCACTGTCGTGTCCTCTGGTGGAACACCTTAGTGACCATACAGCTGGTGTACAAGTTTCCCATGGTAGTGTCCTCTGATGGTACATCATATGTAATAGTACAAGCAGTAAACATGTTTGGATACATGATAGTTTCTTAGAACAATATGTTGTGGAACCAACCAGGGAGCAGGCTATTTTAGATCTGGTAATGTTTAATGAGGTCAGATTAATTAATGATCTTATAGTAAAGGATCCTCTTGGGAAGAGTGATCATAGCACGTTAGATTTTCAAACTCAGTTTGAGGGTGAGAAACTTGGGTCTCAAACTAATGTCCTGAACTTAAATAAAGGCAATGACAAAGGTATGAAGACAGAGTTGGCTGAAGTGGATTAAAAGGTAAGACGGTAGATAAGCAGTGGCAGACATTTAAGGAGATATTTCATATCTCTCAGCAAAGATATATTCTAGTGAGAAATAAAGGGGCCTCTGACTACCTGAAAGCGGCAGCCACGGGGTGGCATGGAACAGCCGCCGAGTCTCTGTGGAGGGACCACCATTTTGGAAATTTCCCTTTCTCAGGTTTGGAGCAGTGTCTGGGACCTGCTCCACACATTTTCCCACTGTGGTGTGCATTCGCCGACCCCATACCGACTGGCGGGGACCCCTTCTGCAAAATTGCCCCTCAAGAAATTGCCCCTTTCCCAGAATTGCCCCGCGGGAGCGGCCCTGCCACGATCGCCATGTTATTTTTTTTTGCCGGCTGACTGCCAGGTCGGGTCGACAATTATGTCCGCGTGATCGGCTGGGCCACCAACAGGTAGCTTGGCATCCCTTCTTGGGTGCCAGGCCGCTGGCCCGGCTGAAACCCTCCCTGGTGGCCCAGTGTTTGCCATTAAGGTGGCTGCAGAGTTCGCAGTGGCTCTCCTCTTTAACTAAAGGCGAGAGACATTGTGACATGCCAGTGCAATGATGTCATCAGCGCAACGCTGATGACTGACAGCCTCAGCTACTCTGCCCCGACCTCACTTCCTCCCTGCTAGTGACGACCACTTTGCCCCGCCTCCACTTCCACCCCCATGTTGAGATCACTTCTGCCCCACTCTAAAAATATCCCCAAAGTGCTGAATTTCGATGGTTGGGCCGCTCCATGCATTGGGGTGCCCAGAACACATTGAAACTGGTAGGTGCGCCTCGTTTCGGTGGGAGGGCAATTTTGGCCCCAAGGACTCTAAGAGAAGGATGAACCATCCATTGCTAACTAAGGAAGTTAAGGATGGTATCAAATTGAAAAAAAATCATACAATGTTGGCGAGATTAATGGCAGGCCAGAGGATTGGGAAATTTTTAGAAACCAGCAAAGGACACTAAAAAAATAATAAAGAGACAGAAGATAGATTATGAGAGTAAACTAGCAAGAAATATAAAAACAGACAGTAAGAGCTTCTGCATGTATATGTTGTGTATCTGTAAAGCATGCACTCCCATGTTCCGCCACCAGGGAGCGCATCCCCTGAAGTCCCAAAGGATCCCAGCATCCCTTGGGAGCACTGTATATAAGCTGGCCCCTAAGGCCTGTTCCTCACTCTGGAGTGTCTTAATAAAGACTGAGGTCGCTGTTACTTTAACCTCCCTGTGTATAGTCTCATCTGTGTTAGGAACACAATAGTATATAAAAAGGGAATAGCTAAAGTAAACGTTGGTCCTTTAGAGAATGATATTCGGGAATTAATAATTTGAAACAGGGAACTGGCAGAGACTTTGAACAAATATTTTGCATCGGCCTTCATGATAGAAGATACTAAAAGCATCCCAATAATAGATAATCAAGGCGCTATAGGGAGGGGGGCACTTAAAACAATTACTATCACTAGAGAAAAATTATTAGGCAAACTAACGGGACTAATGGTGGACAAGTCCCCTGGACCTGGTGGCCTGCATCCTAAGGTCTTAAAAGAAGTGGCTGCAGAGATAGTAGATGCATTGGTTGTAATCTACCAAAATTCCCTGGATTCTGGAGAGGTCACAACGGATTGGAAAACTGCAAATATAATGCTCCTATTCAAGAACGGAGGGAGATAGAAAGTAGGAAACTATAGATCAGTTAGCCTATCATCTGTCATTGGGAAAATGCTGGAGTCCATTATTAAGGAAGTAGTAGCAGAAAGCAGAAAATCATAATACAATCAAGCAGAGTCAGCATGGTTTTATGAAAGGGAAATCATGTTTGACAAATTTGCTTGAGTTCTTTGAGGATGTAACGAGTAGGGTGGATATAGGGGAAGCAGTAGATGTAGTGTATTTGGATTTACAGAAAGCATTCGATAAGGTGCCACATAAAAGGTTACTGCACAAGATGAGAGCTCAGGGGTTGGGAGTAATATATTAGCATGGATAGAAGATTGGCTAACAGAAAACAGAAAGTCGGGATAAATGGGTCATTTTCCGGTTGGCAAACTGTAACTAGTGGGATGCCACAGGGATCATTGCTGGGGCCTCAACTATTTACAATCTATATTAATGACTTGGATGAAGTTACCAAGTGTAATGTAGCCAAATTTGCTGCTGATACAAAGATAGGCGGAAAAGCAAGGTGTGAAGAGGACACAAAATGGCACAAATTGCCCCCTGCCTGAAACAGGGTGCTCCCACCCCGTTTTGGTGTTTTTTTACTGCAGTTGAGGTTCAGCTCGACTCTTTCGGGAAATTGCGCTTTTTTTGGTTTTCATCCGGATGTCGATCATAATGGGGGGGGCGGTGACTACACCTGAGGGACAAAAATGCAGTAGGGATAGGCACTGAGGGGCAGAAGTTGGGGGCGGTGTGTAGTAACTGCGCAATGATGTCATCATAGTGCTGCGTCACCACGGCTCTCCCCTTGACTTAAAGGGGAGAGCCTCCACGCTTTTTAAACCTTAGTCCACTAGGCTACCAGGGAGGGTTACGGCTGGGCCAGCGGCCTTGCATCCAAGAGGAGGTGCCAGGCTGCCTGTTGGCGGCCCAGCCGAACTCGGGGGCATAATTGTCGGACCGACCTGGCAGTCGGCCGACAAATAAAAAAAACATGGCGGAAGCGGCAGTGAACCCCCGCCCCCCTTTAAGGGAAGCCACATGGCTGCTGCAAAAGGCCACAGCCTCACTGGACCTCCGGGTGAAAATTTGTTTTGGCAGCGCACGGTGGGCCGAAGATTTTCCGAGGGGAATGTCGCCATCGGGGCTTTAGATTGGCAGTGCGCACGGTGATGACATGTTAACACCGATCAGCAGCAGAGGAACAGTAAGGGGGTGATCGGGGCACTGCTGGGAAGACTCAGGAGGGCAATTGGGCTAGCAGCAGCCATTCCACCAAAAGTCGGCAGCCGCTCCACTCCGCAGTGTGGCCGCTGATTTGCGGTGGTAGCAGGCAATAAGGAAAAGGGCAATTTCAGACCAAAAATCTGCAAAGGGATATAGATAGGTTAAGTGAGTGAGCAAAAATTTGGCAGATGGAGTATAATGTGGGAAAATGTGAGGTTATTCACTTTGGTAGGAAGAATAACAAAGCAAATTATTATTTAAGTGAAGAGAGACTACAAAATGCTGCAGTACAGAGGTATCTGAGGGTCCTAGTATATGAAACACAACATTTTAGCATGCAGGTACAGCAAGTAATCAGGAAGGCAAATGGTATGTTGGCCTTTATTGCAAGGGGGATGGAGTATAAAAGTAGGGAAGTCTTGCTCCAATTGTACAGGGTGTTGCTGAGACCACACCTGGAGTACTGCGAACAGTTTTGGTCTCCTTATTTAAGGAGGGATATATTTCCATTGGAGGCAGTTCAGAGAAGGTTCATTAGGTTGATTCCTGAGATGAAAGGGCTGTCTTATGAAGAAAGGTTGAGTAGGTTGGGCCTATAAGCATTGGAGTTTAGAAGAAAGAAAGGTGATCTTATTGAAACGTATAAGATTCTGAGGGGGCTTGACAGGATAGATGCAGAGAGGATGTGGGGAAATCTAGCACTAAGTGGCATAGTTTCAGAATAAGGGGTTGCATATTTAAAACAGAGATGAGGAGGAATTTCTTCTCTCAGAGGGTTATGAGAGGGGAGCGACCTGTCAAAAGCCCAGCGGGAGATCGAGCCAGCGGCAGTTGGTGAGAGGGGAGCGACCTGTCAAAAGCCCAGCGGGAGATCGAGCCAGCGGCAGTTGGTGAGAGGGGAGCGACCTGTCAAAAGCCCAGCGGGAGATCGAGCCAGCGGCAGTTGGTGAGAGGGGAGCGACCTGTCAAAAGCCCAGCGGGAGATCGAGCCAGCGGCAGTTGGTGAGAGGGGAGCGACCTGTCAAAAGCCCAGCGGGAGATCGAGCCAGCGGCAGTTGGTGAGAGGGGAGCGACCTGTCAAAAGCCCAGCGGGAGATCGAGCCAGCGGCAGTTGGTGAGAGGGGAGCGACCTGTCAAAAGCCCAGCGGGAGATCGAGAGCCAGCGGCAGTTGGTGAGAGGGGAGCGACCTGTCAAAAGCATACCGGTGCAGCTACAGCGGGAGAGAAAACAAAATAGAAGTAGAAAGTAATCAAAAAGTGACGTCACAGCCAATGGGGTAAGTGATTGGCTGGTGTTGGGTGAGTAGCTTTTCTTTTATTTTTTATATCAGTAAGTGAACTATAACATTGTTATTACCAATTTAAGGGTATCTAAGGTTAAGACATGGCAGGAGAGCTCAGTCATGTGATATGCTCCTCCTGTACCATGTGGGAACTCGGGGATACTTCTAGTGTCCCTGACGACTACGTGTGTGGGAAGTGTATCCGCCTCGAGCTCTTGACGGTCCGCGTTGCAGAATTGGAGCTGAAGGTGGATTCACTCTGGAGCATCCACGATGCTGAGAATGACGTAAGTATCACGTGTAGTGAGTTGGTCTTACCGCAGGTGAAGGGTCCACAGCCAGATATGGAATGGAAGACCAACAGGAAGAGCAGTGCAAGAAAGATAGTGCAGGAGTCCCCTGTGGTCATCCCCCTGCAAAACAGATACACTGCTTTGAGTACTGTTGGGGAGGATGACTCATCAGGGGAGGGCAGCAGCAGCCAAGTTCATGGCACCGTAGGTGGCTCTGCTGCAAAGGAGGGCAGGAAAAAGAGTGGGAGCGCGATAGTGATAGGGGATTCGATGGTGAGGGGAATAGATAGGCGTTTCTGCGGACGCAACCGAGACTCCAGGATGGTATGTTGCCTCCCTGGTGCAAGGGTCAAGGATGTCTCGGAGCGGGTGCAGGACATTCTGAAATGGGAGGGAGAACAGCCAGTTGTCGTGGTGCACATTGGTACCAACGACATAGGTAAAAAAAGGGATGAGGTCCTACGAAAAGAATTTAAGGAGCTAGGAGCTAAATTAAAAAGTAGGACCTCAAAAGTAGTAATCTCGGGATTGCTACCAGTGCCACGTGCTAGTCAGAGTAGGAATCGCAGGATAGCGCAGATGAATACATGGCTTGAGCAGTGGTGCAGCAGGGAGGGATTCAAATTCTTGGGGCATTGGAACCGGTTCTGGGGGAGGTGGGACCAGTACAAACCGGACGGTCTGCACCTGGGCAGGTCCGGAACCAATGTCCTAGGGGGAGTGTTTGCTAGTGCTGTTGGGGAGGAGTTAAACTAATATTGCAGGGGGATGGGAACCTATACAGGGAGACAGAGGGAGACAAAAAGGAAGCAAAAGCAAAAGACAGAAAGGAGATGAGGAAAAGTGGAGGGCAGAGAAACCCAAGGCAAAGAACAAAAAGGGCCACTGTACAGCAAAATTCTAAAAGGACAAAGGGTGTTAAAAAAACAAGCCTGAAGGCTTTGTGTCTTAATGCAAGGAGTATCCGCAATAAGGTGGATGAATTAATTGTGCAAATAGATGTTAACAAATATGATGTGATTGGGATTACGGAGACGTGGCTCCAGGATGATCAGGGCTGGGAACTCAACATCCAGGGGTATTCAACATTCAGGAAGGATAGAATAAAAGGAAAAGGAGGTGGGGTAGCATTATTGGTTAAAGAGGAGATTAATGCAATAGTTAGGAAAGACATTAGCTTGGATGATGTGGAATCTATATGGGTGGAGCTGCAGAACACTAAAGGGCAAAAATCGTTAGTGGGAGTTGTGTACAGACCTCCAAACAGTAGTAGTGATGTTGGGGAGGGCATCAAACAGGAAATTAGGAGTGCATGCAATAAAGGTGCAGCAGTTATAATGGGTGACTTTAATATGCACATAGATTGGGCTAGCCAAACTGGAAGCAATACGGTGGAGGAGGATTTCCTGGAATGCATAAGGGATGGTTTTCTAGACCAATATGTCGAGGAACCAACTAGGGGGGAGGCCATCTTAGACTGGGTGTTGTGTAATGAGAGAGGATTAATTAGCAATCTCATTGTGCGAGGCCCCTTGGGGAAGAGTGACCATAATATGGTGGAATTCTGCATTAGGATGGAGAATGAAACAGTTAATTCAGAGACCATGGTCCAGAACTTAAAGAAGGGTAACTTTGAAGGTATGAGGCATGAATTGGCTAAGATAGATTGGCTAATGATACTTAAGGGGTTGACTGTGGATGGGCAATGGCAGACATTTAGAGAACGCATGGATGAATTACAACAATTGTACATTCCTGTCTGGCGTAAAAATAAAAAAGGGAAGGTGGCTCAACCGTGGCTATCTAGGGAAATCAGGGATAGTATTAAAGCCAAGGAAGTGGCATACAAATTGGCCAGAAATAGCAGCGAACCTGAGGACTGGGAGAAATTTAGAACTCAGCAGAGGAGGACAAAGGGTTTGATTAGGGCAGGGAAAATGGAGTACGAGAAGAAGCTTGCAGGGAACATTAAGGCGGATTGCAAAAGTTTCTATAGGTATGTAAAGAGAAAGAGGTTAGTAAAAACAAACGTAGGTCCCCTGCAGTCAGAATCAGGGGAAGTCATAACGGGGAACAAAGAAATGGCAGACCAATTGAACAAGTACTTTGGTTCAGTATTCACTAAGGAGGACACAAACAACCTTCCGGATATAAAAGTGGTCAGAGGGTCTATTAAAGAGGAGGAACTGAGGGAAATCTTTATTAGTCGGGAAATTGTGTTGGGGAAATTGATGGGATTGAAGGCCGATAAATCCCCAGGGCCTGATGGACTGCATCCCAGAGTACTTAAGGAGGTGGCCTTGGAAATAGCGGATGCATTGACAGTCATTTTCCAACATTCCATTGACTCTGGATCAGTTCCTATCGAGTGGAGGGTAGCCAATGTAACCCCACTTTTTAAAAAAGGAGGGAGAGAGAAAGCAGGGAATTATAGACCGGTCAGCCTAACCTCAGTAGTGGGTAAAATGATGGAATCAATTATTAAGGATGTCATAGCAGCGCATTTGGAAAATGGTGACATGATAGGTCCAAGTCAGCATGGATTTGTAAAAGGGAGATCATGCTTGACAAATCTTCTGGAATTTTTTGAGGATGTTTCCAATAAAGTGGACAAAGGAGTACCAGTTGATGTGGTATATTTGGACTTTCAGAAGGCTTTCGACAAGGTCCCACACAGGAGATTAATGTGCAAAGTTAAAGCACATGGGATTGGGGGTAGTGTGCTGACGTGGATTGAGAACTGGTTGTCAGACAGGAAGCAAAGAGTAGGAGTAAATGGGTACTTTTCGGAATGGCAGGCAGTGACTAGTGGGGTACCGCAGGGTTCTGTGCTGGGGCCCCAGCTGTTTACATTATACATTAATGATTTAGACGAAGGGATTAAATGTAGTATCTCCAAATTTGCGGATGACACTAAGTTGGGTGGCAGTGTGAGCTGCGAGGAGGATGCTATGAGGCTGCAGAGTGACTTGGATAGGTTAGGTGAGTGGGCAAATGCGTGGCAGATGAAGTATAATGTGGATAAATGTGAGGTTATCCACTTTGGTGGTAAAAACAGAGAGACAGACTATTATCTGAATGGTGACAGATTAGGAAAAGGGAAGGTGCAACGAGACCTGGGTGTCATGGTACATCAGTCATTGAAGGTTGGCATGCAGGTACAGCAGGCGGTTAAGAAAGCAAATGGCATGTTGGCCTTCATAGCGAGGGGATTTGAGTACAGGGGCAGGGAGGTGTTGCTACAGTTGTACAGGGCCTTGGTGAGGCCACACCTGGAGTATTGTGTACAGTTTTGGTCTCCTAACTTGAGGAAGGACATACTTGCTGTTGAGGGAGTGCAGCGAAGATTCACCAGACTGATTCCCGGGATGGTGGGACTGACCTATCAAGAAAGACTGAATCAACTGGGCTTGTATTCACTGGAGTTCAGAAGAGTGAGAGGGGACCTCATAGAAACGTTTAAAATTCTGACGGGTTTGGACAGGTTGGATGCAGGAAGAATGTTCCCAATGTTGGGGAAGTCCAGAACCAGGGGTCACAGTCTAAGGATAAGGGGTAAGCCTTTTAGGACCGAGATAAGGAGAAACTTCTTCACCCAGAGAGTGGTGAACCTGTGGAATTCTCTACCACAGGAAGTAGTTGAGGCCAATTCACTAAATATATTCAAAAGGGAGTTAGATGAAGTCCTTAGTACTCGGGGGATCAAGGGGTATGGCGTGAAAGCAGGAAGTGGGTACTGAAGTTTCATGTTCAGCCATGAACTCGTTGAATGGCGGTGCAGGCTAGAAGGGCTGAATGGCCTGCTCCTGCACCTATTTTCTATGTTTCTATGTTTCTATGAATCTTTGGAAATCTCTACTTCAAAGAGCTGTTGAGGCTGGGTCATTGAATATATTTAAGGTAGAGATAGACAGATATCTGAGCAATAAGGGAGTGAAGGGTTATGGGGAGCGGGCAGGGAAGTGGAGTTGAGGCCAGGATCAAATCAACCATGATCTTATAGAATGGCAGAGCAGGCTCAAGGGACTAAATGGCCTACTTCTGTTCCAAGTTCTTATGTTCTTATTTTCTAACACTGGCATCTACCTGAAAAAGTGGGAAATTGCCCAGGTGTGCCTTGTCCACAAAAGCAGGACAAATCCAATCCAGCTAATTACTGCCCCTTCAGCCTACTCCCAAAATGATGGAATGGGTCATTGACAATGCTTCAAGCAGCACGTATTCATCAATATCTTTCTCACCGATGCTGTTTGGGCTCCTCCAGGACCACATGACTACATCAGATCAGCCATGATCTTATTAAATGGCGGAGCTGGCTCGAGGGGCCAAATGGCCTACTCCTGCTCTTATTTCTTATAACTCATTGCAGCCTTGGTCCAAATATGGACAAAGGAGTTGAATTCCAGAGGTGAGCTCAGAGTGACATCAAGACAGCATTTGACCGAGTGTGGCATCAAGGAGCCTGAGTAAAATTGAAGTCAATGGGAATCAGGGTTAAATGTTCCACTGGCAGGAGTCATGTGAGGTCATGCACTTTGGCAAAAAAAATCAAAGAGCAAGTTATTATTTAAATGGAGAAAGATTGCAAAGTGCCGCAGTACAGCGGGACCTGGGGGTACTTGTGCATGAAACACAAAAGGATAGTATGCAGGTACAGCGAGTGATCAGGAAGGCCAATGAAATATTGCCCTTTATTGCAAAGGGGATAGAGTATAAAAGCAGGGAAGTCTTGCTACAGCTATATAAGGTAATGGTGAGGCCACATCTGGAATACTGCATGCAGTTTTGGTTTTCATATTTACGAAAGGATATACTTGCTTTGGAGGCAGTTCAGAGAAGTTTCACTAGGTTGACTCCGGGGATGAGGGGGTTAACATGAGGAAAGATTGAGTAGGTTTGGCCTCTACTCATTGGAATTCAGAAGAATGAGAGGTGATCTTATTGAAACGTATAAAATTATGAGGGGGCTTGACAAGGTGGATGCAGAGAGGATGTTTCCACTGATAGGGGAGACTAGAACTAGAGGGCATGATCTTAGAATAAGGGGCCACCCATTTAAAACAGAGTTGAGGAAAAATTTCTTCTCTCAGAGGGTTGTGAATCTGTGGAATTCGTTGCCTCAGAGAATTGTGGAAGCTGGGACATTGAATAAATTTAAGACAGAAATAGACAATTTCTTAAACGATAAGGGGATAAGGGGTTATGGGGAGCGGGCGGGGAAGTGGAGCTGAATCCATGATCAGATCAGCCATGATCTTATTGAATGGTGGAGCAGGCTCGAGGGGCCGTATGGCCTACTCCTGGTCTCTTATGTTCTTATGTTCTAACTCCCTCCCTAACAGCACTGTGGGAGTATCTTCACCACACGGACTGCAGCGATTCAAGAAGGCGGCTCACCACCAGCTTCTCAAAGGCAATTAGGGATGGACAATAAATGCTGGCATTGCCAGCGACACCTACATCCTGTGAATGAACTTAATTTTAAAAAACCGCAAACATATACACGGACATATAAATGAACTGTGAAGGAACAAGTGTATCCAAGATCATATTTGGTCATCTCAAGCATGTAAATGATTTCTTAAAGTTGTTTTCGACTTAACAGCTCTTGTCTCTTTCTCTTTCTCTCTCACACACACACTTAGATATGCCACACAAACCTTGGGTATTGCAGATCCAGCAGTCAGGGGCTGTTTTATAGAGATTTGAATCAATATGACAGGTATTGTGTGCTTGGAAATGGCTGATTCCACACTGTGACAGTCAGATCCTGGGCTTGAAATGTTGATTTCCATAAAGAGATGAATCTCACCAATAAATGTGCTTCCCTGACTGTATGTATGGCAGACCCCGCCCCCTGCATCCTGCCTGAAATCATTCATGCAGTTTAATAATAATAATACAACAATAAAATATGTAGGAAGGCAGCTTGAGAAGAAAGTGTTTTCTTTACTGTCGCTTGCTATTTGTCACAGTTCATACCACGTCCGTGGAGAAGGGTGCTCTACAGTGGCTTCTCACATCGAAGTACATACATTTTGTATAAATTATTAGCAAAGCTGATATCTTTTGTTTTTGCTGTCAGTGCTATAGATGCACTAGCCCCAGTAATAATCCCCATGGCTCACTTGTAAACTCCTGACTCTTGTCACACTGAAATCAGCACAGCCAAAGTGCATTGCTGTTTTAACACTGAACAGCCATGCACTTATGGCTTTCCTGACAACCTTACTAAGTGCACTAAACTCACATTTCTGCCTCTAATTTATATGAAAGGCTGTTCTGTTAACTGATAACATAACACCTCAATCCATAGATGTTTTTATTTACCCAGACAGAAACACCCAGGTAGTGCTTCAACCATCTTTAGATGACATGTTCATTGGGGGAGAGTGAGAGATACACACACACACACACACACAAATAGCCCTATTTTCCAGTTGTTGGTACCCTTATCACCTGAGTCTCAGATGGCAATACCTAGCTTCTCTCTATTACCATTGTGTCCCCACACGAGTGTAACGGCTTAACAGGCTAGTGTGGCGGTTTTTGTCAGTTAACAGTAAATGGTAACCTTTTTCTGATTTCCTTGAAATCAGACTTGGAGCAGAGATAGAGTGAGCCATGATCTGGTCTCTGTGATCTTATTGTTGAGAGAATAAAATAAACCAGAGTTTAAGCACTGACCATTACCCCGGTAACTTACTTTGGCAAATGTGCAGATGTCTTGGGTGTGGTGCTTCCCTCAGTTGAATAGCCTGTTGACACTCACTGACTAGGCCCACACATGAATAGTAGCTACCTGTGTAAGGTAGCCAGAGCTGCTGATACCATTTGATCTATGCATGAATCACTGCCTCCAAAACAGGAGGGGAGAAAATTGGAAAATATATTAAGTAGTACTTGCATTATCGTTGCCTCAAGAGATCCCAGTACAACAAATAACTTTTTGAAGTGAGGTCACCGTTAGTGTGTCGGCAAATGCAGCAACTATTTTGTTTACAACAAGGTTCCACAAACAGAAATTTGGTGTATGACTAATCGATATGTTATTGGTGGTTTTGGTTGAAGGAGCAATGTTGGACAGGACACCGGGTAAACTCTCTGCTCTTCTTCAAATAGTTCCATAGGGTCATTTATATCCACCAAAACTGGCAGATGGGGCTTTGGTTTAATGCCTCATCCAAACAATGGTAGCTCCAACAATGCAGCATGCATTCAGTACTGTTCTGCAGTGGTTCAAGAGGAAGGCCCACCACCATCTTCATTAGGGCAACTAGGGATGGGCAATAAATTCCGTCCCTGCTAACAACAGCCATATCGCAAGATTGAATTTTTAAAAAGCTGTTTCAGCCTAGATGTGGATAGTATCCTCCCATAAATAGATGGGATCCTATCCTCATTAATACATAAGAACATAAGAACATAAGAAATAGGAACAAAAGTAGGCCATATGGCCCCTCGAGTCTGCTCCGCCATTCAATAAGATCATGGCTGATCCGATCATGGACTCAGCTCCACTTCCCCGCCCGCTCCCCATAACCCCTTATCCTTTTAGTGTTTAAGAAACTGTCTATTTCTGTCTTAAATTTATTCATTGTCCCAGCTTCCACAACTCTCTGAGGCAGCGAATTCCACATATTTACAACCCTCTGAGAGAAGAAATTTCTCCTCATCTCTGTTTTAAATTCTAAGATTGTGCCCTCTATTTCTAGTCTCCCCCATCAGTGGAAGCATCCTCTCTGAATCCACCTTGTCAAGCCCCCTCATAATCTTATACATTTCGATAAGATCACCTCTCATTCTTCTGAATTCCAATGAGTAGACGCCCAACATTGGAAACAATCTACCTGCATCTAACCTGTCCCATCCCCTCAGAATTTTATATGTTTCTATGAGATCCCCTCTCATCCTTTTAAACTCCAATGTATAAAGGCCCAGTTGATCCACTCTCTCCTCATATGTCAGTCCGGCCATCCCGGGAATCAGTCTGGTGAACCTTCGCTGCACTCCCTCAATAGCAAGAGCGTCCATCCTCAGATTAGGAGACCAAAATTGAACACAATATTCCAGGTGAGGCCTCACCAAGGCCCTGTACAACTGCAGTAAGACCTCCCTGCTCCTATACTCAAATCCCCTAGCTACGAAGGCCAACATACCATTTGCCTTCTTCACCGCTTGCTGCACCTGTATGCCAACTTTCAATGACTGATGAACCATGACACCCAGGTCTCGTTGCACCTCCCCTTTTCCTAATCTGCCACCATTCAGATAATATTCTGTCTTTGCGTTTTTGCCCCCAAAGTGGATAACCTCACATTTATCCACATTATACTGCATCTGCCATGCATTTGCCCACTCACCTAACCTGTCTAAGTCGCCCTGCAAACTCTTAGCGTCCCCCTCACAGCTCACATCGCCACCCAGTTTAGTGTCATCTGCAAACTTGGAGATATTACACTCAATTCCTTCATCTAAATCACTGATGTTTATTGAAAAGAGCTGGGGTCCCAGCACTGAGCCCTGTGGCACTCCACTAGTCACTGCCTGCCATTCTGAAAAGGACCCGTTTATCCCAACTCTCTGCTTCCTGTCTGCCAACCAGTTCTTTATCCACGTCAGTATATTACCCCCAATACCATGTGCTTTGATTTTGCACACCAATCTCTTGTGTGGGAACTTGTCAAAAGCCTTTTAAAAGTCCAAATACACCACATTCACTGGTTCTCCCTTGTCCACTCTACTAGTTACATCCTCAAAAAATTCCAGAAGATTTGTCAAGCATGACTTCCCCTTCATAAATCCATGCTGACTTGGACTGATCCTGTCACTGCTTTCCAAATGCGCTGCTATTTCATCCTTATTAATTGATTCCAACATTTTCCCCACCACTGATGTCAGGCTAACCGATCTATAATTACCCGCTTTTTCTCTCCCTCCCTTTTTAAAAAGTGGTGTTACATTAGCTACCCTCCAGTCCATAGGAACTAATCCAGAGTCGATAGACTGTTGGAAAATGATCACCAATGCATCCACTACTTCTAGGGCCACTTCCTTAATACTATGGGATGCAGACTATCAGGCCCTGGGGATTTATCGGACTTCAATCCCATCAATTTCCCGAACACAATTTTCCGCCTAATAAGGATATCCTTCAGTTCCTCCTTCTCACTAGACCCTCGGTCCCCTAATACTTTCGGAAGGTTATTTGTGTCTTCCTTCATGAAGACAGAACCAATGTATTTGTTGAATTGGTCTGCTGTTTCTTTGTTCCTCATTATAAATTCACCTGAACCCGACTGCAAGGGACCTACATTTGTCTTCACTAATCTTTTTCTCTTCACATATCTATCGAAGCTTTTGCAGTCAGTTTTTATGTTCCTGGCAAGCTTCTTCTCGTAACCTATTTTCCCCCTCTTAATTAAACCCTTTGTCCCCCTCTGCTGAATTCTAAATTTCTGTGAGTCCTCAGGTTTGCTGCTTTTTCCTTGGATTTAACACGATCCTTAATTACCCTTGTTAGCCACGGTTGAGCCACCTTCCCCATTTTATTTTTACTCCAGACAGGGATGTACAATTGCTGAAGTTCATCCATGTGATCTTTAAATGTTTGCCATTGCCTATCCACCGTCAACCCTTTAAGTATCATTTGCCATTCTACTCTAGCCAATTCACGCCTCATACCATCGAAGTTACCTTTCCTTAAGTTCAGGACCCTAGTTTCTGAATTAACTGTGTCACTCTCCATCTTAATAAAGAATTCTACCATGTTATGGTCACTCTTCCACAAGGGGTCTCGCACAACAAGATTGCTAATTAGTCCTTTCTCATTACACATCACCCCGTCTAGGATGACCAGTTCCCTGGTTGGTTCCTTGACATATTGGTCAAGAAAACCATCCCTAATACACTCCAGGAAATCCTCCTCCACCGCATTGCTACGAGTTTGGTTAGCCCAATCAATATGTAGATTAAAGTCACCCATGATAACTGCTGTACCTTTATTGCATGCATCCCTTATTTCTTATTTGATGCTGTCCCCAACCTCACTATTACTGTTTGGTGGTCTGTACACAACTCCCACTAGCTTTTTCTGCCCCTTAGTATTCCGCAGCTCCACGCATACTGATTCCACATCATCCAAGCTCATGTCCTTTCTTACTATTGCATTAATTTACTCTTTAACCCCCAGCAATGCCACCCCGCCTCATTTTCTTTTCTGTCTATCCTTCCTAAATGCTGAATAACCCTGGATGTTGAGTTCCCAGCCTTGGTCATCCTGGAGCCATGTCTCCGCGACGCCAATTACATCATACCCGTTAACTGCTATCTGTGCAGTTAATTCGTCCACCTTATTCCGAATACTCCTCGCATTGAGGCACAGAGTCTTCAGTCTTGTCTTTCTAACACACTTTTCCCCTTTAGAATTTGGCTGTAATATGGCCCTTTTTGCTTTTTGCCTTAGGTTTCTCTGCCCTCCACTTTTACTTTTCTTCTTTCTATATTTTGCTTCTGCCCTCATTCTGCTTCCCTCTGTCTCGCTTCATAGGTTCCCATACCCCTGCCATATTAGTTTAACTCCTCCCCCACAGGACTAATAAACACTCCCCCTAGTAGATTGGTTCTGGTCCTGCCCAGGTGCAGACTGTCCGGTTTGTACTGGTCCCACCTCCCCCAGAACCGGTTCCAATGTCCCAGGAATTTGAATCCCTCCCTGCTGCACCACTCCTCAAACCATGTATTCATCTGAGCTATCTTGCGATTTCTACTCTGACTAGCACGTGGCACTGGTAGCAATCCTGAGATTACTACTTTTTAATTTTGCTCCTAGCTCATTAAATTCATCTTGTAGGATCTCATCCCGTTTTTTACCTATGTCATTGGTACCTATATGCAGCACAACAGCTGGCTGTTCACCCTCCCTTTTCAGAATGTCCTGCACCCGCTCCGAGACATCCTTGACCCTTGCACTAGGGAGGCAACATACCATCCTGGAGTCTCGGTTGCGGCCGCAGAAACGTCTATCTATTCCCCTTACAATTGAATCCCCTATCACTATCGCTGTCCCACTCTTTTTCCTGCCCTCCTGTGCAGCAGAGCCAGCCACGGTGCCATGAACTTGGCTGCTGCTGCCCTCGCCTGGTGAGTCATTCCCCTTCAACAGTATCCAAAGCGGTGTATTTGTTTTGCAGCTGGATGACTGCAGGGGACCCCATGCACTACCTTCGTTGCACTGCTTTTCCTGTTGGTCAGCCATTCCCTATCTGGCTGTGTACCCTTTTCCTGCGGTCAGACCAACTCACTAAACGAGCTATTCACGTCATTCTCAGCATTGTGCATGCTCCAGAGAGAATCCACCCGCAGCTCCAGTGCCGCAATGCGGTCCGTCAGGAGCTGCAGCCGGATACACTTCCCACACCTAGTCGTCAGGGACATCGGAAGCGTCCCTTACTTCCCACATGGTACAGGAGGAGCATATCACGTGGCCGAGCTGTTCTGCCATGACTTAACCCCGAGATAAACTTAATTTGGCAACAATAAGGCTAAAAGTTTACTTACTGATATAGAAAAGAAAAAGAAAAACTACTTACCAATCACCAGCCAATCACTTACCCCCATTGATGTCACCTTTTGATTTCTTTCTACTTCTTTTTTGCCTTCTCACCCTGCTGCAGCTGCACTGCTAGGCCTCTCCGATCTCCTGCTGGGCCTTTTTATAGGCCTCGGACGCTGCCCCGGACTCCCGCCTCCTCGGCTGCCTCTCCGATCTCCTGCTGGGCCTTTTTATAGGCCTCGGACGCTGCCCCGGACTCCCGCCTCCTTGACTGCCTCTCCGATCTCCTGCTGGGCCTTTTTATAGGCCTCGGACGCTGCCCCGGACTCCCGCCTCCTTGACTGCCTCTCCGATCTCCTGCTGGGCCTTTTTATAGCCTTGGATGCTACCCCGGACTTCCGCCTCCTCGACTGCCTCTCCGATCTCCTGCTGGGCCTTTTTATAGTCCTCGGACGCTGCCCCGGACTCCCGCCTCACCGACTGCCTCTCCGATCTCCTGCTGGGCCTTTTTCTAGGATATTTATGAGGATATATATGAGCGCTTCGCCCTGTAATATCATTGGAGGTAAGGCCTTCACCCCATAAGTCTGCAACCTCTTTGATTACGCTGATAATGCTGTTGAATAAGCCTTCTTCAATGAAAATCCAGGATAACATAAGCACTCACCACAGGTGGCAAAGATAAAATAGCCCCTGTTATGTACCTGGACTTGTATATACTCTGTACAGCCACCAGAAGGCTCATTCCCTGGAGACCCAAGGGATCTCATAATCCTTTGGGTGCACAGGTATTTAAGAATGCTTCACGGGTTGGAGAGGCACTCTGGAGACCTGCAATAAAAGACTAAGGTCACACTTTACTTTGAGCTCACAGTGTTCAATCTGACTCTTTCTCCATACACTACAACTGGCGACGAGATACAGATAGCGAAGCCAAAGATGCAGAGAACAGTGGGCATCCTGGAGAAATTCTCAGCGAGAGATGATTGGGAAACTTTTGAGGAGCGACTTGACCAATACTTCGTGGCCAACGAGCTAGATGGGGAAGCGAGCGCTGCCAAACGTAGAGCGATCCTCCTCACCGTCTGTGGGGCACCAACGTATGGCCTCATGAAGTATCTGCTCACTCCAGCGAAACCCACGGAGAAATTGTACGACGATTTGTGCACACTGGTCCGAGAACATTTGAACCCGAGGGAAATCGTTCTGATGGCGAAGTATCGGTTCTACATCTACAAAAGATCTGAAGGCCAGGAAGTGGCGAGTTATGTCGCCGAGCTAAGACGCCTTGCAGGATGTTGGGAATTTGAAGGACATTTGGAGCACATGCTCGAGACTTTTTCGTACTTGGCTTTGGCCACGAAACCATACTTCGCAAACTTTTGACTGTAGAGACCCCAACCTTGAGTAAGGCCATAGCGATAGCCCAGGCGTTCATTACCACCAGTAACAATATTAAGCAAATCTCTCAGCACACAAGTGCTGCTACAAGTACTGTGAATAAAGTGATGTTGTTTTTGAATCATAACGGACAGGGCAGGTCACACATACCTGCAGCTATATGTCCGCAGATGTCTCAGAGTCCACCATCAAGGGTGATGAATGCAAGGCCATTAACACCTTGTTGGCGCTGCGGAGGTGATCATCGTTTCCATTCATGCTGATTCAAAGGATACATTTGCAAGGGCTGTGGAACAATGGGACACCTCCAACGAGTGTGCAGGTGAGCTGCTAGGCCTGCTAAACCTGCAAACCACCACGTTGCAGAGGAGGACAGATCCACGGAGGATCACGATGAAACAGAACCTCTGATAGAGGATGCAGAGGTACATGGGGTGCACACATTCACCTCGAATTGTCCCTCGATAATGCTGAAGGTTGAACTAAATGGACTCCCGGTGTCAATAGAGCTGGACATGTGCGTGAGCCAGTCCATCATGGGCAAAAAGACTTTCGAAAGGTTGTGGTGCAACAAGGCCTCAAGGCCAGTCTTAACTCCAATTCACACAAAACTAAGAACTTACATGAAAGAACTGATTCCTGTAATTGGCAGTGCTACCGTAAAGGTCTCCTACGATGTAGCAGTGCACAAGCTACCACTCTGAGTGGTACCGGGTGATGGTCACATGCTGCTCAGCAGGAGCTGGCTGGGAAAGATACGCTGGAACTGGGATGACATCCGAGCGCTATCGCCCACTGACGACAATTTGTGTGCACAGGTCTTAAACAAATTTCCTTCGCTGTTCGAACCAGACATCGGGAAAGTCCAAGGAGCAAAAGTGCAGATCCACCTAATTCCGGGGGCACGACCCATCCATCATAAGGTGAGAACAGTACCATACATGATGAGGGAAAGGGTAGAAATCGTGCTCGACCGGCTACAAAGAGAGGGCATCATCTCACCGATCGAGTTCAGCGAGTGGGCCAGTCCTATTGTCCCAGTCCTTAAGAGAGATGGCACCATCAGAATCTGTGGTGATTACAAAGTAACTATCAATCATTTCTCCCTGCAGGACCAATACCCACTTCCAAAAGCCGACGACCTCTTTGTAACGTTGGTGGGAGGATAGACGTTCACAAAGCTGGATCTGACCTCAGCCTACATGACGCAGGAACTGGAGGAATCATCGAAGGCCCTCACCTGCATCAACACGCACAAAGGTCTTTTTGTTTATAACAGATGTCCGTTTGGAATCTGATCAGCTGCGGCGATATTCCAGAGAAACATGGGAAGTTTACTGAAGTCAGTCCCGTACACCGTGGTCTTCCAGTACGACATTTTGGTCACAGGTCAGAACACAGTCGAGCATCTGCAGAACCTGGAGGAGGTTCTTATTCGGCTCAACCGCGTGGAGCTCAGGTTAAAATGCTCGAAGTGTGTTTTCCTGGTGCCTGAAGTGGAGTTCTTGGGAAGGAGGATTACGGCGGACGGCATCAGGCCCACCAATGTGAAGACTGAGGCAATCGAGAACGCACCGAGGCCATAGAACGTGACGGAGCTGCGGTCGTTCCTGGGACTCTTGAACTACTTTGGTAACTTCTTACCAGGTCTCAGCACCCTGCTAGAACCACTACATGTCTTACTATGAAAAGGGGATGAATGGGTTTGGGGCAAAAGCCAAGAAAATGCCTTTGTAAAAGCCAGAAAATTGTTATGCTCAAACAAATTGCTTGTGTTGTATGATCCACATTAGCATTTGGTACTAGCATGTGATGCATCGTCATATGGCGTCGGGTGTGTATTGCAACAAGCTAATGATTTCAGGAAACTGCAACCGGTTGCTTATGCATCCGGGAGTCTGTCTAAGCCCAAGAGCATCTACAGCATGGTTGAAAAAAAAGCATTAGCGTGTGGTCTAAGGGGTAAAGAAAATGCATCAATACATGTTTGGGCTAAATTTCGAATTGGAAACTGACCATAAGCCACTATATCCCTGTTTTCCAAGAGCAAAGGGATAAATACTAATGCATCGTCCCGCATCCAGAGATGGGCGCTGTAAGGTTCTGCAATACCAACCACGGAGACATGTGGCAGGGAGAATGGGAAGATGCCATGTTTAAAATGACCAACTGCAGCCAACAGCCTGTAAACCACAGAGGATGATGGGACTCTGGCCACCCTGTACAGTAACGGACAGTGTTGCAGGGGCACGGAACCGGACGGGGGATGAGCCAGCTACCGTAAGGGGGAAGAGTATACATTCGGTTCTTCCAGGAAAATGGACACAAGGCAACTTTCTATTTTAAAAGGACATTTCTTCAGCTTTTTGTGTAAAACCCTCACAGAAGAGGCAACATGTACAGGCAAAATCTCCCCAGTAATACACAAGGCAACACAAAGGGTGTCAGTTTGAATAATTAAACAAAGGCCCACAGGTCTGATGCAATCATTTTGGGCAGCCCAGACAGAGTGGCACCTCTGTAGAGATAGTGAACAATTCACCCTATCAGCGAGTGACAAGATACAGGAGGCGTGGCTAATCTCCCATTCCAGACAGATCGATACACATCGAACTGCCATTCACACTCCATTTTAGTCAAGGAAGACCCAAGACAATGGCATGCAGTTTTGGCACGAAGGTGAATGGACTATAAGAAAAAGCTGCAAAAACACAGGAGGTTGGAGGTCTTGGAGGTTGGAGGTTGGACTCAGCTTTTGCATTGAGTTGTAGAGTTGAGTTAAGAAGGTGGGAGTCAGTTTTCTTTGTGGTTGAGTTGAGTTAAAGAGGAGTTGAGTCATCTCTTCACAGGGCCCTCGCTCTGGGGAAGGTGTGCTTAACTCCAGCAGCTTTTTGCTTAGGAGCCAACTGAGAGGCAAATAGAAGAAACCGACGCAGGAGGAAAACCGAACCGACCAACAACATAAAACTCACCCCAGAGGGACCTCGAGCTGAAATAAGTGCCCCCAGAACCCCGGAGTTGATAGGATTGTGAGTAAAGCCCAAACCCCCTCACAGACTCAATTTAGGATAGGAATTGGTAAGAAGGGTAGAAGTGGGAGTTGGGGTTGTGTGTGGGTGGAATGTTTCAACCTCTTATCTTCCCCTTCCCTGTTGCGAGAATTTTTCGTGTTGTTGAGTGAGATTGTGCCATTACTCCTATTTACGACCTCTTCCTATGCCCTCTATCTTTGTGTTTACTATTATAAATAAACAACATTAGCCATTTTGCACTCTTACCCACTGTGTCTGGTGCCTCATTACTTACCCATCCTCATAAATCGCCCGTACAGAACCTCAGGGGAGTGTGGATTCGAACCCACACCCCGAGCTCCCCTTTCAGCGCTCACGTTGTCCGCATACAACTATGCCATCCGCCACAGGCCAGGCACAGAAAACTGCGCCGATGCTCTCAGTAGGCTGCCATTGCCCACCACGGGGGTGGAAATGGTGCAGCCCACAGATCTAGCCATGGTTATGGAAGCATTTGAGAGTGAGCAATCACCCGTCACCAGATCAAAACCTGGACAAGCCAGGACCCCTTATTCATTTCGAGTCAAAAGCTGTGTGCTTCACGGGAGCTGGTCCAGTGTCCCAGTGGAATTGCAGGAAGAGAAAAAGAGAAAAAGCCGTTCCAGTAGCGCAAAGATAAAATGTCGATACAGGCAGACTGCCTTCTGTGGGTCAATCGAGTATTGGTCCCCAAGAAGGGCAGAGACACCTTCATCAATGACCTCCACAGTACCCACCCAGGTATCATAATGATGAAAGTAATAACCAGATCCCATGTGTGGTGGCCCGGCATCGATGCCGACTTAGAGTCCTGCGTTCACAGATGTAATACATGCTCGCAGTTAAGCCATGTACTCGGGGAGGCGCCGCTAAGTTTATAGTCTTGGCCCTCCAAACAGTGGTCTAGGGTACACGTCGACTATACAGGCCCGTTCTTGGGTAAAATGTTCCTTGTGGTTGTAGATGCGTACTCCAAGTGGATTGAATGTGAGATAATGTCGGCTAGCACGTCTGCTGCAGGCCATGTTTGCCACACATGGCTTACCCGATGTTCTGGTGAGCGACAATGGGCCATGTTTTACCAGTGATGAGTTCAAAGAATTTATGACCCATAACGGGATCAAACATGTCACATCTGCCCCGTTTAAACCAGCGTCCAATGGTCAGGCAGAAAGAGCAGTGCAAACCATCAAGCAAGGCTTGAAGACGGTAACTGAAGGCTCACTGCAGACTCGCCTATCCTGAGTCTTGCTTAGCTACCGCATGAGACCCAATCACTCACTGGGATCCCATCTGCTGAACTGCTCATGAAAAGAGCACTTAAGACAAGGCTCTCGTTAGTTATTGGGGAAACTCTCAAAAATGGCGTTATTGTTAGTTTTGATGCTGAGTGACATCGCAAAAACAGTAGAGAAGGAGAGATAACTTGAAGGGCAAAAACAAATAAGGGAGATAGCTAGATATTTATTGGCATCTCCCAGTTTCCCTTGTTGCTGTGTTGTTATGCTTTAAAATTGATGAGAGCAGCAGAACCTGGGAATGAGAGGTTTAAAGTCTGTAATGATATGTTATTAACATTTATCGTAGTTTTAAAAAAAAATCATTCATGGGATGTGGACGTTGCTGGCAAGCCCATCATTTATTGCCCATCCCTAGTTATCCTTGAGAAGGTGGTTGTGAACTGCCTTCTTGAATACAACTGAGTGGCATGCTAGGCCATTTCAGAGGGCAGCTAAGAGTCAAACACATATAATATCAGCTTAGAGATAATTCCTAAGTAACAATAGGGAGGACTTCATTTATTCATTATTCGTAGTGTAATCAAAAGAAAATTCCTTCAGAATATTTTAATTATTTAGTTAGGAATAACAAACATAGGGCCTGCCGCTATGATGTTATTAACGTAGCGCAACCAGAGGAAATCTTTCTTAACCGTTTTGGAGGCAGAACCATTCCTAATCCACAAGTTTACCATCAATGTGATGCCAACCATCACTAAACTTGGGGTCTAAATTGAGCGACAAGGCCCAAACTGACTCTGAAGGGAAGCAGAGTGAGAATACTGACTCCAGGGTGTCTCCCTCAGCTACAATCCCATGGCAGGTTAAGTCATGATGCTAGATTTAGGTGCATTGACACTGAAAGAGCCAAACCCCTTTCACACCAACCCTGTTGCTGTATAAATGCATCCAGAGGGATGTGTGGCGATTGTAAACTGGAAGCTACTGAAGACTGTATCAATGAGAAATTGTTAGAAACTGTAATGAATCGAATCATTGATCGCTCAGTTGGACTATAATAATCCCTAAAACAATTTCAACATCAGAACAACATGGGACTCCCCATGATTCCTCAGCTGTAGTAACATCATTAATATGGAGGGATGTCCCCAGTCCATCTTCATCATTCATAATGTTCAAAACAGCTCTATGCAGCATCTACTCTTACTCTAGCCAACAACTTTAAGTTTTATTACAAAACATGGTAACTTGAGAGACACAAATCTTCTAATATTGCCTTTTATAATATTTAATATGGCAATTCAATAGACTACACGCTTCCTTTAATTGTTATCCCTCTGTCTCACTAATATTTCCAATAACTGAAGTGTGGTTGATGTATTATCGATGGCAAATGCCAGAATTGATACGTGCGGGAATGTATCACTAAAATCCAGAGTACACAGACAGTCTATCACATTCACAAGGGATTGAAACATCAACACTGATGTGCTTCTATCAATAATAACCAATTTGAAACAATGGAGGAGTAGATTCATTGTTGGAATATCGTTTTGTCAAGTACAGGTTGAACCTCCCTTACCCGGCACCCTCGGGATCTGGACTGTGCCGGATGAGGGATTTTGCTGGATGAGGAGAGGTCATCGGCCCGGGGAGGTGGCCTGAGGTCGGCGGTCTGAGCGGGCCGAAAGAGTCAGTGGGCCGGCCCAAATAAATGTCTAAGTATACTGTTACAAATGCTACACACAAATGTCACAATAAAGATTGTTGGAAACATCATTCCAGTTTTAGTGAATGCAAAAACAGAGTGAAAGTATGGGAGTTTACAGTAAATCGTATCCTCACAAGATAAAATATACATTTGGATGAGGCAGGTTCTTTAGTCCATTTTGACTCATTAATCTAGAAAACATCTTGTGAAAGATTCTAAGGGGATGTAAGGGGTGGTTTTCGGGGGGGTCAGCTTTCCCTTCTGACCTTATATGAGCGGTTTTGAATCGCTACCACACCCTTGGTTCTAGGCTCTGGAATTATGAAGGGACTGTGACAGACTTGGACAGATAATCGGTTTCAAGGTAGGAAGCAGGTATGCCTTTATTGTGTTTAAAAGGAAGTAAAAGGCACACCTTTAATAACACACACAGAATAGTAATACCAATACACACTGAGGGGTACAACACATTGAATAAATTGTCAACATACAGCCTGTGGGGAAAAGAATGCAGCTTAAACTCTAAATGGGGTAAAGAGGAGAATGCAAATACATTTACACAAGTTATCCCAGCCTCCCCCTCCCAATTCCCCTAACTAACTAAGCTATAGCTCTGGGGGGTTCAGAGGCTATGCTCACCAATCCCCTTTTTGACAGTTGCCGGTGAATCGCGGTTGCGGGGTTCGCTGCACTTGGCCTTCTAGGTGAGCAGTACCCCGGATGGAGGAGAGGACTTCGGACTGCGTAGTCTTCAGTTGGGGTGAGTCCGTTGATGCGGTAAGTTGCATTTTGGATGCATGGGGTAAGTACCCACTTTCTTTGGTTAGGAATAGTTTTAGTTAGTCCTTTTTGGTAATTTCTCACCTGTTGGTCATTCAGAAGTAAATTGTAGAGTGGAAATAAAAGTCGATTCTTCGGTTTTTGCTGAGTTGGTTTCGGTTGGTCATTTCGCTGGTTGTGGTGGCCCGGGTTGTCAATTTGGTTGTTGACAACCTTCCGTTTCGTGGGCCTCTTGCTGTTGGCGTGCTCGGTCGGACCTTGATGATTTCTTGTAGTTTTCTTCACTACTCCATTTCTTCACTCCCCACCTCCAGCTGCTTGTGTTCTTTTCCTTGTAAAACTGGGAATAGATATACCCCAAAAAGGCTTCCTTATCTCCCACCAAATCTGGCCCAGCTCTTTGTTTTAATTTTGCAGCCCAGCTAACTGAAACTTGATTAAGTGGTTTTAATCTGGCATTGATAGGCTTTTCTGAGTTGATGAGCTCTTGTCCATTGTGATCGTCTGGCCTGAGCCAGATATTTCTATGCCTGTTGAAAAGGTGATGGAATATGCATGTGACATTTGGGTCCTGTGGGTGGGGTGGATAATGTTTCTTCTTTGGTCGATTGTAAAAATGTAAATGTCTTCTAGGGACAGGTTTCGAGGGTAAACAGT
The DNA here is from genome assembly GCF_044704955.1 of Pristiophorus japonicus. Classification (NCBI taxonomy): domain Eukaryota; kingdom Metazoa; phylum Chordata; class Chondrichthyes; family Pristiophoridae; genus Pristiophorus; species Pristiophorus japonicus. The sequence continues at coordinate 500,368,933 of NC_091977.1, read as the reverse complement.
TCCCAGACAATTTGATTAGCTCCAATGTCCAAACTGGCCCTTTAGAGATTGACCCCACCCCTTTTCTTGCAGACCTTTTAAAAATCCCAAATTCGATTAAAGTTCATAGTTTCTTCCATGTGCACTTTAGGATTTCAAACTTTCTGGTAGATAGTTCCAAATTAAATTACCTTTCCTATGAGTCCAAACACTGGGTGGGGGTCTCCATGAATGCATCCCCTTTTATCCCCTGCAGGCCTCGTCTGCCCCTTTAAACTCATTTGTGTCCCGAAGTTTTCTCTTTCATTTTAAAAGTCCAGAAAGGGATTCTTCTCCTCTGCAGCGGAAAGGTACCAGGAATCTTTGTGAAATATTGGTAAATTCTACAGGGGCGAAAACGGTAACCAGCTAGGGCTGGGACTTTCTGCACCCGGCACAGAAGTCCCACCCTGCTACTGAAGCGATGACGTGCTTCAAAGCCCCTCCCCTTCACTTAAAGGGGAGGTCCGTTGCGCACTCTGCAAGGCCTCTGATGGCCTCCACTGGGCCACCAGGGCAGCGTGGGACCGGGTCAACATCCCGGCACCCAAAACGGTGTGCCGGGCTGCACGATAGCGGCCCAGACCACACTAGGGCTGCCATCCTGGAGCCGACGTGAGAGTTGGCAATCCAGAAAAGATGGCGGCGCGAGGCACTGGCACCCTCCCCCTTAAGTAGCACTCCACGAGCAGATGTTGGGCAGCTTCGCGACCCTTGCGGCAATTTTCCCCTTGGGGTGGTAAGGACAGATTAGTGAGGGGTCACCACGCACGGTGATGACGCCATCGCTGGTTGTGCGGCCGCGGGGGTGCTAACCATGTGGCGCCATCGCAAACTCCCAGGCAATCTCACGGGAACTGGTAGCACCCCGCCCCCCCAGGTGAAAAGTCTCCTCTGCCCTGTTAGCACGCCCCTGATCTCTAAAAAAGGGCCATTTTCGGCCCATTAGGTTTGGCTTTCATTAATGGAGAAGGTTGACTAGGGTAGTGCGGTTGATGTTGTGTATATGGACTTTTGTTAAAGTATAATTTAATAGACTAGATTGTAAAATTGTAGCCTATGGGATTAAAGGGCAAGTGGCAGAGTGGATACAATATTGGCTGAGGGACAGTAAGCAGCGAGCAATGGTGAACGACTGTTTTTCAGACTGGACACAAGTGTACACTGGTGTATCCCAGTGGTATTAGTACCACTGCCCTTTTTTGATTTATATTGATGACCTGGACCTGGGTATACACAGCATAATTTCAAAGTTTGCAGATGGCACAAAGCTTGGAACTGTAGTAACCAGTCAGAGGGCTAGCAACAGATTGCAGGAGAACATTAGTGAAATGGGAAAACACATGGCAGATGCAATTTAACGCAGAGAAGTGTGAAGTGATGCATTTTTGTAGGAAGAATGAGGAAAGGCAATATAAACAAAATGGTCTAATTTTAAAGGGGATGCAGTACAAAGAAACCTGCGGGTTGTATGTACACAAATCTTTGAAGGTGACAGGACAAGTTGAGGTGACAGTTAAAAAAACAAACGGGATCTTTGGCTTTATAAACAGAGGCATAGAGTACAAAAGAAATGAAGTTATGTTAAACCTTAATAAACCACTGGTTAGATCCTAGCTGGAGTATTTTGTTCAATTCTGGGCACCACACTTTAGGAAGGATGTCAAGGTCTTGTTGAGGATATAAAGGAGATTTACTAGAATGGTACCAAGGATGCGAGGCTTCAGTTACATGGAGAGACGCTTAGGTTGTTCTTCTTAGAACAAAGCAAGTTAAGGGGAGAATTAATAGAGCTGTTCAAAATCATGAATGGTTTTGATAGAGTAAATAATGAGAAACAGTTTCCAGTGACAGAAGGGTTGGTAACCAGAGGACAGAGATTTAAGATAGCTCGCAAAAGAACCAGAGGCTCAACAGGACATTTTTTTTTTTACGCAGCGAGTTATGATCTGGATGACACTGCCTGAAAGGGTGGTGGAAGAAGATTCAATAATAGCTTTCAAAAGAGAATTGAATAAATACTTGAAGGAGTGATACATTCTTTACAACATCAGATCTAACTTGGAGAATACCTAGCCATTTGTCAGCATTGTGAACAAATCTTCTACATTTGGCAATGTATTGGGTGGATTACCCTCTCAAACCTGGTTTACGGTTACTTTATAATCACCACACAACCTTACCTTACCATCTGATTTAGGTACAACAACAATGGGTGTAGCCCAATTACTTAGATCTATCTTAGAGATAATGTTCTCAGTCTCTAGTCTTTTGAGTTCTTGCTCAACTTTTGCCTTGAATCATCATCATCATGCATATGGTATGGAACGTGGCTTGCAGTTGACACTCGCCTTGAAGTCTTGGATCAGACTGCCTGTTTCGCGGAACACCTTTGGATACTGTTTGATGACATCATTCTTCAATGCAAATCTCGTTTCAACATGAAAAATCTCATTCCAATCCAGCTCTGTGATCCCAACCAATTTCTACCTATTAAGGCAGGTTTGTCTCCTGACACTACTAAAAGAGACAAGCTCTGGAACTGATCTTTGTATTTCACCATTATGGTGATACATCCTACCACAGGGATTTGCTGTCCTGACTGGCTTCGCAGCTCTATCTTCAACTTCTCCAGTGGAAAATCACTCAACTGATATAGTGATTCCGGTACTACACTCACGGACGCACCAGTATCAATTTCCATGGGTATCCTGGTTCCTGCAACGTCTACCTGGATGACGATACTTCGTGAATTGTTGTTAGATACCCTCGTGCTTCTGATGACGTGTATCTCCAGAACCTCCTCATCCTGTTGCTTCTCTTCAATGCTATGTAGTGTCTGGTGATTTCTACTTCTAGCATTGAACATCGGTTTACTCTTCAGTCGGTATATCTTCGCAAGATGCCCAGTTTCCTTGCAGAAGAAACACTCTGCCTTCACATATGGACAGCTTTGAGCAATGTGTTGTCCCAGGCACCGATAGCACAACTTAAATGCACTGTTACCTTGGCCAGTTGCTGAGGCATTGGGGCTCAACTGTCTTTTACTTTTAACCTGCAGGTGATTCACCTCAGTTGTCTGATGACTGTAAATGGCACAAAATTCTCGGGAGTATTGGTCGGCCATATCGATTGACATAGCTGTCTGACAAGCTAAATCAAAAGCCAAGTTAGGGGTTGTCAACAATTTTCTTCTGATTGCTTCATTTTTCATCCCACAAACAAAGCGGCCACACAATGCTCGGTCCTGAAAGTTTCTGAAATGACAGTGAATAGATAGCTTTTTTAAAGCTACAATATCCTCACTGATACTCCCGTCATGTAATTGATTTCGTATTCCAAAACGATAACTTTCAGCAATTTCCAGGGGCTCAGGACTGTAATGCTGTTCTCCATCAGTGGTGTGTCCTTTGTCTTGATGGGAACAAGCATATTTTTCAGGGTTTCCTACACCTCGGAACCTGCTTCAGTCAAGAAAATAGCCTGTTTTCTTTCGAAAACCACCGGTTACGGTTTTCATCATTGGGGACTTCGAGGATACTATTTGCGGTGAATAACATTTCTAGCTTCTCCACATATGTTCCGAAGGTCTCTCGGTCATGATGAAACTCACCCAAGCGCCCTATTATTCCCATAGGCGCGGCCGTCTGGACTCTTCAGTTTAGCCAAGTGTGCTTTTAATTTACCTTGGATTTTTAGCTGTGCTGCAAAATAAAGAACCACTCAAAGTCTCTCTGTTGTTTGGCTGAATGATCTACCAACAAAAATTTTAGTAAAGGAATTCGATTATCCCATCCTACATCACCAATGTGATATATTCTTTACGACATCACAAACACATACAAGCACAAGATGGCTTTACAGGAACTTGTCATGTGATCTTACAACAATCATTTTATTATATACATCAGGAGTTGCATTATCACAGTAGTCCACTAGGTGGAGCAGTAGTCCACTAGGGGAGCTCGAGGTTACAGAATGGGAAATATTTGCATGGCTATGGGGAAAGAGTAACGGAGTGGGGCTAATTGAATAGCTCTTTCAAAGAGCCAGCACAGGCATGTTGGGCTTATTTCTATGCTGCATCATTCTATATAGGGCCCAAGTTTCCCCAGGAGTTGCTCCTTTTTTTGGAGCAACTTGATTTTTCTGGACTATCTTTTTAGTTGCAATTCTGGCCATTTAATTTGCGCCAGTGTGAGTTAGTTAAGTTTTTTTTTAGTTCAGTTTTTTTTCCAAAGGGGGCGTTCCCAGCCACTTACCCCTGTTTTAGTCGTTTGGCCAGCAAATAGTTGCTCCAAACTAACTTAGGCCAGCAAATGTTGTCACTTCTGTCCGCCCAGAAAAACCTTACCTAGAATTAAGGAATTGGCACAAGTAACTACATTTAAAGCACTACCAAGCACCAAACAAAGCACAAAAAGTGATAAGCAATTAATTAACAAATAAAATAGAAGGAACCCTGCACCTAAAGCACCAAAATCAATCAGTAAATAACAAATAAAAAATAGAAGTCCTACCTTAGGGAACGCAGCGGGCTGCCAATGAGGGAGCCAATTTGGCCAGGGCTAGGAACGGCATGCTTCAGGCCCCTCCCACACAGCCTGCAATGCGTACTCACAGATTCGGCCTGCCAGGAGCTACTGCACATGTGCGCAGACTCTAGCGCGCATGTGCAGAGGTCCCGGCACTTTTTTCAGTGCCGGGACCTGGCTCCGCCCCCAATCCATTGGGCCATGCTGCGCCACGACCAAAGAGAGGCTGGGGAGTGGCCAGAATACCGACGTCTTTTTTCGGCGCGCTTGGAGGCAGACAAAAATGGCGCACCTTAGGTGAGAGCGTCAGAAAAACAGGTTAGGGAAGCTCTAGCCCATTCTATAGCCAGCCTAGGAGCAGCACTGTTTGTTATACAGCTCTACACAGTTCCCTTTCTGAGCCAGGGAACATTGGAAAGACTCACCATATTGCTCAACAGATTTTTTGAGACACCAGAATATATATTACATTTGGCCTCAGGAATTATGTGAATATATTTCAGTCTTCTGCAGCTCAGATGCTAAGTAAAATGATTCATATGCTCTGTCACTTCTAGTGTGGGGATTTTATTACCTTTATTACTAATAAAACCCTCACGCACTGCCACGTTTCATTTTCAGTCATATGAAAGTTTAAACTGCATCAAAGTGCAAGCTGTAGGCTTTTGATTCAGTTACAGTAATGGTTTCCAGCCGGCAGTGAGCACGATATCAGTTAGGTTTCCACGCTGGCAAAAAATCAATCTGTTTCGCAATTTGTAGCAATATATTTAATGATTTCAATAACATCATTTTTGGTGTATCCTCACAAATTGATCATAATTAATAGAGAACGGCAAAGTGCTACACCCTTTTGGTCATTCTATTTTTATCCTGAACTGGATGTTAAGAATCATATTCTAAAAAAATATTTATGTAAATCATTCCAAAAACGTTTTTTTTTAAATCTCATGAAACTTCAAATAGCAGTTTTTTTCCAAACACCTATAAGAATCGAAGGGCCAGTGCCAATTTCTTTAGAGTGATCATTGTAGGAAAAGTAAGTATTTTCATACAAAATATATTTAATACCATACATGAAGTATGTTCTATAGCTTTAAAATATTGCTTAGATTTTGTGCCTTGAGGAAAGGCTGCAGGGTTGCCCAGGAGCAGCACAGGGTAAAAATGATTGGAGGCATTAAAACTTGAGGAGAATTGGTTCAGATAATTATTGTCTGCTCTTCCCAGATCAGCTTCTCTGTTTCATCGTGCCACCTCAAAAAATATAACTTGTCGGCCTGTTAAATGACACGACTTATCTTCAAGAGCTGCCTTTGCTATCAGCTCGGTTGCACGATGTGGGTGGTGGAGTGATGGGAAGGAGGAAATGAGAATACGCCAGAAACATTCATAAAAAAGAGATTATCAGAAGTGAAAATATGAAGAAATATATTCTGGTTTGCTTCATATTCAAGAGGTTATTTCTCTAACTGTAAAAACGTTATTTAAAAACAATAGTGCAGTTTCAATAATTCACCAGTAATAAGAAATTGGGAGCTGATTTTATGACTCTCATTTTTCTGCATAATCTATCATTTATTTTAAGTATCTCGGCACTGATGATACTTCAAAATGTGTTCATCAGTTGCGTGCTTTATAAAAGGTTATAGAGAAACGGCAGGGAAATGGCTTTCGGGGCTCAGTGCAGACAAAGATGGGCCGAATGGCCTCCATCTGACACTAAGGTCTGCTCTGACTTACTGTTACCCCATGTCAAGCCTGGTCTGAGAGTCTTTTGATTGGCCAAAAACAGTTTTCTTTCTTTCTTTTTCCAATATTTGCTGAAACCTTCAGAGCTGCACTAACCATAGATAAATAGTAATGTAACAATTTCTGCACTGCTGTTCATTTAGAGCTATCTTTTCACTAAAATTAGTAGACAGAGGGAGTTAGAGCCCCAAAAATCTAGGACTGAATTTTCATCTTTTCTGTTTTCGGGGCAATAATGGCGGTGAGGCGGGAAATAGTTTATGCTTTAGTATGCAAGTTTGGGTATCTGGGCCCTGCATCAGGAGGCGCAGCACTAACGGAGGCATTGTATAACTCTCATGGCCCAAGGATGGGAAACTCCCAAGCTAAAGAGCCAGGCGTGAATGCTCCGAGAGAAGCCTAGGGCGGTGGGCGGGCGGGGGGGGGGGATGGGGGGGCGCCTTAAATAAACCCACAAAAACATCTGTAATACATTGCCCACGCCACCGCAACACAAATCGCACAATAGGATAAAATGATACTTGAAGGGTTGATGGTGGAAAGGCAATGGCAGACATTTAAAGATCGCATGGATGAACTTCAACAATTGTACATCCCTGTCTGGTGTAAAAATAAAACGGGGAAGGTAGCTCAACCATGGCTAACAAGGGAAATTAGGGATAGTGTTAAGTCCAAGGAAGAGGCATATAAATTGGCCAGAAAAAGCAGCAAACCTAAGGACTGGGAGAAATTTGGAATTCAGCAGAGGAGGACAAAGGGTTTAATTAGAAGGGGGGAAATAGAATATGAGAGTAAGCTTACAGTGAACATAAAAACTGACTGCAACAGCTTCTATAGATATGTGAAAAGAAAAAGATTAATGAAGACAAATGTAGGTCCCTTGCAATCAGAATCAGAATTTATAATGGGGAACAGTGAAATGGCAGACCAATTGAACAAATACTGTGGTTCTGTCTTCACGAAGGAAGACACAAATAACCTTCTGGAAATACTAGGGGACCGACAGTTTAGTGAGAAGTGTCAGGAAATTGTGTTCGGGAAATTGATGGGATTGAAGGCCGATAAATCCCCAGGACCTGAAAGTCTGTATCCAGAGTACTTAAGGAAGTGGCCCTAGAAATAATGGATGCATTGGTGGTCATTTTCCAACATTCTATAGACTCTGGATCAGTTCCTATGAATTGGAGGGTCGCTCATGTAACCCCACTTTTTAAAAAAAGGAGGGAGAGAGAAAACAAGGAATTATAGACCAGTTAGCCTGACATCAGTAGTGGGGAAAGTGTTGGAATTAAAGATATAATAGCAGAGCATTTGGAAAGCAGTGACAGGATCGGTCCAAGTCAGTATGGAGTTATGAAAGGGAAATCATGCTTGACAAATCTTCTAGAAATTTTTGAGGATGTAACTAGTAGAGTGGACAAGGGAGAACCAGTGGATGTGGTGTATTTGGACTTTCAAAAGGCTTTTGACAAGGTCCCACACAAGAGATTAATCTGAAAAATTAAAGCAGGTGGTATTGGGGGTAATGTATTGACGTGGAGAGAAAACTGGTTGGCAGACAGGAAGCAAAGAATAGGAATAAACGGATCCTTTTCAGAATAGCAGGCAGTGACTAGTGGGGTACCGCAAGGTTCAGTGCTGGGACCCCAGCTATTTACAATATACATTAATGATTTAGACAAAGGAATTGAATGTAATATCTCCAAGTTTGCACATGACACTAAGCTGGGTGGCAGTGTGAGGAGGACACTCAGAAGCTGCAGGGTGACTTGGACAGGTTAGGTGAGTGGGCAAATGCATGGCAGATGCAGTATAATGTGGATAAATGTGAGGTTATCCACTTTGGTGGCAAAAACAAGAAGGCAGAATATTATCTGAATGGTGACAGATTAGGAAAAGGGGGGTGCAACGAGACCTGGGTGTCATGGTACATCAATCATTGAAATTTGACATGCAGGTACAGCAGGCGGTGAAGAAGGCAAATGGCATGTTGGCCTTCATAGCAAGAGGATTTGAGTATAGGAGCAGGGAAGTCTTACTGCAGTTGTACAGGGGCTTGGTGAGGCGACATCTTGAATATTGTGTACAGTTCTGGGCTCCTAATCTGAGGAATTTCATTCTTGCTATTGAGGGAGTGCAGCGAAGGTTCACCAGACTGATTCCTGGGATGGCAGGACTGACATATGAAGAAAGACTGGATCGACTAGGCTTATGTTCACTGGAATTTAGAAGAATGAGAGGGGATTTCATAGAAACATATAAAATTCTGACAGGATTGGACAGGTTAGATGCAGGAAGAATGTTCCCGATGTTGGGGATGTCCAGAACCAGGTGACACAGTCTAAGGATAAGGGATATGCCATTTAATACTGAGATGAGGAGAAACTTCTTCACTCAGAGAATTGTGAACCTGTGGAATTCTTTACCACAGAAAGTTGTTGAGACCACTTCGTTAGATATATTCAAAAGGGAATTAGATATGGCCCTAATGGCTAAAGGGGTCGAGGGGTATGGAGAGAAAGCAGGAATGCGCTATTGAAGTTGCATGATCAGCCATGATCATATTGAATGGTGGTGCAGGCTCGAAGGGCCGAATGGCCTACTCCTGCACCTATTTTCTATGTTTCTATGTTAATGACATCATCAGATCCCGCGCCATCTCAGATCCGCCCTGGAAGCTAAATTCAGCTTAACTCGTCTTCCGGCCGCCTGTCGATGCTAATGACAGGTTTTTGGGTCAGTACACACTGATTGCTCAAGTCCGTCAGCGGCACTTAAAGGCATGTTGCGTTTAGCACTATTCTTGTCGCCGATATTTTTTTGATCGGTTTAAACCATTGCGAGTTGCCTTATTGACACCAGAATTGAGTTATATTGGCCCAGGCTCTTCATACACTACGACAGAGAGCACCGATTGAGGAGGCTGGGCTTGCGGAGGATTACTAAATGGGGTCAGTTTTGGCAATGGAATCCTCCTGCACATTGCGCGTGGCAGGCTCAAATGGCTGGAGAGGCAGCGGGCAAGGGACGCAGCACACATGGCTGAGGAAGATGCAGAAGGCCATGGAGATGGTATGGTATGTTGCCTCCCTGATGCCACGGTCAAGGATGTCACTGAGCGGCTGCAGGGCCTTCTGTGGGGAGAGGGTGAACAGCCAGAGGTCGTGGTCCATATCAGGAGCAATGACATAGGTAGAAAGAAGGATGAGGTCCTGCAGGCAGAGTTTAGGGAGCTAGGAGAGAGATTTAAAAGCAGAACCTCAAAAGTTGTAATCTACGGATTATTCACGGTGTCACGAGCTACTGAGCACAGAAATAGGATAGAGCAGATGAATGCATGACTGGAGAGATGGTGCAGGAGGGAGGGCTTTAGATTCCTGAGGCATTAGGACTGCTTCTGGGGGAGTTGGGACCTGTACAAGCCGGATGGGTTGCACCTCAACAGAGCCGAGACCAATATCCTCACGGTGGGGTTTGCTGGTCCTGTTGGGGAGGATTTAAACTAGCTTGGCAGGTGGAGGGGAACCTGAGAATAGATTCAGTAGGGAGGGGAGTAAAGCTGGAATTAGAAAGCAAAAGTTTAGCAAGTGAGTTTGAAGGACAGAGGAAAAAAGCAGGAAAAAAGTTAAAAAAACAAAAATTTAAAAGCTCTTTGTCTAAATGCACAGAGCATTCGTAACAAAATAAATGAATTGACGGCACAAATAGGTACAAATGGGTATGATCTGATAGCCATTACAGAAACGTGGTTGCAAGGTGACCAGGAGTGGGAACTAAATATTCAGGGGTATTTGACGATTCGGAAGGACAGACAGAAAAAAAAGGAGGTGGGGTAGCACTGTTAATGAAGGATCGGATCAGTGCGTCGGTGACAAACAATATTGGCTCAGAGGATCAAGATATTGAATCAGTTTGGTTGGAGATAAGGAATAATAAACGGAAAAAGTCGCTGGTGGGCATAGTCTATAGGCCCCCTAACAGTAGCTACCCGAAATAATGGAGGCTTGTAAAAAAGGAACGGCAATAACCATAGGGGATTTAAAACATCATATTGATTGGATAAAGCAAATTGGCCAGGGTAGCCTTGAAGAGGAGTTCATAGAGTGTATCCAGTATAGTTTCCTTGAACAGTATGTTGTGGAACAAGGGAGAACCAGTGGATGTGGTGTATTTGGACTTTCAAGAGGCTTTTGATAAGGTCCCACACAAGGGACTAATGTGCGAAATTAAAGTACATGGTATTAGGGGTAATGTATTGACGTGGATAGAGAACTGCTTGGCAGACAGGAAGCAAAGAGTAGGGATAAACGGGTCCTTTTCCGAATGGCAGGCAGTGACTGGAGGGGTACCGCAAGGTTCAGTGCTGGGACCCCAGCTATTTACAATATACATTAATGATTTAGATGAAGGAATTGAATGTAATATCGCCAAGTTTGCAGATGACACTAAGCTAGTGGCAGTGTGAGCTGTGAGGAGGATGCTAAGAGGCTGCAGGGTGACTTGGACAGGTTAGGTGATTGGGCAAATGCATGGCAGATGCAGTATAATGTAGATAAATGTGAGGTTATCTACTTTGGTGGCAAAAACAGGAAGGCAGAATATTATCTGAATGGTGACAGATTAGGAAAAGGGGAGGTGCAACAAGACCTGGGTGTCATGGTACATCAGTCATTGAAAGTTGTCATGCAGGTACAGCAGGCGGTGAAGAAGGCAAATGGCATGTTGACCTCATAGCTAGAAGATTTGAGTATAGGAGCAGGGAGGTCTTACTGCAGTTGTACAGAGCCTTGGTGAGAGCACACCTTGAATATTGTGTTCAGTTTTGGTCTCCTAATCTAAGGAAGGACGTTCTTGCTATAGAGGGAGTGCAGCGAAGGTTCACCAGACTGAATCCCGGGATGGCAGGACTGATATATGGAGAAAGATTGGATTGACTAAGCTTATATTCACTGGAATTTAGAAGAATGGGAGGGGATCTCATAGAAATATATAAAATTCTGACGAGATTGGACAGGATAGATGCAGAAGAATGTTCTGATGTTGGGGAAGTCCAGAACCAGGGGTCACAGTCTAAGGATAAGGGGTAAGCCATTTAGGACCGAGATGAGGAGAAATTGCTTCACTCAGAGAATTGTGAACCTGTAGAATTCTCTATCATAGAAAGTTGTTGAGGGCAGTTCGTTAGATATATTCAAAAGGGAGTTAGATGTGGCCCTTATGGCTAACGGGATCAAGGAGTATGGAGAGAAAGCAGGAATGGGGTACTGAAATTACATGATCAGCCATGATCATATTAAATGGCTCAAAGGGCCAAATGACCGACTCCTGCACCTATTTTTTATGTTTCTATGGGCCCAAGTTTCGGGTGGAGTTGCTCCTAGTTTTTTGGAGCAACTAGTTTAGTTTGGAGTATGTTAGAAATTGCAATTCTCGGATATTAGTTTGCTCCAGTTCTAGTGAGTTAGTTTAGGTTGGCTTTAGGTAAGGTACTTATTTTTCAAAAGCGGATGTGTCCAGCCACTCAGGCCAGTTTTGCAAGTTTCGGCAGTGAAAACTTACTACAAACTAACTTAGGATGGAGTAAATGTCCACTTTTGTAAGTTCTGAAAAACCTTACCCAGAGTTAAGTTTAGTGCAGGCACAGCCAGAGATGGCAGGTGGGAAGCATTAAACACAAAGGACACATCAACATCACAACAGCGGGGGGTAAGGGAAGTTAGAGGATTTTCCATAAACACCTTCACAACAACATTA